>NC_064671.1:6940000-8160000 GCF_943734685.1 Anopheles coluzzii
GCCGTTCGAGCACAACAAAAAAAGAGATACACAGTCTGGCAGCTCACTCGGCAACAGTTTATTAGCCAGCGTTGGAGTCGAAAGGTGCACGGTATAAAAAACACACCCTGTTACCCTCTGTTCACGCACTCTTTCTCTCTCCGCGCACGCCACACAACGAGCGCGAGATATTTAACGGAGGTATGCGAAAGACTTCCCTTACGCAAGATAAACTTCGCCCAAAGCGCCAAGTTACTCCCACAGCAGCCCGCGCCACAGCCAGGTTTCCGCGGGAAGTTTCCTGTCACAGTTTTTTTTGTTATGTTTGTTTCTTTCCTCTCCTTTCGCTCACTTTCCTTCCCCCAAGGCGAGTGGGAGTGAAAAAGCTCGGTGGGAAAAGTTGCCAGCAAACGCAAAGATTGCGACGGTTTCTTCAAACATAAATGGTAACAAATATTTACCGCAAGGCTGACTCTGTGAGGTTGTGTCCCCTGTGGGGGTTTGCTGTGCGTGTGTGTATGTGTGGGGGAGTATAGGTTGAGTTGTGTGCAAAAGTTGTGCCCAAGTGGTGGATGCTCAGAGAAAAGTAGAAAAGGAGAAGAGAGGCTTTCTTCAGGAGTATTATACCGTTTAACGATGTATTTGTTTGTATTATTTGGTATACACAGGAAGTTGCGAACGTCGGCAGGTACAAAGAGTAGCGCCCGAAGGTATACTACAAGTCTCATCGCATTTGCTGTCATTTCTGTACGAGCACCATGTGATCAAAAAACTTCATTCTTTGCTACAAAAATACACACTCACACACGTATTCTATTGTTATTTATATTCAAACGGTTGAAATGCCATGAGCAAATTAAAACTCTGTCATCAACTAAACGTATTAGCGAAGGGAAAAAAAGAATTCTCCACTCCAAAGTCAAAAAGCTGGCCGTCCCCGAGGAGCTCCGATCTCATCCCCGATAGCGCTGGAGTTATTATTTTGATTGAGTTTTCTTTTTTCCAACTTTTTGCTCTCCCCGAAGTAGTCACACAAAGTTGAGCACCAAGTTTCGTGCCCAGCCTGCGCAGGCACGACCGTCTACGCTCCCTCATCAGTGTGACATTCTCGAGCTGGTCGACAATATGGACCACACTAACCAAAGCTCTTGCTGCTCTAAACACACCGGAAGCGTTCGCAGGTTCGCGGAATTTGTTTCATTTCATTCTCGTTCTCCATACAGCCAGCCCCGGGTAGAGACAGTGTGCAGAAGGTTTATCAAAAAACCGTTGAATTATTCATGAAGTGTTCATGATGATCCGCGGATGCTCTGTGAGCCAGTGCCACGGGTGATCTTTGCGCTCTTGGTGACTACTGTACTGTACCACGAGGGGGTGGTGGTTTGCTATTTTTGCAACGATCCGGAAGATAAATCTTGCTTAAACTCTGTCCCATACCTTTGCTGCTGGATGGTGAACGGTGGCAAGGGATTCGCGTTGTTTGTCATTAAAAATAATAAAAAAAGATTACTCAAATGAACAAAAGATTATGGGGTATGAAGGAGTGTAAATCAAGCGTTATTTTGTGTTTGCAATCGAATAGTGTACGCTTGTGTGGAATGGAGAGTGTGGAAGAAATGCACGAACGGACGATGAAAATTGAATTACTTGCAATGCGCCGAAAGGTATGCAATCTGCATGACAAACGTTAAGTTATACTGCATAGAATCCTCTTTATTAAGGCTGACTCTATTTCAATATTTATTGAATCAGTATTTTTATCACTTTTTAAGCCGAATATAGAACCTCAAAACGAATTCTTGTTGTGATTTGGGTTTGCATTCGTAAAAAGATACATTTCACGCTGGAGGATACAACATTCCTTCGGGCTACGTATTATTATTACATCCAAATGTTGCTCCCTAACTGCCACAGCAATGACAGTGCGTCCCCGTTTCTGGAACGGAATGTTTGATCCTATAAATAGTGAGCTCTCATTTCATGCTTTCTTGGAAGCAGAATGAAATATCATCAAGTGGAGATCTGAAAGGAGTGGGTGCCTGCAACGGAAAGAAGGAAATAGAAAAGCCGGTCAGCGCTATGATTGGATCAAAGACATCATCTTCTGAATTGAGAGAGGGAAATGTTTTTCTTTCTCGGTTGGGCTTTTTGCTGCTTTTGCTTTTTTGTTTTGTGCATCACTACTCTTGATGTCGGGAGGAAAGACAACTAACCGGGGTTGATGTTTTTTTACATGCAGCAGAGTCCCAAACGGTTCAGTCCCAAAAGTATCCTTTTTCTACCGCAAAAGCGCCCGGGAGTTTGATTACAGCGTGCTGTTTATACCTTTCACTCTGTGCTGGGAGTGAAGAGCCTAACCTCACCCATACCGCAAAGGGGCGTCGGTTGTAGGGGGTCCCTGGTCTCGGACAAGCGTATGCCTGCTCTCGCCCGTTCCCCGTCGATAAATGGTCAAATGTAAAATTCAAAAGATTCAACCCCCAGGGGAATGGAGGGGTTCGTCCGCTCAGTCTTTTCGCATGCGGTGCTAAGAGGCAAGGTCCGATTCGTCGAAGCCCGTTGGAGTAGTGGCTGCCGCTGGCAGGGCTGGTCTGTTAGATCCTTATCAAATTTCGACCACGTGTGGTCAATTCGGGATTGGAATGTTGCATTATGAAGGGTTTTCGGCCCATTTTGGTTCGCTGTTCGTTTGAACTATTTCGAAATGAAAGGAAAAGGGGGCAGGCCCTCGGGCACCACCTATAATCCGGTTTCGGGACGTAATCCTTAAGTGTTTATGATAACATACGCACAATTTATGGAAAGCGTTTCATTGGAATGGAAAACAACAGATTAAATCAAACGTTTTCTTTCGATTGTGGTGTTGTTGCGCTTTTCCTCATAGCAAAAACATTGTATCATGTTATGAAATCCTGTGTATGTATGATTGAGAAATAAGTAATTTAACCTTTGTTAAAAAAATCAATTTTAATACCCATTGAAGCGATTAATTTTGTCTAACTTTTATTTGATTGTTTTTAATGCAACTGCAACTTTTACAAAAAAAAAAACAACCTTACCCTCTGTCAGGCAACTTCACTCATCTGTCCAGCTGGCAGTGGACCAGCAAAGTAAATGAATGTCCTTTCATTACTCCCTTAATGAAAGCCTTTATCGCCCATTATGATGTTCGGAGTTTGTTTTTGCAGCTTTATTTATCGTCGCTTTACGCGCCCGGAGGCCCCCGGGAGTGGCGGTCGCCGGACTGCTGCAAACTGACCCAACTGTATCAAGAGGACTACACAAGCCTGTAATGGACTTTCTTCTCATCGGGGTTGGCGTTACGTTTTAATAACTCCCCGAGTTATGCCCTTTTTTGTGACCCGCTCTGTCCCATCCCGCAGCCACGTGGGAGAGTACGCCAGTTGGGGTGAACTTGGGGTGTCCAGCAGCCTTGCAAAGCACTCGGAAAGAGTTTTGGGTGTATGAGGTGTTATTTTTTTCCTATTCTCATTGGCGCCGGTTAGCAGCAGGCAGCTTAGAACAACAGCCAACCAACGAGAACCCTTTTTGCTCGGTGCACCGTGAGCAAAAACCCAAATCAACCCCCGGACCCCCGGTTTTTGGAGATGGTTAGAGGGATTTCATCGTGCTATTAGAGAAAACACGGTTCGACCGAATCTGCCGCTTTCTGGTGACGTGTTCAAGATGGGTCGTTAAGCAGCATGTTGACATAGCATTGTTTAAAATAATGCCACCCCTTTTTGCAGAATCCGTTGCGACATTGTGCTTGAAAAAGGAATTGTTGGCACAATTGTTTGGACCAGAAACAAAAACAACAGAAAAATCTTATCTCAGAAAAATGGAAAGAAAAGATAATTTTATTTCCAATCCCAACTCTTTCGCCGAAATCGATTGTCGGGCAAACATTTGGCGAAGAATGGTTTGATTATTTAATCATCATTGTTTCCATTTCGATGGTTCCTATTTGTAAGCATCGAATCACATTTTCCAACACTGCTCCGTTGCTTTGGCAAGTTTTTTCAGATCGCGATAGTACTCAGGTCGCCCCGTGTCTAAACAATCGGACGAATATTCGGCATTTTTCTTGCAGGCGTATGTGAATTGAGCGTAAAACTTATTCTCGTGCTGTCTTGCTTTATCGGCCATCCGGTTTAAGCAATCGGACGAAAACTGGAAAGAAATAACAATGCTATTAAGGGCTACACCGCGCTTTTCGTAAAACCACCACACTCACCTTTGTGCCTTTGGGCAAAAACAGCGCCTTCTGCAGAAGAGGTCTGCGCAGATTCGTTCGAAGACCATACTCCACATCGTCCAGGTAGACTCGGTTCTTCGTCTTGTCCAGCTTCATGCGCTTGAAGTAGGAAAGCAGTTGCTGTGAGTGCGAAGGCGTAGCCTCGCTTGGTGAGATTTGCAACAAACAAATCAATCCAAGGGCAGCAAAGACCCAACAGAGCTTGATGGACATTTTGCTTACTTCGAGCTTTGTTTTGTGTTAGATGAAGATATTGTTACGATACACGCTCTTTTTATTGTGGAAGAAAAGTTTACAGTGACTGTTGACAGAGGTGTAGAGGTAAAAGATGAATGTTGTCCTTGGCAGGTTTGTAAATAATCATATTAATTGCAGGCAATCGCTCACATTGCCTATTGCTTGAAAAGCACTCGGAAACAGTTTTGGGTGTATGGGGTATTTTTTATTTAACGGTTTTATTCTTTAAGCCATATTGTTTCTATTTCGTTGGTTCTTGTTGCAGATAAGCTAATAATTACAATTTCCAACACCGCTCCGTTTCTTTGGCAAGTTTCTGCAGAGCGTGATAGTACACGGGTCGCCCCGAGTCTAAACATTTGGCGGAATACTCGGCATTTGTCTTGCAGGCGTATGTGAACTGTGCGTAAAATTTGTTCTCGTGCTGCCGTGCCTTATCGACCATACGGTTCAAACAATCGGACGAAAGCTGGAAGGTAGTAACAATGTCATTAAAAGTCAACCAATTAACAAGAAAAAATAAAACAAAATCCACCACACTCACCTTTGTGCCTTTGGGTAAACATAACGCTTTCTGCAGAAGAGGTCCACGCAGATGCACACGAAGCCCGTTCTTCACATCATGCTGGTAGACCCGGTTCTTCGTTTGGTCCAGCTTCATGCGCTTGAAGTAGGAAATTAATTGCTTCGCGTGCCTTGGCCCGGCGTCGCATGGGGAGATCTGCAGCAGCCAAATCAATCCAAGGGCAGCAAAGACCCAACAGAGCTTGATAGTCATTGTGCTTACTTCGACCTTTTTTTTGTGATTGATTGAGGCAGCGACACAAGCTCTTTTTATTGTGGAAGGTTAGTTTGCATTAAATATTGGCAAAGGTGTAGAGGAAAAGATAATTATTGTCTCTGACAGGTTTGTAAATAATAAAAGTAATTACAGGCAATATATTCTTCTTCTTCTTCTTTGGCACAACAACCGCTGTCGGCCTGCCTGTACCCACTAGTGAAGTGAGCTTGGCTTTCAGTGACTTATTGTTACCATAGCAGGATAGTCAGTCCTACCGTATGGGGGCACGGTCTATTCGGGACTTGAACCTATGACGGGCATGTAGTTACGTCGTACGAGTTGACGACTGTACCACCAGACCGGCCCTATTACAATATATATATAATTTACGGCAATATATTACATTAAATATTTGTTGTGAAGTGAACAATAAAGTACTTAAACAAATTGCTTCAAAAATCCACTATCATTTTCAAGTTGATTTGCACAAAATCAACTGAAACGATTAAGTTAAAGCGTTTATCATGCTTCAAACGTCCAAGACAGTGGTCAATAAAGAAAGGCTAGCTAGGTTCACGCATTTCTTTTTTGATTTGCGACTCTTTTCTCCTTAAAACTTTAATTTATTTTCTTTTCCTTTATAACGTTTGTAACTAGTTATTTATTCATTTAACTCATTTTATAATTTAATGAGGATTTTCTTTCTTTTCTTGACTTTCATTACATATACGAAAAAGTTTATATTCTAAATGCTGACCACTGGAATATGCTATCAATCATTGATCTTGACAGATGTAATTTAATGAGACCTGACAAGCTACAAAAATAAAGATTCTTAACTTTAGAGTAAATGATTGCCATTATAATTTTGTATCATTGACATTAAATACAATTTAAAAGCATGAATTTAATACCTAAAACTTCTTATCGCTGTTTTTTGTGCCAATTTAAGAAAGTTTTCCAATGATTTCTTTGCATACAGTCCACTGTAACATACACTGCAAAGTTTAAAAATATTCTCAATAATGCGATGCTCCCAACCCCACCAACAAAGTGCACTCAATATCGTCTTATCTCGTTGAAAGTTAAATGATTTATTGAAGCATCTATTCACAACTTGACCGAAATTTATTATTCGTCCCCGTCCGTTCGTCCCGACCGCTCACTGCTGTTCCCGCATGCACTGCACCGTCTCGTCGGCAAGCGTCTTGAGCCCATCCAAATATTTCGGTTCGGCCGCTTCCAGACATTCCATCGAATATTGGTCGTGGTCGTGGCAGTTGTAGCTGAAGCTGGCGTAGAAAGACGCTTCAAGATCGGTCACCCGGGCGACCATTTGCTTCAGGCAGCCATCGGAAAGCTAGAGGAAAGGATTGTACAGAAATATAGAAATATGATTGGTTACTCTCAAAAGTTGTTGAAGAGTTGTTTGGATGCTTTCAATATGTGTTACCTTGGCGCTTTTCGGCAAATTGCCCGCCTTCTGGACGAGTGGATTTCGCAACTGATTCTGCACCCCGTACTTGGCCCGCAGCAGGTAGGACGGTTTCTTGGTGTAGTCAAAATTCTGCGTCATGCTGCGGAACACTTTCATCAGCTGCTGGACGTGATTGGCGGAGGCCGAGGTGGGTGTTGTCTGGTGGAGAAGAAGGGTGGCGGGGTTTGACAAAAAGAATCGTTCCACGCGTGGATGGAGTTTGCACGAGTTGAAGTTACCTGTAGCAGACAGATGACCCCGAGGGCAATCAGCACAAAGACCGGTTTAGCATGCATCTTAATCGTAATCTTGAGAACTGAACCATCTGCCGAACCCGTCCTCCTATTTATACTCACGCTGTACATCTCACCCGGCCCCAAGACAAACCACTCTACCGCCGTTTGTGTATGATGGACGGTAAAATTAAATTCAAACAGAAACTCCCTATTTGCACAATCAGTGTGGCTGCTTTGTTGTTGCCCATTCGTACCCTTTCCCCCCGGGGTGTTGTTGGCCCAGCACGCCGGTTGAGTAAATCTTGCCTGACTTTGATGAATATGGCAATGCATAACAACTAGACGATGCTGATGCTGCTGTTGGTACTGCTGGATGGAAATTGCAACCTGTAAGCTGTGGTCGAGTGTTGTTAGCTGGACGCAGGCGCCTCGCAAACACACACTGGCCCGAGGTGATGCCACCGGCGCAACACTGTACGGTTCGGTACGTGTAAATAAAGTTACAACTTCCATAATCAGTTGTTCTGGTGGTGTACGGCCAAAAGTGTCCTTTCCCGAGCTGACCCACCACCTCGGCACCTTGCCAGCAGCATCGGAAGTGTTTCCGTTCGGTTTCGGTGCACGCTCGTGGAAAGCAAACAATGGACGGGAAGGACGGGTGCACAGTAAAGGGGTTCCGGCGAATGTTCCACAGCCCGGATCTTAATGCCTTTTCAGATTCAAACGAATCATGAATAAATTTGTACTTTATTGTCACTACGTGCCGCTCCAGCACGCTCTGCGGGCCTGTGTCCCAGGGCAGGGCTTGTAAATCAGGAATAATTTGGTCCTCGGTGCGCTCGATGACTACAACAAACGGGAACGGGAAAGGTAATGGTGGACGCGGTGGGACCAGACGTGCTTGGTTCTTTCCAGTTGCTATTTTCCTCAATCATCCTCTAGCGAGGAACAAACAATTGGTTTAAAAACCGGGAAGGGTCAACACCGGGCAAGGGTTGAGTACGGTTGCCCGCTGGAAAAACTCTACGCTGCCTTATGGATTATGGAACTTTCCGTGCCAGGTGCCTGAGCGTGTCGTGGAGGTAGGAGCGGTTTGCTTTGCTGTGTTTGATGCCATCAGGAACCATCGCAACGTTTTCGGGCGTTCGGTTTTGAGTGAGACGTAAGCGTTACGTTTGATTGTTACAAAAGTTCGAATTGGAATTTAATGTAAGCTACGTGACGGGGGCTTTGGGATGTTAGTTTCAGTATTCAAACGATGGTTGGACGGAGGTTTTAAGTGAAGAACAGTGTCGATTAGCTTGAATTATGATGGAAGAAGTTACTGTTGCGTGAAGTGAGCTGGGAAGTTTTAAATGGCTGGGTATGTAAATTGATTTGAATCATGCTCTTGGAATTTGGAATCATTTCGGTACACTTTAAAAGGTCACATCATTTGCTCTTTTTTGTTGCGATAGTTTTGGCTTTGTCTCAAATACTCCTATAAAAAATCCAGCTCTTTGTGTTAAACCAAACTACAGTGTAAAAATGTGTTAAAAATTCAATGAAAACAAATATTTTTCATGAAAAATTTCACTCTCACAAAGCCACACCTTCGACACTCCATCAAATCCAATCCCGTCAAAAAGTGGAATGAATTATGGGGCGCGTTCGCGCTCGCGCTTCCACACCATTGAGCCCCGATATGCACCAGGTGGTATAAATCAAATATAAACTTCAAATTAACTTCGTCCTTGTTTCAACCGAGCACCGTAGTACCGTTCCACGCCGAGAACAGTGTGAAACGTTACATCGATCGAACCAGCAAGCGAACGCACGGGATGCATATGTCCATGTAGAAAGTGAGTCTTGGCACGTTTTAAATGGCAGCCCTAAAAGCACCACAAAGCGCTACCTAAATCAAACACGCTTCCAACGCTTTTAAGCACATAAGAAAAGTGATGAATAAAATTTATCTCACCAGCTTCTTTGCAGTCGCGTCAAAGCAGAGCGTAGTTTGGTTGTAGCAGCATCAGCAGCGGCATGATTTATTGGTGAACATTTTCGAGCATAAATTTCCATAAAATGTGAAGCACGTGTCTCAGCTCGGTCCGTGTCTCATCGCCCCATCGCGTAATTCCAGCAACCAGTCGCGATAATTATTAAACAAAAATCAACAATAAAAAAGAGACGCCCGCTAGAAAACGAACACAAAACTCTCATCTCATTTCGCCATCCAATCGAAAGCGAATGGGAAAAGTTTCGTGTCTTTTTTTTGTTTCTACCAGAACCGATGTGGATCGTGTAAAATGGTGCAGCATAGCATAGCTGGCATTGCCGGCAGAATGGAGATTTCGCGAGGGGAAAATTAATGAGCTGTTGATTAGGCTCCGAACCGGCGCCATCTTGTTGGATTGACTGAAACAATGCCGAATTGTAGTCGGGCGGTTTTGGGGGGCGCGGAAACTCCAATTTTAAATGCCGGACCGGGAGTTTTCCACTCGTAAACGCGTTTTCGAACCTTTTTAATGGGCAAAGGAGGAATCTTTAAAACCGTTGAGTGGGTTGAAATGTATTTTATTGCCCGCTTGCGGTGGCTTGCCGATGCCGATGAAAGCGCGTGCAAATTTAAAGCCTTCTTTCGCTGCTTTGGTTCAAGCGTTTACTTGGTGGCGAGTTGCTCGTTGGCCTTGTTGTACACGCATTCCCATGCACACGCTAAGCCCGCGACAGTAGTCATCGCAACAGCCATCGACTTTTCTACCTTTCTGCACTCATTGTTAAGAGCCGGGGCAGGAAACAGGCTCGTTCAGCTCTTCAACAAAAGGACCCAGCACTACCATTTGCATGTTGAATTGTTTTCCGACAAAATCGTTCCGTTTCGCCGGACTCATTCGCGTGCACGAGGGACGAGAAAAGGCCTGCTCCCTTTAAGCTGTTCACCAACCTGTTCCCCCCCCCCCACGGGCCACCTGTTCACATGCGTACAGTGGCCGACATTTTGAATTCATAATTTGCTTTTCCAATCCTTGGGGCTATTTTCCCCGAACCCGACCCACCTGCGATCCCGGTGCGCAGCAAGATGTGAATAATAAAAGGTCCTTCGTGATGATTGTTATTCTTCGCCGGTGCAAAGGATGGGAAAACACGCCTCGGATGGAAGTATGTTGGACTGCGCCGAGCAAGGTGATGCCTTCCATCGTCGTGGGGCTGCATGCAGGGGCTTATCATTTACCCGGTACTGGTGACGACCGTGCTCTATCCGGGCGTTCACCTCGTCCCTCGGGGCCCTGGCCGGGACCGAGTATCGTCCGTCGCAGTGAAACCGTGGAAAATATGGGGGAAAAGTGGAGCGAGTGGCGATAAAAATTGATGGCAATACGCCAACTTTTTTAATGGGAATAAGCTTTATGCGGGTATCGTTGTGTGCAGCCGTCCTTCGTCACCGCGAAGTGAGCTGCGCGTTTGGTTTAACTGGGCAAAAGAGAATGGGAATTAAATCTGCTGGGTGTTTTTTTACCTTTACAATAATAGTATCGCAGCATTTCAAAAGAAATTACTGCAAATGGAAAATGTATCTCAGTTCAGTGGAAGCTTTTAGTTGGAATTGTTTTGGATTAAATAAAGTACAATGTTTAATTAATATATTCAAAGTAATTTTTAATTTTCAACATCATTTCAGAAGAATAACTTGATTAAAACATCATAAAAATTGATTATTATCTTAATGTTGACTGTGTAAATACACTGATGCTACCCTGTATTGATTACTGTCACTTTCACGCGACAGTAATGACCTCTATCATCTTGTTGTTCCACTCGCACCCTAAAAAATGGCTCCACATTTTCTTCGTTCCACCGAAACGTTCCATCTTTCCCCGCCGCAGCGAAGCTTTTATCGTCAAAAGCACGATAAAAGCCCACGCTAAGCTGCCCCCGGTGGTGGTAATCATGGCCCGGGGGGGCGAAAGACATATTCATCGAGAAATCGTGCAACTATAGGCACTCAATCATAAGGGATTAGGCATCCGTTCTGCCCCATGCCCGGGAGGGCAATACGGCTACCGAATTTGTCATCCAGGCAGCAGTAAAGGCAGCCATACTAGCAAGGGATCGTTCGGGGCTCGTCTTTCTCTGCTCGCAAAAACTTGCTCCTCTCCCAAAGGCTACAGTGATTATGAAAAGTTGCTTGGCAAGTTCTCGGAAGAGCTATTGGCTGGCCGGGTGGGGGGATGGACCGCCATGCCATTGCCATGCTGCTGACGATGCAAAGGTTTTTGGCTAATGATTAATTTTTCAAACTCAACCCCCCCCCCCCCCCCCCCCCCCCCCCAAAAGGGATGGTTCTGTGGTGGTGATGGTGCAGTTGAGGGTTTTCTTCTCCCAGTGAGGTAACGATCGTTGTCTCACGTTGTCGAACGGCTTTCATTCATGTTGGCGTGTTGCGCTGGGCAGAAGAAGCTGGTACGATTGTGCAAATGGGTCACACGGACCCAGCGGCTGGCGGTGAATGTAGAGCTGTGGTAGAGTAGAGCAGTTGATGTTCCGTACGACACTGTTCAGTTTTTGGGAGGAAACTTTCCTAGGACATTAGTGAAACCGGCGAGATGCTACATTTTGCAATAAAGTATGGGTACAATGGGCAAAAGTGGTGGAACACATTGGACACAAAATTCACTACAAATGATCCTTTCTTTCAAGCTTTATAGTGTGATCAATTTTAATAAATTTTCTGTTCACATAATGCAATCAAAATCGTAATACAAATTGTTCTATTTTCTTGGGAAGTAGTTTTTCATATTATGTTGCTTCAGGCGCATAACCAGCAGTTCATTTTCCAATCATTAATACAAACTCTAGCATTGCATACTGTCAGGCGTTTGGAGCAAAGTCACGTCATGTGTTTATGCCACCATCACATTCGTTTTCTAACACAGTCACAGTCGCTGCGCTGTAATTTGCCTTCGCCATTGTACCTCGGAAGATAAATTGTATGCGCACTCGCGTGTGTATGTGTTGTGAGTCTCGTCAAGTAAATTATGCTTTATGAACGTCGCCCACCGGATGGCTGTAAGGGAACGACTGTTCCTTGTGGAAGTAACACACACACATTAGGTTGCTATCAGGCGACCCGTTCCCGCTGTCCCTCGAGAGTGATTAGGACGGGATGAGATGCATCCCGAACGCGCACACACACCGAGCCCACACAGTCGTTCCCTCTAGACCCTGGCGCACACCGGTTGGCACAAAACACACCATCGAAGCACCACGTCAATCCATCTCCACACACCGCCAGTCGCGAATGCAAAGGAACTCATGCTAATGAAGTCGGAAGCATTTTCCCGGCACCATAATTAGCGTGCTCCGGCTGAAAGAGCGTATCCTTCGAGCTTATAGCACTTATAGCGCGGGTATAAAGCTGCATCGGTGCGACTTCCCGTCCGCCCGAAAGACATTCCCGCGCCGTGAGCGCGAAACTCGTTAAACAATTTTCCGGTACCCATTTTTTTTACTTCATTCCTTCTTTCCTTTGCTTTGGTTTCATCAATCCATCATCAGTTACTTCCACGCAGCAGTGGCGATACCCGAAAGGTAAACGAGCAAAGCACAGCAACTCCCCATACAGCGCCCCCGGTGCTCGAGTTGTTGTGTGAGGAAAAAATGCCAAACATGCCGGCCACGGTTGGTTGCGCGGCTTGTTAAGGTAAAGAGGGAAATATTTCAATTTTCTTCTCCTTGGGTAGGTTTCAGGGCGCTGTTTCTTCGCTTTTTTTTTCGTTGTTGCTGGAAATTGAACGAAACATGGCTCCAGGTTAAACAACAGCGGTACTTTCAATTCAGTTCAGCATGCTTTTTTTACCGCCCAAAACGGTTTCAGCGTCACTCTCATCGTCTTACGCTGTCGCGGTTTTTTTGTTGCGTTTCGGTAAGAAATTGAATTATATTTTATTTCCCATCCTGTATAATTCTTGCACCACCTTCTTCCGTCGTTGCCGCAGGTTGCGCACCAAACATTCGTCAGCTCATTGACGTTCACCGCTGTCGTTTAATGTTTTCCGCATTGACTTTGGGTGAACAGAGCAGGTCGTTGAAATAAAAGAGAAACCTTACAGCAGTGGCAAATTCTTTGAACCTGCCCCCCCGTGTAACGATCTTCATCAGTGCAATGTTTTCATCGCAATCACCTTCTCGTTACATGCCCACCTTCTCCGTCCCTGGGGGGAGGAAAACTGCGGGAAATAAAAATCCTCCCGGAGCAAAGTCACACTCCGCCCGTAAAGCCATGCTACGAGATGATTCCACAAGAAAGGAAATTTGAGCTCATTTAAAATTTATAGCCCGATAACGCCAAATGCTTCCGCCTTTTTGAGCTTCCTCCTCGACTGACTCTTTCCCGTTTTTGTCTTCGGCTGCCATCGAATGGCAATAAAGAAAACGAAACCTTTCCCCAGTTCGATTGCTATCCAATCACACCGACGGCAGCCGCATCGCCCAGGTAGGCGGTTAAGTGTGCCAAAAGTGTGTGTATTTCTGCTTCCCGTTGTTCGTGCTGTATCTGAGTTCGGTATTTTTTTCATCTCTCCACTGCTACTGCTATGGAACGACCGAAAACCGACCGGAAATGATCGATGAAAACGGAAGGGACACATTATGAAGCTCGACTGCGAAGTAGGATGGGCAGCGCAGAACGCCATCCTGCTTTAGTGGGCCGGAATGGGAAGAGTTTGAGCAATGGTTTTAGAACAGGAAATTTGACCTTCCTTTCGATTGATGATGTAAGCGAGGGAGCCAACAAAAAAGCAGAACTCTTATTTATGGGACTTTGAATTGTGATGTTCAAAACGTATAATAATCATAAAAATGTGATTTTTTACAGCTAATTGCATAACTTTAGGCACTGAGACTTCACTAGTAGAACAGTTAACACACACTTAGGATGCTCTAATAGCAATGACAGAATTTTATTGGGTGTTTTTATTAGCATCCATATGATTTTTTTTTTTATAAAACAAATAACAGTTTATTCACACTTATAACAAAAAATTCTTATTCGCTAGCTTAAAGCTATAATAATTCTTGTTTAACATATTATGTTTTTCAATTGATTTTTGCCTATGCTATTGGTGAAATTCTCTTTGTAAATAAATATTAAATAATTGATAAATAATGACATAATTTTAGCTCTTTTTTCTTTTTTTATATTATTCATATCTGGTTTAATAAGTTCATGAAAATTTGGTTTTATATGCAACTCGTCCTTCACTATTTGTGTAAACAATATCCATATGTTTTTAATATTTTTACAATCTTTAAATTTATGCTCGAGATCTTCGATATTTCCACATTTCTCACAGTTCGGGTTTGTTTTCATTCCGAATTTAAATTTAATTTCTTCTGTCATAATTTTTTCATTTACCAAAAGATAATAGTAGCTTCGTTGTTTTGAATTCATTTTGTTATTATTAATATTACGCCATATCTTGTTCCAATGCAGTGATGGTGTTTTAGATTGAATATGTGGTAGAGGAAGCGAATCCGTAACTTTTTTGTAAATTTCTTTTGCTGAAGGATTATTTTTATATCTATCATTTAAATAGGCTAGTTCAGTTCTTATTGGCACTAAACAAGGATAGAATGATGGAAGATCTTTAATGTTAGGTGGATTTTCTATTTGATTCAAGAAGCTTTTTGTAAATGGCATGTGTTGTTTTTCAATTAGGTGTCGGTTGATCAATAATGTTTTAAGTTTGAGTTCTGGTATTAGCAAGTTAAGACCTCCCTTGGCTTTGTTTAGAGCAAGTTGTTGCATTTTTACTCTTCATTTCACCCCTCCATTTGACCATATGAATATTCCCAGATAGAATGTAAGCCTCCCAAGATGGTATTTGCTTATTGTCATAACTGATCCAATGTACCACAATTTCGATGTTAGGAAAGTATTGGCTAGTATAACCCGTTGCTGAATGTTGAGCTCCCTCATTCTGTGCTGTCTTACTAATTGAGCAAACTTATGTGTTGTCGCTTCCCAATTCAATTTCATCGTCAAACGAAATGAGTTTGTGAATAGAATCCCTAAGATTTTGATTTTTTCTCTGTTTTCAATCCATTCTGTGTTGATTCTATTTTGATTATTGACTACTCCTATGTCCATTGCCAGGGATTTGTTTGTGTTAAGCTTTGCTCCTGACTCAGTTTCGTATTCCTCGAATGCTTTTTTTATGTTGAATATTTTATTAAGATCCGTTGTGATAATAGAAATGTCATCTGCATAACAGTTGACTAGATCATTCTGACTGTTGCATATGTTTTCTAATTTGCATAGAAGCGGGTGTATATACAAGGTAAATAAATGCATTGCCATGGGGTCTCCTTGCCTTACCGATCTTTTTATATGAAGTTTTTCTTGGAGGGATCCATTTATGTACAATCTTGAAGTAGATACTGAGTAAATTTTTTTGATGAGCGTTATAAAGTTTTCTTTAAATCCAATTGCCGTCAAGGTTTTATACAAATATGTATGGTCGACTCGATCAAATGCCTTTTCCATGTCAAAAGAGATGAGTTTTCCTGCTATTTTCTTTTCCTTGAGGTTCATAATTCTATCTTTAATCGAAAGAAGTGCCTGAAAGATATTGTTTTTTCCGTTGCCACATTTCTGAGAAGATGTTAGGATATTGTGTGTGTCAAGGATATTTTTCATTCTGAATTTCAAAATTCGACTAAAAATCTTATAATCTGCGTTGAGCAGTGTTATAGGCCTCCAATTTTCGATTTCGAAGGTATTATTATCTTTTGGTATTAAAACAATTATTCCTTCAACAAATTCGGGTGGAATATCATTATCAAGAGCTTCATTGATTATAAGATTAAGTTCCTTATGAATAATATCAAAAAATGTTTCATAGAACTCATATGGTAAACCATCTAATCCTGGACTACGATTTTTAGTTGCTGTTCGAATGGTATGAAATATTTCTACAGTTTCAATTTCTTTTGTTAGATCATTATTGAGCTCACATGCCTCAGGTATTTTTCTGGGAATAATTGGAGTTGAATTTAAACAATTATCGTTGCCTGAAAAGAGTAGCTTGAATTGTTCCTGAATGGCGTCGAGTATCTCTTTTTCGTTTTCTAATGTTCGATTATTTAAACGGAGTTTTTTAATGAAATTACGATTTTTCCTTCGTTTAAATAGATGAAAAGTAGACATTGGTTCTCCTGCAATGTAGTTATTGTTTTCTTTGATAAAGTTTTGTGTCAGTTTCCTTTGTAGTGTAAGCATTTCAGCTTTTAAACGATTTATAGTTATTTTTTCATCAGGATTATTTACAAGCTTCGAATTTGATTCATTTAATCTAGATTGTAACCTATCATGCGTTTGATTATATTCTTTGTAATGCATTTTAGTTTTCCATAGGAAAAAACTTTTGATTTTTGGTTTTGCATATTTTATCCACCATGTTAACTAGTTTCCATAGTGTTTTTTTTGCCTGGTCCATCTTATCCAGTTTTCTTTGAATTCGTTTTGAATTTCTTGTGTTGTAATATATTTCCTATATGACCATAGCTTTTGCCTTGTTATTATTTGTTGATTATTATTTGGCAGTGCTAATCGTATGACATAAGCACGGTGATCGCTAAACGAAACGCTGTGAATGTCAACCGAGCGGAGATTTTCTTTTAGATTACGTGATATATAGATCCTATCTATACGTGAAGCAGAGTTTGAAGTAATGTAAGTAAATTCTGGATCGTTTTTTAACAAATTCCAAGTATCTACTAAATTCAAATTATCAATTGCATTACGTAATGCTGGGCTATAGTTCGAGGTTCCAAGTGCATCTTTTTTATCAATAATGCAGTTGAAATCTCCTACAATAATTATATTTTCAACGGGATGTCTTAAGTGATATGCTAACGACTGTTGAAAGAAACGTTCTCTTTGTATTCTGTTTTGGCTACCAGATGGTGCGTAGATATTAATTAGTTTTGTTCTGCCAAAGCATAGGGATATAATTCTCCCGTCTAAACTTTTTTCTACATGGGTAAATGAAATGTCTTGCTTCAAAGCTATTGCAGTCCCTCTTTGTCGTTCATCTATGTTTGTTATTAATTCATAGCCTTGAATTATTTCCAATGACGAATCATTGACCTCTTGCATGCATATTATATCTAAATCTAGCTTTTTTACTGTGGCTATAAGAGCGTCTGTTTTGGTTGTGTTAGATATATTGCAGATATTGATACTTCCTATACGATAGGATTTTTTGAATTCTGTTATGTTTGAATGTGTAGTGGTGTTGGCCATTTCGAAATTATCTTTTACTTTGCGATGTGTCGAATCGTTTTTTTTTCAGCTGTGTTAGTAATTATAATTTATCGAGATTGTCTCCTACCTTTTGTAATTTTGTCTTCAGCCGATTTCGTATACCTCGTTCGCCATCGTTTCGATTCTACCGTTATAAAGTCAGTCAGTTTTTTTTCAGCTTGTCTTTTCACCGAAGGCGATCGTGACCTGTACCCCTTATTGGTCTCCAAATTAACCGCTGTCTCTGTGACGGTGCTGTTATCGTTCGTCATTGCATCAGTTTGTTTTATTGGTATAAATTTCAGTCCCGATGTCCCCGGTTGAGGTTGTGGTGGTTGTTCCACTGGGATTGTATTCGTCGTAGTTGTTGTATTTAGTGTATTTTGTTTCTGTTGGATCCCACTCGTCGTTACGTCTGCGTACGATTTTAGCCTATCCATTAGGTTTGTTTTTTGGCTGTTGAGCTTTCTGTTGCTCAAACAGGTCATTCCGTGGTGTACGGGATGATCGCATTTGCGACATGTGTGCTGCTGTCCTCTATGGGTAGCGAGAGTTGTTTCACCGTTGATATGGATATAAGATGGTATTTGTTTCTTGATTACCATCCTAACGTAGCGATATCCGTTCGGAATACCTGCACATGCGAAGGCGTCGCTCCACACACCTTCGGTAACGCAGATAACGTCTCCGTATCTCTGCATGTGGTTTTTTATGTGTGTGTTTGTAACTTGCGCTGAAGCGTCGTGAATCTTCACGATCGTTGACCCATCGTCCATAGTAATTGGTATGGGATATTCCACACCTTTACACTGAATAGTGTGTTTGCCATCGTTCTTTTCTACGATGTCCAAGGCAATACTTTGCTCCTTGATGTCTACGTGACATGAAACGGACGACGTCCGGAGGTGAATTCTGTTCACCTGTATCATCGAAATTCCAAGTTTCCCGGTTATGAAGTCAATCACTTCATTAGTTGTTGGCTTGTTTGGGACATGAGAAAAGTCCAACTTGATGCTGGATTGTCCCGTTGCCGACATGGTGCCGGTCTGCCACACGCTAGTATTTTTAACGCACACTTGTCTTTAGTTTTTTTTGTTTTGCTGAGCACTCTGCATCTACGTCTGTACTGCTCGAGCTCTAGAACCGAACTGTTTTTATGAGCATCCATATGATTGATCCGAGAATATATTCTATTTCCATAAATCAACCCAAAAGCTGATGAAACCGTTAAGTCGTCTCACATCAATAACACCCACAGACCGTTCGCAGGTGCTTCATGAGTATTCATTTCATGGTTTATCTTCTAGTAGAAATCATTTCAAACTCTTTGAAACCTTGCGTAAATGCTGCCCCATACGTGGTTGATTGAAATTCCCGAATATTTGACCAAATCCTCACCCGATTACAGAGAATTGTAAATAGCACGGATGTGGCAGGACATAAAAAGAGGTCATAAAATAACATTTTTTCTCTCGCTCTCTCTCTTTCAAACTACAACCGGAGTGGGCTCATGTTTAAATTAGCCATTCCCCGTAGCAGCGTAGCGTGCAGAACCCATCAAAGTTTCCCATCATCAGAAACCGAATCTTATTTTCCACCTACGTAACGCTTGCCCCCGGCCAGAGATTGAAGGTTGACGGTTGGCGGCCGTTTCGGGCTCGTACACACATACCGAAAGAGGATCGAATTGATTGACGGGACACTTTCGGCTCCGTAATGGAAAACAGATTTGGTCGAAGCTGTCGTCCCACCAATCAATGTACCGCCCAAATGCGGGTAAAAGGATGAAACGGCTTTACCCTGGGCCATCGTAAGTCCTGCCTTCGTCACCGGCAAGAGTTTGGACATGTTGTTTACGTGGAGTAGGAGCAGTTCAAACGTTGGCAATGTGCGACGGTTTAGAGTGAGTATCAAATTCCTTTTGTGGGGTTTGTATGTGTGCGGTTAGGAAAATTGGAGAAAGGAACATACAAACACACATCTCCTAGTACCTTCAAAAATAGCTGCTTGCCTGCAACAAAAATCTCAACATTTTCAAAACTGGCACGCGCCACCCCAAACTGCACGATATACAGTTTATCAGTTAAGCGTCGTGAAAGCACTTCACTTACTTTTGTCTGCTGATAAGTGTTATCTACTGCCATTTATATACTCGCACGCACACGTGGAGTGTCTTATCTGTTTCTTTAATTAAGACTCCCGCCATACCAATACCCGCAGAAGAGGGAATGAATTGTAGAAACTTCTCCGCTGTGACGGTGCAATTTTCAGGGATATTGTCAAGTCATTCCAGTTTGCGTTTGTACTGCGTCATGCTGTGACTGGCTGACAGTGGCTGGTGAATGGAACGCGATATGGGCGTGAGCCGGTCGTGTATTGGTGTTACTACGACACGCGTCGGTGAGTGATATGAGGGGTGCTTCACGATTTGAGACAAAAACAACGTTAAACTAGGTGGACTGTATAAAAAATAAACCATGTGGATCAGAAATGTCTAGACGGGGTTGTATAAGAACGTTTAAAACGCTGCAAAGGAATTAATTCACACCATTTCAACAGTATTGGATGAAAACAGTTAGATGTTTTCAAAATTTATTGTTATGTGAGCATAAAGCTATCCTTACACTTTTAATAAACACACAAAAATCGGATTTGATTTGAAGAAGTACTGCATAATACAAGTTATCACAATCAGTTGCAATCTTTATCAGCTTCTATGTTCTACGCGCATAGGGAAACCATCTTCTGGTGTAACAACTACAGTAGCAACAGCAAATTTGACCTTTGCCGGAGTTGTGGCCTGGAAATTGTACTTTGACAGCAATAAAACAAGCCCGATTTTGGACACAAACACACCTTGTCTAAGACCTACAGGAAATAAGAAAACACGGTCATGTTATTACTGTTAACAACTTTAGCCTCCAAAGCGATCTTACCAATGCAATTGCGAGGACCAGCTCCGAACGGATAGTACGCATCTGCATCGTAGTTCTTTGTGGCCTCGTCAAACCGCTCTGGAGAATAGAGCTCTGGATCGGGGAAGTACTTCTCGTTCATACTGATACTCAACAACGGTATGATCACCTGAGTTCCTTTGCGTATAACAACATCACTGTCCGGCACTTTGTAGTCGATCGTGCACTCTCGGTTCAAAATCGGCAAGCCCGGATACTTTCGAAGCGTTTCCTTCACGCACAAATCCAAGTACTTCATCTCTTTTATGTTCTCATACGTGATTTCGCCGTTATATCGCTCCATCATCTCGTCAATTTCTTGCTGCAGCTTTGCCATCGCTTCTGGATTGTGCGAAAGCTCGTGGAGCGTGAACGAGATCGTTGCTGTTGACGTTTCCGCACCGGCAATGTAAAACAGGAACACATTGGCCGCACACTGTTCGATTGAAAGTGCTTTCTCTGACCCATTTACAGCTTCACGACGCAGATCAATCAGCAGCTGAACAAAGTCTTTTCGAGTGATTTGATTCTTCTCGCGATGATCAATCTGATGAGTGATGATCTCCATCACAAAGCTGATCAACTCGGGAGGGAGCGATGTTATGCGGGTAAGCTTTAGTAGCCCAGGACAAATAAATACACCAGATGTTCGGAAGTTATCCATAAACTTTCTACTCTTAGTCAAACGCTGCAGTGTCGATAGGAAGGGATCTTCCGAGTTGTGAATACAGTTTGCCTCGAAGCCGAAGAACACCGAAGCGATCGTGTCGAGCACAAACCGTGACGCAATATCACGCATATCGGCGATCGCCTTCTCGTCCGCCACCTTGTTCATACGATCGATCAGCTTGTTGCCGACGTCCAGAAGAGTGGGGAGCATGTTACGCAGTTGTCCGGACGTGAAGGTCGGCGTGAGCTTCGCACGCAAGTTCTTCCACCGCTGACCGGGCAGAGCGAACAGATTGGCCGAGAAGGGATCGTGCTCTTCGTTGCAGTAGACACCGCGATCGTGAAAGTTCTGGAAGTCGTTTACCATAATACGCTTCGCGAGATGAGGATCGCGAATCAAGATAGCAGGGCGGAAGAACAGATAGATTCCCAGCAGACGGTCGGACGACTTGTGGTACAGGTTGTTGATGGCAATTCCGAATGATTCTTTCTTCTCTGCAACGGTGCGTATGTTGCCATACGGAATCTCTGGCTTTAGATGCGGAAGTCCATGCCTCTCCCAGTGAGAGTAGATGTAGCGGAGCACGAGAAAGATCACGGCCGCCACGAGCGCGAGAGTGTAAACAAACATTATGTCACTGCACCGTAATACGGCTTGCCGGATCGAAAACACTTGCAAACGGAACTGATGGCCTCCAAATTGTTTATGCTTCACGAACGAGGCCACAAAACACAATAACCATGGACATAGAAGACTGACAGTCTTTTATAGCGTTATGCAGAGAGAATTCGGATGAATGAGAGAGTGTGTGTGAGATGCGCAAGTAGTTTTTGGGAGATTTAAGTCTGTGTACGTGAAATCAATCATCAACATTTGGCTGTCGGCGTGTGTTTGTGTTGCGTCCAACAAAAATCTAATGCGAAGAACGAAACGATAGGAATGTGTTGTTGTAATCTTTAGTTTTTATAATATGCAATACAATAAACAAATGGAAGCTCGTTAATGCTAATTTAGGTGCCAGTTATTACTAAAATGTGATTTTTTTCCGATTTCATATGTAGCAATAATATTGACTACATTCTTCTTATTCGGTCATGGTCAAAGTTAGTTGCATTCTCGTTGTGACTCTTTGTGATGAAATTATATATGTTTTATCAGTAAAGAAAGCTTATCTTTTGCTTGCCACGATAAAGCAGAACAGTGATTATGATTGAAAAAACTCTTTTTTATTTTCATCCCATATTGCAATAGCTAGAACACATCTATAACTAGTTAACAATTTATAATGTAATACTTTGAAGTTTAGTTCATCACAATCAGTTGCAATTTATCTCACTTTCTATGCTCTATCCTCATTGGGAATCCAGCGTCTGGAGTGAGACCTACAGTAGCGGCGGCAAACTTTACCTTTGCAGGAGTTGTGGCCTGGAACTTGAACTTTGACAGCAAGAAAACAAGCCCGATTTTGGACACCAATACACCTTGTCGAAGGCCTATAGAAAAATGGAAAATACATTCAAATTAAAAACCTCAAACACTATTGTCTTTTAACGGTGTTATCTTACCGATGCAATTGCGTGGACCAGCTCCGAACGGATAGTACGCATCTGCATCGTAGTTCTTTGTGGCCTCATCGAATCGCTCTGGAGAATAGAGCTCTGGATCGGGGAAGTACTTCTCGTTCATACTGATACTCAACAACGGTATGATCACCTGAGTTCCCTTGCGTATCACAACATCACTGTCCGGCACTTTGTAGTCGATCGTGCACTCTCGGTTCAAAATCGGCAAGCCCGGATACTTTCGAAGCGTTTCCTTCACGCACAAATCCAAGTACTTCATCTCTTTTATGTTCTCATACGTGATTTCGCCGTTATATCGCTCCATCATCTCGTCAATTTCTTGCTGCAGCTTTGCCATCGCTTCTGGATTGTGCGAAAGCTCGTGGAGCGTGAACGAGATCGTTGCTGTTGACGTTTCCGCACCGGCAATGTAAAACAGGAACACATTGGCCGCACACTGTTCGATTGTAAGTGCTGCTTCCGAACCTTTATCAGCTTCACGACGCAGATCAATCAGTAGCTGCACAAAGTCTTTGCGAGTGATTTGATTCTTCTCGCGATGATCAATCTGATGGGTGATGATCTCCATCACAAACTTAATCAATTCAGGCTGGAGAGATGTCATGCGGGTAAGCTTCAACAGCCCAGGACAAATAAATACACCAGATGTTCGGAAGTTATCGATAAATTTTCGTCCCCGATTAGCACGGCGCAGTGTCGATAGGAAGGGATCTTCCGAGTTGTGAATACAGTTTGCCTCGAAGCCGAAGAACACCGAAGCGATCGTGTCGAGCACAAACCGTGACGCAATATCACGCATATCGACGATCGCCTTCTCGTCGGCCACCTTGTTCATACGATCGATCAGCTTGTTGCCGACATCCAGCAGGGTGGGGAGCATGTTACGCAGTTGTCCGGACGTGAAGGTCGGCGTGAGCTTCGCACGCAAGTTCTTCCACCGCTGACCGGGCAGAGCGAACAGATTGGCCGAGAAGGGATCGTGCTCTTCGTTGCAGTAGACACCGCGATCGTGAAAGTTCTGGAAGTCGTTTACCATAATACGCTTCGCGAGATGAGGATCGCGAATCAAGATAGCAGGGCGGAAGAACAGATAGATTCCCAGCAGACGGTCGGACGACTTGTGGTACAGGTTGTTGATGGCAATTCCGAATGATTCTTTCTTCTCGGCAACGGTGCGTATGTTGCCGTACGGAATCTCTGGCTTTAGATGCGGAAGTCCATGCCTCTCCCAGTGAGAGTAGATGTAGCGGAGCACGAGAAAGATCACGGCCGCCACGAGCGCGAGAGTGTAAACAAACATTATGTCACTATGCGGTTTACCGGGAGTAGATTAATGAACCAAAAACACTTGCAAACGAAACTAAAACTGCCTCCAAGTTCTTTATGTTTTACGAGCGAGGCCACAAAACACAATAACCATCGGCATAGGAGACCAACAGTCTTTTATATTATTTTGGAGAGAGATTCCGAAATGGTTCAAATGTGTTCGTTAGATGGGAAAGATGTTTTAGCTAGTATGTACTGGCATACATATTTTTAATGAAAAACGTATGGTTGTATGTGTGACGGTCAGCACTGTTTGGGTTATGTCTTAGACATCTTATCTGATACATGAAGCGATAGGAATGTGTGCTCTGGAAGCTTCCAGCTATCATGTGGAGCAGAACAAAGTGTTTGTGTTTGTGTAGGAACAAAACGTATCGTTTAAGAGTGCACGCGATTTTTTGTTTTCGCTATTTCTAATCCACAATTTAAAGGCCATTTATTATGATGAAGGTAGTAATTTGGAAACGGTATTATTTGACCACAAGGGTGTTCTTGAATGTTTCCACAAAAAATCGTTTACTTGATATTTTTATACCCAAGCAATTAAAGCTAATTTGATATGAAATATGTGCTCTAACATAACTCCTACCTAGCATGTTGTAGATTTACAAGCACACCGATGTACACGTTTACCAAGAGACCAATTATAAACGACAACAAGTAAGTTTTAATTCAAGTGATCTATTTTTATTATTGTAATTACGTGACGCACTGATCAAGAAATCGTTCCAGTCGAAGCCTGCCTTAGGCGCTCCATACTTTATGGGTTAAACTTTAAACCGAGTGTGTGACGTACCTGTGGCTCTGACGTACATTTCACGACTGTACCACGGAGGCGGTCTTGTTAATATGCATAAACAACTACATTTCAAGATGCTATCAGGTTTTGTATAATGTAAAAGGTTGTGCAATGTCGTGGTATAAGATAAAAGAACATACAAAGTAATAATATGTATATTTTATTGTAATATTTCATGTTCTGGTAACTAAAAGTAACTTAAAAAATAAATTTCAAACGGTGTTATATTTCCCTAATATCACAGCATATCTTGCTTAATGTTTAACACGATTCTCGATCCTCATTGGAAGGCCTCCCTTCGGTGCCAGTGTGATTGAAACGGGCTCAAACTTTATCTTCCTCGGAATGGTGGCCGAAAAGTTAAATCGGGACAGCATCATCACTAGCGCAATCTTTGACAACAACAACCCTTGCCGCAGACCTGCAATGAACCTTTTTGTAAAAGTGCTGTCTTTGTGAAGCATTTACCTCTACTTACCGATACAGTTGCGAGGGCCGGCACCGAACGGATAGTACGCATCTGCGTCGTAGTTCTTTGTGGCCTCATCAAATCGCTCCGGAGAGTACAGTTCCGGCTCGGGGAAGTACTTCTTGTTCATGCTAATCCCTAGCAGAGGGATAATCATCTGCGTGCCCTTGCGAATGACAGTGTCACTGTCCGGTACTTTGTAGTCGATCGTACACTCCCGATTCAGCACAGCCAATGCGGGATAGATTCGAAGCGTTTCCTTCACGCACAAATCCAGATACTTCATCCCGTTGATGTTATCGTACGTGATTTCACCGTGGTGTCGCTCCATCATCTCATCGACCTCTCGCTGAAGCTTAGCCATCGCCTCAGCATTGTGCGTCAGCTCGTGCAGTGTGAAGGTAATCGTACCGGTGGAAGTATCGGCCCCAGCACCGTAAAACAGAAACACATTGGCCGCACACTGTGCATCGGTGAGCGTTTCTTCCCCACTGCTACCAGCCTTGCGGCGCAGATCCGTTAGCATCTGGATAAAGTCCTTGCGCGTCACCTGGCCCGTCTCACGCTGGTGCAGATGGGAACTGATCACTTCCGTGGTAAACTTCTTCATCGGAGGCGACAGCGAATTGATGCCGGTAAACTTTAGCAGCCCAGGACACATAAAAACGCCGGCCGTTCGGATGTTGTTCATGAAGCTGTCCGGATTGTTAAGATCACGCAACGCCACACGGAACGCATCGTCGGGATCGTGCAGACAGTTTGCTTCGAAGCCGAAAAACACTGAAGCCACCACATCGAGCACGTAGCGCGAAACGATGTCACGCATGTCGACGAACTGTTTTTCGTTTGCCAAGCGCTCGAGATATTGCTCGAGCTTGCTGCCCACTGCCAGAAACGTTGGCAGCATGTGCCGTAGCTGGCCGGAGGTGAAGGTTGGTGTAAGCTTCGCACGCAGATTTTTCCACCGCTGGCCGGGCAGGGCGAACAGGTTGGCTGACATCGGATCACTGTGCTCGTTGCAGTAGACGCCACGGTCGTGAAAGTGCTGGAAATCGTTCACCATTATCCGCTTGGCGAGATGCGCATCCCGGACCAGGATCGCTGGGCGGAAGAACAGATACACTCCAACCAACCGTTCACTGGAACGGTCGTACAGATCGTTAATAGCCACATTGAAGGATTCTTTCTTTTGGGCTAGCACGCGTAGATTGCCGTAGGGAATTTCGGGCCTCAAATTCGGCAGCCCCTGTCGATCCCAGTACGAGTAGACGTACTTGAGGGCGAGGAAAACAAACGCCACGATCAGTCCGATCGTGTAAAGGATCATACTGACCGCAGCAAACGAAGGCTCGGGAGTTACTACGGGACACCTGGGATGGAGCTACTGAGCAAAACAGACGGCGGAACACTAGACGTACTCGCTTTTATAGACAAAACCGCACACGCGGGCGACTTAGCGATAGAAAGAAATAGAATGCGGTGGCGTGTCAATATTTAAAAACGCATCAGCCATACCGTCTCTCTTTCCTTCCCGTTTTAACCGGTTCGCTCGGTTACGTTGCGTACACAGCTCTTTCACTGTCAAGGGTTTCGTGACGACCGAGCCCATCCTGCCGTATGATTATCAGGACCGGGACGCAATGCTGCTCTCCCGCCGGCACGATTACATGCAGCGCGAACGTGGTGGTGAAATTTCCGATTGTCATTGTGTCATTATTTTCATCGCTGATTGTTTTGTTGATCATTGTTTAGAAGTTGATGTGGTCGGTACGATTAACCCATTCGGTTGTTGAGAAGGGGCTTAGACATTGAATGCATTGCTTTCATCAAAAGAAATTGATAAGAATATCAATCAATGGGAGCTCCGAAACTATACTTTCAACAAATATTGACTATGTAAACTGTTTAAAACAGGAAAACTCCCGACTCATCGTGTTGACAATCAGTACACCGAGGGATGAACCAGCTGCGTCTCAGACAAAACCACGCATTACATTATCAATTTCCCAACATGTAAACATTTGATGAAGAGCAGTCCTTGACCTATTACCGAAACTGATTGCATCCAAAAAGTGTGTTGGTAGGACAGGTTAGTTTTGAGATTAGTATAACATTATGTTCTTACATCTATCACCATCACAGAACCAAAGTTGGTCTAAGCTTGCCGTCTTAATCAGTGATTATTTAGTTTTCCCGTAAGTAGATTAAAGTCAATCAAGACCGACAGATTGTTGGATTTTAGTTCTGTTTCACCTAAGCCCTTAAATGAGAACCCTTATAGAGCATATGGTCGGAGTATTTCACGGCAAATTATTTAAATAATTGTAGCGGCATATTCATGTCATTTAAATTAGTACTTGTATATGTTGCTGTCAGTACTTGTATATATTTTCTTTATGTATAAATAACAAACCTACAAGATCCTTAGAACTGACAGGTTAATCCTAATACTTACCCTCTTGACGCTTCATTCACGTGGATGGAATTGAAATAAATGTTGTGCAAGTCACCGGTTGCTAATGCCTTTTATTGCCCAGTAACTCGGACATGTGGCTGTTATAAAATGGCGTTTGTGTGCGGGCATCAACTATGCCGCGCTCGTCTTATTGATACTGCAACATGTTTACTTGCGAGTCTCTTTCCAGCGAAATATATGAACATGGAGGAAAGGTATTTCATACTATATCGCGTCTCGCGCTAGATGCTCTAAAACCGAGTAAAACCATTCGTACGAAAGGAATTATTTGATTTCATTGGAACAGCTTCTCAGCGGTGTCTGCAGCGAAAGCAAAGTGATGACAACTTTCACAGCAGTAGCAGAACGCTCGAGATCAAATAGGAAAACTTGGAAAATTAATCTTTACTTGGTGGTTTTGCAAACTCGTTTCTCTTGAACGTGTACACAATTCGTCGAATCAATCTTCGTACTCCTCGTGACGTCAATGAAGCAGAAGTTGATGTAGCAAGAAGCGATCGTTTGAATTTTCATCTAGCACTGTCTGTGGTCCGGGGACCTGTTTTCTAGCCTAATGAAAATTCAATCACCTGCACATATTTTTATCACTTTAAAGCATTCCAAAGCTCCAACAGATCCAAAGGGACGGCTGGGAGGCCGGCCGTGCCCCCTTCGACGACTGCAGTTTAGTGTCGATTTCCCACAGATGCCGCTAGGGTCGTTTATCATTGGCAATAGGCAACGAGCTGTAGGGACGTTATTCACCACCGTGACGTGACGCACACACGGGCACACGGAGTGAGCACGATTAAGCTTCCTTGAGCACGCCGGCCGCGATGGGACGACACGTCCAAGAGTTGATGATTGATGGGACGGTTTTGGTAGCGGAGGCTGGTTGCGCCTCACTTCACAGCACAGTGGCTAGCAGTGACGTCGGTGCGAGTGTCCACCAGTGCAGGCACGCGTAACAGAGCGAGGTGTTGGGAGTGTGTGTGTTATTGCAAACGATCTAAACAACAGTGCAGGAGAGGGTCAGCGGGGCTAGGTAAACATCTTTCTTCATTCATTGCAAGTAAGCGTACAGTGTTGAAAATTGTATTAGGTGCATTCAATATTTTGATAGTTGTAGTTAATGGTGGTTCTTTAATACACAGAAGCACCCGGAATGTCTTAACTAAACAAACAAAAACATAACAACAAAACACAACAAATAACATCTACAGTCCGGCAAAGCAATTTGTTACGCACTGTGGCTTTTGGTTCGCCTTCGGTTCGTACTAATTCATCCGAAAGAACCGTTCACTACTTGCTACTGGTCACGCGAGCACGTAACGGTCGGACCCCCCGTGTGGGACACACTCGACGGTTTGTTCACGCGTTATCTTTACACCGAACGATGATACGCCTCCCTGCGCTGTCGCTGCGTTATTCATGAGTGTGCGTGTGCTATATGAACGCGCAGTGTGCCGCGGTTGCCGTACGAACGCGCCGAGCGCAGGTTATTTATACGTTCGTTGATAATTTAATTAAACCGTAGGTTCTATGCTTTTGTTTTGTTTTCGCCTTTGCGCCGTACGTTAAACATCAATTCGAGCACTGCACGGGAAGGTAGTAGGAAAAAATGTAGAGCAATGTTTTTGTGTGTTCTTTTGTTGTTGTTGCAATAACAGAGCAGGCTTCCATCCTGCCAGATTTGATTAAGATAAGCAAGGTTGAAAAGTAATCGAGCGAAATTGGCTCTATGAAATGGATGAGAAATAACACTCGATGGAACTCCAGAAGATGTCGGTAAAATGATGAAAAAAGATTTGCTCGTTGATTGACCCCGACGTGATTTGAACACGCAACCTTCTGATCTGGAGTCAGACGCGCTACCGTTGCGCCACGGAGTCTTCGATGTGGGTGAGCCGCTAGTAATGGATTAGGTTGTTGGGTAGATATCTAAAAAAAGCGCACGAGTAAAATAGCATCCAAGGCTAAGTAGACGTTCGTCTACTTTTAAATTTTATTATATTGATTACTGTTTATAGAATTCTTGTGGTTTACCTAAGTAAGAGATTTATTTAAATTTTCTTAAGATGAATGTAAATACAGGTTTGTTTTAGCCAAAATAATTTATTCGCCTAATATGTGGCTTAAAATGCAAGAAAATAAATTCAATCGTATTTCTTTAAATTACTTAATTACGAGAAAAATTGCAGCTGTTTGCTCTGACGCTGAAATAAAAATTACGTACAATTCTGCTGTAACTTACTCGCACCTCCACTGAAACTTGCTTCCCACGATGGTCAAGATGGGAGACAAGGAATGGGAAAAATGTGTCACTGCTAGTGAGATACCATTAATTATAAGCTAAAGCAGTACCGTTTCCCGTCTGCCGACGCCCTTCCCGCACCGGTTCGTTCGATTCCCATTGCAAACCGGTTCCTTTTCGTGCTGTTTGTGAAATGTTACGAGTATCTTTCCACCTTTTATCGTCCGGGCACAGGCCGAGCATTGCCCATTATCCTTTCACGGGAAGGATTCCGTTTGTTTACGTAGTTGTTTGCGAGGACAAATGTTTGCACCGTTCGTATCGTTTTACTGGCGCTTTTTGTTTTGCTTTTGTTCGCTCCCGCTCATCAGCACTGTTTAAATTTATCTTCTTTTCGTAGAAGGAAGATTTTCGTAATTTTTCCAGATTATCGTAATGGAGCTCGTACTTTGCTTCGGGGTGAGAATTTAAATTAAAAAGATCCTGTAATTAAACCGAAATGCGCGATTCCAAGAACGTTTATGTTTTGTGATATATTTTGCCACATTTTGTCTGAATGGAGCTGGAAATTTTCATTTAAATTTTATGTTAGAACATTAAAATGAGTTACACAGTTTGAGACGCATTTCCATCACACTTTAAATACAAGATATATAGACTGTTACACAAGAAAGCACAATAAAACAAACTATTTGATGTAATAAAACACCGCAAATCACGCATTTACCGCTTTGCCACTGCCAAAATCAATGCCCCATTACGGGCAATAGATTCTTACCGACCACCATTATCGAAAGATGGAACACGATTTTCTTTCAAATGGACAGTGATTTGGTTTCCGCCGATCGGTTTCATCATTGCCCAAGTGGTCCGAAATCGCACAATAACGATGACCGTCAAACGATTGCCTCGGTGCAGAAAGAAACGACCACGGGCCGGGAGAATCACGGCAATTCACTTCTTTATGGGAATTGCCCGCCTCGGCAGGTGCCTGTGGAACGGATCCAACCGAGGGCCAGTTTAGTGTAATGTAATGTGATACTTTCGTTCTCGGGCAGGTCAGGCAGGGAATTTAGTGCTCATAAACCTCCCCCAAAATGGTGTCAGCTTTGGATTCACGGGGCCCTTTCCCAACCGCGTCGAAGAGGCCCGTAGTAAACATTCGGTAAATCATTCGGGATGTGGGCGAGCAACGGAGCTCAATTTGGGGAAAATGATCGATCGAAGCTGACGGAAGCAAATCAGACGCTAAATCAACTCACCAATTTGCGATCCCTCGATGGTGGCACAATGTTTTATGTTGATCTTTCACACTTGTCCCATCGATTCCTTACACCGATTGACTGTTAATAATGTTTCTCGTTTCTTATTTCAGGGCTTCAGCGCGGCTAATCCAGCAGAGGAAGAGAGGAGATCAGAGCAAAAACAAACAAACAAAACGCTTTAAGGATAAAATAAAAGCAGGGTTTTTTTCTCTGCCTACCCAATCAACGGTCTAAACGAGTCGGCAAACGGGCTTCACTCAAACCGAAAACCATCCAGCCAACCAGGAAACGTCAGAAATAATCAGCAAACATGGCGGCCACGATGCGAACCGGAGGTAAGTGGAATCGAATGGCGGGAGCTCGAGGCTGCTGGCAGCAGGGACTGAGATTTATGAAACTCAAAGGATACGCCGTCCATCCGGGACACGGACCATTCGGGGTCGGTATGATTTCCTGTTTGTAAATGGTGGCTGATGTGTACACAACGCAGGGCAAAACGGCCATTGTGTGTGTGCGTCAGGCCATCTTCCTTCGTCTTTCCCTGTTCCACTCGATTTGGGATCGGCGATTTCCGTTGATCCCTAAAACACGCCACGCCACGATGAGGTTGAGTGTGAAAAAATATTGATTCAAATATTGAAACGAACGTGACGACGGAGCACTTCCGACCGGGAAGGATACCTTTGTTTTTTTTTTCCAGTCCTTTTTCTCTCTCTCTCTTCTCCCACAATTCTCTCCCAAGTCTCTGAGCAGTTTCAAAAGCACTTGGGACTTGGACCTGAAACACACATTGATCGATGATAATGGTAATGATGGTGATGATCATCATTCTAGGAAGGGCTTCTTGCAGGCGAAGGTGGGAAGCTTTTTATGGTTTAGTGGCGTGTGTATGTTTTTTTCTCTTTTCCGACGTAGGTTTTCGCTTTTGATTGTTTGTGCTTACAATTACATCATTAATTCTGGTCGGCTTGCTGAGTGGTGGATTTCAGGCCTATTTGTTTTTGTTTTTTTTTCTTTATTGGTGGGGGTATATGTGGTCTTTTGATTTCTGCGGCATGAGTAATGGACCAGGAAGTAAGCACTTTTCCGTAGACTAAACCCTTAAGTGGATAGTCATTTTGCTGAGTGTGTGGGATTAAGCGCGCCTGCGAGGTGGTCTTGCACGTTGTGGTGATTGTGGAAATTTATTGCCCGGACCGTAAGCTCACATACCTGATTACTGGAATTATTGGAATGTTTGGCATAGCCTCTCAGGCTTGGGATGCTTTGGCCTTTTCTAGAGTGAATATAATTCCATTGATTAGGATTAACAAGGACCAGAAGCAGATATTCTTAAGTATTTTTGTACAAAAAATGTCCTTAAAATATAATAAATTTATATCATTCTAGCAGACTACTTTAGTTTTCAAATTTAAATCGAGAAATTGAGAGTGCTCTCGGGAGGTAAGCCTTCAAACTCAACCAGCAAAATGAGCTAAAAGGGATAAAACAACCAACCAAAAGATCCGCTCAACCACACGTACGCCCCAACACGGTTGCTAACGACAACCTGATGAATGCCGGGTACTATCCGCCGTGTCAAATCGTATTAAAGTAGAACACCCCCTCGTACACATACACCACCGTCGACAGCGATGTCACCGGTCCGACCCTGAGGCATAATTTCACGCGCTTGCCAATTTCCATTCTGGCAGATGGAAAGAAAGAAAGAAGGACCGGGGTGTCGACACTGTCGCCTGCTGCGAGACCGGCTCGTTTTCCGGTGCACTGCGAAAAGCATGTCACATCTCAGCTGAATTCAAACGGGGCGTATCACGAACGCCCCCCTCGGTGCGGGCCGGCCGGCACAGTTCGTAACGCTAACGCGACACCGAGACACCTCGGCACAGGAGCATTGATCTAATCCCGGCTCGAACACACAGTGGCAGGCAGCATCGGTTTGCTTGGTCGCGTCGGACGGTCGTGTATAACGACGAAACGCACTTGAACCCGCGAGATGGGTGTTGAACATTAGCTGCAGAAGCCTGTTTTTCGCTGTACTTGTTGTGCTGTTGCTCATGCCATTATCCGGCTCGCTTATCCGCACTCGAGGGAGCGCTCGTTGGTGTGCTGCTGCACGGTAATTAGGCTAATTAATGTTTCACGTACGCAGAAAAATTAAATTTCATCTCCAGGGTGACCAGCAGTAGCAGTAGCAGCAGCACCTCTACATCCTACCAAGTGACGAGTTTTAGAGTGTTTTTCTCACTCAAGAGGGATTTTTTTAAATTTTATTTCACGCTGGCACCATGTGTTTGGTCAGCTAAAAGCTTCTCAACAATCACAACCATCGCTATCGGGGAGGGTTCTGGGAGCTTCACCCAGAACGTGTGGATCGGGAGATTAGTGGTTGCCCTGGGAACGTTGAAACTCGAGCTCAACCTTATATCTCGATCCTCGGCACACTTTGATGTGCTTGACACTGGCTTTGGTATCCGTTTTTTGCCACTTGAACCATGTGAAATAATTACCCTAATGAAGAGCTGGGCTCTTGACGCGCCTGCAAGTGAGCTTCAAAGCTCGAGCAGCTGACCATGAGCGTAAGCTGGGCTTTATTATTTTCTATCGCTTGTAGTGCAGCCGCTGTTGTCACCTTTGGTGTCAAAGTGGCTTAATGAAGCAGCTTTTAGGCATTTGATTGCCCGTTGATGTGTTGTTGACCAACTTTAATAAATTTTGCATAAAAATAGAGTCATCATGGGTATGCAGCTTAGCTGAAACGTCTGTTAACATGATGCAATATTTCTCAAGAATTTTATAAAACCAGTAAGTTTCTTCAAGGTATCAGCAACATTTTGTAGTTTTTTAGCTCCATTGCCCTCAGGAACAGGGGATGTTTTTGACAAAAACTGTTGTCACAAATAGTTTGTAATCTTCCTTCCATGATCTGGCTATTCATTTTGTGTGGTGTTGTCTCCTGTTTTTGGTTAATATTTTGTGTTAATTATGAGCCAAAAAAAAAAAAAAAACACACACACACACACACACACACACACACATACACACACACTAAAACAACATTGTGATAATATTCATGAAGCGTTCGTTTAATTTGTACCAACTATGGCTTGCCATCGATCGATCAGAGTGCAGCGAACCGAATGCATGCGCTCAGCACGCGGCTCCCTAAAGCAAACAGTAGTTTAATTTTGCTAACCACGTAATCGTGTCCCTAGCGTCCATCAACACTCGTTGCAAACGTTTGCGGGGGTTCTCCCCCATTTTCTCACCTCACGAAAATTAACCACCACCAAACTGACTGATACACGCACACATACAATCGGGTGCATTCTGCGGAAAATTAATTGCTTACACAAACGAAACTCTCGCCAAACCCCCACGCGCGCGTGTATGTGATTGTACGTTCACTGGGCAGGATAATTAGCGAACGAACGTGTTTTTGCTGTCCACGTGTAGCATATGCACACGATCAACGCTTTGGTGGGGACAACAATTTAACTATATTTCGTTTTTTGTTGCTGTTGCTTTTTCCCCATGCGAATGAAAAGCTTCTGGTCTGGTGGTGCAATAGAAATTATGATGTGAGTGCATTGTGCAGAACGCTGAAAAGCTTACTAAAGTTGGCAACAAAAAGTGGGAATTTCCAGCTACTTTTACCAACCGCTGATTTGAAAAGGAACGAGCTGACAATCGATTTGCTGCTAGTTTGACTTCATGTTTGCAGGGTAGATGTGTGTTCATAATTTGCCCAATTGTCGTTTGGTGTAACTTGCTCCTGTTTATTCACATTTCCATTCACCACACACCAAAGCGAAGTTGTTCTTCCCTTTCGCCTCTGTATGCCCTTTCTTTTGACCGCTTCTGTAGCATCGCTTTATAACAAAATCGATCTCGAGTGCATTTGAATGCGACACGAAAGCGCATTCTGACTCGTTCGTTTCGCCCATGCTGCCACCACCCGCACGCTTGGGTCACGTAACGAAGCTGGCAGTCAGTGCCGAAGGCTAGCAGGCACCACGTCGTAAGGATACACTTCCTGCCGGCGCACGCGGTCGTTTCGGTGCAGCTGTGTCTCGGGCTCTGGCCGCTGGCGTACGTGCTGCAGTAAAAATCGGGAACGGGCGCCGGTGCTGCTGTGAAAACTGCTGATTATGCATCGATGCTTTCATTCCGATATCAATCGAGCAGTCGGCAGCGGTCGGTACCGCATTTGCATTTCCTTTTTGCGTTCGGTTTCACTATTGCCACGTGTCTCACACGTCAAAGGGTGATGACGCAAAATGGGGGCGCCCCTGTAAGAGTGCAACGACAATTTATAGCCGGAGGGTTCGGTTTTGGGCGGGTGTAAGAAGTATTGCCTCCGTTTGCGCTTCGTTATTGCAATAATGCATCGGTATTTTACACACAATACAGAGGGAAATGTTTTTTCAATGGAATTCACTACAGTCAACGAGAGCAAAGCCAAGAGCAAGAGGGAGAGCAGATCCGGTATGCATATCGGAATATCAGCTGCACCCTGCTGTGCATTGTGCACTGGGTGCCCTTTATTCCCGATTCCGGGGACGGTGCCATTGATCTTACGGTACGGGGGAGTTGATGCAGCAGAGCCCGGGCTCTGGCACGTCGACTGGTTTTGATGGATGCGGTTGAACAATGCGGCTCTCCTGCAAATGGGGGGGGGGGGGGGGGGAGGGGGTTGGGTAAAGCCGTTAATGGGCTTTTCGCAGGTGTGAAGCGCTTGGCATCGAGTATTGTTCTAAGCGAGTGCACGCTTTGGCTCCGCCCTTGCTCAACAAGTGCATGCCGATCTGGGGCCAAATGGTACCACACAGATTAACAAGCTTTTTGTTCGGATTGGTCCTTTTGATGGGGGCATTAGGTGCAACGGATTCAATGGAGGGAAACGGGTTTAAAGTGGGTGTGTAGTAATTGATATAATGCTTTGAATGACAATGTTGAATTGGACAGCAAGTGGTCATTAAAAATGATTGCTCGTAACTTCCACTTAATTCTATTTTTCAAAATTATTTATTGCATTCGATGCTTTATAATGTCGTTATGAATAGTGCAAATCAGCAAGAACCCATAAAAAAGGTCCTTTTACTTGTGAATATTTATGTCTTTGTCTTGGTTTTAGTTCTCTATTTTAATATTTGCAGTTGAAAAGGAGATTTTTTCCAAAGTTTTATTATTTATTTTAAATCTTTAAATGAGTCAAAAATAAAAATAAATAACTAAAAAAATTTAAAAAAAACTATGGAGACGCCTGGTGCTTCTTAAATTCGCATTAAAGGAAACGCCTGGAATTTAATAAGAACGTTTTCCAATATAATCCACCATGCGGGGCTAATAATTTTACGAACCATTTCCAGTCGAGCCTCCTCTCCCTATTAACCTTCAAAAAAGCACACACCGCAAAGAAGAAGCAAGGAGCAAAAACATCCCCATCGAAACCTCCCACACGGCCCGGATGCTGTTTGGCAACATTGCATCCGCCCTAGTATTGGTGCCCGTATTCGAAACGCGTGTGTTTTAGTGTACGTGCGAGCGGGCCGCTGCTTCAGAATGGAATGGAAGAAACGCCCGGACACACAAACACATGCTACACACGCTGCTTCACTGCTTCACGGTTGACCGTCCCGGCCCGTCAGACATTCACCACTCCATTCCCACCACCAGGATGGAGGACACAAAACGAGACCGAAAAGCCCGAACGCAGGCCCGAAATAGCTCATCTGTTTTGTGGTGAGTTTGTTGTTGCTGCGGCGCCTGCATCCTCCCTGCGTCCTCGTGGATGCTGTGGTGAATATCGTACGGCTGGGTGGCGCGAGAGTCTGCCACAGAGCAGCTCTCTCGCTCTCACGCTCTCCGCACGCGTTCGTTCGCTGGTGTGTTGGTGAGCGGAGGGCAGACACACTCTGCTTGGCAGATGAGTGTTTGCGCTCGTGTAAAAGCTTGCGCTCTCTGCCTGCTGTTGCTGCTGCTCCTGCTGCACCCCGTCTCTCCCGCCGAACCAACCGAAGCCGGAGACGAACAACATTGACAGGATTGACAGTATCCGAATCGTGGGGCATCTACGACTGTTATTGTTTTGGTCCGAGGAGCACCAATCTGTGTGTGTGTGTGTGTGTGTGTGTGTGTGTGTGTGTGTGTGTGTGTGTGTGTGTGTGTGTGTGTGTGTGTGTGTGTGTGTGTGTGTGTGTGTGTGTGTGTGTGTGTCAGTGTGTCAGTGTGGTGTGTTTGGTTGCGTGAATGCACAAGCCAAACAAATGCTGGCTGGCTTTTGTAGTAGCTCGCTCTCGGTTTGCGTTATTTTATTGCACTCTCTTCTTTCGCTCCCTGCACAATGATTCCAATATTTTTGGCTCTTTGCCATGGGCTGGCGTGGACATTGTTGGAATCTACTTCGCCCCATTAACCCATTCGAAGGGTCACCGTGTTTCGTGAGTGTTTTGTGCTGTGGTACGTTGAGGAGTAATTGTTATACAGGCTGTTAAATAATAGAAGAGACCGATATATTGAACTTAATTAACTGATTTAATGAAGTTTTATATGATTTTATTGGAACAAATTCTTGAACAACTTTAAGCATCTTATCAAATTGTCTTACCATCTTGAACCAAACCGGTCGTTGGTTAGCGTCAACATCCACAGCCAATTGATATATCTCCCTGCCCGGAGAGGGACTATCCCGATAGTAAGCAGAGGAGTAACGTCGCGAGAGAATCCTAGCCAATGCTAGAGAACCAAACCTCACCTGGAAAAGTGATGAGCGCTGCCACGGTGTGAGCCATGTCGCGTGAGATGAATCATCCTTCACCCTCATCTCGCCTACTATCCTATCTGCTGCTGTCATCCCACAACAACACAACGTTCTCACGCAAAACGGTTTCATCTCACCACGCACCGCGGAGCGGACTGACGAAAGTCTCACTACCAATGGGAAACATAGTGCAGTGTGGCACGGTTTTTTGCTGGACACGGAAGTGAAAAACCCCAGGCACCATGTGCATGCTGCTCCCGCCCGGTTAAAGCACATCCTTCACATCGTTGTGTGAGTTATCGCACAATTTCCTCTCCGCACACGGGCGACTCAGTGTGTGTGTGTGTGTCACGTTTGTTGTCTTCAGGCGATGATCGTCCCACACACACGGTGTGTGGCGTTTCGCTGCGAGCGGTCTTAGTGAGTGACGTCACGGCGGTCGGAAAACACGTACCTGCACGGGGCGTCATTCTTCGCCGTGCCGTGTGTGTGCCGTGTGGAGTCGAACACTATTCGTGCCCAAACCCGTGCGCCGTGTGTGCTCTCGTGCGTGAAGAAGATGGATTCTCTTCGCGTGTGTGTGTGTGTGTGGCAGTTTGTGTGAAGCGCTTTTCCGACCCAAACGGTGTGTCATCCATTCTTGTGCTTGTGCTGGCAATCTGCCAGCAAAAGGAAACTAAGCTGTGGAATATCCCGAGTGCGTGCGTGTGTGTGTACGCGTTCGATGGGTTACGGGGCAATTCAGGCGTAATCTGTTGCCATACGTGAGGCGGAAAAGTCACGACCTGTAAAAAACCCCGGGAGCACGGGCAGAATTGAACAAAAAACATCGTGCGTCACATTGTGGGAAGTTTGAAATTTCATTGCACCGATCCTGCTAGCTAACAAGCTGTGACCTTTTACGAAGATGGAAAACCTTCCTACCAAGTGATTCAAGCATAACTAGACAAAACCATACCAAAAAAGCTCGTGAAATGATCTAATGGCAAGCGTGCAGAAGAAAAAAAAAAGAAGTTTCCATTTTCATGGCTCATTTAACGTCGGTGGGAGAAAAAGAAGCAAGCAGAAAATGAAAAATGCCTTTTCTTGCCTTCTACGCACACACACACACCTTTCCCCCGGGGGGGAGGTCCTATTGTTTTGCATCTAGCAAATGCTAGCCGGAACCAACATACCTTTCTCCGTATTTGTTGCTCTTGTTTGTATCTTTTGCTTTTCCATTTCTCGTTTTTTTTGTGTGTGGAATCCTCACCCCACGTACCTACCACCCGGTCTGTCCTCGTGCCCACCACCCGGTGGCACAAATGAAGGTTAAGGAAAAGTCATTATTTCATGACGACATAAAGTTCTGTCAACATTTTTCAAATTTTGTCTTCCCCGCGTTTTTTGCGTTTCTCTTTCCCTCTTTTCCAGCGCATTATGCGGTTTGACCATCTGGCTCGGTATTTTGTGTGTGTGTGTGTGAAGGAATAACTTTCTTTGCGTACGTCACTTCCACTTGCCAACCCAACCCTCACTTCGGCAGGTGAACAAGCAGAGGAAAAGTGGGAAAATTGGCGAGATTAACTTTTTGATTCCTTCGTCCAACAATCCAAACCCTTTTTGATTACTACTAGACCCATCTCTGTCTCTCTCTCTCTCAAGCTTCCTTTCTCTCTTTCTCTCATGTACCGCTTGATCACATGCTTCTTCTTCGTCTCACTGACTCAATCAATTTTCCTATCGTCAGTTGGCGCCGTCGTTTGCGTCGCAAAACGAGTGTGACACCTTCATTGAAAGGCGCGCTCGCGCCTGTCCTTGAAGCGTGCGGGACGCAGGGCGGCCAGCCGGAGCAGCTGAGAGGACGATGAATTATTCATAAAAGTTACCGGAACACATTGAGTGTCAAATATCTCGTTACTCGTTGCTGGCCCGCTCGGTGGCTGCTCGGGTTGATGCAGCAAGGCCTCGCGACCGGAAAGTTTACGGAACAGCCCGGCCGGTTTGCTTTGCCATTCCAGGAAGGAAAGGACAGCTTCGGATGCGCTCTGCCCCGATGTGTCGGCTAATCAAATGACGATTGGTTCGGTCGAGTGTACTCCCCTCAGCAAGTGCTAGTGTGTGTGTTGTGTGTGTGTGTGTGTGAGTTAAAGTATGATTCCCAGAGGAAAATAACGCAAGTGAAAGGTTTCCTGGCCTCCCCAAAGGGGCAGCCACGCAACGTCAGGAGAAGCGTAAGCGAGAAGGTTTTCATTAGGATTATTGAAATCGCTAAGCCCCTTGTGTCGACAGCTAGTTTTCATCAGCATTCAACAGCAAACGGTCGGTGAAACAATATAAATTCTAAGTGGCAAAAAAAAACAAAAGCCCGCTCCAGGATGTGATAACAAAGAAAGGAAGAGCAAAGCGAGCGAGCAAGGCTCGGTACCACAGGGTGTATAATACGCCAGTAACAAAACAGGACGAAATTCTTAGCGACAAGCAAGCTTTCTGCAAGCTCCTCATAGCTCCCATTGTCCCAGCCGGGCGGGCTGAGTGACATCAGGTAAATTGCTTTCAACACTTTCAACACACTGAACCTGACGTACTCGGGGGATGGGGAGCTGTCGGTGCTATCACTTGCTGGCTTAAATTATTTATCACCTTTATCGGTGGTTTTCGCGATAAGGGATTACAATTACACAAACATGTGGGTATTGGCAATAGGGTTAATCGGCACAAAAAAGGGTTTGAGTTTAAAGCGCTTTAAATAATGCCATAATAAGATTATTGTGCAAGCCCAATTGCATAGCTTCAGGCGTTTTGTATTGCAAATTGCTTACGTTTAGGATGAATCAAATGAGCGATGAAATGCGCAAGAAAGGGAGTTATGTTATTTTGATTACATTATGACTCGACCTAAAAGGACACGCTTGCTCGTGGATATTTTGCCCGAACACCCACACGGTCATACGAAGCATAAATTACACACGCAGTCCGCATGTACTTAAAATTAATTTGCTTCATTCGCATTCCCTCGCAGTAAACAGTAAAACAAGATTAATAACGACCCAAAGGTCGTAATTTAAATTTCAAAACTAAATCAACCGGCTTACATACACACACACACACACTCACATATATACCCTAACAATTTCGGTAGCCAAAATGGTGGAAAGTCCTTTCTCATCCGAGTGTCTGTGTGTCTGTGTGTGTGTGTATGTAGTACGGGATTTAGACTGAAGCCAACCAGCCAATCCTATCACGCGCAATAAACGCGTGTCTTTCACTGATGCTTTAAATCCCTTAACCCCGTTTTTTTCCACCCAAGCGCAAGAAGCCCACCCGCTTCCGTAGGGTGTGTGCATTTACGAAATTGTTGTTGCGTGATATTTTATGGTGCAATACATAATCGGTTACAAACCGTATATCATCTGGTTTTTGTTCGATTTAACACACCGGAGAGAAAGCCCCGGCGGCGTGTGGTTGTATGCGGATGCTTCACTGTTGTTTTTTTTCTCTCTCTCTCTCTCTCTCTCTCTCTCTCTCTCTCTGTGAAGGGAACTCGCACAGCATTGGCGCGGTTTGATATGCCTGCATGCCTGTGCGGTACTGTGTGGAGACAATGAGCAGAGTTACGACCCTCCAGGGTGCTATTTTGGCGTCTGTTTATCGGGTTAGCGGGCAGAGCGTAGCGCGTGTAGCTTTCGCCTTCCATTTCCGTACTCAATGGTTGCAGATATATGAACATACATCTTTCGCTTCACTAATGATCACGTATGGGGTGGAGTGTGTCGAGAGAAAGTGAAACAATTCGTGGTCGGTCCCTTTTTAGGAGTGAAAAATCTAATAAAAGGTGAAACAGGAAAACGTTTCCAGCCGTATGAGTAACGATCGGAATGGGTCAAAGGTTAGCATGGAACCGTATTTTTGGTGGCTTGTTCTTGCTGTTTGTGTTGCACACACTGTCATCGTTGGATGATTGAAATATCAAGCCCTTTTTATGGTGGTCTAGAATTGGCAGTAAATGTCATGCAACACCTTCAAAGTGAGCAATTTCATTATTGACTTACTCAAGCATGGTTTCACTCGCAGCAAGCGCAACAGAGTATTAATCAGCAAAGTGTTCGGACAACCGTCACAGCTTAGACTATAATCCGCTTCCGAGAGCAACCGCAAAACCAGCAGGAAAATAAAACTCGTAATCGACTAATTGGCATCTAATGACGCACGGTCTGTGGCGGAGGACTGAATCCGATCGATTGACAGGCCACTTGAGCTCACTAGCTCTCTCAACAACCACAATAATTCAAGTGACCTCATTAGCTGTGTGGTGAAAAGGGGCATTAAAAATTGCAAATGGGTCACGAAATAGGCAAACAGAAACGAAAGCAATGATTGAGGATTTGTTTAAAATAGTCACACGCTAGTGTAGTTGTCTAAAAAGCTTCTCCCTTTATCACTTGCATGCATGCACGCTCCGGAGCTCTATTCACACTGACCGTCAAGCCTCAATCGATGCAGCAAAGGATTTGAGGGCACCCATAAATAAAACTTAGAGAACAAAAGATTTCCGCTGTTCCACCACCACGTAATGATGTCTCGTTTCGCTGATCGTACCCGTAAAGCACAGGAAGCCCCAATCCCACTACGGAAGCATTTCACCAAGCAAGGGAATGTTAATGGCAGGACAGGAATTTCGGCACTTTGCTTCTTCGTTTTTTTTTTGCTTCCTCCTTTCCGTCGGCTTTTCCCCGACACATCCGGTGAGGGGAAGAAAAAAATGGAACTACACCATCGCTAATCCGTACAAAATTGTGTGAACTAGCTGGTAGGATGATCGGTACACAGGAGTGTGCGTGAAAGAATCTCTTTTTGGCGAGCCGTTTTGGGCTAAATATTTCCACTCAAAATGCTTCCATCACTAACAGCAGCAGCATTAGCAGCATTCTTGAGAGTAGAGCAAGCGTCACAAAAATCCTTCCCAACTGTGTCCCAGTGTCCGTGAGAATGTTTGAGATTTTTTTTCGGAAGGAAAAATGTGAAATGGCCATGCAGAAAACATCGAACTAGCTGGGTTGTAGCTGATTATTACCTTGCTTCTCTGCCACACAGACGGTTCTTTTGTTTCATATTTTTCTCTTCCCTTTATCTGCTGAATTTGAGATTTTGCTAGGCTTGATTGCTCCGAAAAAACCTAGTGGATGATGTTGTATTGACTCAACGGATCATAACAAGCAATCCGGGTGCAAACCGGTCCCAGCACGACCGTTTTGCCGAACGCTCCAGTCTGGGCTGTGTCGTTCCAATAAGGATTGTTCCTTCCCTTTATTGGCAGGGTGGAGCGCTCCCACTCACATTCAGCTGACAAGTTATTTCGTATTTCATTAAGCCCGAAATCGGCACGAATCTATCGTGCTCGTGGGTTTGTGTGCTCTGCTGCAGTCAGTCACCCACATGATGCTGTAGCTACGGGCGACCTTTCTCCGACACCTACGGGGCCGAGTGTGTTGGTGTGTGTGTGGAAATTTCGCTCGAACGAGGTGGCTATGATTGCGATGTGGCCACCCACCAGCCCCGGTCGTGATGCAGTCGGTTGTGTGAAATTGGACCTTTGGCTGTAGTAGCACACGTCCTTACGAAGAGTGGGATAGTTCTCCCTTAAATAGCTCCAACTAAAATAAGACAGCAAAGGAGCAGAGTGTAAAAAGAGGAAGGAAGGTTAGTACAGTAATAATAACGAAGTGATAAAAATAAAACGTACGAGGCGCTGGACTATTCTTGTCGGGCAACTAAATGCACGTTAGCCTGGGATGGTGTCGCCTTTACTTACTGTCATGTGTGAGGGATAGAGTTGCGGGTCAGAAGAAGAAAAAAAAGTCTAACTGTTCCTAGAACGCTTCTCGCCGTGGCTGACATTAAACTTTCAGCCCCTTGCACTTGCCAGGGTGAAAAGAATCAACCAATTCCTGGAAACCACAGCCTGAAAAATAACTCTCTCCCCCACACAAACACACAGGCGTGCTTCCATTAATCATAATTTACGGAACGCGGTGATTCATGCAGCGGATGGAGCGCACGATGACGTTGCGAATTTGAGGTTAATTTTAAAACCAGATTAGATAAGCCTTGAATTTGAGCTGGCAGACCGTGCTGCGGAGCGTTCGTTGCCGAAAAATGAACTGCTATCCTTTGCTCCATGTCGCTGGTCATCAGCGAGAGTGATGGACTGTTTGTGGGTGTATGTGTGTGTGTTGTTTTGTCCTCGTTGCCAGCAATTTATCATCAGCTGTCGACTAGAGGATGGTTGCTTGGGGGGTGTTTTTTTCCATGGTCGTGCGTGTTGACGAGCACGAATCAATCCATCATCCTTTCGGTAGTGTCCGAGAGGTTGCTGAAAGCTAACTTTGAAATCATATGTTAATCTTTCGAGCGCTGCAGTGATAGCAACGGGCGCTAGTCCAGTGGAGGATAACGATATCATCCCTTTTGAGCTAGGCTCCAGTCGGGGCGTACCTTTCACCATTACACTGCTCGGTTTGGAGTGGAGGGATGTCTGATAAGTTTTCCATTTTGTGTGCTGGCCCCACAGCCACAGGGCTCAAAGTTGGTGGGTTTTTCATGAAGTGCTTTCAAGGATGCTGTTTTCAACTCTCGGCATCTCATCTTGAAGTGGGGAAAAAAGGGCATCAAGGATTTGAAATTTGAATCGCAGGAAGGATAAAAGAAGCGATAACGCTCGCTTTGTTAAACGCTTAGTACTCCGTTTCCAGGAAAACGTTGGAGTGGTGCATTTAAATCTCTGTTTTGTGGGTAAGAATTTTACTATTTTTTAAAAATAATTTTCGTTGTTAAACTTCAAGTAGTAACTTCCCGACCAAATTTTAAATCTCAATTTATATCCTCATAGCAATAAAGCTCTTTATGCAAAAGTTTTCGCCCATCGCACTCCAACTCCTAATGACCACTCCGCCCAAAAGCAGCAACCGTGTGTCCAGGGCATCTTTTATCTCCCACACGCCCCAACAGGCGTCAAAGCTGCTGCTTGTCCGGCTGCGGTTTGCATACAAATTATCGCCAACCGCCGGGAACGACCACCGAGACGTTTGTGGGTGCCGCACGTACGAGCGACACGAGATTAATAGTTGCTAAATGAAGCAGGAAACCTTTACATCCTCTGCGCCGGACTCTGGTTCCCCTGCGTTGCAGACATAGCGGTCCAGGCGGGGCGGCTTAAGGACGCGCAAGGCTGTGCCTTTAATTGCAGGGAGCACGAATGCCACGAATGAAACTGATCCCTTGGCAAACCCGGATGGTCGTGGATGGTTCGCTTTCGTTGTAAAAGACCTAAATGAATATTAAAAAAAATGAACAGAAGGGAAATTGGGGTTAGGAAGTGGAAGTGAGAGGACACAAAATAATAACAATAATTAACCGGCAATCAAGCTCGTTCGGGGCAAAAGGGGCATCGTGTTACTCTCTTTCTCTTTGTATTCAAGATGATAAGGGTAAGATTTTTCAACTTCCTTATTTAATGTAATTTATCATTAAAAGTTCCATTACAAAAGGCGTTTCATGGCAATAATGGACCAAATTGGATGAAATTCTATTATTCTCACACAATGTGTACAAACTGCCAATGGTAAAAACTCAGCAAGAAACACTCCAATTTCAAACACAATCACGTCACAACAACAAAGAGCTGACAGGAAACGGTTCATTTAGCATAAATTTAAATACCGAGCACGTGCGCCGATGACCGTTCAATGTTACTGGGTCAGTTTTACCCGCGGTCAGCTCCAACGCTACCAAAGCGCTCTTAATATTCATGGCGCTGTTATGCCATTTAAAATCGAAACGCAATTTAATCTCCCACCTGAGCTTTTCGATGGGAGGAAAACAACCTTTCCAAGACATCAATCGCAAATGAACAGATTTGTGTCGGTGAGTGTGTTGTATGCATTTTTTTGTATGTGATTTTGTTTTTTTACAATCACTTTTTCAGCGAAGAGAGACACTACACTACCCTCTCTATTGGGATAATTCACACGAAAGCGATAACAAAAGCCAAACCTTTTAAATGGCGTTGAGCAACGCCCGGCGGGCCAATGAAGCCATTATGAAGTGGGTGAAATAATTGAATATTCTGTCTATTATTGACCAATTTCCTGGAAGGGATGGGGCAAACAAAGCATTTCGATCGCTTTCGAGAGCGGATTGATGAAGTGGAGCGGTACCATTTAATAGTTTGATAAATTCAATTGCCACATCAATTTAACAAATCAAAGCTTGATTTAGTGGCTTTATTGAATCACGTTGGATTCAGGATTCTTGTTTTCTTATTTAAAAAAGGAAAGAAATAGGAAATAGAGAGGCGTAGAGCAAGCAAACCAACCGTTTGAAATCATAGGCTAGTGCCTTCAATCGTAACATCATAATCCAGTGCTACAAAGTTCAATATCCTGACTGAAAACGATGATTGAATACTTTTTAATATGATAATCTAATCACGCTTCGTCTGGAAAGGTTAAAGGTCTTCAAAATTCTTAACCCTCAAACATTACAACTTCCAATCCTTGGTGTGAGAAACTCAACAGCAAAACATTGATTCAATTGCCATCCAATTTGGATGTGTGTGTGTGATGATAAGCGTCCAACTTGCCGCCAGCAAAGAAAGAGTTCACATGCTGTAGATTACATTTCTTCTTTTGCCCGTTTTGCTACACCTCGATTAAATTAGCTTCAGCTAGTTTTTTGATGACGAACCGCCAGTAGTACCGATCATGCAGTCTCGTTTGATAACCATCAGCAAGCGCTCCGCAAGCCAAGAGCCACGACTGCTGACGGCAATATCATTCACTTTTAATTACTGCTTAATTTGGTTTAATTTCATTTTCTTCTTGCCTGTGAGATTAAGCGGGTGGAGGTGGAGCAGTGCTCATCAAGAGCTTGAGTGCACTAGAATCGTGTTGAGAGTTGTGGCCTGCGCTTCTGTAGGGTTTGAGGGAGCTTCAAATCGAATGAAACACAGCTTTTGGCAGCTGAAGCAACCGCTCCGTTCATTCCGGTACAGTTCAGGAGAGCCTTTAAATTCATGTTGCTTGGAAATAGTTCCCGCAGAGCAGATTTTCCCACCGGTATTCTCGGTTCGTTATTAGCAAAATATTATTTTCATCTTGCTTCACCAGATTCATTGCAAAAGCACCAAACTGGAATGGCAACGGTAGGGAAAAAAGGGTAATGCGGGCCGACTTAACGCAACGTTGTGAGCGTATTAGCTTCGACAGTCCACAACCCACAAAACGGCTTATCGTTCAGTGCATCGGAAGGGATTCCCGCCTACCCAGGCCAACCCGCACCAACGCTGCCCCTTGACGCTAATAACTTTCCAACGACCACGGTAATGAAGCACTGCAAGCAAGCGCTCGTCAGCCTGTCGCTCGGCTCCGCTGGATGCAAACCTCCTCTCCACGCGCGGCAAAGATTCGCTTCATCTACTTCACTCGCAGCGCCCGCCTTTCTTAGCTCTCTTCCAAAGCAAACAATCTCACTGCCCGTGCGTCCATCGCACACATCCATTCACGCCCCGAAACGCCCGCTTTAATAATGCATGCACCGAGAACCGAGAGCGCAAACATTAAAGGATTACGCTTCATTGCAGCTACCAACGATGGAAGGGTTCTTTCGCTTTCCCACTTCGCTCCCACTACCCAGCAATAGCCTGCGAGTGGGTGCATGCCACTGGCTGGTTGGCGTCGGCATGACATGAAAATTGGTCACACGTATTGCTGCACCGTACTGTTCGAGCGGGGCGGTTCGTCGAGTTATTCACACGTAACCATTCATTCTGGCTCATGGGCTGGCTAGTGGAGGAACCCTGCTCGAAACACGGGGCAGACGTTCAACGACACTCCCGTTGCGCGACTCACCAAACCGGCCCTCCACTCCCTCAAGTGCATAATAAATATAGTAGCAGGCTGTACATCTCGTAACTTGTGGTGCGATAGATAGAGCGCTACCAGGCGTCTCCATCGAATCCACCCCGGTACAGACGGGCGGCATCTTGAGACGATAACGGTACGGAACGTGCCGAACGTGCCGGGACGCCTTCGTCGGTATGCCAGCGGCAGTGACACTGGCAAGCATTATTATCGAACCGAAAGCATGTGCTTGAATTATTAACGGTCGCCTGTTCTCTCCCGGTTTGACAGCGACCTGGGTGCTGATTGGCCCCAGAGCCGGCAGCGGAAGACGATGGAAACGATGCGATGCGTAAGAAAGGACGATCGAACGTTTGATTTAAGCTTTCGGGGTTTGGTTAATTAATTAATATATGTATGCTGCATTTGTTGCAAATTGATAGTTGTTATGGGATCAAAAAGCATTATTGTGCATGGTAAGATTGTTTCACAGCAATCATTCATTAGTAAAATGAAAAATAATAATTATAATTCAATACAATCAACTGTCAAGTCTCTCAATTAGTTATTTATACCCTTTATTCGCTTAAATATATGAAAAAGAGATCATAAAACTATTTATTCACTTTATTTGCAGCAGAATGCGTAACTCAAGCCATGTTACAGTCCATATTTCATCCATCCGTTTCAATTTCCACAAAATGTTGTTGACGCAAAAGCGTCTTTAAGCTTCACCTTGCAAGACAAAGAAAGTTTGAAACCAGATCTCTGCCACAGACCCCTTCTTCTTTTCCTCCGGCACTCTCTGCTCTGCTCTGCTCTGCTCAATAATTGTTATTGCTTTCATCCTCATGTACATAAATTTATGTCAAGTCGTTAAAACGGAACGACTCGCCGGGCGCATTCTCTGTTCTTTCTTCGCAAGCAGCATTCTTCACCAGCAGCAGCAATCGCACACACCAGTGCCAACCAGCGCTGTCTTAATAACCCCGGGACACGTGTTGCGGTCGGTACTATCTCTGTCTCTTTTTCACGCTCTCTTTTTCTCCCATGCACTGTACGTTCAGGTTGCACATTAATGTTTGTTCGTGCTCATGACCAACCCGCATCTGTGACCTCGCCATGCGGCGGCCCCCCTGTATCGCCGAAAGGTCAAGAGCCGGTGCAGTGCAGTGCAGGACACTCGTTAGAATGCGTCAGTACGCTTTACGTACGGCACAGCTTCTTGCGTGTTTTTGTGCTTCATTTTTATGACTTCACAAACACACAGACACACACAGACACACACAGACACATAGTTGCACACGTGTACCGTGGGGCTGCGCAGCAGAGGGTGAATTTATGTGCACAGGGTTGAGCCGAGAGTGTTGTGCGGTACATACTTCGGGGCTTTGCGTCTGGTATCACTTTTCATTGCGGTCGTTTGTAAAGTACGGTGGCCGCTACAGTGTGTTGTCGTGTGTTGGCATAATTTACAAAATTTGTGTAATTGCAAAAGCCGAATGAGTGCCAACGGGGGTCGCCAGAGACACGCTCTGGGAATGAAAGATAGCTGAAGCTTATATGAGCAGAGAGTGATAGAAAGAGAGAGAGAGAGAGAGAGAGAGAGAGAGAGAGAGAGGGACAGAGAGAGAGAGAGAGAGATGTTATTGCTAAGGGAAGGATTTAATAACCAGAAAACATAAAATAATTGAAATAAGGTCTCTTAAATGGCTTTTGCAATGAAAATTGCATACTTTCAGGCGTGTTTTGCACTAAATGAAGTGAGAATCTAACCAGTTTATTTAAACATATGCAAATAATATAGACTATTTCACTCTATCAACGGAAAATGATGGATTTTTATGTGAATTTTATTTCTTTACTACCGTTACATTCTCGAAACAATGTATCAAAACATCATGCATATGCAACACGCTCCGAGTTTCCACCACGTCTGCTGTATCGAATGAAATGATGAATGTTCAAGAGCTCATAAAATTATTGCAGTCCGTTCATACACATTGTTCCAGCACAAAACGAAGTAGAAAAAGGGAAGCAAAATTTGATATCAATTCATAAATCCATCGTCACGTCACGGAGTGGAACCGTCCCGGTGCCAGCTCTACCTCCCAAACGGGCTTCATCACGTTCGCGTGTCGCGCTGGAGGAAGAGTTTTAGATTGCAATTGGAATTTGATTATCGTACATCACACGCTTACGAGAACCAGTGCCATGCTGCCAGTGTCACGAAGAATGGCTTCAAGATACTCGTGAGCAGAAAACGTTGCCAAACGAATACATGCACACAGAAGCCACTTCTTGGCAAGTGTTCTCTCAAGCGGTAGCTCAATGGTTCTAGCTCCCAGTAGGAACAAAAAAAAAAAAAAATAACACCACTCCCACAGTGACAAAAAAGGGTCGACTCTGTCTGAGAAACTAATAAGCACTTCGTTACAGCCATAAAGTGTACCGTGACCGACGGCGAATCGTTCTAGCTTGCGGTGGCGACGGAGACTCTGCACACTGCCAAGATACTTTGTATGCCGCTAGCCTGAGAGTGGTCGGCTCGAGGAGGCAAAACTGACACTTGCAGGGGTTGAGGCGGGTTTTACTGCCGTGCCGTGCTGCTCTGCCCTGCTCGGAGTGTTTATTTTGGACTGTCGGACGAAAGCACTACTTCACCGGACGGTCGACCATGCTGGGGTCAATGGGGTTGGCGGTAATAATGAGGCGGTAGGTTTGGAGCGCGTTCTCACCACTCGACCCCGCACCATTTTGTGGGAGGCACCGAAAAGCGTCCGTTTGCGCTCTGTGGCAATTGAATCGTGTCCGTTTACGTTCAAGTGCCAGTTAAATTTAGCGGAATGAGCTGATGGCCATGCAATCGTGTTGGAAAGAGAAGAGCAAAAAAGAGCGAGAGAGGAAAACAAGCGGACATGCTAAGTAAATGCGAAACTGTACAGTGCAGTTGGGCAGTTAAGGCGGTGCATTCAAGCAGTGCACTTTCGTTTCCAACCAAAGTAATCCATTTCCAATCTCTTCCTGGAGCTGGAAAAAAACACGAAGGTGCATCTTCCTTTGTAAACCTTGTTACTCGAATGCCCGAAGGTAACATATTGCTGTAACAAAAAAAAGGAAAGAAAAAAGGAAAACACCTTTCCCAGCGCCGGCAGAAAACATATAAATTGCTTTCGAATGCCATACACAATGGCGTAATGGTGCACCCTCGCTCCAAATTCCCTGCAGCATCGGCACCAAAAACAGAGCACCATACACAGATGTTCGCTTCGGTTCGGATTTGCAGCTGGATGCTTTCGCTGCCCTGGCGATGGTTTGGCCGGGAAGGATTTATGTTGTGCTCGGGAAGGAAACAAACCTGCAAGAAGGGGCAGAAGGCGTTGCAGCTCGGTGGGAGCGTGGAAATCAATAGATCTTCTTTTTAAATTCAATTTTCCAACCCACACGCCCATTGCGCGCTGTGCGCCAGTCCCGCAGGGGTATCAAGCGAGTTCGGATGGATTTCTACGTCACAGCAAACAGAAAGCACAGCTTCAATTTATTCCGCTGCGGAGCGGGTGCTCGCTTATCGTCAGTGAGCAATGAGGTTATTTATACGTTTTACCCAGGCCACCTTCAATACTTTCGCCCCAAAAATGGGAAAGAAAAAGACCAACGAACCCGCTTTACCGCTAATGACTCTCTCTCTGCAGTTGTGCTGTTTTGCATAAAATTTACCATCGGGGGTTTTTGCGGTGGAACGATCAAAAAGTTTATAATTTCGTTCCGTACGGAACGGGGTGAAGGACGGTCCTTGTCACGCCAGCGTTGTTGCTTCGGTTGCGCGTGCATATTCACGCGAAATTAAAATGTCTTCCCGACCGAAAACTGTCTCCAGCGCGTGTTGAGTGTCTCGTTACGACTCGTTCTCGGAAGCGTTTGTCACATACACACCATCAACTCCAGCGTGTGGTGGTTGTAGCGAGTGTGTGCGGCAAAATCTCATAAACGAAGCTGCAAATATACTTATTTTATTATATTAACAGCACGCGCTACGCCCTCTCCTCCGCCACGGTTCAACCCCACTTTTACCGATGTGCAACTCTACTCTGCTCGTGGTAGATCTTGGTTCGTTTTTTTTTTTTTAATGAGACCTCTCCATACCAGCCAGAAACTGGGGCAAAATCATCACCTCCGTTGATTTTGTGTAGTCTTCGGTGTCTGTGTTCGTACACGGGCAGGAGCTCTTTTTCGGCGGAACGAGCGGTGTAGCCAATGTGGTTGATTTTCAGTGACGCTAACACATAGATGCGACCACCAACCCCCAACCAGAAGGATTCGCTCTTGACCCGCGTACCCCAGCAACCTCAGGTTTCGGTGGTTGTGTGTGTTTGGGGAGTAATTTGAATTTCACACAAACAGTGCCACCCACCCGCGAGCGTATCGAAATTTCGCAATCACTAGCATCGCTTGGGAGCATCCCCGGTCCCAAGGCACGTCCACACTTCATCACGAATGAGTGCACGCGGGCTGGAACACAGTCACACACACGCCCACGTGTTTGGTTGAATGTTAGTAAATTATGTTAGGGAAGGAAGCACACCGGGATGGCACGTTGTTTGCATTCCCGGCGAGCACGTTCCGCGTATCGATCGGGGATCGGTGAGTGAGTGTACGAGTCCTGTTTTTTTCTCTCTCCCTTCTTCTGTACACATCTCTATCTCACTTCCTTCATCCAGCTTCCGGGCGTGCAATCTAGCCGGTTCAGCCGGTCGAAATTAACCTCGCGCAAAGTAGAAACACAAATAAAGCGTGCAATTTAGCGGTTCAGCTCGATTGGTGGGAAAGGAATGTAATTATTCATCCGACGGGTTGGGTCGGTGGGGTTATTGTGGTATGATGTAAGCGCGTGGATGGATTGTGAAGCAACCGTGTGTGTGTGTGTGCGTGTGTGTGTGTCGCGCTATGGAGCTTTAAGCTTCAATTAAACATCAGCACAGGGAATGGAAGGTGCAGAGTTTAGAGTGAATAATCAATAACTGCGCAATTACAGCAGAATCCTTTGTGGATTTAAGCTTAAATTTAAGATCATAGTAATACATTTCATCATTTTTTAGTGAAAACAATGCTTTTTTCATTTGGAATTCATCACATTACTCTTAAACTTGTTGTAAACAGTCCAAAAATAAAAAATGTAAACATTTAAGCTTCTAGCCTCTAAACACCTGTAAAACTTGTCAAAAAGAACTATATTTATCTTCAGTTATTTCTAGAAAATACCTTACTTAACCCTTGTTAAGTCGAATTTGCTAATTTTATTGCAGACAACTTGTGCAAAAAATACAACAACAATGTAAAAACGCTCAAATGTAATATGTTTTGCATACTTTCGGACTGTTAGAACCTTTACAATTGTCGCTTCTGTTTCTTTTCGCTTAGATCGATGTTTAGACCTTCAAATTTATCATACTGCGTTAACAAATGATATATTGTAAATGTAAAATAAAATGTGGAAACAGTTTTCCAACTGAAATGAAAACTGTTGGATTTTGGGTTAACATTAACATTTCCGATATGAATTCAAATAAGAAAACACATATGAATTAGAAGGAACTAAACCATAGGATATAGATAAAACTACTTGAATAATTTGGACTGCATGAAATGAACTGCTCGAACTACACGAATGAACTTTGTAATGAATTATGTAATGAACTATGGGACAAACGAATACACAGTTGCAAACAGACCGGCGATTAAGGTGCACTCTTCTCATTCTCATCAAATTTATACTTAGCTAATATCACAATCCAGCACTTTAGTGAATATATTTCACATAAAACCTCTTCCTTGCGAAAAAAAACCGATTATTGCTTCCAAATTTGACCCAGATATTAGTACCGCATTGAAAGCATCCTGAAAGCCTTCTACCTCCTCTTATATCTTCCATTAATTCCAACCCTAGTTGGCATACTGCACTGCACTAACACTGCAAACACTGCATCGTTGCTGGCCTCCGTAGGCACCCATCGGGTCGTAAATGTGCCCGTCGATGTAGCCGATAATTGCATGTTTCTCGGTTCGGATGCCAGCCCGCCGTTCGGAACCTGCGGCAACATATGGCGAAACACGGCAGCAGCATTTGAATGTATTATTGTTTGCATACACTCGTGTGCCTCGTGAACGGCGAATGGCGAATGTATGGCTTAGCACGTGTGTGTGTTTCGAACGATTGGAATTTGATTACTGGGCGTGAGCAGATGGGCACGTTTCCGAGGCGGGCCGTGCCAGCCAATGCAAAGATAATAATTTCATAACAAGCACTATTGAAAAGCCACCCAAATCGATGGTTTTCAATTACGGTCACCATTCGGTGGAAGCGCTCAAAGGGGTCGTTGCGTGCCAAAGTTGTCACATTATTGCCCATTGAAATGCATTTTACATTACATGCCGTGCCGCCCTAGTTGCGTTTTAATAACGAATCACTTGTGATTGTGATTTGAAGTTGCACTCACTCTCCGCTGCCACAGTAACCATGGTTCCACGAGCAGTATTGTAGAAAGCATAGCAACCGTTGCAGGAGCCTCTTTGCTGTCATCCCGCAAACGTCAAAATCAACATCATCCACGCTCCAGTCATGGGGGACAGAATGGAGAAGGAACGGGCTGAAATTGTTAGTGTTACATTGAAGGACATCTTCCGCGGGGCGCTTCCATCACCGGCCGACCTGCTGCCCTGGTACATCCCGAAGTGCTTCTGGCGTTCGCTCGTTGACACTCGCCATATCGCTGCCTGCGAAACGGTCACACTGGCACGGCCCCTTCCCAGCGAACAGCTAGCGAACGATCAGCACTGCCCAGCACAGCCGGCCCGAGACATTCTGCTGCAGTGTGGCATCTCGCTCGCGCGCCTACACCACGCCCTGCACGTCCTCGTCGTCAGCCGTAATGGTGGCACCGTAAGACGATTGTTACAATTGACAAAAGAGCACCCGGCGGACTCGCTGCACGTGCTCGTGCTCAGTGATAGGAGCTCGACGGTGGAGGAGTTCCTACGGTCGTGCGACCCGGACCGTGTTACCGTGGTGCGCTACGGGCGGGCAGTGACGGTCGGTGACATTGGGTCCACATCGACCGCCCCAGCCATCCACGGTGTTGAGAGCGATGAGGAGATACTGCTTTGCGGCGATGGCAGCAGGGAGGAGCTGTACGAGCAGAAGCTTGCCAAACTGTTCCACAGTGCCCGGCTGGTGCTGGAGCAGCTGCGTCCGGAAGCGTGCCGGAAGGGAGTGGATCCGTGTGCGCTCTACCTTTACCGCACCTTCCCACAGGCCACCTTCGTAAACGGTTGCAAAATTAAGCGTCTTCGGTAATCCTTTCCACCGTTTTCGGTCGTTCTTTTCGCTGCGGAGCTGCGGATGGAAGGAAAGTAGCGCACGAACAGAATACACTGTTTACACTGCAGTGCTGAAGTGTGAGATTGTCTGTGAGTGTGTGTGTGTTGGAAGGTGCAGAAGGATGCTAATCCCGAAACTATTTCTTCGCTCCTCTTGAAGGACTAGGAACTTTGGACTAACAAGAAAGGGGAGAAAAAAGAAAGCACCCGGAACCGTGACTCGCTGAACATTGGGCGAACGGATAAAGTAGCGCAATCATCGTCATTTTGATCGATCAGCGTGTTGTCCGTTCCTGTGTAAGCTCCTGCGCTGTTTGTAGTGTGAAGAGAAGCAAAGAAACAATACCAACCAGTAAGAAACTTGTTTTATTTCCGTGCTCGAGCAACTTTTTTGTGCGTCGTTAGGGTGATGAGTTTTGCTTGTTTCTAGCGCGCTATCCATCTTGTTGGTGCGACGCGCGATTTCTTCATTATTTATATTTTCCACACAAACTGTTATACGCTAGCGCTGGCATACTGTTATACACTAACGAGGAATTATTTAAGAAAGGGTTTTTTTGTGGTTGTTTAAATTTGGCAGGCAAAAAAGGATCAACTGTGCTGTGATGCATTACGATGCACAGAGCAGAACAGGAATTACCCTCAAGCGCAGCAACGGAAAGAGCTGAGATAATGTTCAATGACGATAACGAAGCTGATGTTGAGAAAGTTCTCGTTCGAACTAGGCATGACGAAGGTGTTATCGAAGCTCAATTCAGCAAGCAGACCGAGCAGCTCATCGATTTTAAATTTTCTCTTTCTGGTCCCTTGGATTGTCTCTCTTCTTTCTTCCCTTTTTTCCATCCCCTCAAGACACTGAATGATGGGTTCAAGATGGAAAGTTTTCTTTCAATTATGAGCTTCCCAGAACGCCCGCCCGTACGAATCGATTCGCGGTGAGGAAAATCGATTCCAATGCTGCTTGGGCTGTTTTTCTGCGCCAGCCGTAGGGACAAAGCAGAACCATTTTTCTTCCAGCAAACTCCAGCGCTGGTTGGTGTTATCGCTGTTTTTGCCGTTCCTATTCTGTTGGACCAATCACGACCGTCCCGGGAACGACGATTTCCGGTCGGAGTAATGGATGTTTTTCGGTTGTCTTTTGGTGCTGTTGGGCAGTGTGGTGGTTGCAGCGAAAGCGAAAGAAAAAACCCCCCGAATGGTTGAATCTTTGCAAGCATTCCCAAGAGATGCTCCGCAGGCGAGTAAATTAAATTACTTACCCGATTTGAGATTTTTTTGTTTGTCAAATGAAAGGAAGTTGGAATGAAGCAAAAGGATGCTCGTGGCGGATGGTGCTTTCTATTCTGTTATCGTTGCGAGATAAAACTTTAGCCACAAGCGTCACAATTGTGTGCTTTGGTGATTTAAATCAATAATTTGACAGACGAAGATTGCAAACAACAAATTTCGGTGGATGTTTGGTTGGCTGTTTTTGAGCCATCATTTGCTTCCCATAGTACTTAAAGGTCAGCAGTGTAGAACGCCTAACAGTATGCAATATGATGTTATTTATTTTACAACAAAAGCCTAATTGCCTTAAATGATCTCATTAATCTGAGATTGGCTGATAAACGCCAACTTCTTTTTCTGTTTTTTTTTTCATATGAACCATAATTTCCGTCCTTCGCGTTCGTGCCACTAACCCTCCTGAAACAAACTTTCAGTGTAATTCACCGCTTCATCCTTGCTCCTACGCTCAATTTCATCTCTTTCAATAACACTTTTTTCTGCTCTTCTACCTTACCAAACAAACACCAGGCCGTACCGTAACTCCATTCGATTAGTGAGCTTAATCGAATTTTCCGGTCACGCACAGGCCTCACTTTTGTATGCTGCGTATTATTGCGATCTGTTTTTGTTTGTAAATACACACTCGCACCGGAATCCCATTATTGTGTAGTACAGCAAAAGGTAGCGAAAAAAAAAGAAATGAAAACGACTTGTCCAAAAAAAAAGCAGCCGAGCAGGAAACAAAGTCCACCAAACCGGGCCTATATTATTCCTGCCGCTGTCATGCCAAATGCGCACGGAAATCTATCCTCACTATCCTTATGGCTACACGTGGCTGGCTGAATGCGTTGCCCCCCAAAACACGGGTCGAAACGGAAAGAAAATTGTCGTTTTCGTACGTAATACGTCTCGTTTAGCTGGCGGATTACGAGCGGTACGTGACGTGTCTGTCGAGAGAGCACGCAGGTTGAAATGATACGTGCGGTACGGGCGAAATTGCTTCTCGGAACGGGGGGTGTTCCCCGTTGCCTTCGAAACCGGGAGCACTCACACACACCCGAGCAAGAAGAACAAAATGGTGGTGGTGCAACCAGCTTCCACAGGGAAACTGTGCCCCTTGTGTACTGACGAAAAGGCAGGAAGCTTTCGCGTTGCATTCCCTTTCGTTTGCGCTTATGGTAATAACATCTTGGTACCCCGCCTTTCCCTACCCTTCTCCACACTGACCTGAGAGCACTCCAGTCCGGGGAAGGTATCATTACCTTGCTCTTATCCCTTGAAATAAAATACTTTGTTTTACAACGTTTTGCGCTACTCGCACCGAACTCCCCGCACACGCTGCGACGAAATCAAATGCCGCCGAAAGCTCTCCGAGCTTTTTTTTACTTTCCCGCTAGCTTGCAAGGTGTCGAAAGGTATCGCACGGTACGTGGAGAGTTTTGTTTTTTTGCTCCACCTTTCCTGAAACACACTACCACCATACGGTTGCTAAGGGCACGAGATAAAACGTAGCAACGGTTCGTGGCAGTCGATACATGTTTTCTGCGAAATAATGCAGACCGAAGGGCGTTTGCTTTTAGTGGCACTTTGCAATAAATAAAAACAGCCAAATCTGCACCTGTACTGTTGCCACTGGTCCAGCCTCTCAAAAGGTTGTTTTTTTACTGGTCGTTCGATTCCCCATTTGGGTGCCACATTTGTGTGACTTGTTTTCTTGCACATTTCTCCTAAAAATACTGTCTCGATTTCACATTATCTGTCGCCCAACAACACAGCACGGCACCAAAAAAAAGGCGACCCAAAACGGAAACACGGCCGCACGGATCGAATTCACCGCCTCGGTTCCTAGAAGTAGTAACACACACCGACCCGTCTAAACGAAAACATGTATTTATTGTTCGAAACAAATAGCCCAAAATGGGCTGCAGATGCCGTAAAGCTAGGTGGATTATTTCCCCCCTCTGCACTGGTTTGCGCACAACCATCTCGCGCGGGGCGCTTTGAGAGCGTGTCCAAAATGGGTGGCACATTACAACAAATCCGCACGACATCGATGCTTCCTGTTTGTACTGACACCATTTTGGAAAGGGAAGGGTGGGATGGAGGGTTTGGCTTTCAATGCTACACCGCCTATCGACCTGAAATGGATCGGAACAGTGGGAAGTGCACACGTGGACAGAGCTGGCAGTAAACCTAGGGCTGGAGAATGTTGTTGCTCGCTCGCTGCTGTCTGCTTTCTAATGATGTCGTTTGCCTTTTTCGGGCAGCTTGTTATCGGGTTTATTGATAGAAAAGTGAATCTCGGCCCCTCGGGTTGGGAATGGGTGCGCATAGGTTGATTACGATATTGTGTGGTGATTTCTGTTTAACCGTCGCATGTGTGTGTTTTTTGCTCTCTTTTTTACAGGCCTTCACCACGCTTCGTCGCTGGGAAATATCGACACATCTTCGCAGGTAAGGGGAATTGAAATGAAATTCATATTTTTTGACATTAAAATAATCATCTATCTGACTAACAACTCTATTCCATCAATTATGATACTAAAGCAAAGTAAATTGCATACTTTGAGGCGCTTACAGACACCATTTGCTATTCAAACGCCTAAAAGTATGCAAACTTTGCGGAATTCCCATAAATATGCATTTTTAAAGCATATTTTCCCATAAATCAGTGAAAGCATTGTTTTCTTTAAGTTGTTGTGCCATTCTTCATCGCCTTAAGAATTCCCTTTCATCCCCATCACAATCATTTGTGTACCTCATTATCTCGTTCCAGGCGAAGGTAAATTTTGCGGCCCGCAGTTACGACTCCGAAGATGAAAATATGGGCCGAAAGAAGGGACGGCCTTTTGAGACGGGGCCCTGCTCGAGGGCTCCCGTCTACTCGAAGGGAGACATACGCGAACAGGTAAGGCTCGCCCGCGGTCGGTCGTGCGAAAGCGAACGAATCGCCACAGCGCCAAACGTTCCGTCGCATCTGCCTGGGAAATGCCGTCAATGGCTTTCTTCCCAAAAGAAGCTACCAAGACCAACAACAACAAAAAAAAAACCTTAACTCGATTACCCATCTACGTGACCCGTGCCTTTCAACCTTCCCGTGCCAATCAACCGCTGCGCCGTTAAAGTGCGTATTCCCGCGCGTACGCTATTGTGCCCGGCCAACTTGCCGAGCTTTCCGCTGCGGGAGAGGCAAAATTTTGATCTAAAGACGGCCTTCAACGTGGAGGGTTGGGTGCGTATTACATTAATATTCATTCGGGCGCCATTTCCCCCTCACTCAAAAGAGCAAACCGGGGAAACCGGCTGGTGGACGGTGCCAAAGCTTTGGCGGTCGCTTTGGGAGCCATTTTCAGGGCTGGCTCGCTAAATCTCCCAACGGAAGGCACGCGCTTTAATGAGATTGGCAGGTTTCGAGTGGCAAAAATTGTCGCGCTGGACGTTGAGTGGAGCTTGAGTCTTCGCCCGGTGGGCGCACCATTATGCGCAATTATGCAAAATGAGCACAAGTTGAAGCGGGAGACTTTGAGGGAGGCGTGAGGGTTGCTTTATCGTTGACACTAAAGTTGTCCCTTTTGCGGAAGCCGTTCCTGGCCCGTTTGGTGGGCGTTTGGTAAAAGGTTTCAGCACTTCCAACTGCGGGTGGTCTGGGGAGGACTGCGGCGCGTCTTGTGGATGTTTGTGGAAAATTTTGAAAATCATGTTGAACCATAATTGATTGCGGAGTCGTGGAAAAGCAAACAACTTTAAATGGGCACCTTGTTTCTGTTCGTGGATACGTTCTTCGTTTTTCTTCCACAGAGTGTTGCCAAAGCGACGGAAAGACAAGCTCCCAAGTGGCTGCTTCTAATAGTAGCAACAGCACTCGCTTGGGATAAAAGTTTGACCGAGAAAAGCAAAGGCCCGGTATGAAAAACATAAAAAGAAAACTGTTCTTGACCAAACTCTGCTAATGAAAACGGCCACAGCCGAACAAACTGACGCTCCGGAAGGGAGTAGAAAAAAAAACACAAATTGACAATGAATTCGCGAAAAAGTTTTGCCTTGTCCAAACGAATCTAACCCACCGCTTCTTGGCCCCCTCCCAACCGAACCATTCTATCTGTCGCTGCTCTCCCGGGAAATTAATAGCTTCCCTCGCTTCAAAGCCTTGGCGCACCCATTAATCATCGGCAAACCGCGCCCTCCGACCGGCTCGTACAGCCAGGTACGCCCCGGTCGTAAAGGTTTGATTGTTTGAAGATTCCTGCCCGATTACCGGAACAAACCGGTACACGATTTGAGTGATTGGGCGCATCCCGGTACACCGGTTTGATCATTTCGCAATCGAAACCCGGCTTGTGGCGTGATTGATGAGAAAGCGGGACGGATGAAGCCGCGACCTGGGCAGCCGGCCTGGGAGCGTGGGGACTGCAAATTTGCTCACCGACAACATTATCTTGCCCCACACCCCAACACACACAAACGGTGTACTTTTGCTGTGCTGTGTGAACTTTGGCGCAACGTGCGCGCTCGTGTTGGTGCTCCGGCCGCGCGCCGAGCTGGGACTTGGCTGACTTTGACATAACAATTTGATAGCGCAAAAGTTTTGCCCGCCTTCCAATTGCCCTCACCGCGAAATTCTCAAGAGAGAAAGGCAGAGATGGCGAACAAAAGCGTGTCTTGAAGGCATTTTCGAAGACATTTCTGAAGGCACCGGGGAGGCTTTGGGTGCGGTTGTGATGTGATGTGTGTATTTGGAGAGCGCATTCGGAAAGGAGCAAATGTGACATTTGTGATGGGCGAGCTTTCGGAAGACAGAAGGATTACTAATTCATGGACCACGGCCCGCTCAAAACGGGGGAAGATATGCTTCCAAATTTCATCATAAAATATTCAACCAATTAGCGGAGGATTGAAAGCCGAAAGTCGGTAATGTGAACAAATTTCGTCTTGTACTTACATGACATTCACTTTGTTTCGTGGAGCATAATTTGTGCTCCAATTGATTCACAAGAAAGTTATTTATTTATTGAGCAACATGTTGCACAGCGCAAGACAGTAAATAGTAAAAGCGAATGATACATCTCAATGCCTTTTCGGGTACGGAAAAGCTTCAATGCCACTGTAACGCCAACCATACACAAGCTGTTTGCAATACAACCGACGGACATCACGCCCTGCTGTTGATTGGCCCAGACTTTAATGCGAAAAAAAGAATATACAGCGCACAATTTACACACTGATTTCAATTCTTATTCAATTCACCACAACACTCCTATCGAAGGTAATGTGATCCTTGATGGAAGGCAACTCGATCGAGCGTCAACCGCCCTGGGGTGTGGGATTTGCTTTTGCGGTACGTCACCGAACGTCTTCCCTCGCTGCCTCGCTGATGAAATCAAATTTTCCTACCCACCGTGGATAGCGTTGATTGAATTTTTCCCCCATCTATTTGACGGTGGAATTGAAAACGCGACCCTACAGGGATAGAATTCAAGCTCGCGCACACACACACACACACACACACACACACACACACACACACGAGACTACTGAGCGGTTTGCCGCTTCAAACGCTTCCTGTAACGCTTCAAACCCAGGACAAACAAATCAAACAGCTGCGTGCTTGGCGTTTACTTGTGCAAAAGTGTGGGCGAGAGCGAGCAGCTGGAAATGGAAAATGTCAACAATGTTTGACAACAGGATGCTGAGCGGTTTGTGGTGTTTATTTTTGTGTGTGTCAACTTTTTTGGGGATTTATAATGGACACATCAATTTGGTTGTGTTGATTTTCAACTAAAGTCACCGGGTGTATGTCTTTCCTCCGAAAATGATACTGTTGCTGAATAGCTTATATTTCTGTCATGGGAACCGTGTCGACGGCAAGAATCACTTAAATTCGCCCAACAATGTTGCCAACTTATAATCAAAAATTATGATTTTATTCTTCTTGTTTTCCTCACAGTACTGCCTGACGGATCGACAACTCAACTCGATAGAGCAGCCACGGCGGGAACGATTTTTTGGCTGCTGGTCCGGCCGCAATGCTCCACAGTCGTTTCTGGGCGTCTGCGTGGGTCGGCGGGCGCCCTCCGACGAAAACCTCGCCGATTATGCACCGATGCAGCGCTATCCTAGGTGAGGAAAAACATTTTATCTCGTTTGTAAGGAAATCTTTACTTCTAGGCGTCTAAAAAAAGTAAATCGGCAGGAAAACGTATATCCTTACTGTGTTAGAGCAAATTTGCTTTGCAGATTGCATAGTTTTAGGCGTTTTGGAACCATTTTCATAGAATATTTGCATAAAACAGCTTACAATGATCAACGAAAGCAGTTAAACTTCCTATCAAGATTCCTAATTGCTGCGTAATTAGTAAGAAACTACGTAACTACGTAACAAGATCGCATCGGACCACAAATGATCCTTTTTCGTAGTGAATTTTAATCAACGCAAAGACCAACATCCTGCCTCATTACATTCCATAACAAAAAAAAAAGAATCTATAACTCAGTCTTACCAACAATCTTACCCTCAGCATCCTTCTACTTCTAACCCACCAAGTACAAGATCAATATAACTCTTCATTATGGATGCTGCCTGGTACACCCAGCGCGTTGTGAATGACCTCCACCACAGTGTGAAACTGTGTGTGCTTTGACCTGAACGGCAGAACAGCAAAAGCTTGCTGCTGGCTTTACGTCGTTGGGTAATTTTTATTCATTACCATTTGAATTATGCACACTCATTTCACGGTAACCAGTGAGTGCGAGCGCGAGGACGCGAGACAGAGAGAAGGATTGTGCTTGGTTATAAACCGGGACAGGATGACCTGACGGTAACAGGTCCACCGAAGTTGCTTGCCTGTGGCAATGGCTCGGGCACTATTAATAGTTGGCTGGAGAGTTCGTGGAATATCTTACATGCGTCTCCATTTGCCTGGGCCGCTCCATCCCTGCCCCGGCACACACTAAGCTCTAATGGCTTCCATCGGACAACGACGAGGTCATACTTGAAGGTCTTGGACGAAAAGTGCACTTATAGAGAGAGAGACAGAGAGAGCAACAGAAAAACACACAAACACACACACACAACCAAACGGGAAAAGTTTTCCCGTTTTCGTGGTTCGCCTCGACGCAACGTCACCGGCAACATTCAGGTCAGTTACAGACGCAAAAGCAACCACCGCTGGATGAAAGCCAAGGAAGATAAATTGAAGTTCAATAGGTACCGAAGTTGGTGAAATCATAAATTGCACCGCATCGTCCGTTCGGGATCGCACGGTGCACGGTCGTGCCAAGAGCGCCCACAATGCACACAAGCGGACGGACGAAACCAGTGTGCCTGCCCCGGATAAATTCGCCCCATATCTTCGTCACTCACTCACTCGACCATTATTCGGGTGATAACATCACCGATGCTGGGCATGTGGCTCCCGTCTGCACACCAAACCGACACATGACTCTTACCATGACCTGGGAGTGCGCTTGATTCAGTTAATGCATAGCCTCACTACGGTCTGTGTGTTGGTGCTTTCTGGTCGATCGGAAAAACATGTCCATCGACCATCGGTTGCGGTTCATGGTCGGGATGCCTGGATGGAGAGTGTGTGGGGAGAGCGATAACTCGCAATGCCATCGAGGATCGTCACTAAACAGTGTCGCCATCGGAGCGTCCATCCGACGCAGCCAAGCTGGTAGATATCTCAATGGGGTTTGGCTGGTTTTTGTGATGTGGCACATGCTCCGGCTTGCGTTCGCTACTCAACCAATTTATCTAGGTGAAGGCTTTCGGTTATCCTTCACAGCACATTCAGCACCACCGTTCGTTTGCACCGATGTCATCGTGGTAACGAGTGTGCACCGGGAAGGACACACACAAACACACATACAAAAACACAATCGAGGTTAGCAAGGGTACAGAGACGCAGACGGATCGGCACAGTGGATGTTTGGCAGTGGACGTTGCAGTAAAATGTTTCCACTTCACAAATGGTAACTCTCGCTCGCTGTCACTGTCTTTGTGTGTTGCACGCAAAGCTATTTAGACGGGCAAGGAGTGGAATTGGGTCACGTGATGGCTACACCTACAATCAGTATTGTCTGCTGGCTCGACTACTGCGCACGATGCAAAATGTTTGGTATGTGTCAATAGTTTCACCAGGCCAAATGTTCCCTGGAACGGTTTGAAACTGTTCACAAATGCTTACAAGGTAAATTGCATTTTGTTTGTTACCTTGCACATTTAAGCAAAGGATTGGAATATGCATCGACGAAGAACAATGCATACAATTGGAATGGAAGCGTCGATAGGGCAATTAGTACGATGCAAATACGAAAAGTGACATTTTTCTGAATGAAACGTGCTGTAGCCAAAAATCTTCCTCAATAAACAACGAATAACAATCATTAAATGTAAATTGTATTCCAGATTGCATACTTTAAGGCGTACAACTTTAAAGTTATCATCCTTACATGTATGCAACCAGCATGACAAACGTTATTACAAAATAAGCAGTTAAGGAAATTCATAAACGCTTGAATCAGTTGCAATCACATTAATCATAACACATTCAAACTGGCTAAATCGTGCATTCATGCATCGTTACACTTTCATGAATATTTTCCTTTATTGCCCTCACCCACATGGATGGAAATTTCAATCATAGAAAGGTGCTCATTAAAATAAATGTCTTCAATCTACGTCTCCATCACCTGCTTTGGCCGTTGTTGGTCTCTTTCCATCAACCACCAACGCCGCAACAAAACCATACAAAGGCATTATTAACACGAAAGGTTAACGAGTAATCCACTACCCTGGCGAACCGCCCTTTCTTCACCCTCCCCTGGAAGTGATGTTTTATGTTTATGTTTTAAAAACCAAATCTCTCCGGTCCCTTTACTGCATCACCAAAAACAGTACGGAGATACAACGCCTCATCCATTGCCGCAGGATTGCCTCGAGAGAGACAGAAAGAGAGAAAGAAAAGTACAGGCAAACATGATTCTTTTATCCGTTATTTCAATGGCTTCCATACGGGTAATCTCATCTTAGCCGGGCTAATTCAATTCAAAAAGCTCCCTTTCCTTTACCCCTTCGCTGAAAGCAAAGGATTTTCTTTCGGCCGTTTCCATCATCCGGTCTCCGGGCTTTCCTCCACCTCAGCCGTGGGCTCACCTAAACGATGAAATATTTGTCACGGAAGTATGAGTTCGCACCCCATTCCGCAGCGACGACGACGTCCCCGACACACGAGAAATGATGAAAATTCAGCACAAAACTCTAATCCTTCCCTTTTGTGCCCCGCGCGCGCGCGCCCGGAACGCCGGCTAAGGTAAAAGCCGGCACATGCATAAAATATACTTTTTTATGATAATTCTGAGCCGTTGCGAAAAATGAATAAAAGAATCTGTAACCCATCTTCCATCAACGGGTGGGGTGGCCTTTCGTTTGAACCCAGGGGTGTGGCAGGATGCTTGCTAGCGTTGTTTTTTTTTTTACTGCCTTTTACTCAGACATTTGTGTAAAAATGTGTACACACTCGCTCTGCCACAGTTGGTACACCTTTCGTTCGACTTGCCGGAGCCACCGGGTTACGGGGTTTGACCTAAATCTTGAAGATGAAACTCAGTGGACAGCTGTTGCGTGGCCCTGCCACTGCTGCCTCGAAGGCGGGTGACTTGAGGCACCAGGCCAGACCGGACAGGTAACGAATCAGAAAAGGGCAACCAGCAGATGGCAATTTTTCGAATCTCATATTCATGATCATCAGCTTCGAAAGCGGGTACGTGGGGTCCGTTTCCCTTTCCATTCTGGGACATTTGGAAACTGCTGGTGGCTACGGATTGTGTGTGAGTGTGTGTGCTTTTCTTTTTGAGGTTTCGAACCGGCAACATCGGGTTCGAACCGAAACGACCTTTAGGGGGGAAGTATTGAACGGCGAAACGAGATTTTGGGACCGGTGAAATTCTAATGGAATTCAACCACCAGCTCCATGATTGAGAGTCGATGGAAATTGCTGATTCTGCACAGCGCTTCTAAAACAACGGCGATCCAGTCGTTGGGTTCGGTCCCAAGGTCCAAGGATAAAACTGAGAAACTGGAGCAGCACTCGTTTCGACAGACTAATGACAGCTCGTACTCACGACACGGAATGATTATTATGCAGCTCACAAATTACAACCGTCCGTCCGTTCGGCCGGGGGAGCGTTTTGCTCCCTTGGGAGTTGGAATTGAAATAGCTTCAGCGCTGATCACCATCTTTGTGCGGTGGAGGGTCGTCGGTGGAGCGGAAGAAGACAGGTGTGAAATTTTAATTTATCCAAGCTGTTGAGTACTGTCAGCGTATCACGTACAGTGAAGCTGCCTTAATCAAGCAGCGAGAAAGAGAGATAGAGAAAGAGAGGGAGAAGAAGGAGATCCTTGTGCCGGGGATGAATTAATTTGAATGAAAATACATCGCTGACCCAAATTCGCGGGTGTGCTTGAGTGAGGTTGTAAATTGTTTAACTGATTCGGAATGTTGCCCTTTTTTCTGTCTATTTCTAGCAGAATAATACGGTTACTTTACAAAAATCGTTTGAAAATGTACTCTGAAACGCTTCAAAAGCATGCCACGCTTTGCGCATTGCATACCTTTAGGCGTTAAAGGTAAAAATAGGATGGATCTGAAAAATCACACAATTGTTTGCTTTCGTTTATTGTTAAGATAGTAAAACTTTAATTTATCACGGACTGTATACAACATATACTATAATGTCGTGTTAATATTTCCTATAAGAGCTTCACGTTTTGTTAAAAAAAAGACTTAACATCTCCATAAAAACGGCGTCAGTATAAAAGATACGCCTCATCAAAGCAAACAAAAGTGGTCTTCTAAAATATGTTCTTTCTTTGCAAATTTTAACAAAGAGACTACGAGCTCTTACACAAACATCCCTAAGTATGTAAATCACACCTCTTCGTACAAACTTTCCCTCGTCGGCAGTTAACCTTAACCGGCTTCTTTTGAAAATAAACACAGCAAGACTTTATCAGTAACCCTGCCGATACAAATATCACCCATCTCTTAAGAAGTAGATCGCCTCCCCTTCCATCCTTCCACAATTGAGTGACCCTGTCGGGGTGGGGCAGTAAATTAAACCTCCCCCCAGCACCGGAACCGGTTGGCAAAGTTTCAACTGCTTCCGAGCAGCGATACGATCTTTTTTTCGTGCCGCCACCGTACAAAGCTCTCTCTCACGATTCTGCCCCTATGTGTTTTTTTTTTTTTTCATTCGTCCCAACGGTTTCTCTCGTCCCTTTTTCACTGCAGGTACATCAATTCCGGTCCGATAGCGAAATCCATCCTGCAGCAGTACGATGACGACATGGAAAGCTCGTACTTCCGCCGAAAGCCGACCTCTTTTTTATCGAACAGCAGCCAGGGCGGCGGCGGTGGAGCTGGCGGTGGCGGCAGTGCGGGATTAATTATAGGAAGCAGCGCAACACTGCCGGCCGGCGGTGACAGTAAGCGATACGGTGGCTCCTGGCTGCCGGCCGAGGACGAAGCGGTACGGTTAGAGGGTCCAAGGTAGGTGAAGATCGCCCGCAATGCTGAAAATTCCGTCCAAACAATCATAATTTTCTAAACCCCCGGGTAAACCGGGGGAAGGGTCGGTAGCCCGGTCCGTCCCGTTTGCCACCACAAACTTTGCGACACAAGATAATACATTTTATTCGTCTGACCTTCCCAAAACTCCCTTGTTTGTGTGTATGTATTTTTGTTGTTGTACTTTGCTCAATGTTCCCTTTTCCTGTTATTAATGAACGAGTAGAAGAACCCCCTGAAATCCAGTGTAAGTCCTTGTTTTTTTGGTTCAATGTACGCAAAATCCAGTCTCGGTGTAAACATTACTGTGTTTTTTTTCCCCCGCCCTACCTTGGTATGCTGTGTATTCCCATATTTTTTGTGAATGTTATTTAGAAGCTCATGATTACTTTATATACACTCTCCCGTACGGTGTTCATTCCTCGTAAATCCAATGTACAAATTCCCTTTGTACGAGCTACCCTCCCTATTATTTCGCTGTCTGTATCGCTCTGCACTAAAGCCAGTCAAAGAGCTGGACGGAAAGCTGTAATTTCATACCATTTTCCATCCCATTGCTTCATCTCGCTTGTATTGTTTTCCAACTCCATTCTTCAACACACTCTTTCTTTCATTCTCTCTGTCTCTATGGCATACCGTTTCCCGGGAATGGGTTTCATTACTGTTGGAGCAAACAAATAATCTCCCTCGACACAATTCTGAACGGCTGAATGCTAGCAGCCCGTTTATTGCACCCAGTCCCAGTCCGGACGGTGTCCTGTATTGGTAAAACATCTCGACAGACATTTATTTGCACTTCCCGGTACTTCCTGGGTGTCTCCTGCTCACTTGCAAATCGTGCAGCAAGGCAAGGCTTTCGTTTTGATCCGAGTGCTGTCAGGATGAGTGAAAGGTTTGATCTTGTACTTCCGCTGTAGCGCCAACGCAAGCATGGAGCCGGTGCAGCGAAGTGTAAAAGATGTAAAGTCTTCCAGCATTGAAACTGGCTCCCCTTTTAAAGAGAATTTTCTTTTATTGTTGTCCCTCGGTGTCGAGCTTTTATTCCAAGACGTCGGTACAAAATGCACACTCCCCCACCCCGTGTCGGCACAATTACGGTGTTTTGCTCGATGCGCCCTCACAGCAGGGCAGGGGTTTGTATGCCTCATATGCCACACATATTCCGCAGTGGCGCTTCGCATTGCATTCGGATCCTTTTCGTTTTAGCTCGCTTGATCCAAGCCCCGTTTGCTGGAGCCTTCCGACACGGTGGCACAACCTTTTTATGCAAAAGCTACAACAGCTTACCATAACAACACACGGGTGGGTCGTTTTCGTGCTTCGTTCCCGTTGCCTTGGAATGGAGTACTTTTTGTTGTAGTTTAGCAGACACAGCGAGCTTTGCATTAGCGACATATCTTATTTTATAGCGCACACAGACGTACAGCAGCTCACATAACCGGCTCGGTACTGGGCGCGTAAAATGAGACCCCGTACTAAATGGTCCCCGTCCCCGTACAACCAAGGCCAAGTTTAAAGACTCTGGCAGGCATGTGTAGCAGCGTGACTCACAAGGATAAAGGACGGCGAGTGGTGAGGTCGTTTAGGTTACAGGCTTTACGTACTTGCTTACTGCGAACGAATGGAGAGCAGGGTATGGAAGCTATGAAACGAAACTAGGACTATTTCTTCCAGGCCAGTTGGTTGCGTATCGTGCGGCATCTTTAAAGACGAAACTAGTACTTCATTTAGCAGGCAGTACCCACTTTCGTTGGGGCAAGTAAAGTAAAGCCAACGAATGGTAGCAGTTTTGCCCCTCGATATGGTGCACTCGATATAATAGTAGGCTTGGGGTGTGAAAAATGAGCCAATCTAGAAAGTGCATGTACGGGAAAGGCTTTGCTGAAGGCTACAGAAGGTTTCATGCCAATAAAATCGATCGAGCAGAAACAGAGGCATTGCTTGATGCACAGAGAGTCGTCCGGAAATTACATAGCGTATGTCATCAGTTGGTGTTATCGATGGTGCAGGCATTATTTACGATAATGAGTGCACTTTGTTATAGACTCAAGATAATGTGTGCAAGCTTAGGAATTGGTTTACACCGCAAAGTGATTTGTAGGTTTAATTAAACACATACAAAGTATGATCTGTGTTATCGCTGTTGATTAAATTTCTCTGCTGAGCAATTAAACTGGAGCTATTAGAAGTTGTCAATTGCTTGAAATAATGAATTTGTTATAAAAACTGCATAACTTAAGGCGTTTAACGTGTTGCGTGTAGTATACTTTTAGGCGCACGTGTGCTGTCCTTCGTCTTATTACAAGAAACGGCCAAAACGCTTCCAATCAAGCGCATTCATCCGCAAGGAAATACATTTAACGTTTGCCCTTGCTCCCTCAAACAGTTGGAGAAAATAAATTCCCAATCAATTCATACCATTTACGAAACTGGACCCGCGAAGACGACCCGAAGAAACACAGCCCATGTGAGGTTGAGGCCCTCATCAACCGTCCGGCTCAACATGCTCCAAAATTCATGACATGACCCTTAAACGAAACGTCTAATGAAGCGTGAAATTAATCCTTAGACAAGCTCCCGAGAAGCTTAACCTTGCGGCGCTCATCACATCAATATCGCTTTGGCGGGCGCTCAATGCTGAATGCTACTGACAGCTGCTAAAGAACTTTGCCGCTGGAAATTGATTTGCTTTGGGAACTTTCATGCACGGTGCAGCGCACACATCCAAAGCACACGGTCTCAGCACGTCGAAAGCGTAATTTGAGTGTGATGAGAAGTTAAAAGCATCCGCACGGGTGTACCACCGTACCATCTCGAGCGCGCACAGATCGATACACAGGGGCTGTGGTGCCAGTGCATCCTCCGGGTTGAAACATAAGCCCGATCGTTTATCACTCGTCATTCGTGCCATTTGATCGATCCCCGAGCGAGTGAATACGAGCTCGATGCCAAGTGAAAGCGAACGGGCGAATTTCTCGAAACCCACTTGTGGCTTAACGTGAGCGCAGCGATGGGATGTTGGGCGGAAAATTGGTAACGTTTTAGCACTAATTGAAAGATAATACTAACCTGTCACTAGTACGAGACTGTGGCGTTGTGGGCTGCCTGGGAGCGGCTGAATCCGAGCTACGAACGTTGTCCAAAACTGTGACATGGCCGTGTGTGTGTGTGCGAGTACGCTCGGAACGACGGGACAAATCAAACCATGGACAAGCGGTCGAGCAGTGATTTTCAAACATCGAAATGTCAATAGCGTGTCGATATGAAAGGACACCGTGCTTTTCGAGCATTGCGTCAACTGAAGGCCACAGGACATAGATAACGAAATGAAAATTGAATTATTTATGTAAAGACCTGCTGGGAGAGATGGCATGGGACCGAGGCATTGGAAACCAGTTGCTGCAAGGCTTGCTGGAGTTGTTTGATGTTGTCTTGCAATTAAAGGATGGTTTTGTGTACAGCGTGAATAGTGAAGCAAGTGGTCGCGTGCAGTCGTCGTATAGAGCTTTTGTAAAATGGTATTCGTAGAGCTAGATAAGTTTTGTAAAAAAGTTTAAAGCAATCAAAGCAATGTTGTTCATTAAAATAACTCAAATAATCCTCTTTAATCCCATTAACATCTTCCAAGTAGATTTTACTGTCAAAAAGCAGCCAGTTCTTTAGCATTCAGTTTGACATTTTTGGTGTTATTTATAAATTTTGTAATATTTGTACATTGTCCCTTACTTTTACTCTCTCCCAAAATCAAAGACAAACTTTTCACAAACAAAACGATTTCAACACTTCTATCAATTGTAACATATTGTACAAAACAAATCCACACAAATCTTTAATTGTTTTTCAATGTTTACCTTCTATGGAGCTTCTCCTGGTACAATCTTCTCCTGATTAGCGACATATTGTATCTGGTTTTCTTCACTTTTCTTCCTCTATTTTCATTCAACTTATGCTCCAATTGCGTGCAAAATCGTCTTGCAATGCCAAATCGGTAATGTCCAAACAAACGCCGCTGCTTCTTTCGCACGCCATAACGTCGGCTCAATGGTGCACAGCCTTTATCGATGTCCAGCTCATAACGATCTGCTACCGCCGCCACCACCACCACCGAACGTAGGCCTTATCGATGGCATCCCGGGCGGCCCACCAAGGTTTGTTCAGCGCCGAAAACGAACGATGAATATATTTTCCATTTAAAACGAACTGTCCCCGCAAAACGTCCCACGCGTTAAAGTGTTTCAGGATCCTTTCGGTTGTATCGATTGCCTTGACCTGTTCTCCCACCCACACGCACACACACACACAAACCGTACGCCCGCATTCGAACACTTCATTACGCAATGACATTCATTGCACTTGGCACACTTCCGACAACCATTGATACACGATAAAGCACACATTTATGGTGCCACACAAACGCACAGTTCCCCAGTACACAAGCCGGAGGAGCAAATTGTCCTGCTGCCCGACTCAACAAGCTAACTCTTGGTGGTGCTGGTCTATCTCTCTTGGGACGGATCCAAGCAGCCGATGTCGGTGAAAGGACAACCTCACCGCCACAGTGTGGAATGCTTCCAGGCAATGAAGCTGATTGGAGTTGTGTGTAGAGTGTGGAGGGATGCGATGAAAAACTGCAACATGTAGCAGTACGGCGCTATGCTATTAAATGCTTTTTACTTGGAATTTGTGTACATGTGTGCGCTATTGAAGGGATTGGAATCAATTATGTTTCTTACTCTTCGCAAGACAGACGGAGCAATTGTGTATCATTTATACGTATTGTTTCGTATACAAGCTATCTAATCCAAGAAATTGTACCAACGTTGGGGAAACGTCTCATCTCATGTGGATGGATAATTTAATCTTATACTTTGGATGAGTCAAATCATTGACTGGTTAGTAAGAAGAGGATACCAAGTACACCATCGAGTCGAAAGCCAATGCTCGCTAGAAACAACTCTAGTAATCATGTTAGTAAACTGATGTACATAATGAACAGGTCGATTGCTGGCTCAAGCGTGCATGATTAAGGGTGAAATTCGATCATTAATTAGTCCTAACGAACCAATCATAACAAGCATGCTGTGCGATGGCCTTAGATTGTGTGTGTTAATGAGACAGGAAATAGGATAAACCTTCGAGTCTCGTGATAATGGACTTGTTCTCTGAATATGACAACAACTTCTTGGAAATAAAACTATATCTTACGATAGCACACTACGTTCAATCCATTGCAGTTGTGACATCAGCCTTAAAGTATGCAATGGATGTATCAAAACATCCTCAATGTATGCTATCAACATAACAAAACGCGTTCATTTGACAGAAATATTCTGGTAAAAATCAAACACGGAAACAATTTGGCGACGAAAAACAACTTCTCTTTGCGATCAAGAAGAAAGATTTATTGGTTTGAAACAACTACAGTGTTTTTAATTATTTATTTCCATACCATTAAACAAGCGCTCCACTTGGAAATGCTCTCACTACGTTGGTTGGACTCAAAACGCGGTCTGGTTTAATGTCATTTCCGTTCCAACGTATTCAACAAACACGACGGATGTCTCAACAGTGTGCGGTGGGCCAAACAACTACAAAAAAAGCTATTCTGATTGCACAACCACGCACACGCTCATGTCTGCTCGGCGAAAACAAAATCCTTATGTTTCAACCCCCCCCCCACCTCCACGTGGCAGTGGTTTTGCGTTCTATTGGATAAAATTGTTTTTCAAGCACTGCCCAATTCAAACGCTCGCTCTGCCAACGATCGCACACTGCCTGCCAGCAATCAAGCATGCCGTTTGAAGCGTGATTGAAGTTGAAACTCTACCTCCAACTCTGCTCCAACTCTGTAGCCACACAAATCAGTGGAAACAAAAACAAACAGCATACCGAATGGGGTGCAATTTCTTATCAGCATCGGGTTCGGTGGCTTTTCGGCGGCTGTGAAACACGGCGAGAAAATGTTCCGTCCAGCAGATTTTTTTTTTCATTCCTTCTTTGCCGCTCAAGGATGCTTCGCTTACTCGAACAGTGTAGCTGTAGCCATACATTTTTGATGTCTTCTTCGTCGGAAAATCTTTCTGTTGGGTGGTGTGATTTTTTGGTAGGTTGGCAGACTTCCCGACCATGGCAAGGATTCAGCAGCAGGTGATTTCATGTTTCTTCCGTCTTGTTTTTTGCCTTACGTTTCTTGCCATTCTCTGCACAAAGGCAAAGATCAAACAAAACTCACACGCAGAGCCGATGGTGGCGCTGTGCACTGTAAGGAAGAAATCCGTTGTCTAATCTGAAGCTGTTGGTAATTTTTCAACTTCCGACAACTGTCAGTGTGGAGTGGATTTCGCGAGCTTCTATGTGTGTGTGTGTATGTACGAAGGCAAATTTTCCCACGGGGGTGGGAAAAGATTATGAATGCTTGCTGGCAACTTCCAGAAACACGGGAATACGAAAACAACCAGCTTAGCGGCAAGACAACCTTCCTCCAGCTCGCAAAGCTGATTGCTCAAAAGACGTTCGCTTGGAACGTAGGACGTGCGCTTTGAACAGCTTCCCCGAAAACCGTCCGTCCGTCCCAGGGAATATTGATAACGAACGCAAATTGCATAAAGAAGTGCATACATTTCATACTATCATGTAGTGCGTTTTTGTTTGCAAGCTGCTTATTGCTGTCATGCAGCGTGCTACAATTTTGCTCCAACACTTTTATAGCAGCGCAATATCAACCACGTCGGATAGCAGTCAAACAAAACCTCTCTTCAATTTGGTCTGATTTCTTAGACCGCGTGCGTTGGTCTCTTTGGCAGCAAACGCAAAACGCGTTCGCATCTGCAGCTGCAATTTGGAAAACGTTTATGGACGCTCCCACCAAACCACGAAAACCCAGAAACCGCTGCTATCATTGCACGTAGTGGCGCTGTAGTTTTCCCAGCCGTGTTAGACACGGCACAGCTGCTGCTCTCGGTGGTGGTGGATGGGAACCACTTTTCGCTATCAGTCACGAGTGTTCCTTTTGTTTAAAAAGCACTTGCTCGAAACAATGACTAGGATGGTGTACGGTGGCAGAAGATTCAAGTAGCATGCTGTCAGGTGGTTTTTGATCCGCCGGTGGATGTGTTGTAACATTATAGAATTCACACCAGACACACCAGCAGCGTTTGCTGAGAGCTGATACTGGTAAAATAAATATCCTGACTACCACGTAGCATGTAACTGATGCCACTAACCTTCACCCAGGGATGATTTGATGACTGCGTCTGTCTGTGAAGAATGCAAAGCACAGCAGCTGTGTGTCTTCTGCCACATTGTATCATATTCAACATCATGAGGAGCTATTCTGTAAGGAATGGTAATGAATTAGCAAAGGAATTAGATTACATTAAACCATTATTTGCTCTTGCAAAGATTAATTATATTGACTTCAAGGACTAAGCTAGAGATGTTGAAAAAACTAGATTTTCAACAAATCGTCCATACCCCGAACAAACACAAGATTTCCGATAAATAATTCAACGGCATGCCAGCTCCGGCGATCAGCAACTCGAATCTAATCATGTCTGATTGATTGTTTAGAATTTAATCAACATTTTTCCAACTCTTAAACAACGGAAAAACGAAGATGAAATGAGCTATTTAATTACTTTTTACCCTGCACCTTCCGGGCACAAGTTTTTCGCTCCCCCAGATCACCACACCGAATCACAAGCGAAGCGAACCGTGTCCTTAAATCGCCGCCACCGCCACCTGACACCCGAAACCATTTGTCACCGCCGGTCACCTTGCAGCCATCGCCCCATGAGCCAACTTTTTCGCAGCTTTGGCCATGAAATTATTTATTGATCTGTTGACTAAGCGCCTTAGCGACCAAAGGTACCATTTTCATTTCAAACCATCGCAAGCGTCTGCAGTGTAAGCCCCCGCCATTTCGAGGTTTACGGAGAAAAACTCGGCGACTAATTTGGAGGCGAGCCGGCATTCCCCGGAATGCCATTCAGGCGGCAAAATGTGTATGAGAGCGCGTCGGTGAGGGCGATTGATTGTGGCGATAGGAACGAATTCATGGCGAGCGAACACTGTCTGTCGGCTGTCGGCTATTTTTGTAACCAATGTGTAGCGGAGCGAATGACATTTTTCAGGAGATTGCATAGTAACTGAGTGGAGGCTGGTTTTGCGAAGAAATATGCAAAAAACTCAATGTTGGAAATGATATATACATCACGTGCAGCAATTTTCATAAAAGGAGGGAGGAGCGTTCTTAGAACTGATAAAAATGTTTTGATTGAATTTCAACGTTTTTTGCTTGATTTGACGTATTTGTTTGGAAGATATTTATTTTTATATTGGAAAAATACAGAACGACCACTAATTAAGGAGAAGTCTTGGCATTTAAGAGACTCAAGCTGTTTATAAACGTGTCACTCCGAAAACATCATTTCTTGAGGCAATTTGTAGAGAAACGATATGACTGAAAATAGACTTCCAGTGAAACTCAATTTTCAGCTCTATCAAACTCAAATTATAAGCCCACGTGCGACGTCAACTACAACTACATGATTGCAAATGGAAACTGTGTAGCATGGAATTGTTTCACCCAAACTCCTCAACCGTATCCACCCTCCAGATTTGCGTCAGTTCCGATTGTCATGCTTCTAATTCCCTTCGCGATCTCTGTCTCTCCCTCTTTCGCCATAAGATTGTAATCGATTCGTTGCTTTTTTCCCATTTTCATTCCCACGCATCGCACGCCCCCCGCATCAGGACGAAACACGTCAGCTTTGCCCGGTCCTACACGCTCACGTCGTTCGACGAAGCGATGGGTAGCCGACCGCTGTCACGGCTGGCAGCGGCCCGCAGCCAGGAAAGACTGATCGGCGGCAAAAAGCCCACCATCACGCTGGCCCAGCACGCGGCCGGCCCGTACGCCACGGGTGCACCGCTGCACTCGATCCTCACGCAACCCACCGCCCAGCCGCAACCGCTGCTGCCCCAAGCCCTCCAGAAGCAACCCCTGTCCGTGCCGCAGAACCCGAGCCACAGTCAACCTCAGCAGCCGCCGCATCAGCAGCAGCAGCAGCCGCACCATCAGCCGCAGCAGCAGCAACCGCAACAGCCTCAGCACGTGCTCATACAGCAGCAACCGACGTCCCATCTTCATCAGCACTTGCACCAGCAGCATCTGCAGCATCTTCAGCAGCAGCAGCAGCAGCAGCAACAGGCGGCACTGCTCGCACACCAAGCTCACCTGCAACATCAACATCAGCAGCATCAACAGCAGCAACTTCAGGCAGCTCAACTCGCCGCTCAGCAGCAGCAGCAACAGCTTCAGCAGCAGCAGCAGCAGCATCAGCAGGAGATGGTTGTGCTGGAAAAGGTGAAGCGAAGCGCAATGAAGACGCAAGCAACGCAGACGGAGGTGTATCTGGGCAAGAAGGGAACGGCGCCACACAATCTTTCGCTGAGCCCCAGAACGATCCACCGGGTAAGTGACAGTGTTTTTGCTCCTTATGTTTTTAAACTGAAAAGGTTGAGCACGCTTCGTTGCGCCAAGCGTGTAAGCGCATTCTAGAAACTTGAAGTGAAGCCCCCGTTCCATCCATTTTGTATTTTACATTTTCCATAATTTACACACACACACTCTCTCGATCTCTCGCTCTCCCTCTCTCTCTCCCGATTCAAACGCCATAAACTGTCCCATAGAGTCAACGGTGAGCAACTTGACCGTGGCTCTCGACACCGTCGCTGTCACTGGCACAGTTTGTTGTTTGTCGAGTGGCGCGGCCACTCGACGCCACTCGAGTGCAGCAGCAAAAATATAAAACACTCCTTCAACTAGCCCATCGAAAGTGGGTCCTTCAGGCTGATTTCACAGCAACACTACCCGCCCCCCTTGGGACCGGTGAAATGGCACCAAACTACTCCCTGTTCTCCCGGCACGCTCGGTACACAGCCCACTCAAGGCTCAAGAAAAGCTCACCTCACCAGCCCCGTAAAACACTTCACAGCCTGTTCGCACAATAACAATTACGGTTTGGAAAACTAAAGTGCTCTTCGAGCGCATCGAATTATTTGCCTCTGTGGATGGTTCCCGTTGGGGGGATGACAGTTAAAGTTTGGAAAATCCCTGCTATGTGAGTTTGTGTCTCGAGGGAAACAGGCGGTCAGGACGCATAGCTCGTGCATTGGTGTAACATTGGAGCAGCGATTCCTTGCACCTTCCTTGTCAGATTGAGCCAGAAATCAGGGAAGAGGCTGCTTGAGACGAAATGTTTCGAATTGTCTGACGCTTGCCGATGGTAACGAGCTTGGCTTAGCAACATGACAGCAAGATGGCAACCACCTCCCATGGTACGTGAATTTGGTTGCTTCAAGCGCTTCCTGTGGCTTCGCAGAGCCCAAAAGTTGATCATTTACATTGCGCACACGGCGTGCGTTGTAGTAGGCGTTGGGCGTGGAACGATAATGACTCTAACGACTTACACACACCGAACAGGAAACGCTCAGATTGGATTAGCGACGGTAGCGTGGGCTTCCGGGAACAGGTTAATTAGTGTCATTGAGGTAAAGTGTTTACGAGGCAATTGCTGGAATCGTGTGCTTTTACGCGAGCGGAAATTGTTGCGACAAAAACATGGCCCAAGCTACTTGGAAGTAATGTTATTAAGTATTAATATTCAACAGCTTCATCTATCCAATATTTTGGATCCATAAAAGCTAGCGTTGCTCTGGGAAAAGCTGCTTCAAGCATGTTTGCCGAGCCATTTTCCCCCTAACGATGTTCGTTGAAGCAATTAAGATTCACTCAAAATAATCTCCCAAATATATTTACCAGCTCAACGGCTACTATAGCAAAGGATTTAAATGCTGATCGTTTTTATCCGTCCATGCCAGCCAAAAGTGCTCTTGGGTGCAGTATTTTATTTGTTCTATCCAGCACTTTTTCGTTTTCACTTTACTTATTCGGTCGAAAATCCGGTGCAAATGAACCATTACAGCTGTCGATAGGAGGATTATAATTTTAATCACCTTTCGTTTTGTCCACCCTTTTTGCCAATCCTTCTGCTAAAGTGAAGTTTTGCTTTCGATCGTATTGGTTTTATGCTTTTTGTGGGCCTTCATGCATCCTTTAAATTTTTTGTTTTATAAATATAAACTTTTAAACTGTCCAATGTCCAATTGCAAAGGCGCCGGATATGGTTCAGGTGCATACAATTTGATTTATTAAAAAAAAACTATTTTTTCTTTCCCAAATGAATTGCTGGCGATGGACAAAAGGGACAAGTTTTGTTGGCTGGACATTCATTTGGATGAAAAGATTTTCTATTTTTTTTACTCTTTCCACCCGAATGGCAAACAAAAGTTGCCCAATTGAAATTGAGCTTCAAACGGGAGATTAAAAAACTGTTTGCAATAGTTTTTTTTTTTGCGCTTTCCTTTCCACTTGGTGATCAAAGTTTTCACATACATTCCACAAGCTCCGGCTTGGTGTGCAAGCTGCAAGCTACAGATTGGAATATATTTAGAACAGTGCATTGTGTTCGCCTCTTTCTGTGTTTCCGGACGAGGTTGGCAAGCGGCAACGATCGGTGTAATTGTCATCCCGTTCAGTTTTACGCCTGACAGTATGCAATGCGCAGTACACGGAAACGTGGAGTGCAAAAAACTAATCTTTTAGCCATTTTTAATTACATTTATGCACGCAGCTGATTGAAAGTGTAATTTGTTTACAGTGCTGGTGAAAAGAAACACGGGAAACCCCTAGCAAAAACTGTGATTCTTGCTTTCAAAGGACAATTCAACTAAAACTAAAATTAGTCAAATAAATTCAAATTGTAATTTATTCCTTTCTCATTGCATTCCCATTGCCGTTGCAAATCTGCACACAGCGAAACGCTCGAACCCGATTCATCACGAGCTCCAACTCAAACTCCAACCTCAATTACCTCATCAGAGCTTACCAAAATTAGGTTGCAAAGCAATTGCCAGGGCCAATGTTTCTTCCGGAATGCTCATCGTCTGTCCCAGGGTTTATTTCCTTTCTTTTTTTAGAGGGAGCCATGAAAGTTGGCTCAATTCTCTTTTCAACGAATCTGTGCCGTAAGAAACACATTGGCCAAAACTGCTTTTCTTCGCATACCACTACACCCTCACAGCGGTGAGTCTGTGACCGTCCGTTTTAGCGCCATCTCATGCCTGCCTCTAGCTGGTGCGGTAGGAACTAAAAGTGGCAAAAAAGGCCGTTTACCCACCAACCTCAGCTTGTCTGTGCTTTACGGATAAATGGATAAACTTGCTTCTAATTATGCTGCAAACTTCATCCACAACACAGTGGGTGTTCTAGGGAAAACGGCGGGAAAACAACAAGCTCTGAGGGTGGGACAAAAAGAGCTGCTCCAAAAAAACAGTTAAGACTGTGGCTTTGGGGCGTGAGCGGAGTGCAAGCTTTTAGTCGGAAAGCAACTTTTCATTAAAGCACACAGCGTCACACAGGCGGAAATGCGCTCCGACACGGATACAAATAAAATGGCCTAGGTTATTTAAGACCATTCTTCTGCTGTTCTTTCTCTTTTGCGTTCTGGCTCTGCTGCCTGCGCTCACCCGTAACTGTATAATACGTTAAGCAAATATATCACGGATGCTCCTGTAAGTGACGACGGTATGGTAAGGTGTGGCCAAAGTTTTAAGCTTCAGCTTTCTTTCTTTCCTCCCTTTTGGGGGGCGTGAAGTGAAATCTTCTTCGCTCAACAATTTCATTTGTCAAAGCTGTGTTTTCCCTGGCCGTTGCCATTGACAGTTGCGTTTGCCCACCACGTTTGCCGGTTTACGGTGGAAGGTGTCATAGCATTTTAATTACTTAAGACACTAACAAGTTGGCGCAGTAATTAGATCTCGTTATTAAAAGTGGAAACTTTGCAGTCTTTTGCACTAGTCTGCCACTGTAAAACAAAAAAGACATGTGTCTGCCGTTGACAGCGGCCTTAAAGTAAAAACAAACAAGGCGCCTTAGATACTTTCACTTTCCAACACGGCAGCTTTTTGCAGGGTTTTGTGGCAGGGAAAGTGAAGTGAGCAGAGTGCTGGCATCATTTCACTGAATCATTATTTCCCCCGACCCCGGCTGCAGCTACGACCTTTTATGAGGTCGACGGCAAATCTGGGTCACTTGCTCGTGCTGTTTGCAAAATCGAAAGCGACAGCTGGTGACAGTCTCAATCTCATAAAAAATACACCATCCCTGGCAATCTTGGCCCGGCACAGCGGCCCGTTTCGGAACAGCCCGAAAAAATATCGATCTCGTTGTGGCCATCGTCAGCGAACGATTTGCATCGGCCCGAGACAAAGCAAGGACGCTTCTCTTTTGCTGACTTTCTTTGCCGGGAATATGTGTGGAACATAAAATCTCCATAAATTTCTCGGCTCAGATTTATTGCATATATGGTAAATCCGGCTCTCGGCTGTGCTTTGTATGCAGGAGAGTGGGACTTTTTTCCATCGAATGATTGAGATTGGAGCGTGATAAGAGTGTGAGTTGATAATAAACAGGAAACGTGCATGCCAATCAAATCAAACGAGTATAGAAAGGGATGCCGTTTCATTTCATTCTCCTCACATACGGGATGATGAGCTCAGCAAAAGCTGCTTTTTCTTCGTCTTTCAACCGATTGCATAACTTTAGGCGACTAAACTACGAATGGGGCTTCCTTTGCAGGTAAAAATGGTTTCGCAAGGCGCGCAAACAAACGGCGGACTGAACGGTGGTGGCCGCAAGCTAACCAAGAGCCTTTCCGAGGCCGGCGATCGCCTGCAGGAGAATGGCATCGATCCAAACGTGCTGCAACCGGTGGACACTGGCACGTAAGTACGGTTGAGCGTTTGCTTTGATACAGTTTCTTTTTTCGATACATTTTGCTTGTTGTCTATATGCGCCCCTGCTTGCATTTGCTGCGACGAAAAGCTAACAGCCTCGCCCATTCTTCACCTCCTCCGATTCCATTCGTTCTCGTTTCATGGTATGGTTTTTGGTTTTTGCTTTGCGCGCTTCCTCATCGCATCAAACTACACAACCCGAAATACGCACACAATCGCAGCAGCGCGAATGCAAACTTTGATCATGAGCTGCTGCATCGCACACAGTCGGAAGAGCCGCCGAAATCACCCTTCACCATCACCTCACCGCCCGCCACCCATGTAGGGCCACATTTCGAGCTACCATCGTCGCGCACGTCCTCGCAGCTGAGCCACTCGGACGGCACGCACCTGACGCACTCACGCAACCACTCGCAGGACAGTGCCACCTCGTACCGGTCGACCGATGGGTCGCGGACGTCGTACGAGACCGCCTCCTATCCGTACGATGCGTACGACAGCATTGTGCTGCCGCGGCGTGCCAGCCACTCGCAGGAGCCGACGTTCCAGTTTTTGCGCAAACAGGACCTGGAGCAGGTGCACCATCATCATCAGCAGCATCAGCAGCAGCAGCAGCAGCAGCAACATCTTCAACTGCAACAACAACAACACCAACAACAACATCAGTCACAGTACACCCACGGCTACGAGAATGGATACGTTCCGTTCGAGACGCACAGCTTGCCGCGGAGAACGTGCATCCACCACAAGCCGGAGGAGTTCCACACGCACACACTGCCCCGGCGGGACCACGGCCACGCCCATCACCATCACGACATCGTGTACCGGGACCAGTCCCATCCGGCACTGCCCGCCCCCGAGCATCTCATCCTGTCCAACGGAAGCGTTAATCAAGATGTTCGATCTTTTGACAGCATGCCGACGGCCACGGCCCTGAACCGCCGGATGTCTGCCCACGCCATTGTGCTGCCGCCGGAAAAGCAACCCCACTCGAGTGGGCTCCCCCTCGTCCAAGGACTGCATCAGCAGCAGCAACAGCAGCAACAGCAGCAGCAGCAACAACAGCAGCAGCAGCAACAACGGCGAGCCTCGTACGCGTTCGTCACGCCCGACACGCAAGCCCTCGCCAAGCGGAACTCCATCCCCCATCAGCAGATCCAGAAGGTGCAGCCCATCATGCAGACGCAGTTCGCTGCGCCGGCAAAGACGCAACCGTTCCAACCGCTGGTCAAACCGCAACCACCCACCCTACCCTCCCACTACACCTCCCAAACGGCTCCCCCGTCCTGTCCGGTGACGCCGCCCAACATTCAGCCGCTGGACATGCAGGACGACACCAAGTCGTCCTCCGAGGGTAGCTGCTCGACCTGCGACTCGGACAGCGAGCAGGAGCTGGACGGCATGCCCGGCGAGGAGCGCGAAATCTTCATCGACTTTAAGCCGCGCGTGTCGCCCGTCCCCTCGCCCGGTGCCGTCAAGAAGAAAAAGCTTCAAAAAGCACAATCCGAGGGTGAGCTGATGCATGCCGACGCTAGGCGCAAAGCGAGCGTGACTGCGGATGGAGATGGCGGTAGCTCCACCGTACCGACCGGCAGTGACGATGAAGGACGCTCCACGATGCGGGAACAGTGTGCAGCGCCGAAACTCCCCAAGCCGGACTATCGCGACGCGAGCGAAAGCTCCGTGCCAGACGATGAGCCGCAGGTGAAGGATCGGCGAAAGGAAAGCTTCCGCAAGCGCTCGGTCAGTCTGGATCAGCCCACGAGCTGCGAGCAGGACGAAGAGGAGGAACGGGAGCACAACGGGAGTGTGGTGCAACAGCACCCGCATCGCAACGGCGGGGATAGTGGGAGAGCTCACCCGCACGCAGCCCAGCGCATGTCATCCCGGTCTAGATCGATCGGAGCTGCGATTGGGTCGCGCCATCTTTCAGCACCACCATCGCCCCAGAAGGAAGATCACTCCGCGTCCACAGGTAGGCTTCACCGGGAGGCTTCCCCATTCCACTCTTCCGACTCGCTTGCAAACGATGCCACCCGCGACACGTCCGACGGGAACTGGAACGAATCGCAGGCGACGATCATGACGCAAAGGTGAGTGAGTGAATGCTGACGGTTGATAAGAGTTGATTATTAAGGTGATTGTTTCTCCTCCGACAGCTTAACGGACAACGGGAAGCTGACTCCATCGTCGAGAAGGAAGAACCTACTGCTGCAGCATCAGCAGCGCAGCTCAATGGATACGGATGTGCTGGATATGGAAGATATCGCCGATCAGGTAGGTGCTGGAACGCCCAAAGTTATGCAATCGTTGTAGCACAGATATGGTATTAAGAGTGAACATAGTTGGAAGTGGGTTTTTTTACAGCAAATAACATGTTTCTGTACTGAGGGTTGCATACATTTAGGCTTTAAAAATAAATTTTCCGTTCAAAACTGTCCTTTGGATAGCTTAACAGTTCTTACTGTAAAGTCAACCAACCATATCCACTTTCGATCATCAAAGACGCCGTAGGCTGAGTAATGGGCAGTTATGGCAACAAAGTCGGGTTTTTGTATGACTAAATCAACAACCAAACCTTTCTTTCACCTTTTTTAAGGTTTTCGCCTAAAATCTTCTTTTCTTTTCTTCCTTCATGAAATTCAATACCTTGGTAAAATATCCACTGTCCGTCAAGTGTTGATTCAGGTGCTGCTTGATTTTTTACTTCATTTTCATAAAAAAACCCCCTCCAACGTTTCAATAAGACCCATTGAAAGGAAATATGACTTTGCCTTCCAACAGCACTGTTTGCTTACAGTGCTGCGTGGAAGAAAATTACACCGGATGCAGCCGTGGAACGAATAAACCGCTGCCACTAATTAATAATTTTGTACACCTCGTGCCCCGCGTATACTCCAAGTATCCCATTATCTCGCCCTACATTGTGGATTTTCATCGGCAAGATTGAAATTCCGTGAAAAAACGGGCACGCTCTACCGAAACCCAAGCGCACACTTTACGCGTTGTTTACTTCCAATGTTCAATGGCGCTGCAAAAGACCAGCTAAGCCCGGCGTGAAATTCACCAGCCCTGGGACCGACTCCACCCTCCCACGGAACGGTCCGGGACTCCGGGGCAGCGGGGTTTTTCCTTTCTCGAAATGGAAATTTGACATGGAATTTGAAGCTAAAATCACCACCCAACCTCCGCTCCATCCGGTTGTTTGCAGTTGGGCCGAAAATTGAATTGTGTATTGGAAAACGGCGGTCCACACAGAGAGCGGTTTTGTTCGCCATTTCCATTTGAACGATTTTGCCAAAGCTCGAATGTCTACGAATGTATGAAATTTAATATTCTACACAGAGAATAGCACTCTGACGAGCTTTGTGTGTTGTGGCCCCATTGACAACGATCTGTATGCCAGCAACGGACCAGTATCGAGCCAGTCACTTTAATTAAATTCGAATACATAATCCACCACAGCACAGATGAGATTCGGGGTGAATTTGCTTTGCTACAAAACATTACTTATGGGCAAAAAAAGGACTAACACTCTCCCCCACTATGATGCACCAAAAAACTAGCAGCTTGTTTCGTAACTAAACGCTCGTCTCGTGCAGCTACAGTGCAGTGTTGCAGTTTAAACCCACCAAAAGGGACGAAAAAGGACATGATTTAATTTTATGTGACGCCCAAACACGCCACAGCGCATCGAGCGCACTCTGGTCCGGTTATTGCTCAAAGTTGCTGCATCACTTGGGAGGGTCCAGCGGCTTTTATTTTGTTTACCGTACGTTCCGTCCCATGCACCGAGCTGCTTTCAGCTTTTATTTGGATATCGCTTGTGGCGTCCGAAAAGCCAGGATCAAGCGGTGGTCTTAACGCGCCCGGGGATTTTGCCGCTGGTCGAAGCATTTTACGACCGCTTTTTACGCTTTGTTTTCTCTACCATCCTTCCCCTCCCCCCCCCCCCCTTTCTGTGCAGCCGCTACCACCACTGCCGGTAACCGTGGCATCGACTGCACTGCAGTCAAACACCGTCTCCACACCGTCCGGCCACGGCCACCAACCGAACGGGATGGCCATTCAACCGAGCGTGGCCGGCATCGGCATCGTCAAGCCCACCACCCCATCGATCGCTGTCATCCCGTCGCCGAGCATGGAGCGCGAGGAACGTGACCTGCAGTGGCAAAAGTCGGCCACGCTGCGCCGCCCTTCGCGGCCACTTTCGCCCACCAAGCGGGCCGCTCGCAGCGAGCAGCAGAAGCAGCAGCAAAAGCTGCACAAAATCGAACCGTTAATCCATCGGTAAGTGAGCGAGTGGCGAGGCATTTTGGGGGAAAAGTCGAATAATCTGTTTCGTTTCAATTATATGTTTTCTTTCGATAAAAGCTCAAATGTATCTACTTAAAAGCAAATTTCAAATTGAATAGTGCAGCTGACACATTAATCAATTTAAAAGTAGCTACAAAAGCCTCAAAAGCCTGATAATGTGAAGCAAAAAGCATACATTTAGGCGCATTATTGCCTCTTTAATTATAACTTCATCTTCTACATCCTTCGATTTCCATTCAGCTCTTCGGACCCAACCGAACGTACCGGAAAATCCGACCCAAGTCCAACGTCCTCAATGCCTTCCGGCAGCCCAGCGACTCCCCAGCAACCTTCGCCGTCCTCAACCAAGCTGCCCCACCATCATCCAATCGGTTCGGCCACTCCAGTGGCTGCCCGGTTCGCCAAAGGTTCGCCCGGAAATGGTGTCGATCTCTTGAAGGATCATCCCGTCTTTAGCCAAGAGACCGGCACATCCGGTCCTGGTGGTGCTACCGGTGGTGGCGCTGGATCGGAAGGCAGCACCACCGAGGACTATGTGACGTGCACCGACAACTCGAAGCGGGGTGCATCGGGAGCTAAAGGTACATACAAAACGATCCACGCCACTAGACCGACCAAACAAGTACCAGGTTCGAAATGTCCGATTCTTACACACTCGCACGCACTGTTCGTTTGTCTTCCCCATTTGTCTCCCCATGCGCTCCAAATTTTCCCCAAGTGTTTGTGCTATGTTTTGCTCCCTTTGCTGTTGTTACGTTTGTCTGTTTGTATTTCCTGCTCCCCACGATCCCAGTGTGTGTTTAGCTGTGTGTGTCTGCCAAGTGCCGTTGTTCCTCCTTCCCTTTTAATACAGCGCGGTGTAATGAGGAGGAAGAAAAAAAACACTTGCTTTTATTTGTCACCCGTGTTTGAGTTTTATTCGCACTTTGGTCATCAATTATCATATCGGGTGTGTGTGTTTGCGTGTGAACAATATATCCGCCTTTAGTCAGCTTAATGGATGTCACATAAAAAACACAACACACATTATCGTTTAATTAAAACATTCCCAGTGCATTGCACATAATTATAATCCTTTAAAGCGGTGCTCGGTGCGGTGCTGTTCACAATAACTCCAACGCTTTGCTTGGTGTCCGCACTTTACTCACGGTGTGGTTAAGGCCTGAGTAAGTAAGGGGTAACAAAAAACGCTACTCTTGATGACAATAAATAAAATTTAATTATACCGACAATGCTTATCCAACACAAAGCGATGGGTAGCGCGTGTGAATGATGCTAATTATTGAAAATGTTTGTCAATTGGTTTTATCCCATGAAAGCGTGCAAAAGTTCGCACCGGAGAGTAAAAAACGAAAATGATGATATATCTTTTTTATTATTTGGTAGTTGTTGGATAGCAACTAAGATCATTTATCGAAACCAACAATTTGAATAAAGCGTAGGCAACATAAAAAAAAATTTAAAAAAGCTAAATTTAAAGTTTTGGTTTGACGATAATCACCCTTAAAGTATGCAATGTGTACAACAAAACCAACAGAATAGTAGACACTGGTCAAATATTTTTCTTTTAAATCGATAGGGCTTCAAACTCTCGTAATTTATTTAATTATTTGCCTTTTTAAACTTCACTGACATCACATCAATCAAACTGGCAATGAATTAACCCGAAAGTCATCCGATCAAATGCTTATCATTCTATCTTGCTTTTCCCAGTTAAGGTCAACTCGATAATTGTCAAGTGTCGCTTTAATGTTAATCAATCATCGTCAGCGATTGTTACGGCCAAGTGTGAATTATCATTTATGTGTATTTATGTTTCCATGTGCTTCCAGTTGAGTGTCATTCCGAGTAACCTATTTCCATTTCCATCCCTTTCTACACCTTCACAAATCAATCAATAAAGCAAAATGCTTTTAGGACGTTAATTAGTTATTGATTAACAAATGGAGCAATTGTGCTCAGCCCAGTTTCAATTGGAATAGTATACACAATTTCCCCATTAATTTAGTGTTGTAACATCCACCATGTATCCACATAATCCCCGGCTTAGATGTTTGAAAGCAGCTTTTGTTGGAACCGTTACCTGTTCAATATTAGACGTCGTTTGTCGCTTGTTGTTGATTCGCAATTACCATCCCCACCACGCGGAAAAGCTTGCTGTTGCTGGTTGACGTTTAAAGTTTGTCTGAACGTTGCAAATGGGAAAAGTTACACACTTTCATCTTTGTTCCTTTGCCAACTGCAGCCACCACACAGGACGGATCATCCTTCGAGAGTGCGTCCTCCATCTACAGCCTGGCCCGGGTCGATGCGGTGTGCGAGGAAACGCCCCCGGTCGAGGAAAAGTCCGTCTCGCCCCAAATCCCACCGCCACCCATCCCGAAGCCCTCGCCGACGCACTCCGTCAGCAGCAGTTCGAGCGATAGTTTCAGCGTGAGCAAGAAGTGTTCGCCTTCCCGGGCCGCCCTGCCGAAAGCGATCGCCGGCAAGGTGAAGCCGGCGAAGCCGCAATCGCTTTCGGACGACGAGCGGAGCGAAAAGCGCTACTCGTCGTCGCACGACGAGAAGGAGGCCGCGCCCAAGCTGCCGTACGCTGGCGCCGCGACCGGAACTATTGCCCGAAGCGCTCGGCGGGGTCGCGACTGGAACGAGGAGGAGCGGCGCAGGAAAAAGAGCACGTTCAAGCTGGAGTTCGACAAGGACTCGATCAAGACGTACACCACGCCGATGCTGCGCCAGCCGAGCCCGGGCTTTAAGAAGCTGTCGCCGGAGGACAAGAGTGCGTTGAATGTGCTGGACGGGGCGAGTCCCAGCAGCAAGCAGAAACGCTTCCGACCGAAGACGCGCAAGTCACCGCGGGCTCGCAGCGCTGTACCGGAGGACACGACCGCTGGCAGTGGGATGGGATCGACTGGAACGCTGCCCCGGCGAAGCAAGACACCGTTGGTGCGCTCTCCCGAGAAACCTACCGTGGCGGCGGCGGCTGCGGCGACTGCGACCACGGCCGTGGTGATGGCCACACCTCAACCGACGATTGTTACCACCGGCACGAAGCTGAGTCCCTCGCAGTACTACTCACAGATCCGTAGCCCACCGTCGGTTGGATCTCCACGCAAGCAGAAAATCTCGCCCGAGAAACGACTGCAAGCGATCTCCACCGAGTCGCTGCGATCGGTGTCGCCTGGTTCGGACTCGGTGTTTTACAGCGAAGCTGACGCATTGTCCCACTGCGAGCACCAGGTAAGAAGCTTATCTTCAAACTCCATTCTTTCCTGTTGTGTAGGATTGCGCCCTACACTAGATAGTTAAAACTCGCGACTCGAGTTTTCTATGGGAGCAAAAATCAGCACAGTTACCATATTCACCGGAGAGCGCTAACAAGTGTCAAGCAAGAGCTACCCGCCAAGGACTCTTTGCAAGATTTGCTAGCAAGGTGATATGAAGATGTAGAATTAAATTCAAGCTCCAAAATCTGTGCTGTTAACTAAATTCTGCATGTATTTCTTGGGGTACTTATTGTGGTACGTGCTGTGTTCCGGTAGCGATGTTTACATTTTTGGGTTTGTACGCTGGCTTAATTTCCCCTCTTTCCGTGGACATACAAATGTTTCCTAATTATTAGTCGAGACACCACCCTTTGAACCCATAATTTGCATAACTAATTACGTAGATGGCGCTATTGTGAAAAGGGGAGTAGTTGTGTCATTGCCTCGAGATGGCGCTGCTATTGGTTTTATGGCTTAACTCACGCGTACAACAAATTGCCTACATTTTGGCGCATTTCAATCCTAAACATCCTGCCACCTTAAATTGGAACAATTTAATTTCATGCAAAAGCAATCTCGCTCTGTGTTAGATCTACCCTGATTCATGTTCCTTTAGTTGAATATGAAAGATTACTAACTCTGTGAAATAATGACAAAATTCATGTAAAATGGCACACGTGTGCACGATGAAATTGATGTACGTATCAATTATAGTGATGTTCCCAATCGTGCTCAAAGTATCCAATCGTGCTCAAAGTTCCCAATCGTGCCCAAAGTTCCCAATCGTGGTTTCTTGGTCTACCCGTTACTGATATGACGCCACCAAAGTCACTGCTACCAAGACAAACTGCGGTAGAATCACTGGTAGATGCCTCAGCTGCTCTCTCCGATGATTTAGGATAGATGACGTCAGCTACGGATGCTCCTTCTCGTTTGGCCCGTCCGACCCTTAACTCGTCATTCTGAATTTCGATTACTCCGTTGCGCAGGCCACTTTGAAGATCACTACGATGTCTGATGACTGCGTTGCTGACAACTGGATGATGTGACAAGGACATTTCAGCGTTGTCCTCTGCTGCCACCATGCTCAAGTTGTCCGTGATTAAAGCTGTAGCACACACTACTGGATCAGATGCTGGTTCGATGAGTGCATTGCCACTGACTATCCAACCAAATTTGGATTCTTGCAATACGGGACGATGCAGACCAAATGACACGCGGCGCTCCTTCAGGAATTCGTAAAACAATTCTGCTCCAAGGATGATGTCAACACGTCCCGGCTGGTTAAAGGTGGGATCAGCTAAGATGTAGTCTTCCGGGATGTTCCAGCTACTGATGTCTACCGGTTGGGTTGGTAAAGATGCCGACGGGGTAGCCAAGACCAACATATCCAAAGTAAAGGCGTCTTCGGAACAACGTGATCGTATTGTAGCTCTTACTGAATGTCGCACATTTATGGTTGAACTGCCACCTATGCCCGACAACGGAATGTTCACTATCTTCCGTGGCAATCGTAGCAGCTGCACCAGTCGTCCAGAAATGAAGTTCGATTGTGCGCCACTGTCTAGCAGTGCACGAGCTTGATGATTCGTTCCTTGATCGTCCACGATGTTCAAAAGCACTGTCGATAGCAGGACGGTAGATTTTGCTGCTCCTTGCACACTCAAAACAATCTGGGGTGAAGATGGGCTGCTTGAAGATGATGACCCTGTGCCTGATGTCTCTTCTTCTTGATGTGACGCGGTTGCTACATGTTCAGAACTTGGCATTTCAACAGGTTGCTCAAAATGAAGCAACGTGTGATGATGTTTATTGCATATACGGCATGTCCTCCTTGATTCGCATCGTCGTGAAGAGTGACCAGCCCCAAGGCAATTGTAACAAAGATGAAGTTCTTGAGCCTTGATCTGTCTCTCTCGTGTTGATAACGCCAAAAACTCAGGGCAGTGAACGATGTTGTGCTGATCATCGTTGCAGAGCTTGCAGTTTTGAATGGAAGCTGTGTACACCTTGGCGCTCACCATGTTGCTTTTGTCGCCTCTTTCTCCTCTCTCAGAGGCACACTGATCCAGCACTTCGCACTGTCTGCATAAAAACTCCAATGTTGTCTTCAGCTTCGGAAACTCTCCTCGGTTCATTGTCCTCTCCCATAGCTTCCTTGTTTCAGGATCGAAACATGAAGTCAAGATGTGGGTGATGATTAATTCGCTGGTTCCATCAACTTCTTTCTTCATGTAGGATAGACCGTCTACATGAGTTTTACAGCATTCCAGCAACTCACGCAGCCCGCGTGCAGACTCCTTGATCACGGGTTTCATCTGCAATAATCCCGCGATGTGCCTGTCCACAATCACGCGAGGATTTTCAAAGCGATCCTCCAGCAATTGCCATGCACTTGCAAAGTTGTTGCCTGCGATGAGACTTGCATTCAGCACGCCACTAGCCTTTCCAATCAAGGCCTTGTTAAGGTGATGTAACTTCACCGCATCCGATGCACTAGATTCCTTCACAATATCCAGGAACATGGCCTTGAATTTAGGCCACTGTTCATATGTTCCATCAAATGTTGGCATTGGAATGTTCAGATGATGTAATGAAGAAGATACCACAGGAGTCACTGCAATAGGTGCAGCAATTGGAGTTCCGTTTGCTATCATGGTGTCTAACTTCATGTACATACAAGCACATGCTTCGTCGTCAGAAAAGTCGTTTTCTAGGTCTATTGGGTCCAGGGCTACTATTTTCTCAAAGATCTCTGTTTGCTTTGCTTTTAGATCTTGCAGGTAGCTGTATTTCACGTTGTATGTAGTTGCATTTACTGGTGTTGTTGTGACGTCTTCCAGCAACTTTACGAGTTTTCGTTGCTGACTAGAATGATGCAGTCGCAACATCTTCAGCTCGCGTTGGTTAGTAGACAACTCTGCATCATGGAATGATTGTTCAACAACTGCTTTCGCTTTGGACTCCATGGCTTCAGCTTGTGTTTTTGAGCGCGAGGCTTGCATCTCAGGCTGAGGTGTTGCGTTTTCTGATTGCATTGCTTGGCTTTCCGTACGCTTCGATGTGGATCGAGTTGTTGGCATTACTTAATTCGACGCTGATTCTTTGCGATACACTGATTTCCAATGAGATGTGCCGAATGATGAAATGAATCTCACGCTGAGTGAGCAATGTGCCGTTACCCGAGTCAACGCGCACCACGAAGGGATGAGTCAGCTGCCTGTGGATGAACCTGCGCTGGGCCTGCCGTGTGCCGTTGTCCGAGTCAACGCGCACCACTAAGAGATGAGTCGGATGCCAGTGGATGAACCTGCGCTGGCCAGTCGTGTGCCGTTGTCCGAGTCAACGCGCACCACGAAGGGATGAGTCGGCTGCCAGTGGATGAACCTGCGCTGGCCAGCCGTGTGCCGTTGACCAAATCAACGCGCACCACGAAGGGATGAGTCGGCTGCCAGTGGATGAACCTGCGCTGGCCAGCCGTGTGCCGTTGACCAAATCAACGCGCACTACGAAGGGATGAGTCGGCTGCCAGTGGATGAACCTGCGCTGGCCAGCCGTGTGCCGTTGACCAAATCAACGCGCACTACGAAGGGATGAGTCGGCTGCCAGTGGATGAACCTGCGCTGGCCAGCCGTGTGCCGTTGTCCGAAACAACGCGCACCACGAAGGGATGAATCGGCTGCCAGTGGATGAACCTGCGCTGGCCAGCCGTGTGCCGTTGTCCGAAACAACGCGCACCACGAAGGGAAGAATCGGCTGCCAGTGGATGAACCTGCGCTGGCCAGCCGTGTGCCGTTGACCAAATCAACGCGCACCACGAAGGGATGAGTCGGCTGCCAGTGGATGAACCTGCGCTGGCCAGCCGTGTGCCGTTGTCCGAAACAACGCGCACCACGAAGGGATGAATCGGCTGCCAGTGGATGAACCTGCGCTGGCCAGCCGTGTGCCGTTGTCCGAAACAACGCGCACCACGAAGGGAAGAATCGGCTGCCAGTGGATGAACCTGCGCTGGCCAGCCGTGTGCCGTTGACCAAATCAACGCGCACCACGAAGGGATGAGTCGGCTGCCAGTGGATGAACCTGCGCTGGCCAGCCGTGTGCCATTGCCCGAGTCAACGCGCACCACGAAGGGAAGTTCTGCATTAGATGTCGTCGTCACTGGTTCGAAGAATGTTTACCGCCTTGGTTGGCATGTCTTCACTTTTTCACTGTTACTTCACTTTACTACGTAACATACCGGAATTTCAGGGTTTCCGGCTATCCGGTTCGAAGGACCAAAATGTGTAGGATTGCGCCCTACACTAGATAGTTAAAACTCGCGACTCGAGTTTTCTATGGGAGCAAAAATCAGCACAGTTACCATATTCACCGGAGAGCGCTAACAAGTGTCAAGCAAGAGCTACCCGCCAAGGACTCTATGCAAGATTTGCTAGCAAGGTGATATGAAGATGTAGAATTAAATTCAAGCTCCAAAATCTGTGCTGTTAACTAAATTCTGCATGTATTTCTTGGGGTACTTATTGTGGTACGTGCTGTGTTCCGGTAGCGATGTTTACATTTTTGGGTTTGTACGCTGGCTTAATTTCCCCTCTTTCCGTGGACATACAAATGTTTCCTAATTATTAGTCGAGACACCACCCTTTGAACCCATAATTTGCATAACTAATTACGTAGATGGCGCTATTGTGAAAAGGGGAGTAGTTGTGTCATTGCCTCGAGATGGCGCTGCTATTGGTTTTATGGCTTAACTCACGCGTACAACAAATTGCCTACATTTTGGCGCATTTCAATCCTAAACACCTGTATTAACAAAGCCTTGGTTGTGCTGCTATCTCGCAGGTTCATTGTTCACACTGCGGCAAAGAGGTGGAGGTCTCGAACCTCCCGGGCGAATCCGAAGAGTCCATCCTAACGCTCGACTCGACGGACAACGATCGGCCGGACATTGTGCAGCCACCGGAGGGGTTCGCTGACTCGCCAGACTGCACCAAGACGCCGCACCACACCCGGCTGTACAAGAAGATGGACAAGCGCTTTCGCTCCGAGGACAGGCACGTCGATCGGCGACACTTCAAGAGCCGGCAGGAGTACCGGGCCAAGGTAAGCGGTTAGTGATCCACTCTGCCGTTGTTGTGTGCTCTGGGTAGTTGTGTGAGTGTGTTAGCTGCGGTTGCATTTTTTCCCCCTACAGTTTCCCACCTAAAAGTATGCAAGCTGCCTTACAAACTGTCGTTTTTAGAGGATCGTTTGTAGAGCAAGAGCCAATCTTCTCGATGGAGATGTGTCTAGAAAGCTGTTTAGTTTGATATTAATGAAGATAACTTCAAAAAAAGTGTCTATACTATTAAGAACATTGAGTGTTTAAGAGTTTTCCGTAGAATAAGCTCTCATTGTGAGTTCTACTGCGATCCATTTACCCTAGAGCGAGGAGCGTGGCAAGGAGGAGATCGAACCGAATAATCTGCGTCCAGCCGGTTCGTCGCCCTGCGTAGCGCCGGCCGGCCAAGCGTACATCGACACGACGTCCGAGCCGGAACAGGGCATCTACCACGGTAACTACAAGGCGGGCCTGTGGATCTGCATTGCCGATAGGGACGTTTGGCGACGGAACGAGCTGCCGGACGGCAGCTTCGATCGCCCGAAGGATGCAACGCTCGAGCGACGCGGCTCGACCGATTCGGAGCGAGATTTTCGAAAGAAATACCAAGCCATCACACACCGGCTGGTGCACCGGAAGTCATGCGTCGAGATGTACCGACGTCAGAATAGCAACAGTTTTGGTAAGATCGCCTTTAAGGCGAAATATCATTCAAAAAGTTTTATATGATTTCTCTCTCTCTCTTATCGACAGACACCGATAAAACGGTGGTCGTGTGCAGGAAGTCCGGCGAGTTCGGGTTCCGCATACACGGCTCGAAGCCGGTCGTGGTGTCCGCGATCGAGCCGGACACGCCGGCCGAAACTTCGGGCCTAGAGGTAGGTGATATTGTACTGTCGGTCAACGGTATCTCGGTGATCGACAAAAGTCACTCGGAGGTTGTGAAAATTGCCCACGCTGGCAGCGATACGCTCGAGCTGGAGGTAAGCATTTGCGGGCTGTTGGTGGTGTTAAACGGAGGTTGATAGCTCTTTTACCATCTTTTGACATGGCCAGGTTGCTCGTACGATTGGGATGCTGTCGCCCCTGGACGATGGCTCCTCACATCCCTCGATCTACACCGGGTTCCTATGGCGGTACTGTTCCAGCGGTGGCAAATGGGTCCGGCGGTGGTTCTCGCTACGGCCGGACCATTGTCTCTACTACTACAAATCAGATGCGGTAAGCGTTTTGGCAGTAAGTTCCTTAAATTTAATCATCTAATTTAATAAACTTCTTCATAGGATAATCAACCGATTGGTGCGATCATGCTGACGAACCACACGATCGAGCGCATTCCGCTTGAACCAATCACGCGCCCGCACAGCTTTGCCATCGACACGGAGGAAGGCACCAAGGTGCAGCTGTCGGCCGACACGGAAGAGGCGGCCAGTCGCTGGATCGCCATCATCAGCCACGCTGCCCAGCAATGTGATCCTTGGCTGGAAAACAGGTGTGTACATGCTCTCCATGCTCCAGCAAATCTTTGTATTGCACGTCTTACAAGCAACGAATCATTCCTTTAAACAGTGCACGGAACCTACGGCTCTGTGCGACGGGTATCAGCAAACCGGACTGCAGCGGGCCGCTGACCAAGCTGGGCAGCAAATGGCGCTCGTGGACCAAGCGATACTGCGTGCTGAAGGATGCGGTACTCTACTTCTACCACGACGGCACCAGCAAGAGTGCTTTCGGTAATTGAAATGCCGGTCTACAACGATCGAGAAGAAGTTCTAACTCACCACACTGTTGATTTTCAATTTGTTTGACGAATTAGGTATGGCCTGCCTGCAGGGGTATCGTGTGCAGCCTTCGTCGGCCGGTGGTAAGAAGTATGCGTTCGAGATAGTTCCACCGGAGCTGAGTCTAAGACACTACTACTTCCACACCGAGACGGAAATGGACAAGAAGCGGTAAGTGAAAGCGGCCTTCAGTGGCTTTTCAACATATTTTTGCAAGACTCCAAAGAGTAATCTCTTTCATATTGGTCTTATATGAACATAAAATAATATGAAAGTGTCTAAAATTCATGTCATCTTCATCTTGACAAGCTGTGGCATAAGCTATCCCCTTTAAAACCAACAACCAATACATCCAGACAACAAAGAGATACAAAACTCTCACCCTCTGCGTAAGCAGCACTGCACACAACAAGCAGAAACTCGTAAATCGCGTACCGCGCCTGCATCATATGCAAAATTTTTTTTTTATTGAAAATATTGCAACAGCTTCTTCCGCCAGCTTGACCTGTTATTGTGTTGGCGTTGGCGAACGCAAAACAACAGGGAAGAAAAAACAAGTGAAAAAAACAAAATGCAACGCCCATTTCACCCTCCGAAAGCATCCTTTTACGGCAAAGCGATACACAAGCGCCATTCATCGCAATAAAGCCATCAATTGGAAATTTAATTTTCTTTTTCCCATCTCTCTCTCTCTTTTCTTTTTCTCTTTTCCGTTGGCTGTTTCCACCCTTAAATCGCTTTCCATGTCCATGTCACGATATTTTTCCATTATCCATTCGCCCGGAATGATGGTGGTACGTCGGCCATTCGCAATGGACGTCGTAATACGTCTCCCCCTCGTCTTCCATTCTTCTCAATCCCTCCCTTGCGGCGCTAATCGAACGAACACTGGGTGCAGCTGGGTGGCCGCCCTGGAATACTCGATAGACCGGTGGATGAGGGCCGGCTGAAATAACCTGAAACGCTACGAGCAGCTCGTATAGTACACACCGTTTGGCCTTACGTTTCGCCAATCTCCGGTCGGGAGCAATCCTTTCCACCGCCACCAGCATCACCATCCATCCCCGTCAGCCAACGGTCCAGCGGAGGCAGCATAAACAAAGCACAAGCAAGCAAAACACCACTACAGTGCCCGCGCGCGCGCTCACCCAGCTTCACATTATGGTTTCGGAATATGCGAATGGGGAGGGCATAAAACAACACAACCTCGGACTCGAACTGCCCAGTGCACGGTGCTCTTGCAGCAGCAACGGCAGCAGCAGCGCCAGCGTCCATCGTAAAGGCCCGTGATTGCGGTGTGCCTACCTTTCAGGCGCCGCCAGCACCGGTGATTGAATGGAGTGAAAGCAGACAAGCGACGAGCGCAGCGACAACGAGAATCAGTGCTGACAATTTGTGCATGTAAGCTGGAAGCATACACACACCGACACATACACACACAAATAGCCCACAGTCACGCTTCAATTACGATCGTGCCTGCTAGCAGCAGGCCAAACAAATCAACCGTGCCGTAAACTATGGAGGCCAGCGTAATACGAGACTCACACTCACACGCTCGCAAGGTAGGTTTTTCCGATGGTGTAATATCAAACCCGTCCCATTCGCTTGCTGCTTGATGCCATTTTGGTGTCGTGATTTTCACTCGTCCAGCACGAGCTACATCGCCCCCCGCGTGCGAACAAACACACACACACACCTACACGGAGCAGGATGGCAGCTTTGTGTCTTGCAGCTTTGGTAGCGTTTTTCGGGGTCGGGGTTGTTTTTCTTGCCACTCCAAAAGTGTAGTGGGTAGGGGAGCCGAGGCCTGACCTTTTGTTATTGACGTAACGTATACAATTTATGCTACCGCTTGCCGTAAACACTTGCACCGCAGGGTTTTCACAGCATTTTCATTTCCATATTTTTCTTATATCATTCTCCTCGACCATCACTTGGAGGCGCTGGAAGTGTTAAGCGTCATACGAGAACGATGCGTAGCGTTTGCAATGGTGTGATGGTGTGGGAAAATATTTTTCTACCCACTCGCCAACCACGGCACACGGGCTCGGTGCTGCGGGGGAAAAGTTTCTCTTACAAAACGTCCCCAAACGTGGCATAAACTTCATCCTCCTTTTCATCGTTTTGACTCGAAAGAGCGGTAGACTCTAGAGGCCGTGTCTAGGGGGGTGTGGGCGAAGGGGACCGGAAAAATTGATGAAAATCTTTCCCCATTCCAAAGCATCCCAACCCAACGGAAGGAGGATGGTTCCGCCTGAACAACTTTATGTAGCAGGTGTGTCTGGTAGAAGGTACTGAAGCGAGAGTTTGTCACCACCGATAAGGACTGTTGGGGCCTCGCACGCAAGGCCACCGCCCCAAAAACTTCCGGGATATGAAAGCGATTTAAATACACACAGCACCCGTAAACAAGCCAACTCTTTCTCTCACACACACACAAACACACACACACACATGGAGATAGCAATAGATGCGAAACGAGACCAACAGAAACGAACTGAACGGGGCGCCCCCAGAGCTGACGTAGCGTTGTTTTTCCCGCCCGAATCGAGGGAAAACATTCTTCTCCTTAGATGATAGCATTAATAGAGAGCATTTAATAGATTTAATAGCGAATGCACACACATACACACACATAAAGACAAGCACACCGTAACGCAATGAGACGCGTCTCATTGATGGGTAAATCGATAGCAGGAATGTGTGTTATAGTTATAGTAGCAAAATTAAATCCACTTAGCGAACGATCGTAAATGATAGCTTTAAGGGTGGTTCTAGCAGACACGGTAAGCGAAGAGGCCGATTTTGTTACGCGGATTGCATACTTTACACACCCAGCCAGCCTTGCAGAATGAATATGCGCCTTAAAGTATGCAATTGGCGTAACAAAGTTGCGCTTGAAGCTATTTGTTTTGTTTGGAAACAAGAGCACGTTATCGCCAGCATCGCTACGATGCCAAGGGGATGCGACTTTATAGTATAATGGATTTAAACTCCGCATCTTACGCGGATGGTAAAGCACACTTCTACACTTTGATAAGGATTCTTGAGCAGAAAAAGGTTCAGTGTTTGTGGGTAGAACTTGTATGAACTTAAAGTATTGATCAGGGCGAAATGGAAACGCATTGTTTATTGGTAAACGGATTTATGGATAACAACGAAGCATACTCACCAGGATCGCTCTTGTTGCACTATAAAGGGGTAGTTTTATGAGAACGCTTACTTGGGAATCATCTGAAAACATCTTCAGAAGAAAGAAATGGATGACGTTTGGAATAAAAAGAAAGTTTCTCTCAAAAACTTTGGCTGAATAAAACGGTCCTCAGCACTGTCATTGTAAAGCCTTTTAGGGAGAGAGAGAGCTCTATGCGGGAGAAAAAAAAAACGAAAACTTGCTAGATGTTCCCTCTTTGCCTGTCTGTATCCCGTAATCTGTACATTCCCTGCAAAACCCTCTCCTCCTTGGCAGTAGATAGGATAGAAAGGCTTTGCCAGTATGTTTATGTCCCGAGCCGAGCGGATTGTTGTACCGAAACAGCACAGAAACGATACGCCACGCAAGAAATACGCCCTAGAGCAGCCCCAACAGGCAAGCGCTGGTAGTTGCAAGCTGTGTAGACACTAGAAAAAAAAGTTGTAAGCCGCACAAGCGCAGCGGGCAGAGCAACGTACATTTAAAGGATGAGATTAATGTTAGAGCTTTAAAAGTTTATCCAACCGGACGGCGGAAACGAACCCGGAACGGCATGTTCCGTGGCGCTATGACCCACTCAATTTGATGAAATGAAAAACTCCAATGCGGGGAGTTTGTTTTTGAACAATTCAAACACATACACAAACACACACCTAAACATGCGCACATTCAGATGTGGAAGGCGGCATTTGCGCTAGAAGCAGCAGTAGAAGTACATGATCGGTAGAGTAAAACCATATCAGTATATTTGTCGGCAGTAGAATACCATAAACCTTTAACCATCGAGTAACCTATTAGCAGATAGTGAGAGGTGCGTGTTAGGAAAACAGAAACAAATCCAAGAGGAGCTATTTTGTGGTTCTCTGTTCGATTCGAGACGAGTTGGTACTTGAGTTTTTGTTATTGTTTTGAGAGAATATTACTTTATGAGAAATGCACTGCAGCTGTGTCGCTGTTTAGTTACAGGCCGGTTGGTAGGATATGGTTGGTTAGATAAATGGTAGATAAAATCGGAAATTATTAAAACAATGAAACTAATAAACAATAAGCGATAAAATATGTAACTAACGAAAGAAGGCGCGTGCAGACGGTGAGGTAGTAAATGAAACACTTAAATAAAGTCAAACTTCCAGTGCCAAACAAACGAAACAAATACAGACCGCGTCGGTTGCTGCATTAAAGTTGTGCTGGGTAGCGATGGTGATCGGGATCACTTGGTATCAGGTTTACAGTAGCCTTGTTTTCTACAACTCGCTCCACAAAACGATGCCCTTCATATTGTTTCCGTTCCTTTTCAAACAACAACGCTTTATCAGCTGCTCACGTTTTTCTTAACCTCTCACTCACTCTTGAGCTAATTATAATGACCCAGAACTGATATCAATACGGGTATAAGGGACGACGGTGAACGAATTATCGACCGATTTTGGGAACACTTCTCTTCTCTGCGAGCAAACACGGGCCCACACTCTCTGCTCCCTTTCCTCGATCTCTTGTTGAGCATTATCATTATTGCCTTACTGCATGTTGTTTGATATCATCTTGTCAAAAGTAAGCAAAAGTGTCATTTACAACTTCTTTTATCTGCTTTGTTTGCTTCTCCTTTGCGTGGGATGCTGGAGCTTTTTTTATTGTACCTTCCCTCGACACGATCCATTCCATGTGGTGTGTTATCGCAGTCACAAGGCTACCATGCAAAAAAAAAAACGCGACCATACAAACACACACAAAAGCTACAACAAAACTTGTACGACAAATAAAACCAAAAACCGCTACGAAGGAACCAGCATCTAGAAGGAACACTCACAAAAACGGAAACACAGAACAAATGAATCTCAACAAGTGCTTTGGTCAAATGCGACACGGGCGAAGAATGGAATGATTTTTGTGAGCGTATTACAATAGAAAGGGCAGCATGAAAAGTAAAGACAGTTATCTCTTTTTTAGTAATATTTGAGAGAACCGATCTTCATACAATTCCTCTTAAATCATCCTTCACTATTTTAATTGATGGTGACAATAATCCAACCTAAATTGGCCCAAAAATAATTATGCGCCTTAAAGTATGCACACAGCATATCATTTCTCGTTTAACACCTTGTTAACACGAAATAAATTCTTCTCAACCCAACACTTCTCCGATTTATCCACCTGGTCGTAGAACACACTAACAGGAACACACAAAACACACACACCTACATTTCGCATACCATCACTCCCTGAGCATCCATCCCCCCCAACCCAAGGTTTCGTTGCTCAAAGCAAACAATGCTCTTCGCCATTATGCAAAACACCATCGTTCGTAATCGCAAAAAATTGCGCACAGACACCTCGTGACACATGATAGGTTTGTTCAGCAAACAAAATGCAACATACTACGTGAAGAAGCAACGCACCATCTACCAGCACACTTGCTGTGCTGCTGGCAGGAAGATTATTAAACAAAACAAAAGAGATATTTAAAAAGAAAAACAAACGTTTTTATAAACGATTAAGACTATAAGCAGGATAAAAGAAGCTAAGGTGAGGAAGAAAGGAACAAAATGTTACATAGAAGATACAACAAGCAAAACACTGTAGACTAGCTCAAGATCAACCAAATTTATGCCGATATTGGACGCGAGACGTGCATGTCAGGTTTTCTTTTTTCAATTAGGAATGTTTTTTTTTTCTTTTTTAATTGTTAAGCTACGATTTAATAGAATACGATAACTTTCGCACGTTCCAACCAGTGACACTGTGACGGCGTACCGTAATGAAATGGGGAAAAGTAATTCAAAGTTTTATTTGAATTTTATCTTGCGTTCCAGAGCACCGTTTGAATCGCAGACGGGTTGGAAAACCAAATTTACTTACCACAGTAAATGGTAATGTTGTGAACCACGTAAGACAAATTTGAGCAAAGCTCCGCTCCAGAGAGAGATTGTTTGATTGCCGGAATGGTTGGTAGACTTAAGTGACGCTGCAGATGGGATGAACGTGAAAGAAAAACAGACGGGGTTCGAATTATGCTCGAAGCACTGCCAAAAACAAAACTCATCTAGCTACCAGCAGCAAACCAGCGACGAGCGTTGCAGATCAGTGAAGAAAAGCAAGAAAGACAGAGGGAGAGTATCAATTTAAACTGGAATCACGTTAAATAAAAAAAAAAACAAAGAAACCCCATTTGCATGGCCAGTGCGCTGAGCATTAGCTTTGGATTCAATATAAGTGTTTAGTGGAACAAATAGGAATGAAAATTAAACTGCGTCTAGCCCTTGCCACGGGACGAAACTTTGTTGAAGAGTATGATGTAGAGCGATTGAACGATCGCGCCAAAGCGTATATAGCAGCGTTTCGAAAACCATTTTGCAGCGGAAAAGTATGATACAAATTATATACTATATACCGATATACACACACACCTACAAAACACCATGCCGACATTACACATTCAACCCAACATACAACAGCCCAACCACACTCAAAAGTGCTACATGCTACACTTGAACTAACTAGAAGCTACAGATGAAAGTGGAAATAGAATGAACAGACACAAAAACATGCAGAAACTCATACAAACTGTAGACCAAATGCCCATCATCAAATGTTAAAATCGTGAAAGATGTAGTCAAAAGTCAACCCGTAGCATTTCATGAACGTGAAACGAATACGATTGTAGCGAAAAACAGTGAACCAAAACCCCATTTTTCGAGCGGTCAGTTAGTTTGGTGTGAGAAATAAATGGTTATAAGAACAAAGAAAAGGAGGAAAAAACAACAAAAGAACACTGTAAAACTTACAATGTGGCAGCATACATTATCAAGCGAATAAAACTGAAAATCTTATTCGGAACGAAACAAACCTTGTTGTAATGTGATTGTTTGATTTAATTATATGATTATCACTAGAACGATTTTTAAAACATTTTCTAAACACATTTAGCATTAAAATTCAACCCTGCATCAACCCTGAATAACGATTGAATTTGCAGCTCGTCAATGGGATACAGCGGTTCGCATCGAAAACGCCTGTGAGTATGCAATTGTGTGTCGACGGAATGCATTGCGTTGGGTTGTAGGCAGCACGGGGCACTATGCAACCCATACTCTAATAATAATTTTTATTTCTACAGATAAAACAAAGTTTTCAAATAATATAGATTAACAATGCAATGTTCGCGAATATTATTCAAAAAAATTGATTTGCTGAGAGGCGTTTGTTGGTCACTTTAATTTGATTTTCCACATTATTTTGATTCTTTGAAATTTCGATTTGACATGCAATTCGCTTTGAGAGAATGTTGGGATCATTTTCTAAAACAAAGACACAACTTTAACGCATCCAACACAACCGAACCTCTTTCAATACTGAACATCGCTATGTCCAATACGACCGAAATCATCAAACATGTGTTTGCCAAACGTTCACCCCGGACGCAATCGGATGCAACTGCAACAAATCAATCGACCCTCATTCGCTCGCTACTCTGTTTCTTCGAAGGGATAATCTTTACCAAAAATAAAGAAAGAAGGAAAGAATAACACACCGTCCACCCCGTCACGCCGGGCAGCATCCTTGAGATGCAATTCCTTAACCTTCACCTCGTTCGCCCACACGCTGAGAGGTCAGTTGCCCTTTTCCGTCTTAAAAAAACACTCAACCACCCACCCGCACACACACACTGACGAATTCGTTCGCTTGCCGTTCGCATACACTCACGTCCGGATGCATCACCCCTCCCAGGGTGTACATAAATCATTTCCCAGCTTCAGCGCGTCGTCATGCCCGCCTGCTTGCTGCCCGCTTGCATTCCGTCAACGTGCTGCGGGCGAAATGGACCAAGCGAACCGGCAGGAAATCTGTATCTTTCCCGCTTTTGCCTGGCTGCCAAAAGCGACCCTGGTGATTGCAAAAATCGCAACAGCTACAACAAAAAAGGTAGAAACTCCATCTCACACAGAGAAAGACACGGGCAAGCGCTTGGGCGGGAAGAATAAAGATGTAATCCGCTTAAAAAATCAACTTGCTTTAATCGTCTCACTCCCGAATACACGCCGGACCCACGCGAATCGATCTCCCACTCCTTTCCCGATTGCCAGGAGTCGATTGAACCATCCCTTTTGGTGATTCAATCCTCTCAGGTGAAAGCGAGATAGCGTCGTGCGTAAGTGAAACGTCTTGGGAGAGAGAGAAAGAAAAACAGCACCCTTGGATCCTGAAACCTTATCGCACAGAGAAACTTTCCCGTCTCGAAAGGAGACAGAAATTCGACCTGAATGTAATCGAATCGGACCTGCACAGGTTGGTACGCTCGTAACCCGTTCCATCTCGTTATCTCCTACACTCCCCCCAGCCCCCTTTCGCTCTGTTCTCGTTCGACAGTAGCAGAGAAATTAATCCCTCCAGCATGAATATATTTAATTTCTCGAGCTATCTCTTACCCAAGAACCACTTGTGTTGCCTTTTTTTCTGTACCTTGTTTTCCCCCTTACCTGTCGCGCGAAGCACGCTACCGATCCAGATTTACTTCCCATCTTATCGTTCCTGTCCGACCGTGTTTAACTATTGAAGCGCTGCTATTGGAGCAAAAAGAACACCAACATTCTTGTACGGCTTAAGCTTAAGCAAACTCTGAGCGAAGGGGGAGCGACGGTTGGATGGGTTGGGTTGAATACTAAACCTCAATCTAACTGCACACCGATTGAGCTTTGGCCTGGCCGCCGCTGGCCGTCCCGGGTCGAACAGGTTATTGGAGCAATAAAGTAAGTGCTTTGAGGCGGGTTACCGCAGCGCAGCGGAATGCGTCCGCACATACCACCGCTCCAGAATTATTAGATCTGCAAGACTCTCTCCTACGGCTATGGCGATAAAGTAAAGATTATGCAAATGTCGCCACACGGAGCTGTCCGTCGTTCTTAACTGCCCGTCGGTCGGATCTGTGCCGGAATCTGATCGGGCGCGCGCGCGCACGCTCGTTGGTCATCGAACCTATTCACTGCAACCTACGCAACCGGCGGACCCGATTGGAGATCAATTTCTGTCTCTGAGTTCACGTTTAATAGACGCCAGATAGCGTCCGCGTGTACGTGTGTCGGTCTGCATGAGATCATTCAAACGGTAGCAACCAAGCAACAACCTGTCCATTCCCCGTTACGGTGCTCGAAATGGACACTTTAGATTTCATCTGCCGGCCTGCGGTGCCTATCCAGTTGCACCGGAAATGGAACAGTCAGTCTTTTGTACGCATGTGGTTGTGCTGTTTCTTTGTCTCGGTGTGTAATACAATCCGCCGATGAGCATTTAGAGCGAGCTGGGTGTATTATTTACACGCTGCATCCGGTAGCGCTGGTAGTAGCACGCCATTACGCCTCAACTATGATTGACACGTAAACACGACTTCTGATGGTGACTGCGCAACGGACCGACGAATGGGATCGTTTTGCGATGTGCTGCACGATAAGGTAAGTGCTCTGAAAAGCTCTGGATCAGAGAGGAGATTGTCTTGATTGTTTCCTTCACTAAGATTGATATATTAAGTTTAAAAAACATTGAAAATAGCCATAACTGCAGGACCTTCTAATTCTTGATCACAGCTGAAGACGAGTAACACTCACATATTGAGGAATGACTATTCTGGGTCAATAAGAAACTCCCGAACATATGTTTAATACACTGTAAAGCTATTTCAACATCCCCAAGACACAATGACCCACGCATTGCAATATATCTGCCTTCTTGCAATGGTCAATAAATTGGCAGCAGCTGTAAACTAGATTTCCTGCTGACTGCGAAGTCTGGACGACTGGCTCGATGCGATCGGTCACTCTTTGCATGGGTGTGTGGTGGACGTCTTATGACTCGCTGGGCTCTTGTCGTACGTTGTTACCCTGTCCATCGGCTCCCTTGTTCTCGGTGCGCACATATGGTCGGTGCTTGGTCTGTTTGCCGCTTCTGAATTCAACACAGAAGCCTGATCGTGGCGTTGACTGCCGATGCCAGCGCAGTAGCGCAATAAAACGCAAACAAGAGCCCAGCAGCCGTCATGAGCAAAATGATGACTGCCGCTTCATTCCGCTTTCTTGCAGCCTTGCAGTCACTGCTTCATATGATGTAACCGAACGTGGTCAGGATCCTTCAAGCTTTCATCTTGTCTAGCAATTTTCGGACCGATAAAACGAGCTTGCCCGACACGTTTTGTTCCTTTTTTTTTGTTTCGGGGTTGCCCAAGATGCACCCCCGCGGAGAAAAAGAAAGTGCTTCTTGCCTTTGGTCAGCGGACCTTTGGAACTTTGGTAGTTGTGTCTTCCCGTACGGTCATCCTTTTTAAAAGATTGTTTCTTTCTTCCTTTTAGATGTGTTCTTTTCTTACTTTCTCTCTCTCTCTCTCTCTCTCTCTCTCTCTCTCTATCTCTATCCATCTAATGCTCTCCTTAAACATTCCCTTACAGAATCCCTTTCTGCCACAGTAAGGGATCACACAACGGGGGCATGATTATTCCGTTGTTTGAAAAGGACCAGCTAATGGACATTTCCGCAGGTAGCACTAAAAGCCGGTAAAGTGAGAAACGCACGGACAGGTTTCCATCCCTTCCTCCTTTTTTTATACCGAACTGGTAGCACTCCTGCCGAGCGCTGTTCTGGGACGCGCTGGGCGTCCTGGGTGTGAATTACGGGGAAAGGCGCAAATGCAGACAACTTTTTCCATCGTCAAACAAATGGAGAATAGAACCAATGGTGCACACACACACACACACATGCCATTATTTGGTGCGCTATGATGAGGGCAATGAGTGTAAGTTTTTATCGTTTTATCTTCACCTCTAGCATTGCGTTCCCGCGTCGCACGATGGATTATCAGGGGTCCATAAAGCACTGGAGGGGATTATTAAAACTACAATTTTGCTCAGTCATATTTGCAGGAAAACATTGTTTTGGTGTTGTGGCTTTTTTTTTTTTTTGAAGATGCTTTCAAATTATTAGAGATGACTTGTGGAAAAATTATTAGAGAACTTTGGGTGGATGGTAATGCTTTGTGGGGCACCATAAAGTCGATCCAATTCTTATTTGTTGTTCAATAGAAAAGATACTCTCTTTTTGGGGCGATTTCAGTGCTTTGTTTTGTTGCTATTGAGGTATAAAAACTACACAACAGTGTTGTGTCCTAAATGATGTAAGACTTCTCTTGCAATGCTTCTGTACTGCTTTCTTGACACTTTCTTCGATCATCTTCATCAATTTCTTTCCAGACTTTTTTGTCCTTTTCATCCATCGTTTTTGTTCGCCCATGTCGGATCACAGCAAGAAAGCGCTGCTGGCAAAGGCAAGAGGGCGAGATTTTGTTTCTTCTAATCTATCCTCCATTATTCGAATGGCACCAGAACCAGAAAGTCAAAGCGCACCATAATAGAGAGGGCAGAAAAAGGCACTTCGTCTAGCCTAGACCTTTTGCTCGGGGAGAAAAAAAGGAACCTGCTAGAATCGGGGACGATGCGACGATAACGAGCGCAAAGTGAAACAAATTGAACGGGAGCCGATAGCTCCTGGGAAGTGATCGAACGCACAACCCACTGAACGACTAGGCCGTCAGGCAGGAAATAGGAGGGAAAAAGAAAACTCCGGTGGCAGCAGCACCGGAAAGGAAAGGAAATGACTCTTTTTCTTTTCGTCTGTATGATGATGCGTGCTGTGTGTGTTTGTATGATGGTAACAAAAAGAAAGCTGGGTAGGAACAAAATGCGGAAGTTCTAAAAAAGCCATCGTTTTGCACCGGAACCGTTTGCCTGGTCATTGTTGCCTTCTATTGTAGGGGATTTAAAGGACTGGCCGTGTTGGAGTTGGTCTTACAGTCAAAAAGGCATTACATGCACTGAAATATTGAAGCAGCGGATACATGATTGGGTAAAATATCCTTTAAAGTTATTTATCTAAGAATTGATAATTCATTAATTCAACTGCTTTGCGACCATAACATCATTCATTTCAAAAGAGCCTTGCCTCGTTTATTTACCTCTTTTACCATGTTTCCAATTAAGTATCATTAATGTTCTATTTAAGCTTTATTTATTCCCAACTGTTCCACTGATCACTACATAAGTTAAAGCTTAACCTCGCGCTAGAAGTTCTTTTACAAGTAGTTTTAATTTATTTCCCCAAATTCCTTTTCAAAACCAATCGCAAACTCCAACCCAGCTGACCATAAATATCGCAAAATACTACCACCGATTGAATAAGCTGACAAGCGGGTCAAACGAACATCGATTTGCAAACATTCGCCAGCCAACCGTCCACATCCACCAAAAGACATCGATGGACAATTGCCAATGCAACAAAGGGCAATCGATGCACGTACTGTGGGGGAGTGGAAAAAAGCACAGCAGACTGCAACGGAAAAAAAGCTCCTCCAAACCCAACAGTGCACACAAATCTTCTTGCCGGCCATTACGCCAAGTCGCCCTCCGCAAAATGGGAAAAGTAAGCCAACCAAGAAGACGAAGGTACACACTTACAAAAAAGCTGGACACACAAACGGGAACGAAAAATGGGAAAAGAAAACGGACAACTCTTTGGAAGGAAAATAAATAGAAGCACACACACAAGCACACTTTCTTGCCTGTGTATGCGAACGTGATACAGATAAAAGTGCTTGGGTTTTTTTTTGTTGCTTTTCTATCACTCTCTCTTTCCCTCGGCGGTGCAATCGCCATGGACCTCTCCCTTTCTTGCAGTGACTTAAGAAACCTTAAATCTTCTTTATCTGTCCAGTTTCCTGTTGCCCAGTTCGGTCCGGGGTTCGATGCTGCAGTGTTATTTTTTGTTGTTCCCATCCACCAAGGGCATGGTCGGTGCCTACACGTGTGTGTGTGTGTGTGTGTGTGTGTGTGTGTGTGTGTGTGTGTGTGTGTGTGTGGCTGTGTGGGTCTTTTCGGTGCTTCTCCTGCTGTTCCTTTACTGCTGCCGTTAGTGCTGCCGTTGGGTGTCGCGTCTTGCCGTCAATGCCGCCCAGCGTCTGGCGTTGCATTCCACCCTAGCTAGAGCCGGGGACCGTCCCGGCAAGCCGAGAAAATAACTTTTATAAATACATTACACCGACCATCCATCCCTTCTCACCTACCGCATCGGCCAGCCTCCTCGTCCAGCCGCCGATGGCTTCGGGATACGGTGTTTGCGCCGTAGTTGCTCCGTCCTGCTTCGGCTGCTTTCCTCACGCTCACGCCATGTTGTTATTGTTTGCCTTTACGTCACCATTTGCATCCAACAGCACAGCATCCACCTATCGTCATCCCCCTAGCTCCTAACAGCATCCCCAGCATCCCTCGCCGAGCAACGAACGAAAGGCACGAAGAGAGCGAAAGAAACGAGAAACCAAAGAGGAAAAAGCAAAAAATCTCCATCGGCGTAAACGTCGTCCCTAATGATCGAACGGAGGCAAACGGTGTGCTTGATCACCGACCACCTCCAAAACCTTTGCCGCTGCTCGCACGGGGACAGCGGTGCACTCCGCAAGCGCACCTTTTCCCCACCGCGCGTCTTCACCTGCCGCACTCGCCCACCGGAGCCCAAGGTCTGTGAGATGGCGGTCGGACGGCGGCCACCCCGTCAAACCACGGGCAACGAAGACAACTAGAAAGAAGAAGCAGAAAACACAGTCAACCCCTCCAGGGGATGGGCTCGATCGTCGGGGGAAGGATTGGTGGAAAGGAGCTACAGCAACAGCAGCAGCAGGAGGTTCGTTGCTGTTTGTATCGTCGAAGTCTTCAACTCTTCGCTTGTCTCTCCACAGACCCAGGCCCCGTTCCCATGCGATGCCAATGATCGATCGGCTTTGGCATCTTCTGGTTCGAGCTCCACATCTTTCCTCCCAGTGCTGGCAGCGATCGGGCGAAGGTGGGACTTGGTGAGCGGAAGGAGGGGCTGTTTGCGTGATGCTGCGGTTGCAAACGGGCGGGGACGTGGGGCTTCGGCATAGCGCTGAGCGGTTGCTGAAGTAGCCCGCTGGCAGCCAGAGACCACTTTCCTACTACATGCAAGCGACATACCTACCAGACACCAAAGCCGCCTCGCTCGATGAGTCTTGAGCTCGTTTCGGGACTTGGTTTAACGGCTGCCCGCTCACTATGGGTGATGGGAGTTGGATTGAGAGGGTCAAAACTGAGGAGAGACTTTATTGCTTTTGTGAAAGAATTCAAGTGATGAAAGAAGATGAGATCTTCAAGATACTTCTACTCCAAAAAAGTTTGTTTACGGCATAAGATCACCTAAATAGCAACAATATCATTTCTCCAAGATTTTTGAAGATCCCTATTTAAGGTTTGAAGATCTTCAAGAAGTCATCCAAGATGCAAACTCTTGATCTACACGTCCCATTGTGCCGATCGGGCGAAAGATCCGGACAACGATCACACCGCACGTACAGCGCGGCCTGTCAGTGGGCTGAAAGAGCATTTTGTTTCGCATTCGTTCACCGTCCAGATGCTCTCCAACCCCTTCAACTCTCCAGTTCTTTCCTCTTCAGGACCCCACGAGTTCGTCGTCATGTCGCGCACAGTTCGCGTTTTGCGTTTAACGTTTTCTCCCTCACCGCCCCTTGTTTTATTATTATTATTTCGGTCTTTGGTCAGACTTTGGCGTGGCTGGATAATTTTTTGCCTTAGATTATTTCACCGCCAGCGGGTTACCGGCTCTTCTCCCGGCTCTGCCGAATGTCGGGATAGCGTACATACATCTAGCGGATGCCGTCGTCTGCCCCGGCATTGTACTATTAGCGGTGAACTAGTGGCCGTAGCCCTTTTTGTGTGTGTGTGCCGGAGAGCCCGGGGAAGGAATTTACTACCAAACCTCCGCCTCCGACCCGACTCTCGAAGGGCTCTGACAACTGTCCGAGCCTGGGAGGTGAGTGGTTTGATGCTTGCTGTACATGTTGAACGTTGGTCCTAAGGCTCTCGTCGGGCTGACGGCCACGGCAGTGCGGGTGGAGCACATCATGCATTAGGCGAGGCAGGGAATTCGGGAAGAAGGATGGCAAAAAGCGAAACAATTTCTCCCCCGTTTGGGCTAGGCATCGAAAGGAGAGCAAGAGTTCACTAACCCAGGTCGTCGAGTGTATGTGCTATCGTTCGGGAACTCGTTTTAATGCGAGGCTGCTGCCGCTGCTAATGCTGCTAGAGCTCCCGTGCGCCTGACGTTGCGTGCATACTTGATCGCGATGTGCGTGTACGTAGATATGGATTAGATCGTGGAGCTGATCGTACGAATAAAATGTGGTATAAGTTTCCTTTTGCACTTTTCTATTCAACGAGAAATAGCGGGATGCTGGTAAGCCGCTCCGTGGCGGATTAAAAGTGCATAAAAATGGCGATTGCACTAATGAACATGGCAGGCTGATGGGTGTAATAAATGCCTTCCTGGAAGTAGCACAGAACATGATCAGGATTAGCTCTTTATTCATATTTCCTTTCGGTATAACATTATTTCTTTTCAAGACATTGCTTCTTGAATCTATTACCTCTTTAGGACTTGAACAACCTTAAAACACCTTACCACATTCTTGCACTCCCTTCTCCGATAAGATCTTGTGTGTCATGTCATCGGTGTACTTGGTCCGTTCGATAAGAACACTATCGCGCCACGCTGAAATGCTTCTAGTCCAGACAGTCCGCGCGGTCGCGCCGACAACCTGGTCCTATCTGTAAAAACACAACAGGGCAATTAAAATAAAACGGCGGCGGCACTGCTACTTCAACTGCAACTGCCGCGATATGCCGCGATTCCCCCGACATTCGTCAGTGTTTGTCCTTTCCTTGCCCGTACACGTGCACGTGTCCCCGGGTCGCTCGATCACGAGCCAAACGGTGGCGGAATCGGTGATATCGTACGTACGGTGGCTCTTAATGTTATCAATTCCCCTTTCCCCCTGTAGATGCATTTTAATGCAGTCACATTCTGGTGCATTCTCGGGAAGGCCTTTAAATGCATGTCTGCATTGATATTTGTGTATCGGGCTCGGGCGCAATAAGGGCGCAAGATGCAACGACGTGAGGAAGAAGCTCACAATAGCCGCCACTTCTGGACAGTCCACAAGCGGAATACACGCACACAGCCACACACATACACGTACGAATGGGCAATCTTTTACAGGGTTAGCTTTTAAGCTTAAGACGAAATTACAAACGCTCAAGACGGCACACAACTGCGAGCGAATACACGCACACACACCAGCGGAAGATTCATTTGGACGAAGTAAAAAAACCGGCTTTTCTTGTTTCTGCCGTGCCGAAGCACGGGATCTCGAGCGGGAGGAGTGAGTGTGTGTGTTTGTGTGCGTGAGCTTTCGACATTCTTTCGTCGGCGGCGAGGGTTCGCTAAGGGTTGAAGCACCTGCAACAATAGAGAAGGAAGGGTAAGAAGCACAGTGGGTTTTTTGGTACAATGTTTTCAAAGATTTTTAAATAATTTTTTAAATAAAATGATTAAAACAAAATCTTTTGTAATGTAATTCATTTCTGGAGAAATTAAGCCCCAAGAAAAAAAAACATAAAATACTCAACAATATTCTTTATCGAAAATTTCAATTTAATTTTATTTAATTTTACTTAAAGTAAAAAAACAGTAATCGTTAAAAATCTTCAAAAAATGTTGACAAATTTTCCCCAGTAAAATCATCCCTTCCGCTCACTGTGTGCAACCTTTCGCTGTGTGCGTTAAGTAAGGCAACCCCTAGCGGGCCTCGCGTTAGTGTGCGTGCGATCGGCCAAAGCTTAAGCGTCAAGGCGGGCTTGTTGTACAACAATACGATCAGGAAAGCGTTCGTTTGCTTCGAGATACCGTGGCCGCATGACGCTACGCACCTGTGCGCCGCCGTCGTCGTACTTTGGAGAGAGGAGAATACGTGGACCGCCCGTACCGCGATCCGTTCGAACGTTCGACGCCGTGTACCGCTTCACCTCTTTCGTACGCCAGCGTGTAAGATCTTCGTGATCGTGAGCTCAAAATGCCGTCGGGTGAAGTGTGTTTCGACGAGTAAATTGCAAAAATCGTACAGTGCTTTTGATTGAAAAAGGAATTATTTGAAACAGAAGTTGATTGGTGAACAAGTTAAAAGAAAAAAAATAATATAAAAAGTGAGTTTAGAAAACAGTGAACAAAACATAAAACCATTTAAAAGTGAAGTAAAAAAAAGAAACGAATGAAATCGCAGATAAGTGTAACAACCTGTTAAGTGCTGGTAACTTGCGAAGAGTTTTAACGGAAAGCCAAACAACCGTACAAAAGTGATTAGATGTGCAGAATTGCAGGAGGCAAACACAAACACGTGCAAAGAAATAATATAAAAGGATAACGCAGCTTGCGCATTGTACAGGAAGAAACGGTCCGAGATTAAAAAGTTAATCGCATTGTGCCCGACCCGGGAGGGTGTGTTGAGCAGCAAAGAGGAAGAAAGGCAATGCAGCAGTGCACTGCGCAAAGTTGATGGGTTGATGGGCACAAAGGCAACAAACGAAATGTCGAAAGAATAACAAACAACCAACACCGATACACGGGAGGGCCAAGCATGGTCGGCATGGGAATGGTGCAGGCAGTGCAGTAAGCCTACCGAAGGGTCGTACGAACGTCGTGCGAAGGTGAAAAGTGGTGACGGTGTATCTGTGTGCATGTGTGTGTGTGTATGGTGCGCAGTACCGGGGATTAAAACTGCCAATGTCCGACTGGCTGCGGCCGCGGGAAAGCCGCTCAGGGATGCTGTAGCTGATATATGATACGCCTGTGCGCTGTGTGGTTCACCGTAGGCAAAGGGGTCTTTCAACCCGTGCGGGGGCCCGTGCGGGTTAAGCTGCGCGATTTGTGCGACTCAAAGTCATCTCCCGCCCGAAAGCGAGATTGGTGTGTTTGTTTGTGCTGCCAGTTATTGTGTGTGTGTGTGTATGTGAGTTTGGATAAGAGAAAATGTTCTTAAACGCGCAGTGAGATATTGTGATGAAAAGTCGATCCAAACGAAGCCGCGAAGAATTCATTCTAAAAGTGAATCAGTGAACCCAGCAAGCAAACTGTGATTGTTGTTGTGATTGGTTGTTTCAACGGTGCATTAATACAGCTGAGATCAATCCAGTACAGAACGGATAACCTCGAACGAGGTGTGAAAGTACGTCTGCAACGGAAAGCAATTTCATCGGTATCTCAATCCGGGGCTAGGCCATCAGTGGTAAGTGTGTGACAAATTATCGTCCATTCCATTTTTATAAGGGTGTGGAATGCATAATCCAGACCGTTTGTTGCCTCTAAAGCTCTGAATTGTTGTATTATGTAGTACAAAAAACGTTCCTAAAAAGATTTTATCGATCAAAGTTCAACAAAATTGCGTTTTTAAACATTTAAATGCAATTAAAGTAAGCAAAAGCACTTCCAATGGCTAGTGGAACACATTAAATACGACAAAAACTGCGCTATGAATCGGATGATCAATGCAAGTAAATCAATAGTAAATTTATGCTGCTCATCCTTATCCAACCGCTTACACTGTGAAACGATTTATAATGTATCTCCACGCTCTTCCACCCGATCTCCTCTGGTTGAGTAAATTTACGATTAACGATAACTCATCTCACCACCATTTTCCGGTTCATCTGTAACTGTATGACCATCGTTGTGTATGGCAGTCAAAAAGGGCAGTCAAACCGATGCAAACAGTTCACTTTACGCGTGTACGCATCGATGCATTTATGTATCCCGGTTCATAAACATGGTTTTCGCTACTGCTTTTAATATTCACAGTCATGCGGAAAGAGGGGGAGGGGGGGGGGGGTGGCAGCGAAAACTCATCAATTATTGGCGAGCGATAGCGGAAGATAGTACAGATTGCTGTTGGGAAAATAATGCAATCGATTTATCTTTAAAACCGATTAAAGCAAAGCGTCTTTGGGAACTTTTGTTCAAACAGTTTCCGATTGTATTGAATGTATTTTTCAATTCTAGAAATAAATCAATAATACCATTCCCAAAAAAAAGAACACCAAATACCTTCTGAATCGTTCACCTACACGTACATCAATATGATTTATAGTTTTCATTCATATTCAATTTTCCCTCGACTTTTTTTTCTGTAGGGGGCCGACTTTACTACGCTTACCGTAAGACTTCCGGGCATGGTGAAGGGGGGGAATTAATACGTGACAAGTGGAAAAGGAAGGAAGCCACATGCACCCAAAACCCATCAACTGGTCGGGACTGGTAGCGCGAACGGATGCTACTTATCCGACAGCACGCTTAAAGCGGCTGCTCCCGCGTGTGTTTCCCTTTCGTGTAGGCCTCTTCCAGGGCGGCCTGTAAACGAAGGCGTTCGAACCAGTAAGCCAAAGGCCTACACACCTTTATTTACAAAATGGACACAATTTCATTAGCATCGGAAAGCCATAACTCAAAACGAACTGTTTTTGGGGCTCGAAGTTGTTGAAGGCAACCAAAAAAAGCAACACTTTGTGACACGTTGAAAGAAGCAGCGCCATATTTTATTTTACGCTGTTTTGGTGCGTCGTATTGCCTTTTGCAAGTGAATGGAAACGAGTGCAACGAGAGCGCCGATGAGCGCCGAAAAACAGGAGAATGGATTCCAATTGGACGATTTTAAACACTTTCTAAGTTGGAATCCCCTTCTCTACCCTAGAAAAAGGGAGCGTTTTGCAAAGCTAATTCCACTAATAAGCATCCATCAATGGGAACCTTTTTCAAGTAGGAATGAAGTAGGAAAAACACCGAACGGAGCCTTCCCATTAATGCGAACTCGATTTGTTCGCCTAATCGAACGGAATTGATCATCTCCGCTCACATTTAAATATGTACAAGCTTCCTATCACTACTACCACCCAGCTAACGGTGGTCACCCCTTTACCATCTGATCCTCACCAATCCCCTCCCCCCATGCGATGAGGCAGTAGTGGCGATTATTAATGACGTTTAAAGGCGTCGTTCGCTGTCGTGGCTTCTTTTCGATGTTTTTTTTTTTGCCGCTGCCCCAGGTCGCCGTAGCTTGTTGCTCGAAAAGGCCCGTCCGATCTCACGATCTTTCCTACGCGGCCATGATTCACGCAACGGCGAGCAGGGAGGAGAGTGAAGAGGGAGCGTCTGCGGAGGCACGGAATGGAACCGATTGGGAGACGAAACAATCATTTAATTTATTGAAAACGAATAAAGCTAACAATAAAAACGATCGTAACGTGCTGCGCTCCATCCGCGATCATGCTGCGTTTGTTGGGTTGGGTGGGATGTTTTTTTCCTTTTCTTTCTTGCCCTCTCTTCTCTGCTTCTATCATCTCGCTCTTTGTTGCTGTCCTTGTTTGGTGCTGACTGTTTGGTGAATGAGTATTGCGTTCGATGTTTCGAAGCAAAAAAAACTATAATGTGAGCTATTTTTTACACATTTTATTAATTCTTTTACATTAAACAGTCGCTTCTACGCGTTTGTTGCAATCAAATCTATGACTTTTATTTAATTTTATGCAAAGCTTATTTCAATTTCTAACACTTGTGTGTTTCGTATTCCACATTGAGCTGGACACTCCTAGACCTAGACACGTTATGATTCCTTCATTCGCATACAAACAACTCATCCGGATTGAATCCGTTCAAAAAAACATTCCCATTCATTCGAATGCTAACGGCCATATTTTACGCTTTTTTATTGCTTCGCCACCAGCTCTGGCGGGCGGTCCGCATCTTCTTCCGAACCGGAAGTAAGCCTAAAAACGGTCAAAACATCGACTATCGAACGATATGAATGAATAAACAAAAAAAGGGCTAACCGTTTAACCTCCGGACCCGAGAATAAACGGGTAGCAAACCCAAAAATCGCTAATTTAATCAGCAGCAAAGTGCTCTCCTTCCACCTTCCGGGATCCCCGTTTGGTTTCTCCATTTGCTCCTGCCATCCATTAGAACAGCTGCCCCGTTTTGGAGGTTTTTTTCATACCGTCATCATATTTTTTGTGTGTGGAATCTCTCAACTTGGGCGAAAACAGTGCAGCTTCTTTCCGAGCGAAGCTTTGCTTAGTTTTGGTGCGTCCTTTAATCATTTCGGACCTGTCAGTGAGCTCGTTTCTGCCTGCTCTGCAGTATTTCATTCGTTTTTTTGTGTGTCTGCTCTGGTATACACTTGTTTGTTTTTCGGTTGTGAAGACACTCTGTTTCACTCTCGGCGAACTAATTTACAGCGTTTGCTGTTGCTGCCCGGGCGTGGGAAACGGGGCCTGTAGCTCGCACATACATTCATCCATCTCCCATCTGCAAGAGTCGTGTTGATGCAGCTGAGCCGTGGAAGCTACACGAAAAAGCACCTGCCCTCATGTGGCCAGTCGACTAGAGTAGGGCGAGAGCTACCGCAGCAACAAAAAAAAAAAACGGAAAGCCGGAAAACTGGTAGCGTTTGCTGCTGCTACCGTGCTTTCCGAGCTGTGCTTCTGTGCTGTGATGGTGTTGATACAGCAAACGTGCAGAGAAAAGTTGCCAGCTCATTAAGAAATGGAAGTTTCTTTTCGCACTCCTGAGCTGCTCAGGCTGGCCCTCACTCGTTCGCTCACTTAGTTGATTAATTGCTGCAAAACGGGCAAACCGTTGGCTTCACCGATCGATTGGGCTGTTGTGTTTATTGATTTTTAAACACACTCTTGCTCGCCAACGATTAACGACCTAACGGAAGCATGTTCGAGTGGCATTACTAGCCGCCCCTGCCCCGCCGAGCCAACCTATTAACTAATAGGCTTACGCGTTGCTCACCGAATGCGTGTGCAAATGAGCAGCAGCAGCAGCACGGGAAAGGCTGTATTATTACTGCGTTGATTAAAAGCTTTTGCTTGTTTTCAAATTTTCCAAAGCGCCACAGTTCCACCTGCCCACCCGAAGCACACAAAAGCACCGGTGGAGCATCATTATCACGAGAACAAAACACAAAAAAGATCTCATTGATGAGCCCCACAGACAAGAAGGAACGCCCATTCCGTGGCTTTTGGGGTGGGTTTGAGATTTTTCGCTCCACACAGCCATGGCCCACTCTTTGGATTGCGGCAGCATTAGAAACGGAAACGCCTACGCCAAAAAAATAACAAAACAAAACCGGACCTACAGAAAATCCTAGACCACATCGGTCACACGAGAATCGAACAGTGAAGGGAGAAGCGGGCAAAATCAATAACTATAATTTAACAGGCTCATAAAATTTATCATAAAATTATAAGAATTGAATTTGATTTAACAGGCCCTGTGGTCGCGCGTGTTTGCCTTTTGCGATTTCGGGGAAGGCACGGGAACCGGGTCCGTTTGACTCCGCGCTGCTTTTGGTGGCATACACGCGTACACGACACACTTTCTTTCCCGGGGCTCGCTCTGCCCGTGCTGCAGCCCACTTGAGACGGGGCTGCAGCAACGCTTGAAGAAGCCAGTGCAGCGTCAGGTCCGAAGTCATTCCACGGTAGTCGAACACGGTCCAACATGTCCACCGAGCCGGAACGAAACTGCTTCTGACAGTGGCGAACCCGCGGGGAACGATGCGCACGACGACGACGACGACGACTTGCATGTCGCTGCCGACACTGCAGCAACTGACCAAAGCCGCCCTCCGTACCCGGTGTCCTTCTGCTCGACATGACTTCAGTCGGTGATGTCGCGCCGGCTGAAGCTTCTCGAGTGGAAATTTACGACCAAGTTGAGAGGCCCTTCCTTGCCTGCAGAAAGAATCGCCAACGTGTGCTGGCTCATGTTTTATTCATCCCTGGAACACGCTTGGGTATGTGTTCGCGCTTCGCTCGCGTATGATTTACACGCATCGCGTCCGGGGGGAGGGGGACAGGGTGATGCTTGTGTCGTTTCGCGCAGCACCTTTGCCCATGTTCCAGAAGACTACCGCTCGGGGAGCAGTCACCGTGGACACCTTCAATTTCAATGGTAATTTTAATTAATGGGAAGGGCGAAGGTGATGTTCAAGATGCAGCTGAGGCCTGCACGTTTGCAAAACGCCAGTAGCATCTGGCGTTCGCGCTCTGCATACGCTTTGATTTTTGTTTTTTTGGAGTTCTCAGTATCATTAGGTGCTAGTAAAGGTGTCTTGGTTTTGGAAGATTCAAAGAGAGAGAGAGAGAGAGGAAGAAGGACAAGCCACTAGAGCCTTGCAATCAACCGAATCGTACAACGCTAGTATCAACTCCAATTAATCTCGCCCCGGCTGTAAATGTGGCCCTCAAATTAATCACCAATTTTTATGGCCAGCCCGGGCTATGAATAATGAATCGCACGCCGCAAGTGCGAGATGTCGCTGTGAGCTGTCAAAATTATCCAAAACCCTAAACAACCAAAACTCTTTTACGGCCCAGGCTCCAGCCGCGATCCATCCGCGCAGCATATCGATATCGAGCGATAGAGTTGCTGTGGACTGGATGCCTCTTTGCGTACTGGGACGTGGCCATCAAACACACACACACACACACACACACACACACACACACACACACACACACACACACACACACACACACACACACACACACACACACACACACACACACACCAAAAGAGATGGTACAATAAAAGCTTAATTTTGAGGCTCTTTTTTGATTCTCCAAGAAACGGGGAAGAGATGTCCATCATTCCTAGCCAGTCAATGCCTCCCTCGCCTAACGAACGGGGTTTTTTGATGGGCATGCGCCTATAAAACTCAAACCCCCCATTTCGGGAATGGAAAGCGCTTTAACCCCTGCTTCTTTGGGCCTCAAGTCATAAAGCGTTTGATTAGACCCAACGGCAACGGTGTATGTGTGTTTGTGTGCGCGTGTGCGTGTGTGGGTTGATTTACAAAGTACACAACATTTAGACTTTCCTATCAAAACGGCTGTCGAACGGAACGAGCGAAGCAGAAACCACAATTTCGCTATCTTGTACCCTGACGCACTGCGCCGTAAATCCGGTGGCCATTATTTGGTGTGCGTAATGTTGTCGCCGTTACGAGTTACGCACAAACCCGCCAAAAGGTTGTTGTTTTTTAATGTCCTCAAAACTTATCAGAAAAGCATTCCTGGGTAGCCATTCACCTTGTGCGATAAGATTCCCGGGGTTTGTTTTTCCCGGGAGGAGCGAAGTTACCATTAACCAGACAGCTGGTTTTGATTTAAAGTCTGAATATCAAATTAGATCTATTCCGCCGGCCGCGGTAGACCTGTTTGGCATTCCTAAGTAGTACAGAAATTTACGACCCCAAATACATAAAGATCTCCAATCTCTATGGCCATGTACGCGATCACCACACGCCGCAACGCACACGCGGGAGAGCGATCTTGTGGCTTGGCAGTTCTTACCCATCGTACCAAACGAGGTACAACAAGTGGCCTGTTCAGCTCAGGCGCGATCACCCTGCTACAAGCATTCGCACCGCAGACTGACGCGACATTAAAAATGCATGCAATTCCTCCTACCGTTCGCCATTAAAATCACTTCACGTGGTCGTGGCCGTTTGCTTTCGCTCGCACTTTTCCACTGCTTCCCGTGCTGCTGCTGCCGCTGCTGTTGCTACCCAGTGCGCGACGGCACCCACAGTCACTGTGTCCGGGCGGGCTTCCCTTTCCCGCTAACGAGGGCGCGAAAGACTCATCAATGTTTGTAATTAAAACTTCACATTTTTTTCCCTGCCCTTTGCCTCGGTCTCGACAAGCAGCACCGGCAGGAGGAAGTTAAGAACCGGCACAACAAGGGGTCTATAATTTTACGACGCTTCTTGCCGACGACGCGTCTCGGGGGCGTACAAGATCGAGCCACAGCCCGTCCTCTGGCACACTCATTGCCCTACGGCACAGGGCTGCCCGAAAAGCAGGGGGTTTTCCTACTTTAATTTTTATGGCATCGTAAAATTATAAAAATTATACTGTTTTTCTTTAATACAAGGCTTTGGTTCGGTGCGATCGAGGGCTTTAGGGGAATGGTGGAAAGTTTTCTTCACAAGTCCCAACCCGAAGGTGATGGTGAGTCTTTGAGATTGTTGTTACTTTGAACTAGTTTTCCTCCCCCTCAAGCGAGCGGGTTCGGAGTTTCCTGCGGGAACAAACTCTGTTGCTGATTGCTGGATTTTATGGGCACTCCTACACAACTCCCAGCTGTGCGACCTGCGCAGATATTGGAGATGGTTTCCCCCTCGTCAAAACTGTTGGCGGAAGATGGTCGGAGGAACCTCCTCTTCCGTCTTCTGTGTGCTAGTTTAAATTAATTTATTTCCAAAACTATTAAATTATCGCCGCACGGTGCAGGAGCCTGCAGAGTTGCGTGATTTGTAATAGAGCTTTTCCGTACCGCAACTACTACTTTGCTGTTGAGACCCTCTTCTGGGCAACTTGGAGCTCGGCGGGTGTGTTGAGATGTTTCATTTTGTAAGCACTTTGATTTGTGGCATTCCAACAAGCATTGCGTCTCGGTACCGTTAAAGAGCTTGTGGACGATCGACAGAGTGACGTAGAACGTTTTGAGATCCGAGAGAAGGAGAATCAACATCAAAAACAGCAAAAAAGGAAGCTCATCGTGGACATTCAAACACGTACACCGTTCCCTGATCTGCTGCCTTCCTGCTGTCAAATCTTCAAAGGGTAGTTGCTCCGAGGTTGCGCTTATCTTGATCCTGGTCTATTACACCAGCAGGGAAGATCTCCGCGTCCGTGGGGGTTTGCCGTGATCGGAGGGAGTTGCTTTTCATCTTCCCCAAAACCTATCATTTGCCGACCAACTTTTCACCCACAATCGTCCCCACGGAGACGCAAAACAGGGCAAAAGAGGGGTTTGCTCACTCCGCTCTGTATCGCTCCATTCTCCGTGCTTTGCTGTTTGCTGCTCGGCTCGGTCGCTGGTCCGCATACCAATCAGGCGGTAATAAATTGAAAAAAAAATGTTAAGATAACAATCAGTTTTACTTTACTTCTCCTCGGGCCCACCGTCATCTCACTGCCACAGCGTCCACCAAACGAGTCAACGGCTCCGTCCTATTGAGGCATAACACAAAGTATTTGGCCTCGGCAATGGTCGAAGAAGCAGCAGGAGCAGCAGCCACAGCAGCCACAGCAGCACCAGTGAAAAGAAGGCTACTCCCCGTGAGCCCTACCGAGAAGATGGCGGGTGGAGACGGACCGCGCGGGCCTTGCTGCCGTAGGCATGCTGGCTCGTGATCGTTTTGTTCGATGTTTGGATACGTTGAACTTTTCGACTCTCTCGACTATTTCTGCTGACGCATTCTCGGGTTGTGCGCTCGTTGCTCGTCAACCAACGAACGGCCGTGCTGATCGTGATTCTTCCTCAAGCTTGATCTTTCTCTAACGCAACATCCCACACCACGCTGCGAGCTCCGATTCTCTTCTCGCGTTCCCGCTCGTCCCCGCAACACCTTTCAAACCGGTCCCGGGGCACAGCATCTTATCGGATCGAGCGCATCTCGCGCGCGCACCATAACAAATGCGCCTTCGTTACGTGCTTTTGCTTCGAGCGCAGGAGGAATTCTCTTTCTTGGCCGCGCAACGCGCCGTCGAGGAATGGGACGACCAAAACGGAATTACGAAAAGAATCTTCAAGATCTCGACGACGAATCTTGAACTCTTGGAAGATTCGAAAACTCGGGCTGGTGGTGGGATTTAAATCGGATTGCCTCAGAGAGATAGAGTAGGGAGTAGAGAGAGAGCGAGAGAGAGAGAGAGCAAGTGTGAATAAAGGGGGAAAAAACGCGGAAACAACAGAACCGAAAATATTTTAATTGTAATTTATGATTTTCCACCATGCGAATTAATTGTTTCGTTCGTACGTGCGTGCTTGTATGTGCTTTGGAAGTGTGATCATCCTGAGATTGCGCGAGCTGAGAGTTGCATGGCTATATTGAATTAACCTCTCAGTTCTGCAGGTTTCTGTGCAATCGTTGGAAGCCTTAATGACAGATATTCAATTAAAACAGCAAGAGCGAAATCCGATTCTGTGAATGTAATTGTTTTTCGATTTATCATGGAATTTATGCCCAGTAAAGCGATTGAACAATTAAGCGAATTTCGGTTCGGGATTTGGTTTCTTGTGTTTAAGATCAATATTTAATCGATCCCTGAGGAAGCAATTGCATCCACAGCATAGGCAACACTTGAAACATTCGAAATAAAAATAAACAATCAATAGACACCCGTCTCTAAAAGCTGGTAGTTAACTCCTGTGTAACTTGTCCAACATCGGGCTCGCTTCCGGATGCCATGTGTTAATCCATCAAAAAACGCCACCCGTCCAACGGTCGATTTAATGTCGCTCGAGGGTGAGTTATGAGCCTGCTGTCGAACGGCTGCTGCCAACCGCTTTCGCTGACGGACAGCAACCGTCCCAAGAGCAAGTCACAAAAACAAGGCAGTAGTCAGTGGCTACGTTTTGTACTGCCAAAAACAGAGCTCGTTGTCTCGAGCGCCTCGAGCACCGTTCATTTACTGTCGTTTGCCAAGGTCTGCACAGCCAGCGTTCCGGCAGCGGTCTGCGGGTGGGATTTTACCGCCATCGCGGCACATTAAAAGTCGCCCCGATGTGTGTGGAGTGCCAATTTTGGGCTCAGAGTTTTTGGGGTGACGGTGAGGACACTGGAAGGAGAGTTTGGCGGACAGTGTGGTCTACTTCGGGAGAGGTATCAGAAGCTCTTAAAAAGTAGCACAATATGACGGTGGACCTTCGTGAGTAAGTGCAATCACTTGGAAGAAGATTGGAATGGGAGAAGTTGGGTCAAATATCGGCCACCTTCGTTGGGTCATTGGACCGTGGTTGCTACGAGGGAGACTTAAGAAGCCATAAAGCACCTCTGTTTTTCGAGAACAATGTCTAGAAGTACAATCACTTTCGGTAAGCTTCAATAGTTGTGTACAACCAAGAATAGCATTTTAAAGTACATTTGAAAATGTTTCATGAAACCTTCAATATCCAGAATTCCAGAAGCGAAATAAACTCCAGCAAACACTTGTTGCCGCTTACTGAAAGCTAACAAAGTACAACTCGTTAAGAGAAACAACATTGGAGGTCTCTTTAGAATGTTGCATCGGCTCAAAACACAAACATAATGTTTGAATTTAATGTGACTGGCTGGCCACCAATGAATTGCTTTAAGACCTTGCGTTAGCTGTGAGAGGTTCGTTTCGATGGCATCAAATTACCAAACGATTCCCGAGAGAGAGAGAGCCCGATCCCAAAGAACAAAACACATCAAATACAAAACGGCCCAACATTGTTGTTCGATCGAGAAGTAGCGTTTTACTTGATGGATTGATGCGGACGAGAACTTCTTCCATCCTTAAGGGAATGAAGTCATCAAAAACCGGGGGACTTGGGAGAAACAGCCTGTCGAGATGAATCGATGCCATTGTTTCCTCGCACTCGCAAGCGAGACTGCTGCTACCCTGCGGTGTAATAAATCGTGGTTTCGTGGTTTAGCTTATGCTTGGAAAAGGGTTTCTCGAACGAAGGGGAAAGGGTTTGGAGACGCTTTTTGTGTGCTCACTCCGAGTGACATCATAAATTTTTGCACGGAGAGTCTTTGGTTGCACCAAGCAGTACCAGGAACAGAGAGACAGAGAGAGGGAAGCAAAGGAATGTTTATTATTTATTTGAGCCTGTTGCACCACAACAACTACGGACACAGGCTTGTGTGGTATTAGAAATTTGCAGCTCGAGTTATCGGTTTCGGTTTTGCACAAACTACTTCTGGGCGGTTTGCTTTTATGGTTGACCGATTGATCAACCGATCGCATAGCTCACCTTACAGTTGTAGTTGAAAATCGTTTCACGAGCCATTTTGGAAGTGATTTTTCAACAGCTCTTACGTTGCTTGCGGTTTCCCGATGCTCCAGGTGAAAGTTTTTTAACCGCCACAGATGAGACAACCCATTGACGGTTGATCATTTATACCACACACAAGCAGGGCCGTAATCTTGTGCGGTTTTTCGAATTGATGCTATAAATACAAAATATTGGTCATAAAATCGCCATTACTCGGTTGTGGCGAAAAATCTCTCACTTCACGTTGCAATTAAACTAAAGGAAAGCTCGACACCTCGAGAAACCTTTTCTTCATTCTCACATTGATACTCGCTCTGTGCAGTAGAGGCCACAGGTTCATGCCGCCTTTTTTCCTCCTGACTGATTGGCTCAGCAAACACACTCAGAAACACACACACAGAGCGACAGACCTCCGATGAGAGGTCACAGCTAAAACCTGACGAACGAAGCGAACGCTTGATGCAGGCAAATGATGAAAACGAAAAGAAACACCTTACCACCAGATGGTGCCGCTCGGGGTGAGGGGGGGGGGGATCGAAATTCCTGTCCCGTCTTCCGAAATCACCACCATGGGTAGGACCACCAGGAGAGTCCCCCTACTCACCGAGGGCTGGCAAATGTACAATCAGTTTGATTGAATCGCGCCGCGATCGCGCGCGTTGGAGCTGCGTTGATTTATCGAAATCTCCAGATCCATGGCCAAGAACCGTCCGTCTTCAGCCAGCGACAGATGGTGAGCCTGGCGGTGAGGCGATGAGGATGAACCGACGGCCCAAGACGATCAAATCATCGTGCACCATAAATCACGCGAAAAGAGGCGAGCGAAGAATGCCAGCAGGCGCATCTCCCCAACGAAACGATCTTGCGGGTGAGGTTTATTTTCCAAATCTAATTTGATGCGATGGCGGTGCCGCGATCGATTTGATAAAATTAAGATCCGATCAACAGCGCAACAGGTTTGGGAGAGGTCCTATTAGACGCTTTTTTCGGGGTAGGAAATATTATGCGCTAACGCTTTGGCTGCAAATGCTTTGAAGCTAAGCGCTCGTTTTAATTACTTACAGCTTAGGAAGAGGGAGCACACAAAAAGCCCGCCATTTTGCTCACAGCACGTCACCTGAAATCTGACGCGTGTGAACTGTGTCTACGAGAATGAGAATACAGCAACAACAACAAAAAATGAACCCCTCTACAAGCTTGATCAGCAATTAGGTTAACGTGCTGAAACTGAAACATTCCAATTCCACTCCCGTCACTCATTATCTGCGACAACCGCGTGCTGCCGTATGTGAACAGTGAAGGGGAGAAGAGGGTAAAAAAAATGCTTCTAATCTCGCCCGCGTCAGCCATGGCCTGGAATTATGTTGATACACACGCATAAGTTTTTGCTTGCCTGTCGTCTTCATCGGCAGCCCGCAAGAGACGCTCTCCTTGGAAGCGCTTCGGAAGAGGAACAAATCAGATCCCATCAGAGCACGTACGACAAGACGTAGCAGCAGCAGCATCAGCAGACAAAAAAAAAAACGAACGTCCCAACCTGTGATGAACGTAAATGAGTTCATTTCAGTCAAGTGTCATAAAAATAAGATAAAAAGTAGCAAAAGCGGAAGACCCTATAGCCAACCCAAACAACTCGGTGGATCAGTTGGAGCAGCAACAAAAAAAAACTCAACCAACTCAGAAAAAAATATGCGTTCCGATGAATCGTTAAGATGGGGCAAACTGTTTCGGTGCCGTTTCGCAGTTGTGCCATTTTTACGAGCCTGTTGACGGCAGGGGTCCCACCGTAGCCTTAATTTTCGTATCTGTTTTGAGTATGATTTTGTTTTGGCAGGTTTGTGAGAAATGATATGGTGGTGCTTTTGTTGGGGTTGTTGTAGAAGATGATTTGACAGGATATTGTTTTAAATTTGGGTTGACGTTGTACGTTAAAAATGCTTTCAATTTGGTGATTTATACTCCAGTTTCTACACACTTTAAATAAAATATACAAATATTGTGTTTTACAAGATGTAGCTAACTTCCAGAAGCGATTTTATGGTTCCTATCTTCCTAGGGACATCCCATTCCGCCACAAACCAACAACTTGCACAACAGTTTACTAGCCTGATGAAAAATTTAAACCCATGTCATAAAATATTTACCAACATCGGGCAAGCTCTTGCTCATCCAGGGGATTTTACAAAACTTCTGTACTCCTCGGGCCAACAATCACCGGCAATGGTTACAAAAGGGGTTAGTTTTTCTTTTTTTTTTCGGGTTGGTGACAGCTTCTGCTATTGCACCACGCTTATTTGCACTCGCAGCAGCATTCTAATCGGAGTACAACGGCAGCCAACCCAGTGGCATCGTTATCAACGCCGACACCGTGAGCAAACACTGCCACGGTAACGCTCCCAGCCCAGGCTCAAACCCCACGCTGGAGGTGTTCAAATAAGATAAGAAAAGCACACGAGTACACACAGACACACAGACAGACCTCCACCGTTTGTGCAGGGGAGAGAACAAAATGTAGGCCAACCAGAGAGGGGAGAAGGGGGGGTGTTGTGTGGTTGCACATTGCACATACACACTGCTTTGGGTGCTTTTTTCTCTCTCTCCTGACCCTTGCTTCACTAACAGCATACCGTGTGGTGTAATACACGTACGATCCGCTCCAACGTGTACCAGGTGCATTGGAGTGTGTGTTTGTATGTATTTCTTCCAACAGTTTTCCAGTTTCCACTTTATCGAATGCGGGTTAGAACATGAGGCTGGCTCCCCCCTGACACAAATGGTCCGGAATCATGTTTGACCACGGGTGCCAAGAAATGATCCGATTCAGTTTCAGGCCATAGCCTTTTTACTTTTTTCGGTTTGTTCTCCCTTCGTTTGCCCCGAGCATGATGTGTGCTGCATTGTGTGTGATGGAAAGTGCATCGCCAAATGGGTTCTACTGCACTGCAATTGAGCATTCGAAGTGCAATTGTAGCACCCGTAAGTGGCACCACATTTTCATTCTTTCTTTTGCTCGGTCTTTCCCCCCCCCCCCCCATTCTTTCCGCCCCGCTTTCTGTAAAAACTTACACGCATGGTTGGATGGGTTTTAGAACACGTTTGTTAGATTTTATTGCAAACTTAGCATGTTACTCTCTCTTTCCATTCTCCAATTTGCCCCTTTTTGCTTAATGAAAATCCCCATTTCCACGCACACACCTGAGCCGCAGTGTATTCGCTATAACCCGTTTTCGGTGGCGCGCCTTATCTGGAGGGAATAAATTTTAATAAATAAATAATGAAATGAGAAATTTCTCGCCTCACTTACAATCACGCGTGTGTCGGTCGGGGCCATTGCCACTGGAAGCAGCGATCTGCTACTACGTGCACTTACACACCCCGGGTGGGCCCCAAACCGCCCGGCCGGTGCTGAATGAAAATGAAGAAAAATGCATTTTGGTGCCGGTGCTGCCGCTTTTCGCAGGTCACCTTCCACCCAAGCACCCCCAAAAGCAGGCAAAAAATGCGAAGCGACACATGAAAACACGTTACACGTCTCACGGTTGAGCTGGGAAATGATTTATCGGAAGATTTGGGTAGCAAAAGTAGCCCGGAGAAGAGGGCAAAGCAAGTGACGCTACCCTTGTTGGGTTTCTTTTTCGTGGGGCGTTGTGTTGGCCCGTTGTTTTGCTGTTGTCTTTTTGTTGGCTTATTACTAATTACTAATTCATTCGGGGATTTGGCGACCCCGTGCGGGCGTGTCGGCATGGCATGTACCGAGGTGTTGGCCGTAAATTTGTTTCCATTTTTATTTTCCTCCCTTCGTATCGTTGCCCTCTCTCTCTCACACTGTCTTCTTTTTTTATTTGCTACTGTTGCTTCTAACAACACACCACACACACACAAGTGGCACACTAGTGAGGAGATAGAGGATGATGTATGAAAAATATGCACCAAATCCTCCTACCATCGGCGTCCGAGTAGGCGATAGAGTCCGGTAGCCATGGAGCCCGGTGTTGGCTGTAGTTACTTTGCGCGAGCGTTAATGAGGCGTGAGGTAGCTAACAGGTTGATTTATACGACCAGCGCGGCCCCCGGCTCCCAACCGGCGTTTGGCGGGGGCCATTTTCTTCGTTCCGGTGCTGATGGTGCACACTCTCGCACACACACACATACTTGAGCCCACTCACACACTTTCGCCCCTTTGCCCCTTTATTGGATGGGTTGTTTGGTAATTAAAGATTTTAATTTAACTACCGAACAACGGCTTGTACTTGATAGTTTGAACAAGTTGTGTTAGCGTGTTTTGTTTCCCCTTTTCTTTTTGTTTCTCGTTTGATTTCGAAAGCTTCCGTGTTGGTTGGCAGTGTTTGCCCTGCAGCAAGTACAATGTCATGTTTCCAACGCTTTATGGATGCATTCTGTGATAAATTATCACTAAAAAAAGCTGGTTGTGATATACGGATTACCGAAAACCGAAAAGAATGGATAAGCCGTTGTGTCCTTTGCGCCAATCAATTTGCTACTGTTTATTCACTTGTCATTTTTATTTACATAGTTCATTCATAGTTCATTTCATCCTAATCCGTAACTGATCTAATTCAATTGAAACATTTCACCATTTGACACAATTCATGAAAACTTGCAAGTTCAATTATTCCAATTTTCTAAACTAACTACAATTCAATTTAATTCAATTTCCAACACATTCATTAAAAGCTAATTTATTTCTATGTGCCGTAGCGTGTCGGTAAGGAGTTTTGCTGCAATGTGTGGTGCCGTGACCAGGATTGGCATTATTTAAATAACTCTTGCTGCTTCATGCAATAGTTTGATTGTTCTACTTTTTTTTATTAATTTCAATTTATCACTCCAAACACACTATTTGACATTTGCACTCGTTGGTGCCGTGACCAGGATCCTCTTAAATGTATTAATGTTTCTCTATCGCAAAAAAAGCTGCGTTTCATTTCGTTCGTTCTGTTTGCACGTGGATTTAGTTTCGTCGTATGTGCGCAGTGGGTTGGTTTGGTGCGTTGGAACACTTAAACGTACGTACACAAACCTCCCACCCTCGACTTGGCTCGACTCGGTAGGATTGGGTCACGTTTTGTTTGCACACCCCTTAGCCCTGTGTGCCCTGGCAGCGCGATGTAGTTCTTTAATTCTTTCCCAATTTTCTCGCTGCCTTCTTGCTTACTGGAGATGAGTGTGTGTGTGTACGTGTATGCATATGGAACAAAAACACATCACACCGAAAACATTCCACAACAGCCCTGCAGCAGTGCCTATATGCTTTATGGTGCTCCAGCGTTAGATTGCATGTGTCTGGGCCTGGCGTGGCCCTTGCCTTGTTGTGCTTTCTTTCCTCCTCCGTCCGCTTTTTTTTGGCTCTCCCTTCGCTCTTGAGTCGATTGTTTACTTACACTCTTTCTCTCGCTGAAAGCTTATCAACCTCGCCAGCAGAGCAGCAGCGGAGTGTGTGCATGAGTAGGGAAAAAAGGACGAACCGTGGCAGAGAAAATGTTTACGTTTGGCCAAAATATATATTCAACCGGACACGCACCAGACGAGCAGGGCGGGCGGGGCCCAAAAGCAACAATCTTGCCTCGGCCGGTGGCAGGAGGCAAAGAACGAAGACCAATATTTGTTCAGAACCCCCGAAGGCAACAGAGCGCATATTAGTGTGTGCGCTGGCTGGCTGCGAGGGTGCTGACGAAAAATGCAAACGAAACACCCCGAATCTCCCGTGACCCGTGTTGCTGGCTAACAACAACAACAGCAGCAGCGGGAAGAGAGAAAGAGAGAGAGAAAAGCGAGAAAAGCCTTCAATAAATCATTGGCCGCGATCGTACCACGCCCGGGCGAAACGCCTATATGTGTTTGGGGTGTACGTTAGCCAAAATGATATCTTCCTCATACATCGACGGGTGTTTGCAACGGGTTCGTTGAGACCTGTATATCTCTATTTCGAGGCATTAGCTAAAAGTATCTTTTTGGTCGTTTTTTCAACCGTTTACTCATTTTAGCATTCACGTTGGTTCAATTTTTAATTCTATTATTCCCGTTTTTTCTTGTTTCTTCTCCAGACGCGCCACCAAAATGCCCACCGAAGGTCCAACGCTGGACGACCGTGGTCTCGCGACACTGTCCCGATCGTCGCGCATCGATCAATTCCTCGCCGGCAACGGTGGCCCGCCAACCTCACCCACCATCCGTGGCTCGTCGGGCGGTTCCGGCAGTGGCAGTGCCCGAACGCCGTCCTCCTCCTCGAGCGGATACGAAAGCCAGCTGGCCTTTCAGCATCACATGATGGCGTCCGGGGGTGGCCCGCCCCAGCACCATGGACGGGAAAGCTCAGCCTTTGTTCCGGTGCTACCGTCCCGAGCGCTTCGACCCAGCCTCTATCCGGGCGTGCTGGAAGGTCCACCGGACGGCCTGTCCAAGGAAGGTGTCCCAAAGCGTGGCTCTAGCTACGAACTGATGGCCATGATGGCCGACAAGCGCAAAGAGCTCGCGTTGAGGGAAGCGGCAGCCGCCGCCATGCTACTTCCACGCCCCGGCGGTCCACCGGTACAGTCCCCTTCCGGCATTTATCCACCGCCGGGAGCGTTCCTTGGCGGTCCGGGACCATCGCCCACGTCCGCCGGCACGTTCACGTTTCCACCGGCCGGCGTAGGGCTGTACCCGCCGGGCGTCCCACCCGGCATGCATGCCGGGCTCGATCGAAGACTGCTGCGTGCGCCCGGGCGTGCCTCCCGGCCCAAGAAACAGTTCATCTGCAAGTTCTGCAACCGCCAGTTCACCAAATCGTACAACCTGCTCATCCACGAGCGGACGCACACGGACGAGCGGCCGTACTCGTGTGACATCTGTCTGAAGGCGTTCCGAAGGCAGGATCATCTGCGCGATCACAGGTAGGACAAGTTTTCACGTAATGTGTAATTTGAATTTCTCTGCATCCTTGGGAGGCTAACAAAAAAGCCCTCCTCAAGGGCAGCAACACTTTAAGCGGGAACCGTCTCCCTGAAGGCTTTTCCCGTGCGCAAACCGCCAATTACGCTTTATCAATTTTGTTCCCTCCAAAAAACACGCTCCTAAAACTTCTAACGATCGATCCCTCAGCGTATCCTTTTTCCACGTTCGGCATCATTATCTTTTGCGTGTCCTCGGGCACACAAAAAAAACTGATTTCACGATGATTTATCTGTTCCTTCCCAGAAAGAAAGAGAAAAAAACACACAGCCGAGAACCCGTGGGATCGATCGCCGTCCCGGTTGAGTGTTTCGTGTTGTAATGTATTCTTAAGCAGTTTTAAAACAGAGCTCTTTTAATTTACCGCTCCAAGCGGTTGGCACAAATGGAGGGCCCTAGTTGGGAAGGTTTCTCACGCAAAACGGCCAACCAGGGGCGTCTTGTCTAAATCGCGTGCCTAGACCGAGCGGCTTGGCTGGCAATTGTTCCGGCAGCGGCCCGGCCCGGCGACTTGCGTGTGCTTGCTCGTGTAAATGTCACTGTGATTTGCGTTTCTGTAACTCATCGTTTTACCACCAACCCCCAGCAGGGTGACACGAGGTGACGTACGTGTATGGTTCGCACGCAAACGCAAATTGAGCGAAAACGGGGCCGTCTGTGCGGGTTCGTGGTTTTAATTGTACGCCAGATTGCGTGCCAATTTGGTTCGGGTCGGGGCCCCAGGCTGTGGTTAGAGTTTGTGTCGGGAAACACGGAAAACATCATGTTAAAGGTAGCATGCGTTTTTGGGACGGTTGCGGTCACGAACGATAGGGTTGTGATTTATAGCGCTGGAAGCGTTTGCAATAATAGGTTTCCCGCTTGTAGATCGGTGCTGTTGTTGTTGATCTTACATTATAATAATTGCTAATTATTCAAGCTTGCCCATGCCGGTAGCTTATTGCAAGCGCATTTTAAAGCTCCTTTTTCTTTAGCAAAGCAATTAATACAACCAGAAACCAATCCCATTTTCTACCATCTTGGGAACATTGCACTCTAAGAGATAAATATTTGCACAATTACTAGTCCCAGCGTACGTACGAATGCGGGAACACCATTTCGTATGTGGAAAGCAAGCATAAACGCCAACCAGAACAAACATTGGCCACAAACATTGGTAGCCTATGGGGGGAGAAGAAAAGCGAGACAAAACCTCAATTGCAGCATGCACCGGAAGTGCGGAAGCAAACAAAAGCAAGCGAAACGGTTGCAATTGTGTTGAAATTAAACGCGTTAGGGCGTGCGAGGAGTGGGAAAACCGTTCAAGAAGAAGGAATCGAACAAAAAAAAGGCTCTCATTGCGCTTCTGTAATTAACGGAGCGTTTATGTACACACAGACCCACACACACACAAGCAATTTAAGTGCATCTTGCTTCCACAAAAAAAAAACAGAACAAGAACAGCCAAAGAAGAGATACTAAATTGATCGAAAAAGAGTGCAAAAATAAAACATGGAATAAATTGTGGCTCGGTTGGACTGGTTTGCTTTTCTTCCTTCTTTTTTTTTGTGGTGTGTGTTCGTAAAATGGCGCTGCCAACCCATCACCGATCACGTCCCGATCCTTATCTTCCGGTGGAAGTGCTCCGCCGAAGGAGTGGAAACACAGAAATTAGCGTAACAACAGGTGGTTACGGTTGCATTTCTGTTCGGCACGATGGTCCGGCTCTTCCGTTCCGGTTTTGATGGTTTGCAATTGTTCCATTCCTGCTTGCCCGTTTGTTTCCCCCCTTTTACGATTGCACGAAACTGGACGCGATCGGGACGCGATGGATATTCTTCTCACGTTCCGGGCAGGAATAGAACTGGCAATGGAAGGGCGTTTGCGAGTCTTTCTGTGTGTGCAATGGTGTAACGATCGATTTTGCAATAATTTCGCTCCATTTCCGTTTGCCGGGCCGGAGTGCCCGGGTTCCGGTTGGTTGAGATCGATTGTGGGAAGGAAAACACATTCAGGGCTGATTGAGGTTTGAAGAAAAAGGAATAAAGTGCTATTTTTACAGTGAATAAAAAGGGGAGGTGGATTTGAATTATCTCGTACCTTAATCCTAATTTAATTCACACTTTGCTCGAATGCTGTTCCGTTCTGAGTGCCGAGGCAAAGGAGAAGATGGTGTAATCGTGTCATAAGCGAAGCAGCCGTAGGAGCAGAAACAGTTGCCGACATTTAATTGAAGCCGTCGCTCATTATCAAACCCATTTACTTTGTTCCATGCACGTCAACATTGCATTAAGTGTTGCCAATTAATGTTGCCCAAAACATGCACCGAAAAATACACCTGATCAACCGAGTTGCACCATGCACATAAGTGTGTTTGTGAGTTCAAAGTGAAACATTGCAATGGGGTTTTTTTGAAGCCACTTTTGAAACTTTTAGCAATTTCGCCTCATTTTCGACTTTCATCCCAGCGCTGACTTTAATTGAGTTTTGCAACGGGATATCCTCCTCGCAGGATCCACACACTACATCCTGCCTGCTCATTAATATGCAAATGGGCAGTCGCCCCAGGGAGGCAAACGCGAGCGAGGCGAGCGTAAAGTGAGCAAAAAAAAAACCAATGACGACACCATCACGTCCGGTGCAGGATGCGTTTGAGTTTAGCATACACAACCAAAGAGAGAGAGAAAAAAGCAACAACTCACCACCATCAACCCCCCAAAAAAAAGCAGCTTTATTGCACCAGCATGCACTGGCGTGCTGCATGTTGCATGGTGTAGCGAGACACTGCACTGCTCTTATCGGAGTTAATTTATCAAGCGTTTACCGCCCGAAGGAAGGAAGCGGCCAACAAACGCCGCCAAGTGAACGGGAATCGAAAATCGCACCTCCGTTTTTTTTTTTCGTAAAGTCAGCCCAGAGTGTTTTTGTTCTACTCACTTGCCACGATACAGGATCCTCTCTGTACGCAGGATATACGCAAGAAGTGAGAGTAAATTATATAGTGGTCTTGTTGTTGCTGTTTTTCTGTTTCGGGGAAGAACAATCGACAACGATTCTATCAGGAGCCGGCTTGGCTCTGTCTGTTGCCCGTGTGTGTGTCTTGGGCAATTAATTACTTTGAAATAAAACTTACCATTATGCGTTTCGTGACTTTCGGGAGGACCTGTCTTTGACAGGGCGGTTGTGGTATTAAGTTCCGTTAATTAAAACATGAAATATTGCATTCAATTAAGCATTAAAAGTGTCTCAATATTTTACCGAGAGGCTGGTTTAAACGGTGCGTGTGGAGAAATAATTGGCAATTTTGGGGTCATGTTTAGCTTGGTCCCTTTTTTCTTTGAGCAATGTTCTGTTATTTAGCAAATTATGTGAAAACGAGTCTTTTGAAATGTTGTTTTGTATGCAACAATTAACTAATTGTTAGTACAAAGTGGCTTTTTAGTGTGAATTTGATGCAGATTGCTTACCAACAGGCGTTTTCAAAGCGAATAAATTTCCCATTACTTAAAGTCACCAAGAGCAATGCAAGCTGATTCGCAAACAGAGCTAAACAACACTTTTTTATTGTTCCCCAACACAGATCAACTTTTTCTATCAGCATATGAATAAATCAACAACCCAGTGCAAACCATATTGCATTTAATATTCATCACCTTCGGGCAATGTATCACTACTTCGCAGAATATTTACTTCACTCAATATTCCAAATAAAAATAGTTTTCACCCGTGATGATATTCAATCAACGATAACAGCTCGTATGTGCCAGCAAAAAGGCTCCAAAAAGAAAGCCCCACATCCCCCGGCGACCGTACCGGGCTCAAAGTAACTCTTGACCGAACAAGAATGCCACAGCCAAGAGCCAAGGGCGTGTTAGTTTTCACTGCACAGAAGCAAAGTTTTGCTGCTCCCATCGCTCGTCATGAACGTGCACCCCGTTCTTATGGAGTGCTGAAGCAAACTGTGCAAACTTGTCCTGCTACTTGGTCCTGGCTGCAAACTGCCGGAAACTGCAACCAGACACGGCACGTCGCTCAGCAAAACTCTTCCCCGAATTGCATGTAAAACATCTAGCAAAACATTAATTTGAGTACGGCTAAAAGTAAACTGTTTTGCTGCACCCGCTGAAAGATAGCTGGTCCAAGGGCGAAAAGGCGATCGGAAGCGAAGGGTGCCTGCTCGGTATACCTAGTTATTGGGACGCTTTTCCGGTAAAGGGAAGCAATAGGTTCACCCTTGTCAGCACCGAAAGCATATGTAGGTTTTGAGTTTTGTGCTACGAGAGTTAACATGCACCTGACAGGGCGGGTCCGTTCTTGTGTGGGAGTTTTTCAACTAACTTAAATTTTAACGGATAGTCGCTTTTTATAGTAAACGAGGGAAGGTCTTTTGGGATGTTAGTAAAAAACGGAAAGAAAGCAAACCTTCCAAAACTGGGCAATTGTTTTTAACGCTTGATTAATTCTTTGCATCCCATTCTGGTCTGCCCGGAACAGACCCTCTTTGGGTGTGATGCTAGTTTCTAAAATGTAATCGAACTTTGGGCACCCAAATTGGCTTCCCTTAGCCGTAATCTGTTGATTCCAGTCAGTGGATTTGGTTTGAAATTTGCTCCAAAAAAGTAGGGATGAAAAAGTTGCTCCGCTTTCCGGCTCACCAGCAGACTCACACCCAAACATTTCTCCTAAAATGGCTGTGGCTTCTCTAAAACCTGCTCGTGTGAGAGAGTTTGTGAACGTGGACACACTCACAACCACAAAAAGGGGTCCAAAGAATGAAACAAGACCGAGAAAAGCAGAAGGGAACTTTTGCAATTTGATTCCAGCCAGTGCTGCACTTTTCTGATTGTTTGCTGCTGCAGTTCTTGTGTTTGGTCTCCGAAACCGTAACCGATTTCCTTGCCAATTTCCTTGCTTTCCGTGTGCAAAACTGTGCTGGGGTCGGGAGACAATGTAGCTGGGGTCGGGAGACAGCCACCACACAGCACAGCAATGGAACAAATCGAACCAACTGAAAGGGCTAAAAACTCCCCAAAACTATTAAATGAAAGACGGATGAACGAAACCTACCCAAGGAACAAACAAAAAGGAACCTTCCGACTTACTGTAGCGCTTGGACGACGCCGGCGACGGCCTCCAGAAACGGTTGTCCACTAACGTAAACGGCTCACGTACGATAACTCAACCTCCGCCGCGCACGTGGAACGTGTTTCGTTTGTGTCGGAGCTGGGTGTGGAGGGAAATAATTACATTGAATTCTTTTATAATTATACACCGTGTATCCCGTGTACCGTGTACGATGCCCCAAGGTCCTCTTGGAAAGCAAGCGCAAAACTTGTTCCGACTGTGGGGACGTGAAACTGAGAACACACCAAGAAAGAAGGTACACGTAACGTATCCAGGGCCAGGGCCACCAGCATCTTCAGAATCGGAAAAGAAACCTTTCCCAACCCGCCCGATGTTGCCGCAATTCTTCGGATGGAGCAAAACCGCAATGCATCTTCCCCGAACACATCACCTCGTCCTCGTCTGATTATTGATTCCAGCGCTGCGATAAGACTGCCTGCTACTCGTCCTCGCCTCGTGCGATGGTGTGATATTTCGCCAGCATCCAGTGCAACACAGAGTTGCTGTTCCTGGAGTTACTGGCAGTTTGAAGGTTTGCCGTTGGATAAAAATTATAACTCAAGTAGGCCTCTCGCCTGCTCCACAACCAGTTCCGAACCCGACCGTTTCGGTGTGAGTGATGAAGCACTGCGCTGCTAATGGACTCGATCCATTTTTGGAGCCCACCGCAAAGTCGCAGTTGCTGCGGTGGTTCGTTCTTGATGGTGTGAATTCGTACACTCTAAGACTGTATCACGTTACACGGTGTTAGTCCGGGTCCGGATGAGATTGTACTTTTTCCTCAGTTTTTGGAAATCAGGAACTTCTGCTCCGTAATCGTTTATCAGCCGAACAGAACGGACTTTAATCAGTTAAAGTAATATAAATCTGGTCTCGGGCTCTCGAGCCTGCTTCATGCAACCCTCCGCTGTTCGGTTTCCAAGGTTGCCGTGGAAAGTGCCTCCTCTCCACTTCGCAGGAAAGAAAGCTTACATCCCTTGTAAGCATCGCGTGCATAACAACCTTCTGGAAAAAAGGGCTAATGGAGTCCCTGAGTGCAGGTTTATTTGTTCCTACTTTGCGCTTCGCTTTCGAGAGCTGTTTACATACCACACGGAGAAGCAAAAGTACACGTGTGTGTTTTGTCGATGGAAGAATGAACACACACAAACAAAATAGGACGCTGTAAGTCGCTGGTGCGGTTCAAACCCCCACAGCCGCTGCCTGGGAACTACTGCTCACTGCAATCCTTGTGAAGCACATTCCATTCGCGCAGGGCGGTTTGGGCTGGGGCGTGTATCGCTTAATCGAGCTCTTACGGATGCAAATTTTATTCCATCCTTGCCGTTGCGATGAAGAGCTGTGAGCTGTTTTTAAAAGTCTGTTTCCAGAAGTGTGCACCACTCGGCGAACCCGGAGGAAATGCCTTGATGCCGTTTTTTTCCCACATCCCTGTGAATGGTTGTGGCGGTCCTTTCGGTTCGGTGTCTGCGTTTTGAGAAGTTCTCTGCCTGGCAATTGGCATCAGACGCATTTGGCACGGTGCGTGATGACTGACTTATTTTGCAACTCGTTTTTTTTGCAAATTTCTCACTCCCTTAACTGCTTGACGTGTGTCCAAATGTGGTTCAAAACTTCGCCACAATCGTTGCCTGCGCTGGTGCTCCCCTTTTTGTATTGTTTTCCTAAACGCGCCACTTTCAACACTTGGAATTATGGTGCGCTGAAGCTGAGTAACGGGCTACGGGAGATAACGCTCCTTCCGCGGGGTGAAGGTTTTGCCCATTAAAATTCAATAGATCATTAGAAAACAATAACATAAACGGTTCGTGAGCGGTTTAGTTCGCCACTCGATAAGACGGCGGAGACCTTCGGCTCTTCAGCCGGACTCTTTTGCCCGTTTTGTGCCAGGCGGTGCCGATGACAAAGTTACGAGAGCTACCACCACCGACCATCGGGAGATCGAGATCGAGGGAGTCTTCAAGCTGTCTGGTACTACCTTTCCCTTCTGAGGCTTTGCGCGGGGAGTGCTCTCGTACGGAGTGGAGGACCGAACATACAAGAAAGCCTTCACGTGAGAGCAGAGCAACAGCACAAAAAAAACTCTGGAGTCTTCAACTCATTTGATTTGCATAGGTTTCGCTTGGTCGGTGTGGGGAGTGTTTGAAGACGACAGGAAGGAAAGTGCTGGTAAGAAACGAATTTTTAATAGCTTCTCATTCCAACAAACGCAACTGCCTTTTCTCCTTCGCCAGGCACTTTGGGGCCGATGGTCCAAACTTACAGGAACAAGAGAGTTTTTTTTCTCTCCACCACACACAGCCCTTGGCAATGTTTGGGCTCGATCGATCGTGCCTGAAGACGGTGAGCGTGTACCGCAAGACACTCGCCTGGAAGCTGGACGGATGAATCGTTCGATTTGAATAATTTATTCATTCGCCATCATCGGTCGCCTGCCACAGGAGCGATGGTTGGAAACGCGTTTTTTTTTTGCTTTCCAAAAGAAGAGTCGCAGAAGAAAGAGCAAACAGAAAAAATAAGCAAACGCTGATTTCAAAATGGCGATAAAATAATCACCCAAAAGTGTATGGATGTTTCGGTTGGACGTTGGACGGCACAAAAGCAACAAAAAACGTACACTTTCGGAATAAGTGTCCCATATACGTCCACCCGGAGGGGGACAATCCTTCATCAACTTGTACACTTTAGTGGCGAACGATCGGTCGTATGACAGGTTTTGAATTTTTTTTTTTGTTATTCCCACCACTGTCTCCCTAGAGGGCGCTCCGAACACCACGTTTCAGACTTGAGTGGCTTAATCCGAAGAAAAAAAGCGCTCGTCGCGCGGCATGGGGCAACATTAAAGAGAAATAACATTAATTAGTGTTATGTTGCTATATTTAACACATTCCGAGCCGCCCTAGAGTCCTGCCATGGTGGATGGCGATAAAAAACACACACCTATACATACAGGAAACGCCAAGTGGGCAAATGGATGGATGGATTCGTTTCCTGTTTCCAGCTTACTTTTCTCCTCTCCAGTCCAAGTGGCAAGAATCGGTAATGGCCCGGGCGGTACGTTTTGAGTGTGACATTCTTGAATGAAATTCTACAACCGGTCCATCGTCCATCGTGCTGAAGAGGCTGTGAAACGGCTGTGGAGTGTGTTTCGTTTGTCTTTTTGCTCATTATACAACGCCCGACCGTGCTATGTGTGTGTGTGTGTGTCAAGTGTTGTTTAATGTTTGAGGTTTTGAGTCAGTCCAATACCTTTGTCACGCTGGATGCGAGATTTTGGAATGCCATTAAGGGATTGAAGACTCAACCTTGGAGACTATGAATGGGAGATGTATTCACTTCTTACTCCATTAATAGCTCAGCCAACCGTCGCTACAATGTCCAATTCAACACGAAACAAATGACACACCATTTGATGTTAGTGCACTTCCACGCCACACAATGCCTGGCATGACAAATGGCGTGGCAGGCAATGAATCCCGGTCGTAAGAATAGCACTTGTGGCTTCTCTTCTGCCACCTCGACAGAATCTTCTGCACATTGGGGCGTTCCATTGCTCTCCAACCAACAAAAAAAGAGGGAACGACAAAGTAACGCTGCATTACACCTTGGACCTGCAAAAAAAGAGAGCGCCGCTACACAAAAAACCCAACGATCGATTGCATACTGAGCGGAAGTTTCTCCACCACGATGCACCGAGAACAAAAAGGCAAGCGAAACGTTGCACTTTTGATTTATGGTGGCGAATCACTTGCGGTCCAGCGGTGATGATAATTATTTTATCCATCCAGGGGTGTTTTTGTTGCACCCCACTCTTCCCCGGTGCAATTTTTCTTTAACCACTTGCTCCTTCTTGGTCCACTTGTGTTCCGTTTGCTGTCATTCCGCTGCATGACACACCGACCGGGCCCGCTCATAATCGTGCCTCCACAAGTGTGCAATCTTATCATTATGTCGCCAACGATGCAGGCTATAAATCTCCCCGCTTCCCATTGAAGCTCGTTCGTTTGTCGGGGCTGGTGAGAATTATAATTATCGAAGGCTCAAAGCCTCAGACACTTTGCGTAATAACGGGGCCCTGTCGATCGATATTCGATTTGCCTGCGCTCGCAATCGATCGAGTTGCATTCAATGGTTGCAGGCTAAAAATGAAGCCTCTGGCAAGGAATGAGAGGATGGAAATACAGTAGAAAAAACTCGTTCCATTAGCGACCATGATGTCGTCCGATGAAAGTCGCCCGATCGTGTCATTGATTAATGCATCCAATTCCCGTCCATCATTACCTCCACGCGCTCGCGGGAACCGACTTGTGTTCAGAAGTCGTTCAAACTGGCCCAAACCGTCACCTTGCCTGGGCTACCATTTTTATTTTCCCACACATACACACACACACACACACACGCTCTCTCTCTTGTTACATTGTAGCACCTCAATCTGCTACCGGGACCGCGCCCTAGGTGTCCGGCGCAATTCCGCTCGATTACCTCTGGCATGTTTAATCAGCAGCTGGAGATGAGCTTTCGATGTCGCCTTTGAAATGAGATCCTTAAGAGCAGGACATTTCATTTTTGGTTGATCGAGCGGTACACACGCTCGCATGATCTCGCCTCCATTGTCCAAAGAATGAGCGAAGCATGAGAATGAGCTTTCGGGATGTTCCAATCATTTATCAAACCGTTCCCGAAAACCGGACCGCAAACCGGCTTCCCCTAAACGGCAGGACGGTGCAGAACGGTGACAGTGACAGATGGATGGAATGGAACCTAAGTGTGTGTGTGCGTGTGCGGTTGGATTCATTTCCTTTCCTTTTTGAGATACCGACCGAGCTAATAAATGACGCCAGCCAACAAGATCGTCCAGCGCTGATATAGAGCGTCGCAGCGTGGACACGTCTCGCTGTAAGTGATGCGCTAATTGATATCAGAGCACAACCTGAGCACAAACCTTCCCCCTTACCACGAGGCTCGGATTGATAGTGCGGTGCACCGTGTGTTTGGTGCAAAAATTGATGCCATGTCTTGTCCATATCATTAGCGTCCATTAACGGTGAACATGACCATTGTCGAGGTCCGAAAAATATGACTTTTTACTTACTTCAAGGCACTTCAGTGGCTCTACCGGTTGCATATACTTTTGCACTTGCTTGTAATTCCAGCTCCGGTTCAATCGATGCCACTTGATTCTGTCGATTAATGTCACGCTTGAAATTATGTCCCATTAATGGGAATGTCTGCTGCAACAGCAACAAACGGCAAAAAATGCCCAACCACTGGTCAATATCAAGCGGTTGACCTCATCCTCGATGGAGCAGCAATGGCAAAAAATGTGCTGTGGTTTGATGAATGCTGATCACTGTTGTCGAATCAATCGCTCAACATCTCGACACGGCCACGGTGCCTCGATGGGAGAGGGCAAAATAAAGAGCACAAAATCTGAGATAAAACCACGGACGAATGGCTGTGTGTGTGTGCATCGGCAAAATTGCATAATGCCTGCGGGTGTGCAACAAGCTGGTTTGGACGTCGCCTTCATCGTCGTCGTTCATCATTCTTTGTGGAATTGCACATCAATCGTACCAGACCGCAGCACCGATCATCAATCGTCCGTGCAGCCACACACACACACACAATATCCTGTGGAGAGGATAATTATGCACACCGGAACGCGAAATGGTGACTTCTCTCTTGCAGAGCACTTTCGGACCAACAATTACCTGCGCTCTGTGCCACAAAGCCCCAAACAACAACGAAGAAATGTTATGAAAAATTTTAACCTCTCAAGCCTTCCTCTGGAATGCGTCATTTCGATGATGGTAATGAATAATTTCATGCACCTAATGATTAGAGGCCTTTTTTAGTTCGCGCTGAACGTTCGAGACCCACAAGACACAAACACACAGAGACGGAAGAATGTATTCCCTGTTTTACCACGCACATTCTCCTCGCATGAGCGCAACATTTGCGCCGAGAAATAAAATATTGCAAACAACAAAAGGGGAGCTCAAAAAACGCCTTCCTTGGGATAACGAAAAAAAGTTGCGTTCAAGGTGTATTCTGAGATTTTCATCCCTCCAGTCCCGGTCGGTCGGTGGTGATTAATTTCAAAATTTCAACCCGGTACAAGCTCCATCCAGTTCCTTGTGTCTGTGCCTGTGGTTTTGGAAGAAAATTGGACCACGCCAATGTCTCCCCGAGCCAGCCTTTCACGTACACGTACGAAATGCCCGCGTAATTACGACCAATCCAAAACCTAGCCCCAACGTTTTACATGTGAGTGTGTGTGCGTGGTGCCCTGTGTACTTGCTGTGCCTGAACTCATTGTTGCGACGGTTGCCTGAGCTGAAGGCACCAACCATTTGTCTTCCGCGGGCGCGAGATCGATCGAGGTCAAAAAATCGGCCACAGAATCAGTGCCGGAGAGCTGTCTGTGGGCTTGCTTAGTAGGGTTAGTGTCCATTAGCTGAAAGAGCCCGTTTTTTGCCCGTTGTTGTTCACACTGTGGCCACATTCCTAGGCCCTAGGTGGTAACGCTAGACAACGCGAGCTCATTAGAAATCAATTACCAATTCTCAACAGTTCACACTTCGCGTTACAGCGCTGATTGTGAGTAATTGTGCTGTGCGTTCGGAGCAGAGTCGTGGACCAATCTGTGGCAGGTGTTCTTTGTGGCGTTGGAAATGGCAGACAGCACTGCCAAAAAAACCCCACTGCTTGTTACTCTACACCCCAATAGAATCCTCTTCATCGTTGTCAGTCTCCATTTTTAGCGAAACCAATCAGCAGTAAAACAGTTTCCTCGAAGATACCTGCTCGAAGTCTGCGAAACGGGTCGCAACGCTGTAGGCTTCATGCAGTCTTCCAACTTAAGCCGCCGGTCGATAAAATTTATCGCTTATCGGAAGAGTAATAAAATATATTTTGCCCGACAAAACTTCATCAAAGTTTTGATCCCGTACGGCTACGTCTAAGCGACATAAAATCATTCACTCACCCAGTCCTCGGGCTCTTCCAACCCTAACAACCGCTCTAGCGAAACCGCAAAATGCAATCAAACCTGAATTGGGCAAAGAAACCTTCCAGTTATGCTTCTTTTTTTTTTTGTTGCTGTTGTGAGACGTACACTCAAATGCATCTTTTATAGCTTGGGAGTTATCCCGACGCCCGTCGCCCGGTGCGGTTATCGTCGCGTGTGAACCGAAACTGTAGACATAATTTTAGACGAATTCACCCTCCATTAAAAAATCGTTTCGGGTCTCGTGCGGTTCTGTGGTTATGCTGTGGGGTTTTTTTTTCTTCATTTTTTACTGTTCACCCTTTCCTTAAACGCCAATGTCAGCCTGTCCTTGAGACAGCGGATCCTAAACGGATTGATCCTAGATGATTATACATCAACAAACGCGTTCGAGCCCGCCATCATAAACCGCACCGCGATCGAAGGAGCGGATCACGTTCGTAAATCATTCTCCGACACGGATCGATCCTCTCTTTGGAGATCCTTTGGCGGCAGTGTTCTTGAAAGTGTGCAAAACACATCCGTGTGACTTTATATGGATACTAAATTTTACATCTCAGTTATAATTGGAAACTCTCTTTACATAGCGCCTGGCAGATGTAAGAATTGTATTACTTTGACGCTTCTGCGGTGCGAATTACGGTGACACGGGCGTGTGAAATATCTATCAAATAAAAGTCTGCCACTTTACCAGGCTCAATGCACTTAGGCGATTGCAATCCAACATCCCATTAGCAGCATTGCGACCTCAGACCAACGCCAAACGAAACGATCGTAAGGAAATGGTCAACCCACCATAAACGAAGCAACAGAAAAAAAACACAAAGTTAGGCAGACAGCGTACGGTTTGATATAAAATATAGCCTGCCAGCGGCTCGTATCGCTTAATTATGCTAATTACCAGCCGCGAAAGATGTCGGCAGATATTGGCAGTTCACCGTTCGGGCAAATGGCGGCGAATCGAATGGTGTGCAAATGAGGCTTCGGGTGGCTCATTGGTGCGTTCTCCTGTGCCTGTTTTGGACTTGGACGGAGCTTAAACGGTTCGATTATTTATTTTGGGTTTTTTTTTCTTTCTTGGGGAGGGAGTTTAGCTCTGAGGGCTATTAGAGCCAGCCTAGCTCCAGATTGGCAGATGGTAGATTAATGGAGCTTCCAGCGCTTGACCAATAGCGCTTGACGCAACCGATCGAATTGATCCGATAGCAAACTGATATGATGGGACCCTTGCCTGTGCGGTTTTTTGCTTTTTTTTTTTTTTTGCTATTCCACCATCACCTATCTGATGGTGAGGAGCTTTTTCGGGGCAATCTTATAAAGCTATTTATTGCCGCGCGCGGGTTTAAAAAAAAACAGCAGAAGTGACAAAAAATGCTAAACGTTTTTAATGGTTCCAATCGGACGGTGGGGCGGTTGAGCAGTGTGACACGTTGGTTACATTCTTCTGACCGTATCACCAATTTCGGCCTGTGTGTGTGCCCATTTAGAGACATCCCCTTGCCAGAAAGGAAACCGTTTTGGTGGAGTTCCCCACAGCATCAGAGGATACGTGTGTTTGTTTCTACCACTCCGCAAAACCGAACCTGTCCAGCGCGGAGGTTCAAAAGACCTCCTCCGAAGATGTACACCGCTCCACCGGTGATGTGTGGCGTAATGTTTGAACTTGTCGGTGCTGACGCTTTAATCTTCGCCGGGACTTCGTCTTGTCATCGTTAAAGCAAACAGCGCGTCCAGCGTGCGAAGCGTTCGAGTACGTCCGAGTACATCCATCAAGTGGCGGAATGGTTTAAGGGAGCTCTCCCAGGTTGGAGTGTGTTAAATAATTCTCCGCAGCTCACATACACAGATGGATAGGTTCAAGGCGACTGGGTAAAAACAATACCCAGATATTCGAGCTTCGATTCTCAAGCTGGGCGGGCAAAAAACCAATTCCGAACCGCTCCGAAACTGAGATGCATTGTTGAGGTGCATCCAAAGCTTGAAGAATGAATGGGAGCGAGATCGGAGTGGAGTTGCTGTTGAACATGGACCAATATTGACGAACCGAACGGCGAGTGGGGAAGTACCTTACCGTTCGTTTGCTCAAGCATCAACCTGTATACGCTTGGCCGCAGCAGGAAAGGATACGAAAAATCAATTAATATTCAATTCTCAAACCATTATTCTCATCGCGCGCGCTCGTGTGTTTCTGTGTGCGCTTTTTTCACCGCCCCAGCCGGGCGGAATCCATCCCAAAATAAACCAACCGGTCGGGAAATGTTCGTTTGTGTGGCTGAAACTGTTTGCAGATGATTTCAATTGCCAAACATAAATCAGTGACGCACTGAGCCGTGTGGACAGTGGAGTATTTGTGTGTGCGTTTTTTTCCCACTATTTTTTGACCCTCACAAAAAGACACGAAAAGCTACTCACTTACCACCACCCTCCAAAAAGTGTCACATAAGCTACCCGTCGCTCGGGGATTTTTTGTTGTGTGCGAGCTCCATGTGCTCCATGCGCATCCTTGCTGACCTCAGAGTGTAGCAAACACGGTATTTTTGAATGACGCACACACTCTCGCAGCAGCAGCGTGTTTTACGGTCGTTTGTTACAAAGTCTCAGATGAGGCACTTTTTAAAATGTACTTCCACACACTCTCACACACACACACACACACACACTCAGTCGCTCTAAAAAGCCTTTTTATAACTGCGCCAACGCACTGAGTCGGTACATCCTGGGCTGAAAAGCGACGAATTTTCGCACTTTTCTCCACGTAGTTGAAAATTCGATTTACGAGTGAAGCATATAAAATATAATCCTTTTTCCTCCCTGTGCTGCTTTTTTACACTCGGAAGTGGAAAATTGTAGCTTAAGCTGCTCGTCACTTTGTCCGCCGATGGTTGATTTTGTTTCGTTTTTTTAACCCCATCTCACCCTCCATCGGTATGGTTTGATGATGCTAAAGTATCGGCAGTGTTGGTTCGGGCGTTGGTTTTATGGTGTTCCCGGTCATGGCCATGGCTGCTCTCCATCGCATCGCACAGGAGACATTATGAGTCGCAGTTAATCAGCTTACAGCGCGAATCGATGCTGCCGATCGATAGTGAGCCACAGTTTTCGGTGAAATTTTGATCACTACCCCAATCACCTCCGCAATGTCGAGCGGTGTAAGCATTGGAACGCTTATTTTGATAGCGGTAGAGTTTAATATTGAAATTTTAAACCTATTACTGTCAAGGTGAAAAATTACAAACTATTTTAAATAATCAGATTCAGTGTTTATTTCGATCTGAATTGACATTCAAGCGTTTGTTCATTTAAAGAGATATCATCATTCGAATAAAATGATACAGCTCTTGAGGCATGCTCCACTTCATTTGTTGTCTTCTCCACTAATTGTCTACCTTCTGGCGTCACCGGTTTGCAGGAAATTAATTTAGAGCATCAATAGCTCGATCAACTTTTCCTTATCAGAAGCCTTTCCTTTCGCCGCGCTGTGGCAGCGACATTCTACCGCTCATGAATATCAATCCCGCACATCCGGTCGTTCTGCGACGTTCTTGTGCACACACACACACACTTTGGTAAGCTCATCTGCCTCCGGGAAACATCTCCGGAGTTACGACGACCGTTCTTCAGTCCTCGTCGTCATCGTCGTTGGTCGATGGTCGATAAAGATAACGCGCACGCCAACGAAACCAGTTTCTCGAGTGGTTTGAGGGGTTGTGTGTTTTTGCTGCTACACCCTTTAAGCCCCTTCTGCGTGTGCTTTTGCAATCTTCACACACACACACACACACCCTCGAACTGGTTTCCGTCTTTGCTCTCGAGAACGATTTCTTTCCTTTTTGCTTCGCGTCGTCTCCCTACTCGTGACAGCTAGTTTGTGATCAACAGTTCAGCCCGATCTTATCAAACCTTCCGTTTTGAAGCGCTTAAGTAAAAAAGCAATTAATCGCAAGACTCGGGTGAATGTTTTTTGTGTTTGTTTCTGCACCATCCCACATTTTGTCCCATGCGGTGGTAGACGGTGGAGATGGTCCACAGAGCACTGATCGGATTAATATTTTTCCACCCCGCTGAGCATCGATTGCAGTGGCGGAAGCTTACATTGTGTACCGTTTGGCTGCTTGAAGCTGCAGAGAGCGTTGATGCTAATATTCCCGGATTAAGCTGCTTATTGAATATCCCTCTTACCCTTCCGGTAGGGTTCGGAGCATGGCGGTTGAGTGCGCCTCGACTTGAGTACTTTGTTGCAATCGAGGGCGTCATTCGTTTTGCAGACGCAGCAGGTACTGGCTTCGATTTTTTCCGCCCTGCGAGATCTTGTGAATGATGGTGTATTTAATTACATTTACAGCTTCCTCAGATGCATGGTAACTGTGGGCAGTACAGCAATGTTATTAGATGCAGTGAGTCAACTGCAACTGCAGCAGCACGTCTTTGAACTTGAATAAATAAAACAAGAATTAACATAAGCAACGCAACGAATGGAGCAGTATCTGACCCACACGACATCTCACTGATTAAATATAATTAATTATGATAGCTTTAATCACCTTTTTCATCCACTACTACTGGTCTCTTGCGCCGACAACTACCCTTTCACGACCTTAATCCCCCGAAACCGGTTCACCGGTGCAATTCGATGTGCAAAACATCCCGGAAAGACCCGCAGCATTCCCATGCACGCGTGTGCTTTTGGTATGGAAACTTTCCCGGTACTGTCAGCAATATCAGGGCAAAACCTTCCCGGAAGCTGCACTGCACAAACACGCTGCAACATGCTGCCCGACTACACGCGCTGCATTTCGGTGACCATTCGACCAGAAGGCGTACACGGCACGGGAAACCTGTTGTTGCGATCGGCGTTCAGGTCAAACCGATTCAAATTTGCTGAGCCAATAAATAATTTCACATGCGTGCATCACATGCATTAACGATAGAAAATCCCGCTTCCACGGCTCTTTTCACCCAACTGCTTTCCGTAGTGGGTCTAATTTTTGTAAAGAATTGTTGGAAATTGATCTCCAATGGCTAGGTCTATGTACCGTGTGCAGCATTGCGGAGAGGGAGCCACTGAACCATAATCTGTCATCAATTAGGCACGGACCGTCCATTTGAAGCTCATGCATAATTCCAACCCCATTTTCATAGGACTCATCTTCCACGAAGCTTTCATTTTTGGCTGGCACAAATAATCAACAGGCTTAATTTGGTTGAAATTGTGCTCAGCTACTGAATGTGGAAATGCAATTTAATTCCCCTTTTTTATTTTAAAGAGCCTTCATAACATCAGATCAAAATTCGATTTAAAATGATACCAAAAACACATATAAAACGAGTCACAAAGCTCCACCACCAATCGTCCTTAATTTCATCCCTCGTTACCCATGATGGAATGTCAGTTTCGGTTACCAATTTTGTAGCTCTTCTACCACGAAACGCAAAACCGCAGCACTCGATGCGATTGGAACGCGCACAGCGCCTGCATGTATGCATTCGGCAGCACAAAATGGGCTCTTTGCAGCAGGAAGCTTACATAGCGCCGAAACATTGCTTCTCCTCTGGGTGTTGTTCACGGTGGCCTTCAGCATCCTGCCTCTAAAACCATTCCTGAGCATGTCATTTCTAACCAAACCCAGCCCGTTGAATGTAAATTTTCGCTCTGACTTCCTGGAACAAGGTAACTACAAGCATCAGCTCGGGTGGTCTCTGGTGCCTTTTGGGGACACAAATTCGCACAACCACCGGGGTTGTACTCGTCGCAATGGGAATTTTATTTGTTTGTTCGTGTGTTTAAATCTTTTTTCCCATCCTCCTCCCTTCCCCGACCCAGTCCAGAATCGTTAACGCGACACTAATGATGCACCAGTTGGTACGTTGTCCGTTTCGGTCGGTTGGTGGTCGGAGTCGATCCATCACCCGGGACCGGGCTGAACAGCGAAAGACGAAAGGCTACTGCTAATTAAGCTACCAAGAGTAATGTCCTACCGTGCAACTGCTTTACGCGCTTGGCGCAACAACTGCAGCAGTGCAGCAGTTGTGTGACGTTTATTTTATTACCTTCCGTGCCGTGTAAGAAGCTCCAGGGCGACAGATGATGATTCCAGGGCAGTATCCTTCTTTCCCACCTCCCCGGGGCCTCGATGACGCCGATTATGGTATGTTTGTGTGTGTGTGCATTATTATCATAATTCCTAAATCATCCGCTTGCAACCGCGCACATGATATACGGGGCCTCGGTGTAGTTTCCGGCTAATGAGACAGGGGCAGTGTTTGTGGGAACGTCGCGGCGAAAAGCGAACAACGAAAAGGAAAAAAACCAACACCAGCAGCAGCCTCGAGCCACTGACAACCAAGGGTAAAGTGTAAAACTGTCGAAAAGTGGATCCGGGAATGGCAATGGTGGTCTCTGCTTCTGTCGTAAATTACCCAATAAATTATGCCACCGTCACAACTCTGGCGGTGGGATAGCTTTTTTTTGGCAACGGCAGCCTCTCAACGCTGGGAGGGATTGTGCATATTTTGGATGGGCTTAAGCCATTTCACTGACTTGCGGACTACCTAAATCACCACACTGCAAGCCCGTATCATCAACGTACTTTGGTGGTGGTAATTTCGGCTTTTTTATTGGTGGACACACTGTGTCAACTACTACAATGTGCTTCTTTTCTATTTTCTCTATATTATTTCTAGCAGAAGAGAGAGAGAGAGAGAGGAAGCTATTTCTGTCTCGCAATGAAAACATCCATTAAATCGGTTTGCCTGTTCAGTAGGCTGGTTTTGCAAGCGAAGCTGCAACAATGTAGACCACACTTTAGCGTTCCTGCGCTACACTGCAGCTCCGAATCGATACGCACGCCACGCGCCAGTAAAGCGCACCAGCAACAGTCAATACACAACCCAGCATCAATATTTGCTATTCATTAATTCAATATCGATGCGGCAGGACGCTCTCGGTTCGATGCAAGACCACCATCACCCCTCCCACCAATCCGTTGGTGGTCTTGCGGGCTTTTCTTATCAGATCGAACCAACCAAAAGGATGGAGCGCCAGAGACGAGCCCGTTGAAGCAAATGCACTTCAAACACGCTGCTACACACGTCCCGTGTTTTGATGCGAACCAAGGGCAACAAGCGTTCCTTCTGCTTCCTCGTTAAATCATGCCCCCCCATCTCAATCAACCAGTCAACCGTATCATGCAATCTTTTTGCCATCATTTGCCTTCCCATCGCACCGGCGAGAAATCAATCCTTTCGAATTGGATTCGCTCCGAGGTTGCCGTCGCTGCTGGCTTCCAGGTTGTACCGAGAAAATCCCGGCCATGATACAACGACACGGAGTGGGGTGTGGGGGTATAAAAAAGGAAGGCAAACCCGCCTCCTAGCTTTCTCAGCCCATCCTTCATGGTTTTGTGATTGTTTTTCCATTCCGCAACGGTGGCGACTTCTTCCACTTTCACAGTCGACTGTGTGCAAACTGGTGCTCTCGGTATAACCGTGTTACAGCTCCAACGGAACACGAGCGAACATTTTGTGGGTGGTTGGGGGGTGATGTTTCGTGTTTCGATAGCATTTAGTAGAAACAACCACCACAGTGCGGCATGAAAAAAAACACATCCAATGATGACCATCTTCAGGCAGAGGGCTGCCGATGGCTGCCGTTGACGTGAGCCGGTGAAGTTCTTGGGATCTTTGGATACGGTTTTGGTTATAGAGTAGCGAGAAAACACACTCACACACACAAGATAAAGACGGCTACTTCCATATTCCATAACAAGTTGCACGGTACGGAGCAAATTAACCTGAAGCCGTGGGGAAAGAGGAACTCCGAGCCAAAAATGGTTCGTACTGGAAAAGCCTGACACAACAATCGTATCATTCGATATGCCCGCTGGTGAAATGGCCCGTATATCATGGTCATAGGAGGGAGTTTCCCTTGCATGGGAGATATCTTCCTTTCAAGATCGGTTCTAGGATGATGAGTTGGCGATGACATGCGACAACGGATCGATCTTGAAGGAAAATGAAATTAGCATCAAACCATCGATGAATGATGGCGACATAAAGATACAATCACAATCTGATACATGGTTTTACTGGAAGAGTTAAAGCTGCATTTTGATCGTTGGAAGGACTTTAAACGCTATGAACATCTCTTTGGAGCAGTTTGAAACTTAATGTTCTTCTTCAGCACATTTACATCATGACTCAGAGCTCCAAAACATTTCCTTTTCTCCTTGAACCCGTATCACCTTTCAGGGGAAGACGTAACGGTCTGCCGCCGCTCAAACAATCACTTCAGAATCGACAACCGTTTCTCCAAAAAAACAAAAATACCCCAAATGTCTCGAGGTCACTCGTTGACTTCGACCCCGATTTCGTAACCTGACCCGGGCCAACCCTGTACTAATGTTTGTACCTTTTCTCGCTCTTTCACAGATACATCCACTCCAAGGAAAAGCCATTCAAATGCACCGAATGTGGCAAAGGCTTCTGCCAGTCGCGCACCCTCGCCGTCCACAAGATCCTGCACATGGAGGAATCGCCGCACAAGTGTCCCGTGTGCAACCGGAGCTTCAACCAGCGCTCCAACCTGAAGACGCACCTGCTCACCCACACCGACCACAAGCCGTACGAGTGCAACTCGTGCGGGAAAGTCTTCCGCCGGAACTGCGACCTGCGGCGCCATGCCCTAACGCACACGGTCGGGGACGTTCCGTCGGAAGCGCTCGACGTTGGGGTGGACGATGATGGACATCAGCTGAGCGGAGATGAGGATGAAACGGTGCTGGAGGTAGACTCTCCCGTACACTCGCCGGCGGGACGGCTTCGTTCCGTTTCGCCACCGCTCGATATGCCCGTGTCGGCCGAGCTGGACGATGACGATCGGGAGGAGGACGAACGGCGATCGGTGATGGAAGCGCGCCGTCGTGCCGCTCGCGACGACGAGGATGACGAGGAGGAAGATGAAGAGGAAGACGATCTTATCAGTGTGGCGGGACACGAACCGGACCCCACACCGGTAGTCCAGTGTCACCACGAGCGACCGATGGGTTCCAAGAGCCCGTACACGATGCGTCCTCAGTACGATCACGGCAGTCGCTCGTCGATGTCTTCCCAATCGTCACAGCACTCCAGCTCAATGCATCCGACCGGGCATGGCGAAGACTCGCGCGACAGTGGGCCGATGGTGATGCCACATCCCTCATCACACGCACCGGACGTCTTCGTACCGATGCTTCATGTGCGGCGTGATCTTCACCACAAGATGGGACTGATTGGACGTGCCTCAGCAACAATCACAAGTAGTTCCGGCGGAGGAATGTTGGATGCAGGTGGAAGCTTCCTCAGTCACATTCCACTCCGCAAGCGCGCCATGGGCCCTGATGGAGAGCCGCATCCCATTATGAGTCGCAGCTTACACATGCCACCGGGAAGTCGTGGACCTCACAAGAGTCATCTTGTGGAAGATGTACATTCGGGACCTCCGGACTCACCGCACCGTGAACCTATGCCACTGATGTCACCCTCCGTCCCATCTGCATCACCCGTGCTGCTCTCACCTCATCTTCCACCCGGGCTTGCTCTTCCACCGCCACCTCCACCACCACCAGCTCCGAGCTCAATGGCAGTACCGATCAACCTTGCGAACCTGTCCAACCTTCCCGTCGTACTGCCACCAGCACCAGCTCCGAGTGTGCTAGTTGGACCCGGCAGCGGACCTGGTAGCAGTTCAGCGGCAGCCTCTCCACACCATCCACACCCGGGAGTGCTGGCGTCACCGAGCTCTTCCAGCTCATTGAAAGGTTCGTCCACACCGTCGGTAGCTTCTTCGTCGTCCACGAGTACAACACCGCAGGTAGTAGCACCGGCAGTGCCACCGCCACCACGTAAGACGGGCTTTAGCATAGAGGACATCATGCGTCGCTAGTAGACATCCGGCGGCATGAGCGGCAACAGTACAAACTGCGACTTTAGAAATGTGCTTCCGAGGCGTACATCTCCCTTTTAGGTTAGAATCCAACGCGTTCGACACCAAGTGTCGAGCTCCTTTTCCCCCCTTTACTGATGCGTTTAAAAGAGCAATAGGAAGTTTAAGAAATAGTACCCCCATTTTTTCTGTAACAAATAGACTCTACAGTAGTACACTAAGCGATAGAGTGGTTATGCCAACAGTGCCTTTACTTGATGATCTGCAGCAAATAGCCTTGGTAGGTCAGTGAACAAACCAAACGCTCGGTTTCTTCACGGTGTTAACTTCCAGTAAGAGATAAGCGCTAGCAATAGGTAGCATTAGGAAGTGCTTCTTCGACAATACTGTAAACCGATACGTCTGTAACCGGGTTAGCTTAGCGGAGGATCTAGCTTCTCCATCAACAACTTTGTACAGGTGAGAGTCTTTGCATTTAAGAACCCAGTTCCGAGAAATAGGCTAGATTCGGTAGTGATTCTTACAAACGCTCCACGTAGACGGACGTGCCTTTTTTTTGACTATCCATCGCGTTGCCAACGCGTTGAGCCCCAACATGGCAGCTGTTAGTGATATATTACGCTGTAAGTATGCGAGTTGAAGTTGTAATCTGAAACCGGTACAAAAGAGAAGAATAACCGTTCATAAAAAAAACTACTTCCTTGACGGATGAGTGAATGTTGGTGTGTGTGTTGTCCTTCGATGTGAGGGGTAGTGTGTAGATTTCAATTACAGTTGCCGGTTCTAGTATGCATTTAACGCTTCATCTCTCACAACCATATCTAATGTCCCTGCTTCAGGGTGCAGGCGTGTACAGTGGGCCCTCTTTTTTACGGGCTTCGTTGGTGTGTGAGAGTTGTTGTGACGGTGAAGCATTAGCGTAAATAGAGCAAGTTCTCATACACATCAGGAACCTGTCGGTTAGTAAGAATTAGCTTAAAACTTCCTACCAAGTAAGTTATTTTTTGTGATTCGCTCGAACATTCGATACATTTGCAGCTCGTCTGCGGTGTTGCTTTTTTTTCGCTAGAATTTGTTAGGATGATAGTTTTCGGCACTAGACGGCACTAAGTGAAGTGCTTCACAGTTAGAAAGGGTCGACAAATCGTACAATCATTATCATTAATTGTATTATGTGTTTTTTTTTTTATTATTATTATTGTATGTTTCTCAAATGTCTTGAAGCGAATGAAATAAAGTAAAAAAATGATTTTTCAAAAAGCAAACAATCGGTGTTGATCATTAACGCGTTTCATGCCCGGCTAATGTGCATTGGCGAAAGAAAATTATCCTCCCCATGGCCTTCAGTAGTAGGTTTGCTTGGTTTGGCTGCATGCTCTACCCTGTATCGGTGTCTCGCAAGAAGAAAGAGCCTCTAATGGATTAGTGTGGACTTTTCATTAGAGTGATTACTGGTCAGCGAGTCTTCCCATGATGGCGATGGAAAGGATCTGCTGATGATCGACCCGAACCGGGTTGAAGAAGGCGATCGGCTGTTCCACTCATTTGCGTGATGTCTAATTAGTTCTGGAAAGAATTGCAAAATTCAACCATATCATTAGCTCAATAAGCCCGGTGAATGCCGTGAGACCAAACGGTGATCGCTAGTGTGCCGTTTGGGGTTTTGCCGTTCGGGCACATCCTTTCGGACGAAAGCACAATTCGCACAAGCCATCGCGTGTAGCAGATATCGGTTGGATAACAACCATCGAAAATTGAACCTTGAGCATGGCATGGCGAACGAAGCAAGCTGATGCAGAGTGCAAAGCAACAGCAAGAAAAAGTCAAAAGAAAGATAAAAAGCAGCACAAAATCGTTTTAATGAGCGAAACCCAAGCGCTGAAATGAAACGGGCAAACATGAGAAGCAAATAACAGAAGAAACCCGAAGAGGAGCAAAGTTTGATAGCAAGAAAAGCAAGAAGTTTTGATAAGCAACAACAAAAAGAAAGAAAAAAAAACACACGCACAACAGAACTGGAACGAAGAATCAACAAAACAAACACAAAAAAAGAGGTAAAGAACGGTTCGTTTGGAGGTCCCCGTGCACGATTCCACGAAACCGCTCCAGTCGGGCAAGGAAAGCTAAGGAAGTAACCCATAAGTCCTAACAGATAATCCGATTATGGCAATAAAGTTTAAATAGAGAGAGGGGAGGAGGATCACTGAGAGAGTAGAGGAAGGAGGAAAAGAAGGAAAAAGCAAGCAGCAGCAGCAGTAGGAGACAAAAAAAGGAACCTCCGCTAAGGAAGTCTGACCGAAGGATTAAAAATACACACAGCGAAGAAGGAAAAAAACTGTATCAACCTCAGCTCCAAATCCAAACGCGATCTGCGCCTTTCGAACAGCCAAAAGATGGTAAAGAATGTACCGAATGCCATCGACGACGACGACGACGACGACGGGACGATGTCCCCAACTTTTGTCGCCTAAACGTGACATCGAGGTCATTTTTCTTGTCATCTCGTGTTTCAGGCGACGGTGGGGGGTTCCTGCTGCTACGCTCCTTCCTACGACGGGATGGCCGGGAATGGATTGAAGAAAAGAAAAGCGAAGAAAACCGACGACTTGTGGTATTTTGCTGTGTGTTTGTGTCTGTGTGTGTGGGTCAAGATTAGAGGGTTTTGTTCTTGCAGGCAGCTCATCGATTGTCTTGAGGTGTCGATATGCTTTTCACACAGCGCAGGGGTGTGGATCGGGATGAAAGGAACAAGAAACTTCTAACAAACATTCGCTGTCGTCGGTGGTTGACTTTCCGTGGTGGGTCCCTTGTGGATTTAAGCCGTTCGCCGAACAAAGGGCTCATAATTTAAATGTCCATTTCGTTGGCTCACGTTTTTTCCCCTGTTGTCTGGGATTTTTCTTAGCCTCGGGTGTTATTATGTATGAGGAATTGTTGTTATTTGGCTGTTATTTTGTGAGTGTTTTTTGGGGACAGGAAATACAGAATTAAAAGATTTTTGGTTATTCAAAAGTACGACAAACATTAAACAATATTTACAAGGTCTTCGCAAGAGTAGATTCTTTAGTGTCCTACTAATGGCGTGACAAACAGCTTCTTAAACTTCCATCTCACCGAAACCTGTTCAATTCAATTCAAACCATTTCCTCCAAGAACAAAACGTTTCATTGCACCTCTCACAGCCATTTCCATTTGTCATCTTGATCCTAAAAGCTTCCCAATGATACTAAAAACGAGGCAAACACACAAGCCACAAACTATTTAACAGCCATCCTCATTACATCCTATTCCATACCTTCCAACAGCACCTTTCAAGACGCTTCGTGCGATTTATTTTAACGACGCTTCAGTACGAAATGGAATCATTTAGCGCACCACAACCTTACTGATCGAACCGGACGTACCCGTAAACCCATCGCCCATCCAAAAATTGACCCAAAAAAGGCCACAAAAACCCCTCTCCTCAAACCAGAACACGAAAAACAACTCTCCACCATTACCACGAGATAAAGCAAGGGGCACTTGCTGCACAGACGGTCGGCCAAACACGTCCCAAAGCAGGGCCCAAGACTCCCCCCCGGAGGACATAATCAAAATTTACTACAATCACACTGCAAATTCGCAAAGACAGTCCGTGGTCGTAATCGTTTTTCAACATTTTCATTAAATTTTATGCATTCGGCACGGTGTTTTTGACGTCGCAATGTGTCGCACAGCGTATGTGCAGCGCGAGCTAACGAGTGCCTCGGCCTACTGCCGGAGGACATTTTAATGCGCCTCCTGCTCCCTTTACTCCAACGCGGTTGACATCTTCATCCCCTGGTGGTGCTGCTGCTGCCCACGGGCTTTTGCTTCCGTTTGCGTGTACACCGTCGACGAGTCAGAAAGCCCCGGGGGAGGGGAAAACGGGTCCGGAGTTTAGTGTCACTGCGACGACATGGTGCGTGTTGGCGTTTAATGGCTAATTAGTGCCAGCGTTTAATGCAACCGATCGGTGCTAGTGCCGTGCACCAGTGGGAAAGAATGGAGCTTAACGGCGCGTCTGATTTATGGAAATGAATAGCCTAGTCACACACACACACACGAGAGCCTCGGCTACGTTGACGCATCGATGCATGACGCACAGAGTGGTGACTCTTGTGGTGAATGTACGCTTTCACGCAGCATTCAAGCACCTATCCACAACACAAAAACCAACGCACCGCGACCCTTTAGTGCAAGTGCACATTACGCTGCATAATCACACACAGACATACGGTGCCATTTCACTCCACGGGGAGACCTACCGGGAGTTTACTGCCGAGGTCACTTTCATTAGGCTCGGGAATTGGTTTACGCTTCATCGAGACACAATTAGCACCTGGCACTAGGCCACGGTGGGTTCGATGAGCTGGTCCACATAGTGACCGATACCTCAACCCTTTTTAAGGCAGTCACTGCTAATGGTGTTTTAGTTCCTCCATATCCATTGCATGCAGCAAAATAATGCTCCAAACAGTGGGTCACTGTATCCTGTCATTGCAAGTATCACGATACAGCTTCGTCTTTCTTTCAGGACACCAAGAATTTATCACTGGAGCACATACAATCTCCCGAAATTCCGACAATAACGATTCTATTTGTGGTCGCACCAGAAGAGGACAACAATTTCGTATTCTCCGACCCACAAAACCGACCCAAGATCCGAATTCCAACAAAAGACGCTGCGACACTGCGTGGAAGCGAAACTTTCACCACCGCGCAAGAGCGCATCGGGCACAAACTTGCACATTTTGTGGATGCAGTTTGTAATTCGATCTATCAACGGGAGTGCGAAACTTTTCCGCTCACCACGAGCCCGGCCGAGGAGGTAGAGGTCTTTGCCGGCTCCGAGGTGACAGTGGAGGTGTGATGCGTTTCCAGAATCGCCAAGCGGAAAGTGCATCTTCCTGGGTATGTGAGGCATGGCAAAGAGGGCCAGAAGTGTCTTGGTGCATGTTAAAATGGTGCCTTAGCGTTCTGTTGCATGTTAAAATGGTGCCTTTGGAAGTATTTGGATGGCTAAATTTGCAGTCAGTGTGCCAATGTGCAGAAAGGAGAAAGATTGTCACAATAAGCAGCTCATGTTTTATTAAAGAGCACTCGTTTCGTTGCCAACTTCAAGTTTTTGAAAGCCACCGATGATAGAGACATGAAAATATGGTGCTCTAAAGTTGAAGAGATGTTGAGTCAGCAAGCTTTTGAAAGATTCTTCCTATTTTTTGCAGATGTTTCGTGCCAAAGCATCGCTCCAAAGGAAATCAATAGTAGATTACATCAGTTATCACATCAAAGAGCACGCTTTCCATCAGTGTAAAACCATTTAAAATCAGTTCCACGTTGCAATCAGTGCCAATTCTGGGGCAAAACCAGTCTTCCAGGAAGTATTGATTCCTTTGTCCACCTTGGGGACAGGTCAAACATCCCTTGATCATAGTGTAACTGCTACCGAAACTCCAGTACACCGAGCACACATTGTCTCGTGTTGGTCTTTGTTGGAAGTTCGTTTGGTGTGCTTCACGTACCGGAAAAATTGTCCCAGTCATGAGAATTCCCTCTGGACAAAGAAGCTCCCTGCTCGGACTCTTTTTGCTTGGCAACTCTTTTTCTGCACATCCGTGTCTGGCTTTCGTCGATGGAAAATGTCTTCCGCTCAAACAAAAAACAAAAATCGCATCTGCACCACCCCTATTGCTATTTCCTGTCAACGGAGCTGTTTTTCTTTCCGTTTTTGTCTACGTGCCATCACCCCGCGTTTTTGTCTGCAACGAGCAGCCGGGTCGGGCAAAACGGTGCAAACGGGTGCTTTCAGCAAGATTGCGTTTTAATGAATTTTTAACATCCCATCCTTGATCTCGGTGGCCCATCCGGTGTGTGTTTTTTTTTTGTCCGCGCTTGATGGAATATGGACCCCGGTGTCCGGTGCTGTGTCTGGTGCGAGAATGCAGTCCTCAAGGTGCACTTTTCTTTCACCTTTGAACGAAGCCAAACGTCAACGTGTGGAAGAAGCTTACGAGCGGTAGGAGGCAGAAATGAAGCTATGAAGTAAAGCAAGCATTCACCCGGAATCCAATGTCCTATTTAAATCCCTGTCTATCCCTCCCGGTTGGGGGCACGCGGTGGGTGCTTCTAAGAAGCGAAACCCCTCCCACCCACCAATGACGATGCGGGCCGGAACATATCCCTCGTAAATCCACGGCTTACGATCGGATTAGCCTCGGCCTCCGGGAGGTTCCGGACGAGCTTCTCGCAAACGGTAAGACGCTCGGGCGCTCGGAGCCAAACCGCATCCAACCGGTCGATCAATCGATCGATCGTGGCTGCGAAGGAAGCGCTCGCTCGGTGCGATACGCTACGCCATGGTTGTCCCACCATGCAGCTCTGTTCTAATCGGTAAATTTATGTCGTCCCACCAGCAGAAACCATTGAATTTAATCGTTATCGAATCAAATCTAATTATCAATAAATTAAGCTTACCTTTAGCCGGACGCCAATCACGGGACAGTGCTGGGCACAGGTACTGTGCTTGAAGGCTTGGACAAGGTTAACGAAGTACATGGCTACCGAACATTGGTAGAAGTAGGAGAAAGAATAAGAAAAAAACAACTCACACTCCAACACTCCGGGAGCGACTTCCAGCAACGCGCGGTACGGCGAGCAACTCTACCGGGATTAAGATTATTAACGATCGCAAGCTCCCGGTGTGACAGGCCCCACTATCTGATCTGTGCGCTTGTGTACCCCCTCCACCCACTGGCATCCACCGAAACCCGCCCAATGCGCGCGAGTGCTTCTTGCACACCAAACCAGAAGCTCAACCGGTGGTGGAACTGTAATTTAATCGGAAAATATGATAAAAAATATCGTCATAATTAAGATTCGACGACTACGACGACGACGACGACGTCTGGCCTTTTTCGAGGGTGTTGGCGATAGGCGTAGGCCGGGTTTTTCGTTGCCTTACCCCCGTCAGAAGACAGACATTGGCGAGGATTAACGGCACGCCACCGCCAAACTGGATCAGGCACCACAAACCACTGGAAAGGGAAGTATCAGGCTGGGAAAACGTGGTGTCTCTGGGGTGCCATTTTGAGCTGGCAAAAGCTTCTCGCGCTGAGCTGACGATTGATAGGCGTACGAGAAGAGAAATGGCAGCACACTGATTTTCCAGCGGTTCAGAATTAGGATGGTTTTCCTTTCAACAGCGCCACAAAAAGGGGCATAAAAACAGGAAAAGCTTACATGAAGAGAGGATGAGCTTTGCATGTGATTTAAATAATTATCGACGTTCGGTAGCCCGTAATTAAGGGAACCCGTTTCGTGCGGTAGATAACTCTCCAGTGAGCGTCTGCTGTAATCGGATGAGGATATTCGCTTCGTCACGCTTCCGGCTTAGGTGTGTCACTTGGGTATGAAAATCGGAAAAATATGTTTATCACTCAACGAGTAGCAGTTACGGTACAAGCGATTGGACACGATCGACTACACAGCTGGAGCGGTATTTGCATTTCGAGAACCCTATCGTCGAGTAAATCTCTCATTTCACGCTTCTTATGTTCTTTGTTTAATAAATTATTATACCTCTCCCGTTATCAGCATCTTGTACGCTCATTAACCACGACAAACCTTTCGTGCGGCAGCCAAATCGATCGGACACAACCGATTTCTACTGCTTTGTTTGTTTTATAATTAAGATTTATGATTCCCTGTGAATCACGCTCACGATAAGCTGCAGCTCAGCAAAGCCTTCTCCATTTAAAAGTCACTTATTACTCATCGGGGCCATTCCGGGAGCCCGGGCCCTGCCCCGAGAGTGTGCTATTCGACGAAATGTCACCGACGCAAATGTTAAACAGTAACGCAAACACAACCCTTTTGGCGAACTTTCACGCGACGCATAATTTACGCTTCAAACCAGGGCCCCGGGGTGGTGGTGGCGTGTCAACGGGTTTTCGGACTACTTCAAATCCCGGCATACCCGCACGGGGCTATTGTCACTATTATCGCGCGCCCGCGATGCACAAGCGAGCAACCGGAATTTCCCCTTTGGTCGAACCGGAACGCAACGCTAAACGCTTGCACGGCCGAATTAATCACACTCAAGCGTCCCTCAAGCCGCCGTCAATTCCACCGAAAAGACATACATCATCTTAATCCGCCCAGTTAGCCACTTGATGCCAGTTGGACATGACGGCGACGGGGTGTACGTGTTGCAGTTGCGACGTCTGGCGAAAATAAATGATCATCCACCAGAAACCAGAAGGCTTACGCGATCGCGCAATCGGAGTTGCACATGGTGAAGAGGAGAAGAGGAAGGTGTGACCAGAGCTGAGGAGGACGAAAAAAAACGGCAAAGAGGCTTATTAAACCCGGCTTAAGCCGGGCCGGTGGTAGCCTGTGGTTTTCTCAAGAAATCAACCCCGTCCAGAGGCAACCTGGGGAGAGGGTGCGAAGGTTCGGCAGGACAAATTCGGTAGTTGATTAATTTGAATATTCACCAAACACTGAACAACAACCGCTGCCGTTGGGCATCGATATTGAGAAGCGGGGCCCGGTCCACCCGGTTGACATTTGAGGAGCGCCCCCCCACGGGGTCCACGGGTGCGTTTGCTTGTGTGTGCCATGGACACCGAGCGACACTAATCCTCCCCCCGTCCTAGTGCGATTGGCAGTGCGGGAACGTAATTCTGCGAACTGACTAACACGCGGAGGGGGAGGATTGCGTGTTTTTTTCCTACGCTCCTCGGTGGGATGGGCTTTGACGCAATTTCTTCGCAAGGTAGACAACGGGCCGGTACGATGCGAGCCAGGCGGCCAATCGGTCTCGAGTGTTGGGTTTTGTTTGAAGTGTAAATACCGTTCGCTTGATTGAGGGCGATGGCAACATTTAATCTCTGAGCTCATCGAAACGGAGACATTTGTTTGGAGAAACAACACTGGCTTGGAGGTCTTGGACATGCATGGGGCGGAGGATGAGCGATTGTGCCACCATGATAGGTACCACTCAATCCAGATGGATCGAACGATGGGTGGAAGTACACTACAACAAACCGTATTGGTTTGTACCTATTGTCGCGAATTCGATCTGACGAGCTTGTCAATAGATATACTGCTAACAAAACTGTCTTTAAGGAGCTCTGGATGACTTATACTACAAGCGCGGAGATCCAGAGGGTCTGAAGGGCACAAACTTTGCTAGGAGCTCTGTCAACATGAGACATCCTGTAGTCTTCAGAAACACATTCTATCTGACATATTTTGAGCATTGCTCTTCTAGGCTAATAAGACATTTGCCATCTGCACGAAGGAAGCAAATACTCATTGCTACGTTGGACCATCTTGTGTGGTGGTCAAGTGCGAGACAAAATATTCCAGGAATGTAGTAGCGATTTTGTTCGCAGAAGATAACAGTGGTAGAGAGAAGAGTTTATTGGGTAATTCTTCCATTTGGCATAACGCCCTACGCGGACATGCCGGCCCATACAGGCTTTCGAGACTTAATTCATTACCACACAGCCGGATAGTCGATCCTTGCTACGGGGAGACGGTCCATTCTATGTTTGAACCTATGAAAGGCATGTTCGCAAGTTGTACGAGTTGACGACTGTACCACGGGACCGCCCCTATTGGACGGGATTGGGATTTTTGGGTAATATGATTAGTAAATAGGAGAATAACAATCAAGAGATATTCTTCTCTTTGTTCACTAAAATCTTCCGATATTTGTTTACATTTATATTTAAGTCTTGACCCTCTTTGCTACCTAAACTTCCTATTTTTTACATGAATTGTTAACATTTCTACAGCAATAACTTGGTCCAGTAGAGGATCAATATTCATTAGGTCCTAAAGGACACTTCAAGTCTATCAGCTACACTACTAAGCCATTCCACACTACAGCCTAGTACTGTACAGTTATATTCTTTTGGTAGTTTTTTTATTAACATTATCTACAGTACCAAACGTGAAAATCCCAGACGTGATCCAAAGATAACTAAAGCTTCCTGGAAGCTCACCAACAACCATTGCGGCATTTTCCGACTGGTCAGATGCAGAAAGTTCCTCCCTCTCACTCCCTCTCTGGTGTTCCATTTTGCAACAACTGTATCACCACATGCATGGTAACTGCCCCGAGGTCAGTAACTGTTCCTGGTTGTGTGTTTCGTACCGTTTTTTTTAGTACGCTTTTATGAGGGTTAGGTATTTATATTGCACGCCAACACGCCACGCAGCGCTTGCCAATCTCTTCACCACGTTCCTCTCCGTGTGCGTTTATGTCACGCAAGACCAGGCAGCCGTGCAGTACCTGGCAAGTCCAGATCCATTAAGATAAGCAAGCTGGAGCTCACTACCGAAGCAGGTTGTAGTTGTGACAAACACCGTCCGGGCTCCAAAAATATGCACCGTTTACGGGTGGGGTTTAATCGTCACACCCCAGGCATTTCCGATTCGCTGGAGTGGCTGGAGTGGTTTTATGTTTCTGGTTTTATCACAACCACGCTCCATTCCCGGCGCGGGATAAAGAGCCCTCCATGGGTTAAAGCTTAAGCAAAGGCAGCTTCTTAATATGCGCTCACAATTGGGGCTCGAAGAAGGCAGACATTCGCAACCTCGTAGATCTGCCGCGATGTGACAACGGCTTCCACTGGAGTTGCCGGCTTCCGAAAGCTTCTGACAGCACGTCCCGTGTCGCTTCTGGTCGACCCGAAAAACCAGTTGCAGTTAAGCGGTAACCAATTAATTATCGTTTTATTGCGATATACGCATACACCGCCGTAATGTCATTTAGCTAACCAAAACCCAGCAGTAGTAGTAGTTCGTGACACATAAAGATAAGACCTGCCTGAGCCGCACTACTCCGCTCTTGATAGCCACTTGTCCGGGCGGGCAATGGGAAGATTGTCGTCCCCCTGGTCGGGGTTGGGGCGCTTAATTACCCATTAATGAGTGACTGTTTTTTTTCTTCCACAAATTCCCTCTACCCTGCCTGCAGTACGACTTCCATTTTGACGTCGCTTCAAAAATATCTTCCCTCTGCTCCCTACCTTCGCAGAAGCAGCTATCTCGTCGGATTAAGTGAACCGTCCGCCAACTGTCGGGCTGATTTCTGATATCCTATTTGGCGATCGCCTTGCTGGGGCGTGCGGCGATGGGAATTAATACAGCCTCCGTTTGCGACCGGTGGCTTCCAGTGGTAGTTAGTTATCCTGTTTCCGAAGCAAGTTGGCGCAAAGCAAAAAAAAAAGAACACATAATACACGAAGGAACGCTAAAGCTACTTTCACATCCGGTGGCTGAAATAAAAGCACGACACGATAAACTCCACTCCTGCCCAGCTCCCCACGTTCGTGGTGACCTGATTTATCGGACAGTTCGTGTCGTAAATCTGTGCGCGGTCTGTGGGAGAGTATTATCACGCAAGCAAGGCAGAGGGCAAACATACAGCGCAAGTTGCACAGCAAAAAAAAGGTTCAACTTTTCTCCATCCTGGCGCAAAATCGGTACCGTTCCATCGGTGCTGACGAGGAGCAAATACTCCAAATACAGCATCAACAAGAACAACAACAACAACAACAACAAAAAACACTTTCCATCAAATGCACGATTTCGGTTACCATCGAGCTGGAAGGACGTTTTGTGGCAAAACCATGAAATGAGGTTCCCCAGCCAACCCGCCATCATTGCGCCATCTGTCAGCGTTCATGTTAGCGCGCGAAAACTTTCCATAATTGTGCCGTAAAGTGGCAAATTTACAGCATCAGGAAGTGGCAACACACTGTGTGTGTGAGTGTGTGTGTGGGTGAATGTGTACATAACAAAACGCTTTGTGGTAGATGGTAGAAAAGGGCACGAAAGCGCGTTGGAAGGAACGGTATGCTAACTTCTTCCCAATTTTACTGGTGAAGTATTTATTGGCAATACCAGCCAAAACAGTGCTGCCGATGCGCTGCGACGAACATCGACATGACAACGGTTAATTAAATTTAATTTGATCGACTTACGCGTCACCTAATTGGGTAATAAAAACGGATGACAAATGAAGCGGACGTGATCGTGCAGAGGGAGCCTCCTTTCGTCCTCCCCTTTGTTACTGTGATATTTAGCTAGAAAGATCGTACAGAACGGAGCCTTGATAGGTGTTGGGAGGACTGTTTGTGGCTAATGAAGCTGGTGGGAGGGTGAAAGTAAAGCCTGCAGAAGCCTCCAGCAGCCATTTGTTTTACGAATCAGAGACAACTGTCAGCGTAATGATGTTTCTGTTCGATCGTTACTAACGTTGATCGACACCTCGCGCCTTTGCACTTGGCAAAGGCTCCAGCATGCGCTGCTACAAAGTGTTAGCCTCGCTCGTTAGCCTGCAACAGCACCTGATCGACTTTTTTTTCTTCCTCTGAATGGAATGTTCAATCGAATCTGCATAATTTTAACCGGGACGCACAACCTGGACGTTACGTTTTCCTCCGCTCCGGTTCTTAGTTTTGTACAATCTTCAGCCTCCGATCAGTGCCACGCAAACGCTACATTCCGTCTCGGATGGGAGGATTTGTTTCGGTCCTGCCGCTGCGTGAAATGCGGAGTGAAAAATGCTGACCAACGCCATCTAAAAGCTTTGCTGGATAGGTTGTAAGCGTTTAGAGTGCGCGCACGCGAGCAAGATTGGAACAGGTTCCCCGGCTGGAGGCGCAATGCTTCCAGCATCCAACAGGGGATTCATCCCTCGAGCGCATTAGCCTTAGGAATCTCTCTCACTCTTTGCCCAGGAGTGATAGAAGACACCAGAGAAAGAAAGAGAGAGAGAGAAAAAGCAAAGAGCGTACACCATTCCCATTACCCCCGCGAGACGAAGATGAAGTATCGAACGATTATTTATGGACTCTTAAGTTTGATTTATAGCATAACTGAGGTATGAAATGTATAACAAAGTGAAAGGAGACGGCTCAAGACGGAGTCTGGCAAGCTGGTGCTGTGGTCTTCGCTTCATCCCGAGACGCTTCTCGCGACCGTCCGATGGGTGAGTTCGATTCTTTTTTATTAGATTCATTTTCATCGTCGTTCCACGGACTGGAAGGAAGGTTGGAAAAGAGGGGAGTTTGGTTTTGATTTGGCTCCAAAAATCTGTCGATCTCGGGGTGTTCCAAAAAAGGGACCAGAGCTTTCCTCTTGTATCTATGTGCGTGTGTGTGTGCTTGTCTGTGTTTATTTATCTCAAACCCTACACCACGCGCTGTATTTTATTTTATCAGCCTTTAATGGGTTTGTTTACGTCTAGCAATTTATCGCAGAACATCGTTGCGCTAGAGGGTCACCGAGGACGGAGCATCCAACCCTAATCGAGCGCTACCCCGGGTGGACCTGACATAAAATTAATCAAGCTCAGCGGTTCTGGATGGGTTGAGTGGTGCAGGCAAAGTGGGACTTGCTGGGATGCTCTAATGGAGGTATTTATTAGTTCGTACTTCGATTATGACTCACTCGCTCGGAGAAAAGGAAGCAAAAACCTTGCTCCAAAAAACATACTCAACTGCAATATCACACACAATTTACCTACCATTGCCCGTAACAACTAATTGAAGAGCAATAAACGTTGGCTACGAAATAAGAGACACCCTTTTTACCAAACATCTCAATAGACTTAGCACCACCATCTCTGATAAGATCATTCAGCCCCGCAGCTCTGAAGACCTTTTTGCCTTTTAATTTCCCTCCCGTGAGCAATCCAGCAAGTGGCTCAGCATTGCTTCCCATCGTACCACGCATCTTGACACCTTAAAGGAACCTCTAATTAGACCAGACCGTCGTAATCTCTCTCCACACACACACACACACGCACCCGAAAAGCGGGACGGTAAATGTTTGTTCGGGGCGATTGCTGCAGCAGAAACCGTTTAAACGTACACCAACATCAACCTGCCAGCATCCTTACACATTCCAGACAGGCTCGATAGTAGTAACAGCAGCAGCACGCACATACCGATACCGATTAACGAGCCATCGTCTTAATTAGCGCTTCTGACACTCGGGCCTCGCTTGAAAGTTTAGTGTGGGATGCGCTTTTTCGGTCCATTTTTATACTCTCTCTCTCTCCTGCGTTTTTCCCTGTGAGGCTGCGTCAAGTGGTCGTCCGTTTAACGATGTCATGTCCCACGTTGGTAAGCGTCCCAAACACGAGCGACATTCTCAGAAGACATTTAAAGATACTCGCTCGTACATGGGTGCGTTTTTACATCCCTCCCGAAAAGCTGCGGGTTCGCAGGCTGAAAGGAAGAGGAACACAAGACACAGTCGCACTGGCACAATTCGGGATTCGGGCAGGTAAAGCCCGTAAACTGCCCCACGGTCGATCGCCGACTTGGTGCTGCGTATACCCCTCCGCGCACGCCATTACTTATCATTAGTGTAGGATTAAATTATATAGCGAATATTTTATCTCATTATTTATTTACTTTTCACTCGCCATTTTCGCGTGGTGTGGTTTCTGCTTTTTGTTGTGCTTGTTTTTTGGTTGGGCCAGTTTGGCCAGGCAAGTCAATTAATCGTGCACCCTCCGGTTGCAGGACCGATCGATCCACGGATCCCACGGATCCCAGCGTCGAAATTGATCCGAACGGAAAGGATCGTGAGAATGTCGGTCTACACGCACAGAAGTGACATTACGTCAGGTTGCTTGTGGTGTCCAGTTCTGGAGAATGGCTACTTGCCAAGGATTGCTTGCTCTGAGACGTGCTGTGTTTGTGTGTTTACGTGGGATGTCAGTAATGGTGGTGATTGCTGTGCTGTGTACCAGTTCCATTTGCTTCTTGAGACAAGCTGGGTGATCGGATGCCAAATGTAGATCAAGTACAAATTGCCTCAATTACATCAGTCCTTAAAAAGGGTTTATTATTCTGTTCGAAGACTCATCCAACGATCCAGAACAGCAATGCGCTCTTCCATAACAGGTTCCTTCCTGCGACAGCATCAGTTACTTACAACGTCATTAAACCCCCATCAAAACATTTATTTAACCCTAAATACAAACCGGGCATCGAACGGGCACGGAATCACTGCACTGCCCGAAAACGTCACACAAAATCCACGGCATCATTTTTTCTAGGCTCCTCTGTGCTCTTGCTGTGCTACGGCTACGCTCCTCCTGCCAGTGGCACGTCCGGGGTTTGCCGCTTGCCAAGCATTCGTCCGGCACCCGAAAGCTTTCAATCAAAGTCAACCCCGCCGTATGACATCATCTATCAGCTGCAATCGGCTCGATTTTTGATGCTTTTTATTGTACCCAGTTTCTTCTACTCGCTGTGCCCGGCGAGCAGCATGGAAAACTATCATCGAATTTGTTTGATAAAGAAGAGAATGAACGTTTCGTTGCGATAGTTTTGGAATGGATCGAGAGAGAGAGAGAATGTTCCCGCTTTGCGGGTAATGTGACAGGTAGAATTGATGATCGAAACAGAGCGCACGGGACATGACTGGACGGACTGTGAAACCTGCGGAAGGTATGATAAAAAGGGAAAGAAAGTAGTTTGGGAAACGAACGTCTAGCAAGAATCAGGACGATTCTAGACGGATCATCGAAGCAGAAACGTTCGACGTGTCAAACCAAGCTCGGTAATGGTGTGAACGAACGGAGCTTAAAGCGATGGAGCTTTCAGTCTTCCAATTTGAGATGATCCTGCACCCATTTTAGGAAACATTTATCACTGTCCCATCATCCCTTCACTCGACTAAGCTGCTCTTAACGTTGATAGTTATCAGTAACCTTCCACACTCCCCCCAAAAAGCACTCGTACGCGTCCTCCCCGCACGAAGGGAATGCACTGCAGCCTAATGTCTTTATGAATGGGTATCATCCACCCAACACAAACACAGGTCCTCAGGATCATTGAAGCTGTTCCAGTAGCGCATCATTAACTTCCAACACCCGTTCGGACGGTCGGATCATGCACCCAGCTCCCAAACGGCAACACCAACAGTAAGGACATTAAAAAGGGCAAGGTTCAGTTCGGACCACCACAACCAACCCAAAACTCAGAAATGAAGCAACCAGCACCAACAACAGTGACCAAAGCGATGGAGAGATCCTGCTCTGCATCTCTTCAACTCCCAACAAAAAAAACAACATCCTCGGACACATAATTACATCGTCCTAGAAGCACCGACACACGGTCGTTGTTAAGCACCGGGAGGGTTTTGGGCTGGCTGGAAATGAAACTAGGAAGCTTAATGAGAACGAGACGGTCCGGCAGCAGCATCCAGCATCCCTTTATTCTGGGGGATTTCAAGCAAGCGCGCTTACTCTTGCCCACCGAGTATAAACAAAACATTGCAGGACCTACACCGATGGCGACGACAACGACAACACTTTGATAACATTGCGAACGAACCCCGCCGGAAAGGCGACCCGAGAATTGGATCCAATTTCTGTGATTACTTCACAAAACGCAAGCCCAAGCCCAAGGATATGCAACATTCATTTAGAGCGGGTAACGCAAAACGCTACCCAACGTTTGGGTGGGTCGTTTCATTACCCGGTTTTGGGGGTTCAAAAATTAAACAACTCAAAGCAAGCGCCTCGGGGGGGAATGATAATGATGGTCCTTCCTACTTATTTTGTATCACAAGCTGAACTCCCCGTTTACATATTGACCACTTGGAGTCGTGGTGCGGACTTGGTTCCCAATTTCCCAGGAAGCAGCATCGTGCGTCCTACTTGATTTGCATTTTGGTGCAATTGCAGGCGAAGTCTGTTAAGAGATGACCTCGGCTTTTGAACTTGCTTCTGGTTCGTCGTACTCCGTCGTTGCAGAATAGAGCGAAAGCACAGTGCAGAAAAGAAAAAAAGCAACCATACCTCTGCGGTAGATTTATGTGGCTGTTTTTCTACCATCAGCCACAGAGCGTTTTGCGTACATTCTTCACCAATGCTTCGGACTGGTGTCACCGTGTGGTACTTCTTGTTTTCCCCCACGAAAAAAAAATCCAACAAAAGTCTTCGTTTCTTGGTGCTGCTGCTTTTCGAACGAAAAGAAAGGAACTAAAGTGCTTTTGTTTTGTTCATTTTTGTTGTTGTTGTTGCTGTTTTGTTGCTCTTCTTCCAAACGGCTTGAGCGTTTTGTTCACCGTTGCCTCCTGCTGGACACCATCACCATCGTACAGGGTGGAATAGGCTCTTGAGCATTTTAAATTACTCCATTGTACCACCGAAAAGTACGTGTAATTTAAAACTCTTCTCCCGCTCACCCTCGCTTCAGTTGCGCTCCTGCCGCACCACACAGAGCTCAGGGCTTTGTAGTGCGGTTTTCGATAGCGTGCAGTTCAGAGCAGTTCAGCTCCGACCGACAGAACGGTTGCCGAGGCTCGAGAACCTTTTACCAGTGAAACGTTCTTGCGGTGCTCCGTTGCGGGCTGTGTTAGTTAGATTTGCTTACATGTACGGCGAGGAGAAATGGTTACAACATGGTGGAAGCTGACACACTTGACGATCGCGAGTGGGAAAAAGGCGATCAGAGGGAAGAAGTGGCGCATAATAAAAAGACGGCTACATAAAACATACTCGCTCGCTTCTCGGAGGTCTTGCAGGCAGCGGGAAGGTAAATGGAAACATTGAACGCAAGTTGTGTCTCTGGCCTGCACTTTTTGCAGCATGTTTGCTTGTACATTCCAACCATACGACGTATTCTACCTACCGGACGGTCATCGTCATGTCACTCGCTCGCCTGCTCGTCGACTCGTTTCCCTCTTCGATGAACCTTGGCGATAAAATTGATGAGTCCTGATCGTGCACCGAGTGATGCCCTCGCGTAAGCTGAGGTAGCTGTGACCTTCCATTCCTTTCCACTGCACTGCCTGCAGCGGGTCGGGGAACGATGGAAGGCGATAAATGTTAACATTACCCTGCCCAAACGCCGATTTCATTTGCATACACATTACTCACCTTACTGTGGGCTTCACACACAGTTCGACCGTCCGAACTGTCGCCACCGGCCACCGTCCAACACCGTTTGACGTTTTTTGCACATAATGGGCCCGATGTTTTTTGCCGTTGCCCCTCCAAACCCTCCCGCTTCTGCAAAAAGGGAGCAAGGGACAAAACTACATTTCGCGAACACATTATGTCACAACGCGCGAGCGTATGTATGTAGAAACGCAGCAGCCAACACACATTCGTAGCTCGTAAATCGAATTATTTAAACCCGTGAGCTTTTTGCACACACACGGAGAAGGGTGTGAAGAAAGGGTTCAGCAGTGGCAGTGGAAACCATTTTTTGTTTTGCAGCACTGTACCGGACACATGCGCTGCTAGTTGGTGTAACCGGAGGAAAAGTTGTAAAAGCTTGGTGTGTTTCGGCTTTGCGCTGCAAAAGGTTTGGTCGGGAGGGAGTTGCCTTTTTTTTCTTCATTGGGATTTAATTCTGCGGATACAATTACATCCCATGCACCGCAGAACAATTCGCAGAAACTTTAAAACATTGCGTTTAAAGCGAACTCATCGCATGTCAGAGGGGAAAATGGAATGTAATATAGAACTTCTCATGTCTGGTTGAAGTTGTTTTTGTTGAATTGAATGGCTGTTAAATTATAAATATATTTATGGAATTATGATGGAAGAAATCGATACTAAAGACCTATTTACTCAGTCAGCCTCCCAAAATGGCATTCCTTATCATAAATAATACCAATCGAAAGCCTTTTAACCTAGCTCTATCATCTCTCCAACCATAGGCGTACAATTAAATTCATTAACGTTCCATCAAGCTATAATTTCGCCTCAAAAATGGTCTGGAACTTTGAACAGACGATAGCCAACCCATGGGAAGGAAGAAACGAGCGGTTTAGTGACCCTTTCTGAAATGTCAGTCTAACGCTAGCAAAAGCTTGAAGTCCTCCGATCCATCATTTGCATGACTTGCTTTGCGCCCCAAAACACCAACACCAACCACACGAAGCAAGACGCGTCAAAAGCACCCGAACGCGAACGGAGAAGCAAGCTGAAGAAAAAGTGCCAAATCAAATTTAAGCTACTATCACCCGCTGCGTTTTATGATCTGCCACAAATGTGAATTAGTTTTCTCACATCCTCACAGACTGGCAGTGGACTTGGAGTCTGGGGTGGGAGAGCCATTCCATCCATCAGTCAACGTTTTTTTGTGGTGGTGGAAGGAGAATACCTAAGCGTGTGTCGTTTTGGGAGTTGGGTGTAGTTGGGAATAGTTTCGCGCTGGACCGCACAAATCATTCCATCACAATCATCCGAGCAGTGCCAGAATACCCGTACCCGGATGCGAAACCCAGGGCTGGGCCCTGGGTTTCCCAGATGGCTCCCAGCCAGCCAACCAGCGCTAGGACGCGCACGTATCGAATCAGTGATGAGCTCCGAGTGAAGGAAGGCCCAGGCGTACGCTTCTCACAGCATCCGCGAGCAGCTCCGTAAGCACAACGGGAGTTCGTGTAATGACTGTATGTGTGTGTGTGTGTCAGTGTGGATGTGTGCTCCATAAACTCCAGCCCAAGGTTCCAACGTGGTGTTGCCTATCTCTTAAGCTAGATCATATAAATATATTTTTCGCCTCGCTTTTCTAACCGTGCGCAAGATACGAGATCTGTACGCGAGAGCTAGCTCCGGCCGAGCCGAGGCCTTTTTTACGACCTGATTGCTGATGTTTATGGGCATAATTTAATTAGAGTGAGAGAAGACACACACACACACACGGACGGATGGATGGTTTGGGGCGTTGTTCTTGTCTTGCTTCGCGAGTTGAGGAATCAATTCGAGCCTGCGCGAGCAGGGATTTGAAACTATTTATGAGACCTTCGCGCTGGAGGTTACTCTGGAGATTGACCACGGCTGCTAATAACAACACCACCGGTCGTTGGGTTACAATAATATGTGCGATGTTTCGTCCCTTTTATGATGGAATCGACTTTCGATTTAATAAGGCCCAGGACTAGTGCTTGCAATTGCCTTTAATTTGCGCACGAACTTATACACCGCGGCATAAAATGGTTTTGCTTTGCATGTTTAACATCGCACAAAAAGGTTACGGTCAGCTCACAAAGCGCCATCCCCCCCATTGGGATGGGGCGTTGTTATATGAGCGGTTTTATAACCGCTTAGTGTCAAAGCTGGTTGACGTCCCTCGAGCGCTTCGGGAGAGAAATTTATAACCCCGTCGCAGTGGTTCGTAGGGACCGCACTCTGGCCGGGAAGCCAGTGGAGTGTGCAAAACTGGACCCTAAATCAATCGCTGTTCCGTGCCGGAAATTAACTTCGACATCGGTCAATACCGGAGCTGATGTGGGGGGGGGGGGGGGTTCCTTTGCTGATGGAAAAAAAACAACCTATCCTCTCGTGTGTCCTCTTTGTGTCCTCCGGTGAGTCCGGTCCGCAAAGCGGAGAATTTAAATCATGGTACGAAAAAGTGGAACATGGTCATATTTGACACATGTGTCAAGCGTCCAGTTTTGGAGTCGTGTAGGTTGTGAAATTCGTAGGACATGTTTTTTTATGAAGATGTCATATCCATGAGTTCCAAAAAATTGATAATCAATACATTCTCAACGTTGATTGAATTAAAGGATAGAAAATAGAAAAGCCCTTCTTGGAACTACTCTTGGAGATTTGCTACCGAAGCAGTCCCTAAAAACTATTGTCCGTCCCCCCGAAGAATAAAAAACAAGCCAAATCTCAATGACGAAGATCTCGTGCCTAAATCAATGTCTGATTGATTTTCGCTAGAATAGATACCTAACCGACTTTCACAGACAAGAATCGGAATGGAAAACTCTCCGAATTAGAATCCTCTTTGATGTTTTTGTCCAGCACGAGACGCACTGGACGCACACAATGGGCAAAGCTAGTGTCCGACTTAATCCCACCCTTACCACTGCCATGATTAATGTTAGTTCTCATTTCATCCCAAGGACTTGGAAGTGTAGGTGGCTTTAAACTGTAGAATACATGCCAAAAAAAAAAAAAAAAAAAACAATCCTCTCCGTGTCCAAGGCCTTGGATTCCACTGCTTGCAGTGAACCCAAATCCGTTTGAAAGTCCTTAGCTTCCCTGGCAGAAACTAAGGGTGATTACCGAGGACACTCCGTCCAACCTTTAGTTCAATTATTCCAATTCGATGCGTTCTGTGTTGTTTTTTTGTGTCCAAAGACACGTCCCTTTTCCCGTAGATCCGAGGTTTTGTGAAGTTAACTCTACATCCAACTAGCCAACCTACCTGCCATGTGAGGTTTTAAGGGGATTCCCCATTTCCGTGACCACGAAAAAGTCACTAGCTTTGGAGAAGTTGTTTCCTTGTCAAAACTCGTCCGTTTCCTACGAGATCTCTCGTGCGGGTCATCCGGTAGGGAAACGGCTTAGACTGTCCAGTCAAGACACAGCTCGCACACATTGCCCACTGCTCAAGCGTAATTGTTTTGCTGCAGCCAGCAGTGTTGCACTCTACGGCGGTGAAGTTCCTGTAGTCTTCGGTTGAGAGCATAGCGACGTAATGCGACCACCATTAATGCCCTGCAGCGTGGTGGTGCTCCAACAACTCCACCTTGCACGTTGGTCGGCACAACAACGACAACGACAAAAAAACACGCTAAACGTTCTCTCCAGTCCAGTGGGAAAGACAGCAGGAGCTAAAAATACGTTATTGTGGTAGAAATTCGTGCAGACAGCAAAGCTCCATTGCCACCGAAGTGGTGAAGGGCTGCTGCGGTGGTTTCGGTTTTCGGAGCTGCAAGACGAGATAAGAGCTAAGCGGAGGAACAACACACGAAGAAAGATAGTGAAAAAATATACAGCGGCATCCCAGAAACATTGAACATAGCGTTTGTGAGTGTGTCTTCCCGGCGGGCGGCTCACGCTGCTGTGGCCAAAGTGTTGCGGTAAAACGGAACAAGTTCGAAACTTCTCCTATGGCACAGTGGGCACCGTATTGGAGGTGGATTTAAAAACATCAGAACATGTAGTTTTTGTGGTTATAAGAAGTGTTATAACTTACAAGATGATGTCTTCAATTTCTAAAAAAAGGACTCAAGTTATTATGATAGAAAAACAGCACTTTTTACTACTAGAAGTTGAAGATATTCTCGTCTTGGCTTTAGAATAATTTTATAATTTTAAATCCCTGCCCTCGCTCACTGTGTGCTTGTAGGTGAACGAAGAAGACCAAGCAAGCAAAAACAACCGACCAGCACAGTCTCCCTACAACGCAACAACACATCATCAACAACAACAACGGCAACAAAAAAGGCTCCCCAACCCTAACCGCGAGCCCTGTGTGTGTGTGTGCGGTCGTCGTGAGGGTTTTAGGTGTGAGTGGAGAGCCTAACCGAAACTCACTCGCCGCCCCTGCTGCTGCTGCTGCAGCACGGGACAAAGTCGACGCTTGGAGCACACACCTTTTGCGCTCGTTTGGCTACTTCTGCTTCTTCTTCTTCGTCTCCTTTATCTCTTCAACCGTTCAACCGTTGGTACGTGACTACTCCCTCCCCCCCCCCCTCAAGAAGGTACGACGGAGCAGACGGCGAACCTCACGGAAACGGGGCCGAAGCGTTTCGAATTAAACGATTCGAGATGTTGGCCGGCTGCGGTTGCTGATGCTGTGAGCCTTCTTCTGCGGCTGCTTCTGACTGGCTGCCTGATATGTTTGTCCGTCCGTCCGTCCGTACGAACCTCCATAACATGAAGAAAACCAACGAACGATAGAGAGCAAGAGAGTGAGAAAGCAAGACATAAACACACACACTAAAAACAGGTTTTCATTCCACGCGTATCGGTCATCGGGTTTGGGAAAAGCGGGAGTTTTGTTTTTCGAGCTCCCAAACTACCCCACCAGGCCAGTCCTGCAAACGGTTCCTTGACCGACGTCGGGTGGGAAAAGGTGTTAATGTCACGTCCATGGTTCATGGGAAGGATGGGACGAGGGTTACTCCGTGGGTTAGCATTGCCGGTCGCTTGTGCGTAAGCTTCTGTTTGAGCGTTACCAATTAAGCTAATGAAGCGAAGTCTCCCTACAAAAGCAGGACCAGGAGAGGTCGGATAGGGTTCGAACTTCGAGGGATGTGTTTTATTGTATGCGTACGTACGTGCAAGCTCGTTAGAACGCTCTTTGATCGCTTGCCAGCAATTAGAATCCCGATGCAGGCTGGTGTAACTTTTAACAAACCACTCCCAAACAACGAAAAGCTTTGGGGCGCTTCACAACTCCCTGCACGTGTGCTCTGAGAAAACGGTCCTCCAATGGGCAACCTTACCCCCCGGATAGCATCTTCCGTCGGTGTACAATTACTCTTCTTTTCTCGCTTCTAGAAAACGTTGAACTCAGAATCACGAGCCATTGTGCGCCGTTCGTAGTTCGTGCCTTGGGTTGGACCTGATCGCTCTTATCTATCTTGCCTTTGAACCTGATCTGCGAAGACAGACATCAGATGACATCAAGGATCTAGATGTTGAACAGTTTAAGTGGTGTGCTACTACTACAACCCTCGCACGCACGCCATACTATGAGTAACCACACACATTGACCATTGTGGTCACGATTGTGATGATAGTCGGTGGTTTGGAATTTCCAAAAACATCTATAAACCACAAGCGCAATGGATCATAAACTCAATTCCCGGGTAGCTGGGAACGTGATGTGCAAACATGATAGGTTTTGGGGGGGGATTTGTGTTGATGGTTTACAATGCGTACATGGTTAAACGTTTTGGGAATTAAATGAACATGCCTAGCTGGAGTGAGTCATCCAAAAATGAACAATCGTTTGACACATTGCTGTGGACATTTTTCAATTTCTTTCCGTTCTTAATTAGAGCAACAGCTAGAGAATTGTTAGAATTTTGAGGCAAATATTTGAGCCTCAAACTAAAGTCGTCAATGTTTATAGCAATCTTGGAGCAGCTATCTCATGTAATGATGTGTTATGACTATAATGTATAATGTAGTCAGTTGTAGCATCAAATGAAGCCTAATCTTCTAAGCCTAGACACTCGAGGCTCAAATCGAACTTCAGTTAAACTGTATCAATTTCAATCCATTGATAATGTCCGTTGATAATGATGGATTCTCGTCTTTGTAGCAGAAGCTGCGTTTGCCATTAGAACCCAGGATAGCCTGAAAAGCAGAACTCAGTAGATCAAACGATGATTGTACAACAACATTTTAGTTCGGGAATAGTTAGGGAATCGAGAGTTGCCTGTATTTTGTTGTGCTTCGCCGAGTTGCATGCTTTGTTGCATAGAATTGTATTGCATACAATGACTGCATGCCAGTGAGGACTTCCTGGAATCCAAAGCACAAAAGCTCCATTATCGAGCTTTTCATTTGTGTTGGGCTTACGTACTATGGAAAAGATTTGTGAAGAATCAAATTATATTAAAACAAAATCTTATTCTACACATACATATTTTAATAAAGACGATCTATTTTAAAAATGAATCTCAATGTAATGTATTAAAAGAAGATTGCAACATTTTGACGTTCATTTCCAGTTCGGTCAATTTGAGCGATAATTTGAGAAAAACTGAATTAAATAGAACGATTAAAAGCATTTGCATTGAAAAAAACCTCAATTTATTCATCAAAGACCATTTTTTGAATTTTTAACTTCAATTTTATTTCTGCTAAATTTACAAGAACTCATTGGAGATTGATAGTTTTAAAAAGGACCAAGGATTTGACTCAATTTCTTACAACCTCATTTGTGTGCTCTACATAAGCACCTTCCCCGGAAAATGGTTCCGCCAAATGACCTGTTGCATGTAAACACCAGCACGCTCATTTGCCCATTGCCAAAACATGGTCGCGTGTCCTGCGCATTACTCACCTCACTCCCGGGCAACCCGACCACGTGCTCGCACTCAAAAAAATCAAACCACGCTGTTTGTAAACTAGTTCACCCCCTTGCCAACAGTGACCGATGACCGAAAACAAATAGCAACAGTTGCGAACAACGATGGCACCTACACACAACAACGCCAACATCGCAGTCCACACAGTCTCGCTGCCTAGCAACGAGCCACAGACGCGTTGGTTTGTTCGATAAAATTTTGCTCCACGCTTCAACCCAAAAAGCAAACGTCGCGGGCGTTTGTTACGGCATTCGGCGAACAAATTCCAGCACATCCTGACCTGTGTGTGTAAGTGTCCCGGCGAACGCATTCTAATTCAATTCCCTCCCATCTCTGCGCGAGTGATCTATTTCCAGTGAAAGCAGGCGTCATCTTCTCGGCGCTTCGGAACGGAAAATGAACGTGACAGCAGCACGGCGTCGAAGTGTCGGCCGCGGTGGAGTAGGCGGCAAAGCAATCCGTGGTGGCAAAGCGAAAGCCCGCAATGGCGCGACGAATGGTACGCACGGGGCCACCCAGAACGGGGGCCCACCGGCAGTGGCACCCCAGAACGGGGCGAAGGAGAAGCCGCCGGAAGGCAAGGACAAGGGGACGGCTGCGGCGGCAGCGGCGACGGCACCGGGCCCGGAAAGCTACGAGTCCGACTCGTCGGACCAGGTGTCCTCGTCGGACGAGGAGGAGCGGTGGAAGGATCCGAAGCTGACGAACGACGTGCCGTCCGAGTACTGGCACATCCAGAAGCTGGTGAAGTACATGAAGGCCGGCAACCAGACGGCCACCATCGTGGCGCTCTGCTGTCTGAAGGACCACGACCTGACGACGCAGATGAACCAGCGTGCCATCCAGGACTGCGGCGGGCTGGAGGTGCTCGTCAATCTGCTCGAAAGCAATGACATGAAGTGCAGACTGGGAGCGTTGTCCGTCCTGTCCGAGATCTCGTCCAACCTGGACATTCGCCGTGCCATTGTTGACCTGGGAGGTATTCCGCTGCTGGTGCAGATACTGTCGGAACCGGGGCGCGACCTGAAGATCATGGCGGCGGAGACGATCGCGAACGTGGCGAAGGTGCGCCTGGCCCGGAAGCTCGTCCGCAAGTGTAACGGCATTCCGCGGCTGGTCGATCTGCTGGACGTGAACATGAAGTGCGTGTAACACACACCGGATGGGTCAATCTAAGCTCAACTAACCTATTGTTTTTCTCTTCCATCATCCCCTCATCCGACAGCTGCCTTCGCTCACAGCGCGACCAACTGTCTGAGGAGGAGCGCGAAATGCTCGACATGGCGCGGGCCGGAGCACGCGCACTCTGGTCGCTGTCGGAGTCGCGCCACAACAAGGAGCTGATGTGCAAGAGCGGCATCGTGCCGCTGATGGGACGCCTCCTGAAGAGCGTGCACATCGACGTTGTCGTTCCGACTATGGGTACCATACAGCAGTGCGCCTCGCAGGCCAACTACCAGCTGGCGATCACGACCGAAGGGATGATCTTCGACATCGTCTCCCACCTGACGTCCGACAACCTCGACCTGAAGCGGCAGTGCAGCTCGGCCATCTTCAAGTGCGCCAGTGATAAGGTAGGTGGGTTGAAGGTGGGGGGTATTTGGGGGGAGGGTCCTAATCAGAACATCGCATTCGTTCACACAAACCCGCAATCGTTTGAAAGACGGCAAGCGATATGGTGCGCGAATCGGGCGGACTGGAACCGTTGGTAGGAATCGCGCGCGACAAGACGGTGCGGGACAACAAGCAACTGTTAGCGGCAGCAACGGGTGCCATCTGGAAGTGTGCGGCGAGTGAGGCGAACGTCAAGAAGCTCGACCAGCTGAAGGCGGTACAGGTGCTGGTGCAGCTGCTGAACGACGAGAACGAGGACGTGCTGACGAACGTGGTGGGAGCGATTTCGGAGTGCGTCAAGTACCAGAACAACAGAGAGATCCTGCGCCAGTGTGGTGGTATCCCACTGCTGGTGAACCTGCTCAACATGACGCACGCGCCGCTGCTGGAGAACATTGCCCGCACGCTGAAGGAGTGTGCCTCGGACCCCGAAAGCATGACGCTGATGGAGGAGCTCGATGCGATCCGGTTGATTTGGTCGCTGCTGAAAAACTCCAACCCAAAGGTGCAGGCGTACGCGGCCTGGGCCCTCTGTCCTTGCATTGAGAATGCGAAGGTGAGCTAACGGACAGGTCAACAGAGGTGTCCGGTGCTGGCTCGGAATACTCGTCCTGTTTGATTGGTTGGTTGTGTTGATGTTGCTTGCAGGACTCGGGCGAACTGGTGCGGAGCTTCGTCGGTGCGCTGGAGCTGGTCGTTGGGTTGCTGAAGTCGCGCGATAACTTCGTCCTGTCGGCGGTCTGCGCTGCGATTGCGACGATTGCCCGCGATCGGGAGAATCTGTCCGTCCTGTCCGATCATAAGGTGATCAGGATGTTGGCCGATCTGGTGTACACGACGGACGATTTGCTGCGCGAGCATCTGGCGGCGGCCATCGCTAGCTGCGCCCCGTACTCGACCAACACGCAGGAGCTGGGACGGTTGAAGACGGTGACGCCGATCGTTGGCTACATGGTTAGCAATAATCCGCGCGTGCATCGGACGACGGCCATGGCGCTGCAGAAGCTGTCCGAGGATCCACAGAACTGCATCACAATGCACCAGGTGAGTTTGAGCAGGCAAATTCGCGGCAAGGTTGATACTAACTATCTCTTCTCTGGCCTTCTAGAGTGGCGTTGTTCCGTTCCTGCTGGAGACGGTCGGCTCCAAGGATCGGGAGCTACAGGAAGCGTCCGCCGGCTGTCTACAAAACATACGCAAACTGGCCCTGCGTGCCGAGGAGCTTGAGCTGTGTGGCGAGTAGGAGTAGCGCAATGCGGACAACGCGATTCAGCTAGATTAGTTACAAAATTTCTCAACGAGACGCACATTTGCCAGGCAAAAATCACGCTTGTTTTTGGGCACTTTTGTTAATCTTTAATGCAAATCGAAAGCTGCAGTGCTCTGTCACCTCGCATCCGGCAGCATCCGATACAGGCCGGCAATAACCGATATTTTTTATTAACACATTCGATACACAGGCTTCGTTGCGCGTTTTGTGCATTTCGAGTTGACTGGTTTTTTGGCGTTTATAAAATAAGTGTCCCTCCCCGTCACGCTACCTTTACGACTAGCTTTTTTTGTTCTCTAGATTTTCCCTTCCCACGAACACGTCCCCCTTGCGCTAATATACTTAAAATACCTGTCTTTGGTGACGGCTGCGCGAAGGCAAATTCAGTTCGGCGTGGTGTGTGTGTGTGTGTGTGTGTAAAAAACGGTTGTCTAATAACGATGTAATACAAAAATAAACGCGGAATCACAATATTGTCCACCACACGAACGCGCATGTGTGTGTGTTTATAAGTGGTCTGTCTCGTTCTTCCTCTCTTTCGTTCAACTGTCTCAACAATCAGCAAAGCATAGTTCGGTTGCAACTGTTTATGGTTAGGCTGGTCGGCCGCACAACACGTGTTTCGATGATTCCGGAAGGGCGGTTCGTCATTTTCCTCCCCCCTTAATAGCTGGCATTACTGCCCCGCATCGAGATGCTCATGCGGCGCTCCACCCGTCCAACGTGCGGCATCAGCGAGCCGGGCGGAGCGAAGCGCCAGCGCCGCGGCCGAGACAGTAGCGTCCCATCGGTAGACGCTCGCCCCCGGAATGGTTCATCGATGTCGGACTTTTGCGACGAGCAGCAGCTCGACTCGGACTCGTCCGTCTCGTCCGGTTCCTCCTCCGTCCAGGGATGGCGGCCTGCAAGAGGAAGAGTGGCGTTAGAATGGGGTGTTTGGGTCAGAGACGTCACAAAAGTCAAGAGGAAAACGAAACGCTTTGCGACAGTGGGAGTATCGCGTCATCACACACAAAGAGCTCTCCAATCAAAATGACACTGTGAATCACTTTCGGTGTCATATTGGAGACACACAAAAACACACACACAAACACCCCGAAATTGATTTTCCTCTGGAGCATATATAATAAATCGGCTTACGTGCAAGAGATAAAAAAGGTGACATTGCGCCTTTCTAGTCAAACGGTTCCGTAGTTACGCCGAAGCGTCGGCACAATCTCTCGGCATAAACACACACGGAATTCTTGGGTTATTTCTTGACTCCAACAGTTGGGCCGACGTCATACATATCGAAGGGGCATGCTGCTGCTGTCGTGCTAATGTTTCACACTAAACGGCCCACATTTCATTGCCCTTTTGCGCCATTCCGAGGAAATGCCGTCACCGTCGACGAAAAGCTTACAAAAAGCACAGAGTTCAGGGTTGTTGTGATGTCTGTGACAGTCCAAAACGAAAAAGAAACATGCTCCTTGGGTTTGGTGCCGTTGTGTTGAAACGTTCTCACACAACGACTTAAACGAGTTTCCAAGAACCTTCAAGCGCTAATTTCGAGACAAGACAAGTTGTTCCGCATTCTTTTGCTGGGTTGTTTGTAATGTATTAAGCAGCATTTCAATATCCTTTTGTGGCATCCAAAGGCACCCAAAACGGAGCTATTTAAAAGCGTGTCTGCATGTCTGTATGGTTCACAACAAAACCTTCCGGCACACTTCAGCCCACCCACAAATTAGTATCAACAAAGCTTCTTCCATCAAAACCTTCGTCTAAGAAGCTTTCCTCCCTTTTATCACGAACCTCCACGCACCACAAAGGCGGTAAGGTATAATTTCTAATCCACCCTCCAGGCCGGGGCCCGCGAAAAGTGGGTCACAACATCAAAACGCTCGCACGGCACACGCCACGCCATTGCAACCGCAGGCAATCGGCTCATTAAACGTCAAAAACCGCTGCCGAAAGTTCAGAGTGCGGGATGCGTGTGAGTGTGCGTCTTTGCGTCTTTATCAAACTTACTCATGACCTTTACAACATTCCAACCCACACCTACCGAGGATGACGATGGATTGGCGCTTCTCGTGGCTGAGATCACAGTTACAGAACGGATGCACGCTGTCCGGGCTGAGGATGAGCTCGACCTCGGAGTGCAGATCGTGCACGTCGCTGGTGGAGCGCTTTAGCTTGGGGTAGCGGGAGAGCACGCGCCAGAAGCGGCACGCGTCCCGGAACACACCGTTCACCTGCTCGATGCTCTCGCGCACCGACACCTCGTGGAAGCAGGCGCACGCGATCTCTTTCGCCCGGCGTTGGCCGTCTTCCGTGCTCACCATCCGGTCGCCCGTCTGGTCGATCTTGTTGCCTACTAGTATGACCGGCACGTCTAGCAGGGGATCCTGGAAGTGAGAAGAGGGGGAAAAACGGCGAATGAATTAGATTTATTAGAGTGTGAAAGGAGATGAGTTTAGACAGTTTGGGATAAATAAATCATTATTTTGGATATTGTAAGGGCGAAACAATATCCTAGACAAGATCTTGTTATTTCCAACAGTCTATAGAAGCCTCTAGTAAGAACTTATGAGACAAAGAATCAAGTAATTGAGAGGAATATCTGAACATGTCAAACAATCGTTAACAATTAATTTGATTCAAAACCAAGATATTGATGGCGAGGATACCTTGAGATGAGGGCTTTACAATTTAAACGACCACAGAACCTTTCCAGATGATATCTCAGACATCTTGAAGTACATTTGATTACCTATTAGTTTGACTACTTCAATGCTTCGCGTGTGCTTCTTCAGACATTCGATAACTTTTACTTTGTGCCTAACCGGGATATCAATCTACAAGTTGACCTCAAGCTTGATACTAATCCCAAACATATTTGTGTGCGCATCGAACACATTCCAGCAATGTTGCCTTTGTGCAATTATCTAATCAATTGAAAACAACTCCCCACAACACCAACGGTACAAACATTGGTTTCGAATCAGTAAATCAAATAACGTTCCTGTCATTCGCCTTTTTCTCTCCTTTGGACAAGCGACAACACACCAGTGCAATCCAGAATCCCACAAATTACGATGCATTCTCGCTGTTAAACCAATACGGTGTCAGTGTCCTGGACGCCAATCCCTTATCGTTCGGGAGAATCCGGGGAGAAAGACAACACAACACCCACCACACATTTGTATTTAATTGACTGCTGGAATGCTCCATCGATCGTCCGTGGATGGCATGTGAACATTCTTCCAGCAACAACAACAGAACCTTGTCATGTATGTCTATCCATGTGCCGTATTTGTACGACTGTAACCGCCTCAACTGTGTATCGCTATGGGGAGGAGAATTCGATCAGCACCATAAGCCAGCCGGAGGGCCAACCCGACAAATGCATTGGAAAGTATTTTTACTTTAGGTTACTGTTGCTGCCAACCTTCCAAGTACTACTACCAGAAGGCGGCTATTTTCACCGATGTTTTAACCTTTGATTTCGAGTGGCCTCTCAGTGGGGTTCCGGTGTTTTTTTTTTACACGTTTCCCCTAGCGTCGCGATAGGTATTTCATCAACTTTTCGACTGAAAGTAAAATTGCCAATCAAAATCAAATAAAGCAAACATTTCACGGTCAACAAATGGAACAGGACACGAAAGGCAAAGTCTGCAATGGTCGCCGAATTGAACTCCGCAACAAAAAATCCAAAAAAAAAAGAAAGCCGATGGGCATAGTCGAAACTCAAGAACAAGGAATGGATGGAATTTCTGGGGAAAAATGCAAACTCAATCGCGAACCTTCGGGGCTTTCCCTCTCCCTCACTCGCTATTACTGGTAGCTATTTTGAACTTTGAAAATAGCACACACACCCAAAAAAAAAGTACATATCGTAGCTAAAAGTACGATAAAATGGAACCTGAAAATTGCCTTCCCAGCAAACATCAAACGGCTGCCCTTCGACTTCCACCCCTCGTTACCTTGTTGTACGAGCCGAGCCGACGTCTTCGCTTGTTGTAGTTGATCAGGAACTTTAGCCGATTGCACTCATCGAAGCTGCACTTGTCCGCGACCGAGTACATCAGGATGAACGCCTCCGCCCACCGTATGTTGGCCTCGAGCGTTAGACAGTCTGCCTCCTGCTTGGAGTGGGGAGAGAGAGTAAAACGAAAGTCGGTTAAGCGCAGCCCCCGCAACGACAAAAAAGCCTTTTCCGGAAAAGAAGGTTATTACGTTTGGCTGGCCGGCTGCGTCCAGTATTTCGAACAGCACGAACTCATTGTCGATCAGCGTGTTGAACGTGTACACCTTCTCCAGGTTTGGGTCGTACTCGCCGATGAAGCGTTTCGTTATGAACCGTACCACCATTGCTGTGGGAGAAAAGAGCAATAAAAAAACGGGTTAGAAAATTACAGAAAAGCAGAGTTTATGGAGCAAGAAAAATGCTAAAAGGAATTTCAATTGTTTGGAACCCCTTTTTTTGGTGCGGGAAAAGGTTTGGAAAATTATTCTCCCTTCACATTCTTTGTGTTTTTTATGAAGCGAAAATGAACGATTGGCACAGATGGTGAACGCTTTTTTGTGCCTCCTCCAGTCAAAGAGAGCTATCAAAAAGACTGCAACCTAGCAGCGACCCCACACAGATGGAATTAATTCCAACTGCACGATACGTTCAGGCTTTGTCTGGAGCTAAATATTTAATTCAACAATATCTTCACGCCGCTTTCCCAGAACCAGGTGTACCACACAAACTAGGGTCGCATGTCGCCCAGCTTCCTGCCTCCCAGCGAATCTAGCAATAGAAAACAATGAACTTTCCAAAAGTCCTTGATTTTGCTTTTCCTTCGCCTGCAGGAATTGCTTCCGTTTCTTGGAAAGCGAAATGCGACACGCCACCACCGTCAGCCAGCAGCTAATGAGCAAATTTTCCGCACTGGAAAGCAACATTTTTGCGCTTTAAATGGGGGGGGAGTCCGTCACATCGACACAACAGCCCCGGCAAGGCAAATCGCTACAGCAAATCAATGCGCTACAAATCAACAGGTGGTGGCTTTAGAATTTCCGTTTTCCTGCTTTCGTTTTTGCAACACAAATCGATCGACTTGCCAACGATAAATACCGACGACCGACACCAGTGTAGCTACCATTGCTACGCAAGCAATTCATGGCACATGTACAAATCCTTAGGGATTGATAATAAAGCGCAAAATAAAAACATCGCATCACACAACTGCGAGGAGCGGCAAAAAAACATCGCACTGGACGCTAGCATAACAATGGCATCGTGGGCATGGCTTACGCTCTTATTCCCTTCCCGCTGGGACATGGGGCAGCAGTAGCAAGGAGTTGGGGAACATCAAATCAATCTGCCCATGGCTTCCGGAAGGCTCCTCCACCTGGCTGGAGTTCAATTTATTTTCTGCAATCGATTTCTCTCGCCAACTCTCCTGCCTCTTTCTCTCTGGTTTGTGTGTTTTCCCCTGATGTAATGTGTTCGTCGCTTGTTTACAATTAACGCGAAAAGAGGTATCACATAATTCATGCAGCACGTGTCGATCGCGCTCAATGATTGGCGCACCTTCTTGCGCGATAAGCTTCCTGGCTGTCGTGTCTGGGTTGTCAACGGTGACGGTGAGACGGTGATTGAAATCGAGCGAATAACAAAAATCTCCTCCTCAATGAGTGGAACATATCGACAGGAAATTAATATGTACACACCCTCCCTAGCCATTACCCCGTTTTTTCCATTGCTGGGAAGGAAGCAGAAGTTTTGCGCCAAACTTTCTTGGCGCACAGAGATATATCGAAGCCGCACGTACGCACAGGGCACACGTTTCATTCATTCCGCAACGGCAGCAAATGAACGAAGTAGCTCACGTAGAACGTAATCGCTCTGAATCGTTTTGTGCTTTGAAAGTTGTGTCTCGGTTCCGGTGCAAAGTTGTCTAATAATTCAATGGAGATGGGAAAAAACCTCCACCACTCGATCGAGCGAAACCAATTAGACGGGCAGATGACGATTGGGAAATGGCGTCACAAGGCGCGTCCACCAGCAATGAGTACTGGGGCTGGCAAAGCAAGTTACCGTTGCCAACGGAGGAAACGTCACAGAAATTAAAGAGCAGCAGTATGGTGTGTCTTTCGGGGACACAGATCGCTTCCGTGTCTTGGGAGTTCTTGGTGCTGACGTATGCGTAAGTTCTCGACAGGGATGAGAAGTGTCCAAGAGTGAAATGGAATGATTTGTAATTAGCTGCTTCAAGTGTTTTAATTGCTTTTCGAAGAGTTTTCAACGTTAAACCATGGCTTTATTCTACCTTCCAATATCTTGTCTGGGTTGTTGCGATCAACAAAAAAGCTTAATAATAGCTTCGGCAGAAAATTCTATAAATCATGCTTTCAATTTCCCCTTTTTTTGGTCACAATTTCATGCCCAAATTGAGCGGTGATAGTGTCGAGATAACGTCAAGGGAAAGACAGACGCCAACACGCCAGACGGCCTTTTATTTTTGGACCCCTCTTTTGTTGTCCTGTAACACAAATATTTATATTCACCCAAGCATCATTTCTCTTTTCCCGAAAAAAGACACCTTTTGATTGATAAATCATCCTTTTCCCAGTTTCCCGGGGGTTGCGCTGAAGGTGTTGCTGCTAGCACGTCAACACTTCCAGGCAGCGCTTCCCGATGACGATGACAGGGCGGTTTCATTCATTTATCATAATCACAGCCTAGGACTCACGCCACCCGTTGGTGGTGAGTGTGGGAAGCCATGTAGCCTAGCTACTGTTCTAGCTTCTCGAATGTCTTCCTTTCTCCCGTTCGATGGAACGCAAGTAGCAGCCTCAAAAACCACAAAAAGTGTGCTTTTCGTTAGGACCGGGCCTTTCCGTGTATGTAGAATGAACGAACAGCAACGTAACGATACAAACCAAATAGACGAGCTTTCGATCAGGATTTTCGAAAGCACACAAATTGTCCCACTTTTAAAACATAAAAACCGTTCGAGCAAACAATCAGTAAACGCTTGAAAAACAATTTGAACGACACTTGTCAACGAGCCTTGTCTCTGCGAACCGTACAAATGTGATTGAAAACGGAGAAAGGGACAGGGCAAGGTCTTCGCTAGCAAGCCTATCACATCCACCGGCCCGATGACATTGATGGATGAAATTTCAAACCCCGCACACGATGGAACGAAAACCGGATCGAACTGTATGGATGAGGAAGAAGCACCTCATATCAAGCCAGCAAACACAAGCGAAGATGAGACGCTCCGTGAGTGATTAGTGCCCAGGGTTGACTCTAATTTCTCAATCAGTGTCATCGAGATTGCTGATGCGAGTTGCTTCTGCTTGGCCACGTGGCCCCATCTTTTTCGAGAGCGCGTCAGATGCATCATACATCGCGTTGACACCTTTTTTTCTACTACGGACGCACTGCACCGTCGGGGGATGCACGTTTACTAGCCGGTGATGCCAGCCACAAGCCAGAAATTGATCCGCTCAGATATCAAGGTTGACGCAAGCAGCGTGTAGAGTAGAGGCATTTAATGGGAGGCAGTTGACATCCACAAAGCTACAACTAAGTTGCGCCGAAAATGCAGGACAAGCCCTTACTAGGGGAGTACGACCGAGACCTGTCGGAAGTCCACCGACGTAATTTCTATCGCGTGTAGGCTGCACACTGGCACACTTACTGCAAAATGCTGCATCTGCTTTGCATCAGCTCGTTACTTCTAAACAGAGCAAAATTGTGTTTATTTATAAAATAATTGGAGTAAAAGAGCGCTGTTACTGGCAACGCTTTTACTACACGATACACGTGGCACTCATAATTGAAGCAGTGCTGTGTGTAACAGGCCTTGCTTTAAACATCAAATAAACACTTTAGAAATCAATTTTATTGCAAAATTAGAAACAATTTCCTGCCAAAAAGAACTAAACGTTAGAATCAAACGCTGCGAACGAAATCTGAATTTCAATTGATGTTTCTGGCATGCTGTAGTACAAGCGCTACATGTCCTGTTCCAAATTCCAAGAAAACACAACCAATGCACCCGGTTTTCTGTTGACAGAGCAGATATTTCATTTTCGCACCCTTCTGCCCCCGACGTCCTCCGCAACCATCAAAGGGCAATCCGCGGGTCTCCCCGCCACCAGTGCTTTGACATCGCGGCACAAATGCGCAATATTTCCAAAACCTTGGAGCCGCGCTCTCGCAAAAAGGCAAACACGGCGCCCCGAACTGCTGCTGCTGCCGATGCTCGGGGTTGGTGTAAATAGAGCCGCCACCAACCCTTTGCCCTGGAGGCAACCTTGGTTCACTTGATTTGACCCCAAACCGTATGCTGCTACCCCACTCCATAATTGGAGGTTCTTTCATCCTGCTGCATTGTGCTGGAAGGATTTCTGGAAAGAGTTTTCCCATCCAAAACACAACCAACGGCCGCCGAAGGTTGGTGCCACTTGGCGCGGTGTTTGCTCTTTAACGCCCGCCACTGACGTGAGTGTCTGGAGCAAAGGATACGGTCGGAAAAAAAACATCCATCGACGATGACGAAGGCCCCGACAAAGATCGGTTTCTTAAAGTGTCACCACGACTCCGAGGAGATTGAACTTTAGGGTGCTGGGAAGAGGGCGATTTCTTGGGGCTTTTTTGACTAGATGCGGGCACCAGCACTTTCATGCCCGGTCGAACTCGATCCGCACGCATTGATAATTGAACAAAAGACTGATATTTTGTGCTGGTGCGGTATCCTTCTCATGCCATCTCTCCGGCTCACGCGAGCGTCTTAACGATGACCTAATTTCCGGAAAGTCGGGTTGACTAGGTCTAGTCGGTACATCGCAGTGGGTTCGGATTATACTTTACAATACCATCATCAATCTTGCGGCCCATTTCAAACTCGAGACATCGCTCTTCTTTGCCACAGTAATCCGATGCGTCCGGCTCCACTTGGACAGTTGAGAGTATTTTATGTCAACGAGTCTAAGCTTCACTTAAGCCCTTCCGGAGCTCTCCGAGTGAGGGTTTTAGGCAGGTTTTTTAAAAAGGCATTTTTCATTATTTTATATAGGAGTGATACCACTACATACCCATCCGTTTGCGGGGGTTTTGGTTACACTTTCGGTCTAACGGACCATTCGCGCGTGGGATTCACTTTCACATCTGCCCAAGCGTATACGCGTCCATCCCGGCCGTCATCCCAAGGGAGACATTCAAATGTGGCCGGAGCGGGTGTGTTAAAAGTCAGTCGGAGGAAGCATGTGATCACCACCATACTTCCTAGCTGCGAGCGAGGGGACTGCACTTTAATTTATATGACATGTCAGAGGAAATATTAATGGGAGCTTTTTTATTGGGAAACCGTAATGGAGTGGAGGACGCAAACTCCCATATGGAAAGCGGACTATATGCGTCGCGACAGTTGACGATTAACGGGTGTGGTGGTGCTTTTATTATGCATTATTTTATTATTTTCCAATAAAGCTCGTATTTAATAAGTAAGGGTAATAAATAGAGACGAACTTGTATTTCTATGATATTATGCGCGCATAGACATGGTTCCATAGGAATTGATTGTCTATCCGCTTGGCCATTCAAATATGCCTATTCAAGCCAGTGCAAAGGAGCAGCCCGGTGGTTTATCCGATAAGTGGTGCACTGGCTCCTACAATACCGGACAGAATCGATTCCCATTCGAACCGACAACCCTAAGCAAATACTAGACCATTGTAAAACATATGTGTATTACTTAAAATAAAAGCCTTTATCACATCAATAGTGACCAACTTGGATCGTTATACTAAAGAAGAAGAAGATAAAGAAGAAAAAAAAAAGATGCGAAAAATCTTAAGATAAAAATCACAATAATTCACCGTCCACACAAAGAAGAATTGCAAGATTGTTACTCTTACGACCTAAATCCTCTTTACTATACTTACTTGATCGATTATTTTTAGAGCAATATACTAATCCAAACCCCCTCGTTCCTTCCCCCATTTTTGCAAACCACTAAACTACCTTCCTAACAAGTGCCGTCGTTCGCGGCATAATACACACTATCTATAAATTATCTTTAATTGTGCAAAAAAAAGCGATTCAGATCAATCGGGCGAGCCACCCCAAGAGGGCATCGTCATAACAACGCTCTAATCGATCGACTCCCTCCTTCCGCGCGGAGACGTAAATCAAGTGGCTTCCCTAGTCCCGCCCGAAGTGGATATAAAGCTGCTCCATAAATTAACTACCGAGCTCCCGCGCCACTAACCTGTCTTCCCGACGCCGCTCTGGCCCAGCACCATCACCCGGAACGGTTTCGCCTTCGGATGCAGCCCCAGCTTGGCCAGCGACGATTTCGGTGAGGTAGTATTCATGCTGATATTGGCCCTTACTATTACGATTACTGCACAGTTTGCTTAATTGCCGTGCGTTCGATAGCAGCTCCGGGATATGATGTCAACCGAATGTCCCCCGAAAATCGCACATCATGAACCGGGACCGTTGCTGTGGCGAAATCGAACGATCTTTCTTCGGCAGCACAGATAAGAGCGAAAGTTCGAAACATTAATTACGGCGAGGGCGAGTTTTTGTTGTCTTCTTTCCACTGTCTCCGCCCTGTCCGCCCGGCGGATGGAATCAATTTTCACTCCAAAGTTATGCGCACCACACACACACACGGCCGGATGGGTGATTAACGATTTTTCCTGAGATCACGTTTCATTCGAGTTTGTAATGTTAGGGTGGTTGTGTAAATACAGGAACCTATTGAGTTGCAGTGGTTGTCCCCGTATTGGCTGATTCTATTTTTACATACAAGTGTGTGTGGAGGTAAATTTCAATTATCACTAAACAATTTTCATCCCAATCAGGCGTGTAAACTTCGTGCTTCTCGCCCTACCACCAGCGCGCGATTGTGTTTGCTAGGCGAGTAGGAGGAGAGTTTCATTTCATTTCCTATATCTCTTGCCTTTGCTATGCTTGCTTACGCGTGCCCCGCACCAAAAGCAGACAATTCCAGTACGGCTATGTACTGCTGGTTGTTTTTCTTTGCTGTTCTGTTCAATCCACACAATATCTCCTGTTGCCTTTGTTCCAGCAAACGCTCAACACCGTGCTCGGGACACATCTGGCCCACGCCGATACGTTCCGATTCGATTTATTTTCATCTCACGAGGTGTGGGGTTGGTGGGAGGTATTGTCGATAGAACTACAAACACGGTACCATTTCCTCCTGCACGATTGTATTTACTTTCGCCGTCCGTTTATTGTTGCTGCTGTTTTCCTCTGTATGCGCCCCTATGCGCCCCTTTACACACGGACGGACGAGGTAGACGGTTGGTGCAGTTCGGTTATCCCCTTTAGACACTATGCGTCAGACGCACTTTGCATACACTTTACTCACACACATACAGATCTTCGACACAGCAACCTTTCTACAACGACCGACGACAGCCAACATCGGAAGTACGATGAAGGGCAGCCGCCGATAGAGATCCACAGCCCTTGATGAGACAGAGTCATACAGCGGTGTGCCAGCCTCCACAGCTAATCCCTTTTTTTGCACAACCGGTTGTTTTGCCGGTTGTAAGTTTTGGGACGTGGAAGACCGGAAGACACCCGATGATGAGGTACGACGACGACGACGACGACGAAACACTACAAGACACACACACGGACACAGAAATAGAGGATAGAACACGACACGAGGCACAACACTTGACACTTGTTAAAGGTTAATTAACGTCACTCTGCGCTATTGGCAACGTTCGAGTTTTCACACGAATTTTCTACATGCGTTTCTCACAAAAACGCAATTTTTTGTGACACGGAAACTCCAAACCGGACAGCACAACCAACGTGTTTCACTAAACTGTATGTGCAGTTTTACAACTAAAACAGTCTAAACTGAACGAGCTAGATTAATAAAAACACAACCGCACGCCCTGCCGCCCGGAAATGTTGGAGTTTTCCGGCGTGGGGCCGTCCCACGAAACAACAACACGCGGTGCGTAATTGCGCCAAAAAGAAAAACAGGCTAGCAAAACGGAAAGACAGACGGAGATGAGATGTGTACAGGGAGGTGGCTGCTGAGATGCTGCGTTGCGTTTGAGTCGCGTTGGCGATCTGCTGGCGGTTGCAACCGGTGCCAGTAGTATTTATAATGCTGACCTCGGGTGGTTCCGTAGTGCAAGATATCGGAGAGAACGTGTAGTATACGTGAGAGAGGGCAACAGAGTATCAGAGCATTCGCTCTTTCTCCGGTGCACTATGGGGTTATACTGTTTCAAGCCAGTGTATTACGTAGAAATTATCTTTAAAATTACGCAATAACCCAATTATTTAATGATTTTTAACACCTTTTCTTGAATTTTTGATATTGATCAACATACCAATGGATGGTTTAAGTCGCCTGATGTCTTTATAAGGGACACTTCTTCATACCAGAGCTTTTATTGCTATAGGTCCATTGAAGAATCTTAAGTAGTTTAGATTGACAATAACTACCGTCTCTGTTTTCCTGCATCTACATTTTTGAACCATCTCTTCTAATAATTGCTGCTGTACTGAAACGTCCTTATTTAACTTGTCAATTTTGTTAAAATAACGGTTATTGTAAACGTTGTTTGCAAATCTCCCATTAGGCCACTGTACCCGGTGAATTATGAATAATAAAAATAATAATAATAATAATAATAATAATAATAATAATCATAATAATAATAATAAAAATAATAATAATAATAATAATAATAATAATAATAATAATAATAATAATAATAATAACAATAATAATAACAATAATAATAATAATAATAATATGAATCGTCAAAAAAATAAAATGTGGATGTTATCTGAAATTAAAAACATATAATTAAAAATGAAAATGGGTAATAAATATTTTTACAGCATGGTCATCACAAAAAGCTAAAAAAAAACGGCATTATTCTACATGTGTTTCTATTCCGCAACAAACATATATCAAACAAAGAATGGTTTTGTGTGTTATCAAACTATTTTTTCTCTTTTTATTGATTTTCAATGAATAATCCTAATTAAATAATATTTTGGGACCGTATTTTAGTCGTTTCCCACGTGAAACATCAGGCGCCTCCATAGTGTTCCTCACAGATGAATCAGTCAACCGCCATATTCTCTCACAAAAACGCATCCCATTCTCTCTTTTTAACTTTCTTACACAATAACACAGCACGTTGTAAGCGCTCTCCCGCACCATCGTTTGCCACGAAAGTTTTCTTGCGCTCCGTGTTTTGATCCGGATATTCCTCGTGGCGGTTGGGCGGAGAAATTGGGGAGGAAAGCCCGTTTATCTTTTTTTCCAGACGAAGGTGATCGGGCGCTGGGTGTTTGCCCGTTACCTGTTGCCCTTTTGCACCCTTGCCAACTCATGATGTATGATGGCGTTCTAAGTCTTCGCTTCCATTACACACCTCAACGGCTTGATCGGCTAAGACGTACCCTTTCTCCTGACCACCTTTTACCTTATAGGTTGGGGAGGTCACAGAGCAAATAATTGTACTACACACACACCTTGGAAGCGGATAAACTATAGCTACAGTGTGCCAATTATTCTAAGCACACAATAACAGCCGAACGCTGTTGATTGTTGTTGGGTATCGTACCTTCGCAACACCTGAACGCCGCAGAGTAGTACTTGCGTCGCAAAAAAGCAAAATATTGACCGTAATCGTGTTTACGGAAATTACTCACATCAACCGGGACATTCCATGGAGGTGGAAGGGAAATGGCAAAGCGGGTAAGAAAGCGAAGGGCAACTCGTTTTCCACAACGAGTTTGTGTTTTCCCCCCGATCGAACCGCGGAAAATGAAACCTTCCCTGCTGGATGGTGCATAATTGCTCGGGGAAACTTTCATCTCCCCCCTACTTTGCTGATCGCTTTTTAAAGACTTCTGAGTGTTTATCATTCGCTCGATAAGATATACTACGCCGTTGGGTCGCGACAGAAGAAAAGAAGAAAATGGACCACGGCTTGGGGAAAAAAGCGATAGCTCATCCTTTTTGGAGGATAGAATCATAATTAGTACGTGCCCGTGATGATGCTCACGATAAATTCGAGGCAACCCAGGCACTATCTACCAGCGTGGAGCTACCACTGTGTCATCCGAACCATATTTATAACCGCCGTCGCTAATCGGATGCTCAAACACCAGCCAAGCCAACCGAGCCAGCCGATCGGAAAGCCATCAACTTTCTAATTAATCGGTTGCGTGCCACCATCGTTACGGGATGCAGATGAAAACCGAGAAGCAGATAGCAATTATTTGCACACATCAAGCAAAGGCAGCACAAAGCGTCTGAAGGTTGGATGGATGGGGGTGGTTCCGATTAGTGGCGCTCTTCCCGATAGGATTGGTCTGTCCTTGATCTTTCCACCAGTCGCCAAACGGTCGAATGATGGCCGCTTTTTCTTCTTCCAATTCACGCCCGATTTGTCCCGCTGTCCGGATGTGTTAAGCGTGAGGCGTTTGCACGTTAAGCCAGCGGAGAGGGTCACAGGGCTTTACCGTTTGCCATTAGTTGCTCGCGATGCACAATTTATGTAAATTTATCTCAGCTCAGCTTCCAGGTGTCGTCGGCCCCTTTTGCGCTCTACGCACGATAGCGATGTCGACGAGAAGGTTGGACATGGCAGGCGACAGGTACGTGGTCGTCGTTGTCGTCGCCGTTGTCGCCGATTATCTATTGAGGTTATCTTTGCCAACCACAACTGCGATTCATCTCCGCGAAACCGGTAACGGTTTGGTCGTCGGCTACCAACGATGAGCAGCCCGTTGAGCTTGATTAATCCAACCGTAACCGTGGGATCGCATATCCTCGCGGCATGGTGTGTGGTGTGTGCACAATGTTACCCGAAGACACGCACACCCGGCGGGTTAAAAATAACCCACTCCACCCACGGCGGTACTTCAGCCACGCTTAACATCAGCCGGCCGGTGAAGCATGATTTATGATTGCAATGAACCTCAACGCTGCCCGAGAAGACTGCTACATTCCCCTCCTGCTTTTCCGGGCGCCTTTTCCACACTTGATGACTTGTTTTCATTATTATTATCAGCTCATACACACAAACACACAGGAGGAGGGAAAAAAGCAACGAGTTAGTCCGCTTAATAGACATTGCTGGATTGTTCTCGCTAGGTGTTGCTAGGTTCGGGTTGCATTTGAAGGTCATGGAAATCACGGCAATTCAGCGTTCAATATTACCCCACTCTTATCGCACCGAATCGAAACGGAATGATCGATGGGGTTCGATGATGTGTGGCTCCGTTTCTATACAACAGGTGAGTAGCAGCAAGGTTCACAGAAAACGTGGAGAAAGAAATATGCTTTGACGGTGGAAAACATCCCAACCCGATCTCATAAATAGCTTTTTGCTGGATGATATGGTGGGAAGGAAACCATATTACTACTGCCCGAGACCCATTAATATCATTCCTGTGAACCAGTTTATTGTCATCCGCAACCGTACGCATTGTGTCATGCGGTTCCGATAAGGGAATTGATGATACATAAAACATCGTAGGAAGGGATGATAGGAAAGGGGAAATCTGTTTGTTTCTCTCCTTGCACCCTTTAATGGTCGTGGGAAAGCAGACCATTCATGGCGAAAACATTGGGACAGGTACGCAGAACGTCGCACACAATCGATTGATTGCATGACTTTCCCACTTCAAGACTTTCAAGAACTGGATTTTCCTGGAACGACCAGTGAGGCACAAAACGTTTCAAATGTTCATAGGAATCAATGACTTCGAATGGTCAATACAAATAACTATCATTTTATTGTACACGTTTGGAATGTGACACGATTCAGTTTAAGCATGAGTAGGAGGATAATTGGTAGAATGTAGAATTGTTAGAAATTTTACTTATTTATAGGAAATTGAGGAGTTTGAAGTGGAATGATGTCTTGAAAACTGTGTATATGTTACAAAAGTAAAGTTCATCATTGACGTATCAAAATTGATTCTACTCCACTGACTAAAGGCCTGCTCCCGTGATACAATAGTTAAGTGGAAGACCTAGCAATATGCCTGTCGTGAGTTCATATATCGAATGCGTCCGCACCCTATCATAGTACGTAGAATATGGAATCTGATTGTGTAAAGAACTCATTCTTCTTCTTCAGCTGAATCACCACTAACAGACTTAATGTACACGTAGAATTTCAAAATTTTATTTGACCTGGTCAGAGAGCAGCGTAAAGTGATTTTAAGGCACCATTTAACATCGAAGTGTAGTACACCGAAATAAACGACTTCCAAACCTCTTATAGTTCAGGAAGTAATGCCTAAACCTTTATTGATACTTACACTGATTTTAGAACCATTCAGATCCTGAAACTGATCGTACACCTATACCAGTCTCGGAACTGGTTCCAACCCATTCCGCTGCTAGAACTGGATCCAAACTTATACCAATTTTGGAACATATCCCAAACTCATATCGGTCCTGGAAATGATCCAACATCCATACCAAGCCAGGAACTGATCCCGCACTCTTATAGGACCCAAGAGAAATCCGAAAATAATGTCGGCCTTAGAGATAACTTCAAACCAATCTCCGGAAAGTAATATCGACCCCATATTGGTCCTGACTGTAATCCTCATTCTATACCGTTCCTGGAACCAAGCTAGATTCCATAACGGCTCTGGAACTGATTCCGTATCCATATCTTTGCCTGCAACTGATCCCAAACCTATACCGTTCCAGGAACTAATCCCCAAGAAATACCAGTCCAAGAATTGGTGGTCCTAAAGTGAATCCAGAACCCATCTTGGTCCTCAAATTACTCTCTTTTTTCTATTCCAATACAAAAAATTTTTTGAGTCTGGTTCGCATAGGGACTTAAAGCAGAAATTATCGCAAATCTGTCCCAGTATAGGGGCCAACACATTCCCGGCAACATTTTTTTTATATTTGGTGAAAACTTCAGTGAAGAAATTTATAGTCAGAAAGTAACAAAACTAATGCATCTTACTAGACATTGAATGTTCAATTGTGTATGTTTTTCCTGATCTCCTTTCAGAATAAGCTCAATTTTACAAACTGTACCGTACTCACACGTCGATAGCTCATCCCTTCTATGCCCTTCCGCCTATAATAATGATGAGCAATACAGCTGCACCTCCACCATCTAATCTATTTCTATATCACGCAAACCATACGATAATCGAACCTCCCATTACCCTCCCATTTCGATCATAAACTCTGCACGCAATATTTTCAAGGCCAGCCAGCCAGCCAGTCAGACTTAACATATGCATGACTCCTACGGAATGTTTTTTTTTCACTTAGCTCACGCAACTCAGTTCAACTAATTCCAGCAGCAGTTCATTGCTATTTTTAATCTGTTTACTCCGAACGCACCGAGCACATGGCAGAGAGACAGAGAGTACTAGAGTGCGTTTGTCCTATATTCGAACACGATGGAGCACGGCTGTGGCCGTTACTTCGAGTGATAATAGTCCGAAGGGTCGAATGTCCAGATAGGTGAAATTCGGCTTTTGGCAGTTGAACCTTATCGGTATGCTGTTGGCAGTACTGTTGACGTCATTAATCTCTTGTACCGCTCAGATGCTTCTTGGAGGCTGAGTATAATGAAGATCGACTGAGAACGAAGATCGACCGAGGAGGATGTACCGATCCGGGGCAAGTACAATCACTTCAAGGCAGTAGTCGCGTGCAGTCACAAGGTTCGGGGCCAGCTCTCGGTACAAGTGCCGGGAAGGTTTGGAAAGGGTGCCTCCCTCTGGCGTTACAATCTCGATCGCGCCTGCGATAGCCATCGACCGTAGACAACACATTCGCGCGGGTGAATGCCGAGCAGCGAAACCCCACGGCCACGAGCGCGCCATCGGTACCACCAACACTAGCACAGCGCCGCGCGCACGTTGACGTAGAAATAAAATGGCTCGAAGTACGCTGTTGGCACCGCTTGCCTGTCTAATATTCCTTAACTGTTTAAAGCCATTGATAAGCTGGCCGGCGAACGACAAAGACGCTCCCGCAATGTCGCACCCCGAGTTCGATCAGTATCTTGGCGAGTAAGTGTACCGGCTGGCTACGTTGCTGGCTCGTTGCTGGTTGTTCTCTCTCACACACCGTTCTCTTTGCAGCTATCTGCAGGCGGGCGATACGCTGGCCCTCCTGCTCGACTACGATGGAACGCTGGCCGAGCTGACGTCCCATCCGAACCTGACGCAGATGAGCGATGCGATGCGGGACAGTCTGCGCAACATCGCCAACAGTGGCAAGGCGTTTGTGGCCGTCATTTCGGGTCGTGACGTGGACGGGGTAAAGGAGAAGATCGGCCTGGAGAACGTGATCTACTCGGGGAACCATGGGCTGGAGGTGCTGTATCCGAACGGCACCCGCCACAACCAGGGCATTCCGCGCGATGTGGCCGACAACTTTGACAAGATGATCGATCAGCTCAATCGGGAGGTAAGAAAGAGCTGGTTCGTTTTGGTTCGGTGTTTTGAAAGGTGCTCTCATTCTCCGCGTTTGCCACAGGTTGTCCACCATGGATCGTGGGTCGAGAACAAGCGCGTTTCGATAACGTTCCACTTCCGGGAGGCGGAACAGCAGTATGTGCCGGAGATGGCGGCCCGTGCCAAGGAGATCATTGAATCGTACGGCTATCGAGCGAATGCGGCCCACGCCTCCGTGGAAGGCAAGCCACCGATCCAGTGGAACAAGGGACTGGCGGCGGAGTACATACTCGGCACCAGCTTCGACGCGAACTGGCGCCAGCGGAAGGTGCTGTTCGCCGGGGACGATACCACCGACGAGGACGTGATGCGGATGATCAAGGGCACGGGAAGGTCGTTCCGGGTGACGAAAGATAAGGACCTGGTGACGAGCGCGGACTATAAAATACCTTCGGTGGATGCGGTTTATCACCTGCTAAAGTGGATCGAATCGAGAGTCGTTTAGGGCCAGGCTTTCTTTCCTCCCTCCCCCCGGCGGCCTGTGGGTGTTAAGGTTTCGGCCTCAATAAACCAGGGCTGGGTGGGGGAAAGGGGACAGTGACAATCGTGCGGTGTGTTTGTAAACAAACTGCTTCTTATCAAAAGATGCTGCCCTTATCGTTCTTCCTTCTTCGCAAGCAAAAACAACGCAGCGATTGCCGTTCCACAGCTAACAACGATGTGACGAATGATCAACAGTTTAGCATTTCTAATGAGGATTGTTTTGAGCTGATTGGGATCAAACTTACTAAAGTGTTTTTGACCCAATTGACATTGGTACTAAAATTTTGTTCTAAATTTGCTCGATTGGTGCTCGAACCGTCCAAAAGTATGGATGTGTGTGTGATCACGCGTGTAGGAAGTGGCAAGTATGATTGTGTGCGTGTGATCTTCTTGTAGCGAACGACGATGGCATCATTTCCAGCTGTCATTTATTTGGCTTTGGTGTTTGACGAAAGAACAAAATAAATTTTGTGCTCTATTGTTTTGTGAAAATTTGTTGGATTTTTTCAGTAAAATGGCTACACAACCAATGAAGAGGAGCAGAAAAGTTATTTCTCGACGGAACAAAAAGCTTGCAGCTATGTCGACGGAGTATGATCGGCAGAATATGTTGGGTGATGATGATGCGGGAACAAGCGGAGTGGTGCACCGTAATATCGGTGAGTTTAACTACATTAATTATTAATATATTACGTATTCGTTTGGGTATGTTGTTTGTTATGAGCAGTGAGTGAGTGAGTGAGTGAAATTTCCAAGTGCTTCTTTGTTCTAGTTATCTAAAATGACAAATAATATTTCCGATTCCTAATGTTATTATAATGGTAGCAAAATGACGACCGAAGTGTACCGGCCGGTACCGAATGTACCAATGTATTTTGTTGCCACGATGCCTTGGATTTTATCGTATCAATGTGTGTGATGTGTTCTTAAATAACAACGATAAAGTGTTTATATTTTCTTTGCTGTAGTATGGTCCAGGACTATGAAAATACTATGATAACATTTGGTCAATCGAACTCATTCGGATTGTTCTATTCGAAAAAAAAAACGAAACATTTCACCAGCAGCAACAACGATGAACACAATGAAAATAATTTGCCATTTATACTTTATTTTATCTTGCAGGTTTAACATCCCAGTACGATGATCCAGAATACGATGCAGAAGTGCTTATGGGAACATCGTCTCACAACAGCGATACCGATTACATCAGTGATCGTTCTTCTGAAAGCGAAACCGACGCCGTGGCTGAAGGGTCCACAACTGCTCACAACTGCAACAACCATAGCGATATTGGTGAATGTTTGCGAACTTGGGCAGTTGTACGTAATCAGCCACGCTCGTCGGTAAATGAGATTTTAGCTATTTTGGGAATATGGACAGATTTACTTCTTCCGAAGGATTCTCGCACGCTATTGAAAACGCCAAAAACCATCGGGGAAGAGATACAATCGATAGCGGGCGGCGAATTTTGGTACAAAGGGATAGAAAATAATCTCGTCAATTATTTTAAGTAAGTTTTGAAAATAATTTAGCCTAAACAGTGTCTGGTAAATGTGTGTATTTTAATTGTATTTGGATTTTTTCATTCTCATTCATTTAGGTCAACTGTTCCATCAATCGACGAATTGTCGATACAGGTATCCACCGACGGACTCCCTCTTCATAGAGGTGGACCTACACAGCTCTGGCCCATCCTTATGAAGATTGTAGAACTGCCCTCAGCCCCAATTATGATGATCGCAGTGTTTTGTGGACCAGCAAAACCAACCAGTCTGGAAGTATTTTTAAGACAGTTTGTAGAGGAGGCAAATGACATTCATCGAAGGGGATTGCGGATCGGAGATAAAATGATAAGATTCTCGATCCAAGCTATTATTGCAGATTCTCCTGCGCGGGCTTTCCTTAAAGGTAGGTAAACATACAACTATTGCTTATATGTACACAATTATCTGGAGCTTGTGTAACGCTAATTATGTTTGTGTTTTGCAGCAACAACCTACTTCAATGGATATCACGGTTGTATGAGGTGTACCTGTGTTGGGGAATACTATAAACCTGGAAAAAAAATTATTTTCGACTCCGTTGGCGCTCCTCTACGAACGCACCATGGATTTAAATCTAGGGATTGTCCGGGTCATCACCAGGAATGGCGTTCACCCCTGGAAGACCTTGATAATTTTGATATGGTGGATAAATTACCGACTAGTTGTGGGTTGCACTTATGCGATGAGGGTGCGACTCGCCGACACTTGTGCGGTCTTATAGGTGGTAAGTATGAAAATATTCCTACCTGGTCCAAGGGTCAAAAGCAAGTGATATCTGAATTTCTTATCAGCGTACAACTTCCCTCTGAGATTCATCGCAAACTCAGAGGGCTGAATGTAATTCGATATTGGAAGGGTACGGAATTCAGATCTTACTTGCTATATGTAAGTCCCGTGTTAATGGAAGATGTTTTGCCTGAAAAAGCCTATTGCCATTTTCTGCTGTATTTCTGCGGAGTAACAATATTTTCCTCCTCATTCCATCGACGTCATTGGGAACGTGCCGCTGAATTCCTTAACAGTTTTGTCAAGGATTACGGAAAGATTTATGGCCGTGGCGAGCTGACAAGCAATGTCCATAATATTCAGCATATAGCACGAGACTGTTTTAATTACGGACCGTTGCATAAGCATTCTACTTATGACTACGAGAATTATTTGCAAATTTTAAAACGCTCGTCCCGTTCAGGCTTTAGATGTAGCGTCCAAGTTGCAGCACGTTATGAAGAACGTTCCGCAACCGAAGTAGCTGCTGCAAGCAAAAAACGCAAATTTCCCCATTTAACTAGAAATGGTAAAGGTATCTTTTTAGAGTCAAACTTTCTTTTAAGCCCTTTGCCAAGAGACCAATGGCTTCTAACAAAGGGTAATGGTATTATTCAATTTTTAGGAGTTGAAAAGAGTAATGGATGTTTTATAGTATCTGGAAAACAATTTGAATGCAGCTCCAGCTTATTTTCATTTGCTTTGCGTGCGGATGATCCAGAATCGGTATTTTCATCTTTAGACATTCTTATTCATAAAGTTGATGCAAATGTTCAGACGTGTGACGTAAACATTTCTCTGTTAGATATTAGATGTAAACTTGTAGCTGTCTATCCTCCATCAAAACCTGGCACAGTTGTTTTTTCCCCTCTTTTGCATACCCTCCAGTTGGATTAAAATTCATTAACACGTATTCACTAACATTATACTTTAAGAATCATTCTGTAGCTAACCACTTATTTGCTCGTAGTTGTAGTTTGTTTGTAGTTTTGTTGGTATTTTTAGTTATGATGATAAAAAATAGAATGTGTATGCAAAAGCGTTTGAAACCATTTGTGTTCATAAAACGTGTTATTTTTAGTGCAATGCTGTTTAAGTATTGCCTAGGAAATTCTTCATGAACTATTTTCAAACGCTTTTGCATGGGAAAGCGGTGGGTCTTATCATCGTAATTATTTAATATCATATTATTCCTGATGCATGGTAGATGTTGTTTGTAGCAATTAAAATTCTTACTTGTAAAAAAACTACATGGTAATGCTTGTTTCATTAATTTAATTAATTTACTGCATGTCTAATGTTTTGAAATTTTATTTTTGCGATTTTTCTCTTCAATAAACTTCACATAGTTTATACGTCTGTATTGGGTGGAATGTTATCTTAGACTTATTTATGATTTCAAAACCATTTTGTAGTTCCGTTGCTTGATATGATTAAAACGTTTTATTTTTGAGTGAATCAAACCAACTAGAAATAAAAATAGTCCTAATTTTCACATTTAATTTATTACATAAGCTTGTTTATAGATAAATTTGATTATGTTATATCTGATTTGATCAGTTTGTTAAAAAAAATTATCTTAAATATTTCGTCAAAGTAGAGTCTACATATTGCTAGTGAGTGTAAAAGATAAGGAAGGGTTTAGATTTAAATAAATAATAATAATAACTTATTTATTAATTCTATTATTGCGTGTATGATAAATTTTACTAGAGCTCTTGATTTTTCCTTTGCAGTTTTGCAAGCTGCTTTGAGCGTTATCTAACTTTTTTTTAAGAAAACGTTCTACGTCGTCAATATTAACAGCAAAAATATCGTCCTCTCCTATTCTCTTAAATAATTTAATTACATTAACATTTTGATTCATTGGAATCTTTGGTCCATTTTTGCCCCCGCCACGCCAGCTGCACTGCACAACTAATTCTTTAGCAAATAATAATATAAAACTATTGTGCATTCGACCTTTGGCATCATTTGTTTTGGTTTGAATTCTTTGTGTTAACTGGTAACAAATATTTTGAAAATATGTGTCTTCAGCCAACTGATCATTAAAAGATTTCAGTTCTGCAGCGGTTGTAAGGCGAGGTATTTGAATTGGTATATTTTCCTGATCCATTGCTTCGGTGAATTTTCTTCGATGGTCTGTGCGATACTCCATTTCGGCCCAAACACCTGCTATAGACGTGTTAATGTTGGACAATTTTTTAAGGGTTGTTCTCTTAAACTCTGCATCACTTATCTCCATTGCTGAAGATCCATGCCGTGTCGAAATTTCAATTTCGCCGAATGGTGTTTGTTGCAGAGCTTCAGAAGCAACAGATGGTATTGGAGGGCTATACGTATATCTTGGTTTCCCGGTTGAAGACTGGGCCAGGTGTTGTTGTACTGCTGAGATAATCACTGGTTGTTTTTTGGCATTTTCATTTTCAGGATCTGCAGCAAGGCTTGCGACATGGATACTGGACGAAGTTGAGTTTTGCGGTCCTGATGATTTGGTTTTCTTTGATGTTCCAGGAAGCAATAAGGATGATGCCGAAATGATGCTGGATGAGGATGTTGGTGGTCGGACGAGCTTCACTGGAGTGTTCACGGTGAGGACTGGCCGACACATTTGTTCGGTTTTAATAATCATTGGCTTATTGGTTGCTTTGATATTTTTAGGAAGTATTGATGATGATGCCGAGAGGATGCGAGATGATGATGCTGATGTTGACAACTGTACCAGTTTTGCTGGGGCATTTACGTTGAGGACTGGTCGGCAAATTCGTTCAGATTTAATAATCACTGGTCTATTTGCCTGTTTTGCACTTTCAGGAGCTGATGACGGTGATGCCGAAAGGACGCGGGGCGAGGATGCTGATGATTGCACGAGCTTCGCTGGGGCATTCACGTGAAGGACTGGTCGGCAAATTCGTTCAGATTTAATAATCACAGGAGCTGATGACGGTGATGCCGAAAGAACGCGGGGCGAGGATGCTGATGATAGCACGAGCTTCGCTGGGGCATTTACGTTGAGGACTGGTCGGCAAATTCGTTCAGATTTAATAATCACTGGTCTATTTGCCTGTTTTGCACTTTCAGGAGCTGATGACGGTGATGCCGAAAGGACGCGGGGCGAGGATGCTGATGATTGCACGAGCTTCGCTGGGGCATTCACGTGAAGGACTGGTCGGCAAATTCGTTCAGATTTAATAATCACAGGAGCTGATGACGGTGATGCCGAAAGAACGCGGGGCGAGGATGCTGATGATAGCACGAGCTTCGCTGGGGCATTCACGTTAAGGACTGGTCGGCAAATTCGTTCAGATTTAATAATCACTGGTCTCTTTGCCTGTTTCGCAGTGCAAGGAGCTGATGACGGTGATGCCGAAAGGACGCGGGGCGAGGATGCGATGGCTGACGATTGAACCAGGTTCACAGGGGCATTCACGGTGAGGAGTGGTCGGCCCATTTGTCCCGATTTTATAACCACTGGCTTGTTGTTTTGATTCACAGTGCCAGGAGCCGATAATGGAGATGCCGAAAGGACGCAGGATGATTTTTTTGACCATTGCACGAGCTTCACAGGGGCATTCACGGTAAGTACTGGCCGGCACATTTGTTCGGTTTTGATAATCACCGGGTTATTGGTTTGTTGTACATTTTCAGGAAGGAATAATGGTGATGTAGATATGGATGTCTTTAATGGTACGAGGGTCGCTGGTACTACCGATGCCTGCGCTTTTACGCTGAGATCTGGAAATGATGCCATCGGTGCCGTTATCGTTTTATACACGTTGTTTGAAGCCATTTCGCTAAACGTATCCTAAATGAACATTTTGTTTATTTAGTGAACCATTTGATTTCAATTTATCCTAATTAATAGGTACCTTTTTATGTTTTGCAGAAAATCCGACAGAAATAATAAAACAAATTTTAGATTTCAGCTTATGAAGCATCACCGAACAATTTGGTTTTGTTTTGTTTTTTCATTTGACGTTTCGATGATGACAATTGGAAATGACAGGAGAGAGCAAAGCACAGTGGTCGGTTTTCATGAAATTGTACTAAAATTTCCCTTAAACTGGTTCAGTTTAAGGTAAGTTTAAGGCTCCAGTTTAAGGGAATTTGCTCGAATTCCCGATTATTCGTGCTCGAAAATGTCAATTGGGGAGGCACCAGGTGTAGAAGCAAACATGTTTTTAGAATTTGGTTGTGAAAACAGGCACAGAACACAATTTTCACCTTAAGTTACACGAAACTAACGAAAACTTGCATCAAAAAGAGCAGTTGATGAGAAATAAAGTAAAAAAACTGATAAATAAACAATAAAATAATTTGAAAATAAACCTTTTTTGACCATTCTTCCACTGTGCAGCTCGAATCGAGCTCCCACTGTCAGTGGCTCTGTTCGAGCAGTCGTCATCGCCGAACTGTCACAATAAACAGCTGTCAAATGCGGAACGAAAAGAAAACACAACACACTCGGGCACGGTTTGCGGTAGTTTTTAGCTATTTTCATGTAAATTCTTCATTTAAGTACAGCTCTCGCACACAAAAAAGCCATGTCGTCGCCGGAAACAACGTTAGAGGTGAGTGCCACTTCCAGGAAAAGTTACTTTTCCCCCCAATTGTAACTCATATTCCCTGTGTATATTTTACTGCCACGTTCGTTGGTTCTCCAGCTGTACGACGATGGAGCGGAATCGCCTTCCGAGCTGATGAGCGGAGAAATGACCGTTACGAGTGCGCCGCGCAACACGACCGATCCCAGCTCGCCCGACTTCAACACACTGGACGAACCGATCCGGGACACAATCGTACGGGTGTACTGGTCGCCGAATGAATTGCAACCATTCAACTCACACCGGATTGTTTATTGTTCTTCCCCCACAGATGCGTGACGTAAAGGCGGTCGGTGTCAAATTCTACCACGTCCTCATACCGCGGGAAAAGAACACCCTGCTGAGGGACTGGGACCTATGGGGGCCGCTGGTGCTGTGCACGTTTATGGCCACCATCCTTCACGGCTCGTCCGATGAGATGCACGACGGCGGGCCCGAGTTCGCGCAGGTTTTTGTGATCGTCTGGATCGGTGCCATGATTGTGACGCTTAATTCCAAGCTGCTCGGTGGGAAAATGTACGTAAAAAGTACGCCTTACGTGTTGTAGTGTGAGTTTTGGGAGTAAAACTTCTCGTTTTCAATTTTAGCTCCTTTTTCCAATCAATCTGCGTACTTGGCTACTGCCTAACGCCGTGCGCTCTAGCACTAATAGTGTGTCGAATCATTCTATTCAGCACGCAGACGGCCTTTCTATTCTTCCTCCGGTTCGTCGTGTCATCGGTGGGGTTCGGTTGGGCAACTTATGGTAAGCTTTAAGAACTTCCACTTTTGACACCACACTCTAACACATCTCCCGACCTTCTCCGTGTAGCTTCGATAATATTCCTCGGCGACAGTCAACCACCGAACCGGAAAGCTCTTGCCATGTATCCAATATTCCTGTTTTACTTTATCATATCGTGGCTGGTCGTTTCGCACAGCAATGTGTAATGGGTTAGGCTGCAATTAAGTTTGTCCACTGTGATCAATTTGTCACGGCTGTTACAACCGAGTCGGACCTGACTGAAACGTCGGGACGGGTGCACGGACACGCACGGGGTAGCACGCCCCAATTCATAAGAGTGTACACATGACGACCACATCACGGCCACAGTGTACGGCACAGGACACAGGCGGGTTGTTCCTACATCGGCGGGGGTAAAACAGCACGATCCCACTTAGACTAATCGCTACTGTACTAAACGCCTAGGTATATCAGCTTTTGTATTATACAACTTTCCAACAGATTAGTGTAATAAAGTGATGAATTCCCGCATCCGCGGCATTCATATACAATCTAATCTATGCTCGGCGACAGTCTTCAGCTTTGTTTCAAGCGAAACGCACACTTCCACGATGATAATTCATCCATACACAAAGGTATTTCTCCCGAGGCGCGTGCTACTTTATCGTAATAGGAAAAGAAGGCAATAAAACTTGCTATAGTGTTGACGGGTACTCAATAGCAAACAACTACATTATTCGGAACATCTTAGATCAAGATTAGGATAAACGAAACCGATTGAAAATCATTTCTCGATTGGTAGTTCATTGAAGAATGGGATTGAGGGAGCCCTTTTTCTACTTCAATAAGCTGAACAAAGGCTGCGACTAGTTACTCAGACATTAACAATGATGGGAAGAAGTCTTATCGGTACAGGAACAATCTAGTACATTTTGGCTGTCGAATTCAGATCGCTTTAGAGCAGTTTATGGCCCCTTGTTATCTCTAGTTTCATCCCATTTTTCCAACAACAATCACAAAGTCTTTCGATTTTGGATGTACATAACTGTTTTACAGGTACAATCGAGGCCAAAACACTAGTTTTGCTTAGTAACCAACTAAGAATTTATTGCACTTTCTCTAAACCTAATTCTAAAAACATTCCTGTTTGATTCCGAATATCATCAATGTTCCCGAAAGAAAGGTTCCTTGCTTGCATCCAACATTCACACAAGCTTTCTATTCGTAAAACTTAAACGCTACCCCCTTTTAACGTCTGTGTGTGTGTGAAACAATACAAACATGCTTCGAAACGCGCTAAAACATAACAGAAACATACAGCGAGGGCATGTTTTCGAACAAAAAACAAACCAAACCATAAGAAAGGCTTAATAAAAGCAATTCTAAGGCAAACTTTTGCTTCAAGAACCAACTAAGAGTAGACTAATAAAATTACGCAAAACGCAAGGTTTTGGCAAGGAAAGGGCAAGGAATTGGGGAATGGAATAAAGCTAACCACTTATACATTAAAAGGGTGTTTCGGCACCAATGCCACCCCACCTCAATCACGCTCATCGGAACTGCTGGCGGCACTGTTGGCCGCACTCGTGTTCGGCACCAGATCGAAGGCCATCTGCATCTTGACGCAGTCCTTCTTCTTGCCGCGGTACGTGAGACTGTTGGCGCGCGGCTTGCGGCGCATAAAGTGTCGCTCGACCCACTTGAGCATCGTCAGCACGGAGTCGGTCGATGGCAGGCGCCGCTCGGCGGACGTCTTGATGATCTGCGAGTTTGTGACGCGGAACGTCGCCGCCATACCTTTGAGGGCCTGTTCAAGAAAGAGGAGAGAAGTTATGACTTGCTGGAGTTATGATCACCACCAAAAACACCTACCATCATGGCGTCCTCATCGGTCATATCGTCACCGGCGTAGATGATCTTGATGCGCTCACTCCAATCCACACCGAACGCCGTGCGCAGGATGTAGATGGATGCGCGGCCCTTGTTCCACTGTACCGGGGGTTTGGCCTCGATCGCACAGTGTGCTTCCGCCGCACGGAACCCGAACTGGATGATCAGCTGGCGTGCCTTTTCCACCATGGCCGGGCGCAGCTCGGGCGGTGTTTCGCGATAGTGATACGTCAGCAGTGGTCCCTTGTTCTCGACCCAGGCGCCATCACCACAAACCTGCCAACAAAACATGGTACTCATTAGTAGTTCCACGTCAAGAGGACTTCTTCGGAAGAACTTACCGAATCTTGGAGCGACTTCAACAGTCCACTGACTTTGTCCTCGTACTCGATCGGCATCGGATGCACGAACTTGCTACCGTCGGGATGGAGAATCTCCAGTCCGTGGTTGCCCGCATAAGTGATACCCTCGATCCCTACCATCTGCTTCACGTTCTCCACATTGCGCCCGGAGATGATGGCTATGTACACGTCCGAGTGGTTGGACAACCGTTGCAGCACGTTTTTCGTCTCCGGCGGAAGAGTCGCCAGATCGGGATGGGGTGCTATCGGGGCCAGTGTACCATCGTAATCGAGGAGAAGGGCAAGCTTATGGTTGTAGCCGATATAACTGTGTGGAAATATTGAGATCAGATTGATTACAGTTTGTTCCCAACGATTGAAACAACCTCCAGGTAAACCTTCTTACTTGAGCAGATAGTCATCGAAATCATCCACAGTGACCGGTTGCATCGTGGTCGTACCGATGTCGTCCTCTTCGAGCGAACCCATCGCCTTCAGGAACTGCCGCATCCAGCTGTTCACATCGTGCTGCATCTCGCGACGTCGCATACGTGACATCCGGAGCGTTCGCTCGTCTTCCGGCATTGTGAGCGCACGGTGTATCACCTCAGCTGCTGCATCCAGCTCGTACGGATTGCAGAGGAGGGCCTCGTGCATGGTTTCACCAGCTCCAGCGAACGGCGACACGATCAGCACACCCGGCGGCTCATTGATCTGGCAGGCGACGAACTCCTTCGCCACTAGGTTCATACCATCGCGGAGTGGCGTCACCAGACACACGGAAGCTTCCCGATAGAAGGCGGCCAACTCTTCCTGTCCAACACACCCATAGATGTACCGGATCGGAGACCAGTTCGCAGTTGTGAAGCGTCCATTTATCCGACCCACAAGCTGATCCATCTCTTCCTTCAATTCCTGGTACTCCTTGACATCCGTTCGCGAGGGAACGGAAATCTGCAGCAGGCTCACGTTTTCACGATGCTCCGGGTGCTTCTCCAGCAGCACCTCAAAAGCCTTCAGCCGATTGACCAACCCCTTGGTGTAGTCCAACCGATCCACCCCCAGAATGATCTTCTGGTTCGTGTTGATCACCTTCCGCGCAGAGTGCGCCAACTCCACGAACCGATCGAACGGAATGCCGATCGGCAGCGGCCGCACACGAACCGATCGTCCACCGTGCTCCACCAGTAAGTTCTTCCTGTCCACACGACATCCAAGATTACGCTGACAGCAATCAACAAAGTTCAGGCAATAGTCGCGAATATGAAACCCGATCATATCACACGCCAGCATACCCTGCAGGATTTCATCCGACCACGGATACAGGCGGAAGATATCCCACGGCGGGAAGGGGATGTGCAGGAAGAACGCCATCTGGTACGGTAGATTCCGCTCGTCGGCCGCCTCCCGGATCCAGTTCGCGGCCAGCATCAGATGATAGTCGTGGATCCAGATCAGTGGCACGCCCGGGTGCGTGTTCTTGCGGACAGCGATCGCCAACGCTTCGATCGTGCGGGCCGCAAACTCTTTGTTCACCTCATAGTACGACTTCCAGTGGTCGGCACAGAACGTGGCCCGCCCCGGCATCGAGTGAAACAGTGGCCAGAACGTACCGTTGCAGCAGCCATTGTAGTAGCTATCGAACAGCTTCGGCTCCACGTTTACCGAGACGACCTGCTCCGATAGCAACCCGGCAGTTGGTGTGTTGTCCGTTGGGTCCGACTCCGGAATTGGTTCGTTCTCGTCCGTCAGCGTAATTCCGGACCAGCCAACCCACAGCCCTTTGCCCTTGATCACGACCGGTGCAACTGCTGTGACTAATCCGCCGGCACTGTTTTTGGAAAAGTACACAGAGAAAGAAACGTGATTGTAAAGATAGACCTTGAAGAGCGCGGGTGAGGGTGTTGTAAACACAACAGTGCGCAGGGAAGCATGATAATCGTAATGTAATGCACGCGCGTGCCTATCGCTATCACACGTCGGAAGGATGGACAACGTCGTCTGTAACGTCACTCTCCGCCCTTTCAAGATCGGCTAATCCTCGGTAGTGGAGTCCAATAATTATGTGAGTGTTTGAGTGAGTAAACATGGGAACCCTTGACCGATACGGCCCCAGGTCCCAGTCTTTCAAAGTCATTGGGAATTGTTATTCCTGATGTACCAAGTGAAGGGTGATTGGGGAAGGTGTAGGTTACCTCACCGCGCAAAGGTACACTCTTCCAAGCGAGGAGCTCCCTCCCATCCAGCGAGGCCTTTCCGGGGTTGGATTACAATCGCCTCCCAGCCCTTGAAGTCGCACTACTCATCCGGACTGATAAGAAGAGCGCGCGCGCGCGAGCTCGCATAGGAAGAGCCGCGATGTTTATTGAGACGTTTACCAGCGGATTCTCGATTCCAACCCGACACACTGATCACGTGAACCATCCATGTCGCTCAATGAATGAGTGCCCGCCGATCAGATACAGATTCCCATGTGTCCAACTTGTCAGATCCGTCATATCTGTAATACCAAATATGGCCGTTGCTATGGCAATCAACCATAACGCGATCTTCATTGATTCGCAATCGGGTCGTAACCCATCATCGTCCCCAGATGGGGCGCAAGACATCGCCACCAATAATCAAGACCCATTTCCTCGGTACTATCCCTCTCCGGGGGGTAGTACTACACCTTTGTTAGGCCAGCCATCCACGCGGAACTAAACGTGAGCGCCCGAGCCGCCCTACTCTCGTGATAAGCGCTATCAGGTTCGAGACAATCGATGAACAAGTACATCGGCTGAAGGTAATACAGAATGGCCAATCGGATGACAGCTGTTCAATCAATCGGTACAGTTGTAATTTGAAGTGAGGCTAATTTAATCGCGCTTGTATCTCGGTGTCTTATTTCTGTCAATAAAATGATAAGTGGCTGTATTGACGTCTTATCTTATCCGGGTGGTGGGATTAAAAATAAATTACCCACAAATTGAAGACTACGCGTGTTGTCGGGTTCTGCTGCGTGTTCAATTGGCTTGAGAAGAAACTGGGACATAGATATTTCCGGAAAAAGGGATTACCTCTGGAAGTATATTGAGAAGCTCCAATCATCAAGAGCTTGATCGTCAAGGTGATCATGTAGAGTGCTTTATTATGCCTTATGCTAGATATGAAATTTCCAGAAAATTCTACAAGATCCTGATGTTTAACATCTCTATGATTGTCCCGGTTGTAGCCGAGCAATAGGTGCTACCATAACGAGGCTGGCCATAGAGCTTCAGGATACTCATTCCTCGGAGCAGTTTGATTTATGATGATCATGAAAGTCATCACAAACGCTTTACAGAATCCAATTCCTTTATTTACTTCATTTCACATGGGTTTCTTCGCCCTTCTACCGATCCACTCCCATCATGACGTCACACATGGCAATAGGTCAGCCAACATTGAGACACTTTTGATTACCATTGCTCGCGCCAGCAGCCGCAGTAGCACGGAAATGTAGCAAAAGGGAACCAGAAAAATCAGAGTGCACAAAACAAAAACACACAGTTATAAAAAAACAAACAGACCGTAAACAACTTCTCCCGAGGAGGGGTCATTTGCGCAAGCAAACGCCAAACTTGAATCCGGCTGTACCTCCTGGCAGGAACGTCTTAGTAGTACCAAACACAGACTCGACAACACTTTGTACGTGGCTTATCTCAACGAAACGTTTTGTCCACAAAAGAATCAACCGAAAAGTCGCACACATATCAGCTACTACACAGCGATGACGCGTCTATGTCGTAATGGGTCACTGTAAAGGGTCAGTGAAAGAATGGGAGGACTGGTAACCTACCTAGCATGACGACTCAGCTTGCCCGTCTTGGGGTCTCGCTTGAGCACGAACGGCAACCGGTTGGAGACCACAATGAGGCTGCTCTTGGTTTGTGCCTCCTGCGGTCCAGTGATGGTAATTTCGCAGTTTGCAGACATCCTGCTGGTTGGTGTAACGGCTGTCGACTACCAGCACAACAACATACAGGCACACGCCGCTGCTTTGCTTTGGCCACTATTTCCACACAAACGCTTTTTGGGCTTTCTCTCTCTTTCTCTAGCTCATATCACTTGGCACTACTGTGCCCCTCTGTTTGGCAAAACGACGGACACACTGGCTGGTTGAGCTGATCGCTTCCTGATCCTTTGGCAGTTCTAAGTACACAAGCACACTACAGCAACACACTAGAGCACACAGAGACAACGGCACGGTCGGCAATGGGACGGACACTGTGGTACTTACTCACCGTGCAGTTGAGATTCAACTGATCCCGGACCAGTGGCTGCCGCCAGCTGATAAAGGACACTCTAACCCGCACTTGCCGCACTCATCGACTAACGGCGGAGGCGCTGATAGGAGATTGTGGCGACAGGGTGGGATGCGAATCGTGCTCAGGGTTCCAGAATGCGCGGGCACAATAATAATAACATCTTCGCAAGCGGTACCAATACATAGATGGATGGGGCCCTGGACGAGATCATCCGTAACCGATCTGCAGCGAGGGAGCTGGTGGTGGTTGTGATCTCTTGCCCGTTCAAATGCCGTTCAAGTGTGGCTCGCTGTATCGCTGTGTGTGTGTTTTGTTTAATCACAACAAATCCCAAGGCCCTTGTTTTATTTGGTACTACTACTATTGCCCAAATTACCTACAAGCCAGGGGGACAGGCGCGAACAAATCGACCACTCATCGTCTCCTCTTCTTGGGTGCACCCTCCCAATAGAGAACGTATCGCTTGAGCTCTTCTTCCCCCAACGGCCCTTCCGGGTGGCTCCCCCTTCGAATCCAAAGGCATATGCTCTTATCAGTGTGGATTTGATAGGAAGCACTCATCCGGGGATTGGCTGTTTATTGTTTATTTCAAGGGCCGCGGTCGCATGAAGTGTGAGCCCGCGCGGTATCGCTGTGTTGGCGTGTACCTGACGGTGCCGTACTGCGCGCCTTCTGACCCTGCAGATGTACCATTCTGGGGGTTCTGGCACTCGGCCCTAAAATGGCTTTCAACTTCCAGTTAATTGATCGATCGTTAATCGTAATTAATGATCTTTCATCACAATGTAGGGCGCCATAGAGCCCATATTACAGCCTCTGATAAGACCCAGGAACCCATCCAGTCCCTCCCCAGAGGCACGATTTTGCACGCGCAGCTCGCACTTTGTCCCGGTCAATTGCCGCATTCTCGGCCAGCTAGAACCGGCCAGAGCACGCGTGTGTGTGTGTGTGGCAGTTTGTGACGTGTACCGGTCGAATCTGGTGCAAAGCGGGGCGTGGTCCACGGAACTTCCATCTGCGACGTGGCAAAGAACTTTACACAGCGCGCCCGCCGCTGTGGTCGCCTTTCACCACGTCGCGGTGAGGTTATCGATCGGCGCAGAACTAGGACGGCCGCTACGCAGTAGGCAGCAGAGGAGGGCCAATCCGGTGTCCGGTGCTGACCGCAATTATCTCGCAAGCCCAACTGACCGACAGAAGGACCGTTGTGTTTCCCTTTTTTTCTGGAATATTTCGTCATAGGACAGCAAAACGCTTCTTCGGTATGGCCTTCACCCTCTGGGGAGAGGCACATTGAACTACTTTTTTTTTTGGAGGACGATGAGCCTACTTCTAAGTCATGTTCAGCGTTGATTAGAACACAGATCTGGCAGACCGTAATCGGAGCATTATTTTGTCTTCGCTTGTTAAGTGCATTCTTGCTCTGGACGCGCTAATAAGCGCCAGCGCGTGCTTTCCGCAAGGCACCACACCACCGACCGATCCCGGAATTATGGAGATGCAACGCGAGGGAATGTTGCTACTTACCGTTCACCAAAACATTGGCATTGATCAAGTCGCGTTGATAAGATGATCGCTAGCGTTTCTGCTCAAGGAACGGCTCGTGTCCGGCCGTGAATGATGACACTGTTTTGCTTACGGAAAGGATGGGGGACATACACAGCGCTAACGACATCCTCGTGATCACGTTCCTTGCAGTAGATCGATTGGAGCGAGTCAACAGAGCCGCTTGTGGAAGTAAAAATACACACACCGCAGTGTCGGGGTCGTTTTGTTTAGAACCATTTTCTTCTCTGTTTTGTTGTTTGCTCCTTTCTTTATTAGATCATCCATTTCGATGCCTGTGGTGTATGTTTTGGTAGGTGTATGTTTTGTGTGTCATCTCATAATCTCATCGTTACATCGCACGTTATGATTTAAAACCATTCCTAATAGCACTTGCCTTTCGCTTCTAGCCCTTTTACACCTCTTCCCATTCCTATTCGCTATCTGTAAATAGTGCTCTAATACTGCCACCTGCACCTTGGATGCTGGCGTATAGGCAAACGGCTAAAGCATAATCCAGCATTCTGATTATCGGGATACCTTTCCAACTTCCAATCCACGCTTTAAAACTTTCAATATGTCGTCCAAGCGTCTCTACGTCGAACGCTCTACGATGGCTACTTCCATTTTTCTAATGTTTTTTTTCCCCCCCGAACGCTGAAAACTCCATAGGCTCTGCCTTGGCAACGTTTGTTTTGTGTTTCCAAACCCCATTTTTTCTATTCTCTTTTCCCCATTCCCGTTTCGTACGCACGACCAGCGGCTAGAATATGGCTTTGGTTTTTTTGTGTTGTTTTTGAATAATTTAGCACTACTAGTTGTTATCAAAAAGTGTGTATTATCTCCTCCAACTGGCTTGGCTCTTCCTCTGAACTGGCCTAAGCCTGGTCTAGTATTTAATTATTATTATTATTGGTTCTACTGCACTACAACAGCTGATCGTTCGTTTCTCCGCGGTCTAAAACAGTTTGTCCTTAACACAATTTTGTGTCGTTCGATGAGATTCGGAGGTTTTGTTTTTTTGCTTCTTCTCATTTCTTGTTGATTCAAGTGTAGAGTTTGTTTCATTAGATTAGATGTAGTACACAGTGGTAGTTGTCTTCAGAACGTAGTGAAATGGTAACATAATCTCAGCTGACATACGGTGGAGTTTCGGTGTCTCTAGCATCTGTACAACGACCACTCAACCATGACTGGTGAGAAGTTCTGCCTATTGTTGTACTCCCGAGAGCTGACTAGCGGATCTAATCCTAGACAACGGAGTTCCTTTCACCCTTTCAAAAGTCTTCGCACTAGCACTACTACTTGGGTAAAGGATTGGTATGTTTTGTATTTCCCTGGATTGCTGTTGTATCTTCTGCAAAGATCTCTTGTTCGTTGATTGGTTTTGAAAAAACCTATTTGTTAAAGCGAAATTCTGATATTGTTTCTGGTCTTAAATGGTCTCATGAAGGAAATCTTTAGGTTGTTATTTGCTTCTCCAGCTCATGTTTTACAAAAGCGTTCAATGTAGAGCCTTCTCTGTAATGTCATACATTAATCTAACATACAAGAGCAAACACAAACGATCTAAGATGTGTGGTAGAATGTAGTTTTTTTGCATACTTAACTCATAATGTTATATTTGGTGTAGTAACTTCTTTCTGTGCGTCACCTTATTGGACTCCATCAACAATAAACCTCAGGCGAATTGTAATGCTCCAACTCCTCGTGGTGTCTGTCCCTCCCCATATTCGGAATGGATGTTGGAGTAGTGTCCCCAAAACAAGAAAGAAAAATTTTCCCTTCCCCTGTTCGATTTTTTTTCTACATCACAATATTGCCTGCCGACTAGAGCTGCCATCTATATGTCACGAGCACGACCCTGGAAACCTTCAACCGAGCATCCATTACGTACGCCTGCATAGTAAGTGTTTAAAATAGCATTGTTTTGTTGTTCATGTGATTGGATGAGTTAGAGAGTATTAGTTTACACATGCACACAAACACATGATGGGTGCGTGTTGTTCTGCTGTTGGGTTAGAGCTGCTGCCTCGGTTTGCGCCATGTTTTTTTTTTACCCCCACACGTTTAGATTAATATAATCGGCATTATTTCTTCCTGAAGCGTTGGCCACACTCGAGTCAATAGTACAACCGGTCACGCTTCAGCTCATTGTCCAGATCGGCCAGCTGCTGGAGGAAGCCCTCGTTCGGGCGAATGTCCCGATGCATTCGGACGGTGCGGATCGCCTCGGCGGCGGTCATCTTGCGGGCGATCATGAGGTACGCCAGCACGCAGGTCGCCGAACGGGACATGCCCATCATACAGTGCACAAGGACCTTACCTGTTTTGGAGAGAGAAAGATAAAGATAGAGAGTTGAAGATGCTCAAATTCTTACACAAAAGCCAAAAAACTCACCTCCACTGTTGATACCATTCTCGATAAACTTGGAGGCAATGTAGAAGTACCGGCTGATGTCCGTCGTCGGCTGGTCAATCATCGGAAAGCCCATATACCTGAACGTACACCTTGAAACAGTGAGTGATGGTAGAAATACTGCCCAACCCTAGCACACCACTAGCCCACGGTTATTTAGCAGGTGTTTTCCATCTTCCTAGCTGCTCCTCGTGTCGTTTCGGAAGCGCCCAGCAGACACTTTCTCCACGACACGAGGACGCTCTTTTAAGACCGAGGTGTGAAGTGCGAGAGAGTTTTCAGTTTGGTGCCAAATTTTGCCTATCCAGTGTTGTTTTTGGGAGGAAAAGGGGAAAGGGTTCCCATTTTTGTAAGTGGCGTCTACACAAGCTTACCTGATGCCGGACATGTCCCGGTAGTAGCTGTGGCCCGTATCCACCTGCCCGAAGCGAGTGCCTTCCGCCGTGTTCAGCACGTGCGTTACACCGATCAGCCGCAAATACTGTTTGTTTTTAGCTGAGTTGCTGTAATCGTTAATAGAAATGTAAGTAAGAAAGCCGTTACTTTGGTAGCCTTTTCAAGCACTTACGCATCGCCAATGTACAGCCGTGGATAGACTTCATCACAGTCAACGTCGTATAATGCACATTCGGAACGTCGAAGGCCCAGCATGGGCCGGCACGGTGTGACGGAGTAGTGCAGGATCCGCTGTAGCTGCCTGCCGGTCGTTTGTTCTGCCATCTTGTCGTTGTTACGGTAATGTGTCAGATACTGTAAGGAGAGAGAGCGTACAAGCACACAGACAAATTAATACCCAGCACGGAAGAAGTGCGTGATTATCACTCATAGAAAGCGCTAATTAAATATCATAAACCGACCAATCCCTGTGCGAAACCAAAACCCCATCATAATCATCATCATCATCATCAGTGTGTGTTGACGGTCACAAATCAGTTCCGCCAGTCACACGCCCGTGGGTCGTGATGGCTCATAGCTGTGCGCACAGATATCAGAGGCCCTTCCCGAAAGTGGTTCAAGTGAGTCATCAAAACGGTGAAATAAGCCGGTGGACAGAGATTTTACTGGAGCGATAAGTTCGCAACCGTCAAAGGGGCACGCGCCACAACCCGTCCTAGAATTGGGAAGGAAGTACGGTATGGATTATCGATTAGGTACCCCTTTTTTGCGTTCCCATCGGAAGAGTGGCATTGTTCTTTTTTTGCTGCTTTCTACCTCTTTCTCTTGCAAAGTCATTCAAGTGTCTTTGAAAGCGCCAATATTCCTCCAACAGGGAGGACTCACAGAGGGGGGCCAAGGGTGTTCATATTGGCACTTCATAAATCGCTGATAAAGCCATTGAATTATGTATGGTACTGTTTTATACTTTATTTACAGTGCGGAACGCGGAAAAAGAGCCCAAAGAACAATAGCGTAAGCTTTAGTTTAGGGCACGTGTCGTGTCAGTGCACTTCGAAGAGGGGAGGGGAAGGTATAGTACCTAATCCTAGTTGCCCCGGCGTAAGTTCGATTCTTTGCCATCGATAAACATGACAAAACTAATCCATTACCATGATGGATGCAGATCCACAGACAGTGGAGCTTGGCTTCTTTCTTGTTTCGTTGGTACATGAATAACAATGAAGGAATCACAAAGGAGCGTGAACGGTGGATGGTTTTGGACCCTGCCAGAAGACGCACAGGGACTGAAGCGAAGGGGTACATTGTCTCGAACGCGCGTGTCCTCTGTTTGGTGTTTGGCGTGCGTGTTTTATAGATAAAATATTCAAACTGCGAGACATCGATTTGTGTGTGTGTGTGTGTGTGTGTGTGTGTGTGTGTGTGTGTGTGTGTGTGTTGGAGGTGGGATGAGAGGAAGAATAATTACATTAAGTGCACGGTTTACCGATTGTTAAGGATGCTCCAGTTTTGTTCGAAGGGAAATTGGGGTAAACACTCGCAACACTGTCATGTAAAATTCAAAAGTTCAATGACTTCTTGCTGGAGAGTTCTATACAAAAGAAGATTAATAGCTTCATACATGCGATTTTTGTGAAATTTTAATGAACTGTGTAAGGTTTGATAAAAATTGATTGAAGATAAATAAGCCTATTGTAAGCTTTTCTATACAAAGATGAATACATTACACTTTGTCTTAAAGAACATCGTAAAGAATAGCCTTTTATGTAAAAATAAATAAATATGACCCAGTGGTTAAATCCTAAAAGGTCGTGTTTGTCTCTCCATCCATAGGACTTCACGTAAAAAGTCACACAATGCCAGTTACTTCAAAAAGGGTTAGAAAAAAAATAATAAAAAATGTAAAAACTCCAAAACACACAAAACTATTATCATCACAATCCTTCAAGCCATTAATCATCTTTACAGACGTTTGACACTACATCATCATTAATCAGAGTGGATATGCAAATTTTGAGTTTCTCTGCGGTCTAAACCGACAACCGAACCCCCCAATCGAGAACTACATATTCTTCCCATTCTATCAGGTCATTCACCTTCTTCAGAGTTTTAGCCATTTTATGTCTCGGGCGAAAAGAGGTCGTCAGAAGCAGAACAAGTTTTGCCGATCGTAATAATAAAATCTATCCGCACTGTAGTTCGTGTTTTTTTATGAAGAACCCTTCCTCACTGGATTGCACTTCTTTGCTGTTTGCAGCCACTAAACACATAAAACCAAACACTGAACACGCGGAGCACAGCGGTTACAGCATGCGGTTCCGATCAAATCACTTCAAACCAACCAAACTTTGAATCCTGCTCGTCCTTTCGCAAACACGACAACTCGCACCAAAGTCCCAGAACGGAATGACTGCTCCGGTAAGGTAAGGTCCTAACCTACACCCAGGTGTACGACTCCGTACTGTAGCAGCTACCGATTCGTATTCAAATGGCATTCGGGTTTCTGCTTGTCGCGTTTTCCGTTTTTCCTGTGATTCTCCCCTTCTGTAACCGTCTATTGACTGACGAGCTTTTCTACCCATCGCTTGGAGGCATTTCACAATGGTAGATACAAGTGTGTGTGTGTGGTTTGGGAATGGGATCCTCAAACCTGAGGGCTTCCCGAGGCGTCCCTAGCTAATGAATAATACAAACAAATCGACTCGTTGTTTGGTGTGAAGCTTTCCGCAGCAATTTTGGGAGGGGGTGAGCTTTTCACAAGTTGTTGTAACTGGAACCAAACGGACCGGCGGAACTGTGACACCTCCAGACCGTTCTGCTCATGCAATCGGTCCGTCATCGCACGCTACCATTCCCCCGGTCTTTGTGAAAGGAGTTTTCTGCTACCGACAATGCCGAGACTTTCGGGGTCGATGTACGCCTGCTGATAACAGAAGGAGCGGTCATAATGACATTTCCCCTACCACACACACACATACGTGTATTCTATTGGAGGATGTTAATGTATCCAACCGCGTACCTTGCCCCAGGACATACGACCTGAGCTACCTGAGATAATCCGTAGAGTAGATGCTTTTCAATTTCTCGTGTATAATTCAGAGGTTCGCAAATCTCTTTTCCGGGTGTACCCGTCCTATCCGCTTTTGATGGTTTGATGCCTACAGGGCAGCCTCTTATCGTGCAGTATTCAAAACGGAAATGATGGGAAACTCGTATTCCAGTCCGGCTGTTCGTGGAAAAGCGTGATTGAATTAAGTCGTAGCTCGTGTCCTAGCTTGCTCGCTGGTCCCATTCCGATGAGGGAGAATGGTGCCACTTTTCTGGAACACTGCCAAAAACTATGGCGAGCGTTCGTTGGAGAAGAATTATGGACAGTATGTTAGGGCAGGTAGATTTGTGGATTTGAATATTGCTCCCATTTTTTGGGATGGTTTAAATGAGCACTGAGAAGGTATTAAGACAATTAGCATCCTGCAAGTACCTGAGAGGGCTTTGAAGGATTATGCAGATTTTTGGAGCATTCGCCAACAAGATATCACTGCAATAGTAAACTTTTGGAATGGTTGGAAGGAGTCATTTCACTTGCTTACTCTACTGCGACACAAAAAAGGCGCCAACTTTCCTGTAAGTCATCGTACGGCGGGGTCGTTCTTCGAAATTTTCGCTGCGACACTCATTTCCGAAGCAACGCGTCGCTTGAAGGACGTGACTCGACCTCTCAACCCATCGACAGCCGGCACCGGCGGTCAGTAATTTATTCAGCCTGTGAATTGTTGTGTTCTGGTGAAAAATCTTTACATTCCAGTTCCCCGAAATTGGGTTCGTAGTAAATATTGTAGTACGGGCAAGATGACCTTCAGCTAGAGCTTAGTGTCAGCCGTGCTCAGAGGAAAGGCAACGATGTTGCCATTCTAGTGGCAGAGTTCATCGATCGAAAGGGTTCGAATCGTGTACGGGAAATTCGTATTGTCGTATGCTCTTGATCTACTTCTACCAGTGCCAGCGTGTTACCGTGTGGGTAAGCTTCCCCCTAGTTCAAGGTCAGCAGTAATTCCGCTGAATGAGAGTGTCACTCTCGGAATACAGGGTGACAACGACATAGTGAGCAACGCTACATTGCAATGGGAGTACAAAAGAATGGTAAGGATGGAGGACAAAAAAGCAATAATTAAATATAGTAGTACGGGAGTGTTACTTTGTACATTTGTTGTGAACGTTGACAACGTTACTGCTAGGATATGATCTATTCCATTAGACAAAGTATCCATTCGGGTGGTGCATGCAACGTAATTACCCGCGACAGGCTACAACGAATCGATCGGACACTAATATGCGATGGTGAACAATGCATTGCATTTTGTATGGAAATGGGAATTGGTACCCGCTTCCTGGAAATCGCAAATGGGGAAAAGGTTGTGGGCGGTAGATTGCAGGATTTAATCGCTCTACATTCCAAAAGCTATCAACCGGCAGTACAACTTTGCCGAAGGAACTTTCAAGCAAAAAACTTGTTCGATAGTAATTAAACAGTTCGGAATAGCATTCTCCAAACCGTTCGCTTTGTTCGGACAACCACCCCCAATAGACCATGATTCCTAATCACTCCCAATCAGCTAAAGCTTTCGGCTCTATTTTCACTGCTGAGCGGGGCGAAAACTTCCAATCAACGGCAAACGCGCTGTGCGCTAAAAAGGAACGACTTCATCAAACATGAAACCTAATTGTGTTTGCATGCTTGCTTTGTACTTTATGTACGTACAGGGGCAAGTGGAACCGGTCAACTGGACGCTTCTTTATCGTAGTAATTTTACCTACCATTCAGCCACCGACTAGAAATAGCAATTACACAGGTACTCTTCAGCCACCAGCAACGAGGGTGGAGGAAAAATCGTGCGACGTGGAGAAAAGGATTTTGCATGTTTTCCAGTTCACCTCGCAAAGCAAACACACAACGACCCTTGGCCAGACGAGTGAGGCCGTACAAAGAAGGAAAAAAAAACCCTGAAGAGGCACTGCTGCAAGGGCGTTCTTCTTCCCCTTTCAAAACTGTGCCGTTGTCCTTCGCCTGAACCTCGGTGAGAGGTGCAACTCCGCTAAGGCAAAGGGAATGTGCGGATGGAAAGTGGAAAATGGAAAAATTATTAGGACAAGGCCACCAGGAAGTCCCTCATCCCCTCACACCGATAACTTCCGACGGGGATGAGGTGAAATGAATTTGTTTGTTTCAGTTTCCGATGGCAAACGCGTGCGGGAGTGTCGCTGTTTGTAACGCCTAGCAACGAGCGCAAGTAAACAACGTAACGCATCGTAACGCTCGCTAAAGGCTGTGCTAAACGATGCGGTTTGTGTGCAGGGGAGATCAAGTTTTTTGTTTGTGGTCCGGTAAAAATTGTCCAAGGATGGTAATTTTAAGAATTAGATATATTGAACCTTCTCGATTAGGATAAAAGTATAACAAATTTTATTTTATTTTAAACTTGTTATCTTATTCAGTCGTTATAATCTACAATGGATTCGTTTTCATATATAAAAAATTGTGTTAATTTAGTAATTACTTAAAAATGCTGTAATAAATCAAATGAAAAGAATGTAAATTGTAAATTACTTCACAGTTTATCCTACTTGAGGGCAACTACCATAAAAATGTCATTGGTGAGAAAATAATCAAACATTCAGCCATGCTAAAACTATTTTCTCACAAATCACGCTACACAAATCGAGAAAAACGTCACGAAACTTTTACAATAATAAATCATCCGTGAAAAATGCTGCTAATGAAAACCAAAAGTTGACTGCTCTTTGTTTTCCCCTCTGGCAAAAATAGTTTTAATCAACAAACTTTCCGCTTATGCTTCGTTTGAGCGAATTTCAAGCCTCACTTCAAACTCTTTCTGCAGAAAAACTATGCAAACAAATCAAAACGCAATATAGCGTGGTGGGCACATATGCACACTTTTCGTGTGGGCATTTTCCCGCCATAATGGAGCGGTACGGTTGACCGAAGTTGACAAATATTATTCCCACAGAACAGGCAGGAATGTGTGGAGTTTGTTTTCCTCTTCTTCGTACACCTTTGCGCACGTGTGACCTTTATTTGGGCCTCTGCTTGACGGTGGTTGACGGTTGTTGTTTTCGCGTATTCGTAGCACGATGCAAATAATAGATACCATTTACGGGAATTAACTGCATACCCGGGAGAGGAACGGTTGGATGCACTGGACCTCGAAGGTGGGTGGAATGGCATCCCTTTTAATACCTTAACCGATCGATAAAACCCGCGAGATAAGCGCGCTTGTTTACTTTATCCACTTCAAACCGGGACGCACGGTTGTGACAGATTCGTGCAAAACATCACCACATGACCACACAGATATGCACACCGCCTGATTCTCCCGAGAAGGGAAACTAATTACACGCGAACGCTGGGAAACATCCCACCCAAACCGTTCCCGTTGGCGTTTGCTATAATTGGATTATAATTGATTACTTCTCCTCAGCGCCAATAAAGGAAACTGAGCCCGGATGTGGTGTGTCGTCGAGTGGATCTTGTAATTATTGATGTTGCTGGTGGTTTTGTTATGCTACCTGGCGTAGAGATGGATCGATGGTTGGGAGGTTTTGGTGAGGTAAATCATTTATTGAGTTGATGAGAAAATGCACTCATGCGAATTTACATTTCTGGCCGCTGTAAGTAGCTGATTGGATGTTATTTTGGACGCTTTTGGAGGACAGTTTGGATGGGTCAAAGTTTGATCGTAAATTTTGTCGCTCCAGTCACAATTGCGATCAACATCAAGTTGAAAAACGAAAAGGAAATAAAATGGTTCCTCATTGTGTGAGAGTATTACTTTACGCAGCGAATCCACGGTGCGATTGATTGGCTTTAAATCGAACACAGTAACGAGTTTTTGGTTCCAAACCACGCGATTCTATATCGCTCGCTCGCTGTGAGTGGCAATTTAACGATCCAATAAGTCATAACTCTAGAGCATCGTTAATTCTATCGCTCGTCGGGCCACTGAAAACCACTCACCCAGCTCGCCCAGCGCAAGGTAATAAAGCAAAATGGGAATTCTAGTCTCGGACGCCACGGTCCATCCCATCCAGCATTCCAATGTCATGATCGTGTTTTTCACAGTTTCGGCTTGCGGGTTTACTTCAAGCACACACACACATACAAGCAGTTTGTGAAGTGTAAAAATAGTTCCACTCCACTCGCAGCGTGCCGTGGTGTGTGAAAATGTGCCAAACTTTGCGCGCGGTTCGCCACCGGCTAGAATGATGTTCGGCCCCCTTCTTGTCTGATGACATTCATCCAAAATGCGTGGAACATAGCGTGTGTGGGGTAGCGCAAGGTGAGATCTAGCGTGGTCTCGTTTCGCGTTAATGCGTCTAAAGTTACACCCACAGCGCACAGCGGATTATAATTAACTTTGCGCCGCGACGATGTTGCAAGGTGCAAAAACGGGAGAAAGAATTTAAACAATTTTCCTATTCAAGGTTCTATTTGAAACCACCGTTCATTTAGCACATCCATTATAACAGTCGGTGGAAAACATTTACCATCGCACCTGTAGCAACTGAATTGAAGCAGCCTTTTTTGCGACAAATTACGCCGCTAATTGGATGCAAGTTATGAAACGCTCCACACAACAGTTTAGAAAAGGAAAATAGCAGTGCAAAACAAAAAAGCGCACGCTACAAAGTAAACTTAAGCTTGCCGTTCCTTTCAACGCTCCAGAGCGTCCTCCGGTGGGAATAATTACGAACCATTAGGTATGCCCACCGCGTTCCGCACGAACACGTCCAGCACCGGATTAGGAGATTCGTTCCAGAAGTTCCGCTTGCCACCGCCGCACGCACCGCTGCTGAAGAGGTTGTTGGGGCATGGATTGTTGGCCTGGGCACAACAAGAATACTCACACAGATTGTGTGTGTGGGCGAGTTTTCTTTATTGCATTCCCACTTGTCGTCCGTGCACTGGAAATGTGGGAGCTGTTTGGCGTGTCTGCCTTCTACCAAGGCACAATTGTAGAACTGGATAAAGGAAAAAAAATACTGTGCAAAAGCTTTTCCCTTCCCTTTTCGTTCCTAGCTAGCAATTGGGGAGGGGGAATATTGATCTTCTCAAGCGCTAAACACAATGGTCCTCTCGGTCGGCTTTATTGCGCGCCAGGAAATCGGATTCGGTGTGTCGGTACGTGTCCATCGCCCCCGGGGGGAGGACCAGGGGAAATAAAGCACCGTGGGAAATTAATGGATTTCAGGAAAATTAAACAACGGTGATAAATCCAATCTGGCATTCCGGGAGAGAGAGAGAGAGCTGGAGAAGGAGCATGATTTGTCACCCGAGGTTTTTGCCGGCGACTGAGCTGTAAAATCGCATCGCTCGATGCTCGCTTTTGCGCTGCTGGCGTATTTCATTTTAACAGCTTTCCATGGAGACGCCCGGTGGTTGGTTTTTGTTATTTTATGATTTCACTTTGCAGTGCGCCGATTGTCTGCCCTAAAGGTGCAGACAATAAAAGTTATGCTTTTTGCGGTGAGATGCTTGCGAGAAAAGTTTTAATTTTAAATCAAAGTGTAAGCATCACTGCAATGGTTCATTTCGAGTGATGCAAATGATTAATTTATTTATTTGGGCCAAACGGTGGTGATGCACCTGAGGAGCATTTTTACTTCGTGTTTTTCTTCGTTGAACTCAAAAAAAAGCCATTAAAATGCCATCCACTTGTGCCGCTTGCACAAATCGGGTAACAAGTGTTTATTTTAATTGTGACAAATGCTTTTCTCAACTCCGCCCTAAAAACCCCCTGGCTGACACACTTTATTCTCGGGCTGCTCGGCTTGGCATCATCCCAATCGTTCTTCTCGCAAGCGTCATTATCATCCAACACACCGCTGCTCGTGTCGTCAGGTTCAATTGTAAGCAATACCGCTGGGAGTATCATCAAAACCCTGACTCTCCTCCCGCTCTCGTAGACCAGAACGATAACCGATGCAATGAAAACAACTCTCACCTCCACTTATGCTTATATTGCCAAAAACTGACCATTGAAGAGCGGGTGAAAGCGCACAGCGCGGCACACATAAAAAGAGGGAAAATAAAACGATTCCCTTTCCTACCTCCAATCCCCCACCACAACCATGGCAAACGGTTTCTATTTTTGTGGTGCCCCCACTCTCCCCCCAAAACAACACACCGAAACAAGAGGAACAAGAGATGACGAGGCATGGTCGCCCGTAAATATAATCGTCCGTAACGTTTGTTAATATTTATGTTCTCGCGTTTGCTCGGAGGTAGTACAGTAGTAACGGTTACATTTAGCTGTTTGCATTCTTCTTTTTTGTTCCTCCTTTCTTCTTCGGTTCGGTGACCGCTTCGGCTATCAGTGGGGAGCCTGTGCGAAGGTGTCCATAATCTGACACCTCGGCGTAAATAATATGTGCAAAAATCGCAACACACGTCTCCTTGTTGGTGGGCCACAATCGCTTGTATCTTTGTGTGTGTGTGTGTGTGTGTGTGTGTAATTTGTGGGAAAGTTTGGTGAGGATTTATGGATAAAGTTAGAATTGGGATTGAGCGCGGCGAATATGTGTCCGAACAGCTGTGCAGCCGTGTCTGTTATCAACATTGGTGTGGGCCGGGTTGCAGCTGGAGGCTTGATTATTTATGATTATTTTTGGAATGGGCGACGGGAGACGCAGCAGCAACGTTTTTAGCTAATGTGTTGGATTTGAAATTATTGTAGTGGCGGTGCTGCTTGTGATTTACAGCGTGCAATAAAATAAGAACATTGCTAAATCCTAATAAAGCAATAAAGTACCCCATATTGCCTACATTCAGGCGTATAATCAACTGTTAAATAGAAGCAAAATTAATATTGCCATATTTTGCAACAACACAACTCTTTTCAAACTTCCTCAAAATGACTCCGTTTTGCAAGAAAGTCCCCCCCCCCCCCCCCCCCCCCGGAACCAACTCTACACCTCAAGGCAAATTACATTTATTGCACATCAAAAATAGCTCTGAAGCACATTAAAAGCTAATTTTGATGCATTATTAAACGGCATCACGGTAGCTGCATTCAAACCCGACAACCTCAAAAAAGCAACCACATGCTCCGCCAGCGTGTCCTAGAATAGACATTCAAGACCCCTGACAAGAACCGGGTCCCCAACATCCTGTGGCATGGGGGTCCTACATGCTTTACGATGTACCTTCCGTCCTCGGTCAATGGGGGGGGGGGGGGGAGCGACCTTTTTTCTTCACTTAAGCGTTCAAAACCTTCGAGATTGCACTTGCACACTTGCGAAAAAAAAGTCCAATCCAATGGTCCAATTTAGCCCCTCCGCAAAGGTCTTCTGCAAAGGTAGAAAACCGGGTCTGGGTTTCTATTACGAGCGCTGAGGGGGAGATTTGCATTCGCACAGTTGTTATGCATCGTGTGCGGCCCGGTTCGGTATTTCTAGCACGTGCACGTCCTGCACTCTATCTAGTACCGCCTGGTTGTACTTCTACCACATACACACAGATACACACACACACACTGCAACTGCTTTTGCTCAAAGTTCAAACGCGTAAACAGTCACACACCCCGTGAACGCCCACGCCCAAGAAGTTCGCCCCCGCACGATGCGTCGATGGGGCGAACGCGTGGCATCTAAAAATGGCATTCCCGGCGTACCAACGTGCGGTGAGGATGTTTGCATATTTTTTGCACAATTCCATTCACGGTCACCGCACCACCGGTTGTGGTGGTCGCCGCATTCGGTTGGACCGCGGCAAGCAAGCGGACAGGTTCATCCGGGAACTGTCACGCATCGTCTGGTTTCATCGTGTCGGGCAGGTGATAATGACTATAATTAGAGGGTTTATTTGCAAATGCCCACAAACGGTGATGGCTAAATTTATTTCAAGGTAAAGTTAAATGTGTTTGAATGAGAGACAGATTGATGAGAATCTGTAAATTGTAAGTTATTTTTGTTTAGTGTTGCAAATCATCTAATCGCAACACTAAATCATTACCGTTCAATGTCTCAGAAACAACTGATAGCATCATTGGTAATTAAACTGAAGCTCTATCTATCATCAAACTGCTCCGCTCGACCGGCAACCGATGCAACCGTTCTTGTGACGCATCCAATTCCACTCGATTGACTCATCCGCTCATCTAGAATGGCAACAAATCCCCGAACAGACTGATCGAGCTGCCCAGTTTTACCCACCCCATTCGGTACATTGTCATCGCTAGCCGCTCGGGATAATCTATTTCCGGTGATTCGGTTCGGAATAAAAGGTAGGGCCATTTAGAACACCGGGGAAGCATGTAGCATCGCCGCAGCTGATTTGCAATCATCTCCACCCCCATCCTTCCCACAGCGAAACGATTATCCAACCGTGCAAAACAATAACAAACAATGGTGGCGGCGATCCAAACCCGTACGGCGTCATTTGTGACCCTTCGACCTGAGCGATGGGGTACTGCCGGGGGGTTAAATGTATGCTCATAACTAGTGTGTGCTGGCCTGTGGTACATCGTATCATCAGATCAGTTCCCGGGGCGTACCGCTGGCCGGGCCGAGCTCCTTTGTGACACACTAAATCAATTGGGCTATTAACGATCGGTGTGAGGCAGAAGAGAAGGAAGCAAAATTGCACCATCGAACCGGATGATAGGTTACATTCGAACGAGTTACGACCGCCACCGACCTTTCCCGATTAGCCGGATAAATGATGGGATTAGGCAGCAGACAGAAGCAATCAGTTGGGTGTTATGTTTTTTTGTTTTGCTTGCTTACGTTTCTTCGTGCCAAAAGGTGAACGTAATGCGTATCGATGCATGGGGAAGCATCAATTTTCATACGAGCTCCAATAAAGCATTGTAGGAGTGATTGGCCCCGTAAGAGTTGTTTGAGTGGAAATAGATAAGCTTATAAGAGTCGATAGTTTATCTTGATTTAAAGTTTTCGGCAAATTACATGAAAAACTGTTTGCTTTTTTCTATTTAAAAGGCAAAAGTAGGAACAAATATGAAAAGAAAGGTACAACAGAGACTAAAACGTGGTTATTGTCTGCATAATAATAAGCAATGAAGAGCGGATTGTATAACTTTAGGCGTTTTTGCATGTTTTCTGCTCAAAACGCTCAGAGATGCTTTCTACTTTCTATAATACTTATTAAAACATCTTTAAAAAAGGGTTAATATATCAATAAGCAAAGGGAAAAAGCTAATTTGCAAACCCCATAAAGCTAAACGTTCAATCCCCAATTAAAGCCAGCTTACGATCAAACCCAATCAAACTCCGAAAAAGCTCGATGATGGGCGATTGTGTGGAGGAAAAAACTCTCCCTCTGTTTTTTTTAAACGTTTTCAACCCATTTAACCCTTTTCTCCCTTTCCCCATTCACACGCATACAAACAAACACACATACCGCGTATCTCCAGGACATTTTGTGTGGTCGTAGCTGTTGTTTAATCGATGCCCGAAATCACTGAACGCTTTAGCCGTTTAATAAACCCGAAAGAGGTAACGGAGGTTGTATTCGGTTGTTTTCTTTTACTTTTCACTGTTTTCCACTCTCGGCAGGCTGAACCTTTCACCCCAAATTTCGATTGCAATTTTAAATACACACCAACACACACTGAGCACGATCCAATACACTACGTGACACAATTGGGATTTGACACGAAATAGTTTCGCGCTGTTTCGTGAAGCGGGAAAACACCTGTTTTTTTCCTATTCGATCTATAAACGATTCAAAATTTTCTTTCTCAAATGTAAAACTCTATTTCAAAACCGTTCCACTGCACGGAGCAAATGGGAAATGGGGAGTTTTTGCGAAAAAAAAGCAGCCAGCCCGTACAAAGCGAATCTGCTGCCCGGAGTATCGAGACACGTGCTGCAACGGTCGCGGCCTGAGCTCAACTAACCTGCTCGCGACGAACCACGCTGCCAACACTGCCGGCGGAAGGGCCGACGCTAAAGCCAACACTTCACTCCCGTTTTTACCCCTACACCGGCGCCCACCCCGCCCAACGAATGCATTCATTCAACCCACACACACAGAGACACTAACACACCTCGCACCAGTAGCACCGTGTTTGTGTACAGAAAAGTTTGAAACCGTCGCTGCTCGATGAGGGGTGAAAATTCTTTACGGGAAAATGATGGATGCACACAGGGTTGGATGGAGGGGGGGGGGGGGGGGCTGATGCGTCACCCCATCGGCTGGTGACCTCCACAGCAGCGGTAACGAAAACAAACTCGCATGCATACACACACATCGATAGGTGTTGCGATGCGTGGCCACGATTTTCCACACCTGTCGGTGGAAGAGCGGCGAGTGGATAGTGGTATTTTCCTTAGTTTTTCACTAAAAAAATAGATGAACACTGTGCTGTGTTTTTGTTTTTTCTTGCGGCATCCTCTCACTTGTTGGCTATCGCGTGCGATTGAACATTTACGTGGGCGATGACTGACACAGCGCAGCGTGAGGGGATTACAGCAAAAAACACACCACACGTCTTTATATTCAAATCTTGCTTTAGAGCATTTTTCTTGGCTGTGCGCACAAAAGAAAAGGTGCCGTGTTGTATCACGTTTAATAAGATTTTAAATTTAATCCCTTCCTTCTGTCCAAAGCAAGTCAACACCCTACTAGCAATGAGAATGTAAAAGTGTGCGTCTTTCAGGCGAGGGGCATGTAGAAGCAGGGGGAGACGGTTGGAAATACGCGGAATTGCGCGGCGGCGAGAGCGTGTTTTGCTTTCTACACAGTTTTTGCACTCACACAATCACACATGTGTGAATGTGTGCGTTCACTTTCAGCCAGCGCGCTCAGTTTGGTTTTCTCGCAGCGGCTTGCTGGTGTCGGTGTCTCGCTCGCACTAGTGCAGCGAGTGTTCCTTAAATTTTGAGGTAATTTTACATAATTTGAATTTAAAAAGTAATTTGCAAACGAAAAAATTAAAAATGATTAACTTTAGCATGATTTTGCATACCGTTAGGCGCTTGTTAAAAGTCAATTAAGGATCATTTACTACGATACTGATCATTTTTTCTAATACTGGATGAGTTAATCAATCGTACTGAAAATACTTTAACACATTTTTATAGAGGACAGTGACCTTTACATTAGCGAAAGAAAATGCTAAAAAGAAGTAAGTTGCCCCATTAGTGTCGTGTTTCAATTTACCACAAAAGTTGTTTTTATTCCATTCTTTTCTGATTATCTGCTGCAATCCATTCAGTGAATCAAAACTACAGGCAACACTATTCACCATACAAAAACCAGTTTTTTGGGTGGTAAGATAGGGAAAGAATGCGAAAAAAGGACGCAACTTTGCTGTGCACAAATTGCCATCGTCATACCGCAAGCAGAACAGCGCCCAAAAGCAGATAATAAAATGCGTATTTGACCTGTCAGGCGACGAAAATGCGGCCAACGACCCAACGGTTCGGTGCAAATGGTTCTGTGGGGAAAAAAAAAACAAGAAAACTCGTTTCTCAGAAGACTTTCCTGCTCGAAGCACGGAGCGGTGGTGGGTTACCAACTGATAATGATGATATTGTCACGCTTCATTTGATAAAACTGTTCATCTGGCCAGAAGGAAAAGCACATCGCGCACAAGCTCTCTAGACGCTTCTCCGGAAGGCGCAAAGTGATATGAAGGAGAAGGAGTGGGAAAAGCCCCCACCGCCACAAGGAATCGCAAGGAAGTAATGCTCGTGGCTACGATGCCTTCGACACTGACGCTCATTAGAACCGACGAGAGGCTTTTGGCTTTCTCATCTACGACGTTTTGCCCGCTCCGGTGCTGGGTGGGAAGGAAATTGGATTTCACCACGAGCGGACGCGCACGTCGAACGTCGGCGGTCGAGAATCGAAAAACGAGCTCCAAATTGACGTCTCCTCAAGCCTGAACGTCATTCTGATTACAGATGCCGAACCAAAAAAAAACAAAGAAAAAATGGGGAACAAAATACGGACAAGAAAATGTTTCCCATTTGAATGAATATTGTTTTTACTTTGCCCTTCTTGTGTTGTGCCGCTTTTTGTAAGAGCTTTGAGCTCAGAGCTTCAGCAGGTTATGTAAATATTGCAAACTACCGTAAGTTTGCGAAATAACAAAACCAATGCTTTGGCTGCGCGAATAACAATCGCGAAAGGTTAAGGAAATGCTTGCAGTCGGTGGGCGCCAACGGGACATTCTTCGCATTCGCGTGACACAGAGCCCTGAAAGGTTACAAATTAAAGAAGTGAAGCACCACAACGCTCAGCACAGCGCAGGAGGAGGAGTACAACATTCCTTCCAGCACTGAGTGGGGGGGGGGAGGCCTCATTATCTGGCAAAAGAGCCGGCGAAAGGTGCCCTCGAATGTCAAACTGCCGGGCTGCCTGGTAGTACTAGTGCTTCCTTTTTGCTTCCTTTCCTTCCTCGAGCGTAAATACTACGAAGAGAAAACTATCCCAACAAACTGATAGAGAGGGAAAGAGAGTGAGAGGGATAGAGATGGCAAACGGGGACATACATTTGCTCGATTTCATTCAATTTCACAATGAATCGAGCTTTTCCAGCAGCGTTGTGCTGTTGGGCTTGCGGAGGCTTCCCTCGTTTCGCTGGTGCTTTATTAAATATTTACCTCACCCCCATTGAGGCAGTCGCAATTGGACCGGTTGCGTTGAGGTGGGCCCAGAAGAAAAGAACGTTCTTGGAGTGGGCAACTGGAACAGCATAGTTTTGCCGCCAGGCAAGTCCTGTAAAGCGTAGGCCTTAATGATTGTTCGCTGCTGTAGCTTTTCTGTCTCTCTCTCTTTCTCTCACTCTGCAACAGCATTTAAGGGATGATTGGAGGATCCGATCCGACGAGGGAAAATGGAAATTATACGGCAACAACATTGGCAGTGGGCATGCTTTGCTGCTGGTTCATTGTAAGCTCGTTATACCCGGAACATGCTTTATTTGTGCTTTATTTTCTCTCTCGTTCGCTCTCCACACCGCTTCGTTTTCCAAACAATACGCATAATGTTACATGAATAAACGATTTCACATTCCACATCGCTTTTCTGGGTGGGCGAAATTGGGAATTTCGAAAGTAATCCGCTGACTTAAGTGGAAGGCTTGCCGATGAAGTGGACCTACTGCTTGGTGAAATAATTATTCCACAACGAAATATGGAGTAGAAACATTCAAACATGTCAGAAGGTTTAAATTATTCTCGTAATGTATTATACTGCATTGTTACAGGGTATAATTACAACGACGTAAAATGTTGAAAAAGTCCAAAATTATAGTTTGGGAAATAAATAACTCAAATCAGTGAAGTTTGAACTACATTTTGATGCAATATTATCAATTATGAACAGTTTTATTTATTTATTTACAATTATTTGATGTTAATTGCCTATATGATGGCTAAATGTCTCCCAAAAGTTTTTGTGATTAAAGTCGATGAGGGCATCATTCTATGAGATCCGTTTTCATAATCAACTTCTAGCCCCAAGCTTCTTTAAACATATCCACCGACATCTCCCAAACAAAGATCTGTATTTCCAACACATTAAACCATTCATTTTCTCCCTTCCAATAAAAAATAACACCCATCAATCCCGAAAGAGTCTACATTCTTAAGCACACATACGTTCTTTCTTGTTGTTTTTTTGCCTCACTGCCTTTTCAAAAGAACCCGCATTCATGTGCGAAAGATTGTCGGATAAAAACCCATCTTCGATCATCAAAAAAAAAAAAAAAGGCTACAAACACACAGAAGGTAGCCTGAAACCTGCCTATCCGGCGCGGCGATACCTTCGTCATCGCCCGTCGGGACAGATTCACTACTGTGTCCCAAAAACGGCGTGAACCTTCCACATGACAGGCAACACAGCTTCTCGTCAAAGCGTAAACAGCATCTCGCGCGCGTAGCGTCTCGGTTTGTCTGTTGTGTGATATATTCTGCCCGTCGAGAAAACATAATCCCGCACCGTCTGAATGCTTTACGATAAGCTTAACCTGCCATCTACTTCTTCTTCGTCTTCTTCTTCTTCTTCTTCTTGTTTGAGGGTCTAGTCGTCGCTTCGCTTTCACATCCGGCTGGCCGGCGTTCGGAAGTGGCTCAAATTTCCGTCCGGATACACGAGGGCCTAACCATTAATCATCCATTTTCCAAAAGCTTTATCAACGTTTGGTATGGGGGGGGGAAGAAGAGGACAGTCCCGCATCCACATCACCAACACGTTTGGACATTGGCTTTTCACCACCACTAACAACAACAACAACAACAACCCTACGCGGACAGCGCTCTCCATCTCATTCTCGCGCCAGGGCTTTTCCCGCTCACGCAACTGCTCACGTGAGCCTTGCTCGTTCGCGCTGCTTTTCATCGATGTCATCGGGCGCAAAACGTCGCGTATTCCCGTACACCAAAAACCCAGACAGAATGTGACGAAACGAGGGGAAAACGTGGTGGTGCCTATTGCTGAGAAGAGGATGAATTAGATGAATACCCTATTTGACCGTGAACCTTTACTGCGTCTCAGCGACGATAGGCGTCTCGTCATTTGGAAATAGCGCGCGTATTTTTTTTTTGCGCAATCCAATAGAACAGTTCTAGGTAATCTCCCCAACCACCCCCCAAAACAAACCGCCAATCCCCCCCACAACAAGGTGCGCGATACATTGGCTGCGTTTAAATATAGCAACGATACTTACGGGGGTACGCGTATACAGATGCGCCTCCGTTGCACACTTGCAGCGCTGCAGTTTTGCACCCCAACGTGATGCAACCACGCGTTGCGTCGTTGCTGGTGTGTAGATGGGGTAGAATTGAAATACGAGTGTGTATGGGAAGATAAATGACAATCTACTTCACTCCCGGGTTTGCCGAGGTGTTTGCGTGCGGCGTCGTACCAGAGCGTCTCTCTCACACTGCTATCACAGACTTGACTGATGCGTCACTAAAGCTTAATTAATTTCACAAACACACACACACACACGTCAACAGTTGCTGATGCTACTACATCACCTTTTTTTGCGCAGTGACTGCTGGAAGGAAAACCAAAGCTCCAGAAAACGGTCCTCGGACCTCAACGCGGGAAGAAAGTTAGTTCACTATGGCGCACACACACACTTCGCCGTATTTGGTCACCGGTTTAACACACGTAATGTGGCGCAACAACACATCAGCTACGATGGAAAACAACAACAACAAAAATCGCCCTCACACACCCGCTGAGGTTGATGAATGGCGGAAAAAAACACCTCCTCAGGACATCGCTCTCTTTGTCTCTATCCAGCAGGTCCGGTCGGGAGTTTCCACAAAGGATTCCTTGACTTTCCCTTCTGTCGCCTGTAGGAGAGGGAGGCTCTTTGGTCGGTGGGTGATGACGACGATAACAAATAACAAAACACAGCCCCACCACACACACACTCACGCAGTAGGGCGCTGCTTCTCGGGTGGCTCGGGAAGGAAATGCTGGAACTGGGCGTCCGCGCGACTTGCTGCGACAGCGAGCGAACTTTGAATGACGTCGACCGGCGGTCACGAGTCACGCGTCGAGTTGCTGCTCCGGTTGTGTGTCGTTGAACGGAACGAAACGCCAGAGCGCGTGCGGAGAGCGCAAAATGCCGGCAAAATTCATCAAAACACATTGGTGGATGAGAGAAATGAGCTTGGAATAGTTCCAAAAAAGGTTAAGTAATGTTTAAAAAGGGAAAAACAAGGAAATTGAACCGGTTATGAAATCAAATTACGTACACGTTTTTGATTGGCATTTTCAAAAATATTTCCACAATATGCCTTTGTTATGCTTTATTTTTTGCTCACCCTTAGCTCCCTTCGCTTTCCCGAAAGCTTCTCAACCCGAGAGCTTTTCTACTCGGAAATGAACCAATGCCTCGGTTGGTGGCTTCGCGCGTGTACAGCCGGGAATGAACCCCCCTTGGTCTTTTGGCGCTCGGTGTTTCGGGAAATCTCTGAATGGGCATGACGTACGTACGCTCGCTCGTACCCGTAACGCCGTGGGGCCCTTGGCGCTGGTGAAATAAAAAAGAGAATCGACCGAAACGTAATCAAGCCTTGCGGGGCTCGTAAGGCTTCATGGGAATTTTGTTGGCGCATGTATGTTGTGGATTACGTTGGGGGCCAAAAATTGGTTCATTGTACTACGATGGGTGTGAGATCAGAGGAAGTACTTGTACTGCGTTGGGTGTGTGTGTGTGTGTGTTTGATGTGTTATCAAAAAATAAGCCATTGATTTAGTTGATTGAATTTTTGAGGACGAGTTCCTGGAAACTGTTATGAAATCGATTCCATCGGGGCTTTCAGGAACGATGAGGATAGAAATGTGTCTTTGAACCTCCAAATTTCTGGATGTTGTTCCCGATTATAGATGATGAAAATACTTCCTATAATTTTGAAAAAGAAAGTTGTTATTTGATGGTTTAATGGAGAACTCATCTGGTTGTACACAATCGGTATTGGATAAATTCCGATTTGAATCATTTAATTTTTAATCATTTCTGTTCCATTTATTAAATTTCATAAACCTTAAAGAACTCTAACGGTATTTTCTGTAATCGTCTATTCATTATTATTCAAACAAAAGCCATTTTTGATATTCCATTTGCTAACTTTACTGTTAAATAGAAATGAAAAAGGAAACACACACAAATTGCTGCAATATTTAAATTTTCCGCCTTTGTTCCTACTCTGTTCCCACTGTTCCAATTTTGACCCGCTCGTTTTGAAGCGTTTCTCCCAAGCGTTTCAGCTGTCATCGCCCGCCAGTGTGGCCAGATTATTTAGGCGATTTTCGGTAGGCGCATCAAAATTTTATCGGTAGTTTTCGGTAGGTTAACCGTCTTGTGTACGACCAAAAAACATCACGTAATCGTACAACCGCCTACCCGGGTAGGCCACACATTTTGTATGGAACAATAATGTTTTTCGTGGTTAAAAGAGCATATCTTTTGAATTTCTTTTACAGGGTTTACCAGCATAATAAACAACTGTCCACTTGTTTATAATAATAGTCGTTTTGAATAGACACCGCTGTCTACCACTTGCTCACACGTCAGATGGTGTACCCAAGTGCCACAAATCCACTAAACGACCACTAAATGGCTTCTACACGACTCCAGTTCTCTACCTAAACGGAATATAGAAAGACTTCGTTTAGCAGACGGCAAACGACTCATGCATTCTAAAAATAGCAAAAAAAAAAAAAACTGGTGGCGCTATCTGTTGGTGGGATATCCCAACCAGTTGAGCTTCATCGCTTGGAGGAGAGCTTTCTCATTTCCTCTGTACTGTTGTATGGTTTCGCATTGAAGTTATGCATCGCTAAAACTAGAACGGCGATACGATTGTTTAAATACTAAACTCCAACGATACGATTGTTTAAATACTAAACTATGTGGCGCATCTGTGGCGGTACCTACCCCTCGACTGAAAATTTAATTCTCTTTTTCTGTCAGGTGAGCTTAAACCGCGGACAGCGAGATTCAAATTCAAATTTAAATAATTTTCTTTGGCTAGCAATTCTCGGAATCCCCACAACTGACATAGTCTACTTATTAGGAACATTAAATTTTAACGGATAAAACTAAAAAGTGCCAGGCAAACAAACGTGCATCAGCGCGATAAGTAACAAATGAGGATAGCGATCCTTGAAACAGCAACCCAAGCGCCACAGATTAAACTTAAACGACTGAAGAATCAAATATCTGTTATTTTCGGTAGGATAAATGGAAAATCGGTAGTTTTAGGGCGGTCATTTGTGAATCGGTAGGCATATAAAAAATCGGTAGGAATACAGATAAATCGGTATTTCTGGTCACTCTGTCGCCCGCACTGTTTATGTGTCAAATTGGTGGGCATAGAAAAAAAAACACACACACTCACATCAAAGAAAACAACAAATTACGCGAAGATGGTGCAAAGTTGCGCTCACGTTTTATTACTTTAATTCGATTAGTTAAGAACCAAAATATACAGTAAGCAGTATTATAAGTGTTAAAGTGTGTAAAAGAGCTTCCGCTGTGTTCGCCAACGCCATATTGTAGCGATTGTTGCCGCTTTCAAGATGATGTTCCGGCTGCGGGTTAAGATTTTCTACGTGTACATCATTATTTCGTTCGTGTTTAGCGTGTACCTGTTTTATTTAATATCGAAATATTCGTTCGAGAAGTTCATAAATTATCACCGGCATGTGAGGTAATATTAACATACCAACGCAAGCTTCTGGGGAAACTAATTGCTGTTTTGTTTGGTTTGTTCCAGGAGCAACAAATTCCCCGACCGACCACGGATACCGCAGATCGTGGGCCACTATGTGGGTGTCGGGACGGTGGGGAACCTGTCGAAAGATTTCATGAACACGAACAACTTCGACCCGATACCGGGCGTCGGCGAGCACGGCGATCCGGTGGTGATACAGGCGAAGGATCTGCTCAAGATGCAACAGTTGTTTCAGATCAATCGGTACAACCTGCTGGCCAGCGACCGGATCGCACTGAACCGTAGTCTGCCGGATGTGCGCAAGCCGAAGTGTGTGTCGAAGCTATACCCTGCCAAACTGCCCACCACTTCCATCATAATTGTGTTCCACAATGAGGCCTGGTCGGTGCTGCTGCGTACCGTGTGGAGCGTAATCAACCGCTCGCCGAAGGGCTTGGTGCGGGAGATACTGCTCGTGGACGACGCCAGCGATCGACGGTTTCTGAAGCACGAGCTTGACAACTACGTTCAGAAGCTTCCCCTTTCCGTGACCATTTTGAGGTTAAACAAACGGGAAGGGCTCGTTGCGGCCCGGCTGCTCGGCGCCCGGATGGCAACGGGCGATACGCTTACCTTTCTCGATGCGCACTGCGAGTGTTCGCCCGGGTGGCTGGAGCCGCTGCTGGCCCGGGTGCAGGAGAACCCGAAGAAGGTGGTCTGCCCGGTGATTGATATCATTTCGGATGATAATTTCTCGTACATTAAGAGCTTCGAGTTTCACTGGGGTGCATTTAACTGGCCGCTGCACTTTCGGTGGTACACGCTGAGCGATGAGGAGCTGGCGGAGAGAAGGAAGGACACGACCACCCCGTTCCGGACGCCGGCGATGGCGGGTGGATTGTTTACGATCGATCGGAAGTACTTCTTTGACATTGGGGCGTACGATGAGCGGTTGAAGATTTGGGGTGGTGATAATTTGGAGATGTCGTTTCGGGTGTGGCAGTGCGGTGGGGAGGTTGAGATTGCGCCCTGCTCGCATGTTGGCCATCTGTTTCGGAAGAGCTCACCGTACACGTTCCCTGGAGGAGTGAGTGGGGTGAGTAGGGCCATTCAGAGCAAAGAAAAGAGAGTTTTGCTTGAACTTTTCCCTTTTTTTCTAGATTCTGAACGAAAATTTAGCCCGAGTTGCACTTGTGTGGATGGATGATTGGGCCAAGTTCTTCTTCAAGTTTAACAAGGGCACTGAAGAGTTCAAAAGCTTGGTAAGACCCCTCAAAATAGTATTTTATCTCCATTTACTAAACGAAAGTCTTCGTTTTCCACAGAATGTCTCCAACCGACTGGCCCTGAAACGCGGCCTCAACTGCAAATCGTTCGACTGGTACCTTCGCCAGGTGTGGCCCCAAAACTTCTTCCCCGCGCCGAACAAATTCTTCGGCCGCATCCAACCGATCGACCTAACGTCCACGTTCGACTACCAGGAGTACCTCACGCTGATGAAGAAGATCAATCTGATCATCAAAAACCTCAACCCGGAGCTGAAGTGGAAGTTCCTGATCAAATACCTCACGGAGAATGTGAAGCGCATCGGCGACTCGATGAAGGCGGCCAAACACAGCCCGTACTGTTTGCACAAGCCGAAAACGAACACGGCCATCAACCAACCGTACGGGCAGGCGTACCTGCAAAAGTGTTCGCTGCTGATCAACGTGCTCGACGAGCAGTTTGTGATTGACGACTATGGGCGCGTCATGACGGACGAGGGCATCTGTCTCGATTCGTTCCGCAAGACCAGCATCGATGGGGAGGAAATTGTGGAGGGTGTGCGGAAGATTAAGATGGTTACCTGCGGCAGCCAGAAGCCGAACCAGCGCTGGGTGTACGAGACGGACACGTACCATCTGAAGAACATTGGCGATGGGACGGAGTGTCTCGAGCGGAGCGCTACCCTCACCCGGGAGGATGGCGAGGACAAGTATGAGCTGTTTCTGGGGCCGTGCGATGTGCGGAACGAGCTGCAAAAGTGGATGCTCTTCCCGGTGGCATGGAAGTAAAAGGATCAAGCCGCGCCTAAGGCATACTAGTCCGAGTTAGGTTACCTCGCTCAGGATACACAAACACAGGCACACAATCTCTTTCCTATCTCTATCTCTCTCTATAACGTCCATATGTGTAGCTAAACGAAAACAGATTTCAAATCACTTCTCACTGTAAGTTTCCCTTCAAACCCACTATCCTTTCTTCACTAGTTAACAAGAGCAATTTAAACCAGTTATATGTGTAAGGTATAGAAGGCGTAGCAGAACGCTCCCAGTTCGGTGCCGAAATGAGAGAAATCGCCTATCTCTCTGAATCTCTCTCTCTCTCATTCTTCATGTTTGAGTGTGGGCAATCTTTGAATACCAGTTTTCCAGCTAGTTTTGTAAGAGACGACGAGCGTAAGATATTTCATACAGTAAGATAAACGTGTGTAGCTTAACGTACCTTTAATGTGACGGGAAAGTATTAGGTGTGCATCTATCGCGGGGTGTGTGTGGTGTGGTATTTGTTTTTCGAATTGCTTTTTAGCAGTACTTACTTTAGAACCATGTGCTCCTCCTGCGTACTTGAAAAGACTCGATTTAGCTGTATTAAGAATGTTTATTTTTGTTCACCTTTTTGAATCCATTTTTGTTCACAATCTTCTTAGAATGGTATATAATTTGAAACTGTGATATTGTGAGTAGAGCCTAGTAGTGTGGGTCAAAGAAGGGGACATGGGACAGACACACACACACGCACACACAAACTTATGTCACACCAATGACAAAACTCAACGCTCAAAATACATAATTTCTAAATACAAACCTTTACAAACGGCAGCGGAACTTTGCAAATACTCGTCCGAAAAGCAGCGGAAAAGCGACTCGATCGATCAGGTCTTCAGCAACGCATCATGAATAATATGTCGAAAGAGCACAGATGGAACGACTCCGTAAAGATAACTGAAGTGCTGGAACTGCACCAGGAACATCTCCGTAATACCAAAACCTCCAGGTAAGTCTTACCTATAGGAAAACGACACGACAGCCAGTTGTGTTTATTTCGCGTTTTTCAATCTATTCGTGCATGATATTTATTTTATCGCTTGATTTCACTTCACTACACAGTAACAGTAATAGGGGTGGTTTTTCTAAATACATGTACAAAGCGTAACCTTACTAAACTAAAGCCATAGGTTGTCGGATGTTCTGGTTGTGTATGGGCTTTGTAGTTTTTGTATGTTTTTTTTTGTTTGTGTGTTGAGTTTCTACATATTTACTAGTTAAAAAAACAAAAGACCGCGGTAATCATAATGGTAGCATTGTAAAATTAAGTCATCATCAGAGAGAAGCAGTTATACGTAGACGTAGTTAAGGTTGAGTAAAACAAATAACTAAAAGGAAGAGAAGTACTCACTAACTTTGTGTGATAAACTTAATCGATAGTGAGAAGGAGGAAAATAAACATAAAACTAACATAGAAAGAACACTAAACAAGACTCCCGCAAAAGGAGTAGAGCAAAACAGAAAGATGGCATAGAATGGAACAACCCAATTAGCTAGTAATAGTTGGAGTTGCTTTCTGCAGCATTGATTGGAGTATCGGGTTCGTGGTTTGTGTTGCATGTTTTTTTTTTATCTATGATTAGTGTGCTATTTATTTACCTTTATTATCTTACATTATCCTCGATGCACTTGGTTCGTTGCCCTCGGCGAGACAGTGCATCGAATCTTTTTTCCTATTTTTTTTCTTTTTCTAGGTGCTCGCCAGCTGCTTCTTGTGTAAGTAACTGCGTGTGTGTGTGCTGGTGCGCGTGTGTATATTTGGACTAATAAAACGTACAAAAAAAATGGTTGTAAAACAGATAAAATCTCTCTCAAAAAACAATAAAACAAACATTACATTACAAAACAAACAAGAAACAGGGAGAGGAATCTGCTCGTGGCCGGTCATGGCAGAGACGTTGTGTGGCGATCATGCCTCTGCAACTTCTCTAACCTGTCATTAGAGGCTCTGTAAACGCTGAGGACCGCTCCTCTGCCATGTGTGTGTGTTTCTGATGTTTCTGATCTCACTATATTGGTAACTAATTTGTAACAGCGTGCGTGTGGCGTGATGTAGGATTGTTTTAATTGTGATAATGTATTTCAGTTTTCCCTCTTTGCTTTGCTCTTTCTCCTCTAGAATTCCCCTTATTGCCTATTGGGCTAACGGCTGGTGGTATCTTTCATCCAGAATCGGCATTCGTATCTCCAGCATCGACCAAGCCTGCTGGTTGGTAAGTCCTCACAACCGCGCTTTCTGTCTCCGTGTTCATGTTTAATTGCCACGCTTCTTTTTTTCTTGTCTGTGCAATTTCCCTCTCCAGAGCACAACCTCCGAAGACAACCTTCTGAAGATCAGCTGAATCAACCGCTTATCAGGAGCGTTGTATCGCTGTGTCTGGCAAAAAAGAAACGAAACGGTACCTGACTGCCATTCCAAGGTAAGTTGAAGACATCCAAAAAATCAGAGTGGGGGCAAAAAATCCGCTCCCCAAACGTTTACGATCACGCTGCGGATCTTCCTAAAGTGTGATCGGGCTACTACAAACCATCGGAACATTGAGGTGTTATCGGAGATCAGAGACCGCGGGTCCGTTTTATGCGAGTGGAGGGCCATTTGCTTGCCGCCGTGCCCCCAAAAGTGCCCGTTTTATGGCGGCAGCAGCGGTTGTTTGACGGCGTGCAGCAAGCCGGCGGACAAGAAGAGTGGTTTATGGTTCACGTGTTTGCAAAACTTAATTAGAACATCTTGTGGTTGGTTTCCTTTTTTCAGTTTTCGATTGGTCGTAATCCCGGCGTCGCGTGAGTGTTGTGAATAGAGGAGGGCAAAAGAGACGGAAACCGATATGTAAAACGTAACTAATTAACAAACACAGCTGTGGTGCTTCTCACTAAACTATCCAACATTGCTATCTACTAGAAGAACTAAAACTCAACAATACTATAACATTTCACGCTCATTTCGCTCACTCGAGTACGAGTAACGCCACAGCTAGAGTCTAGACAATTTCCCTCATCTCATTCGGCACATACACCACCTGCGGGACGTGTTGATTGATGGGCCCCCTTGTTTTTAATTCCAAAATCATCCCCAACAGTTGTCACTTGATCGTCACCTGCTCCGACAAGTGGCAGCACGTCCCCGAGCAGCATTTTTACATTTGGCTTTGGTTGAACAATTACTTTTCGTTTTCGAGTACCATGGATTGTCTCTTTTCCCAACTTTTGATGCTCTCGTGCCTACATCATTTGCTTTGTTTTTTGTTTTTACTAAACATTAGTTCGTAACAGTAACAGCTAGCTGGTAAAAGGTAATGGAAGTTAAACGAAACATCTTAAAAAAAGGCGCCCTCTTAAACACACTTACGATACTTATCGAGGAAGCAAGAGCATATGATCGGTATGGCAAGTAGGTTTCGTATTACTTTTTTGCTTCCTCCTCCACTTCCTTCCCTCCCCATAATCATACAAAACAAAGCACAAAGGAGTATTTTATCACCGTGTTCCGTAGCAGTTCGCGTAGAACATTCGCGTACCACACAACATAATTAACTAGCGTTCGAGAATTAGTTAGTGCTTTAGCCTAGTTTCTAAGACGGTTTAGTTGCTTCAAATACTATAAATTCGACCCGTCAGATCGGGGCCGCTATCGCGAACGATTGGGTAGTAATGGTAATCTCTCGAGTGTTGTTTTGTTTGCGAGTCTTTCCTATAAGTACAACGGGGTTGGTAGTAACACGCAGCGTAACGTAACGTAACAAGTGCGCGCGCGCGTTACGATCTTACTTAAAGGCTACGATTTAGGATCGATTGTACCTTGCGGGTTTGAGTGGTTAGCTTGTCCGTAACAGTAGTAGAATAGTAGTGGTTGAACCGGGCTTTGACCGTTGGTGCTCCGTGTGCTCTGACTGCGTTACAGTACAGTGGAATGGAATGGAACTAAAATACTGTACCGAAGGAACCATGACGCTCTCAGTATCTCTCTCTCTCTCTCTCTGGAACGTGATCGTGCGCTGATCAGCAGGTACACCCTAGCTCTCTACCGCGGGTCTCGGGCACCCCAGGTCAGGTGACCTGTAAAGGTTCGTCCCCGTCCTCGTTGTTGTTCGTCTCCATCTTGATGTCCGGCTGGATGTCCTGCTGGGGGCTTCCGATGCTGCCGCCTGCCGGAGAAACAGGCTCTTCGTCTGACGGTGTCGAGCTGCGGGAGGAGTGCGTATCGTTGTGTCCATCGTTGTGCTGCTGCTGGGTTTGTGATCGTCTGCCGTACGGGCTGTCACCTCCGGCGTTAGATTGGGAGGAGGGAGATTGCTGCTGCTGCTGCTGCTGGTGCTGCAATCGTAGCGGGATCGGCAACTGTGTCACCTTGCCCATGAACGATCGGATCTCCTCGAAGTACGAATCTTCCGGAATACCGCGACTATTCCGCCGTGCTGCCCGTAGTCGCTCGTCTAGCCCAAGCCCCAGTCCGGCCGCATCCGCCTCGTGCTTCTTCAGATGTCGATCGAGGTTCGTCTGCTGCCCGAAGCAACGCTCACACAGCGCACACTTGAACGGACGCTCCTTGTTGTGGATGTTCCGGACGTGCCGCTGCAGGTTGCTGGAGATGCTGAACGATCGCTCACAGTACCGACACTTGTACGGCTGTTCGCCCGTGTGGGTACGCAGATGACGCGTCAGGTTAGCCGACCGCGGGAACACCTTGCCACAGAACTTGCACGCGTACCGATCCTTGTTCTTGCCGTGGGGCGCCGGAGTACCGCCAGCACCCGCCGGCAGATTGTGGTTAATGATGTTGGCGTTGTTGTTGTTCAGGACATTGCCTCCGCCGCCACCTCCTCCACTGTTGGATGCGTTGTGACGGAGCTGCGACAAGCTGACGGCGAGTGCTTCTCGCTCCTTTAGCCGCTGCAGATCGTAGGAGGCGGACGAGCGCGGCGGCAGAAAGGAACCACGGTACGGCAGTGGAAGTCCAGCCTTGGCGATCGCTTCCAGCATGAGCGGATTAAGCCCGGGCGGTCCAGAAAACAGCGCACCGGGGCTGTGATTAGCGAGGCTCGATATTCGGAACTCATCCTTAATGTTGATGTGATTGTTGTTGGTGTACTTCGAGCTGTTGTTGTTGTTGTTGTTGTGGTGGTTGGTAGGACTCGGGCTCTTGTCACCGTCGGACGGCTGCTTGCTGTGGTTGTTGTTCAGATTGTTGTTGGAGTTGTTGTTGTTATCGTTAAAGTATATCACATTGCTGCCGGCCTTGCTGTCGGTCGAGCTGGCTCGCGGCGGGTCAGTTTCGTCGTCCGAGGAGGTGGAGGTTGATGTGCCACCACCACCACCACCGGTACCACCACCAACAGAAGACTTCTTGCGCTCCACCCGAAGATCGAGCGGTTGTTCGGTGAGGCTCTGGTGCTGTTGCTGCTGCTGGTGCAGCAGATTCGACGAGGACGAACGGTTGACGAGCGAGAGATCGAACGGGGCCGGGAGGGTGGATCCGAGACCGAGCAGCGGATAGACCGCGCCTTGCTTTGGACTGGGCAGCATCTTGCGCGGTGAGTGATCCTTCTCGCGCATCTTGCGCCTCACTGCATGCGCACAGATCACGGTTGCGGCCGTTGTTGTCGCTTTTGTGTCACCGCGTGGCAGAGAGAAAGATGGATGGAGTGGGGGTGGGGGGGGGGGGGTGGGGAAACGTCTTTGCGTAGTTGTTCAGCTACTTAAAGAGCCTGAAACGAGACAGGAGAAAAAAAAACACAACAATAGAGTATACAGAACAAAAGGGAAAGAAATGTCTTTTCGCGTGCGACTACCGTCGGGATCTTAATTGAGTCATTCATTTCCGCGTGTCGGCGCGAAGAACCTCACAGTTTGAGGACATAGGAGAGAAGGTAGAGAGTGCCCGTTAAGACCCCTAGAAAGATGTACCTCGCAATAACAATGATTTCTATTGAGAGAGCTGCAAGACAATCGCTTAAAAAGCCCTGGGACGAACCGGGGCGCGGTGAAACAAATGAAGTACGTCCACACGGAACCACAAAGTGACCATCGCCTGGCGACCCGTGATTGCGACCCAGTTTGAACGAGATCCGCAACGGCCATTCGCACCATTCAGACCATTCCACCAGGGGCACTGTCAGCTCGCCCAACTGTCTCCGAGCAAATATTGAACTTGCTATCATCTTTTGATATTGTCTAGTGGCCGTGCCGAGTCACCAATCACCCGGCAGGCCGGTGACTGTCACTACAGCGACCACTTGGAATGTTAATCAAAAGAGACCGCGCTTCGCACCTTCGCCAGCGCCCAGCGGACGGCATTAGACGGAGAGAGCGATGGCGGCAACGAAGAGGACCACGTCGACGATGATGATGCAGTCCGTTGCAATCCATTGCCGGACCGGACCTTGGAAAGCGGACAAAACGGAAATGGCACCCAAAGACAAAGCGTTGCAGGCGATACCGCAAAAGCCACCGCAGCGCAACCAGGAGGGTCATTGCATTGGGCCTTCTTTGCTGCAGTGCGAATTTTGTGCCATTCGCTTGCCTGCCTGCTCCAGATTTCCTTTTATGAGCAACCCATTATTTGTTCGGCCGCGCATCTGAATGGGCGCCTCGAAGTGTGGCGCACGACCCCGTAGAATGGCACGTGGGCTGCCTGACTGCTGGCTACTTTCAGTGCGTCCCTCGTGCTGCTGCGCAACATCTTCCAATCGGGACAGTTTGGAGCAAAACGCCGTTTGATCGCGTGTTGCCGGTCGTGTTTGTCGACCACTTCGGTTGGCGCGCGCGCGCACGCCGAGAAGGCATTGAGTGTTGTTTGGCGAGCGTGCTCTGGCCAACTTTCTTTGGATCTCCCTTCCACACCCCCTCCTAATCTTATCGGAGAATAGTTCCGCAAAAACCCCCCGGAGAAGCAACTCAAGAGATCATTCTTTGCTGGTACACATTGGTCTATTCGAAATTCGTCACGGAACTGTGTGTGTTTGTTTTCGGGCGTCTCTCTGTTTGCGCCTTTAGTCTTGCACGGAGGAAAAGCTTTGGATCGTCTAGGTTAGGGAGCATGAATGTATGGTTCCGTTTCATCGTGTCTTGCAAAGGGAAGGTTAGAAAGACACAGGTCGAATGAATCCGTCGTGGTCAATCGCGCACGAGCCGTTGGAGGTTGGAAATTGAAAAGCAACGCAGCAATCTCCCGAAACGTCATGCGAAAATGGGAATCGTGATACGCGATCATTATCGTTTGCGGTGCTATTGGAGTTTGTTGGAACCCTCCATCAAAAAACCCGGGTGACTAATACAAGAGAGGGTTTAGCAGAAAGGGGCAGAGAGGTCTCCAGGGAGAAATGATTTGTACCGATTGTAGAAAGATTGTGTGGATAATGATGTTCAAATTGCTTCACGGCTTCTTGGTTTGGTGGTTTGGAATGGTACCGAAGCCATCCCAGGTTTGCCGTTGGAGTGGGAATAGGTCTTTACCAGCTTATGATGTAGATTTCTTCATCGTGCGACGATAAAGAGTATTGGATGTAAACGATACAATTTAAGGAACGAAACATATTGGATCGTATTCTGGACAATAATCATCAACATGATCTTTGTCTTTTGCGATTGAGATCACGCAAATCTGTAAAGCTATATATCATTGCAATTGTATTGAAAGCTGCTATCAGCTACAGATCAATGCTTGAAGATACTTCAGCTTAAAAACAAACATCTTTAACTCCACTTCAACTCCACTGATATTAATATTGTCATCTCTCTGCACAAACACAAGACGGCAAAAAACAATATCAAATTGCTCTATCTCGTATTGGACTCGTTTCGTGATTGCGCAACCACCGTTACGGTAATGGTTGGAATCGTTAGGTTCGTTAGGTCCCGGGCCATATCCAGAACTGCAACTCCTAGCAGCAGCAGCAGCCCTTTAATAGGCTTAATAAATACGAGAAGCGTGTTAGAGCTCCTCCCGTCGTACCTTTACCAGCAGGGTTAGGGAACGCTGCGCACTAAACGAATGTATAGAAATTGATATAAATTTGATTTGAAAATAATAAATAACGTCCACGGAAGGCGCCCCCGAGACCCCCTTTCTTCCTGCTCCACACAAACATGCCAAACAGTCAGCGACTGTGTATGCTGATCGAAACAATGCCACAAACTCGCAGCTCGAAATGCATAATAAAGAAAACAAACCCTAACAAACCCCAGCAAACAAACAAGAGGGTTGCGAAGGCGCAACTGGAGCAGAGGAAATAAACTTTACACTGCAAATCCGTACTTATTACTGTTCCCGCAGTGCCGCCGGCCCGTTCGTTGCATCGCATCCTTTGATTCGGCGGTGGAAGGGATGAGAGGGAGTTAATCGCGAGCACGAGCCATTGTAGGTCCCGTTTTTTTTTCTTTCTTTGCCAAACGCCACGATCTGGCTGGCCAAATGCAAACGTTCGATGAAGACGACGGCGCAACGACGACAACACGGAATCGGAGCGTTTGAGCGTTTGAGGAGTCGATCGAAAGCACGTGCGAGCAGTCGCAGTTGCGGACGAAACCCGAGACTGGGTCGTTTTCCATTACGAATAAATATAAATAATCATTACGAGTCATGCGCGCGAAGTGATCGAGACGGCGGATGATCTACCTACGACGGAGTTGGTGACTATTGGAACGAAGTCGATTGTGTCTGGATAAGTAAAGCTTAGGGAGATTAGAGACATTGTAGGATGAAGTAAGAACTTCTTGTGTTGAGTTTGGAGTTCAAATCTCAAACAAAATTGAACTTTTTGAACATTTTGTACTAAAACTAGGATCTCAAAAGATCTTCCGTATTCTTGTCTAATCTCAATCAAATTTCCAATCTAAAGCAAAGATCGCAGAGCCCAAGGCAAACTAAATGTGCAGGCATCAGGTAAGAACCTAATGATTGATTACCCGGTGCGACTGTGTCGAAACCTTCCATTTATGCGTCAAACTTCTGGGGCATTCAAATCGCTCTCTCAAACGCAAACCAAAAAAAAGCGTCCATTCCACGTGATTGAGCTTCTAATCGGATTTCTGACCGGATTCCAAACGACTTTTGATGGATATACCGTCCAATACAAGAGACCCGAAAAAACACGATATCCCCGAACATCTCATTTACCATTCTCTGGATTGTGGTGCCTTGCCCGGTGAATCATGTGGTAACCGCAAAAGTGATACTTTGTACCCAGTGCTTTGTGCCTTCCGAGACTGATATATTTATTCCTGCTTGATCTTCTTTTTTTTGCACATACACCTCTCCAATCTTACTAATCCATCTTTCGGGCGGTTTTGCTGAATGGTTCCGAAAAAAATGAACTGCTCCATCTCACAATATTCGATTACCAAACCTGGGTTGGGGAGCACCTGGGGATGGGTTTCTGTGCAGGAATGCTTCGCTCCTGTTTAGCATTGCCGTGCCTACGATACCTAGGGCGAAACCCTTTTTCCTTTTCCCCCGCTCTCCACGCCCAATCGGTTGGGCGGTGACGAACGATCATCTTCATCATCATTAGCCTCAGCGCAGCCGGCACATCACGCCACCCCATCCGGGAGTAGCCGTATCCTATATACACGCGTCCGTCCCCGGCACGAAATGGTTTGAAGATGCCGTTTGCGCTTTGTTTGCAACTGACCGCGCACACAGCCATCGGGACACCGGTGGATGGGTGCGGTGTGTCTTGCGGTGAAGCCGCCTCGTAGCCGTATCGTATTCGTAACCCCGTCCCTGCCCCGAGATGAGTGAGATCGTTCATCAGGCGGGCGCTGAAGACTCCTTATAAAGATGCCTTCGCACTCGTCCCATTTCGTAGGAACTCGTAGGAGCGCTAGGATCGCGGTGGAAGGTGGTGGGGAGGCGTTGGTGGAAGCAGAAAGGCATTTTCTTTTGCGCGGCTTCCTGCTCCTTGCCTGTTTGATTGAGTGATGGACATTTTCTGGTTAAAAAGTGTATCTAATTTCTACAATCAAATTAAATTGAAAGTTCCATTTCGTCCCCCCTTAGTAGGGTGGGGAGGTTGGAGAGCCCGCGAGAGGGTTGACATGAAATGGGTCTTGTTGGCAACGGTTGGAATGGTTCGGAGGCTACCGGCAGCTTCTTTCATTTCCAGTTTGATTCAAAATAACCGGCAGTGGCACACAGCGGTGTGTGACACACAGTGTGGTGTTCATTTACATGTTACTCGTGGCGATTGGGTTGGATCAGGGGAGGCTACCGGGGGGGCAGGGGAAGAATTTCGGTTGAAGACATGCCGAGGCGAAGGGAAAATAAGCAAACTGACAGGCAGGGCAGGATTGGCTTGTTATGCAGATGATTGTCAGTCCTAAGCTAGGCAGTTTGAAGAGGTCGTCGTCGGGTTGTAAAGAGAGCAGTGAGTAACGGATCTGAGATTGACATTTCATGTGGTTTTTGATGAAATAGTGCATCTGATGTCTATTCCTACACCCGAAAAAAACGGAGACACTGTCCACTGTCCACTGCAGACACGTCTCGCTCACGTTTCGGCGGTGGATTTATGAGATCGCTGGAAGGTTCGGACTAGGCGCGACTACTACTGCTACCCAGAAGATTAAAACAGAAGCATTTTCGTGGATCACGCTTGGGTTGGCGTAGATCGCGTGGTGCGTTCCCTGCTGTGCCGGCAACCGAGACGGACGGCCGGACGGACACACCGAGACCTTGAGAGATGAGATCGCGGTGGCACACATTTTCGGCAGCGGGCAGAGATAGCGGGAGCACATGCAGAGATATTTTAGTGGCGGCTGGTAGCTGCTTTGGTTCGTCATTCCCGTGGTGACGTTTTAATGCTATTTGAGGTAAAGGTGATAGGGAGAGAGAGAGAGAGACAGGAGGAGAAAAGGGGGAATACAACATCGCTTGTAACATCGCTTTGCGTGATGGATTTCTTGTCCACCGTCGGCGTGTCGTTGATCGATGCCGTACCGGTGAGAATTTGATACATTTTTGGGCTTCCGTACTTTGCCGACCCGTTTTTTGGAGGGGATTTTTTCGGGGGTAGAAGACATGAAACTCATATTTTATATCTCCAAATACATGGACTGGCTGTCTTGTGTGTTTTATTCTACTTGGAGCCTCCAAAGCTCCCCAAACTTCCCAAGTGATCGATCGACGGCGTTAAGTGGTAAAAGCCGACCGCCTTATAACCCTCTTCTGCCTTCGCGCGGGGAAGTCGTCAGCCGGCGGGTAACTGGATCCTGGGAACCGCAATCGCTACTCCGTGACGTGCATGATCGTGGAATCGCGTTTTTTCTTAATATAACATATAATAAATATAAACAACAACGACCGTCTGTTTCAAAGCCGGACGAAAGTGGGACCGCGGTTGGTTTTGTGGCGAATGTGGCAATAAATCAAACGTGGCCGATTCGATGCGCACCGGAAATAAGATACGCGCACCAGCCGGGAACGGGAACGGTTACGCATCGGAAAAAAGAAACGGTCCGAAACGGAGCTGAGGGGAAAACTTTCCTCTGTGGTTGATGGGCCGCAGCAAAATTGGAGCAGAAAAGTGCATCGCGTCGCATCGCGGTCATCACTTTCCTATCAGATCTCGATCCGTCTTCATCTAGTAATAAAGGGGGAAGGTAGTGGGGTTAGTGCTGGGGGAGTTTTCCATTTTCCAAGATCACGACCGATCGATAGGTGGTGTGCTGGTGATGTGTGTGTGCAAAAAAGGGGCATTAAAAAGCCTCCGCTGTCACAACACGGCAGTCGCAACAGGCGGTCTTAATTGAGACGTTATAAATTCACGACTTCGCTCCAATTGGTACACACACTTGATCGTGGAAATAGCCCCTCTAAACGAAAAAGAAGGTCAACAAACAGGCTGCAAAGGTTTTGTCCTGGCGTGTTTGATGTTTTTGCAGCCGACGACACGATAAGAGCGCCGTTCCATTGCATTAATTGAATCATTAATTTCCATGCAATCCAATCCGCTGGCGGATGCTACAGCCCGATAGCTTCCCGTTTTTGCATCTGCAAACTCTGACAGGTGAAAACGGTGCAATCGTACACAAGGGAGTACCATTCAACCTGTTGACAACTTTTTGAACCGTCCGGGCCAATCCGGTGCAATCAAGAGCACCGCGACCGCGGTGAATGCATCCTCCCGATGCTATCGTTTTGTTGGACAGGCCGTCCTACCTATACTAAAAACCGTAGCCTGTGCTTGATAGGGCTACTCGCGAGGTAATTTCGAATCCGGTGTTGGAAAGAATCGGTCCCGCTAGGAAAGGTATCTATTTTCGTGACAGCTGAATTGGCGGTCGATACGCGGTAGCATTGGAGCTTCGGCGAAGAGCCGACAGTCTTCGTTCGGAATTGCTCTGATTAGTGGGTGTTCGGTGATGTGTAATGGCTTCCCTTGGAAAGATCGGCGTGTGAGATGAGCCGAGACAGGCACAGTGAGGTTTTCACTTTCCCGGCAAGAGCTTCTTGCCGAGAAGCGAAGGCATCTTGATGAGCTTGTCGTTTCCAGAGTTTTTCCAGAGAGTGCTTCGAGAAGCTCTGATTAGTGTGATTGAATCGCTTCTTGACTCCCTTGAGAGAACCGTTAAAACATTCCAAACAGCAATGGGCGAAAAGGAGTCAAACTCTGGGTTGGTATTGCTCGCCGAGCAACTGAAACGATCTACTGCTCGCTTACAGCACACCTTTTCGAAGCGTGCGCTGGAATGGATTTGGCAAATTCCAATGTCCAGTCACTCGTCCAAAGATATCCAGCTGCACCGCAGATGGATTGAAACATTTTCAAGGATGTGATTTAGCTCCGGTAGCCTCCGGGCGACTACTGGTATTAAGCGGACAGCGGCCAGTCCGAAATTGGAACGCCAGCAGTGAATTAGCCCAGTTTCGATTAGTCCCGGGTCTAAGTAAGTCTTGTCCAAGACTTGCCGCGAAAAAAAAAGGAATAGTCACATTGGATGGAACTGTGCAATCGCTTGCAGCAGAGACGGTGGACGGTGGAGATATCATATTTCAACATTCTCCGCCCGTGCACCCATTAGATAGGGCCGCCGTGAAAAAGCCGCGTACACGATCAAACAAGATCATACGCCGAAGTTCTACCCTCGGCGCGTCCCGAGCGTCCATGATGTCCGGGGCGTACGCGCTTTCGTACGCTCGCGTGATCTAGAAGAACCAATTAATTTCGAGGTGATCATGGAGAGGGAGCCAGCTTCATGAATATTGATCGTTCGTTCACCGATCCGGGGGACCCCGCGGTGCGGTTGCCTTTCACCTTGAGTGCGGTTTTGAGCGTCTCTGTCCCGGGCTGATGGACACTGCTGCTTGCTGCCGTTTGTGACTGTGACGACGCCCTTTTCCTGCGCCGCACTGGTGATCGCACACCGCGGACGATAATCGCACTGGGCGCGTAATGATGGCGTTCATCGATTAGAGCGCGCCGCGTGCATCGCGATCGAAGCCGTTCTAGTTCTCCGTGGGCTGCAATCATTCTAATGATTACGCAAACGCTAATTGATTGCTTTCGTCCTTTCGGAGGGGCACCCGAAAAACCGGTTGCTAGGGGAGGGGCGCTTGGAACCTCACCGTCTCAGCCGTGTGCCTGCCGGAAGTCGCGAAATTGATTATTTGGCCAGAAAGGCAAGATTTGTCATCGGATTTAGGATTTTCGACTCGGTCGGCCCGAGTAAGCACATTTTTCACAACTCACTCAAAGATTTGCGGAGAGATCTTTGCCGTTTTTTCTTCTTCTTCATTGCTGATCTCGTCCAGCAGATAGTACAGCCCAGGGCCTAAAGGTGGCCTTCGCGCGGCTTTACACCGCGGCGCGGTGTGTTTGGAGGGTTTGGCGAATTTCATGGCCGTAGGCGATCGATTGCTTTGGGTGTGCGCTTCTACGCGATCTACATAAAGCTAATTAATTATGTGCCTGCAGTCTGCGCGCAGATGTAGATCAACGATTGATCATGGGCAGATCGCGCTCAGAGTGTGGTGGAGGATTAAGCAGAGCAGAGCTCCGGAGTCTGTCCGATCGATCGGTCCATGGCAAACGCTTGCCGTCATAAAATCAGATAAAAATTAAAAGAGAATTTAAATATGTCATCGTTTAGCAGTGGCGTGTTGGAGGGCGTTCGGTTGAAAGAGATTGGGGAGTCACTTACACATACCTAGACACACAGCAGATAAATTATTTCCGATGGCAGCCGGTCGATAAGGGTGGGTTAATGATTTTTCCGATTACTATTTAGCGCTCATCGTGCCGGGAGTGTGCGATAGGAAATATAATACGCGCAAGACGCTTTTAATGACGAGCTAGATTGTGTTGCGTGTGTGTGTGTGTGGTAGAGTGTCGAATTTAGCTGCAGGCTTTGTAATAAGTAGAGTGGTCAGTTCGATGAGTTTACATTTTTGCCCCGGGGGAAAGCAAGCGAGCAAATCTTAAGAGTGGCGAAAGGCTCAAACTATATAAAATCGCTTTTGCGCAACAATGTTGATCGATGTTGTGTTTGGGAAAGCCGAATATGGAGCAGATCACAGCAACAAAAAAGAGGTAAAACATCACATCCCACTTGTAACGGATGCTATATCTGCCCGAGCTGCATCTGTTTTGCAAACATTTCAATTTTATTGCATGTGCAATTTTTATGTCTTTATGTACGATGTGTCCGGTGTTGATCGAAAATGGGTGAAAGTGTTGAAAGCGGATCGCAATCGGATCACATCAGGTCTGGGCGAAGGAGGCTACTTCTACCCACATACCCACTCGGAACACACAGAAATGGACACCATCCTTACGGTATTCCACCCTTTTTTTCTCTCTCGGACGTCCTCCGATTCCTGTGCGATGATTGCGGTGTTGTCGGGCCAATAAAACACTAGACACGGCAGGCACACACACACCAGAGTCCGTCGACATGACATGGTGGTACACCCGACACCTTCGCCGCTGCTGGCGAAGACTTTCACAGGGGGGAATGAAACTGCAAATCAGTGCCGGAGCGCACGATAAGCCTTATTATTAGACCGCATAAGTTCCATTGATTGACGCTCTAATCCGTGGTGGCCGCATGCGGTAGTGGAGGGTGATGAAGTTCCTGCGATCTTCGGTCCTATGGGCCCCGGTGGCAATGATGGGCTAGTGTTTGACCGATGCCAGGACGCCAGCTGCGGCTTCTCCGTTTCGCGATCGATATCGGGCAGAGGTACGGCTACAAAGAAGCACTCCAAAAGGGATCTGCTCGTCCCGCATGTGCAGACAGTGCATTAGGCTATCGTGACCGGGCAAAACAAAAAAGAAGAACGGGGCGAGAGAATTCTCCACGTCCAGAGACCTCTAATGCCCAATAATCACACTGACCTAGAAAGCGTTTGCTACGGTTGCTTGATGACCCATCATCATCGTGGTGGAGGCCCTATTTGATTCAATTCTCATCACAACCTGATCGTCTTGCACTTGGCAGCGGTTTCGCAGGTTGTGTACCCTGGGGAAGTTTTTGTGAAAAGCTCCCAAGCATACATTATTAGACGGTGGCGGGAAGGCTTTTAGCGCTTTGCCGCGACAACAACGGATGGCAATGACAGTGCCCCGGCTAATGGTTGGTCCATTTTATTGGAGAGACGGCGATGCGGTGATGCCGTGAAGTTGAACTTGATGGGGTGTCATTCGGTGCAATTTTGCATGTGGAGAGGAGTGGGCCTACTGTTCACATCGCAGCACACTAAAACAATAGAGCAGACAATTTTTGCACACCGCAATGCTCTCCATTGCACACAGTAAACACTAACTGCTCCCGTCTGGGCAGAGTGTGCTCGTTGCTGGTTGATATGATTTAATTACGCAAATGACTCGCACTGCCCTGCACAACCTGAAGAAGCCACCACGACGGGTCCATCTCAGTGTCATGATTATTCATTCATCTGCGATCCGGTGAGCATGATTACGTCAGATTACGATGTGATCGAAGCAACGATGATGATGATGATGATGATGGTGCGATTGCGAGTGTAAGTGTTGTTCTTTCGCCCGCGCGACATTGTAATACATTTGTGCGGCACAACGGACGGCCCGGGCTGCTTCAAACTGCTGCCAGCACCGCCACGGGGGTTTGCTGAATGAGGTGACCAGCTTCTCCTTGCCAGCGCTACTAGCCCCGTGTGGCTACTTTCGGATGTCATCCTCACACGGAATGCCGCGCGGTCGAAGGCGCGGAGGGCATCTTAGAAGAATGCACGTTTTGTTAACAGCTGACGGCGAATTATGATTGATGATGGTTGGCGGTGGTGGTAGCGTGGCTTTCATATTTTTCATTTCATCTTGCAGAGATGTTCCGATGGTTTAAATCGAACCGCGAGATAGCAAGCGAGAGAGTGTGTGTGTGTGTGCGAGTGAGGAATTGAAGCTGACATGAAGTAGCTGGCTGCATCGATCAGCTTGAAGATCAACTGCGATCAAGCGATTCTGAAGACATCTATCTCGGCTCTCAAGCAAACCATCAGTTTCTGCAGATCTTCCGAGTGGCACAGGGAAGGAAAAGGAACTATTTTTGCATAATCTGTGTCGTAGTGAAGGGATTGCAATAACTTGTCGTTAATATGTATTAACGAGTATCTATTTCCTGAAGTACCGTTTACCCTTCAGAGAGCGTCCGAATAGCATAGAATACTTCGACTGGGGCAGTGTTTTGATCACGAACCTCAGATGTTTACATTAGAGCTGATCAAACCCCAAAACACTCGCACAGCAAATCATAAACATGTCAAGAAGTTACGACATGCTACCGGCATCCTCTGCTGTCTTCCCTGGGTTCTACCGGCGGGGAACATTCTCTTTCCGCTCCGAGCCCGAGCCAACCGACAATTCTCACGCGTCAAAGTGTCCAACCCATTATTGGGAGAGTGAGCAGGGAGTCTCGGCGGGTAACATGTTTACTGCACCGTTTGAAACAATCGAAAGCAAAACTGGGGGGCCCCGTGTATGTCGGAAGCAATGAGATGGTCTGCAGTAGCAGCAGCAAAAAAGGGCGTCCCAATAAGCGCGTTAGCAAATGTACGCCACAACGACGCTGTCTGGGAATGAATCGAGCAAAGGAAGGAAAACGAGGTACTACAACTACACCGGTCCGGCCTGGGGTGGGCATACGTTTATGATTGACAGCTCGGGCGGAACTTTTCCATTCTTGGGGCAACGGACTTGGACCCCGGACCGCGGGTCGATAGCTGTCAATCCAGTTTTGGGGCCACACAACCTTGCTGCTGCTGCTACGGCTGCTGTTTGCCAGCCATACATGTGTGTGAGATCATGAGCCGTTGCATCATGGGCATCATCGGAAAGCGAGAGTGAACGCGCCTGACGTGAATGGGGCGACGGCAACAGAAAAGCAGAGCCGAAAGAGTTGCAGTAGTTCTGTACGGTACATCCCGGGCCTCGGTGTGCACGGGTACCCATTTTTGGGGCCACGCGGAGCAGTGGACAAGCGTACGTGACAAGCCAATGCAACCAGGAAGCCGGTCCGGTTGCGACTGGACCGGAAAGACAAACAACAAACGGTGCTGCCTCCGCACGAGTGCTGCCGATGTCTGTCAGGTCGTCGTCGCCTTCCGGACGAGGAGTATGCGTGTTTGCGTTGGACGTGTTTTGCGTCGGTAGAATGCGTCTACCGTATCTGCATACGCGCGACGACGACGACTACGACGAGGAGGAGTTGTAAACTGGTCTAGAATGCATCCTGAGCTGCCCACCTCACTAGGCTGCAATGCCTCGAGGGGCTCATTTCTCAATCACAACTGATCCTCAGATGCAGCGTGGTGGTAGTGCGGGGAGGTGAAGATCGTGCGTGACCGCGAAATACCGCCGACACACTGCTTTTTTTTTGCGCGACGACCCCACAAAGTAGAGCACGGCAAGCAGTCGGTTTGGCCTTCGATGAGCGCGCCCGGTGTGCGGTTTGGGGCGTGAAAAATCCGCTCCGTTCCGTGAAAGAAAAGCTCGCGTGATCGCGTGAACAGCATCGGGTCCGCGACGTGGTCACAACGTGGTTTTCCGAATTGGTCTCGCTGGAATTGGGGAGGGTGATTTTACGCTCCAAGAAGATCGCTCGCGACAGTGACGATCGTGTGTCGAGTGGCATGTTTCCCTTGAAACAGCGGTGGTACTCCACTCGAACAATCAACGTGTCAGCGGTGAGACTACTGCCAACGTACAGCCCGCGTACCGATAGGGGCTTCTCCAGAAGCAATATCCGACGGACCGATTAGGAGCGCGTCGTCCGTACGAGACGTGACATGGCGTCGAGGTTAGACCCGTTGAGGTCTGTGTTGTTTGTTGTTTGTTTGCCACCGTCACCGTCTCCCTCGGGGAAAACGGGGGATGACGTTTCCAGAAGTCGGGAGGACCTCACGAAATTGACACCGACGACGATGGCGTCTACGGCCACGAACAAGAACAGACGTCGTCGGAGGCTGTTCGAAGTATGCCTGCTACACCCACCACACGATCGCGAGGAAGTGACAAGGAATAGGGTAGCCTGGGTAGGTGAATTATGCCCCCCCCCCAAGCATTGACCGAGCGCAAAGGGAGAGCAAGAGGGGGGGGGGGGGGGGGTGGTACGTTGAGTTGGGTGTCATTAGCCATTGGAGCCGCCGAACGTCGCCGGACGAATAAACGCGCGAGCGCTCGCGTCCAACGTCGAAGTCGTGCGCGGAAATTACTCTATATTTTACCCTCGAGAGACAGATCGTCCGAGTGAAGCAGCCGAGCGAGTTTCGCACAGGGAGGCAAGAGGTTGCGAGGAATAGAAGATAAAAATCCATAGATAGGTAATTTGCTGCTCGCGACTGTTTACAATCATCTCGCCCCGGGTACACCCTTGGCCACCGTTGCGGTGATGCGAGTGGGGAGTCTTGTTTTACTGTTTGCTGCTCGTACTTGCTGTTTGTGTGACGCTAGAGCCACTCACAAACACAAAGAAACACTTTGCCTGATTACGCCCTTGGACTTTTCACTGGGCGCTTGAAGAGTGAGAGTAAGTGCAGCTGGAGAGACACTTTTCGGGCGTTCACTATCAGTTCCAACTACTTTTGGCCTTCCCCAGGTGCGCGCTCAAGATGTCTTCAAAGCGATCACCTTGTGCGATCGTAAGGCATGAAGGTCTGATAAAAGAGTTAATTTCGGTTGTTTAGTGCCTTGGTGCTCTATTCAAACAGCCTCCCTAACAGCATGAAAACCAAGTACAGCTACTACTGGCTTGTAACCTCTTGCTTTGCTTGTTTCGCATGCTCACCTTGCAAAAGGGCAGTACCACCATCACCACCCTGTCGATTCTAAGCATAACGGCACGACTGAGACGACGTTCGCTGCCGCCGATCATAACACATCCAGCACCACACCTACTCGAGCTATTTGCGCCTCAAGGACTCTCTCGCCTCTCGCGCTCGCTCTAGATCTATTAAGAAATAAAAAAAACACGAACACGGTGGCGTTCCACGCCACATGCCCCTTGCGAATCCCCCGAGACGACTTCTCGAAAACGGTGCTCAAAGAATGACGGAAGCGGTGACTTGAACATTTGTCTGGTTTAGCGCTCCGTGGAAAGCCGTGTCCACCTGTGCCCGTTTGGGTGTTCCACGACCCGACCCGCTTGTTTTTATGTCCGTTAAAGCGCGATTCTGAAAAGTTGTTTGGTAGTAAAATCGCTCCGAGGGCTCATCTACATGCGCTTCCGCGTTCGGTCCTCGTTTGTGTTGCGCCATTGACTGCTGCCCGGATCCGGAAGAGTGAAGTGTTAATTAGGCGACACCGCCCCGGATTTCGTTGACAAATGGCGCAAGTCGTAAAGGCGTATCGATGACGGCCCCGAGCGGCCAAAGGTCACAATCGCGGCACCGACTCCGATGAAGAATGCTGACCTGATGAGGCATTGGAAGACGATTGACCTCTCGTTAACCTTTCTTGGGCACGCTGTTTTTCCTTCCGAGCGGCCAGCAGCCAGGCCTGCTGATTTCCGTGGCCAATTAGCTGCGCTACATACAGCGGTCGATTGTGAGCGGAACCTGCGAGCGCGCGCGCCCGCTCATCTCGCAAACGCGCGTGCGCAACGGCGTTCGATCGTGATATCCTCCCGAATCGCCCGAAACGAATCGAAATGGGCTAATCGAATGACTGGCCGCACGAGATGCTCCTGTACCCGCAATCCCCATGCTCCCTCGCCACCAACAGCGAGCAGAAAGGCCAATCACAACAATTTATTAATTAAAGCGCATGCATGCAGACGGGATCGGAGTTGAAGTTGCCGGTTTGGGCTCTGTCGTGGATCGTTGATTTTCCACAGGAGAGCGTGCGCGAGAGCGGCGGGAATAGGCCAGTTACGTTTCGCCTCTTCGCCCCCTGAAGTGATATCGTGACTCACCTCACGAGTTTCCCGGGGTTTTGGGTACTACCAGCCGCACAGGGCCAGGTTTCCAGCTCTTCAAGCCGAGCGTTTGCCTGCCATCTGGTCTTGGGAGATGCGCTTAGATCTGCACACGCCACCTCATCAATCCTCGACAGCAGCGTCGGCAAGCGATGCTGTACCGAGGTTGATGGGGGAGGATGTAGGAGTGTATTTAAATATGAAAAGCCCCCGTCCGTTTGATGTAACATTTCGCGCACGAGGGTTTTGTGTTTTTCCGCCTCCCGCGCTTTATGTATCCTTCCCGCTTATGTTACATGCTGGGCGGGAGTCGCGCACAGGAGTAGCTGTAATTTAGCATAGATTAGCACCTTTATAGGCAGGAATGGCAGCCAGCTGCGGCCAAAGTTTGCACAGACCGGGGGCCGCGGGTAGAAAGTGTGCATGTGTAACTAATTGATGATGGGCGGCCGGTTGAGCAAGTAAAAGGGCACAGTGCTTAATGCGCATCGTTGAAAGGCGGCGGGCCGCGCTTTTAACTGACTAATTCAATTGATGGTGGCCCCCGGTGGCTGATTTCGCTCGGTTATGATGGACACGGTTTAGCGCGGCAAGGCACGGTGAACATGTGAAAGTACCGTGGTCGATTAGGGGGAGAATGTATATTTAACTAATAATTTAGAAACAAAAATAGTGCAAAAAGGTTAGTGCAATGAGGCACTTGACAGTAATCGAGCAGTTACTGCTCGAAAGCAGTGCAATCTGTGTTTAAAAGTGTGTGTTTAGTTCTTGGAGCAGAAACAATCGTTCCACCGCTACAATGTTGTGTCTGTTTTCAAGTTGAGGGCAAGTTTTTCCATTCCTCTTGCTTCTCTTACTGTATCGGAAGCATTACACGAAACCACCGCCACTTTGCTCCTGATTTTGCCATGAATTATGTGTTTTTCTTGACGCGAACTAAAACGCCCCGAGCCCTGGAACCATTTTGCCCGTCCCTAACGAGCTGACCCGAACCATTTTTACGCGAACTATTTTATCCCCTCCTCGTGCCTCCTCGTGCTTCAAAGTAATTCAAAGCATGTCCCGGGCACGTGGGCCACAAGTGGGCGTAGTTCAATACGGATGCAGAGTGGAGAGGCGCAAAAAGAAACGCTTCTGCGTTCGCAATAGCATCTGCAGCAGCATGGATGGCCGGAAAGGAAGGCGACCAAATCGATGCACTCTCTCCTCACCCTCAAGCGGGGGGATAAAACAAGCTACGGCTAACTAGCTGCTGTGGTTTCGTTCAGTATCAACCGATCGGCAGTATCTGCATCCTTTAAGTATCTTCTCTGCTCGACCCGATCCCGTCTGCATCTCCTAGGACACGGCTTCAAATCGATCCCGATCGGTATCGGGACCAACATCGGTGGGGGCAACTGTTTCTATTGCTGGCTACCTTTCTTCCCTTCCGCGAGATGGTCGGTTTTTTTCCTATTGTGCCCGTCGCGCCTTATCTTGTCCCGAATCCCAATTCTGACAGCGGACCGGGAAAACAAGCCATCGATTATTTCGCTTCCAGTCCACTCTTCCGCCTCGCGAAGATGGGGCTTTGTATCGCGAGTTTATCTAGCGCTTTGGAATGGCCGGAAAGCAAAGGGAATGGCGTGTGCGCTCGCGCCCAGATAATAAGATCCCGGCTCCCGGGGAGCCAAAGCGGAAGGGGACCCGCCGCCCTAACGAGACCGAATCATAATTTATTGTTGCTGCGAAAATAGGAAAATAAAGAGGTTGTTTTCTCTCTCCTCCCCCTCGCAAGCCAATCTTTTTTCCCATTTTCTGTTTTTGTACTGGCAGGGAGGCAATCCGCTTTCCTTCAACTCATCTTCATCGATCGATCTCGATCGCGCATTATCTTTCGAAACGCAAGCGTCGCGTTTGACGCTTGTCGTACAAAAGGTGAACTTCACGGGCGGAAGTGTTCGGGGCGCACCAAGAATAGAGCACTGAGGGCCTCTGTTGTATCGCTTCTGGCTTCTTTGTTGGCAACGGCGGTCGTTCTGTTTTCGATCAAAGTCATCCTCTCCCCCAAAGCATGTTCTTGTGTAGCGAGGGTGATTAGGTTTTTGCTTTGTTTTCTCGCTTACATGCTGCAGAGGGAGTTCAGGTTGGGGATTTGGGAGTCCGTGCATCATGCGTCTCCTATGGTGCTGGCTGTCGCTTTTTCTTGCTCATTCATTTCGAGTGGTTATTGGATTCTTTTCCTTAAGATTACGCGGAAATTATGAACGCTACGAACGTACACCGGGCACACGCCTTTTCTTTTTACTCGGATAAGCTTACGCCTTGAAGTAACGAGACAAGAGAAGAAGGGGCTCTACCATGTCGGTTCGATCAGCATGTTTTGATTTCCACTACTGCAGCCCGCAGAGGACTCCATTCCCGGCCGGGGACCAACTCCCTTGTAGTGCGAAAAACTGGGCAGAAGAACGTTACGTGTTGCTACCGGTACGAAGAAGTAGGTCGTAAGAGGGTTTCGCTTGCATGCAGATGATGCGGTGTGCTGCCCGCTTGGAGCGGGGTGAGTGCTCTATGTGGATGAGCCATCGCTTTTTGGGATGGGCACACGGGACAACGTCCCGGCCGCGACTGGCCAATGTGTCTAACGGCTTTAATCATCGCTAAACAGGCGTACAATTATTTCCACCGTGCGGTTCAGTGTTGTTTCGCCCTCGCCCTGTTTTTTTGTCTCTCGCACAACATGGAAAGCTATTTAACGCCGCTCTATGATCAATGGATGATCGTGCTGGAAGGCAGAAGCGGAGTGATGTTGGAGTTGGGTTCGGGGAAACGGGCACGGGGAGAGATTACAAGCATTCTTTAACTGGTTTGTGTGGTATGCCTTGGCCGAACGGTGGAGTTTAATTGGAAGGGAGTAGCGGCGAGGCAGAGGTGATCTATTTATGATAAGTAAGCAGACGGTGGCTAGTTTAAATGTTATTTATCGTAGCAGGGGGGTGGAGGGGGTGGAAGTTGCGTACGGGCGGGAGCAAAATACCTTCGTCAAGTGATCGAATCGAATTTTCCGTGCAACGGCACGAGAATTTTCTCCCCGTCTGTGTGTTCGTGACTGTCGACTACTCGACCCGTGGCGCGGACAAAGTCCATTAGATCTTTACGGTTTGATTTATTGCACGCGGGGGGGGGGGGGGGGGGGGGGGGGGAGGAGGAGGTTTGTGCAGCAGTAGGTAGCACACAGGATCGGTCGTGTAGATGATTTACAATTACCTGTTCCCCATCTTGGAGCGGTCTGCCTCGGTCTGCCAGTGCGTTGCGTCCTCGGGCCGCGTTGGAGGTTTTGAATTAAAAAACGAAGCAGCACGAGTGTCACGGGCAGAAGATCTTGACATTTTAGTGGGTGGTGCGTGGTGGTAGGAGATGAAATACAGCGCACGATCGTGCCGGGAAGATATTCTAAGGCACCCGCTCCAGTCCCGAAAACGCACCTTTTAATACCCAAACCCCGAATGGCATTTGGAGCATCCGAACACGGGAGCATGGTCCGGTTCTTTTAATGTTTTCGGGACACTCGAATGAAGAAACAAAGACGAAGACGTCTACTACTATTTCTCAGCTCAGCCCCCGTGAGTGAATTCTGCAGCTAATGGGGGAAGCAAGGAAGCGTGTAATAAGAGGAATCCAAGCCGAAATACCACCGCGACCGTGGAAGATAAAGCCGCATCCTACCGAAATGTCATATCATCTGTCCAGCGCGCGCCGCACGCGTGTCTCTGTCTGTCTGCGGTGGCCTTCTGGTGTGCGGTTTCATTTGTTACTCGGAAGATGGAGTGCTCGTTTTTTTTAGCGAGCTCTTTCCCACTACAAGTTAATCTTCAAGATGTCATCGACAGCGGTGTACCATCGGTCAATTGACAGGCACGCCGAATCTTGGCACGGGAGAGGAGCGAAGCGGGACGAGAGCTAGGTTTCACTAGCTTTCCAAAATCGTCCAGAGCTGGCGGGCATACTAGCAGCGCTGGTCTATCGGAGACACACGATCCTCACCGGGCAAGTGGCAAGAGCTAAGGCAAGAGGTATGATTTATGATGTCACCTTTCCACCGTTTACGGCTGGGTTGAGCTCTTGTAGAGGGGAGGAAGGTTTTTGGGATGCCCGAGCGCAATGTGGTTGACATTTTCGAGCGGGTAATTACTGACACGATATAATTGTTTGTCTAGTCAAGTGAACTTCAACTTACAAACTCCAACCAAGAGGATGTATCAAATCCTCTTCAGGAATATTCATTGAACTTCTTGCACTCTTCACTCAAAATAGGGATTAGTCCTCGCATTCTCGAGATCTTCCGAATCAATCATCAACAATACTCGTTGGTTTCACCTGTTCCGGCGGCGGCTCTTGCGCATTTCGCAATTACCTTCTTGCCCGTGGTCGGCTCCCTCGGGGTAATAAGCTTCCATAAGTCTGCCTCCTAACATTAACCTCCTCTTCAGCATCCGGAGTAGAGTCTCGTTATCTAATCGGTTATCATAACCTTCGTACTTGTGAAGTCGTTCCACTGGCTGGAACAAGGTTGCAAAGGATCCTCGCAACACCTTCGGGTACTGGATAGCCGCGGACCACTTACCGCCGTGACCTATCATCATCATCCGGCCCCTAGGAGGGGGGGGGGGAGGAGGGGCAAACCTTAGGAGTAGCCCATGATTGCTGCGCCCTTACCCCATTCCATCCGGACGGCATTGGTTGAAATTAAGCTGTACTTGAAATTATAATTTGAGATTAACCCACAATCGGATCATCATTTTAAGGCTCGTCATGTTATTTTTTACCTCTTATTCTTCTTCTTCTTCTTCTTCTTCTTCTTCTTCTTCTTCTTGTGGTTCTGTTTTTTCTAGGGCGCGGTGCCTGGGCTAAGCGAAGCCTTTGGAAAGGGAGCAAGGTTACCGAGCAGGGGCTCCCAGTACGAAACGAACCTTCCGAAGAGTAGCAGCAGCAGCAGAAGAAGGTGCTCGGTTCCGCTTATCGCGACGGCCACATCAGGCTCCACCCGCTCTCAGCCCGTTTGAAGCCATCGTTAATGTTTTGAACTTTATGTCAAATTTCATTAGATCGACCTCAGTAACCAACCTCCCCCACCTCCCTGCCCAACGACTGAGGTGTAGGGTTGGTTAAGGCATTGGCCTACCTTTGGTGCACGTTCGTCGCTTCTACGCTCGACTTTTTGTATTGCTGTTGTTTGTGGCCTGGTGAAGCACACCAGATCCAGCCGGTGCGATAAGGGTGCCAACGCAAAACGGTTTTTGTTACCGAGACGCTTCGGTCGCAACGGTTGCATTTAAGGAGGCGCGATGATTCATGGTGCGCGTTCGGAGGGAGTTGGCGCCTTGCTGCAGCACATCTTCTTCGCTCGGGGCCCTCTCGTCAGTGGCGTCGCCTTGGTAATGACCGTATCGGGGGATCCCGCTTGCCGTCCCGAAAAGTGGTACCTGACCTTCTGACAGTTCCATCGCAAACGGTTGTAGTGGTGGTGATGGGGGTGGTGGCGGTTAATCTTAATTAGTATTATTTTATAACAATCTCGCGAGTGCAATCTTCTGCACCCCCCTTCGGTTTGCGTGAAGGTGCGATAGGGACGCGCGAAAAAATTGCTGCCCGAGTTAGGGGTTTTAGGGGTTTGCTGGATCACGCGGCTGGTTTGGCCGGACGATTGGCGCTGCCGTGGTTGGCTATCATAAATAGCAGTCCTTATTAGGCAGAGGCTGCTGGCGGTGGAATCATCCGCGTGTCGATCGAGGCGGGTTGATGAGTGGAACCGATTTCGCTTCTCATCATCGCTCCGCCCCCCCGGTGCTGCCTTTAAAGAAAGCGGATTAATTTGTTTGGAAGCTGGCAGTGCGGGCGCGCGTTTATGCTGGGTGTAGATTGATGTTATGGTTGTTGGGGTGGGGTTTTTTTTATCTGTGTGTGCCTCTCCGCACTCCGTTTGCCAAAAGATCACAGCAAAACAAACGAACCTTCCCTTCTATGGTGGGTGTGAAATGAACAAATAAGCTGCAGTTTCGAGCACCAAAAAAAAGGATCAAGGATTAGGGAAGGGTGTGAAATGACAAAACCGAAGCCGAAGGTCGTGATCGACCTGGACGCGATCGCTAATTTGTTGCACGCGGCGGCTTGTTAGTTTGTGCACTAATCTTCTGCATAGATCCACACAGTCGACACAAGAAGGAAATTGCGATTGATGCAAGATAGGTGTGCTAATCGGTTGTGCTAAGGATCGTTAGCACCCATTACGGCCAAACCGAAAATGCCACCGCCGAAAACCTTCCGGGCATCACTCACTGGGGCACGCGAATCTTTTTTTTTTCTCTCTGTTGCGGTAGTTAAATATTTTTACGATCACTTACATTCGCGCAGAGTCGGCGAAAAGGTTATGGGTTTAGAATGTGTGTGTGTGCGTCTGCGTGTGAGTGATGCCCATTTTTGGACGGCTCAACACCCCAAGGAAGCATCAATATTGAGTATTGAGAGCGTATCACACCGAAAAAAGTGTCCCAAAGCCGGAAGTCATAAATTTTGGACCCGAAAGCGCGCGAGAGATGATGTCTCTTTGCTGGTCCTCACTCTCGCTTCTTCTTCCAAGGCTGTGTGTGTGTGAGCAACTTTGATAAGCGGGTTTGACTTTTCGCCAAATCTCTTATCCTAAGCTGGCAATATTAGCGTAGCGAAAGGAGGTTTATTGAAGGAGATATGGAAGTGAGACGAGATTTCTGCGGAATGTGCGATCTGGCCTTTGGGCAAACAGTCCGCAAGCAGAAAAGGCAAGATTGGATGGTCTCTCTTTTTTTGGGGAGTTACGGATGGGTTTACGGATGAGATTTTAAACGCTCGGTGCGATTGCGATGCCCTGTGGCAGTTAGGAAAACATCACCAACATGCGATCGCGCGTCACGAGACTTCGTGGGTTTAAGGCATTTTTTTGGAAGGGATACGCGCGGGCCTGGGCCGTCATTTATCTTTCGGGACTTTGTTTGGTCAAAAGCCACCGTAAAGGGTCTTCAAAACAAAGCCACATTGTGGTGCCGAATGGCAGCCTGCATCGATCACTGGTTGGGGTTGAAGATTCCTCAATGAACTCGGAGTGTCTTGCCTTCCCCAAACTCCAGTGATCGCGGATGATCTCAAAAAGACAACAGTAGGAAAAGCAATCCCTGTGTGTGTGTGTGTGTGTGTGTGTGTGTGTGTGTGTGTGTGTGTGTGTGTACTACCATCATCAACCAAGATCTTTATAATCGCCGATTGCAACAGCGAAGTCCCATTGAAATCAATCATTTTCAGCCTTGTTTTGTTGGCGCGCGTCGTTACAGTTGATGCTTAGGCTGGCGGGTCTTTGGACGTCTTCAAACTGCGAGCTGGAAGCTGCTCTCCTGCCGCGCGTTGAGTTAGACACAGTACACTCAGTCACGCCGCTGCTCAGGTACACGGGGCCCTCAGGATCTTTCGAGCTTCCATTCCAATTCATTGCTCTCTCTCTCTCTACGCTCGCGGCTCGCGCGTGTGTCTACAACACGTTTCGTTTTTTTGTTTTGTTCGCAAGAGTCCCTAAAATTATGAATATCGATATCGCTCGAGCAGAATCTCACGCGTGGTAGCCCGAAGGCGGGTGGACCATTTTTCAAACCGAACTGCTTCCCTTCCGCTTCCCGCGGCCCCACTGTCGCACACTCCACATTGTCCGCAGAAAGTATCGAGCTATTATTATTCGGCTCGTTTGGCTCGGTACGTGGTGGCTGCTGACGATGACGCCCGTAAGGTCAACGTGGTCATCCGGTCCGGCTTCACCGTATCGGTTTCTGCTGCTGCCGGGCTGCTGGTACAGCAGCAGCAGCATCGGCAGCCTGCGAAAGGGGAGCAATAAAATCAATCAAATTACCTCCAGCCCTACTACTACTACTACTGCACAAATCGGGGGAAAGACCGGCGAGAGTTTGTTATACACCCGCATCGCCTTGGTGATTGAGTTTTCGTCCGTTTCGGGATCATCCCGTGCTTCGTGCACACAAACATAGAGCTACCAACGCGTTTGATGTTGTTACGGCTGCCTTCTGCCGCTGGTGCTGCTGCTGCTGATGGAGTGGGTTTGCCATTCCGTGCATGCCTCGAGCGAAATTGGTGATGTTTTGCTGGGTGCTTATTGCTAGCGCTGCGGGACTAGCCTCTTTGTATTAGGTAATGTTGGGTATCAAATCGATAACCGTAACTTATTGTTCCACCTCGCGTGTGTGGAATGTTTTATGTTGTGCTGTTAAGCATTATATTACATTTACTTCCCCACTGTTTGAACATTTGTACTAGAAACCATGCACGAGTGTCACCGTTTTAATACAAGTTTCCCTACTGGTTACGGTCGTTTTAGTGGCAATAAAAAGGAATGACAAATCGATATGCCGAGCACCGCTGCTCTGCTGCCTGCCGGCTACATTGAGCCTTCATCAGCGGCCGATGATGAGCGAGGATGATCAACAATATCATGACAAATGGATCGTACAAATGAGTGTGGTGAGCGCTTGCGCTATGGCATTGTCGCCTCTCGTTGGAAATAGCACCGCGAGAATTGACATTGTTGCAAGCGATGGAAATAATTGCAGCAGTGTGTTTTACCCTATGAAAACACAACCGCCCAGCCGTACACTTTTCCTAACCACCCCCTTCGTAGTGCGGACGGAAATGAAAACATCATCATCGGAACCATTACTCATCTTGCAAGCGGTCGTCACCACTCACACATTACTCAACGAATCGCGCGCAAACTACTCGAATCGCGCGTCACTTTGATGAGTCGGTAGTAGTTGACGCGCATCATTATCGCTTTACGGGTGTGTGTGTGTTTGTGCTCGAGTGCGATGCATTTATTTGTCAGTCGGAAACAGTCTGGAGGGCCCCGTAGGAAAATTCCTGATTGCGGTGATGGTGGTGATACACGGGTATGGGGTGAAAATTAAAGCAAATGATCACCTTTTTCATGGCTGCTGAAGTAGTACAAGCATTGCTGGGTGGTGGTGGTAGTAGTAGTAGTTGCGCTAGTAGCTGCGACGTTTGTGCTGATGGCATGATGATGATGATGATGGTGGCAAGGCATTCGAGGTGAACCGGGCCGCGTAAAGATGCGTGTATGAGAAAAATCACATCAATTTATCGATTCGCGACGAGCCAGCTGCCCGAGGTTGGAAGCGTTACCGTTTCATGGGCTGAGAGAGCGAGAGGGAGGGAGGCTGCAGTCAAGAAGGAATTGCCATATGGAGTCATGAGACAATCAGCGCCACAACCCTGAACACACAATCGGGCGGCCGCGCGCGCTGGAGGGAAAAGACGATACTTATTTTAAGAAGGAACTAAAGATGTACGGAATGATTATTTCATCATCCGCGATTACCTTGCCGGTGCGCTTGTTTTGGGTATGGAGTGGGGTGGTGTGAAGGAGGGAATGAAAAAGTGCTATATTAGTAGCACTGGCCGCGGAGGAAGCGGATGATGAGTTCCCATTAAACTTGTTATTCACTGTAATAAGTGATTTTATTTTCATGAGGGTGAGTTTTTTTCTGTTTCGATCTCCTTCTCTCTCTCTCTGACACTTTTTAACTCTTTTCACAGATCTAGAGCTTGCTGCAGCGCACAGCTGTGGCCGCAAACAAGGAAGGCAAAGGGAAACACACGAAGCGCTCCTTTCAACGAGTAAGTATTTTGTACCTTTTCGTGTAATGCTTTTATTTGCCTGATTGATGATCGTTGAGCAACCAAAAACACAACCGCCGAACAAAACAGCCCCAACTCTGATTGAACAACTGGGAGCACTGCACAGAAGGGGCAAAGCAGCAAAATTACAGATGGTCAAAAAATTAAAATACGTACGCCCTTTTCGATGGCCCGGCGCACGGCCCGGTGTTCGGCGGCCCGGGTGAAATAGGCCACCAGGTTGTGCAGTGCAGACCACTTGTACGGGGAAAAATCGTTGCTGTACGCATTTTGCGTAGCTAATTTGTACGACACAGGCCGTTCAATCCCGCTTCCACTCCTCTTGTCCCGTCGGTGCATCGGGAAAGCTATAAAATTAATTCATTTACAATACTACCTCATCATCGAGCGGGAGCGTCGCCGACATTGGCGGTGGTCGCATGTAGCAGCTTGTACGCGTTAGCCCGAGCACTGGGACGAGCTGGGCGGGAACGAGAACGAGAACGAAGGGATTGGAAGGTTGGGACCCTTCCCCGTGGTTTGACCCCAACGCTTTTCCTCCCCTGTAGACATGTGCTGGCCGCGGAGCCGGAGCAAATTAAATTAATGCCGTTTCAATTAGCGAACCACTCAAACATGAACTGCCAATTTTCTGCGACTCGAGCCCATTACGATAATGTTGTCTGCTTTATTAACTTTCCCGGTCGCTCTGTCTCTGCTGGTCGAGCTCAATTGAACGAGCAGGATGCGTTGTGGGTTGCTGTCGCGCATGTCGCGCCTCAAAAAAGCTCCCCGAAATCAGATAACGGCCGCGTTTTGCTGTTCGATTGGCTGGCTGATCGATTTCGGGAGAAGCCATCGTTGGTAGCGCTATAGGAAGCATTGCTTTAGTTGCTGTTTTTTTTTGGTTTCATCTTAACCATCATAATTGGGGCTTAAAATATCGAAAATGATGATCAGGCGAGCTGGCTTACTTTTAAAATCGATCAAACATGATAGTAAAACCTCATCGGTCCGATACCGTCCGATGCGTGGGAATATAGTATCTGCTTATCTTTACATCACTGTGTACCTTTGATTGTGTAATGGGGGCCATTTGGGGATATCTTAATGGGCTAATAATATGGTTTCTGATATGGAAGCGTCCCGATCTGTTACTTATGATTATTGCTTTCTGCCATTCGTCGCCAGAAGTGCATTCAATTTGGAAGAAGAATTTACTCCAAATGAGAAAGTGTTTGTCTTTTTGGATGATTATGTTTATTCCAATTTGTGACAAAAGTCTACCGAAAGTTTAACTTACTGTTATTGCTGAACAAGTACTCAATACTTTACGATACTGCTGACTTAACCCGTTCAACTGGCCCGCTCGCGGCGGGTCAACCCCATTTGACCTTGAACACCTTGGCGCCATAAAATTGGAATCTTTATTTGAACGAAATCGTTTCACCGGTTGGAATTTTGCAAAAAACGGACTCAAGATGAATTGATCAAAAAGAAAAAAAAGCCTCTGCCCTGCCCCGTTGCCCGAAAGTTCAAAATTAATTGAATTGAATTTAGGGACGCGTCTGTTTTCCTGCTCCGCGTCAATAGCATGACAATAACAATAATCGTAACAATAAAACCGTTTCACCGCAAGGACGCACTCGGGACGCTCGGGAAGATGAATGGGATGGGCATTTTTCCTCCCCCCCCCACCGAAATTGAGCTTTGCATAATGGGTGCTGCTGCTGCGGCAGAAGAAGAACTGCCAGCGCTGGACCACCCAGACGCTGGCTGGGATCGAGGCCCGAATGGATGATAATTTTGGGGGTGAAATGCAAAGGCGTCCGCGCGCGCTTTTTGACTTTTGAATGGATTGCGTTTTTACACTTTCCACTCCAGCGGCTATGCGTTTTTGGCGGGAGGCAAACGGAAGCTTTATCGGGATCCTTTTTTTCCTTTCTTTGAGCATCGCGTAACGTTTACACGGTCCCCCGAGCGAGCGAGCGAGCGCGTGCAAAGAGGAGAATCACGATGATGTATTTTAATGTACCGCTTTATTACCACCGAGTAAACGTTGCGAATGGGGTTGGTGCACACACACACACGCGAGCAGCTTACAAGAATTTATGATAATGATTGAGGATGAGTGTGTGTATGTGTTGCTTTTCCATTTCTTGCTTCATAAATATCATCCACAAGTGTTTGAAGTTGAAACGCTTCCGCTGCCCGTGGGTGGGTGTGGAAACGGTGTGCGAAATAATGTTGAATTGTTTATTGCAAATCAAACGTCACCTCTGTCATCATCGCCACGGGACGGGAATGTGTCACAGTATGTGACGAAATTACACTTTCACCAACAAAAAATCCTCCGATTGGAATGACGCGACTGAAGTCTGCCAAATACTGCTCCGAGGCGCGCAGTTGATTTCGTAAATTATTTTTACAACCTCAAACAAAACATGCAAAGATGTATCAAATCGGGTGTCTTGTCAGCATTAGGAGCTCTTCACAAAAATCATTTAAAATCATGCTGCCGCACCCAGCATTCGGGAGCAATCAAATGCTCGCTTGCGAAGAAGGTCCGCGAGCAAACTAATTAGTCGATGATGTTAGTCCGCGCGATCGGCGCGCGTGCGAGTGCTTTTGTCGTTTGCGCCATTCCCATGTGTGTGTGAGGACCGTTTTGGGTTGGGGGCGAATGTTGAAACAATTTAACAAGCGTCGTACGGGAACGTGAAATCAATTCCAACGAAACGGAGAATCGTTTATGAATGAGCTTTAATGTTTTATTTATGACTTCTTTTTAGAAAAAAAGGAGAAGGAAAAACCCCCCAAAGCAAGACTCTCCCGAGAAGATTGCGTGGAGTAGGGATACACACGCACGCGACTATTAAGGGAGAATGAATTTAGCAATGACGGGATTTTGAGCGCCAGGCGAATGGCAAATGCGCTCCACTGCGAGCGAGCGAGTTGGAATCTGATCGTGTCGCTTTTATGTCACAGTGCGCTGATATTGACGAGCTCGGTTCGGTCACATTGGCCCGGGGTTATGTGTGGCCGCATTAAATCGTGGCTTGATTTATTTTCCCTAATGAGCATGATTTGATTTATATTGGTTTTGGCGTTAGTTTTCCTCCCTCCCTTGCGTGGCAGGAACGAGCAGGATGCTTCGCATTTCGAGAAAGTTTGTGCACAAAAGTAATTTCAATGCTTACTCTTGGTGGCGGTGGTGGTGGTGATGGAAAAGAAAAGCGATCACGAACCAACGATATCGATTTCGATCATTCATCGCTGTTTGGTTATCGCATCGAAATCCGGCCCACCGGCTGCTTGTCCGATTACGATCGGGGCGGTAACACTACGGTGGTGTGAAAATCTATACCCGTGGAAATGGTACCAATTTGGAACTGGGGAAGATGTCACCCGCTGGGGGTGATGGGTGTGATCGCTTAGAAATGGCATCCGAAATCGTAATCGATTTGTATCGCTTATTAGCAAAAAAAAAAAAACGGTGTTCGACTGAATAAGCGACGAACCCCGGGGCTGTACGGGAGATGGCAAATCAAAAGACTTGACAAGCGACGAACCTGTCAAAACGGTTTCGGGCCCGATTCTCGCTCATTCATGGTTTAGCATGAGTAAAGCTAACACGAGCGCGTATATATGTGTGTGTGTGTATGTCACTATTACGACATATACACACACCCCAAAAGAGTGGAGTGTTGTTCACCCGTGGCTAAACATCATTTTTGTGCTGCCCGCCCCACAACATCAAGCTGCCTCTTCTTCGAGTAGTACACAAAAAATAAATCATAAATCATTCCCCCTCGGGAATGGACGGGCACTGGCAAACGAAAACGATGTGTATTATTCGTACGCAGCGCACCGCATTTTTCTGTTGTAGCTGCTGCTGCTGCTGCTGTTGTGGCATCTTTAGCATCGATCCCCCTATATGGACCGTGCCATCCTTAGAAGAGCACACACGCATTGCTCAGCGAGAAAGAAAAAGAAATCCGTAACAAAACATTAGATTTTTCAATGAACATTGTTCGGCCGGAATCATGTTGCCTCAGTTCGGGAGGCGTTGTTTGGATTTTCGGGTGATTTTCGTGCCTTTTTTTTCTTTCTCAAAGATGCTGTCACTTCCTCCACAGTGTTGAACTTCTTTTTTTTTTGTCGCTCTGTGCAATCGTTTTGTATACACCGGCGACGGTACACGGTTCGTTTTGTAGCTCCGTAGCGCTATTTTGTTGTTACTGTTTGACGTATTTAAATGGTGTACAGAGTCGACATTGAGCTGCTGGTGCCACCGCCACAGCAGTAGTGACGGTTGGTACGGTGTATGGTAATCGACCAACAATGTTCGCACTCACTTGCCCGCCACCGTCGTCTGGGGGGTGGCGAGGAAATGACACCGACGTCGACGCGGGCAGTGCCAGCAGAGCTCGTGAAGGATGAGGTGTACTTGAATTATCGAAAAGTCTGTTTTTGGAAGTGCTATGAATATTTATTAACATATTCAGTGCGTGTGTGTGCTTGTTTTTTGGGGGCTCTGGGACTCTCTTTTGGGGAGCCGCCTTTGGCGCTGAGCAATGGGGAGATGTACACGTTAAATTGCAACACGGCAATGCCATCAATGCGACCCAACGGCTCAGGGGCAGGGCGGTAGGACTCAATTGGATTGCTGGTGCTCTCTTGCTATTGGAACGGCAAGGGTGCGGCCTTTGAACGAGTTTTTTTTTTGTAATGCTCGACATTGGCTCAGGTGGCTTCGCCGGAGTCGTCTTCGTTGGATGGCCGCTCGGTAAGAGGTCAGGGTTCAAGTGTGCTCGGTCAGTCGGTCGGTGGCTTCGTGAGGTGTAAAGAAAAGGATTGATCTCGATTCAACGGGCCCACCTTTTTCGTTCTACACGGGTTGGTGCGCGCTTTTGAGTAGCCGAGCAATGGAAGAAGTTCAATGGGTTTGTGAGGTGTTGCTTAAGCTGCTCACGACCTTGCTCATCGGGAAAGAAGAAGGAGGGTTGGTTGCAAAATGATTGGGTTTTTGCTTGCAGTGCTTTGTTTTGCGAGGGGCGAACTCTTTATCAGTTTTTATTTATTTGCTGGTGGCCAGTGCAAAGAAGATGAATGTGGTTAAGAAGGGCCATTATAGTTTCTTGTCCTCCAATGATTTACTTTTTGTTTTTTTTAAATAACAATTTTAGTTAAATGTAACATTTCAAATCCGGTTCGAAGGACCAAAGATGCTCTCAAAGATATCTAAAGTAGTTTAGATTTAAAACTCCTCTCTCTCTCTCTCTCTCTCTCTCTCTCTCTCTCTCTCTCTCTCAGAATTATTAAGAATAATGTGATAAGAAACTTGAAAGAAACTCGGGGCATTCATATATAAATCATTCTCTCCAAAGTTGGCATGTGAACAAAAACACATCGCGAAAGATTACCAATCGTAAAGAATTGGGAAATAAATCCTTTGTTCTGAAGCTCTTTTCAAAGAGAACCGATTTAAATTCTCAAAACCCCCAATGGAGCAAGAGAAAAAACACAATCGTACAACCTGCAAGAAACCATGTGCTTCATCCCCCTGCAGTCTCACAGTGCAACATTGCCGCATTTTCTCACCATTAAGCTATCATGCAATGCGCTTACACGTGTGCTACCTAATGCCACACATGAACACATGCGACCCGCATTACTGATAAAGCGTTTGTGCCCTGCGACCTGAAATTGAGAGCAAAAGCATAAGTCGGCGGTAGCCGTTCGGATTGGTCAATGGGAGTCGGGAGAATCATCGTCCCTCGTCGTTTGTTTCGGACAGGTGCACAAGTCTTCAACGGCGCCACCCCGTGTACTGTGCATGGGCTTCTTTTGCATGCTCTTGTTCCCCTGCCCCCGCATTTAACCGCAACATAATGATGATTAACTGAGAAAAAATCCCACACACAGGGAGCCGGCACGTGAGCATACAAAACTGCCCGCGCGTTGCGGCAAGCGTTTGGTTGTTGCTGGCTTTATGAATTTTGGTTTTACCATAATCGTGCCCGAAGGCAGAGGGGGGGGGGGGGAGGAGAAGGTTGTAATGTTCCTATTTTAAGATGAGCCACCACGGCCATCTCCCAGGTCGCATACATGCAAGTGCTCTTAGTTTTTGAACTAGTGCACGATTAGGCAAAACCCCTCTGTGTGTGTGTGTGTAAATCGCTGAGAATTTTGCGCTTTCAATTGCTACCGTTTGTGCTTAAGATTGTGGTGGAGGAGGTCATAATCATATGGCCGCGATTTCCGAGGATAGGCAATTGTTTTGTGCCGGTGCTCTAGTTGTGCTGTTGTGCTCCAACTCCAACTCCAGCACTATGTTCAGAATGGTTTCGCTTTTTTTTCTCAAGCCGCCAGTTTGCCCGACTCAGTTTGTAATCATTTTGCAAGACGAACTACACCGCACCTGACGTGCAGATCTTCTTCGATCATAACATAGCGCGCTACCTTTAACCGCCACAAAGTCAAGCTCGAAGCTCGTTGAGAAATGGAAATGATCGGCAAGAGACGGGCCCGGGTCTGTTCCGTTTGTCTGTTGGCGGGTTGTTCCTCCCCTTCTGCTTCGTTTCTTATTACTATAATTAAAATCATTTTGTAATGTTTTTTTTCGGTAACTAGCAATCTACCTTGCGCCAGGGGGGAGGCCAGCGGGAGTGATGATTGCTGGCATGTGATAAGATCACGTTTAGCGATTGCACAAAGTGTTAGATTCCTCCCAGAAAGTGGTGGGATGAAACAACTGCTACTGTTGCTTGCTGCTTGAATGTTTGCACAAACCGGCGGGCTGGTTAGCGTGTTCGAAATCGTTATCGTTACAAGATCGCTCGCTGAAGATAAAATACGGGCGTTTGGGCTGTTGAAGAGGGTGCTAATGAATTGCGCCCAGCGCTATCGGTTGAACGTCTCATTTATCAGCATTTTAGGGCTCATTTTACTCCGAAATGTGTGTATGATGGATGGGCACGTAACACGAACCGATGATCGCTTTTGATCGTATGCCGTATTAGCAAAAATTCGCTGAAGACAATTTAATTATTGCTGCTTGGCTTGGCTGCTTGGCTGCGCGCAAAACTCCCCCACTCTCAAGCGAATCATTTGAAGATCTTCTTCCCACACAGCGAAAGTGAATAAGCGAGATCAATAAAAGATACAAGCGCACCAAATCGATGCGGTGGATTAAATAAAAACTCACGCTAATAGAATACCGTCCCTGCCAGCTTCGCTGCCTGCCTCAAAACGGCGGTGATGCGCAGTCACTATACAATTTAATAACTCCAACTGACAACTAAGCTCACGTTTCTGCTGAGGGGTAGGATTGTCAAAACTGAAGATCCCCGTATGAAGATCCCGATCGTACACAAGCACTTTCTTTCTCTCTCTCGCGCACTCTCGATCGATCGCTCAGTCCGCCTCTCCTTAATTGACGTAGCGAAACGTAAATGGGCTCGCGGCGGCACCGAAACCACACTCGAACCAGATTTCTGACAGATCGACTTCAAAACGATTCACGCCACAGCCATTCAAACGCTCCAAATCGATTACTTTCGATCAGTCACGGTGGGTTCGTCGCTTGCACCTCCCCCCCCCCCCCCAGTGGTCCCCGGGTATTACCGAACCCCTACCCATCTTGAAGTGAAGATCCTCATCGGTAGACTTTCTAGTTCACCGCGGCTTTGCCAGACCCAGCCGAATGGCGAGCGACCCACGACGACACGATCCTCTAATACCTATTAACCCCTGGCGCAAAGGCAAACAAACCTCTTTTGAAAATGGGTGGCGAGCGGCTCTAAGTGATTCCTCTTCTGGGGGCAAAAAGATGGAGGAGGGTGACCCTCTTCACTGACCACGCGCACTGGATGCTACAAAGCAAGTTCGGAGGGATTTCGGGCGCGAGCTTTCGAGTTGTGAGGTTGAGTGTCCATTCTCCTGAATTGATTTGGTTCATCTTTTTGATTGACGGACCGGGACCCGGGACAATGGAAACGGGGTAGTGATCGACCACCCCACTGGATCGATTCTTTTCCAGCTGTCCGCCCTCACGCGTGTAGTTTCGGCTGCTGCTGCTGCTGCTGTCCGCCTCTGAAGGTTCGCAAACGGGCTGCGCTGTTACATAAATTCACCTTGCAAACCGTTTCCGCCCGCACGGAATCTTTACGAGGGGGGAAAAAAACTCCGGGAGCCGGTCCTTTTAGGAACATTCCGTCCAGGGCTTGGTACGCTCAATGAAAGTGAAGTGTAGCGCGGTGAAGGCCTTGATTTGGTCAGGGAGAAAAAAGCACGCACAAAACAACAAAAAAAAAACAACCCCAAAGGGAAAGGGACCCTTCGGTGAAAGATCTTCCAGCGCCTTAGGACACGGATGAGGCGACACGCACTCCGAATTGGGGGGAGTAAAAAAAGATCGAAAGAGAAGCGACTCAACCTAGCTACAGTATCGGACAGAAAGATAGGGCATTGGGTTTTTAACGCACCGTGCACCCGTTGGGCCAAGTTTATGTGTGGTTTGTATGTGTTTGTGTTTGTGTGTGTGTGTGTATGTGTGTATGTGTGTGTGTATGTGTGTGTGTGTATGTGTGTGTGCATGTGTGTGTGTGTGTGTGGATGTATGTTTGAATGTGTATTGATGTGTGTGTTTGTTTCACAAGTAGGTCGTTTCGGATAGATTTGTAAGTAGCTTTTTTGTGTTTTGGGTTAGGTTTTTGGTGTGATAAGCAGGACCACCGCCCTCGCGATCAGTGTGTTTTCGATATATTAACAATGTTACGGTCTTCTTTCGCCGTGGTCTTCTGAGGACGTCCGGTTGACTTGCGCGTTTCGGTTGTCCAAGCGCGTTTCAGTTGTCTAAGCACGTTTCGGTTGTCCGAAGCGCGTTTGCCACAAAAGTGCGCGATCGTTCCATTACGAACTCGATCCTTTTGCGCTTAATGCCAGCAGCAGCCATTCGCTTTTACATATGGCGCTGATAATCGGTACAACGTTTACCTCGACCCATTGTTACTAACATTGCTTGCTTGGACCGTCAAGAACGCGCTGGTTAAAAACTTGGACACGGCTGATCCCGTGCTCTGCCTGCGTTCTACTTCTATACGCGATGAATTACATCGTTGTCGAGCAGCGAAAACATCGCATGGATAAAAACTATCAACGAGTACGCGAGTAAGCGTCTTCCCTTCAAAATCGAGAACAGAATACTGCCGCGCTCATGAAACAAAACGCCCATTGAAAAGAACAACTGCGCGCCAGCTCAATGCACGCACAAAGTTTACCATTCGCACACAACGTGCAACGCAGAGATGCACGAAGGCCTTTCAATGGCGTGCACTGGAGAAACACCTGTGAGAGAATGCCGAGTTCATTGATATTGTGCGTGTGTCCATTTCGCACCGGTGTCGCATTCACATTCATGAAACAGCACACCTGCGTTTTCGTCCGAGGAACAAGGGCTGCTGTCGATGCAAACTTTAGTTTTTATCCAAGTGTAAACGCACAATGTTTCACATGATAACACACATAATAAGAATAATTTCAACGCAATATGACATCATGGCAAGCTATGTTTTTCAGACACAAACCCGCGCACTTGCAAATACACATTAAAAAGCACACTCACTTTCTACTACTACTACACACACACACACACACAAACACACACACACACACACACACAAACACACACACACACACTCACACACACACATACACACACAAATACACACATACACACACACAAACACGAGTAACGTGGCAAAACAAGTGCACGGTGCATTGAAAAAAAAGGGTCCTATCTTAATGTCCGTTACTGTACCAGCTCTGCCCCGTCGCTGCACGGAATTGTGCCCATTTTTGGAGGGGTTCGTCGCTTGTGTCGCATTTGCGGCAAGCCGTTCGTCCTCTTGTGTGAATGGGAAAACCCTCCGGTGCGTGCCGGTGACCCGTTGTCACAAGGGCTGTGTCGGTTTGTTTGTGACGGCGTTTAGCATTATGTATCGTGTCATTCAATGCAAAGGAAACATTCCGGAGCTATCAAAAGTGTATCACACGGCCCACAATGATAAAGAAAACCGATAGGACGGCATTAGAGCGTGTGTGTGTGTGTTGGGGCAAAACGGAAGCGGCAAAGCGAAGGCAATTTGTATGATTTAGGTGAACCGAGAAGAGGACACTTGTTAGGGGGTTTTTGTGTGCTATTGATGGTCGCTGTCAACGCTGCGTTCGTCACGAAACGCAACCGCACACGCAAACACCGATATTCCATCTTAAAGGGGCTTTTTTCTTTCCACAACGGCACTGACTATTTTGGGACACATGTCTGCCCTCTCCTAACTAGCTCCGGCGGAACACTGATATGCGTCAAAACTTTCACGAAGCAGGAAAATCTTAACGATCGTGTTAATTATACTGTTACAGCAATACACACACACACATAGCCAAACACAAATCCACCGACAAAGATTTACGTGCTAGCGCGTATCAAACCACGCTGGCACGCTTTTGTGCGTTTGTGAGCTGCTGCTGCTGCTGCTTGTCGCCGAACCGTGATCGTGCGAGCATCATTTCTTTCACGTCGCTGCTGCGTCTGCCGCGATCCATATCAGACAAGCGAAAACAGACGTCTTGACATCGTGTTTTATGTCGCGTTTAAGCCTTTGCGTCGGCACAGGAAGTGAAGGTGGATGGACAAAGAAGATGGATGTAGCGTTTCGTCATTTGCAATATTTTGGACGCATTTTTTTTTTTCTTCGCACAGAAAACTGTTCCGTTAAGCAAAAACTAATCGAACATTCAATAGACCTCAGTTTCGCCGGGTTCGTCGCTTGGTGCAATCTTTCGGTTTTGGCGTGCTTTGCGCTCGTGCCGCATTGCCCGTGCTTTCTGATGGTACTGATGCACGACATCGATGTCAAGCGAGGCTCGTTTTTATTATATTTCCATGCTTTTACATGCCGTCCCCGTTTCCTTCCCGTTCCCTTTTCCTTCTATTTTCAAAACAGATGGGTCCACCATTAGCTTCTCATTTTCTCGGACGTCAGCGGATTTTCAAACCCTGAAACCGTTTGCCACCCCCGCGCATCCGCACTCCGGCAGTGACAACGCCTGGTAACGCTTCATTCAAAAACCCTATTGCTGAAGCCCTGAAGCTTAGAGGCAAAATGAAGTAAAACATGGAAGCAAATAATACATGCTGCTGCTGCTCCCTCTACCATTTGCGTTTCTGCTGAGCCATTTCCTTCCCTTTTTCTTGCTACATTACATCTCTCCAGGTGGATGCTGCTGGCCGGACGGCCAGGTTTGGCAGAAAGCGGATGCATGCAAAACTCTAGCTACGGTCGCCGAGAAGAGTTTCTGCACAAACACACACACACACAGACACAAAAAACGACAAAAATTGAGAGCAATCAGCATCAAAACGGCAGGCGACGAGCAGAGCCTCGTGCCACGGCTTGTGTGTGTGTGTGTCGCGCACTCGCGCAATGTTCAATGTGTTTAAGGTTTTTGCGCAGAAAGCATTGCGCATGCGGAGTCTCTGCGCGAGGTCAGTAAAAGACCCTGCGGGTGTTACAAGCGAATAAAATAAAACTGGGGAAAAAAATGCACACAGGAGAAAGAAGGGGGACACAGCGACATAGGGAAATATAAAGCTTCCCGGATAAGCTCGGTGTGGAGCAAAAAAAAACCGTATCCCCACAACCGCCTGCCCGCGCAAAACAAGACGACAGCGCAACGCGCACCGAACTGGAGCAAATCGTGTGTTGTGTGTGGCTGGGTTTGCGGAGACACCGAATCGAATCCTCCGCGTAGAAATGCAAGCACTGGGTTCGGTAACGAAGGCAGGGATTGAATTAAAGTGATACATAAATTTAATTTTACTTTCAATTCATGAGCGGAATGCAGAAAGTGGACCGCTGGTACGATTGCTAGTGCAGGATGCACCAGCTTTTCTGCTCTCTCGAACCAGTTTACACACTGGTGAGATTGCGAAGGGAAGCAATACGGGGGGGTTCGTCGCTTGCAGCTCGCTCGCTTACCGCGGCCGGCGGAAGCGGACCGCATCCGCATATCTGCAACTTGTCATCTTCGAAGTTGAAGTATGTGAATGAACGCGCGGGAGGTTGGTCCCGCGCGTCGAGCAAAATTGTAATGTTTTTACCCATTTTTCAACCAACTATCGGCTAGTGGCTATCGGCGCTCGGTGGTTAGAAGGAGGAAGGCACGCGGACCTTCTTTCGGTGTGATTTGAGGGTTTCGTGTGCTTTTCGTCGATATCTTTTGGGATTTGCTTCCCCTTTCCGCTGTCGTGTTTATGGCAGGTATCGGTTGGGAGATTCCCCACCCCCACCCCTCTCCATCAGCCGTTTGGGAGTGCAGCGGACAGGGGCAGAGACTTTCGTTTCGGGGCACAACAGCAACAACACCGGTGCACAACGTCGTCCACCTGAGCAGCGCGTCCGCGTGCAGCACGACAATCAGTGCAGTGAAGGCGAGGGAGGATGGTGGTGTGTGTGTGAGGACAGGAAGCAGTTAAAAATAACGATTAAAATGGAAGCTACAAATTAGAGTAAATACGAGCCTGTCATCGGAACGCGATCGTTCATTCATTAATGGCGGGGATGGGAGAAAAGAGAAAGAAAAAAACGCGACAACGAAAGCGACGAACCCCTCCGCGGTTCGTAGGATGATTTCTTTCTCTCCCGAACCGAATCCCTTTGGGGGTTCGAAATCGCGCGAAACCGAGATGACAGATGTGTCACTCGGCTTTGCGGGAGGAGAGCGTGTTGGGGGAGATGTGAGAAGCCGGCAAAGGGATGCTATGGAAGGTGGAAATGCGGCAAAATACGATCCCTTCGGGCGGTTTTTGAGGTCTTGACGGGGCTTTTGGACTTGCTTTCGAATCGACGCTCGCAAGAATTACTCGAAATTAATCGTTTTGTGAGTGTGTGTGCGTTGTGTTTGAAAGGGCAAGGGAGAAGAAGGGAAGAGCTTCAGCTTCAGTTTGAAGCTTTTTTCCACCACACGTTGGGATGTTTCTGAACCCCGCACAGGGTGTAAAAATGGGTGGTCCAATTCGATATGGCAAAGGTATTTATCATTGTTGATAAGTCCTTTTGCGGGCATCGGGGGGCGCCTACGACGGCGACGACGACGACGACGCTTTGGTGGTCATGCAAATGTTGCATCATTTGGGCTGGAAGATGTTTCTCGTTTTTTTTGTGTGTTGCTCGCTCACACACACACACACACACACACACACACACACACACATACGAAATGTTTGTTCCCTTGTATGGTTTATTGATTGTCATTGCTTCCGATCCCGATCTGATGGGAGGGTTTTTGGAGCATGTTTTTTTTTTTTGTTTGGTGACTGTTGTGAAAATGCGTTTTCCCCCGAGGGAAGGATGGATGAAATTATTTATGCATTTTTAAAAGCTCTCCATTTTGGGTGGCTGGAGGCTGATTCTTTTTTGGGTGTTTTCTGAGCATAAGAAAAGTAATTTTTCAATTGATTATTTGACACAAAATTTATAGCCGTCATGTTCATCGACTTTGGCCCTTTTTCATGGTTTATTTCACATTTATGGTTTTTTGATTAATTTTAATTTGTCTGTATTTAATACTATTCTTTCTCAAACTATTTAAACTAGCAAAAAAATACCCGCTTCAACGTGCAAATAATATTCCACCCACAGGTTTCGCGTTTTTCTACCTCACATTCCCATTTTTCATCATGCGCGCAAACTGCTTTTTCACCCTTTCATTGCTGCAGGGGAATCAATCGGCTGTGCACTTCCACTTACTTATCATTGCCCACTTCTGCTGCCCACTATTGCCTTCCCTTGTATGCAATGAGCCGTAAATCTGTCAAACAACATGCCACCGATCCAACGGCAGCGTGCGGAAGCGCGAGATACAAGCGCATTAAAATAAAGAGAGGTCGCACTCCCCCCCTCGGGCTGCGGGCTGAACTCCACACACGATCGAAATCGCAGACCCTCGCACAAACAAATCTCTAATCTTGGTGCTGCCGGTGCTGCTGCTGCTGCTGTGGCTGTTGCAGGACTCCCAACCCCGACAGTGTTGTACTAGCACCGGGAATTAAAAATTATTCTCGCATAATTTCGCAAAACGGAACAGCGTTGGGCGTCGGTCGGTTGGGTAGCTTCCAGCTTCTTGCGAAAGTGTACTGGGGGTATCATTTATGGTGCATCTGCCTGGTGGAGCGGTTGCGGTTGCCACAAGATCAAACCAATTTCCCCTGTGCAAAAAATGAAATCCCGTGTGCTGGCATCTGGCAGCACGGTATGCCCCGAGAGTATGTACGAGATCGGTGCGATTGTTGAAAATCGTTCAGAAGGGAAGCACGCTCGGAGCAGCTCTCGGTGTCGAGATGGAATTAGATTTTTTGCTGTTGTTGTTGCTGTTTTGCTTCGCTTTCAGGCCAGGGTCTTCTTGACCACGTTTTTCGCCTTATGGGGAGCGCAGCAGGCTGGAGTTAGCCACGCCTGATCTTTAGGGCTTTAAGGAAGGGGTTGGAAGATGAATCCTCATGATTTGTGGCTGAGAGCTTAGGGCAAAGTTGAAGCGAAGAGAAAAATGTTGATGAGCTTTATACCATAAGCATCTTCTTCGTTTTTAGGGATATTGTGTGAAGGTTGCTTCAAATGTACAGTAACATAAAGCCGCGTTCTTAAAAACAACTTCAAAATATTGACAACCTGTTTGGAATTTCGTCGTGCGGTTTTGATAGTTCCAGAAACAGAATTTGATCCTCATCTAATGCGTCGCCTCCTCTCATCTTTGCTCTCGCAAGTGACACTTTGTTGTCACGCTGAAACCTGACCTCCCGAAGAACCAGCAAAACAGGGAAGATCAAAGCTAAAATGTAAAACTTATTCCCCAAAAAACAACAACCCACCGCTTCACTATCCGACCCATCCGTTCCAGTCAATCAAAAGACTCGACCCGGAGCACGAAACCTCATCCGTGTGTCCCGGGATGGATGGATTGGGGGGAGATATCTAAATCTATCTCAAAAACCTCAAACCACTACCACCGTGCCTCGGAAACTGGTGTGTCAATTTTTTGGACCCCTGGCTTTTGTCGACGAAGCCACCCTTCATTCATTGATTGATGCGTCCTTCGGCTTTCTGTGTTTCATATATTTGTGACAGCGCGGGAGATCATCTTGCGCGGCAGTTGAACCGAACTGTCAACCAGGCTGTCGAAAACCGGTGATAGAGAGAGAGAGAGGGACTAACCCCGCGGGAGAAAGGAAGGTGGAGGTTGATTAGGTCTCCAAAGTTGCCCACCGCAACCTTTCCCCCCGTTAGATGAACCCACCTAGACTCGAGCAAGAAACCCACGCGTAAAGTCACACGATTGAAATGACGGTTCAATGTTTTGTCAACCTTACCTTACTTGTTTCGGTGTTCTGTGTTCCGTTCCTAAACTCGTCACGGGGAACTGGCGGTGTTTCGGTTTGTGGCAACAGGTTTTGGGGATTTGGAAGCGCACAACCGGCCGGGACACCGAATGGGATGAAGGAAGATGAAGCAAGGCAGCAGGATCCGGACTCCGGCCTGATCCCTCCGAACGAAAAATCTTCCCCAAGGTTGGATAGTGGCGTATTTATATTTGCGCCCTTGCCGATTTTTGGCGGCAGATGATGATTAGTGTCGGTTGGCCTTCAGAGGCTTGTTCCATTCCGGTGTGGATCGAGATCTTGCGAGTTCGTAATCCGAGCGCGATGAAACGGAGCGGATGCCTGCGCACGGGGGAGCGGTGGAGAAAGAAAAAATTGAAAAGAACAATCGAATAAAGCAACGAGGAAGGTTTGATGGCATTAGAGTGTGTGTGTTTTGCTCTGGCTGAGGTGATTAATTAATAATGTTGAGGCGCGACGCGTTAGTTTTTCCCATCACTTCTACTATCGACCCACCTACAGTAGTAGAAGCAAAAAGTGTAAGCAAAGTGTCGTTTCTGCTTCTTCTTCTTGTGTCTAAGATCCAATATCTCGAACGCTCTTCCTCTTCATCGCTTGCTCGTTTGCTTGCCATACCGGGGTAGCTTCATGGCTATTCATGGTTGGATGATTGCGCCGGTTGGATCAGGTTCGACCGGATGTTGAAGCTTTTAGATTTGATTGATTTCGTCATCTGCAGGCTTCGACATCGTCCAACGCGAAATGCCCGCCTCGGTGTGTATCGTGTTAGATACGGCCGAGAGGATAAGTTTGTTTTCGCGAGGCGAAGCAGAGGGATTGGAAACTTGGAAACGGATTACGTTTGGAGTGTAAGGTGAAAGAAAGTTCACCATATCACGCCCTTGGTCCCCTCATGTGGGTTAATCCGGCCGAAGTGTTGCAGGCGGCTTGCAGGACCAAAGCGTCATTACATCATCGCACTATAAGTCGATTAGGATCGGTCAGATTTGCAAAAAACTGAAGGTGATAAACCGGCTGCAGGCTTTAGGGGCGGTTGAGTAACGATGATTGCTCGCATTTTTGTTTCAAGTGATCAAGAAACCGTGTTTATTAGCTGTTTCCTGGTCACGGCACCAAAAAATGTATGAAGAATTGTTTATCTTTTGTGTTCAGTCAGTTGATACGTTTGAGTTTTCCAATATTTAGCGATACATTTTTCCTTTTAAGAAGGCTAGCCCATACTAAGCTGATTGCAATAAACGCCTTCTTGCTCAACTCTCCCATTATTCTGCGACAGTTTTTTACCTCGCGCAACTGCATTCCAACCGCCTAATGTTGTGCAAAATCTATGCTCTTTTTGCACAATACAAGTGCAAACACACATGCCGTGCAAAACCGCTCCATCCAAACAGATGTATCCGATGAGTTCGATAAAGCGTGGGAGCTAGCCAAGCCATCATTGCAGCTTTCATCGCGCTGCAGCCCTAGAACAACAACAAGCCCCTAGTCGTCGTCATCGTCGTCGCCGCCGGTTTTGCAAAGGTGTAAAATATGCGCCGACGGATTGAGCGCGACCGGTTGGAAAATTACCCGCCGAAACAATCAGCCATTGTTTTCGGCATGGAATGGTGGCAAGACGCGACGCGTTTGACTGCGAAATAATATTTGATCTACTCATTAGCATACCCTCGCCGGCTTGTAGGCAGGCAGAATCGCATGGGAATCGCACATTGCACATGCGTGCACATTCGATGAGCGATGAAGAAACCGTTTTGTACAAATTATGCTCAGCAACCACCACGGGTTCTCCCTTCGTTGCAGCTCGTTGTTTGGTAAATGGGCAACATTGTGTCGTTGGGCGATCTGTTTTAAATAGTTGCACTAGTTTTCTGTCGCCCGACGATGTGGGGGGGGGGGACAGTTTGAGACGGTGCAAGACAGCGAACATGGACCACCTTGATGGACCAAAACCTCCATGGTGTTGCACTTGGTCGGTGTTGCTGAGGAATGTTCTGTCCCGATGAGGCAAGCAGCAACACACATTCCACCGGGTGAGGAAGATTGTAAAAGATAATTGATACATGAACGGATTGAGCGGATGAAGCATCCTGCAGGGGATGAAGGGGGACCGTTTTGCAATCGCTCTACCCCCTTCGACTGGAGGCAGGCTGGATCGACAGCATATTTTGGTGGATTGAAAATGTGTACGCCAAAGGATGGGAAAACATATTTGCATACACGAGTGGGAGCGAAACCGACAGTTGCACAACCGGGTCAATAAAATGAAATGCATGCGCAGCGAGCGAAAAAATACAAACCGAGACAGAGCAATCGAATTCCGGCACAACGGTTGTCATTCACGCGGTTGAAGCTTGTATTTTCGGGTCAAGCAAAAATGTTAGCCAAATTATTAGCTTCAAACCGTGAGGAGGTCAATCACCACAGCCACCAAAAACGAGCAAAAGAGCCAATTATTTGCACTCCCTATCAGTAGCCGCGCACGCCATGCCGCGACGACAGCCTGGTGCCGACTGCTATGCCCGATAGCGAAGGCAAGCGACGAACCCCATTTGCACTGCCGGCTGGCGTGGGTTAGGCTTCTTCCTCGGCTTCTGCCTTTGAAGCAATCAATCAATCAATCAATCAAATGCGAGTTTACTCCACAGTTAGTCTACCCTGTCCCTCCCCTCTGTTGGAGCACCATACGGTTCAAACTGATTGTTGCCTTCCCAGCCGCCAATCGCCGCCGAAGGGAAGCTCGGCGCAAAGCCATGCAAAATGCACCGTGAAAGCTTCAAACCCACCACCGCCAAATGCTCCAAATCACCTGCCTGCGCTGGCGGGCTCGGGAGAATCGTTTCTTCAATTTCGCGATACAGCTCCGGAGCGGTTTTGGAGGAGAGGGGAGGTTAGAAGGCGCACCGAATCGGTTGGCGACAACCGTCTTTCCCTTTTTGCTACGGTGATATAATTTAATAACGCGCAGCTTTATGAGTTTGTTTGCCGTTGAGGGTGCCCTCCCTGGAGTGGGGAGATGATGGGGAGCAGTGGGCACTAATTATGATTTATGTATGTGGCCCACCACCCTACCGGTGGTCTGCTTTCAGCATCACCGGCATGGATGGACGTGCATGGGTTGGGTTTGGGCGCCGCAGTTTTTTTTTCCTTATTCCCTCCCCGGTCAACTCTGCAATATTGCGAAACGTCAAACCGATCCATCCGGGTTCGGGGGGAGATCCGGGGTGGTGGTCGGAGAAAGAAAGGGTGGACCACCTGATGCACACCTCCCACCGGTTGGAGACACTTTTTTTTATGCACTCACGGCTCACGGCGGGACACTTTGGGCGGCGGGTTTGGGCCCCAAGCGGCGGAGCAGAACGGAGACATACAGAGTAATGAGTCGGTGTGTGTGTGTGTGTGTGTGTGTGTGCTCTCGATTTGCTTGAAACTGGTTGTTACCCCGTTTCTAACGAGAAGGTGATATAAAATTACGAGTTTTTAATTTTACGACAAGCGACAAGCGTTTAGAAGCGTGCTTTAATTGTAATGAGCATTCCAAGGAGTTGGCTGGCTGGCTGGGTGGAATGTGGCCGTGGTTCACATTACATCGTCTTTAATTGTGATTGCAAAGCATACAAAACTTGTCCCTATTAGAAACAAACCTTTTTATTTCAAATAATTGCTGAGGAAAGAATCATGAAAGACTTAAATGAACAAAAAGCGACCAAAATCCGAAGTTATGTAATATCATTCTCAATCCTCTCGATTAACCTTGAAAACCCATCGAATATTGAATGTTCCCACGGTTCATCTTCGTTTTCGGGGGTTCACCATTCACCAAAAAAATGAAAACTCACTGAAACAAAACAGAACTCCATTGTAACCGACATCGAACCGGTGCGGGGCCAAAAAAAAGTTGACAAAATTTGCATAGTGTCAACAATTAATCATAAATTAATTCACTTCCCTTTGCCGCTTCCCTCCGTGCCGTTTAATCGTATCGCATGGAATCAGCGCCGAGTTTTTTTCTCTCTCTCTTTCGGGAAGGTGTTAATAAAATCGTCTACCACCGCACCCGCACACATTCTGCCCTTCAGGGGGCAGATTAAACGATGCCCCAAAACCCGGTAGCCAGAGCGCAAACTTCGCACGCGGGTGTGATGTTGTGACGGGAATGGCGAGATGCAACCAAAGCTGGGGTTTAGCGAATGCACCCGGTGGCAAGCAGGCAGGCTCATCTCTTCAAACAACGATGCGAACCACGGTGTACCACAACCGCCTGGCCAGGCCGGAGCAGTTTTTGGTCAATTATAATTTTATTATTTTAATTCGGTGGCCCGGTCCGGATCGGTGCGGAAATGACACCTCAATAAACTGCGCGCACGAACAGGGCTCACGAAGGAAGAGCCAAGGGGAGTGCATAATTATCACCTCGGGACTGTTTTTTTTTCTTTTTGTTCGGAGAGACCGTGAAAGTTTCCTTCTTCAAAGTGCGAAAGATGGCTCATTTATTGCATGCACGCGGGTGTGTTGGTGGATGGTGCAAGCCTATTTCATGCTGGTTTGGGGCACTTAAGCAGTACCCCCGGTGCGACTCATCTCGCGGACCGAGGAAGATGGGCTAGGTTGAAGTCAAATAATGTGAACCCATCACCCCTGGTGGACCCCTGTGGTGTGTATGTGTGTGGGGGGGGGGGGACAGATTAAGTGGTACAGGTTACTGCTGAAACTGATGCTTTATTCTTTCTTTTTTACAGTCAACACCGAAGCGGGAGAAGTGCACGTCGGGTGTCGGTAAGAATGAGCATTTTGAGCTAAACATTCGCCCCGCGGTGGTGATGATGCTCTGATGGTGATGAAAATGACGATGATGAGGATCGTCAAGTCATGCTCACCCCCCGAAAGTATGCGGTATATGCGGGTCGGTCAGTTTTACGAGCGCGAATTTTGCCAGCTTGTTGCGCCCGCGAGCTTTTGTGCTGCGCGTACTGACATTACGTCCAATAAACGAGCGATGATGAGCGCGTGAGGTAAAATGCAATAAGAGCATTAAAAATGCTTAAGAGGGTTATTTATTTTTTATTTTTTTGGGAAGACACAAGGGTGTCAGTTTCGGCAATGAGGTGTTCTAAACGTTCTTATTAGTTGGTAATGGGGATGTACTTATACAATAAGCACCACGCAACGGGGATGGCGTTGCTGTTTTATTGCATACGGAACAACGACGAGTGACGGTGACCTTCTGCGTGTTTGCTCTGCGTAGGCAGGCCAGCTACGCGGATGGACCATCTATCGCGCCCGTAGGTCCGTAGGATTTGCGAAGCCGCTTGCCTGCTCCGGCGGAAAAAGTGAGGTTCCGCTCCGGTATTGGTAATAAAGTTTTATGAAATCCAACAAATGATGACATTTATGGCGGTGGTTTAACATGCGTTTAGGACGGGGATTTTCGCACCGAGTGCAGGATTTCGATGCGGCTTTGTCTGCCTAGCTGTCTGTCTGTCGGCCGTTAGATCAGAACCTTGGCTTTAATTGAGGGTGTTAGCAAGCGGAGAGGTTGCATGGTTTCGTGCCTATTTCACAACTTATGGGTACTGTACTGGCAAACTCTTCTTCCTTGGTTCGCCATTAAATTGATACCATTTCTCTTTACAGTTACTCGCAACGATTATATGCAAATGGGAAACTAATACCAGACACGCACGCACGGCCACTATTGCTCTTTCTTCGCTCCTCGGGACGACACCTTCGACACTGGCGTTTGCGATGAAGTTATGATACGTTTGTGTACCTCCCCTAATTTTCAACTCCTACCCACTTTGGGGTTAGAAGACAAGCTCTGCATGACGCGTCATAGACACGGTGCATGAATCCTCCCTTTTACCGCACCGCGTAATGAAGATATGCAACAAAGCGTCTAACCTTATATGTGCTGCGTCTTCGGCTGTTGCCCTTTTTTTTGTACCCACGGACTATGGGCGTACCGGGCCGAACCTTCCCTCGCGGGCACCGCACCGGATGCATCTCGAAATAAAAGAGACGCTCGGGCTTTTATTAATAGTCACCGTTTGAACCGAAGCGCGAAGGATGCGACGTTCACGCGATCAGTTTCCGCATACATGGCATGTCGCATGGCACGAAAAAAGGGGTGTGCGCTCGATCGACAGGGCATGCCGGCACGGGGATGACAAATTTATCCACATTGTTTTATGATCCATCCATCGCCATTCGTCCCCGTGCCGCAATGGCGCAATGAGCGTGCGACTATTATCGTCACGAATCGAGCTGTGTGTTTGCGTGCGATTGAGCAAACAGAAACCCCGCACAACGAATTTCAATCAATTTCCTTGTTGTTTTTTGTGTACCTCATCGTACTCCGCCTCATTCCACTGCGAGAAAATCATGAAGCGCATCGAGCACGAAACTCCTCCGCTCCGATGTGCGCATCAATTTTTATCGATGTGCGCCGCGCGATGCTGTAAATTGCTTTTATTTTCGATAGAAACAGGCAACACCTCCGCCAATAGTATTTTTGTTGTGGTTGTAATTATGCGTTCTTTCGCCCCAAGATGCTCGAGAGAAAGTAAGTCTGCGACTGTCGCAAAAGGTCAATCGCGCGCGCCTGCGCTAGTCCGTGCTGATAGTGTGGCTGCAGGTCACACAAAGGTAATGGAGGTAACGTTTGATTGAGTTTTTCTCACCTTCGCCGTCGTCGTGTGGAAAGGTTTTTTTGTCTTTTTCAAGAGATGTGGAGGAGTGTCTCTTCTATACTTTGTTAAGGGGCAAAACCGAAACGCGCGTCACATATTGCTGCGCCACGGTACAGCCTCTTAATTTGTCGTAACCAGCATCGTCGCCGCTCCTCATGTGATGTGTTGTTATAAGACGGAAAGTGAACCAAAAAAAAGCAATGCTTCGAACTGTGCAATTGACATTCAGCAAAAATCAATTCCCACGAGTTTCTCATCAAAAAAGCATCGCGCTGGTAGGTGACGAAGTAAAACAGTCACAATAAATAAATTCGCAACGATTGGTTGGGTCTCCGTTGGGATATCCGTATGTAACCTCATAATAATCGATTATCTTGGGTTGGTGCGCGGGCATTTGTTGAATGTTGCGGAGTGAAAGATGGGGAAAAAAAACACCAAAAAGAACCTCTTTTGCACAAATTCCTTTCTGTCAATTTGTCGGTTGAATTGCAACAAAAAAAGAAGGCTAAAAAGTATATTTTATTGGCATACATATAAATATGATTGCTTACCCACCCGAATGCAGGCCAGAATAAATACACACTCTCAACAAGCCTGTCAGCTTGTTCGAGCGGGACATGAAGCGCTTCACTTAACGCAGCCGAAAATGCCCGAGCCGGACCTCTCCCTGCCCGGTGATCTGATGATGCATCGCCACTCTGTTGACCACCAAGGGGCTGTACACATTGTGTGGGAAAAAGTATAAAACTTCATCGCTCATAAACGGATTCTCAGCCCCCTTCAACACAACAATTTAGCGACACAACCATAGAGATACGCAAATTGTACAAATCGTTGTGCTTGATGTGCTCGCCGTTTGGAGGAGAAGGAAGCCGAAATTTTAACTCCATGACCACCGTAGACGCGGCCCGACCCGGCCGTGTCGGTAAGGTCAAACTCCGTCCGGAATGTACGTACAATATAAAACCACCTAACCTTGCGCGAATTTGCTGCTGCCGCGATGAGAAACGGAAAGTAATAAGCCGCGCACAGGGGGATTGATGTACCAGAATGTCCGGGCCAAACCCATCCCGAAATTGTACGAGATCTCCCCCCCCCCCCCCCCCCCTTGTGGTAATAGAGGAAGCCACTACAGAAACCATGTCCGAAACGGCATGATGAGGCAGCTGTTGCCACCGCCAAAATACAGCTAGAAGGCGCCGCACCCTTGTTCAAAAGACAAAAAACCCGATGCCGCCGACCCCCTTTGGTTTGGGTTTTGGGGTGTGTTTTTGTGGTTGGTCCTCGAGGTCCGGAGCGGTGTCTTACGCGGAGATGTCGAGCCGTCCGACTGATGAGGTGATGAACTTAGACACCCACGCACGACGACCGTCCAAAACGCCGATCGACATTAAACGATGCGAACGAAGCCCAAGGAAAGCGCAGAAGTGGTCAGCGAGCGTGTCTTTCACTCTCGCGCCTGTTACCTAACGATACCTTGCTCCGGTCGTCGTCCAAATTCTTGACATCCCCACCACAACAGACGTTACCAGCTTGAGCCAAGCCCAAGCAAGATTCATGCATTCGAGCTGGCACTGGCAGGCAGCAGGTCAATCAGCCATGAAACATCCCCCTGGTATGACCTCTTCACGCGAGTTGGCGAGCGACATTTGATTAAATTAACACCGTATCGGGGCCACCTCCGAACGAGACTCCTCGGCACAGCGGCACACTCATTTGGGATGGCCCATGATGGCCCTTTTTTACCTTGCCAGTTGGTGGTGACTCCCCAACCACAGTGACACGATCGGTCACGATTGCGGGACCTGCACCTGGTGCCCGCTCGGTCTGTGCGCTGGCTTGGAATGCTGTTACGGTTCTCGTTTTTTTTTTGTGTGTGCAAAATTAAGCAGACCTCAAGGGAGGAGATACCAACCACGGCCCCCGACAATTGATAGCCAGCGTGTACGTGTGTGAGGGTCAGTCATACGTCGCCTCTGAACCATGGGCAGACACCATCGCGCTGAAGCGTGCACTCGCGTGGACTCACGGCAATATGGGCAAAATAGGGCTAGGCACCGGGTCTCAAATGAACTGCGGCGATTTACATTAACATATTTCGCCTCCTCGCTGTATCGCGACGGGTGTTGTTGCGCTTGTTTTTTTTTTTTTGCTCTTTGCCTTTATCTTACTGCGCATGCACCAAATCCTGCACCTAATGGGTGGCACCACACTAGAGGGGGGAACTACAAGAAGCCGTTTGAACATCGGTGTGGGCCAGCGCAAAAGGCTCGTCCAGGAGTTTCACGAGCATTGGCAGTGCCACAGTAGCCAGCCAGGGCGTATAAGTAGCGCACACACTACACACCAATAGCGTACGGGCGCGAGCGCGTTCATCAATCAAAGGTGGGCAAGATGGGGAAAAAAATCATTTACTTACAAACACAAACACACACACTAGCTGCCACTTGAAAGTAAGCTTGAAGCTACTTGGAACTTCTGTCTCTAAAAGCTACTCTTGTAAAAAACTACTCCCGTGAGCAGAAATGTGTGAGAGGTGTATTAGGTGCGTTTTTACTTTTCGGCATGTAAACCGTAGGCACACGTTATCTAAATTGAATAAAACGATACATTCCTTATCCTCCGAGTAAGGTCTGAAGGCAATGGAAAGAAGAGGAAGAAGAAGGTTGAGCAAAAAAAAACAACCACGACCGAAACACCTAAACTGGTCCACTCACATTCCAAGCAGCACGGACCGCCTCGGACGACTAAGACGACTCGCACCGACGGATCGGATTGTAAAAAAATGCTCCCCAGCCAGTGTCTGCTCCAGTGCCCGTTCGATATGTGTACTGGCCGAGTGAGTTCGTGCAGCGGAAGGTAACCTCGGGATGGTGGATTTTTTGTGTGTATGTTGCTGTGTGTTGTTCGTGCACAGATAGGGGCGGCTGCTGCTGTTGCTGCTGGAGACTCCAGAGCGCTAAGTAAGTCCTCGCTGGCAGACGCGTTTAGTTGGGGCAACGTTGGGAGTGAATATTAGAATGTAAGATGGATTTTTTGCTGTTTTTGTTGTTGTTGTTGTTTGTTGGCTGGAGCTGGTTCAGTTTCGGGGCGCTTCTGTTTTGCTGGGGGTTGCTGTCGCGCACTGGGCGTCATAATTTTAAGAGCTCGGGCATGTCATTTTAAGAGCCATTTAGGCGTATATGCGTCTGTAAAAACTGCAGAAGCCTTGAATGATAAATCTTTACATATTAGAGAAGGGTGAGTTGTTCATTTTTTACTCTTCTACTTTTTCTTCGTCTCCTTGTCCAGCCTCTTCCCTCGAGAATGTGGAGTAAAAACTGCAGTTAATGGGGAGCCGCTAGTGTTTGTAGAGATGTGTCGAAACACTGGACGATTGTAGTTGTTGAACTCCAGCATATATTCTGAGAATTGAAGGTCCATAGCTTGGTGTCGAAGTATTAATTAAAGCCTTGGCTGGTTTGGACACTTTCAATTTTATTTGAAATAAGTTATCCAACATGACATAATCTATCAGAGCATTAGACTTATTCCATCAGTTTACCATCTTACTGTGAACATATTTTCAGTGGAGTATCAATTCAGAAATTGAAGTATTACATCCTCTTTCTTCAACTCCTTTACAATAGTGGTTTTATTAGGCTTAATGAAAACTATAAATATTCTCACAACTTAAAAAAACCAATACGGCTTCAGTGTGTACAAGGGCTCCAATCTGTGCCCGTCGCCCTAAATCATGACCGTGAGGTCCTACACGCTGCCACAAGAAGCTGATAAATATGATAGTAATATATTGAAATGCATTCGCCACGGTGGTAGGGGTCAGCTTTGCGCCTTTGGGGTCGAGATTTTACCAGTAATCTCCTCCGATCCCTTTCCCGCTTTCGCCGTCCCTCCCGCGGTTTGGCGTCATCCAAGTACCCAACAGCGTCTGAAATAAATTCACTAATCGGGGCCCACTACACAACACCGGCGTGCCTCCGCCCTAGGCTCCCGTTGCTGGTGTGGCTTGCTGTTTTGTTGCCTCGCTTACTCGCACGGAAGGGCTGGAATTTCATCGATGATCCATGCTCCGGCGTCCCTAGGACCGCTCGCGGGCGATAGTTCGGCAAGCATCGCAAAACGGTGACCGGCGGGAGACTATCGGTGCGGTATGCACGGAACCCAATTAATGGGCAAATTCCTACCGTTTCGCTACGCGGCCAAGAAGCCGCGGCCAACGGTTTAGGGCTCCGGCCCTCGTCGCTGTGGCCTCGTGCATGATTGAATGGGAGATAATTTGTAACGATATTGTGAAATGGCCAGCAAACGGTGGTGGTGGTGCTGGCTTCTGGCACTTTGTTTGGGGGGTTTTGCTACGGGGATCGTGCTCTTTTCACCCGTGCCATCAGAGTTTTGAATCATTTGCGTGCACATCACATCGTGGGTTGGCTATTTTTGATTGAAAAAACAAAAAAAATGTCGCCTACTTTCTCGCAAAGCACACCAAAGTGTGTTGCTGATCAAAAAATGTGTCTTTTTGCCTCCATTCCAGCTACTGAAAGGGGCAAAACCAGCTTCGTTGTGGGTGGTCAGCAGGACATTCAGCAGGGGTAGAAGATGCTAGTCTGTGGATGTGCATGGACACCAAACCGACGGAATTCATCTGATAATCGGCTACCCGAACTGCATTAATGCCCTCCTGCTGCGGGAGAGGAGACAAGATGTTGCTACGCTCGTTTTCATTGAGCCATTTTGTGGTGCGATTGCATCATGCAATGCGCATACTGCATGCAGCTGGGGCGATTTAGTGGATCGGTTGCATGCAAAACCCCTCGCATGCAGAGGCGGCCCTCTGGGCGATCGATTGCGATCTTGCCTACATTAGCGGATGCAAATTTGGAAGAAATGATGCAGCAAATATTGCACCGGCTGCCGGTGCTGTATGCAAACATTGCCAACGCGCAAACATTGCATTAGCGAGGGATGTGCGAGACGACACACAGCACAGGGAATGCATAACACGGTTCGTGTGGTACTGGATTTAAAAATCATCATAATGAACTGTTCGTTTCTTCGTCCATCGTTGAAGTCTTTCGTCTGTGGATGTTCGTTGCTTTGCGAGCGAATGGCGTTTTTCTGCTTGTTGCGAGGAGTGATAACCATTAGTAAGGTTGTTAGGCCATTGTTAGCTGAGAGGTTTACAGGGTACGTATTTGGAGCTTTGCGAGATAGCATCGTATTTTTGTGTCATGTGGAAAGCATAGAGAAACATTAGACAGAGTGATACCAGAAAGAGATGGTTTCTTTTAAATTCAAATGATTATTTTCTGTCCAAACATGTGTTGTTATTGAGCGAAGGAAATGCTTTCGTGTCTCATTCTCTCTACCTCTCCTTCCTAGCCCACCAATCCAGTGAAGGAACCATAATTTGTAGCTAAATTAAGTATGCTTGTAATAAATTAATACGTTAAACATACGCGCGCGTATGCACATACACACAGTGCTGTCACCAGCCGGAACAAATGGCGAACCGGCCAAGAAAGCACCAAATGCACACAGCAAACAAATGGAACTGTTTGCTATTGATAGAAAACAACCGTGCGACTGCGAGATCATTATGCCTTTTAAAGTTTGCGTACGCATTCGCCTGGCGCTCACGAATGGCAGAGGCACAGAACGCACTCCGAAGGCTCCTGTCACACGACAGGGACACAACAGGGAGGGCTGTCTGTGGAGATAATAGCTAAGACCGCACCGGTACCGACCTCACCACACCGTTGCTATGGAAAGGATGGATTTAAATACAATGCACCCATGCCATGTGTGCGCCAATGCAAACGGGATGCGGCGCACGGAGACGACGCGTAATTAGACGTCTCGCAGCTTTTTGTTCCGAATAGAGACATCCATTAGCGAGAGAGACACAAGGCAACGGCAACGTCTATCGGTAAGTGCCATCGGGAGATGCCGGTGGTGAGGTTGTGTAACGAGAATGTATCGATCTGGTTGTTGTCGTTGCCGATGTTCGATGTCGAGCGGAATGCGTAGCGCGATGATCTCAATCGTTAGCCGGGGCAGCGGGAGAAATCGAGACCGTTTAATTGAGTAGGCTCGATACAATGTGTTCACCGGCTTAGTGCGTAGACATTGACGATAGAAAGGTATGTAGGTTATTTAGAGCAATTACTCTGAGCATTGTAAAGGAACTGAATTGATCAAGCTTTTGAGTGTAAAGTCCATCATACAACAGTTTATTTGAATTGCATGAAAAACTAAACACCAATTTTCTAAGAAGTCATCCTCGAAAAACCTTTTTGTTACTGCTTCTGCTGCTGCTAGGCTCATCTCACAAACGTTCAATTTTCCCACCGCCATCAAACGCCACGATGATAATCTCACGAACGGATCAGCAAACCTTGTGATCATCTTCACTGAGCTTTCTTCCGGAGCAAAACCAACCGATCGGCTTGGTGAAGATCCAATGTTTCCACCTTGTTTGGGGCACAAGCGCTAGGCGGTCTGCTACCGAGCACAGGGTTAAGCATTTTCGGCTAAAACATCCATCAAATTGATTACACTTGTGCGGTTGACGAACGGACCGCAATGGGAGGGCGTTTTGTGTGGATGTTCAGCAGCCCTGTCATAAAAGCAGGAAGTATCTCTTCAATCAGTGGGCCCTGGGTCTGGAGAAGCACCCGTGCAGGAGCGTAACCACCGGTGTATGTGGGCTCATCGTTAACTCGATAAAGACTGGATTGTGTGTTGGTTTTTGTTTCTGTTTTCAATTTAGTTTTTGGTTCCCGATTAGTGGCCAAAAAACACAAGAGGGGTACGAAGCGAGGTGAAGGAGCTACAGTAGACGAGCTAATTCTTCTCTGTTGCTTTGACGAGAGCTAGTTTTGGGTGTTGAAACCGGCTCCATGTGGTGGATAACTAGGTTTTTGGAATGTTTGATGGCGTGTTTTTCTTTTTTTTGGCAAGGCGACAAATCATCTTGATTTACCAACCGCTTAATCCGTCCATTTCCCAAGGCTGTCTACATTCGAGCGAGGTGGAAGGGAACGCCACATTCGCATCTAATAAAAGCTAACCCCCCCACACCCATTCCCAATACAAAGACTCACACTGGGCATAGCAGTTCAGATATTAAATTAAAGATAAGTTGATTGATTAGCCAGATGATCCGTGCGTTCGGCGATCAATCGGTCTCGATCACACACAGCCACACCGGGGATGTGGCTCCATACGTTCGTCTGGGTGCGGTCTCCAAGCACACACACACACACACACACACACAGGCACGATAAATCAAATTGCAGTACCTAACCCCAACTCCCAGGGAATGTCCGAAACAGGAGATACGTCGTGCGGTTTGTAACCCGCGTGCGTTCGTTGCTTGTTCTGTTTTTTGCGCGCCCGGGCACGTTCGTGCCCCACACTAAAGCTGGTCGATAAAACTAGACCGCCGCGATTCATCCGATCCTCTGTGCTTAAATTGATTAATGGTTCGCAAAGTCTCCGGCGCAATCCCTCACGAAGGAACTAAAGGCGCTTTGCCGGAGGTTCCCGCTGGGAGAATGAATTTTGAAACCGGTGTGTGTGTGTGTGTGTGAGTCGCCTTTTTTTTGTTTCAAACTTTTTCCCGGCAGATGTTCCTTTCCTTTCGAGATCGCTCCGTGCAATGCGTTCTTGTGTCACTGGTGTAGCTTCCTGCCCTTTTCCCGCAATGGTATCATGTTAATTTGATGGATTTGAGGTTTGCCTGTTTTTTGTGAGTGTCTGGATTGGCCCCATTTTGATGGAAGGTCGAGCGAAATTGTCATCCCAAAAAAAAGTGGAGATAAAAATTAACGAAGAGGCAGGCTTATGACATGGCAGCGTATTGAATTGCAGACGCAGTAAAAGCTTCCCACCCGTGATGATCGAAGCAAATCATGGCACGATGTAATAACGATGATACCGGATCGGAACAGATCACATTGCATCGGTCGAGTGAGGTTTTGATAGCTGAAAATCTGAGAAATCATCATCAAATTGGAATCGTATGACAGATTTTCAAAACACGATACTCCTCGGCAAAAGGTGAAGAGCGTACAGACGCTCACCAACAACAAAAAAGATGATTGATGTGAAGGAAATTGTGCATTAGAAATCGATGTTTGATCGGTCGAAAGCATCTTCCAGGCACAAACCGATCGTAATTTAATAGGGCCCAATACAATACGCCGTTCAATGCCCCTCACGCCCTAAAAGTATGCAAATGCCCACTTCGGATGTTCGTGAACAGATGAGATTGTGTGTTTTTTTGTTACTAAGCACCGGAAACGCTTTTTCCTTCGTCGGATGAATATCATCATTTGGGCCGTAAAGTGTGATCAACTTGTCATTTGTTCGCTATTGCAATCACCCGAGAGCTCAATAGAGAGATTCGTGTGCTCATCCGAAACGGTTTCATCGATTTCAACCTCACGCAAAACCGTTTCCCTTCACGCCCAGCGATTGATTTGGTGGTGTGAAGGCTCTCAAAAAAAAGTGGAATCGGCCCGGAAATCAATCCACCGCAAACGTCGGAGACATGTTCGGTTGGTGAATTTGGAGCAGCACCCGTAGCGACGTAATTCCTACCGTCGCTTGGCGCAGCCTTTCTTCTTTCGCTTGGATTTAATGAATCGAATTTAAAGAGAAAGAAATCCACGTTGCCGCCCTTCATTAAGAATGTGGCCCGTAAAGCCTGAAGCGCATCATGCAACGGTGGTCGGTGTGTCTGTCATCCGCAACCGGCCGTTGTTCGCACCCGTTACGGTCTAACTCGGGGTTGGAGGAGAGTGGGAGATATTTTTTTTTTAATGATGACACTTTCGATTCGACTGGATGGCTTCGCTGGACGTTCGATGTACCGTTGTGGTCAGCTGCATAGGTAGACAATGTGCTCATGTGCCCTCGCGTCGATGAAACAACGAGTGACAAGCGAGTGAGGTAGGTACCCGACATCTACAGAGATTTCTTTTATTGTGTCAGCTCCCCCTTTTCCCCCTCCGTATGTGGAAGATGTTGCATGTACAAAACGGAAAATTGATTGAAGATCTGGAGTACAAGATGGACAAGTGTCGCCGCCAGTAGGTCAGCGTGTTACGAAACGTGTGGCGCGAAAATAAAAGTGTGTAAAATTAATGTCACTCATTGTGACCGGGGAGCGCGAAACGAGTACATCTGCATAAATGGGTAAAAGTGATATAAGGCCAGTGGATGAAACTTTTTGATAAGAGGATGGAGCCTGCTGAAGCTCTTCTTGAAAGCATGGGGCATGATAAATCAGAGCTTTTGTTGATATGGATCTGTTTAAACAATGAATTTATAAAGCTGCATGACTTCATTTGATACGAAATAGTCATTTGACTTTTGGAAGACACTTTCGGGTAATAATAATTGCAATATGATGTGGAACTCAGTCCCTGGATGGAATATGTCTTTTCTGATTTTGTTTATTAATGTATTTTAATTTGGCAAACTATCAACAATATTTTTATTTTTGTCCTCGTCTTTCAGAGGATTACACACAAAAACAGATCATCTTAAATACCAAACACCTTGCTATATAAACCTTGAACGTGTCTCATCTGGTTCGAAGGACCAGAAATCGCTACAGCAAACGTTATCGGTCGATCTTTCGGTGCGCTTGAAAAGAGACCTTTAGGAGACACAAATTCGAGCAGCAGAATTAATTTGCGAGACCCGCGCGAATCTTCCTCTCCCGCAGATCGTATCGCAGTCGATAAAAAAGCACCAACATTTTCGTACCGTAAAGTATTTTCCCATGCCCACGAAATGCCTAAGCATCGACCGCACACATTTGTCATCGATACGCGGGGCATCGGGCTAATGAAGCCATCGCGCCGCAAACAAACACACTCACGCAGCAAGAACGAGATCATTTAGCCAACGCGCGCCGAACCTGCTCGCAACGGGCGGCTCGCTAATAGGTGCTAAATATTTCTCCACCCGAACTCAGGTCCCCCCGCTTGCTCGCTCCTGCACACCCCAAAAACCACCCCGATAATTGGTGGTGGGAAAATCGTTTCCGCGCTTTACCGCAGCGCCCTACCCGTGTCCGGGTGATCGATTTTACACTTTACATCAAACAAATCGTGCGACATGGGGCGCGTATCTTGCAGTGCGAAAGAGAGAAGGCGCTTCCGCTTGTTGCCCTTCTGGGGGTGTGTGTGTGTGTCGATGTGGCAATGAAGAACGGTTTTCGTTTAGTCAACGTCACCTTGTCAGGACCGCCCCATCGTTTCCTGCCCTGGGCCTGCAGTGCGTGCTGAGCTTTGTTGTGAAAATTGAGAAGTTTATGTGAACGTACGCGAACCACTCCACAACACCGCGTAGAAAGGGCGGCGAGGAATAGCTGCTGCTGCTGCTGCTGCAGAAGCCGGCACCCATTTATCAACATCGTGCGTAATTCGCTTCTGCATTCGATTTTTGCCGATGCGGCATCTTCATCGCGCGGGTTTTCCGGTCCTAAAGGGGTGTTTTGTTGTGTGTTTTTGTTGATCTTCTCCCAGCTGAAGCTTCTGCTTTCTTCGCTACTTATACCCCCCCCCCCCCCCCCCCAAGCAGAAGCTACCGGAAAAGGGACGATGGGATCGTACGAAAAGGGGCAGCCCCTTTATAAGAAGATTAATTTCTCGCACACAAACCCCCTCTTAAACCGGTCGGCGCAACGGCTTGTTTGTGGCGGCATCGCAAAAAACAACAGAGAACCCGATTCACAGAAAATGATGCGGATCGTGCTTTTCGGATCGCTGAACATTGAGTGCATTACTGTCGATCGATCGAGGGATTGGAAGCGGAAAATTTCACCAAACGAGAGCAGCGGCACATTCGATTTGGAAGAATCGTTCGGGGCAGAAGATTAATCCCCCAAATCCAACGGCGATCCGAGCGACGGCGGCTTCAATCGCGTTCGATGGGGTCGGTTAGTCCTTCCTTTCTGACAGCTGCCGCGCTGGACAATTTTTGACAGTGCGGAGAAAGTTCGTTCAATCGATTAAGTAACGCTTTTTTGCGGGGTGGTGGGAGAAAAATGGGAGATTAAGATGATCGTCTGGCGTGCTGTGCTTCATTTGCATCTGCTGTGTACTGCTGTTCGTGCCACAAAGTGGGCTGGAAAATAGTGTCCCCCCTTTTACGAGGGCATCGTTTTCCATCTCTACTTACCCGCTGGTGCGGCTTGAAAGCATCGTTTGCTCCAGTTCTCATTCGGAGAGAAACCTTTCTTAATCGTGCGTTTAATTGGATTAATTTGAGTCCATCGGATTTGTGCCGACGCGTTGGCACTCTTTCCCAAAACTCAGGAAGATGGCGAACCTCGTTCATTATGCCTTGAAGCGTACCGATCGAGCCGTGTATTTTGTGTCTCCGTCCGTGAGCCAAACAACATGATCAACATCGCGCGTCTGTATCTAGTTTCAATTTTTGACTGCCCGTCCAATAGGAAGACACGAAATATGAATCTCCCCTCTTTCGGCTCGCCGAGATGCTCGATAAGGAGATATTAATTGGTGAGCAAGATTATTGTGGTTCGTAAGGCAATCATTCGAAAAGCGAGCGACACATTCCTACATATCTGTCGCCCAACCTGCCTGGGAGTCATTTGCATAAAATTATGTGGACCAATCGCCAACGAACGCGGGCGATAGAAGAGACCAGTTTCCTTCGCTCGGTGGGGCGATGGGAGCTTTTCACGGGTGGCTGGTCGCCCGTCTAGGCGTAGGATGCATCAAACGCATTAGTGAACGCTGGAGGAATAGAGCACACACGTACACGATTGGTTCCAACATTCCCCGGGTCCCGTTCCACTAAGCTGAGCAGCAGCTGTAGCGTTTACGCGTTCCACCAATCGTCGTCGTCGTCGTTTCGGTTGATAATAAGTTGATAATAATATTCAATTTTATTCCACCGAGGCTAAGGTTGTGTTTTTTTCGGGGTGGGCGAACCAAGACATCGTCGTCTAGGAGCTTCAGTCGGTGCCGAACTCGTAAGCCTGTCGGACGACCGGACCAACCTTCACTCACTTGTCCAACGCAGCCGTCCGCAAAGCAACTTTCGAGCTACGAGTTCGCTTTCTTATTTCTTCAATCATTATTTGTTATATAAATCGCGATTTGGGGAGGAAAAAGTTGAACCTGCCAAACAATTGGAGGAGTAAACGTTCTTCACGTTTCGCCACCCCGAAGACGAGTTTTTCCTTCCCGGTCCCGATTGGTAGAAAACAAAAATGGCACCAATTAGGCGCGCATGGAGACGAATCAAAATCCAAGCAATTACGCCGCCGCCGCCGTCGCTGAAATACAATTCCTTTTAGCGAGGACGAAAACTGTCGTCCATCGCGTTTGCCCGGGGTGGGGCGATGGAATGAAAAGTTGTCACCCGGCACGACCTGCGCCTGTGGTCAAGTGGTGTCCTTTCACCGCGGCGCGCTGCGGCTACAAGGAAGTCGGTTTTCGGTGTCGGAAAAGCGGCAGCAGTGGCGGGAGTTTTTGAAAGCAAATTTGTGACCGGGAGACTTATTGGAGACGTCGTCCGGATGTTAAAGTGGTCTCGGGGTTTTGGACATGGCGTTTTAATTTATCGTCTCCAAAAAGACTGCCGTCGTGGATGCGCAAACATTCCCCAAAATGTCCTTGGAGCTTTCGCAAGATTTGTTTCAACTCCAATTATTCTTGCTGAATTTGTTTTGTACAGAGCCAATCGATCCTTTCCATTCATCGTTTTTTTTTCTCCCCTTCATATTTATCTGCCTTCCAGTGCCTGTTCGAACAATCGGCAGCAGCCAATGCGCATCCCTCACAACCGCGCACATGGCGTACACTTTGCGATCGTGAATCAGTCGCGCAAGCAGAGATAAAAGTTGATGTTAATGCGGCACTGCACCATAAATATATCGGACTGATTGTTGAGCAGAAAGCAGGGGGGTGCGAACACAGGGGCGACAGATTCACAGAGAGAAAACAAGTGCGCTCTTGTTTTTTTTTTTTTCGTGGACCCTTTTTCGATGCGGCTCCCCCTGATAGAGGGAGCCACCGTCAGTGGTCAGCACAACAGGTCCCAAGCGTCACCTTTCACTATCGAAGCAAGGGGCCGAATTTTTATGACATTCGAAAGAAAGGGAGAGACAGACAGAAAGAGAGAGAGAAGAAAAGATACTATTCACTCTTTTTGGAGTTGGTATGTGATACGTTTGTGATAGCGCAAAGAAGGAGAAGCTCCTTGCGTGCGTATGTTATGTGCGCTGTGAAACACTGTCTCTACCCACGGCCTCCGATGTTGATAAACGGAACGGAGGGAAGTAAAGAGCGAAGACATGGAAGAAAGGAAGGGAGATGTAAAGTGAAAAACAAAAACGCCAACTTGATCGATATAAAGGATGGACACGACACTCACACACACCACGGACTGCTGGCCCTGATCGAGAGCAGATCGGGCGAAAGCGGACGATCCTCCTAAAGCTGCCTCCGTATGTGAGTGAAAGAGGTGCGCGATTGGCGGTGCGAAAGTGAACCAAGCTGTGTCTTGAACATCTTGGACGGCAAACGAATAAGAAGCAAGCAAAAAAAAAGAGCCAAATGAAACGAGAGCACACACATTCACTTGTTCGCGCAAAAAAAACCCACGACGCATCGGCGTAGGTCCCGCGGTTGATGTCCGGTTGCGCCATGTCGCCGTTCCTGCTGCTGACGCGTAAATTCAAATCAAAAAGTGCGCAACTCCGGATCCACTTTTGCAGCCGCGAGCTGATCGCGTTTTTCACTCGCGCTTTTGATACCTTTCATCACCCGTTTCCCCGGGGGTCTTGTTTGGTTTGTTACCGATCGGAGGCGTATATTATCTGGGTGCGCTTGTTCGGAAGATGATTCGCCCACTGGCCCTGTGTGGATATGATCTTCTCCCGCGTCCTTTCCCGTTTGGAAAGTAGTCTAATTTATATAAGCAACCAAATGTAATGCTTTCTTTGGAGTGAAGAAAACGTACTTCAAAGAATACCTCAGCGGTCTGAACTTGTTTGTCTTTAAGCGGGTCAGATCTTGTGAGTCTCTCTCTGTTTAATCCAATACCTCTAATACCTTGTGCATCATTTAATCATTGATTTGTTTTCCCCAAATCGGTTTACACCCCAGTTCAGTTTTCATTCTTGCCAACAGCCAATTAACCGACATCAATCGGCATCCCAATTTTCTGCAAAACCAAACCTACCAACAGCACGCAACCGTTTCCCCCTCCCAGTGTTCGCCAGCAATTCAACGTCTAGCACGTGCCCTCAACGCTCCGCAGCAAAGAGGGTAAGCACCGTGGGTGCTTGATGATGCCTCAACGACTACTTACTGTTTATGCTTTTGCATTCAGCAGCTAGGCTAAGTACGCCGTTGTCGGCACAAGAAGTTCTGACACGACTCCCCCGTTACCGTTCGTTTTGGGGAGCTTGGAGGGCTTAAGGCACGAGTATCAGCATTCGATCTTATGCTCTCTGGCTAGGAAGCGATTGAAAAGAAAAGGCAAAAGCAGTACACGCGAGTCTAGGAAGATCGTTCTTCGGCGGTTGCTTTCCGCTCATCATCCTACACTTCAGCCTTCAAGAACGGTCGAATCATTTCCTCTATTTTCTTGCTCTATTGACTTGCCGGTTTGCAATGTGATGCGGATTATGGTTCACGTTAGGCACGCGTTCGCCGTCTATTGTGCGCGGACGAAACATTGAAGTCGGATGCGCGCGTGCGCTCGTGTGTTGTTTGTTGCGATGCAATTATCGTTAATGAGACGGCAGACTGTTTAAGCGATTTGAATATTCGCACCTTTTAATGAGTGGAAATTGCGGAAGAATTAGCTGCTGGTGAGTTCGGAGTTTGGGATTTCTGTTTGCCTGTTTTCTGGATAATCAATGTCTAGTTTAATTAAATTTTCTGTACTTTGGTTGTAGAAGCTTTCATCTTTCTTGTCCTGAATATAAATGTGGTTATTATCTGAAGGAACTTGATTTCTTTTTTGTAAAAGTATTAAAGACATCGTGGTTGCTACAAACCCCGTCTTTCACTGCAATTGGTTTCACTTTTCAACGGTACCTTTCTTCTTCGCGTGCACTGTGCCTGTGCTCGACCCACCTTGTGACACCACATACTGCCATATCTATGGCGTCGTGTACACCCACGGGTTCCCCCATTGGAGAGGCGGGCAGCTAATGACACAAACACATGATCCCCGCAACGCTACGATCGCTTTGCCGGTGCCTAAAGCGTCCATCCCAGAGCAAGTTGGAGCAATTGTTTTAATTAAAATGTATTCGTATCGAGAGCAAATTGAAACGTGTCCTCCCACCCTGGTGTGTGTGTGTGGCTATGTGTGTGAATAGAAACGTGACGCGATAGGCTAGCCCAGTTGACAGTTTGATCACAGTACCACAGGAATCTATGGGAGGGAGAGCAGGCGGGACAAAACGAGAGCGATCGCATCGCCATTTTTGGGAACATGGCCGCGGCCGCGCACTGTAGGAGGCAATTAGCGATCCGTGCGGCTGATATCGGAGACCCGGGCTGAGCGATGTCTGGAGTTCGCTCGATGGCTTTACGCTGAAGGCATTGGACGGAGCGGAGCGAAAAGCGTCGGAGTTGTAACAACATGATGCAAAGTGAAATTGACAATTTGGATGCTAACGAAGCTTAGTTGAGTTGAGGGAATGGAAGATTAGCGTCTAGACATGAAGACTTGCTTAGTAGTGGTCCTGGTATTGAATGCAGTTGGTCAAGAGTTGAATATCCTGACTATAATAAGCCTTTTTTTAACTCACCTCAATTCAATGTCTTTGTTTCACAATAATCAGCAACAATTCTCCGCCAAGATTAATAATCCAATTGCTCTGAACACTCACCAAAAGCACACTATTTCACATTTCACTCGTGTAATTTGTTCAAACAACACTTCATAGCGCCACTTTGCATGCTAACGCCACAAAAAGCAACAAAAATACCACACACGAGCTTCGGCTGAAATTACGCTGTCTGAAGCACTACCGATGCTTGTCAAAAACTTTGTTCCGGCACGTAACTCCCAGCCAGTGAGAGGACGACCACCCTCAGCGGGAAGAAGACAGCCCCAACCTTTGTACTCGCACACGGTGGGGTCTTCGATTTGGAGGGTCCTGCGACTGGGCGTCCGTCTGGATTGCTCCTAATCGAGATCGGGAGTCTTTCGTGCGCCGAGAGAGGGTACTCAAGAGATCACGGCTACAAGGATGACGCTTAGCCACGACGCCGCCCCAGACAAACAGATAATTCACTGTGCTGCTCCCCTCTTACCGCACGTTTGCTTTGGGCCGTGTTTTTTTTACGTAAAAGGCTACCCTTTTTTGTTTTGAGTTTCAAGGAATCAACGTGACACTTTATTTACTTGCACCAGTACATCCACCTTTCTTCGGGGGTTTGATTCCAACGCGGCCCTGGAATGGGCTTTGAATGATTCGTCTCACTGCGGCTCAGCCGGCTACGAGACCACGGCTGTCAAACCTTCAGTTGTGTGTGCGAGCGCGCGTGCGCGCGTTCCCACTTAACGGGACGAGTTGAAACACTTCACTCACTTCACTTCTGGTGTGTGCGACCTCACTTCGTGACTTTCTTCCGGTTGATTTCACCCAGACGTTGATTGTTATTTGGACACTTGACTTCACTTGAGCCGCAACAATGTTGGGCGACACTTGGGCAAGTTGTTCGACAGGATGCACACACACACAGACGCACAATTAACACAGCAAAACACACCGTCAATTCATAACAACACAAAATTGCACTCGATTTGCACGGAAAGATCTGTGGAATATATAAAAACAAAAACAAAAAACCCCGAAAAAACAAGGGTGTAAGAAAAGCTGGTACACGTCGCATCATCATCTTCATCTTCATCACCATTACCGCAAGGGAGATTGAAGGCCACCCGTGCAACAATGTCCTTAATCACGGAGCACACGCGCGCTTTACCACTACTCTCATGCGCACACAAGGATATCAGTCACTCAAGCACGTCAGAAGCCCTTTCCCCGAGTGAAAGGACGTCCAGCGGGAACATCAGAGAATGTGTCCGATGCGCTCGATAAGGGCTTGGGATGGGCTCGTTTAGTAGGTTAGCCTGCTTGCGAGCGGTTGTTGTTGGTTCAAACAAGAACACGAAAAAAAGGCAAGGTTCGTCGCCTGCTCTTTACCATCGTTGTTGATGTTTTTCTTTTTTTTTGTGATTTTAAAGATCGCACGGTCGCTCACGTCGCTCATACTCGGGCTTGCAAAAGTCACACGCGCACTTATTTTGACTTTCTGTGGGGCTTTTTTTTGCTTCTTTCCATCCAGTTGACCAGATTCTGTCGCGTAGGTAGGGCTGATGCTTGAAATTATTTATAACACTTATACAACGCTGCCGGGGCGAGGTGGGTTATTGCAGAACGGGGAAGCTGAATGTCAGCATTTATTCGGGGACGGAAAGATGGCAAAGGTCGAGCAGATGGGTACGGGATGGGCCGGCTGTGGCCGAGTGGTCGTCCTGCCAAAACGAGACGCCGGTGACACGATCCTCCGGGATGAGCGCGATGGGGGATGGGAATTTTAATGCAAACAGAGCGGTGACGCAGAAAAAAACGCACCGCGCGGAAAGGTCAACCTCAATCTTGACGTTTTGCGCTCTATCAATCGACCTTCATGTGGTCATATTTTAGTGGACTCTGTGCGTACCCGCACACTCCACTTCACCTGGCTGTAACAGTGAATCTCTTTATTGTGCCTTCGCGCGATGCTTCTTCTTTTGCGGTGTGCGCATGCGCTGTTTTGTGGCTTTACAAAACAATTTTATTTCCAGGGCGGACGTGAGGCAATTGTTTCGCGGACGCCAGCGAGCGCAAAACTTGATCTCGATCTTTGGCCCCCGTGCGGTCGGAAACGTGCGTCAGCGTGGCGGTGGAATGCGCCGTGTTCGTCGCCTGTGCTGTGGCCCAAATCCTTTTGGAAGTGACTGCCGCGGCCGCGTGTGCTTGACTGCTATCATTTCCTTGAAGATGAGCATTTTGATGGCCGTTGTGGCACATGTGGCAGGTCACAAATATGGTGACATTGAAAAGGTAGTTACTGCAAATCTGCTTCCACGTTTATAATTAAATTCAACTCAAATAACTTGGTATTTGAGAAGTTTAATTCACTTTCTAAACAAGCCGTTTAGCTATTGCTTTTAAATTAATTATTAAATATTTTTTAAACGTGGCCGTTCCAAAGGGACACGAGTCCTTCGGCCGAGCGCTGTGTATCTTTTCGAATCACTTTAACCAACGATCATCATCGCTGCCACATAAAGGTCAGTAACGGAACTACAATCTTGTGCGCACGTTGAGTAGTAGCTTCTTGTTTTTACTGCCCTAGAGCGTGGCAACTGCTTCGCCATAAATTGCTTCAGCGACAGAAAGCAACAAAAAAAAACCTTCCACACTCTTCCGAAAAGGGCTCCAGAAAGACCGATGGCTTGTGACGCCGTTTTATTAAAAAAGACAGCGTCTGCCCCGTTTGTCATGGTCCCAGCCTGTTTCGCTTTTGCTCTCGCTACCTATTGTCACCCGCTGCCTTCGGGAAAAGCGACCGGGAAGGTGAGTGAGAGGATCACTTTGCCCCGAAACCGGAGGAGTCACACCATTAATTAGCATCGAGCGACAGAAGAAGGCAGCATGGTGCGCCCTGGTCCAGCTCGAACAAGAAACCACCGATGCAAAGATTGAAAAAGTTGGGAGCAAAATGAGAGAAAAAAATCCTCCCCACACACACACACACACACACAGACACACGATTATGCCTCGGGAGTAATTAGCGATTGTAACCGTAATCTACGCACAAGGAGGTGGACGAGTGTAATAAATTTTTAATAATTTAATCAACCAACCAGAAAAGTTCGTCGCTTGTCCGCCGCAGTCTCCGCGGTAATTGGGCAGATCGGTTGTGTGTGTGTGTGTTTCGTACGGTTTCGTTCGTTTCGGCGCACCAATCTGTATTTTTTTGTGGTTGTTTGCGGGACTGCCGTCGGTTTTTGCATGCATTCGATTATTTTATTTTGTGTGCCGTTTCTGTATCGGTATCGAGTGCTGTTTCATGGATGCTGTGCGCGGCCGGCCTTTCCCTTTCCCCGGGGCAGTTTTTGTGATGCAGTCAAGCTGGTTACAGTTACCCAAGTTGCAGTGGGATAAGGCTGGGCGGTTCTGCACAATTCTGATAGGCATCTTTGGGAAAGCATTCTTTTCTGGGAGGTTTGTTTTGTGGTTGTGCGGATAACTTTCCAGCTCGATCGAGCTCTATGCGCAACACAGCAACACGATAAGGTTCTTGTAGTGGACGCTCTTAATCACCGCCACAATCAAGCAGTGTAGCACATCAACCACATGCACATGCAAAGGGCTTACTGTTTGAGGTTTAAATTAAGGCGAAAATGTTATCTCACGGGATCTTTCTCTCTCCATATCGCTGGAGACATTCGATTCGAATGGGGATGGCAAGGGAACTGGTTCAGCCCAGTGTGAACAAAAAGCAATAAAAATACACATACACACAGATGCTCTGACATCGCAAAACGCAATCGAAGAAGATAAAAACAGAAGTGTAACACGAACGACAGCATGCGGTAAACGTCTCACGGGGGCACAGGGATTGTTACACTTTTCACTTTCTGTTTCGCACGCACGCTTATCCCGTTGGGTTGGTGCAATCGAGAGCAGTGGCTGGCCGCGGCACGGCAAATCACTGTGGTGCATCCGTGCGACAGGCGACCAGCAATCATTTGTCATTATCTTTAATCGCGAAACACCGAACGCGGTCTCCTGTTTTTTTTTTTTTTTTGTGCTTGCCCTCCCCTGTGTGTGTGTTTTAGGGATCGGTCCCGCGTCTTTACTTTTCATTTAATTTGCATCATTGCTCGTGTTTTTACTTGTAATGAGACACTTTTTTGCTGTTGTTTTGGTTGGTTGCAAGGCACAGACAAAATCCACCGAAGTACGATTTATTTCATTTATTTTAACTAATTTCCACTCATTTGCGCACCGTTGCCTTGGTTGCCTTGCATGTAAGTTTTCATTAAAAAAAACATTCTGCTCGCCGCGTCCTCAACCGCGAGCTACACTTCAGCAACACTTCCCATCCCGCTTTTAGGCACCGTCTGTTACACAAGGACCATAATTGAGGATGAGCAATTTACGATGGGCCTTCCTTCCTTCGAGGGGCGAGGGCCGTACCATCATCATCCATCACGCAATTTTTCCGGGTTTCATAGCTTCAAAGCACGGCAGCACTGCGATTTTCTAGCGTCACTGCTTGCACCGGTTTTCAGGTTCGTCGCTTGCCTTCCATGTCACCGAGGCGAGTTTCACTTTTCTTCCACACCAAGCTACTGCACAAACATCGGAAGTGCGTGCGGAACTAGTTCACTTGGCAAACGCATGGGAAGGCGTGTAGTCGAAACGAGGGATGGCCTCGAAGGAGACACTTCCTGTCTCTGGTTTGCGAAAGGGGCACTCGGGTACGCGCGCAGGCGGTGTAAAGATATTAGTACACGGTGACGATCACTTGTCGGCGATCGGCAATTAGTCGCGCGGAGAGGCTACTGCAATCATCGCACAAACCATCGCTCATACATTCACACAACGCACCGAGCCGTGCGTACTTTTCCACGATCACACACACGAGACGGCCAAACACGGGGAAATGAGGAAATGTGACACTTAATGATTGGGTGGATAATTTTTTCGATCAATTTCAAACCCCGACACAGGATGTGGTATTGCTTGTGGGATCGTGATGGCACGGTGACTTCACTTGCTCACTAGTTTTGCGTTTGGTCTCATCATCAATGACGCACAGCACACTTCATTTAACTTAAATTAAAATTCACCTTTAAAAAAACAACGTTATCCTTTTTATTTGTCACTTAAAAAAGATCATCTTTTTCGTGTATTTTTACTCGTAAAACACTACTTAAACAGGAAGCACACGATCGAAAGAACCGTCGTTTGGGCGAGCAAGAACGCGAGGGTTCGGGGCAAAACTTGGCGATCCGCAAACCACTACAAAACCAGCATCCGTGCTTGCTGATGACGGGCGTGTAACGCGAACACCACGAGCTTGACACGGCGACCGCGACCACGGCAACGACGGACGACGATCTGTGCGATCAGCGATCGGTGAAGGTATGCTGTGCGCGCGCGCGACGGTTTCAAGACGGGTCGTTTTTTCCGTGCGACGACTACGACGAGACGATGCGATGTGCGCTCGGTTCCGCGCCAACCAGCAGGAGGACGAACGTGTTGCCGCCTCTCGAAGATGCTGCCACCGCTGCTGCTGCTGCGGTTGCTGCACGGCGGGTGCGGCGGGTACCGGCGGGCAGGCACGGCAGCACTCTCGAGCACCACGTGGGGGCGGGACGACAAACGAAGCGCGCGCGCTCGTCCGTCCCGCTCGCATTGCTCTCGTTTCTGTGGGGAGCACCGCCGACGGTCTCGAAAATCAGAGCAAAACGAACGGATCTCGAGCGCTCGCCGATTCGGGTGGAGCGCGCCGCTCATCGGGCCGCAAAACCAGATGTGTGGAACCGCTCTGCTTCATCTCCGGAGAGTGTGCGGAGAGCTTTCGCAAAGAAGAACGGGTGAAACGGGCAACTGGGGAGGGGGAGCGCGAGGCTGATCGATACAGATTCCAGCGCGGTGGTTTCCATTAACGGGTTCGCTCACTGCAGCCACTGCCTGGACGATGCGGACCGAGATCGCTCGCTCGCTCTCCTCCACTCCGAGAAGCGTTAACTCTCTTGGCGAGAACAAACTCCTCACAGATGAGCCGCTCCAGAAAAGGCGCTCTTGAGACATTCAGCCCGACCGTGGTTGGCGACGGTGGCGAGAGCGGTAGACGCGTCGGGATCAGCTTCCTTCATTCATGTTCGAACTCTCATAAACTACCAGCAGCTACCAGCATCAGCATCGTACGCCCCCACCTTGAGCGAATGCGGAATCACCACGCGGAACCAAAAAGCTCCACCCGACGAACGACGGTCACTCACAGACAGCAGCAGCAGATCGGAGCTTTTGGCACTCAGCATTAGCCGAACTGAGGGGGGGTTGAAATGAAGAAGAAAAAATGGAGGGAGCGCACGAGAGAGCGAACGAAAGCTTGTCCCAACGGCGTGGGGGAGATTCGTTCGTCGTTTGCCGGTGAGTGAGCGAGTGTTTGGGCGCGCGCGCATGCGATTCATCCGTCGCGGGGTTCGTCGCTGGTTGAAGTCTTTCGTTTGCATGTGCACGGCCCAGCGGTGTGTTTGTTCGACGCTGGGTGGGAGGCAGTGGTTTTCTGTATCAAAACAAAACGCGCACGGGTTCGGGTGGTCGGACGATGCTCGGATACGGCTACGAAGGTATTTCGCGTGCGCATCAGCGGTGGTGTACGCTCTGCGGAGAGCATCAGTGTCAGTGCGCTTGGAGAAGCGTTCGGATGCCGTCGTGCTGCTGCATGGGGGCTATGCGCTATTGGTGCTTTACAATACTGCACGACTAGTCTTTACTGGCATCAAAGGATGTGTTGGGAGCTTAAGAAATACAGTCAACAATCATCGTAATCTCTTTTAAACCTCCTTATCAGATTCTCATGCGAAATCAAGAAATGTTTAAGCAATAAGGCAAATGTGATCTTTGACGGTGACATCACAGAATAGAATGCATGCTTTAATTTAAATGCTACACAATTTTTAGCATTCTTCACAAGACATCATGCAACAAAGAAACTGCCATTTCCTTATCCTCCACTGCATTGATTATGCATAATGTCATATGCATCTCGTCTCGGCGCTTCATCCCTTCAGCGCTTCAGTGCCATCATAAATTTGGCGAGCCTTTTTCCTCCGTCCGAACACTCTAGCCTTTTAATATGCTCAAATTAAGACGTAAATTTATCTAAACTATTTCGTTTTATTGGCTGCGGAAAGGTTGACCCCGGCAAGGCCACTAACGGCGATTTTGGTGATCACGAGCCCCACTGCACGTTGGACTGTTGCAGACGCGGCTCGAAGATTTGACCATTAAAATGCAAATATGATAGAGCTATAGGGCAAGCAAAGCTAGTGTGATGTTTGTTTTTGCTGTTCGAGGCGCCTTCCAAGTGCTTTTATGAGCTGTTTATTTGATAATCATAAAGAACACTATCCGCATCGATTGTTGTTTGCATTGTGTTCTCTCAAATGTCATGGTTTTACGATATCAAGAAATGGTTTTAACTTTTTAGTGAGTGATAAAACAAACCGTGTGTTTTCTTTGCAGATTTTCTTTCTTGAATAAGCTTTTTTGATTGAATTTTACCCTCAAAATGATGTTGGCATGATTCTGGTTCATCCAGTTTCTGCATTCAAACTCCATAAAACCATGCAAATCGCAAACAAATGAATGCTCTAGTTTATTTTAACCACAGCAAACCGTTGCATCCTGCTTGGAGCAAACTGAAACAAGTTATCCTACACTTCGTCCAAATAATGAACTTCACGTTGTGGAGCAAACATAGATGAGTCCAAATCGACTTCAAAACTCGTCACAATTGAAACAAAGCAAAAAAACTCCGAAAAAACTGTTAAACGTCGTTAAGTTTTCCTTTCCTTCGAACCAAGATGTGTCTTGACGCTCAAACTCTTCCACAAAGACCTGCACATAGCTCGTCATTGTTGCCCCCATTTCAATCATAACGATCTTCATCGCCTCATCATCATTCCTTGCGCGAGTCAAACGCACAAAACAAGGAGGCTGCGGTTCGGAAAGCCCGCACGATGATTTGGAGCAAAAATGTGTGACGTGACGGGGGCCGACAGCCCAAAGGCACAGGTACATTCCCCACCATTCCCTGGAATGGCTTCAAAAAACCAATTTCCAACTTCCGTTACATGTCATTTAACAGAGAGAGCAGGGTCCCAGGGATGGACGTTGGTAGGTAGGTTCGCTCGCGATGATTAACTAAACAAATGTTTCTCCTAATTTCCAAAGGGTCCGACACGAACCTAACAGTGTTTGGCTGCACGGCTACACGGGTAAGCGCTCGAGAGCACCCATTTCGGCGATTTTGGCGAAGCACACTGAACAAATGGGTAGCAAATGGTAGAAAATTAAGGGAAAAACAGAACGCCCGCAGAAAGAAAAATGACACTTACGCGACGGCCCTGCACCAGCACGGTACAGTGGCCGTTGTTTGCGAGTGCTTTCCGGTCATCGCTTCCCTATTACTGAACTGTTCCGCAAACCAGCGCTCGTTCGGCATCAAACGAAGACCAGCCAGACGGAGTTTAATCGACGGCAGATTGAGGTTTATGTCAATGTTTGGCGCTTCCGTTCTCGCGCAATGTATAACCATTGCTGCTTGTAAAGTGTTGCGTTCATTCACACTTGCGCATGTTTTGCCCCCAGCCAGCGTGAAGGGAAGTACTTTTTGGTGTTTGCTTCTTCACAGTGGAATGATGACGCTTTGATGAGTCGTTTAAAAAGCTAACTGTTTTATCCGATTTAACGATTTAGCTCTGTTTTGGTTTGGGTGGAGTCTGAGGGGCGGTTGTGAGTACATATAAAGCCATTGCTTCGTTTCATGTTAATCGACGATTGCTCTATTTACGCTTTTGTACTGTGTTAATTGTGTAAATGAGTAGTCGGAATGACTGGCTGCTCTCGGTGCTTACAGTAATCGACTGATGAAGCTGTAGCTCGGCACAATTTCGGTGCAATCTGAAGACATTAGGTAGTTTAATCCAGATGAATTCGCCCTAACGGGGATGTACGACAAGAGTAGTTGTTTTGGATTTTTTGTGAAATTGAATCATTTGTAGGACAGTGCTCTGTGGAGCAGTAAAGATTGTCGTTTACCAACTTTACAGTAAAACATGTGAAGAAGACTTCAGCAAGTATGCCAGCAAACTAAATTAGATCGAATTTCTCTATTATAAAGTACTTCCATTTACAGAAATCGTATCAAAACACATTCAAGTCTTTGTTGCTAACTTACATGATTACAAACTGCATTGCCCAACATTCCACGACAACACATAGCAATGCATATACTACAGCGAGAGACTGCACTGCACGACACAAGCCCAACCGATTTATCAATTAGAAAGGCATCACCCAGCGCGCGCTCGTACATAGAAACACACACACACACTTACACACACACTGCACTGGTCACCCACAACCGATACAAGGAGGTCGGCATCCAGTGTAGGCTTTCATCTTCACCAGCCACACCCTGCTGGCGGACACAGCCACGATTGCGCGCGCGCACACATGTTGCGCTAAACGCGGAAAAGCTTTTTCCTCGCCAAACCGAAAACGGATGATCGAACCAACGGGCTCGCAGCCGGCCTCGGATAAGCCATCCCGAGCTGGCCTCGCTGAGCAGTTGCTGTTGTTGTTGTTGCGCCTTCTGACATAAATTAAACGCTAGCCCTTATTTGCGAACGATAACAATAAATCCCTTGCCCACCAGCTTAACGACTCTTTAGCTGGACAAGATTCTACAGCGGGCGAGCGAGCGAGCGACTGAGCCATGAATGCCTTCACGGTGGGGCCTCCGTAAGGTAGCCTTTCAACCCTTGGAGACTGTATAATTAATTTGCCTACAATCGGTCAGTTTGTCTATTAATGGTCAAATAATTACCCACTCCGAGGGAAGGGATGGTGACCCACCAACAAGGCGGCGTGGCCAGGACGGGTTTTGCAAAAATCCACAGTCTGCACATCTAGATCTTCAAAGCGGTTGACGACGACGACATCGATGGCGTTGGCCTGTGTGTCGGGGTCCGTCTGCGGCCACCGGGTGGGCTGTGCCGTGCCCGGTTGCTTTTCTTTCTTTTCATTAAATTAAACATATTAATTCCATTTATCAACGAGGCCGGTCTTAAACCGTCCGCTTTTGTGTGTGTGTGTCATACTCACGTCAAACACATCACGTGGCAGGAGGAAACCGCCCGAGTCTGGAAAGCTTTTCACGATGGACACACTCGGCTGAATTGACTTTTGCATTCATCGCCACCAAGGGATCTTCGACAGTGCGATAAGCCTTCCTTTAGAGCGAGCAAAGCAAAAAATGGTTCACTTGAAAGAGGTTCGTCGCTTAACGCCCTTGTGCACAAGTCTTTCGATTTTGAACGAGCGTACCGAGCGCGCACGTTCACGCGTGTGGTCAGCGCGTTGTGTGCATTTTGTTTCCCTTCCGTTTTCTTTGCGTCACTTTTTCGCGCGCATAAATCAGTCCGGCGTTCGGGAGGTTGGGATTCTAAGCCAAAGGAAATAGAAAGTGAAAATCGACCCCACAAACGTACCACCACGTTTGCGGGCTGGCAGAAATAGGGGTTTTGCTGCGTCCTCGTGGCCAACGTGTTGGTGGCTGCATTCCGGTTGCGTTCGATCGCAGTGGTTGGGAACACCCGGGAAAGGTGCGCGAGAAAACTGGAGCGCGACAACGAAATGGAAAAGAAAATATTGCCAGCCAGCTAGTGGTAGCTTCGGTCAGCGAGGCTATGCCGGGGCAAACTCGGACACGATATGGCCACGAGCCGCACGAGATATGAGTGTGCGCGAGTGTGGATGCACGTTGCAGCGCGGGCGACACAGCGTCCCCGGGGTTTGCGGGCCTCCAGAGGTCCGGAGGACCACGCCGGTCCTCTAAAGCCGGGGCACCCTGGCGAGTGTTTTCGAGAGTGGTCTAGTTTTAATCTATTCCATAAATATATGAACACGCTTCGTGGGTTCACGCTTGCACCGTACCGTGGTGTGGAGCATTCCGCGCGTGAACCAGCAGGCACGGGCAGGCGGTCGAGAAAAACCCCCGGCTTTTTTGTGCCGTTGCTGAGGCAGCTCTACTGCACCGCTTGGAGGTCCAGTGCACGAACAGCGGGGTTGTTGATATTGTTATCGGTGAAGGTTTATTTTTTCCCCTCTCATTGTAGCCCCCTTTTTTACGCTCCTGCTGTCCAGAGCCTTGCGGCAGTGGGCTCTCTATCTACCTCTCTAGTCCCGTATTGCCTGTGCGTTGTTCCCTTTCGCATTGCACCCAATTCCGGTTTCGATTGCGAAGCTGCTGCGCTGCAATGTTGTTGCAAGTTGCAAACCGTCCACGAAGCCCTTAGGGAGGGCGGGCTCGCACACACGGGAGGTTGATCGAAGAAAACGGACCCTCAACAGGGTGTGGCACTGGGAGGGAGCCGGGAGAAGCCACTCACCCACCACACACACACACACACACACACACACAGGCAAGGTTTAGACTGTTTTGTGCTATTTGATACCCCGTGCCGCCGCCTAGTGGCCGTGCTTGTGTATTTGGCATTACTGTTTTTATTGCCATTTTGCCTCCTGCCCGTAACAGCTCGATTTATGGGAATTGCAGAATCGGAATCAGCATCATGTGTGTGTTTGCGCACATGGAGAATACGGTTCTCTTCTGCAGCTGCTCCATTTGAGGGAAGTTTTTTGCTTCGTTTTCTGCAGTCAGCGATGAAAGTTTAATCATTTGAAATAAATACACTAATGAGTGGTAGAAACGAAAACAGTATACGACGAGCACCGGACGAGGGCGTCTGGTATCGCGGGACGCACGCCGTTGTTTATTGGATTTGATAAATTTCGTTCGCCTGCAGGGCTTTCCGCTTTCGTTTCGGCCAGTGTGCGGCCTGTCAATATGGCGCTGATAGGAATATGGAGTGGAAAAATAATTTCCAAACACATTCGTTAAGTATGGTTGGACGATGCAAAGGGGGAAAACTGTAAGTAAATTAGATGCGAACTCCAATTCCCATTTGAGGCATTTTTCTCTCCCCTTTTTAATGGATTTTACATCCTCTGGTGCCATGACCAGGATCCGTACTGATCTTTTCTTTAAATCTTTGTCTTCCTGTGGTCATTTTGAACTAGTTTTGTGATATTTGTCATGTCAAGCCATCTTGATACTTAGCCTGATACCTCCTAAGGCATACTATTGGCATCGTGGCAATAGACGCTACTCCCCGCTTCCCCGCTTCAATCGACACAGTAGTCCACCAAATGCTACCAACTGAAGAATAGACAGCGTCTCCTTTGCGGTGGCAGTTTCCTTGAACCGCGCACTCTCTCGTAAGTGCTCCAGTTTATTAGCCTGTTTTTTTCTTCTTCTTCTTCTCGCTCACCAACCCCTACTGCCTACTGATATCATTGGATCTCTTACTTTGCATCTTTCAAACCCGGCGTGAGTGTATGACAAGCATTAACGATCGACACGACGAACCAAAACGACACACGGGCGAGACACAGACAACCTCTCAGGGGTAGGTAAAAGGGGGAATCCATCGGGTGGCCTAATGGCGTTGATGATGCAACGGCCTTCAAAACCGACAAACCCGGACAGATAAAGCGAAAAGGAAAGCAAACGTCTCGTGTGCTGCCCCCGGTCCGCTTTCCCGCACTAACTGGACTGTGCGACATTATCAGTGGTGTTGAAGGAGAAGAAGAAGAAGAAAAAAAAACCCTGGAGACTGGGTGTATAGAGAGGTAAGGTGTAGCCGCTACTTATCAAACTGACTCAATCTCGTTACGAATTCCAATTTGTTTACAAATTCACCTTTCCAATTTACAGGGATGTGTGTGTGTACTTCCCTGGGAGCCCTCGGATCGAAGGGATGCTATAGGGTAATCAGCCGCATTCATCGTGACGAAGCGTCATCCACACGTGGAGGGCATTTTTACCTTGCGGCGAGCTGCATTGAAGGTGTCGCCGCATCCAAGATGGAAAAATCAATCAAACACCAAATTTGAAATCCCATTTCCATTCCGCGGGCTGCAGTGCCCTGCTGCCCAGAGCTGTCAGTCGCTACTTCAGGGGCTGTCTTGAAGCAAAAGGCTTCTGATTTAACTGTATCGATTGGCCGAGTGTGATGCGAGACGGAATGTTCCTTCTTTTTTGTTGTTTGGTTCGTGTAGATCATTTCATCTTCAACCCCGAAGGATGACAAGTGGAACTAGGTGTGCGTCTCAACACGCGTGTACAACGAGCCTGCACGGTTTCAAGGTCTACTGTAGTAGGGGCGACGGATGGAGGTGTTGGACAGTTCATAGAAAAAGACTAACAATGCGCGGCCACGATATGATTGTTCCACTTCAACCTCTCTCCTTCTACGAACTGTGGCTGTGGACGGAGCAGCAGCCGCATTTCAATCAAGTCCGAATTCGTCACCGAAAACCTCGGCCAATCGCTCGGTAGCCGCCAGTGCCGCCGACCCATTCGGACATGTATCTTGCAGAAGAGTTTGAAATTTCTTTCTTTTTTGTGTGTGTGCTCGTGTTTCAAAGTCTCCTCGACGACACTCGCGGGCACGCAAGTGTTGCGGATGGATGGTATTGTGGTTGGGCATGTTTTCGGCATGTTCGGGGCAGAACTCGTTCGTTGAGCCCACAGGTACGTGCAAGAAGAGCCATCGTGTAGAGGGGCCGGTTTTGAAGCCGTTTCGAAATAGTTGCTCCAGTTTGTGCTATTATTTTATCACCTTCAGGCCACTCTCCGTACACACACACAGGTCGTCCGCGTGCGTAACCGCGCACACTCCTTCTCCGCTTTTGCGCTCAAGTTCAGTTGCGATCGTGTTGCGTCGGTGCCCCTCGGGGCATCGTCTCCAACACGGCCCGCGCAGAGAGGACACGGCAAGAAGATACGGCACAGATGGGAAGCAAGCAAGCAAGCAAGCAAAAACAACAACAACAACCATCCACACCGATATTCATGCGCAGAAGCAACATTGAAAGTGAGATCAGTTGGCCATCGCCAGAGCATCACCGCACCCCGCGTGCGCACAAAACATTGCATGATCACGCGCCCCTTCTGTGTGTGTGTGCGATCACAAGAGACTATCCGCGACCATTCGGCGTATGTTCGATTTGCTGGCTGGGCCGTGGTGCAAAAACATGGGGCGCATTTTTCAGGTGTGGCAATCGCGGCAACGTTGGCCGTGGCAGAACACGGGGCAGCCGATGCGAAGCGCGGCTTCTTCCCGAGCCCAAACCTTGCGGGGCCTGCACTCCAGGGTTCGGTCACTGCCGGCCGAACGATACTGCCGCGGATCATGCACGAGGGAAGGCCCGCAGATGATGACCATGGAGGGATATACACCATTATTACCCACTCGAGTGGAGAGGCAGGGGCCGACTAAACTAGAGCAGAGTGGACTCTCTCATTACCGTCGTCATCATCATCATCATCGTCGTCGTTGTCGTCGTCGTCGTTGGGTGTTGTTTCATCACTTTCCACTCTGCGAGGCTGTGATGATATTGAGAAGACTTTGCACGCGAGAACTAGAAGATTCATGTCCGATCTTCACGGACGAATGGTCTTCCGCAATTGACCTAGTTTTACTGTGCCTCCTGTCTTCTAACCTGTTACGGCCCTCTGACGTTATCTTGGCAAAGGAGCGATGGCTTACTGTAATTTCTTCACCGCTTCCGGTGGATAGTCCATAGATAGCCATCTACACTACACGCACGTTGTGGGCAAACTGAGCGCAAGATTGCGTAACTTATCATGTAAGCGGTCGAAGGAGATGTCGCTGCAGATAGCGCAGAAGCGGAGAAGCATTGTAATTATCTGTTGGCGTTTATGTTATACTGCTGCTCACCACCGTACAACATGGGACATTACCAGGTACACTGCCGCGCTTACTTATGTGTCTGTGCTCTTCCTCTTTCAGCAAACGATCTCTCCCAGCGTTGATGAGCAATGAGAAGTGGACTATGCTGGTGGATAGTTGCAATTATTAGTATCCCTATCCCATGCTGCACCAGTTTTCGCTTCGCTCGGGACTGGCGTCTAATGTCCGCACAGCAAATGGTCAGTGGTTGTAATGGACCGTTTGTACGTAGCTCTTCGAGAGCTCCAATTTAGCACCCAGTTATGTGGTGGGTCCCCGGAGTCGTCCAGTGTCGAGAAGGAAGTGCTGCACAACCCTCGCTCAGGTTCGTCGCTTGCTCGAACGCAACTGGTTGGTCAAACGGGCGCGTAGCCGCGCGGTGGCAGGTAATACATTCCAAACGGTGTACATCATCACCTCCAGCTGTCAGGAGGATCTCCGGAGGTACGGTTGTTGGTGGAATGGGGGGGGGGGGGGGGAGCGGGGAGTTCGTTAGCTGCAATGCTGCGATGACTAAAAGGGAGCTTCAATTTCATAAATCATGAAGAGCGTCGTTACCGACGCCATATAGCGCTGGCAGTACTACCGTAGCAGCGGTGTCACGTACGAGCGGTTTGCTGACGCTGATGATGTGATGCCGCCGCCATCACCAGCTGAAGGTAATGAGACGTGTGGTAGTAGCAGACTCTACCAGTGCGCGCGCTAGAAGATCGAGCGATATTGATACGATGTGTGGCTTTCCTTGTGGCGCGTTTCCCACCCCAAACGACCGGGAAAGGAGTCCGCACCATCTCCGATAAGTAACAGCGACGAAGCGCAAAAAACAACTCCCTGTGAGAGTGTGTTCTTTCGAGTAAGTGTGAGAAAAAAGGAACCCTATCTTCATCGTACGTAGTTTGCGGCGCAGTGCGCACCAAACTGTCATTCGTTGCCGGCGTCGGCAGCCCCCCATCAAGCAGTGTGCCAATATATCGTCAATCAGACCGGCGGCAAACCATCGAACTCTCTGTCTCTCTCTCGCGGGGTAGCTTCACTTCTAATTATTAGCGCTTCATCGCTGACAGCCGAACGACGGCCGAAAGACGAAGACGATTACCACACATTTTTGCACCCATCGGGTTGGTTTGGTTCGCGTTGGCTGCTCTCAGGCTCTAGCGCCCGGCAGAGCAAAGCATCCTTCGCAATTGGAAGACAATTAAAATGCCTTCTCTCCGCTGCCACCAGGCGGCGGAGGTGTGGAGGGTGCATTTGCCTCTCCCTCTATCTCGCTTGCTCGTTCGCATGTATGTGTGTCTCTAGCTACCCCGATATGACGAGATTGATAAGAGCGTTGGGAGCTTAAGCAACGAACCTCTGCACATTGCCGCTGCCCTGCTCGACCGAGAGTGAAAATTCCATCACGTGGTTTTCACGAGCTGATCACGAGCAGAGGGAGGGGAAGAGAGCCTGAGACTTAGCAGGCGATAATCATCTGCGACAAATGTGTAAAACGTTTCCACCATTGGCGCATGATGCACACACACTGGTCGGAGCGGTGTTCGGAATCCGCTAGGGGTTGGGTTTTCGCGTAGCAATGTGTAATTATCGTCAAACAACATCATTTGGCGAGTAACAGGGCGTGCTTAGGATTAAGGCCTGTCACCCAAGCTGCAATGAAGTTGCATTGCTTGAAAGGGGGGAAAAAAGGAAAGGAAATTAATGTTTTCATCGTTCGTGCAACATTGATAAATGATTTTGAGTTCAAAAGCTTGTTTGATTAAATTTATAATGTTGCTTTATTTAATTATTTCACAACAACGTACCAATTAGTCATAAATAAGCCCTTATTTGTGTGGATGCACTCGTTTCGGAGAGCCATTTTTAGACCAAAACGCCCTCCATTACCTCGCAATTGAACGGTCATAAATTATTCATACAAACTTGCGGCCAGCATGCGCGGGAAGTATTCCTGGAAGTATGCGTTTTGATGAACTGCCCGCTAGCTTTTGCTTTTAAGCACGGCAAGATCCTGATACCAAATTGAGCAGAAAATCTCAAGCAAACATACCCCCATGGCACGAACGATCTCCTGCACTCTGAACCACGGTGTGGCTCTGCAGCTTTTGGGAGCGCTGCCTCGGAGCAGAGGATGCTCGACTTTCCCTTCCTCCACGTCCGCAAAAGGGAAAGGAAGCCACGTTGTCATCCCGTTTTCGTGCCAAAATCATCGCACATTTTTCACCACTCACCAGCACCACCACGGCCGTTTGCAGAAAAATGGACATCAATGCAGTCCCCAAAAAGTCGTGCTACATTTTTCTTCCCTCTTCTGTGCGCGCACCGTTAATAGAGGAATGTCACCGCGCTGAACATGAATATGCTCTCACCGCATTCCAGTGGCGATTCCATGCTCCAGCTTCCCCCCCTCCCCCTGGAACCTCCGTTTTGCCCCAATTTTTGCAACACGCTCTGCACACGCTGCACGCATTTTCGGGAGGGGAGAAAAGTGCAACCAACCACCCCGTTGCTGGCCGTTGCTACCGAAGCGATGAAGAAAAGCATCACCAACGGTTAAGAACGGCCCCAAAGGAAGTGCACGAGGCGGCACATTAAATCCATTATCGTCACCGTGTGTGTTTGTGTGTGTGTTGGACAGTGGTCCGTTTTCTCTTTCACGCTGCATTGAGTGACGGCGGGTGAAAGATGGCTCTCGCCAGGCGACGAACCTCCCCGCAAGCCGAAAGTGTGAACCGATTTTCATGCCTCACGATTCCGATCCCGGAACGATTGAGTCCGGAAACGGACCTGATGGTGGTTCGTAAACAGTGTGTGTGTGTGTAGTTTTTGCAACAGGAAGAGCGCTCATTATTACGACACGTTGCAAACGGAGCGTGCGGAGGTACCCCCTTAAGATCACCTCAGCTCCCGGGGACGATCACTTTCTTCGCGAACGTGAAGATGTGTCGAGCGCACAAACGTGTGTGATGGTCGTGCTGTAGCCGGCAGGAGATTCTCACCCGTGAGCCAAGCACCGACCGAGTCAAGCCTTATTTGTCACAAGCAAATCGAATCATGAGACTGCGAGTTCGTGGCGAGTCTTTTCTGGTCCAGTTTTTCGTTTTGCCTCCATGCGCGCAACCTTCCCCGGGCGTTTGGCGATTTGTTTGGAAGTGAAATTCTTCATCGCATTAGATTTGCTGCTCCTGCCGCTGCTACCTTAATCGCTTGCGGGCTTTTCTCTTGCTGTCCGCTGCTACTTAAGTTGATACGCTCTCGGTTCCTTCGCTTCCGTCCGACTGTCTTTTATTCTCCCGGAACTGTGTCTGTGTGTTGCGTGTGGTTGCTACCGGATTAAATCGAATTAAGGCCCAGGAAAACCACAAATTCGTTTAAGGCCCGGCCCGGCTACGGTCGGTGAAATTGAAGAAACTCTGCCGTGCCGTGTCGTGGTCACCTCGGGAAATGGTGAGTGAAGTCTGCCAAAGGGAGGGGTTAGGGGGTGGTTGAATGCTCCAATTTCGAAACCTCGATCAGGGAAGATGATCTATATGGTCAACGAATGTGAAAACTGTCGCTGTTGTGGAACTGAATTCGAGTGTGAAGAAGATGGTGATGGTGGTGGTGGAAATCGGATTTGCTCTATTTTTGGGTAGGATTGCATTGATGTTTCCGTCGGAAAATTGAGCCATATTATAGCGCTCTATGGATCGTTTGGAGCCTTAAGCTTTAGGAGCTTTAGTGGAAGTTGTTGAGAAATTAGACCACAAGTAAGACACTTTCATTTGGGGGGCATAAAACAAGACACCAATGAATTAAAGAAAGAATGCCAAGAAACACGCTTCTGACATTAATTATTCTGCAAACAGTGGATCATAAACTGAAGCATCGCCTAGGCCGCTCCGAACCTCGTCAAACCTGATCCCAATGACGTTCAAAGCGAACGAGCCGCTCCAATTGCATACAGCTCATTAAAAATCAGCGCATCAGCGCAATCACTTGGCCCCCGAAGACCCCTCGAATGAGGGATGCATTTTCCAACAAGGGACAGCAAAGACAGAAAAAAAATCGCGCACACATTTTTCACCTTCTATCTCTGCACCCCATCCTGCAGTACTCATCACACACATCTCATTGCTTTCATTTAGCTTTTCCAATCAGCAGCAACGAGCGCGCGTGTGTGTGTGTATTTTTTTCTCTCTCCCTCTGCTTACGCGCGTTTCAATAATATTTACATTTTTCCCATCACCTTTACGCTGCAGATTTGCAATTCCAGCGCAGCGATCAAGCGTTCGATTTGGTGCCGCAATGGGGATCTTACGATCCGATCCCCTACACGCTCGATGCGGTGGACCCACTGCGTACGTGATTGAATTTCTTGTGGCTGCGCGGCAGTCTTCTGCCGGTCGATGCGCGGTGGCGAAACATTTTCACGCGAAACAGTGTGCATCGGATGATGCGCACTGGACGAGCGCTTGTCCGATAAAAGGCCCGGAGATGGGCCAGCCTTATAAGGTGTCGTTGATTGTGATACGCTTTTTTTGTTTTGTTTTGTTTGGCGTGCCGGTTGTTTTTTTCCGTGGACTTTAGTCTCGCCCTCTGGTCGGAATGCACTAGTTTATTTATTTACCTTTTTGCGATGGCCCAAGCAGCTGGTCAGCGTCATCAGCGTCGTCATTATTATTTCTAATTCAGCTCAAGCGGACGGCTTCGTTTAGCTGTCGGTTGTCTCCGGCCTGCTGAACGCGCTGCACTCGCTGAAGTGCAGTCGACCTCACGGGGGCACGGCTTCAGCTTCAGTTCGTTAGCAAGCGCTTCATTTCCCATTTCTGCCAGTGTAGTGGGTGTGTGTGTGTGTGTGGCGGTGTGTGTGTTTTATTTCCTTCTCAGACCGCCTGAACTGTCGTTTCGATTGTCATCGATTTGTGCACATCCACCATCCACAAGGCTTTCCTTCTGTCAAAACTATTTTAACGCAAACGAATTATTTTTCTTTCCGGTATGTTGGTTCGTTAGCCGATCGGTAATCCGGTTCCGGTTCGTCATCGAGCATATAAGAAGGGGGGAAGGGCTTTGCTGACGGCAGATTTTAGCAAGACTTTGTTGTGATTGGGGAAGATTTGTTCGACCGGTCGGAAGCGAGTGTCAGTTGCAATTGTTGGCGGATGACAGTGATCCGTTTGAATGCAATTTTGTATTGAAATTAATAGATGAAAATTGAACAATTTATTGTAATTTGGATCAAAAGAGTAATGGTACTCATCGATTTTATGTACTAATTGATTATAATTGAAATATAGTTAATTGAACAATGTGTATGCGTAATAATTGATAGAGCGCTAAGGAGTGTAAAAAGACTCTTAACACACAATCACAAAATAATTCGGTGAACTTCCTGCTGTGTATACATGAACATAGAATAATTTATATCATCAAAACCTATAAAATGTTTAATAAATAATAAAATACATGTATCTAAACATAACTGATGTATGTTCAAACAATCATTCCGGCTTACCTTCTCTATTGCACTTTGCCTGCACTCGCCACTACAACGTCAGCGCCGGGCTAAAAGCTTCCGGAAAGTGGAGCAAAAACCGATCCATCCTCTTCCTTTACCATTTCTCTCTCTCTTTCTGCCCTACTGGCACCAACGCTGATTGCATCTTTCCCGGATGAGATCGCACCCGATCGCTTGACCGCCAACCGATCAACCGAACGGCAATTGCATCCTACTGCTGCTCGCATCCTCGTGCATCGAAGTCAGGCTGCGATCACCCCGCGATATCGATCGCGCATTTCGGTCCCGGTGCCAAGGGGGTAGGGGGAGGAGGTTTTCTTGCCCCTCGTGTGCATTATCTCCACTCACGCTCCATCGATCGCGGCGGTCTGTGGACGATTAGGTTGGACGAGGCTGGTGCATGCATGCAGGACGAAGCGCAACTACACGTAACAGCGCAACTAGTAGCCATTATCTGTTCCACCGCTGCCGCCGTCTCCACAAAACACAAACGGCGTCCGTTTTTATTTTTGTTCGTACCGCATCATCCTGCTGAAGATGAAACCGTGGGATGGAAAACCAGTGTGTGTGTGTGTGGTATGTTGAAGTAATTAGATCAGTAGTTGCATCGCTGGTCAGTTGGTCTGCGAGCTGGAAGCAAAAGAAAGAAGGAAGCTGGCAGGAAACCAGGCGCACACACACACACTCACAGCACATGTGGTGAAGATCGCTGGTGGAGTTGGCAGGCAAAAGCAGACTCACTTTCGGACTCTAATTATTAGTGAGAGGAAAATGGGCCTGACAGCCCTGGCCCCAGCGTCGTTCGGTTCCTGTTTTTCACCTGTACACCTGGTGAGTGTTGTTGCATCGTTTGCTCTGGTTTTGTGCCTTTTTTTCCTTCTTTCTTCTCCTTCCACTAGCTTCTCCAAGCAATGTTTTCGTTTTCGCTGACCGAAGACCACACTGAAAGACCCCGTTGGGAGGAAAACTGAGCCCTGCAATCGATCAGTGGGAAGAGTACGGTCGCTTCGATGCATTACAGGAGGTAAAAGCGCTGTGTCGTTTGTGATGGAAACATGCTTTTTCTTTCTTCTCAGTTGTGCTTGTAGTCTTTCTTTTGTGTGATTGGTTGAGTCCATTGAGGAGCTTACACATACAGCATGTAATGGTGTGGAGACATGTACTAAAGTGCATCGGAAAATCATTGCTTGCAGTGGGAACAATGTTTTGACCATCTTGTGGAATGAAAATGCGACTTGCTGTTGAACCTATGCTTGCGCGTTGTGCGATGAGAGGAGAAATGCATTCTTCCAGGTAAAAAGTGTGATGTAAAGCTGTTGCTTACAATAATGACACCATTCTGCACTTGATGTCGAAGTCGAAAGAGCAGTGGTATCTTATTTCATCTGTAGTTTGGTTGGGTAATGGAAAACAATCCCCAAGATGTTAGTTTCTTCAGTTTTGAATGCTTCTCTTTGCATCATCAATTGAATATTATTATTTATTTGGCATTTTTTCAACCAGAGAAACATAAATCTTAACCTATTTTACGATAAAATGCCATCTCAATCTTCCTTTTGTTCATAAACACTCGCTCGAACAATATCACTTCCGCCCAACAGTCCCATGCAAAGCGGTTGACATTTCAACATAAAAGCCACATTACCATTACAAACAATACAAATTATTCTTTCCACGCGTGCACACCAGCCATAAAACCAGCACGCCATTTCCTCCCCCTATTTGATTTTCCCTCCGCCCGACCCCGCATCGATCGTTTCCAATAATGGCTTTCCGCTAGCAGCCACGCTGCAATCAGCGCAGATCATCCTGCGCAAAACGTTTCAGATTAACACCTTTGACTAATTTTACAACCCTGCCACGCCGAACACCGCGAACACTTTTGTTCGGAAACCGAACATCGTCGTCAAATCAAAGGCAAAACCATCATCCCACCCACCAAGCGGAACCCATGTTTGGGCACCCCAAAGGGGGATTGTGACCGGTTTAATCGTTCTCCAATAACATCAAAAATCTATTTTCCATCGTAGGCGACATCGTCACTGCTACACACCGATGGGCTGCTGTGGGGTCTGAAGAGGCGGAGAGAAGAGCGGATCGATTTGAAGCGGATCATTTTACATCGCGGATGGGACAAGGGAGAAAACATTATTCGAACCGTGGTCGGTCCATCTGGAGCGCGTTTTTGCATGCGAGGAAGTGGAGAAAAATGCACCAACACTGGCCGAGCGCTGGTGGCTTCCTAGCCTTAGAAGCTCTGGGTCTGGGTTTTAGAAAATGTGGCTTGCACGCTGCCAAAGCGAAGAGGAGGAGGAAGAAGAAGTAGTGCGCATCGAACGCACACGACACGATCCGTGAAAGTGGTTCATTTATCTGTAATTTAATTCCCTGCCTGGCAGTCGGCCGCAAACATCGGCAAGCGATCGCATCTCGCTCGGCTCGTGGCTCTGAGCCCGGGAACCGGGGTCCCGGGTGGACGGTGAGCGGACGACACGATGAATTACGAAATATTTTACAAAATCGAAATTAATAAATATTCACCACCCGCTCACGACGAACGACGCAAGCGTTGGAAGATCGTCGTCTACGTCGTCGTCTTGGTCGTTGTCGGGGATATCTGATCGGTCCCGGCCGCCGCTAACACGATCATGTGAGATGTTTCGATTTATAATTGTAATTAAATTAGAAATGCATAACAAAGCACGGTGGGAAAGAAAGAGAAGGAGCGAGCGATTAGGTGCATTCCTTGGGGGACGGTGGAGCGAGGGAGTTTTGCATCGCATCGGTTTAAATAAAATGTACTTGTTTTGCATCTTTTCGTTGATGTTGGAGCTATTTCCTCCCCCTCCAGCTAGGTTTTTCGAAGCCATTTTCTTGTGAAGGTTTGTGTTCCGGGTGAAATGGAACGATTAAAATAGTTGATCAAACGAGTGCGAGCGTGCGACGCAATGTGCTTACTGGCTTGAGGGAAGAATTTCTGTGGAACGTAAAAAAAGCTGATCAATTTCATCAGTGGCTGGGTAGTGAGAAACGTGCTTAAGTATTGTAAAATGAAATAAAATGAAATGAAATATTAATTTGGTAGTTTGATTTCATTCCTTTCCTTAAGATCCAATAAGCTTTTTTGTTCTTATTTGAAAATGTTAAATGGAAATTGCAGTTGTCAACCCCTGACATGAAAACAAACACACTGTTTGCATGGCGCACAGATAGAAGGGACAGTCAACCGTTTGGCGAACACTAATTAAAATTGAATGCATTCAAACATTTCTTGCGATCTTCCGTTTTTTGCCATCCGCTTCCCGCAGCAAAGGCGCAAAGAAAACTCTTCCTGCATTTCGCATTTGATTTGTAGGTACGATCTAGTTCAGCGTATTTTTCCGCCCACCGCACGGAGAACGGGAAGGCTGTCGGTATGCCCTAGCTCATCCACGTGCCCGCGATGTGCAATTGTGCGCCCCGATTTCACCGCGGATAGAACCGAGCAATAAATAACTAACCACCGATAGAGGCGCATCGCGCTCCGTGTACGTGTGAATCGGCGTTGGTGGCGGCGTGGGGTTGGTGATTTGAATGCGAAAAATGTGGTAGTCGCATGTCTCTCCCACCTAAAGGGGAAAAAACGTATAGAAAACTTGTCCACGTTGTTTGTGTTTCCCTAGGGAGAGGGGGATTGCGATCGAGCTGATCGCGGCCGTTCGATCGCATCGGATGCGCATGAAAGTATGCAACCAGTCACATCCATTTAGCCGGTACTTTGGCCACGGGGAGGTGATCCGAACTACTGGGCTGCATGGTAAAGCGAAGTACGTTGCAGTGCATGAGGCAAAAAACAAAAAAATACAGAAAATCAGAAAAAGAAGCGAGTTATTCTTTCTTTCACCGGGCGAAAGAAAATCGCCGTTTGATCTACGATTATTCCACTCGTTCAGGGGCAAACAAAATGGGACTCTAGAAGCTAAAGCTTCGATAGCGGTGTTGATAAGCAGGCAATAAATTTCACCTTTTCCCAGCGCACTGTGCCAGTGCACACTTTGTTTACGCGATTAAAACTCCCGCAAAAGGCAGCTTAACCCGGGCGCTTGATGTATTCTTTGGCCGGGGAGAGGTAAGCATACAGTTAATTCGCGGGCTCTAATGTACGATATGAAGGTGATACCTTTACCCCTGTAGCTTCAATTAGCTGCGTGTGCTCCAACTCTCTCTCTCTCTCACTCAGTCGTCCTCTCGGGTTGCTCTTGCTTATCGTAATTGAAAGTTCAGTGAATAATAACGCACAAATAACAAGCTTTAGGTGGTGGATTAAATTCTTCATCAACGAAGCCTGGCTGGAAAGAAAGAATGTGCAGCAACAAGTGCATCGCCAGCCAAGATAAGGAAGGAAGGGAACAGAAAAACAACACAAGCGATCTTTTTTTGTTTTATTCAATGCTTAATGGTGATCATCGTGAGTGTGTGTTTTGTGGAGCACTTTGTTATCACTTTTCACTCTCGCCATTCCCATTAACCCCTCCAGTTGAACCCCATCTCGTATCTCGTGGTGTGGGCTTTTTTGGGTTGTTTTTGGTTGGAGCTGTTGTTGTTTTGGGATATCTTAAATCAATGATTGAATGCGAAACAAGACGTAGAAGTCAATTTTGTGCACTAATTAGCACGATCAGCAAAGTAAGCGGCTGGTGCTGTGTGAATTTTTCAGCAATTCGGAAAAGAAAGGAAGCTTGCGCAGGAGAGAAAATGGTTTGGATCAACGCAAACCACTGCAATAAACTCATAAAAACAGGATTAAGCTCACGGCAATCGCTTCTATTCTGGGCTTCCAATTATGAAAACGAAATATGAAAGAGTAAAAGATTTAAACAATTGTTCAACTGCTCGCATGAAATCGAGCAGCTCGCGAAATGGTGAAACGCGCACCGGTTTGACTTTATCAATTATTAATAGCTTCAATTATAATGTTCCACCAGTATGCGTTTTATTTTAAAAATGCAAAACAACCGTACCGTTATGAAAACTCAATAAAATGCACCAATCGACGTATCGGAAAGTCTTGATTGAACCGTTTTGATGACGCTAAATACATTCGGTGCGCATAAGGCGAAAAAGTGCCTTTCCGGCTGGAACCGTTCGCCCGATGCGAATGAATGTTTAAAAATTAATCCTTTATCGTGGCAATTTTTAGCCATACTGCCATGGTCACTCCAAGGGCTGTAATATGCGGTAAGGGGCAGGTACGGAGACGGTAGAGCAGATTTTATTTCCTTTTTATGACTGTAATGTTTCGGTTCGACATTGTATGGTGCATTTTCTCACGTTCAACCCAACCGGGTGATATGGATCGGTCGGTGAGTGAGTACAAGACGACTACACACACACAAAGCAACAAGGGGACAACTCGTAAGGTTGTGAACTGTTCCCAGGGGGGGGGGGGGGACGATTGCTACGTGCTGATAAGAGGAGGGGTTTACAAAGAGGTGGCAGGTCGATAGCTAATTAAAAAATTATCCATTACAAGATGCATCTACCCATACGCATCGGTGGTACATTCCCGTTCGAGGACAGTCTATTCATGTTGCCTTTGTATAAAAAAAACCCCGTACCCTAAAAGGAGCATAAAGTCAACCGATTCAAAAAACAATTTAAAACCAACGACAGAAGAAAACAAAATCAATAAATACCTATCCATATATCGACCTTTTACATTCGAGCGACCATCGTTGAAGCGATGCAGCAGTCCTCTGCCAAGCGATATCGGAAAATGATAAGTTTATCAGCACATTTTTATCGCCAACCTCTGCGTCGGGTACATTTGTTTTCCTTCGTTTTGTTTGTCGCGTTTAATAATTTTGCTTCGCTTGATGTGTGTTTCGGAATGGTGCGAAGGTTCGTCGCTTGCGCGAGCGTACAAGTCTTTCGGTTAAGAAATTGTCAAATTTGGAGCTTGTCGTTCGTGAAATCTCTCCCGCTTCTGGAAGGGAATCGAAGATGCTCGTTGGCTTTGTGGAGTAGCCGACACAGCGCGTGATACAATCAATTGTGCGTGTGTGCCGATTGTGCAGAGTGGAGAGTAAGCGATAAAACGTGTCGATAAATGAGGTTTTGTGCAATAAAAATCCCGTTTTGCGATTGTGAGCAAATGAACGGGCGGGTGGGAGCTGTACAGAGCATTTCATAATGTTTTATATCTTATCGCTCATCAATAGCCGTTGTCACCATCTTGTGCCCTGAAGATGCATTCCCGTTGTCAGCACAATCATAATAAGAACTGTATTACGCTGTAACATTTAACGTTTCTAAAGACCCTTTCTTCACTTGCTCGCCTCCTTTCGCTTTCTTCTAGCAGCTGCCACATGTCTTGTTTTACCTTTTCCCTGCTTCACTGTGTTGCATGATTGTATTCCGTTGTCGCATCCAATCTCTACTACTACCGTCACTATTTTCCTACTTCTACCACCCCTATTACGGTACGCTGAAATTGAATAAGATGTCAATTAGCAGCTTGTTTCGGCTCCATCCTCTGTCTTCGCTGACAAACGGTGTGGTGTGGTCGCCGTGAAGGCGCTATCGGCACGATCGGACGGCGAGACAGCGCGCTGGTCGCTGATAAGCTATTATTACTAAACTCCGATATCCAAAACGCCGATCCGGCGAAGAATCCGCCTCCGAAAAGGGGTAAAATTGTCCTCATCCGCCCGTCCGTGCGATGGACCGCGACGACCCTTGCCGCAGAAAACGGGAAGCCATCAGTTTTTATGAGTTCCGCTAGCGCGCAAAATCATCCGGTACGGTCCATCGATCGGATCGGTCGGGGCCGCACGCCAATGTGTTTTACGTTTTTTTTTTCTGTTTTGGTTTTGCTTTTCAATCAACGCTTTTTCGTCTCCGCTCCCCGAACCGAAACGGCCATCGGTTTGGCTTGTCTATTTTACCATCGATGACGGGTGATGACGGGGCCCGCTGATCGGTGTGTCCATCCGTTTCTGGTAGGGCGCGTTATGATTTATGGAGCGCCCGAGCGCCGGGAGAAATCAATTTCTCTTTCGCGCGTGTGTGTGTGCACGCGGCACACGCAATACCCTGCCCCGTCCCTCTATGTCCACACGGTGTTGGACACTTTTCCCCGCCGGTGTGGTATAATTTTATGTTCGGGGGAATTGATTTTTTGTTCTCTACGCCGGTTTCGTTGTTTCACGCCGCTTGTTACGAGATGATGACGAGCCGCGGCTTATTATTATCCCGTTTAGGAGCGTAGAGTGTATGGGATTTTCTTTCCTTATCCCGATCCTTTCGACAAGGTGATTGTTCGAAAAAAAAACGGAACCCTTTAAAAAATGTATCACCTCCGCGAGTGCAGCGCAGGACTCATCATTAATATTAATATCTTGCTAGTTGACTAGCCAACGAGGTTCGTCGCTTTTATCTTGCAGAAAAGATTAAAAGCACCCAACATACACACACACTCGGTTTATCGAAAATGTTATCCTACCGACGTGTTTAAAAACGTTGAAAGTCTAGTGAAAAGGCAACCAACGAGATAACCCACTGTGGAGTGGGAATAGTCTCTGGGCTCCCGGGATAGCGAATCTGCACCAATCGATCTAAGTACATGCAGCAGCAGCAGCAGCAGAAGGGAAGGGAAAGAAAAATCCCTTTCAACCGTTAGACGAGTCGCGATTATACGACAGCCGAGCGGGGATCGAGTTGAATGAAAGCAGCAAGGCAAGCGATTTATTTATTAAAAAACAGATAACATCCACTGCCCTGTGGGGACGCTGCACAAACTCGCCGTATGTGTGCGCGGAAAAGTGAAAACTGGAGTAATTTGATAAAGGTTTCGTCGGCACGAACCCGGGGTGAAACTGGTTTCCATCTGCTAAGCTGCCGTTCTGGGTTGCTGCTGCTGCTGCGTGTGATGGGCAGGATGAGCGGCAGCGGCTTGTCCTTTACCGCAATCGAGCGGCTAGAAAAACGAATCTGTTCTTCTGCTTGAACGAGCGGCTGGAGAAAGGCTCTAATGTGCCCCACACGCTCCAAGGAGACACACGATGTCCATACTCGGTACTCACGCGCGCGCTAGCACACACACACGGGGTCGCTATCTGATGCATAAGTTAATCGCATCGACTAAGGAAGCGGAGGAGCTGTCTGTGTCGCTCATGTGTGAGATTTTTTTCTTCTTGTGCTAGGTACTCCACGGAAAAGTCTCGAGCGCTTGATGTGCTGAAGAGTAACTTGATATTCAACGTATGCAACTCGATGACATAATGGAAAGGGGAGGCAATTTGGTGCGGAAATGAGATTTTCCCGGTGGGGACTGTTTGTGGCGAATCCTCGGCGGAGACTGTGCATGACTTGATGGAGTGTGAAATTTCCTGATGAGATTGAAGGCACTTAGTGTCAGTGGTAGTAAATTAGTAGGACTTTAGTAAATGTAGTGGTAAGTAGTAATTTCTTACATTAAAATCGCCTTCAAAACTCAGTTTGGTTCGAGTAGATTGTTAATATTGAAGTACCTTTATATTATTTTGATAATAATTCTGAAGTAGAACCTATTCCTGGTCTGAGGAGCTCTTGTTCTACATTTTCTGAAGTTTTGAATTACAAGAAGTCTGTAGATGTAGATATATATTTAGGTCTCATGCCAAATCTCTCATTACTTCTGTTCTATTCCTGGTTCGATCATTTCAACTAATCGTAATATCACTTTCTATTTCATGATCCTGATAACCCACTTCCAGGCATTTTGTGTGAGATGACTTCAACTCCCAGTTCCATTCCACACATTTCTAGAACGGTTTCATCGTTGGTTCATCCCCTACAATTCGTTGCCATCTTCTATTGTTAGTCAATTTGATTTGAAATAAATTAAGTTTTACGCGCGTGCACTCTTCCTTCCAAGGTGAAAATGAACGTCATACCCTGAAGACCTCCATAAAACTGCGCTTGGAGCAATGAATCGTATTACCCTCATCATTGTTGTCGGATCACAATAGCTCCGCCGACCATGAGCGCGACAACAGGCAACGCCTGCAATGGATCATCGCGGCGATCGAACGAAAGCCCACGCCGTTCATTATACACCCATCATCAATTTCACGGTGCAGCCATTGACATCTTCTAATTCGGAGCTGTAAAAACTTTGCCATAAAAAAAAATTACGGCCGAAACAAAACGTATCGAATAAAATCAAACCATTGCCAATGGATGGTTGGGGCCTTAAACAACTGGTGTGCTGAGCCGCCGGCGAGCAGGGCCTCGCACCCATTTGAGACCAATCGATCCAAGCGAAAGCAAAAGCGCAACATAAACAGGCCTCACGTGACGATCCCATAGACACAAAACAGTACACAATCGAAACAGTTTGTCACCAGAAGGCTCATCATCGCGACAAAAGCGGTGCAAGGCGCGCTTCCTTTGCCTTCAAGTGATGTGATGTGCACTGACGAAATGGTGATCAAAGCCCATTTCGTCATTCATTCATAGCCAACGCCCGCTCATCATGGTGGGGTGGCCATACCACCGGGCGAGACTGCACGCCAACTTCCTCCTGCACCAGACCCGTTACGAGAGTGATCGATCAGCGACGGGCCAAACGCGATCACGCTCGTAAAAAAAAAGACAAAATCAACCCGAAACCAATCGGCAGCGTTGGGGAGGGAAGGAAAAGTGAAACCCACCGTGAAAGAAATCGAAACTGCAAGATTCATTCATCCGAAAACGTCGCGGTTTGACGACGCTTCCTCTCCGCGGTGTGGTTTTCTAGCTCACGCAACTGGGCATGAAAAGGGAAATGCTTTCGGGGGGAGATGCTTTTGTTTTGAAAAATTCCCCATTCCACTCCAAACCACCCCGCGAGCGATTTGATTCATCACTTTTGCTTCCTTTGTGTTTGGAAATGGGGCTGGAAGAAAAGAGAGCGAAAAAAAACTGCACACTTTTCCACACCTCCAGCCTCTGCACCATGTTCAAAGTTCGGATTTGGCGGCATAATTTATCGTCACTGTTTAGCAGCCATTACCGTTCATAAATATTAGAGCAATATCGATCGATCGACCCGGCCGATGATTCGCTCGAGGGGGTGAAGACATGGGTGTTCCTCTCCTCTTCCCGTCTCGGCACACACAGGCAGGCACAGACGGCCCCGCGAAAAGAGGAAATGTGAGAATCCGGCCTAATGATGTTAATTTACGGGGCTAATAATCGTTCCCTTGTCGCCGGCGGTTGATGAGGCGCTGCGGGTGAATCGCAGAGGAACGGCGTACCGAACCGAGATCGTAAACATAGAAGATGATCACTTTCAAATCATGCCACCAGTTGGGGAGCATGAGAAGCAGGGGCAGCAGGGTGAGTAAACAAGGGAAATTCAATAAAAATTCGAACAAGACAAACCGCGGCACGACAGCGAACGGGGAAGATTCATACGAAGCGGAAGCACGATGACCACTGACCGGACTCCGTTGTGTGCGTGTGTGTGCTCCGATTCGATGTAGCACTTCCGTCAACCTCTTGGGGACGTGTTTTTTAGTTTCTTTTGCTGGATAAGCTTTTTGTCATTCACATACTCACGCACGCATCGCCTTAAACCGGGAGGAGACCGAGTGAGGAGTCGCGGCACCTCGGGGAGGGAAGCATCTGGTTAACTGCTTTTTTCGCCTCGTGCTTTTCGATTTTGTGGGTCAAAAAGTGAAAGGTTTCCGCCGCCGCCACGGGTGAACACCTTGCTCGGCCGAACGCTGTGCCATGGTGTCAAGTTCTTCTTTCCAGCGCCTGTGTTTCCTTGGTTTGTTTCGCGTTCCGCCCGATTGGCACTCTGGCAGGGTCTTGGAAAGCTTCTTTTGCATTTTGTTTTGTTTTTTTTTCTCGTTGTAGCTCAAACTCATTACGTAAATACACAGAAGCTTTTGCGTATGATGTCCTTTTTCGTTTCTGGGTGTTAAGATGAGATTACCTTTAAGCGAACGCCGGTCCAACGCCTAGAATTGGTAAGAACTCCTTAAAAGGCAAAAAGCCATTTCGAAAAAGCCGTACGCGGGTGTGTGCGTGTGTGTGGCCGACGCTCGCTTTAATTGAAACTTATGGCACCCCTCAGAGTGTGGAAGCTTAGGGTGCGATTTAATTTTTGCCACCATTATGCGTTTCCATTGCTCTTTGTTGAGCGGGTGATTAAATTTGCTCCTTTTATTTACTTTGCTCAGCAAAGCTCGCCCGGCGCAAATTAAAGGTGAAGAAAAGTATAAAATACGATGGGAAATATAACAAAGTATCATTAAAAACACTCAAGGATATTGAGCAGAGCATACAAATACCTTCCCACAGCTTCTGACAACTTAATTGTGGCAAGCAAAAATGTGCAGAAATTATGTTTTCATGTTCGCGCTGCTATGTTTTAAGCATTCTGTACTTGATCGATGCTCGTTTTTTTCATGCGCTATTTGTTTGTTTGTTTGTTTGTTACTCCTTTTTGGTTGTCTCCAAGCGATACGTTAATCATAAATGTCTCGATCGCAGTTGGTCAGTTGAGCAACAGCAAAAAGCAGCGACCCCACTCGGCCACACTCCCCGTTCATTTCCTGTCAACTGCGGCCGTCCTCCCTATCAATCAACCGTCTGTCGATCAATTAAATCCGTGATATGTCTTAATTGAATAAAACTCGGCCGACAAAACAGAACGTCACTCGCACCGGACTGCGAATGTCGCGAGCTTCTCCCCTCCCCCCCGCACTCGCCCAGATTCAGCATAAGAACATAAGCAGAGCGCACCTAGATTAACTCCTTCCCGCTCGCGCCTTTTCTGTGTCTGTGTGCACGAGAGTGAAATGAGTTTGTTTGCAAAAAAAAGCGCAATGAAAAGAACAGATAAACGACCTCTTGTGTTTGCGAGGCAAAAAGCTCGCGATTGATCGATCGATACCGCGATTCCCTCTATCAGGCTGGGTCAATCTGTGCTAGTGCTGCTGTCTGGGTGCTGCTGCTGCTGCTGCTACTACTGCTATGCCGTCTGCCGTCCCTCTCGATGTAAATCCGCAATGCTTTGACAGCTCAGTTCCGGTGTGGAGCGTGTGTGACGGGTTACGTTTTCCTGTTTTCACAAAATCCACCACTCCTGCCCTGCTGCTGCCGATGCTGCAGGACCGACGCGAAGAGCAATCGGTAGAACTCGATCTGTCGCGTGCAGGCAGGAAGCAGGACTGTGAATGAAATCGAGTCGGAAGCAAACGGAAGCATCGCTCGCACGCCCTGGCACAGGAAGCTATAAGTAAGCGCTTCGCGTACGGCAAGGGCGCAACAAATAAAATCTCCCCAAATGATATGGAAGCTGCTGCTGCTGCTGCGCGTCTGTTTTCCCATCGAAGTAGATGCGAAAGGGGACGGGGACTGCTGGCCCCCAGACAGAAGCCCACACTCGTGTGTCGCGTCACGGCGCGTCGTGCGTCGTTCGAGCTGCTTATCTCCGTGCCAGCATCACTTGTCACACGTTGTTTGTCCCTGCCGGGCCTGCCTGGGTGACAGTTTGCTGCTGCTGCTGCTGCCGAGGGGGCGCTTTCTGCGCGGGCGACGAGACGGAAATAGCTCGGAATCTGAATCCATATGTTACCCCGGGTGTGTTTCAACGAGGGGGTAAAAACAGAAGCGAACGAGCAGATAAGCACACGCAGTAGGAGGCAGTGAGTGAAGCACCGAGCACTGAAGCAGGGAAGAAATAAGACACGGACAGCGGACATCGGACACCGAACGGAAGATGTAAAGCGAAAAAATTAGTGATTATTAGCATCGAGCTAGAGACACGTCTCTTTTCTCCAATGGGACGCAAAAGGTGGTGGTGGTGGTGGTGGTGGTCGCTACCGGTGGCTCGCCCGATCTTGATGTTCGATCTCGCCCACCTATCATGACGGTTTATCTGTTGTCTAGGGCGATGGACAGGAACAGATGGAGTTTTGAACAGATTGGACCCTGCTTGGCTGTACGCCTTCCGACTTGTGCACTATGGGAAGGGTTTGTAAGCTTGAAGAGGTCAGTTTTTTGTTCTTTAAAAGTTTCTTTTTGTTTTAAACTAATAATTGTATTAACTTTGCTATCATACACAAACATTATGATCTTTTGAATCGAACATTTAGTTTCGAAATTGAATCAATTAGGATGATCTTAAAAAATTGGCACACTTTCTCAAGCTCTTGTTGCGTAGATCAACTTTTCACATAATCTGCGAATTCATTTCCATATTATGACATCGCTAAATGAAAGCATTCCCACCGTTTAAGAAGACGCATCAATAGCCCATAAGCAACTTTAAAACACCAGTTCCGTAGCCACAATTCTCTATCACACGATCGCATCAAACGCACCATCAAAGCATCGATCAAACGTTTTTACTACCCTGCCCAGTTGGCTCCAATCCACACACCCCACACGACCTGTTTGGGTGACAAAAATAATTAATAAGAAATTAAATTTTCATTCAAATTGGTTCCCTTGCGAGCGCGCGCGCAGACGATGGTGGGAAAAATTATCACCAAGCGACGAACCCCGGCGTCGAATGCACGGAAGGCCGTGTATACCGTTTCCGTACCATTTGCACCGTGTTCCAGGTGTGTTGCACAGATGAGTAGCTCGCGGGAAGCTATATGGTAAACAATCTTCTCCAACTCGTTCCCACAGCGATGCCGATGCCTCGCTCGGTTCCATAATTATAATTTAAAACAGGAATATGTATTCCCGCTAGCCCAGTGTCAACTAAGTCGCAAAACTCCCCTGGGGACGGTACGGTTGCGTATCATCCTCTCGGGAGGGGAGTTTTTTTAAATAGTTTTTAAACGTGCTGCTTCTCCAACACTCTATCGACTATCGCGAGGCGACTATCAGGTAGCAAAAACACATAGTTAGCGAGCTAGTTGAGCAAAACGGCAAACTAAACGCACGATGGTCGCGTAATCTGGTGCGTATTTTCTCCTGGCTGCGTGTGTCACCAGTGGTTTTGCTTTCGTTACGAGGTGATATGTTTTTTTTCTCTCGCTTCAATCTTTCAAGTTCTCTTCTTCTTCGCTTACCTACGCAACGGTGCGCATCATCAAACGCTGCTGGCTCTGGGCAACGGTAACCGATCGTGGTTGTGGTGCGGTGATTAATGAATGAATTTTCCCTACTACAGGGTATTTCTTGCTTCCTTTTTTTGCTTCGTTTTAATTAGAGACGCTCGTTTTGAGTCACACACACACCGGAGCTCGATCGATCGGTGATGCTTGATGATGCGTTAAAAGCAAAACCATCCTTCGGTTTTACCGACACACCGCCATGGTTGTGTGTTTGCATGCTGGAAAAGCCCTTGCAAACGCTAACCGCACCAACGGAAAGTGCAACCAAACCAGATCAACTGCGAAGTGCGCGCGATTGGAACCGACTGCGGCCAGCTAAAACCTTACGGCCGGAATCTTCCCGGCTCAGCCCGCTCGTACGGAACGGAAGGAGATCCGCAAGATTCCGCTCGATTCCGCTCGGTACAAACAAATCGTAATTTTAATTGGCTTCGGAAGCAGCAAAACTTTCTATTTCATTATTTATTGTGGTGTCCCCGTTGGCGGGTACTAGGGCGCTCGCAAGATGCGATGGACCTGCCGCATCGAACATCGAGCCCGCCATCTGCCGCATCTAAACTAGTGCGGCGCACTGCGTGTACCCATCTTTCCGCTGTGCGGGGTGCTTCTTCCGGCGCTCGGTGCGCAGTGTGGTCCCGCCAACATGTGTGGTGCCATTGGGTAATTGATTGCTACCTGGCAGCATGTTTCCTCTCGCGTTCGCTTTGCTCTACAGGCATGGGTTTTTTTTTGCTAGGCAGTTGGGCAGGTTTTTCTTCGCTAAAGCGTTGCGAGCTGGGCGACCGAGGTTCGTCGCTTGTCGGTACGGATGAAGTCACTTGTATAGATTGTTACTACACGATGTAGCGCAGAACGAGCAGTTCCATTTCACATCGATGGGGGGAATCGATTCATGCAGAGGACGTACGGATGGTGATTTTATTGCAGAGAATAAATCATCGAAGACTGAGCTCCTTTTTTTACACTTTACATACATTGAACCATAAAGACAGCTGATAGAATGTAACACCTTCCACTCTATACACGATTTGGCTTGCTGGTAAGCGCCACTTGCCATACCAGCATCCCACCGTTTGAAGGGAAAACAAGATCACCACACACATCAGCCTCACAGCCGGAGGGCTTTGCTTTGTCTCAGCCTTTCTCTCCCTCAACCACTTCCAAACGGCTCGTCACAATTAATAAAGTCACATAAAATTAAACACCACCAACTCACGGCACGCCGCGCAAAGCCTTTTGCCCATATACAGGGTTTTCGAGCATTATATAGACATGTTCAGCGAGTTGTAGATTCGTTCAGGCATATAATAGACTCTTTCAGCGAGATATAGAATTGTTCGGATGTAGGTGTAGACATGTTCAGCGATTCTGTAGAGCTGTCATTTGTTTTGTTTACACACTGTGCCGCAGGGTTCAATTTTTCATTCTTAAAAGTCCTAAAAGTAGCTAATAATCATTCTCCAAGCTGTTTAATGCATAAATTAGTTGAAAAAAGCATATTTTTTCGAAAACCGTTTGTTTACCTTCTGATGAGAATGATCCAACTTGCAGTCCAAGGGGTACGAAAGTGACAGCTCTACAGTATAACCGAACATGTCTACACCTACATCCGAACAATTCTATATCTCGCTGAAAGAGTCTATTATATGCCTGAACGAATCTACAACTCGCTGAACATGTCTATATAATCCTCGAAAACCCTGTAAGACCGACCGTTCAGCCTCGACCCTAAAGAGTGTCGTCCTCTCAGCAGGAAATTGAACATACGACACAGCCGCAGTCGTCGTCGTCGCGGTGACTTGGCGGAAATGAGCGGTCATCAAAATGTACGCATAAATTTCTGCCATTCCTGCCTCGCGGCGTTTGCTCTGGTTTTAAGGCTCTGGTGGTGTCCAGCAAGCAAAAAAAAGGGTGTGCAAAAGTTCATTTCGTTTATCGGCCGCATGTGTGGCTGTGGGTACGCTATTGGGTTTCCGGCACCATGCCATCCATCGCCACGCCTGAGTGAATGTGCGTCCTGTATGGTGCGAAGGAACGGTTTTACGAGGTGATGGTGGACGGTTTTTGGTGCCTCCGGGGCAAAGTGATAAGGCGCGATAGTAAATAGATTGTTTTGATATTTTGTTTTGTTTTACTGATGGCACTTCATCACTCATTGGGGTCGTGAGATCGTTTAGAGTTTTCACTGCAGCAGTTGTCCAGCTTTCATAATGAACTTTCTTCAAATGTGGAGACTTATGTTTCTAATGCTACTTTTGGCAAAGGAGACACATTTTATTTCCATTTCTGAAGACTTTAACATATTGTGGTTTGGTTTTGGGTTGGTATTTTTCCATTTTATATATATTTTTCTGTAACCTTTCCCCAACACATTTGCAGTATTCCTTAACAAGCCTTAATCTGTCTCATTTTACCAACAATCAATTACACCCGTTCGATCCTATCATTAAAGCTCATCATCCTTCGCAGCACGAAAGGCCACCCAACTCGAGTTGTCGACTACCGGACCGGAAGGGATTTCAATGAACTGTGTGAGCAGCAACATCACATCATAATTAGACCGAAGCCGGCCCTACAGCTTCGCTGCTGCTTCCTTCCGTTCAATGTTATCTTCTACGTTTTCCGCTCTCCGTCTGTTTGTACGTTCTTCTGCCCTCTTTTACATTAGATTATCACCTGGAGACATCAACAGCAATTTAACCTTTAAGGAAAAGGTAAAAGAAAAATTGTAAAGGGAGAAAAAAAAATGGCAACAACTGGAACTGAGCGAAAGGCAAACCGAAAGGCGTTGACCGGACCTGATGATTTGACAAGCGGACCCCAAAACCTAACGCCCCTCAAACACGTGTCGAGGGAGCGAGCGGAAAGGAAAGAAAAAAACGGGGTGAAACAAACACACAAATCAAACCGCACACGGCACGACCTTCGCAAATTGTTTTTACTTTTCGGTGCTGGTGGTTGGTTTCGGTCGATCGTGCGGCTTTTTGTTTTAACACGCGCACACACACACACACTTTGCACACACTTTCTTTCGCGTTTCCTTCCGCTTTTCCATTCATTTCGGGCGGTTTTGGGCTTGCTGTCTGTTGTTTTGTCTTTTTCCCTCCCTTCTATCATTCAATCTTCAACTCCTACGTTGGGGTTGCTTGGTTGTTCGAGCTAGCCTAAATCTAAAATTCGGCATTAGCGGGAAGGAATCATTTTTCACGTGAGCATTTTGACACGCGGGGGGTTTTTTGGCGGCTGCGGGCAGTGGCATCACGACACGACTAAGGGTAAGCATTTCGTGTCACTGTGCGATCGAAACATTCGTCCGGGGCCCCGGATCCGGACTTGTTGTTCCGCTGCTCATCTGTCATCCTGAGCGGGCGCGGGTCTGGAGTTCAGGGCCGGTCAGGCTAATCAGGACAGGGTAGCGGCGGGTGAATTAAAATCCCGACCGGGCTGTAAGCGATTTGGATCTAGCTCGATGAACTTGTTTAGCTGCGCATTCGGCAAACACGTACAACAGGGTGGTGTGTTGTGTCATTAATTAAAGATTTTAGGAGGGCAATCTATGACGTCTAGGGGTGTTTGTTTTGGGGGCCTCACGGACGTGTTAAAAATGTGAAGGACGGTCCTGATTAAGGCTGTATTAATTAAGATGATTTACGTTAGCATCGCCGGAATGTTGTACCAATATTTTTCATTGATAATTCGACACTGGAATCGTGAGACGAAGACGAGAGACAACCCTAAGCGATCATCTTGCGTTCTTCCTCAAGGGATGTTTTCCAATTTCTGTATCTCATTGGCTTCATAGTCCAGACAACTGTGACAACAGTGACACGTAAAGTCAACCTTAATTGCTCGAAAAAGCAGACCAATCTCTACCGCAAACGCTCTGCCACCAACCTGTTTCGGAGCCTTCAACTGCAACGTGTGATATGTCCGTCCACGTCTCCGGCGATGCGTATTGCGTGAGCTCCACAGAAAACACTCAATGCTTAAAGCATTTCGAACGCTTCTGCTTATTAAACCGTTCAAGTGTAGACCGTTTGTTGGCTTTTATTGCAAGGTACGCCCGAAGGCCCGAAACCGCAACAGTGACAACTGTCTCGACACCTTCACCCGACCATCACAACCGTCCTGGAGGGGCCCATGCAGAGCAGGAAGAGTACCTTCAGCCGATCCTGACGTTGCCGGGTCCTCCTTGCATGCAATGGGGATGCCCCCCTTTTTCAGCCCCCGAAGCTGTTATTATTGATTATGGATAATTACAATTTTTTGAAAATGTAACCGACCCATCATGTCCATTCCCTTTCCTTTTTCCACCGCTCTGCTGGGTGAAAACGCTTTAAACTCCGCTGCCATAATCGCGCGTCAAACCGCACGCACCACTTTACGCCCTGCGAAAGCAATCCGTTTGCTCGTCTCGTGGTCGAATGCCGTCCGAATTTGGTCGGTGTGTCAGTCCTTGGGGTGTGTGTGTGTGTCTTTTTTCATCTGACACGTTGGAGGAGCAGAGACAGACAGAAAGAGGGAGCGAGAGAATGCAAAGGCAGACGCGTCTTGCTGCCCTGCCCGGGCAGACGAACATCATCAATAATATCTCATATTAATGTGATTTCTCGCCTTTCCAGTTGACTTGGTGCTGGGAGTTGCTGGGGCAAACTCCGCCGTCCATTCGGGCCCTGTCTGGTTCATTTTGGGGCTGCCGGCTGCCGTTCCGTTTGTTTGTTTTGTGCACGCACTGCACTTGTGATGCTGCAGTTGGTTGGTTGGTTGGTGGTGCACCTCTCTTTAAAACAGAAGAAAAATAACCAAAGGCCATCATTGGGGGCAGAATGTATGTTTTTCTTCATTACTTTCGGAGCTCGCAGGGTAAACATTTTTGGTGCCTCGAAAAAGGAAAACCGAAAAACAAGTGTTTACAGCAGCGTTGGTGTTGGTTTGTGTCGAGTGGACTGTATCGGTCAGCCCCGATGGTTGTGGTTTATCGCAAGTGTTGAAGCGGAAAATGCAATGTAACGGGGCGCATGGGAACACGCATTTTACGCAGCCTGGGAGGGCTTTATTTTTGCGAAATTATTTCAAGGCAAAATTAACACCCCAAGTGAGAAAATGTATTGAATTTCATGTGCCGTGCTGCAGCGTGTGACGCAGGGAACGGCAGGCTTTCACGATCGCGCTCATTTTTATGAAAACATTTAAGCGAACATTTAGCTCTTATTTTGTTGCGTTGTTTTACAAGCAATCTTCAGTTGCTATACAAGCTCTTGGGTTTTGCTGATTTTTTAAGAAAAGAAGAAAAATAACCGCACCCCGAAGTGTTGATGTTGAAATATGATCAATGAAGATCATTACTAATCGGAGCACACGCTGAATGGACGGGGGGGTTTTCAATGAGCGGTCTAGCTAGCCACCACCACCACTCGCAGTTAGCAACATTAACAGGTTACACCCTCGGGCCAGGTGTACGTTGCGTATCGTTTACGACACACAAACCGTTGGCTCCTCTGCCACCATCGGCCAACCAAGCACACCGGAGGGATTGGTAACATCTCTTCACCATTCAGAAAATGGGCAGTAACGAGGCTTGAAAAACGATGTACGGACGGCTAAATTGTGTGAATTTTCTAATTACAACCATGATTAACTCACCGCTTGCCACCAAAAAAGGGTCCCCTTCCTGCGAACGAGTTTGCTGTTCATCCATCACCCTCGTCGCACGTTCATCCATCCATTTTCAATTGCGCCGCGCGACCGTGTACGTGTGTGCTCATCACTCAACTCCGACGATCTCAACGTTTGCCGTAATGCTGCTCTACTGCTGCTATAAGGCGTGCTTTAATAGAAGACGTCGTCGTTTGCGCTGTTAGCTGTGCTGCTGTTTTGGGACTGCCGCAGACAGCGCATTTGAGGCTTTAATTGATAACACGTTTGCACAAGGACGATGATGGTGGCTGGTTTATGCTTCCTGTCGAAATAATTACCTTTCGCTCTTGTTTTTTGATATCTATCACACCAAGCTTCCAGAGAGTTGAGAATGTGGCACGCGTGTAACGGAATTGTTAATAAAAGAATGACACATCATACACAGAATCATCAAAATAGTGTAAAATCCTCTCCTAACCCCCATTAAAACCTTGATGAAAAGAAAGAGAGAGAGACAGAGAGAGTCTTCCATCTGCAAAAGCCCTTTTATGTAAAATAACTTAATGAGACGCTACCATCAAAGAAGTCACCTGTTTCTTCACCATCCCAAAAAACCGGTGGCGCATCGCCCTTAATCGTACACGCCGCGTGTGTGTGCGTAAGCAAACCCCTGACCGCGCATAGCCTTTTAATCTCGCGCGCTCTAAATAAGTGAAACATAATTAGGTACAATGTGCTTCTGCTGCCGCTGTTGCTGCAGTTTGTGGATGAGATGTGTACGTAAACAGCGGGCACTCCAAAAGCAGACAAACTCCCGGGAAGCAACGCCTAACAAAGTTGTCATCTGAAGGTGACTTTTTTAATGCTCAGCTTGTTTTTTTTATGGATAAGGTATTTGGACCGTCGTGTCGCGGGTTTGTGTAGGAGAAAGGTAGAAGACATAGATGCGAGGTGTTGGAAAAGCATAGCGCAAGTTAGCATCACATTAGTGCGAGTGGACAGAAGTACTATGCAGCTAATGTTAAGGAAATAGAAGAGATAAAGTAAAGAGTATTTAGTATAGTTAATCCTTTTCTTGAATTTCTGGATAGACAATGAATAAATTTATAAATAAATGTATTTTGAAACATTATAAATAGAAAAATGATTCAATAAAAAAATGCTACCTGCTTGCTTCTATCGTGATTTGATTCATTTTTATGCAGAAAAGCTAAACTAAACAAACTCTTCTTCCCACTAATGCCTTTGATAGTCGCTGTCGTTTATCTTGTTGCACCGTGTCATCTCGCCGTAGGAGGATTATCTGCTCAAAGGACATTAGGTCACTTCAACACTCTGCTTGATCAAGTCCTCCAACTGGATGGAGTGGGCCGTCAACAAAAGCGCCCGTACTGCTGACCTGTCAGTTTTCGCTTTCCATTAGAGCCCGTGTTATACCTTCAACCCCGAAAAGCATCCCTCGCTGACCCAACCCGGCCCGCGCACATCGTGACAGGAGGGCACACAGCAGATAAAAGCGAAAAACGATCCCTCCGATTGGAGCGCATCGGAGAACCCTTCAGCAGTCGCAAAACGGGCAGCGGCCTCAACAACCGCGAACCACGTTCCCCGACCGGTCCGACTGACACATATCCATTTACGTTTACGTGCAGTTTTTCCAACTGACCAACTCCGGTGCGCCCGGAGATCCGCACGACAAACCCGCAACGACCACTTTCATCTTCGTTTTCGCCAAACGGTGTGTCCCTCTCGTTCCCGCTCTCTCTCTCTCTCTCTCGTTCCTCTTCACTAACCCGCTTTGCGCTTCCTGCCCGTGATACACACGCGCGGATCGTGGCCATCTATTTTCATAAACATCATTATCGCTCTTTATGTCGCGCACGTAAAGCGAGCCCGCGAAGTTGAACTAATTCCTCCCCGGGTTGTTGGCACGTTGCATAAAGGCACCGGGGAGGTGTGCGACCGCGGGCCGCTCTTCAGCCAGAAGACGCTGTGGATAGGTCGGACGGGTAATAATAGTAATAATACAAATACCTTCAGCAAGCGGGGCAGCGAGTGTAGTAAGCCAGGCCCGACCGTGGCCAGCATTCGCGCAAACTCCCCGTTCGGAAAGGATTGCATAACGCGTGTGGCCGGTACGCACGCATGGTGACGATGGTGGGCAATGGGGAGGGCCAGGATTGGCTCCAGTTTTGCGCAGCACGAACGGGAAAACGGGTTTCTTCATCATACACACACACACACAGCCACAACAGTGGTGCGTCTCTTCGTCGAGTGTGCGGTCTCTTCCTTCGCAACCGCCGTGAAGCGAAGCGCATTTGACATCCTGGCGAGGCCGAGCGACCCCCGGCGCCGCTGAAGGGGTTAGTTTTTCCGTTGCGAGTGAGTTTTTTTTTTTGCACCGCTGAACACACTCTTTCTTTCTGTTATTGTGGTCACATTTGTGGCGCACCGCTGGAGCGGTGCGTAGAGTATTGCGCGTTTTGCGGCGATTAAATGCGTGTAGCAAATCATCGAGATTGTTAGCAACAGTTGGGCGATGGGTGGGGTTGCTGCATGTTATCGTGTGTGAAGTACGTGTGTAATGTTGAGAAGAAAGGTTCGACAGAGACTTTGAAACAATCTGCTCAACATTATTTGATAAAAATAGAAAAACAAATCCAAAACGAAAATGAAAGGGGTTCGTCGCTTGCTCTCTAGTTGAAGTCTTTCAGCTCTGTTCTATTTATAACCCAATTAAAACTCATAACGCTGTCCAGTGACTTATCTGGTTTGGGTAGCGAGCAAAAACAAACCCCACCTGATGGGCACGGCCCTCGACAACTGACACTAACGAACGACTTGGTATACCGATACGCCCAACAGCTCCTTCGCCATCCATCCATCCATCCATCCATTCGTCCAAACCATCATCCTCCGTCATGTCAACGTCAGCCGTGCACTGCTACGCATTCGCTTCTGCTTCGCAAAACCAGCTCATCAGGCATCATTTAAAAGTGTTTTATCATCCTCAATGTCACACGCTGGCAAAGAAGTCTCCCTCCAGAGAGAGAGATAGAAAGATGGAATTTACTGCTGTTTTTTTCCCCATTCCTTCCTTGCTCGCTGCATTCCCTGCAACGCCTGCACCTAAACCACATGCAAAAGGCATCAATTAGCGCAAAACGATGATGTATACGATGAGCACCTTAGCGCAACCGAGGCAACCTGTTTGAGATACGCCTCCCGCGTTCCGACAAGCTAGGAGTTATATGCACAGACACACACTCTAGCCTATCGGTTTGGATCGGTGCAGTGGTTTCTGGTAGCGGCAACGATTCGTCATCGTGCGACAAGTGGATTGCTGCAGCCTGCCCGTCCAACCGTCCGTCGATCGACAACGATCGGCTTTGGCTCCGTTGTTTACATACACACGGGGATGTGCATCTCTGTGTACATGCGTGTGTTTGTGTGTATGTTGTGGCTGCACAAGTGGGTGGAAGATAATTTAGCTCCCTTCGCGAGTCACTTGTCCGTATCGGTATGGAACCGAAGATGCCAATGCAGAGGGTGCACCCATAGGGGCATTGCAACGGTAGCGGTAGCGGTGTACGGCAGGCGGCCCGCGGTGCACACCTACCGTGGGGTGGAATAAATATGCCAATAATTAGCATCCTCGATATGTGGCACTCGATCCGCGCCGGCGAGAAAGCAGCAAAACAGATGAGATCGAAAGCCCGCCTCCTCGCTGTCACGGATAGCCAATCGCAAAAAAGGGCTTAGGTAGAAGTGTTTTGCGCGGAGGGAATCTCTCGGTGCACGATCGGCGTTGCACTCGGTCGATGTCGAGTGCCGTGGCATGGAGGGCAATTAAACGATTAGTTGTTTTGCGGTGGTGGTGGTGGTGGTGATGGTGTTGGAATTCAATCGCCTGTGCATACAGCTCTCGTGTAGTTCTATTGGAGCGTTTTGTATTGAAGGAAAAATGGGTACCGCTTCGAAATCGCTGCACGATGATTGATTGCATGCGCGCTCAAATTGATGGAATTTGGCGTAAAAATGAAGGCAATTTGGACTGTAAACAAGTGCTCCATGTGACAAGCGATGGAGAAGGAAGCTTAATTTAATCGGCGAACAAAGAGAATCGAATTTAGCTTGTTCATCCTGGTCACGGCACCAACAGTCATTTTTGGAAAATATTGCTTTTTTTGTTGGAGAATGCATTTTAACTATTTTTTACGACCATTTAGAAGATGCAACTGTCCTTTGCCTTCTGTTCCGTTTCCCCATTCGCCACTCTAATCGATTAGTTTCAATGACAAATGGAAAATTTACCTCCAAACAGCGGAAGTGTGTTTGCCATCGCTTTCGAAGATAATTGGTCGCCATAATCGTTGTTGGGGATGAATGCAGGGGCTTTTTTTATTATCTACTTATCCTCCCCTTGAGACAGCCGGGTCGAGAGCCGGGGTGACAGCTTACTGTATCAGACTGCAGACGAAACGAAATTATTAAGTCATTCCGGCGCGTTTAGCCGCGCCACGGCCGAGCGCGCACGCGTGTGTGCAAATATGCGCTACGACCGAGTGCGATGCGTTCACGATCAGCACTCGAACCGATCCCCAGTGGGCGTTGCATTGAGTAATGGCGACGATTGGTTTGCGATGCATTATTGGAGCAATAAAATCGAGAACACAGCAGGGAGCGCGGGTGAACGGTTTTGCTGGTTGAATAATGGGAAGTGGGACAGTGGGGACGGGCGGCGGGCGGCAATAAGGCAAACATGTTCCGCGATTTCGATCCCGACCGTCCGGGGCAGCGCATTTGCCAGGCGAGCGAGGGTTGTAAAAGTTTCATTAGACAAATCGCTCGGCTTCGCTGCTCGACGATGGAGCACGTGCGCGTCCTTCTATTGCGTCTCCTTCGAGGATCGATCTTCGAGGTTGTCTTCTTCCAGCTCCGGGGGTGATTGGTAACGGGTCACGTTTGTTTAGATGCATGTTGCATGATTATTGCTCTTATGATCTAATGATAAACACACATTTATACACACTTTATTAATAATGCTCTATTCAGCTTACAATTGCTTCTAACTTAGCTGACGTAAAACTACTCGCTGCAGTACGATTCACTGCTACTTTTACTATCGCAAAGGCAACCCGAAAAGGCTTGTTTGACTCCAATAGCTTGGACTTCCCTTTTTCAGCCACTCTGTTATTTATTTGGATGTCTTCAATACCCCCGCAATCGCCACCGTCGCTATTGAGCATGAAATTGTCGGCCATTGAGCATTCGCATTGCTCAACTAACCCGACCCCGCCTATCACGTGCCTGCACGGCGTCCGGAGCATCGTCTTCAAGTGTTGCTCGAACTCGTCCATACTCGTAAGCGCAGCACGTGCGTCTGCGTCCGTACGGTTGCGATTTCATTGAAATGTGGCGTGCACAATAATCAATTGCTGGGGATGGAGGGGAGAGCAAGAAAGAGCAAACATACGAGCAGCATTTTTGGGGATAGTTGGGTGTGTCGCACATGATCCGCACCATGATCGATAGGTTTTGATGGACTACAGCATCATGGCGCTTTGGGCGAGCAGCTGTAGCGTCCCTGTGTGTTGAAAACCCTTCCGAGCGTCACGTACCACAACACGGATTGGGTTGGTGGCGATGATGATGATGATGGACAGGATGGTCGGGTGGTTAGCATGCACCCCGCGCTATGCTGCGGTCGGGTTCATGACTCACTTATGACGCGCGTTGTGCCCGTTTTAGGCTTTGCAGTGGGTCAGGCTGGATTAGATACGGCGGCTTACGACGGTGCCCGATTTCATGCTCACTCGGGGCATGATCATTCGCTGAACTTTGGGGTTGACCCCTCGTGTGAAGGAGTGTAATTGAATTCGAGGGTGTTTAGGTGGTTTCGGGGTGAGAAGAGGTTGCATTCAAAGTGGAATGTTTTATTGGTGGTTTATTAGGTGGCTGTAGCATACTTTTGAAGCATATTAACAGTTTTGAGTTACATAAGAGTGTTTTGAATTGAGTTTGATTCCGATTTTAATTTTTTTACAATTAACCTTTGATCCATTCATGACTTCAACTACTAATAAATAAAGCTAAATTCTTAAAATATTAACAACTTTACAAATTCCAATTGAGTTTAGGGTTGCATAAGGAATCCTTCCAACGTGCCGCGAACAAAAACTATTCCTATTGGTCTATGAAATCCATTGAAAAACAACACAAACCGATACAAAACAACACCAACCGATACACACTGCACACAGTCAAGTGTTGCCTTTTTCGGACCACAATCAACCGCATGCCGGAGTGAGCAAGGCAAATAGCAGAAGCCTCAACGCCAATTAACATAATGATATTAATTATACGAACCAACCGCGTGTCTGGCCGGCAACCCAAGCAACCGGTAGCTTCACCAACCCATAGGCCACCGGTCGGGTGCAAAATCGAACATTCACCCAACCGTGTCCCCACTGGCACTGAACGTGTGTGTGTGTGTGTGTGTGCATGATACCCCACCTATTCATAGCCACCATTTTGAACATCGAGCGTGAATAGTTTCGTGCGAGGGAAAAAAACACACACACACCCCTCAATCTCCCTCCAAAACAAACGCGTTTTTTTATGGTCAGTGCACCTGCAGAAGGCTAACGGCGCTCGGCAAACATCATACCGCCGGTGAGCCGGGTGTTGGGATGGGCTAGCCATCGTAACAGCGTCACCCCTACAGTATGCCGGTACTGCACACACCTGTTGAATTTTAATTCGTCCCTCCAATTCCTTGGTGTTGCTGGTGCTGCTGCTGCCAGTGGTGATGGTGTTGTTGTTGATGCATAGCCCCATCCAAACCCCCCGACACCGGTGCTGTGCGATGAATTAATAAAACACCAAAGTGAAACAACCCTATCGCAAGGGAAGGGGGGGAGGGGTATGGTTGGTGCTACCGTTTGGTAGCTATCAAGCGTGTGCAGCAGTAGGGGGGTGCGAGATGAAGAAGACCCACTCGCGCAAGACGCACAGGCAAGAGTGGGATCGAAATAAGGGTGCTCGTACCGGGATGGGGGAAACGGGAGGGAGGTCAGCAAACAACCCTCGACGAATCATCGCACAGCGGACGCATCGAAGTTGAACGTAGAAATGGGGGAGAGGAGCACAAACACACACACAAAAACGCACGGTAAAGCACATAAATTAGACATTTTCACAGTTTTGAGTGTGTTTTTCGGTTTCTCCCTCTTGTTGGTTGGTTGGCTGGCGTTGAGGCCGTTCGGGGTGCGCTTTTCATTTTCCCTCCCCGTGTGCGTTTGGGTGTTGTTTTTTTCCTTCTTTCTTTCTGTAGATTGAAAGTCAGATAGATGGAGCGCTCTTTATCGCTGACCAATCGTAGAGCGCGCGGTCAGTGAGCACGCAAGGAGCGTGGCTTACGAGTGGTTTGTCTATTGTTTTGCTGTTGTTTGTGAAACTTTGAGCGTTGACGTGAAGAAGCTCCAACACGAAGAAAGGGGCTGAAAAGATAGTTTAAGTTTTAAGTTATAATTCCGTAGCAAATCATACATCGTTAGTCAGAAATTTTATTAATTTTTACAATAGGAAGATTTGAAAGGAAATACAACATAGCTGAATTGGGTGACTTGATGAGGAAAAATCACAACAAAATTGAATAAATTAGTTCTACATATTTGGTTTTAAGGTTTAATTATCTATTTAAAAGACCTCATCAAGCTGCACTGGATTATGGAATATGTTAGAGTATCAACCAGCTCTTTGTAAGGTTCCATATCAGTACAGACCACTTTGTTACCTGCTGAAGCATCGTAATGAAAACATTAGCATCTATAGCTTCATCCAGCGCTACGCGTACATTTTCCAGTCGCAGGAATTTCCTCGCCCGCATTCCATCACCAATTGTGACGTCTCTATACGCAAACGCAAGCATCTAACCCATCGTAACAGGAGAAAGGACAGAGAACGAAGGGTTGAAATGTGGGTGAAATGTGATCTTGCTGATGTCATTCCGACCCATTTGCTTTTGACGCACCATGTCAGTTTGAATGCGCTCCGGTCCTCGTTCGAATGGACGAACACGATGCACTCCATTCGCGAGGGGGAATACAGACCCTTTGCGAACGGTAAAAATCGATCGATCCTTGATAATAGAAAAAAAAACAGAAACACATACGCTCTGACCAAACGGGAAAAATGGAGAGCATAGAGCAGATTGATGCTTTAACTTTTTCGTAGCTGGGCCCTAAAGCAGGGCGCTGGATAAATTATGCATGTCAATTGTAATCAAACCAAAATCGTTCGGGTTGCCGTGACTAGGTTAGGACGAGGAACGCATCCACAGCGCGTCGCCGTTTTCCTACGACACGCACACGCAGCAACACAAAACCCCAAGTCCAATCAAAGGAAAATGCGCCCGCAGGCCGTTGACGTTTGTCCTATCTCTTCCTTCCCCTTTTGCTAACTATCCCGATCGAGCGACTTTTCCATTCCAATCATCCGATCACCATTTGAGCATAATAGCGCCCGAGCTGGAAGAAACAACGACAAGCAAGCGAGAGTATACATTTCATCCACGGGGAAAACACACATTTGCATTGCCAAGAGAGCAAGCCTTAGCTCATCTGCATACGTGTCTACAAAAAATCGCTAACACACGTGAACATGGGGAAAAGGTGATTCGGATCAATCCTGCTGCACCGTGTGGCTGTGTGTCTGAACACATCTGGGGGAGATGCTCCAGTTTTGTTCCGCCGAAAGACGATCGTGTGTAGCTGATTGAGCGTTTGTGCTGTGTGCTCGTAGGTACTATTTGATGCACTTTCAGCTGCAGGTCGCGCCGTAGCATGCGTAGCTATGTGGTGGTTGTGTGCAAACAATTGCGCAAAATCGATCGCAAGAAATTGGAACCAGGAAGCAATTTAGCGAAACCTCTGACATGATCGAGGTCCCGAACCTGGTCTACCTCCAAAAGATCGTACCACGCGCTCGGGTACGCGCTTTAGGATGGAACACACATATTTTATTCAAATGATGGATGTGATACAAGCGGCCCCGGCCTGACGCGCACTGCTACATGATTAAGGGGCAGCGTGTACTTGGAGTCATTAAAAGAAATGCATCGCAGTGTGTCGCGGAGGAGGTGAATTGGCGCTAGGGATTAGACGACGAACCTTGTTCGTTCATCCCACTGGGGTGGGGAGCGTCATGTTTGTGGTGAAAATTCTTTCGCTGAAACTAAAACCGTTCCCCTCTACGATGCTAAAAGCTGCGAAAAGTCGAGCAGTCCGGCGTGGAAAAAAGGGCACACTGTGGTGGTGGTGGCCTTTTGTGGTCAGCAGAGCGAGCGGGTGTGTTGCTGTGTTTTCCTGTGCACGAGATCCTCTTCTTCTTGGTTTGCTCCCCTCCCCCCCCCCCCTCCCCACGTGAACGACATATGTGTTCATTTAAGGAATGAGGTCACTCCCTATCGAACGAACGGACCGTCGCCGATGATGATGGCGATGACGCGCGATTGGAGCGCGGAAAAAAACAACCACAACAACACGGGAATGCCTTGAAAGGTTGCCCTAGGATGATGCCGTTCCGATGCATGCATTTTGATAATGATGGGTATGAAGAGCTCGGACCATTAGATCTAATAGCGCTGCCAGCGTTCGATGACGACCACGAGCGACGACGACGAGCGACGACGTTCGCCCTCGGAAAAGGAAAGTGCATCGACGGCTGGCTGTGCTGCTGGGCCGGCTGTGTGTCAGCGAACAGGGAAGGTGTTCATTAAACAAAAATGCCTTGGCCTGTGGTTTTATCTGTGCCTTAAATTGGGCCACAGCAAACGGGAGCGAATGTTTCCCTTCTTGTGATGTGTGATTGGGGGAATTAATTATGAAACGTGGTCATCTTCGAGATGTCTATAATGTAGACCTGAGCGTGATGACTTTCTAATCTATAATGTTAAAATGTGGGAATTTTAAATTGAAAGGCGCTTTAAGTTGTTTTACCACAAAAAATAAATGCTTCAATAATTGAAATATTAATGTTTTCAAATTAAAAAAAAAACAACCTCTTACTGAATGAATCCCCCGCCTTTTATACTCAGAAATACCTTCATTCACCTCCCTTCATATATGTTTATGTGTTTGAGTTTGCATAATGCCAAAGTATGCATAATCACCCGAAAGAAACATTTCCTAACAAGCTCGTAAAACCAAAAACCCCCCCTATCAACCATAAATGTGTGAAGTTTGGTTTTGACTTTTATTTTCCTTTGGCTATTCAACACACTTCTTCTGCCGTGTGCCGCCCTAACCGACTAACGGCGACGACGACCATTCCAACGGGTGACTGCATTTGCAAACGGCCTTCCAAACGCGCAAACGCCCTCAACCTGGATCGCGGTCGACACGCTTTTTACTTAACGCTTGCGGTTGTAGTCTGCCCATTTCCTGGTTTTCGAGATGTGTCTTTGGTGTGTGTGTTCTCTTTCGATTCTGTTTAGTGTTTTGTCTCGTTCCTTTTCTTTCCGTGTGCACTGCTGCGCGCAAAACCTTATTCTACTAATTCCACCTTCAACCAAACAGTTACAAGCCTGGCAGAAGGGGTGGAGTACGTGCAGCAGCCAAAGACACAAGGCACAAAATAAATAAATAAATCTCCAAATGTGATGTCCCCCGCGGTCAGCTAGCGCTAGAGCTGTGGAGCTGCACTCCGAACACCTGAACCCGAGCACCATCGTTTGCTTCAAAACAAGCGCTGGTGGGGAAAAGGACACTGTACGCGACCTCGCAAAGAGGGGAAACATGAGTGCCTCCTTCGCCGTCTTCCCTTCACACTAACCGTCCCTGTGAAGCTGAAGCGGTGCCTGCTTGTTTGCGAGCTTACTTTACATAATCTCCCGCGTCATAAAATCGCATTAAAAGCGAATAATAATATTAACTTTTTTGATTTAGGGCATAAAATCGCTACCACACGCGCCAACGCCAAGTGTGAAAGGAAGCAAAAAGAAAAAAACGTGAAACACCTTCCGTGCAGCAGCATGATTGGCTTCACGCGGCCACCGTTGCCCACCCTTGTTTTTGGTCCGCTCGGGAGCAGCGACTTTCATCCACCCACCTCGCCTGACATGGACACACCCGACCGGCTTAGAAGACGCGCCTAAAGCTTAGAAGCAAACTCGGAGAGGAAAAGCGTGGTTGCGAGGAATGCTTAGAAGAGAAAGGGAGCGAAACATTCGCACAAAATCCACGCATTCACCTCATTCGCTTGCCAAACCGTTTCTGCCTGCCTGGACTGGACAGCTGGCTTTGGGCTGCTTCTGGTAGCAGGTAACGTCGAACAACAAAAAAAGCCGGAGAGGTGAACATGATCGTTGGAAATAATTTTGATTCACCCGTTTGCCATCGAAAACGACATCACCTAATAGCGGGCGCCATGGGATGTCGTTGCTTCTGTATTTCGAGCGAGCCACCACCATGAATGGCATAACATTTGCATATTTATGCTGTCGGGTCAAATTTCTGCAAAAACGGGGCTCGCGGTGATTGGGGCTGTGAAGGGGTAGGTGTTAATAAAAATGAGCTCCAAGCTTAACAAGCGAGCTGAAAATGAGGACCAGACGATAAAGTTGACAAATTATTAATTAAATTCAGTGTTGGATGGCAAAACCAGAGCAGAAGTGAAAAGTAATTCGAAATTATAAAACCGAATGTCGTCTGTGGTAAAGATGGCGATAAATTCCACTAGCTTATGAAATAGAGGTGATCCTATAAAGAAGCAAGAAAATGATCCTAGAGTTGCGCTTAACAATTAGTATATCATAGAAAAAATATTGGTTGACTGCATAAAGAGGTAAGAAAATAGAATTTTGAAAAAAATAATTTTGTTAAAATAACAACAACGAAATAACTGAAAACAATAAATAACTTAAGTAAAATGGAAAACAAATATGAAAAATGGTTTAAGTTTGTACAAAAATAAACAACAAAGCAATAAAATAGATCAAAAACGTCGAAAAATAGTCAAAAAGTAAGTAAAATTACCAGAGAAATGACAACAACTAAACACATCATACTGCCAGAAACAGTGCAAAGCAATGGAACACAATAATGGTAAAGTATCACTCACCCCTGAAACTCATATCCGACGTCTTGTCAGAAGATCCGAGAGCAAACCGTGTACTTTATTACCCATGAGGAGAAACACAGATATCAAGCAACACACTGTCCATCCAGCTTAGGCCCGATCGTCCTGCTTGCCCCGGCCTGATGGATGACGCTCAATAAAGCTGCCCCAGATCGGTGCGATCATCAAACCGCCGACATAACCCAATCGCGCAGGACCATCCAGCGCGGCAATTTGCAACACGCTGGCCCGCAAACGCACCCTCGAATGTCGCCCAACCCAATCATTAAGAATGGGATTAGTTCACCACCCGCCACGGGTGAGGTAGGGAGATCGGCATGATGCTCAATGCCACCGCGTCACAATCGTTCGCACTCCACCTCGCCGACCCCGAGCGTAAGTGATCGTAGAGCCACGCCAGTATAATGTGCGTCCAGCACAGTGCTCGATGTGAGTGCCGTTGCTCTAACGAGCTTCTCTTTAGCGATACCTACTTATTTGGTACGTCCGAATGTAACAAAAACGGCCGGTCGGTCCGTAGCCGGTAAGGCAAAACCGTCACCAACCGTAGCACAACCGTTTGCTATCTGCCGCACGGTTTGTGTTGCGCTGGCCAACAACATATGCGGATTCGCCTCTTTGGGGGGGGCGAAAGGAGGGTTCGGTTTCGGTTGTGCCTCAACGGTTCATTCAGCCATTTAGGCGCACTGGTCGTCCATTGAAGAGCAAATGGGAAAGAATAGACAAAATGTGTTGAAAAGGCGTTGCAAAAAGGAACTCTCCCGACAGTGAACAAGGGATCGCCTTTCGGAAGCTAATATTCAAACGGTTCGGCAAAAAGCATTCAGCAGACCAGCAGATCTCTTTCAATCCTTTATTCGTTTTAAAGACATTGAAGCTCAAAATTACACCTCTCTCCCAAAGGGCTTCTTCTTGCGGGGTTCGCTGCGTGAAAGAATCAAACTGGAAGTTTTGATGCTTTCTTCTCTCTATAGTGCTCCTATCGGTAACAGGTAACGGCAGCCATATCGCTACTGAGCTCCTGACGCCTTCACCGACCCGAGCTGGTCTTGTGTTTTTTTTTTTTTTTGCGATGGCATTACGGAGAGCAACAAATTCATTATTATTGATAAATTATTTATCATTTCATTTTTGACACTTAGATTTATGTTTTGCGTCGTTTGTGGTTCGCGTTCGCGTTGGGGCTTTGAAAGCGCTCTCGTTTCCTTGTGTTGAATGGATTCGTTTTCTTTCGCTATTGAAGGTCCAAGAAAATAGGATTGCCTCTACGCCAAGAAGAATAGCAAGTAAAAGTTCGTTGGTTGAAGTTTTGAAAGATTATAAAACTGCTGGACTTCATTTGTGCCCAACAGTTTGGAGTGGAAAAAGTGTCTTGCTCATTATATTTAAGGATAACATAAAACCATAAAAAATAATTATGAATACATGCTTTAATTTAATTTATCTTCCACAAACATTTTTGTTATGCATCTTCTTCTCGATGTTAAACCTCAGCCCAAAATCCACCAAACCGTTTCCGTTCTGGTAATAATGCTCTCTCTTTAAATGCCAATTTTCCTCCTCATTACATTGCAAACATACAAAAGGCTTCTACCCATCGCAGCACGGTCGTTTTCCTTTACGGTTTCATTCATTATGGTGATGAGCATGAGCCAAACGGTTGGCTACAGGCGTATGTAATGGGAAGTTAAACGCCTCCGGTTGTGTGGCTGTGAGCCTCCTGGACGCTCGCCGTTTATGTAGGTTAATTTTGAATTTTAACGCACTGGGTTCGTTTGAACGTGCGGAGGAAATTGTTTACATTCGCATTTAACATGCTTCATTACGAACAGTGGAAGTTTCAAGGCATGAAATCAAAGTTTTGTATGGTTGAGGTTAGCTTCGTCTCATCAATATTGCTTACACTGTTATGAGATGGTCTCTGAGCGAAGGTAATTAAATTTTGATTCATTTAAAGGCAGTACAATGAGGAATTTTAAATAGCATATCGTTGGAAAATGAAGATAATTTAAATTATACTGCAAGAAAAAACATGCTACAAAGTCTTTCGACATCTACACCCATCGATAAACCAATAAACCAACATTCCCACTCCACTGTTTGTGATCAATTTCGCACAAAACCTTCGCTTCAGGTGAGTGTGTGTACTTTTAACAACCGAAATTGATCCCGCCACATTCATCATCATCGTCAGCACCCGGGGCGGTACCGTTTAATCAAACCAAATCATTGCTTGCGGGTGGTAACGTTGCTGTCTTCATTATTGTTTTAGCCATCGTTTTGTCTGCACATGCTCGCTGCAACAAGGCCTCAGGATGCATACGGCAAACAGGATCACAAAGCAGCACTTCTGTTTCGCATTGCCGCTCGATCTTGGCTCGTCTAATTAGCCACGCTTGCCACCTGAAGGCAGCTTGTTGTAAGCTACGGATCGATTGGCGTCGTTCCTTGTATGATTGGACGCTTCCAGGAGTCCCTCCCGTTGTGTGTTGTTTGAAAATTGGGAACTATCGGGACAGACGGAGCACGGTTGCTATTCTTGTAGCGCACATTTCGAATTCAGGAATGGGAGATGAAAGAAAATTAATGGCGACCAACTTTCCAGCGTTCGCATAGTGTTTCGATTGCTTGTAGCTTCCGGCGCTGCAACTGGCCTGTAGTGGATGTTTATTGCAAATGTTTCACGTGTAAACGATTGAGTAATGAACCGATATTTTGCGCGTTTTGTGTATACATTCAACGTTCAAATTGAGACAAGGAAAAACGGTACAGAAATTTTTTAAACATCTTGTATATGATTGAAATTACGCAACCAGCTGCACAGATTGTCTTATCTCAATGGTACATGTATTTTATGTTCTCAAAAGGTTGTTGCTTCTTTTCAACCTCTCCACAGTTTTGTCCCATTTTCGATCATCCAAACGAAAAAAAAAACAACTAAAGGCATGGAATGCCACCACAACACCGTACGAGAGGTCAGCTTTCGACACTTTTCTGGCCTCTTCTCGTGACCTGTACGATCATCACCCCACTGCTTACTAGTTCCTACCCCTTTCACACACCTTAGCTGTGCCGAAAAACACAACATGCATCAGCTAACTCGTCTTCTGATTTATATCGCCCGGTGAACATTTTCATTTCCCGAAACAATTTTTCAACCAACCCCAGCTGCAATCTCGCCCCTCTTTAGCTCATTCCAAATCGAATCCCGATATACAACACACTTACCAGGACGGGCGAGAGAAGAAAAAATCAATTCAGATGACCCGATCGTCTCGTCTTGTATTGAAGAAGGCAGAGCACACATAAAAAAAAAAACATCAGCAAAGGTCGTGAATCGTTCAGGCGAAGAAACAAAATAACCCTACAAACACACACACGCAGCCCTCACAGCACAATATCTCGTCTGGAAATGCGTGAATGAGTCGTAAATTTTTATTGACACCCAACATAATCCCATCGGATGTTTTCTCGGGAAGAGTTTTCGCTCGCCGCAGCTTGACCGGTTGGCCGAAAATTGCAGCCTGCCCGCGCCTACCCCACCGAGGGTACCAACATGCGTAAAGCGCCATTGTGGCAAAAGAAACGCATGTTTCCAAAGACGCATGTAGCTATGGTATGCGGCCGCCGTACGCCCAAGAATCACCCCCGCGGGAGCACGAATCATCGTTGGGTCATCATGGTTTGGGGCTCTTCTCCGTGGGTCCGGTGTTGAAGCAAGTCACCACGCTAGACAACGCCTAACGGAGGGAAGGCAGCAGCAGCAGCAGCAGCAACAGCAGCATAAAAGAAGCCCCACACAGGACACAAAGAGAGAAACGTCCCCGTATCAGTGGTGGCCGATCGCCGCCGACCAGGGAAATCCAATTTAAAAAAGATCTCTCTATCACCGCCGGCAAAGAACCGTCGCTGTCCCGTATGGGTCACTGGCAAAGCGGCTGGACTCGGATGGACTTGGTCATTGCCAAAAAAAAAAAAAACTCCCCCCGCAACCCAAAACAAAACCTTGGCGTTCGATCTCACCACAAGAATCATTGCGCGTTGTTTCGGGGCCTGGCGCGGAATCCGTACAATCATCACCCATCATAATGAATTCGTAATAAAGGGAATCGAATTGAGAACAACATGGACGGAAAATGCCAGCCAGCCCTTTCGAAACGATTTGGATCGCGATCGAGCGCGCTCACCCGCCCGCCCGCCCGTTCGCTGGAAGGTGGACACGTTCATAAATAATCGAATTGTTTTGTTTCGACACTTGGACAGGGCGAGGAAAGGCCGTTGTTGGAATGGTGTTGTACACATTCGGGGCGGAGGATGATTAAAGATCTTCCTTTCAATGTGGAGTTGATACCGGCAGATTCCATGCGGCGTGATGGTCATGTTTTTGTGTTCATATCAAATAATTCAACCAACTCATTGCGACGATGATGTTTCAGCAGTTAAATGGTGGTGGTAGTTGTAATTAGAAAATGATAAAACACTATACTTATTTTGTATGATTTAGTGCTTTGCTTGTTTCTGTTCCTTTTTCCTTAACAACGATAACCCAGCACGAATGATTGCTCAATTAATCCGTCATGTTAATGCTTGTTAATTCATTCCTCGATAATGTCAAGCACGCTTTTACCACCTGCGACGATTGTCTAATCAGGCTTCGACAAATTGATAATAAAGCCACCCATCGTCTATCATCACCATTTCTTATGACCGTTTTTTATTGCCATATTTGTTCACACACACACACATAACAGCACACACTCGCACATACGATCGGTCCCTCTTTCCCTCTATCGGAGCTGTCGGTTGAAGCGCTGCCCACCCCTACTAGCCACTTTATCATTTCGACCGCCCCGAACGACGAAAGACTACAACGAACGGCTAGAAGACGAACCGCCAAACGATGTGTGAAATATGCAAATGAAATGCCATGCTTTCGCGTTTCGCGGTGTGCGGGAGGCCTGGTTGTGTGTGTGTGTGGTGAAACGCGTGATGCGTTTTCCCATATATTACCGTCGTAAAACAGCACCACCGGCAGCTGGCAGTGACAGAAACATGGTGCTGACGACCGGCTTCACGACTGGCTGTGGCCGATGGTTGTGTGCCACCTGTGAAAGAAAATTAATGTTTCAAAGCGTTCCAGTTGGGTCTGCAAAGGAGAGAGCAATTGAAGACGAAAGGATTTATTTCACTTCCTATCGCCGTGATTGAGATATGCGTCTTTGCTTGATCGTTGGTTTTATTTACACACAAATGAAGCCAACAGCTCGTTTACCTTCAAAACACGTTTTTGGGGGGGTGGTACAATTTAAAAAGAATCCTCTTTGATACAACCATAGGTGTAGAGATGGGTCTTTGATGGCGCTACTGCTGCTTTTGTGCTGACCTTCCCTTGACCTGTGGCTGGCAGGTTTGATCCACGTTCGGAGCGTGTGGGTGTGTGGGCGCTTCTAAAAACAGTTCCAAACCGAGCGTGCCGCCCAAGACAATACACCACGGATGGTCATCTATCCCTTCCTGGGGGGCTTAGCCGGCTCGTGCCCATGATTCACGTTTGCCCGCCGTACGATTGACGTTGATGGTAAGCCGTGAAAGAATGGCCCCCGCTGCCCAGACTGCCCAGCCAACGGGTCAGGGGACAACCATCATTACGTGCATCAAAGCGTAGCGGAAGCCGTGCCATGAAGTAGGGTGTTTGCTTCTGCGCGCGATGTTTTGAGGATTTGGATTGATCGATGGCGCTGCTGTGTGCTGGTAGATGTCAGCTGGCGAATGCAGGCGTATGCTCGTTACACTCTCGTTACACATTTCTGGTCGCTATTAGATCTTCATTCGCGCACGGTATTCGAGTGTGCCACCGGGTGGCAGGATGTGGGCTGGCAGAAATTGCGCACTGGTACGTTTTGGTGTTCCGCCATCAAGGTTGGGGCATGGTTTGACCCTTAATTACAACCTTTCAAGTGCCGGGGCGAGAGTGCACTGAAGACGATGCACACCGAATAAGGGAGCGGTACAGCTGGGCCGCGTTTGGTTGGGAGTATGTGGCCGTGAACTTTTTGTGACGGTGCAATTTGGTCGCTTTACTACCGTGCGGGATGATGTAAGGAATGGAGCTGTATACATTGTCGAGTCGTATAATTTCGGGCAGGGAGTGTGAAAAAGCATACGCTTGATATGTTTTAAATTAAATCATATACACTTTCTTAATACTTTAACAGAACAAAATGGAACTTAAACCACCTATCCAAAGTCTCCTTCAATACATGAATTAAAAAGGAATTAGTTTTTAACAGCTAATCACCCACATACCGAACGCTGCAATTAACATGCTTGTTGCCATTTCCGCGCACCGCATGAGATGCACTTACAGAAGTCATTTGAAATAATTTACGACCATTAGTCGACACGCGCTTTATTGGGCGTCGAGAGCCCGTACCCAATCGATAGTGCAACATTTTAATTAAACTCCGGACAGGATATATCTTTAAGCTTAACGTCGCCGTAACCGTCGTAAGCCCGCTAAAGCTTATCCCCATTCGGAATGGCCCTTTGGGGCGAGCTACGCAGCAAAACCGTCCGGCGAAGGGTAACTCCCTTTCAAACGATACTTTCGCTCGGAACCCTGTTTAGTGGGCAAAATTAGAACACATGTTCGCCTGTCCGCGCTGTCCGAATTGGAAACGCAACCCCGGCACAAGGTATCAGGGACACACACACACACACACACACTCTGGCAGACTGGCAGACAGAACACGCAAACGCACAGCGCACAAAACGCAACGACTGCATTCACCCGCAAGAACCCGCCACTGCGAGTAAAGGGCTCGAAAAAAACAGGGAGGGACGATGGACGATCGCGAATCGAATGCTGTGGAGAGCATCGTAAATCAATTACACCCTGACTGCTTACCAAGCTCCACCCGCTCGCCCGTTCCCGTGTTTCCTTCCACCCTTTGGGCAAAACCTCCGGGACAGAGCCGGGCTGCCGTATATTGAATTACACATGTTAATCCTTTGTAAATAATCTCTAATTCAAATTACCACTGGTCCGACGGGGACCGTTCGTCTTGTCTTGGGAGTTTGTTCGACTGTGTACTAGTTTTGCGGTATTCCCCGTTTCACCGCCCTGCCACCTGCCGTCAGTGCTGCCATTGTGGAAGCTATCGATAGGAAAATTTATTAAGTCTACTCAACCAAAACGTACACCATGAAAGTGAAACCGAACCGAACCGATCGATCCAATGCGAACAATTGACCGGGGCGAATTTCTTCGTCACAACGCTTGCCCGGGCGATCGCAGCAACGCAGCGAGCAACACGCGACACGACGCGACGCGGGTTGCCGGAATTGGGCTGCTGCCTCCGAAAACTGTTCGCTCCTTCCTGGGCCGGGTGCCGGACCTAGACAACCGAGTGTGCGTTGAGGGCCGGGCGGTTGATCGGTCACAAATTACAAATCCGCACCTTCCGTGAGCGAACGCGCGCGCGCGCGTTACACCCGATCTGGTGCGGGCGATTGGGCCGCGCGTGAATAAATAAAATGGAAATTTATTAACATGTAGCCAACTGTAACGTAGGCTCTCTTCGGTGGAGACGTTGGGAGGCTGACTAGCTGGCTGGTACCGTTGCGTACTCTCGTGCGCGCACTACTGCTGCTGCAACGTCTCGCTGTGGAGATAGGTACATAAATAATGGGGACGTAACTGGTGTGAAGAATTTTTCGATACGATCAGCATACGCAGACGGGTGCTGCTGTGTGGTTTTTGTGGTACAGAGAAGTATACACTGATAGTTGCAAGAGCAGTTGAGGGGTAAATTGTTTGGGAGGAATGAGATTGTTTGGTAATTTGGATTTGGAGAGGGGGAAAATGGACACAAATCTTGCCATAGATACGTCTAAATGCATTTTTAGAGCGAATGATATGAAGCTGTTGATTACTGACGGTGCAAATTCTAACAATTCTCAATTAATTGTCTCTTTTGTAGTTATTAGTGATAAGAACGTCCTGAAAAGATATCGTTTCAGCTATTTTAGAGGCATATGAGTCAGTCAATGATGAGGTATAGCTGAATTCGCAGCAATAAAATACGATCAATTTTATTCTTGTTTTATGATCTTTCAAATAAAAAGCCTCGAAATTAAGCTAAAATAAACAATATCAATTTCAAATTCAATCTCAAACTATGTTCTTTTCCGTATTCAATCGCCTCACGGTCTGTTATTACTTACCGCACGTGCCCGTGACCGGTTTGGATGGGTTTCTACCGTACTGAAAAAAGAAATCATACTCCCGTCTGGCTAGTGTTTGTAGATCTGCGCCTCGCGAAAGCATCACCTCCCAATGCATACCAGCAACTTAACCAGTATCACTGGCGACGGTGATGCAGCAAATAAAAACGGCACCACGGCACCAGATGCAACCAGCTGCAGGAAAGTGAAGCGATTGAAAAAGAGAGGAAAGAAAAAAGAGTAGACAAGAATGCAGATTAAATGCATGTAATTTTCCTATATTTCATCATTTATGTCATAATTCCAAACCCGTGCGCCACACCGCGACTCTTTTGCTCCTTTTGAAATCGGAGGCTGAGAAGGCCGAGTGTGTAAGTGATGCCGAGTGTCAGGCCGGCATAAAGTACGTGTGCGCCATGCTCTGCTTTTTATCCGTCCGTCTTGTACGAAAGATTTGCACACACATTCCGCCTATTTCCCCCTGGAGGGTTAAGAAAATCGTAGTCACCTTCAGCTGCACGGCGCGTTGGGTAATGTGCACCGAACCCGGTGCACAGGTTTCGTACGTGTGCGCATAAAATCAGTGTAAAAATCATGCTAATACGCGCTCATTTCACGCTTGCGATCACCCTTCGTACCGTCCGGGCGACGGGTGTAGTGTATATCCGCTCATCTCGGGTCGTACTAGTTTGGGCGCACACTTTACCATAGAGTCCGACCATAGGGACAGGCGACAAGCACACAAAGATGAGGGTCATAAAATTTTAATTTCCCTCCCTGTCTCAAAACCAGCTGCCTACGGTCTAGTCACCGACGCTGGCGGAAGGATGTTGCGATCGCGTGCGTTGCATGTTTGCGTCCGGTGGTTGCACATTACCCCCGCCTGGAATGTGCGCATTTCCCATTCTGTACGACACGACGGGAGCTCATCGATTGCCGATAGACGAGATAGAGCGATGCACACACACACACGCAGAGAAATGGCGCGTTCTGCACGAGCGTGGAGAAACTAGTTAAATTATTAACGTACAGCCACATCGCTACACGCCATAACAAGCGATTGGTCAACAAAAGACTTCGGACAGGAAACGAACCTCCGGTCGTGCAGACGCAGAGTGCTGTCCAATGCAAGGGCGCGCGATAAACCATTGGCGGTGGTTATCGGTGGTGTAGAATGATTTTGTGTCTTGCATAATCGCTCCATGCTGCTTGCTGCTTGGGCGGTTAATGTTACGGCCGGTACGGGCGAGTGTAATAAACTGAGGCAAGGTTTTCTCCGCGCAAAGATTACTGCTCATGCCTCTTCCGTACAGGGAGACCTAGCTTGTCCTTCTCCCAGCGCGCAACTGTCTTCAGCCAACTGACTACAAGTGAAATAAAAGTTTTCGGGCGCCACTAAAACAGCAGCCCATTCTCATCCCGCGTGCGGATCGTTGATCGCGCTCCCTCCCATACAGGGGCAGGTTGGGCAGACCGGGAACAGACGAATCATATGTTTATAAGTTTATGACGACAATAATAATTAGGCGATCGTTTTGGGGAGGGAAAATTTTTATATATCCCCGGCGCAGCGCCGCTTGTGAGCTCGTCCACTGATGTACTGATGTGCGGTTGTTTCGTTTTGCTAATTTGCATAATTCACTATTGCACCAATCAACCCGTAAAACGGCGCAGCAAAACAACTGTATGCAGTTTGCAAGCTTGGGAAGGATTTTGCTGCCCAGTTTTTTGTTGTCGTTGACTGTATTCTTCTTGTAGCATCGCCGTCTTCGGTTGGCAGCATCTTTCGCCTTTCCACGTGTGTGGTTTGTGTGTGTGCGGAGGGCTCTAGCAGCGAGGGTAGTTTGGGATAATGGTTTCCATTTTTGGAGATGCTTGCTTCACTCGCGCGCTCGAGGGACACGATTACCTTGCGCGATCGATCTCATCCGGCCGCACGGCTAGGGAAGTAAGCCATTCCTAATATGAGCGAAATTTTGGTAAGGATTTGCGCATTGTTGTGGATCGATTCGGCTAAGGGTTATTTTTTCGAAGCATTCGTTTCAGAACGAGCAGGAAGTAGAGACGACAACACACTGTCTTACGGCTTACGGCTAATTAGTGTGTATTGGCGTGGTTGCTGCTTGTAAATCCTGTCCATATTGGGGCGGCAGAGCGAACAATTCTCCCATCCAGCTGTCCACCTTCTTGTCCAAACGTGATGAATCAACGTGATGTGTTTGATCTTCTAGTTTGAATTGAAATATCCAATGCCTGACAGCATACTTTGAAAAAGGCGTTTGATTCTAGCAAACAATGAATATTTCAACGGAAACAAAAACAAACATCGGCTAGAAGTTGCTTAATCTTCCTCTCGTTTGACCCGGACAATCTGGTGCGGATTTGTGATTCTTAGCTTTGCGACATCAAACAATCTCCTACCCTCTTCCTTCTCGTCTATTTGAAACATCGCCGACAGGTTTCACAACTTCCTTATGCCTTCCTTTTTGCCCGGGTGGTGCTATTATCTCTTCGAATGCATACCGTCGGTTTTTGTTTGTCCCCTGTCCACCGGCATCCTATGCACGGAAACACACAACACAATGCTCCATTTAGCCGCTTGCCGAATGCATGTTATTTTGCATTCAGCCAATCTCCATCCTGTTGCCATTTAATGCAAATTAAATCATAAACCAAGATCAACCAATATGGTGGGCTGCGCAAGCTGGACCATTTCAAAGCAGCGGCGCGAATAGATGATGGTTGATTTGAGTGTTGACGGTGTAGAAGAAATTGCTGTTGAAAGTGGAAGGCATAGAGCGAATTGAGTGAGCAGCAATGGGACAGATAAGCCAGTACGACAGTAACCATGATACACATTGAAGTACATTTACTGTACCATTCAAAATCACGGTGGACATCAAAAATCGTGAAAATGTAGCTCTGATCTCTGATGTTGCTGTAATAGCAAATAGGACAGTTTGCAAAATAAATGACACAGATTTGATAATCTTTGCTGTGGTGAGGGGGTTCGTGTCTTATTGTTGCGTTCAAGTTGATTGTTTCTGATCGGCGTCTTTGAGACAGATTATGACATTTTATGCTTTTACCGACCGCAGTTGACGTATTTAAGATTGTTGTTTGTAAGCTTGCAACATGCAGAAAGTTTAGAAACTCAAAATGCTCAAATGCAATAGATGAAAGCTCGTTTTTCTAAGAAATTGTCCTATCCTCTTGACAGAGTGTCTACCATTTCTCACCTCACCGCTTGATGTAATCAGATCTCGCTGACTTTTAATCCTTTACCTTTCCCCCCCTCCGCTAGCTGCAAAAACTCGCTGAAAAGATCTAATTGAATTTTCAAACTCGTGCATCCTCGCACAGAACGATTAATGCTGCTAGCAACATTATGGCCGGATAAGATCATAAACCCCAACCTCCGTTTCTAACTTGTTCGTCTCACCCGGGTCATCCGTTGAGGCAGAGAAAACACATTTGACGATCGGCGATCGATTTTTCACCCGCGCAACGATGTGATTGCAGCAGCAACAGCAGCAACAGCAGCCGCATCAGGCAGCAGCAGAATCACTGCACCGCACTCTCTCATTCCCGCTGCTATTTCAATTCCGTGCGCATTATTCTTCCAAATCGCTTCCATATATTTCCCTCCCATCGCCCATCTAGCGGGGACCATTTAAAGCCTGGCCTGGGTCGCGTCACGAACCCCGTACGAAAAAGGCCAGCAACAACAAAAAAGAAGCGTAACGGCACGCGATCTTATCGGCCGGCGAATCGACTGAAGATGATCTCGGGTTACATTTAGCTGTTCGGATATCATTACAGCAGCCGGCAGTACCGAGCACATCGCGCTCTATTCCGGCCGCGTCCGTGCGCTGGTGGCGAATTGGAATAATAAAGTTATGCGCACTGGTGTCGGTCCCAGATGCCGGAGAGGGTGGCTCGTGTGGGCCTGTCCCGCACACGGTAGGACATACCGATCGGAATGGGGAAGGGGGACCAAAAACTTAAACGTTTCACTAGGCTGCGCACCCGGCTGGTACCGTTTAGGTGTTCAGCTGCTTTTCGACTACCGACCGAGAGCACTACGCCTGTTCCTAGACCGCTGCTGGTTCGGAGGAGTGCAGACCATGCGCGGAGCACGGTGGATGGATGGAATTTATGATCCACCAGAGTCAAACCCCCGTAGCATATTACCCTCAAGACAGACCGAAGCGTTCCAGTTATTGCTGTTTTGCTGTTATAAAGTGCTTTTAACGACTCTTTTGAGCTAACCAGTTTCACTCTCTGGTGTGCTGCGATGTCGAAACGTGTTAAAGGAGGAGAATAGTTTTGCAGCCACGCGATCAAACGCTAACGTGACCGCAAGCGCAACTGCGGTCTTATCGATAGGTAAAACATGCTATGCGATGGGTGAGCGCTCGTTTAGCACTGACTGGGCTACTACTTTCAGGGACACGGTTTTTTTTGGGAAGCAGGTACCGTTTGGGCTGCATCGCGATATTCCCTTTTGACCTCGGTGCAATCGTTTCGCGCTCTATTAGTGTCGTTTAGTGGAGCGTGTGGCGTAGGTATCGAGGACAGTTTGTGAACTCAAATTCAACGATCACGTTAATAGGTACAAATGTGTCGATCTGATTCGAGGTCTTTTCTTCCTCTTTGAGTGTTATTTGTACCTATGTTTTTCATTTTTTTATTCTAATACCTTAGTAATAAAATGATACCTAATACCTTTGTGATATCTTTTTAGATGGCAACATTAAACTAAAGATCAAGTTTTATAAATGCTGAAATTCAACGAAGATAAACTTAAGGTATCGTAGAGTCCCATGTAAAGCAGGAAATGGATTATAAAGCCATCACAGTTTATTCTGCACCGAAAGTGCAAATCCAATAACAATCCACTTCATTTACATTGTCTCAATTGAATAGTGCCATCAACTTTATCACACCTATTGCGCGACCTTTTTCCAGCTGTCGATCGTTTTGTGCTTGCCCTCCATCGGGGGAAAAGGGTCACCATCGCCGGGAGCTTCTATTCTTCATCGTTTGCAATGTTCGAGCACTGCGCCCGGAGCTGCCCGGCTGGCCAGAAGCATCGCATAAGCGGCACAGTTCGCAAATCGTTCGCACCAAGGCAGCTGCTCGGGCAGGTCAGCTTCAGCAGGCTCCCGGCGGCAGTAATGGTCAGAAGTCGTAGCCGTTAGGTCACCTAACTGATCGCCAGCAAAAGGTCGCACCGAAGTTGATCTTCCGGATCTGAAATGGCAAGCGATAGGGTAAGAATTTAGTTCGGTACTCATCTGTAGCAAACATCCATCGGAGCGAGTGAGATGGACAACAAACTCCGTCCAGAAGACGTTCCATGGCAGAAGTTCACTAAATGCTGACGGCATTCTTGGCTATAAGTCACTGTTCCGAGCCAGTGTCCGAGTCGTGGCGTTGAGGTGAAAGTTCGGACGTCTCCGACCGACCCCGAGCACAGACGCACACACAGACACACACTGCAAGCAGTTCAGAGCATGGCCTTCAGCCTTCTGTCGAAACGACGTGACCCATTTTGCGAACGACTAGCGAGATGTGGTTGTTGTTGTTTCGCTGGATTTTTTTTTTTTTTGCAGTCACCATTCTCGTCCCCAGCAAAACGCGGATCGGCTTCATATCGTACCGCCCTCTGGTGTTCAAATTACCGTACCTGCAATCGACACCCATTTCCTCCGCAAGTTTTGCCTTCACCGTCACCACACCCTTTACAGCATCCTCCTCCCTCGCCACAAATACGGGTCAGATTTCAATCAGCGATGCTTTCAACGCACGGCCGCCCCGAACAGAATGACAAGCGAAATCATCTGTGGCAGAATCTAATGATTATGCTGCGCACAGTGACCACAGCAACATTGATTCGCGCTCGTCAGTCGCTCGTCCCCGGGTGCCCCAGTGCTAGCACGCATTGCATAACCCACGCACCACGTGATTCGGGTCGCGGTTTCGAAGGCGCGCGAGTAAACACAATGCACTCGCTGGAGGATTCTGAACCAATCCGACCGGGCAAACGGAGCAATACAACCACCCTCGCCCAGGGCGTTATGCAAGCGCCAGCGAACGCGTGCGATGCTGAAAAGTCGGGTGTTTGTGAAAATTGTTATGATTATAATTTAATCAGTTCAGGCTGCTTTGCCAGTCGTAACAATCGGCCTTTGGAGCTGCTTTGGGACGTTTGAAACGCATTGGCGCATTGACGGGCTCTCGTAGGACACCGTCTCTTATTAGCCACTTTGAGATCGATCGCGACGTCGCTGGTACGCACTTTCAAACCGACCGATCACCCCGATCGGTCAATCGGTTGGGGAGTGGAATTCAATAAGCTTTTGCTTTATGGCGCGTGTAGAGCTTGTGGCTCGTGGAGGGCGCACAGGGTATCATACACCCTCAAACGCTAGACGGATCGTTTGAATCCGACACAATCCAATGACAATGCATCTCTTACGCATAATGCGTTGCGCGAGGGGGAGTAGACCCCTTTTGGACAGAAATGTCACGTCTCGTCTAGGGCGTCTGAAAAGAGCCACGCTAACGCATGGGGTGGAGCACGGTCTTAATTCGCTGCGCTTATCTCGGCGCTGGTTGGATGGAAATGTCTCAGCTGGGGCTTTAGAAGTTGCATTTGCAGACCCGACGATGTCACGATTAGCCGTTCAATTTCAATTCTCCCCCATGATGTGATGCACATCAAATGGGGTGGCGTCTGGTTAAATGTCAAATGTGGACATCATTGTGGAGCTCATGCTGGAGGACACTCTTGCATGAGAGAAAGAGAGAAACATGAAAAACCGCCACCTAAGTGAGCGATGGTTCACGCATATCTTGTGTCCTCCGAAAGCGGATCCACTCTATTTCTAACCTCACTCAATTACACCACAAACAAGATCACAAAACCGCACCCGACCAGACAATGGCCGGTCGTACCGGGCATGGTCACTCATAGCGAATCGGTCTGCATGATGATTTTCGGGTTTCTTTGGGATCTGAAGATCAACTTCATCTCGTCTTAACCAGGTAGTGATCAAGTTGCCTCCGTCCGCCTCACTTACCCGAAGCGCTCCCGACATTGGCCAGACGGTGATGCTGGCTCGGTTAAGCGGTTAAGTAGCGTGTAAGTGGATATTGTTATGCATTTGCCGAAAGCGCTTCCCTCCCTCAGCAAAGAACGGACAACCATAACAACAACAACGACACACACAACAGCAACAAAAAATGAGCTCAACTTCAAAGTGTACCACTCCGTTGATCCGACATTGGTTCCTCCCTCTCCCGGTGGCTCGGGATTACCACGTTTGGGGGGGAAGTTAATTTATAAAGATTAATTACCACGATACGGATGCGGAATCTAGGTGTGAGTTTATTATTCCATCATTTGTCATTGTCCGGGTGTACGCGGGTGCGTCACTATTTGGGTAAAGCTTGTTCTGCGTTGGTTTTGTACGGCGTTGTTTTATCGTTTCTAATATCTCTATCCCCTTATTCTACACTCAGTTCATTGACAAAACAGAGAGAACACATTAGTGGAATCCTTGCCAGAACACACCATAGCAACTACAATGTAAAACCGATCCGAGCCCGAGTGTTTGGGACCACTTTGGAGGTTACCTATTGACCCCCTGCAGCGGGGCAGCTGAAGCAGTTTGGTGCGCCTTTTCCAACGCTTGACCTTTACTTCCTGCAGGGTACGGCGTACCGATCTAACCTGGGCGTGCTTCCCTGCGGAGGGTTTGGGCAGAAATTATGGCATCAAACGCGGGTGCCCTTCCAAACGGCGGCAGCAATAATGCAGGAAGTGTAGCAATCCCGATTGTGTAGCAAACTGCAGCCCCCATACTGCGCTCACCCCACAAGCATAACTCACGACTTGCGCCGATTGCGCTTCTGGGCTGGCGATCTTGCTGGAGTTGTCGCTGTCGAAACGGTGGCTACTTCGGGTGGAAGAGCTCACCCCGGAACAGGAGCGCAGCCCGTGGGGACAGAAAACACCGTGCGTTCCGCGCTGCTACTGCTGGGTCGTTGGAAGACAATATGCCGTCTAGATCGATCAGCGGCGCGATGCGCGACAGTGTAACCGATTGCAGCCATTCCGGGTCTGGGGTCGCGGGGGAGCTTCCGTGTGTTCCGTGAAATTTATCTCGTTATATTTCTGTCATGATGTCATGCGATGCAAGATATAAGGCAAACTGTTCTTTTACTACTAAATGTTCAAAGACAACAGAGATCGTTGAATTTGGTTGGAGTTCGTTGGAGTTCGTTGGAGTTATAGACTTTAGAGCGTCTTATCACATTCTGCAGTTGAACGGGTTTGAACAAAGTGAATTGCAACTTAATCAACACAAAATATGGATATCAGTCTGCTATTTTAAAAGCAATGTAATGATAGTTCAATAATTTTAATTGATATTCCACTCTCTTACTTGCTGCGTTAAGGACATATCCTAAATTTCATTTGATAAAACGCAATGACCAGCGACAAAAAGCAATAGCTATCGGTGTACCCCTACAACTAGTTTCGTAGTTATATTTATGCTAAATATCTCCCGCAAACACGCTCAATGCTTAAGTTCCGGCAGCAGCTCGCCTGTCCGATTTCCAGCAGTGCACAGCATCAAACCAAACGGACCCAACTGCCCGCCCTATCGCGGGTGTAATAATGTATCCTAGCGGTGCTGTGATAAAGAGTGCGCGATACAGTCCACGACCACGCCATCGCACGTGTGGGGGGACACACTCACCGGTATCCTAACGAATGGCGGTGGCTGACTGTTTTTATTGCCCTACCGTCACTCGCGAGCGGTGTCTAAAGAGTGTGTCGAAATATTTTCCCATTTCTTGAAATTGTTTTATCAAAACAACAAGCTCCGCACAGCGAGACCAATGATACCTATGCCTATGTACAATGCTATCTCGTTAACGTATGGAGCAAGCCAGCCAGAAGGGCTGCAGAAACCTACTTCATCGTTATTAGATTATTGAATTGCAATTGCAGAGGCAACGCAATAGCCCGAGATAGCCCCATAAGCAACAGCCCCATTTCGGACCTAGTCCAGTCCGATTTCTGTCGCCTTTGCGGCCGTAGTTTGCGGAGGAGTTTGCTGCAAAACTTATGGACTTTATCTAGCATCCACGCTCTAGTCGGCCGCTGTAGTACGGCTTTTCTTCGCCGAGCGATCGCAACCCTCCAACCGAACAAGGAAGATTACATCCGATCGTAACAAAAGAAAATCTTACAATGTTTACGATCGCGGGTACGATATTAAAAGTTCATATTTATGGAAGATGACTTTCGAAGTGGAAGAAAGTTCGCGCAGTCTAACTGTTACTTCCCCCTGTTTTTTTTATTATTGCTGTTCAATGTGTCGCATAAAGTGTCCGTTCGGTTTTGCAAAGATGCATAGCGTGATCTAGCCGAGATCTTCACCAACGCTAGGATCGCTTTGCCGGATCGCTCGATCCCTGCAAACACCGGGCATGCCCAGTAAAGCATGGCGACACCGTGCCTACGGCGCATGTGGTTCATTGTCTCCGGTCCGACCCGACCGAGCCGCATCATATTTTGTCCGGAACGTATGAATTTACGATACAAGCAGCGCAGCAGCAGCTACGAAACTGCACGGAAAATAGAGAATCGCAGCGATCGCGTTTGCATCGCCTCTCGATTTATGGTGCTCGGGGGAAGATAATTTTTCCCTCCGAAGAAGTGCAGCCAAGTAAATCCACCTCAACAGGGACAACAGCATCCACCCGGGGGGAGGGAGGAGTGTCGGCGATGAGCGGCGGAAAGGGATTGAAATATTGTTTTAAAATTTACATTCAAACCTTCTACCGAACCGTTTGTCACACAGTGGCTGGAACGCTCGATCCCATAACTCATGCCACTCTATCATCCTGATCATGATCAATTACTTCTATTGCTTTCCAATAATGCAGTACCCAACCGGTAACGGCACAAACCGGTGGCAATGGCTTAATTAACGACTTTATTATAATATCAATTCACCAATGCACCAATAGTAAGGTTCCAGCTCCATCACAGACCCTACCGGGTGCTCGTAGACTGACCTCCCACAATATAAGTGAACGATTGGAATGAATCTACTCCGGCCGGTGGCGCCCTTTTTGCATAAGCATGATGGATGACTTTTGGATTTGAAGTATGTTCTATTAAACTGCACTAGACGGCTTATGCGACTGTGCATTCTACATTGTTGCTAGCACCAGCACTCAGGGCAGGGCTGTATCGACAATCCCGCCTCCCAAAAGTCCCATGTGCGAGGTGTTGATTAATATGCGCACAAACAAACGATACCGAAAGCGTTCTTTGCAATTACGGTGCAGTTTTAAATTGTCGCACAAGAGCTGCTTGGAGTGGGACTGTGTGTGTGATGCGTGGCGCTTAACTTCCGCTAACCGTTCACCTGGAAGGAGTGTAAGCCGGTCCGCATTCCTAATTGAGTGAGGCTGTCGTGAGTCGGTGTGCTCGCTGACTTCATGCCGGGTTCCCTCGAATGCGGATGCGTTTGTCCACCAACGACATCCGCTATGTAATAGCTGAGTGATCGAAGCTTGAAGTTGTTCTAGTTGCGCACCAAAAAGAAAGGTGAAGTGTTTCTTGTAGCAAATGAATCACAAAGTGGGTGGAAAACGTAATTGTCCGTAGGATGTTATAGGTCAGGCTTAATGCTGGTCAACGTAAGATACCCTATAATACACGGTTTCTTGGTAATGCGTTATTATAAGAAACTCAGGGCATTAATAATGATAGAACTTATCATACAATTCTTTGAAGTAGATGTTGACTCTTTCAATTACGTAGTTTGATTTTTGAACAGGTTTATGGCTCCATTTTAATGTATAACATCAGACCACAAATTGATCTATACTGCCAATCCTAGAAGATATCAAAAATGAGTAAAAATAACTTTGAAAAATTGCATAATAATAAGCATATCTATAACCTAAACACAAGAACCAAACATCTAACTTCAAGCAAACTAATAACGACCCTATTTAGACAGGCTTCTCTCCTCCATCATTCCCGTTCGAACCTACTGCCTTTCTACATCGCTTCCGTATCACGTGCTACACCGTGCCGTGAACCCATCAGACGTCCGTGAGGGCACCCCATCAGGTCGTCCCACAACCAAACTCGTGACGCGTGGTTCACGCTCCAACCTACTCGCGTTGCACTCATATCACGCTGATTAGAAAATCAGTTCAACATACCCACGCACACACACACCCTCAGACACACACGAGCTCATTTTATTTGAATATCGTTTCGTTTGGATCCGTTTGCGTCGGTTGATTGTTTTGATATGATTTACGGATCCGGGCAGCACCGGACACCCTCTTTCCGAACACGAACATCACGCGTTGGCGCACACATCCACATGTCATGGAAACACCCGGAGATGGACAACAAGCGTGTATCGTGCAGGCTGTGCTGGCTGGGGCACTGCACGGAAATCCCTACTGACAGTTTTCATTGCTCCCGCTACATCCCGGGTTGTGGAAGTCGGTGGCTCGTCGGTCCGGTGAAGTGATCGGAGCGATACCGAGAAGTCCGAGACCGAACCAATGTTGTCGTTCGCCAAAGTCCGCATTCTCGGCCGTCAACACCGATTAATCAAACTGGAGCGTAGAATGACTCGCCGGGACGGACTCGTTCGGTTGGCCCAGTGTAGTCGGCAGCAGCCGAGATGTGAAGGTGGCGTGGCGTGTCTGATTCCAGCTAAGCGTAAGTCGTTTTTTTTGTCTGTGTTACGGCTACATGCACGACATTGAACGGCAACGGCAAAATGGAACGGGAGAGCAGCTACATCCTTTTTGCTGCGAGACTTTGAAGTGCTCTTAAGAATGAGGAAGTTAGAAATTGGATCAAGGTTCTGGCATCCTTGAGGTGGAGCAAGCTTCATACTATTACGCTTTTATTGATAATCATTCTGTTAGAGATTGTTGTGGACTGAAAATAATGATTAAAAGCGAGCATTACAGACAAGATTTAAACGTTCCAGTGGAGTGTATCATTTTATTCGTAACTATTTAAAGGTTTCAAGTGTTTCAACAAGATTTCAATGATTAAAATCGACAAGGAGCTTTGAAATCTTCTTCAAACATAATTTGTGTTTGTATATTAATCAATACTTTGGATAATCAATGACCTTAATTCCACTTCATATCTCCTGAAGCAACCATTCTCCATTCACCTGTCCATCATCACTTGAAGCATCGAATAATTTCATCTTCTCTTCTCCTGCTCACTTCAAATTCCATTTCAGAAGATGACGCCAGAATAGCAGACAGCCGAAGCTAACTTGTGGCAATTAAAAATCACTTAACCGATCAACCTGCGCCGGAGACGATCCATCCTTCCATCAACTTCACAACAGAGCCTCAGCCCCAAAGCAGCAGCATTATCGTAATCGAAATTGAGGGTTAATTGGACCACTCGAGCACCCACCGCACGGTGGAATTGAATAACGGTGCAGCACACCTTCCTAATGCCGTCTCCGAACGGCTTCGAGACGAGAGCGAAAGTCTCCCCGGATCAGTTTCCAAACGCCCGGCGGCACCATTCATCAGCTAGCGGGCGGACTTGAAGACCGTAGATGTCCTGTGATGGGTGTGTTTTTCTGGCGAAAGGGATCCAACACTCGATTCGCCGTGTCCGGTGAAAGCTTCTGACGGATGAAAATTGATACGAAAGAAATCACATTACCCAATCTACCCCACCTTAATGCTCAGTTTCATTAAGCCGGGGTTCATCTTCAATTTTGCAAGTCTCTTGTCGGTCAAACTCAAGAGCACAAAAAAATACCCATCCCAGAGACGAATAGTTTCGATTAAGGTAAACGATACCCCTTTTTAAAGAGAACTGAAAATAAACTCCGTCTTACAGGAAAGGACATCGGTTTTGAGGCTTCAAAAAACAACAAGCGCATCCCACAGCCGGGCGTTGTTGGAATGAAGAAATTATTTGCTCAAAAGTCATCCCGAACGCTGCATTTTCTGGTGCACACCCCGGCCAGCACAGCAGGCTTTTCACTGGTATCGTTTTTTTTTTGCGCAACTGCAACTGATTTCGAATCATTTAATAACGAGCCCTTGGGACACGAGTGAGTGCGCGCGGCTACCTTTTAATGTTTTCATATTTTTCTTCCGTCGCCCACCAGGTCGGGGCCTACAGAGCGAATCGCGCACGGCTGGGGCGAACTCTGGCGGCTCGGGCAGGGATGATTACGCGGCATCGTAGCAGTCCGTTGGCTTTGATTTCGGTAAATTTGTTTGGTTGGATTGAGTCAATTAATTTTCGGCATTACCCGGCGGCTCTGGACGGGCCCAAAATTTTGGTACTGCTCCGCTTTTTGTCGTTTTTTTCCCCTGGAAGTTCCCTTTGAACTGCTCCGTAGTAACGCTCCAACCGCTCGATCATACTTGGAAAAGGAGGGAGATAGAAGACGGAGAGAGGAGCGAAAAAAAAGCTGCACCAGACCAGTTATGCGCCCGCCCCAAAACACCTTCGTCATGCGCTTGTTAAGAATGTCTTCAGATCTTGCTCGGTCGCGTAACCACGGCCACGGTCCGCTGCCGGTGGCTGCCGGTGAAAAGATAAGAAAATTGATAACCACCACTATCGGGACCATTTTTAATGATATCTTGCCAATGGGAGGACGCACAATTCGGGCTGCTCTCGAGCTGCTGCTGCTGCTGCTGTTGCTGTCGTGCTGGGCTCGCGGGAAGATAAATAGTGCAATTTTAATTGATGGCGAGAAGATTCATCATAACGTTTGCAGGACCGGGTAAGTGATGGCAATAAAATAAAAGAAGGCCGCCAGAGAAGCCGCAACGGACAGTCGCAGTCGAAAGCGCACCTCCGAAAAGCGTCCGGATGAGACCGGGGCGAAAAAAGCCGTACAATTAATCGAGCAATCTTGCGCCTAAAGTGGGGCCCCAAGCCGCTGCGGGTGATTATGCTGCGCGAGCTTTGCTCTTTTTTGAGGTGCAGAAATTTAGGAAAATCATATCTGAAGGTGCGAATGGCGTGATTTGCACGTAATTACGAGCGATAAAAAGAATATTATAAAATTCCGTTATGATAAACGGTGGGAGCAGGGCGGCTTTTCGGCTCGCCGCGTCTAGTTAAGGGTAATTTCGGTTCAACTTTATCTTCCGCAAAACGAATGGCCGATCGGATGATAGTTTCGCACAAATGGAAGATATGAGGTAGTTAAGACGCTGGTTTTGAGGGTAAGAAATATGCGAAGAATACAAAGAAGTTCTTACCAACTTAAGGAAATCCATCTTCAAGTTAAATTATCCTTCAATGTTATACCACACTCCCTTTCGCCATGATTAACATTGTAGCATGAATTCCTGTTTATAAGCGTTCGTTGTATTCAATCATCTCCTCATCATCCTCCCGCCTCCTTGCGCGTATCCACGCAACAACGCATCCAAAACCGGGCCAACGAGCTTAACCGTAGCGGGGCAGCGATTTCGTGCCACAGTTTAGCACATTCTCGCGATCCTTGATCTCCCCAGCCGAGGCCGCACAGTTGATTACATTAGAGATAATTAGAAAAATTAAATTGCTTTCTCGGCCGGGCCGGCAAGCGTGCTCCGGTTTTCCGATGTGCTTCAAGTAAAGCGCACTGGCATTTGAATGCAGAAGCAGATTGCAGGAGGCCTCAGTTTTCTCAGTGCCGCTCTTGCACTACATCTTGACCGCTGCGTTGGCCCCAACCTGTGTGGTGATGGTTGGGCCGGTGCAATCGTTGTTGTGCATTGGCTCGATATGGCTCGTCGGGCCGGTTTTTTGTCGGATGGTGGTGGTGATGGTGAAGACAGGCGGCGGCATGCCTTTTGATAAGCCTGCGTGTGCTGCGGCCCTCCACCACCATGGGGAGGTGATAGGCAAATAATCTTCGGTTCGCTCTCGTTTTTTTTGCTCCATCGTTGCCAGTGTTTTATGTGAGGATGTGTTACGTGAGCTCGGTGCGATGATGAGATGGAGTATGCGGCTTAATTTATACTCCCTTTACCTTAAGGGTCTGCGGATCAGGTACCAGTGTGATTGCATCAAATCATCCACTGTACAGTGAGCGTCATATAAGGATAAGGAATTGATTCAATTAATTTAAGGCGAATAAACCCTCGGCACTATTTGCTTCATGTAATTTCATAGCAACAAAGTCATTAGATAACATCAAATCAAAGCAGTTACGCTGTAGCTTATACTGAATATTTAATTTAAACATTTTTACATTTTCTAGCTTACTATATATATTAGTAAACCACATTTTTTTGTCAAAATAATCCAATCAATTTCGATTGGATTATCGATTGATTTAAATGATTTCAAGCTGAAGTGTTTTCTTTACATTTTCCTTACAACAAAAAATGGCAAGATCGATCGAACAAGGCCGCCGATGAGCGTGTGCGAGGGTGGTTTATTTATTTTTTGTCGAACTCCACCGACTGCGAAGTAACATTGAGCGCTATTACTCGAGCGCTTGGCGCGATCTTGGAAAGGATCACCTCCAAACCAGTCGTCGTCGTCGTCGTCGTCGTCGTCTCCCCCAAGCCTGGCCGGCTGAGGCGGGCAGGCACATATCGTGTTTGCAGCAATAGAGCGGGAGCTCCGTGTAGAGCCTTTTTGCACAGCTTTAGGCTTCAGCCACCAAGCCACCGACCCCCACCAAACTGTTCCTCGCGCGGAGGTCGGATGTTGTATGCATATCTTCGTGTCATAGTTTCGCTGATCGGTTGAAAGCGAAAACATACATCGCCTCACGCCATCACGCCTTTCCCCCCTCGAAACCTCCCTACTCCTTCCCACTGTCTCGTCCTGCCCCTTCGTTCGAGCGTCTGTGCTGGCGATCTGACCACAGCGCGCGCACGAACCACCAGAACTAGACCCCGCGGGCCACAAGGAGTTTGCAGTTTTGCGCTATGTACCGCGTGTGTTAGACGCTGGCGAGACTTTCCGTACCCTTTTGATGATCGGGCTGGCTCGCTGGCTCTTCGATCGATTAGGTTCCTTGGTGCAGTTCAAGTGGAGTGGTATGGAAAGGTGGCCGACCCAGACACGAGGGGATGATAGAATCGATGCGCACGATCGGTCGAATCTCTTGGCAAGGCGTAGAGCGAGCGCCGGGCCATAGCAAGCAAACATACCAGGGCTCCACACACACACACACGTGCACGCACGCACGCACGCACACATCGCGCACATGCGCTCGCCGTACAGGCGGTGGAGGCCACGGCGGACGTTTGAAGAGAGTGAACGCGATACACTTTAAATTACAATCTACTACGCCTCGGGCATGGGCGTTTGCCCTTCTAATGTCGGTTTTATTATATAAATTATTCCAAACGAAAACCAAGACCGAGACCGAAGCAGGGGACCGGCTGTGTGGCCTCCTTCGGTTACGGTTCACCAAGGGGTGGGAGGGAGAGGAGAGGGGGAGGGAGGAAAGATTAGGATGGTGGACTGGGATGTTGGCGAGGAGGAGCGAAATGCTGAAAACTTGTAAATCCGTTAATGTTGATAGTATTTTGCGATGTTGCGAACTGGTTTGGTCGTGGTCAGACACTATTCTGGCCGTGGGCTTTAAGCGTGGAGATGAGGAGCGGCCATCCTCACCACCACCACCACTACCAAAGCAGTTGTTTAGTTTGTGCGATGGAGACGAGTGCGAGATATCGTTCAGGGAGAGACGACACGAATGTTGTTGCTCGGTCAAAGACAAAGAAATCTAGCGCGGTCGCGTCGGAGGACGTCTGTTGTGGTTCTTATGAAATGTGGCATTAAATTACTCAACGTCTTTAGCATATGGTACTTCAAATATGTTAAGTTCAATAATTTCAAGCTTATGAAATAGTTTCTAATTTGTTAAATATTATTGTTTGGTTATGTTGTGTTATGTGTGGTGAGAGTAGTAAGTTTTACTTAAAAAACAACCCTTTAGGCACTAAATCAACTCATTCAATTTATCAAAATCTCTAGTAAAAAAGTATTCTAGAACTCATACACCTTTTTTTCCAAGACATAACAGAATATCCTTTAAAAGAGTAATGAAGTAATGCCAAAGAAGTTCACAATGAAATCAATAAAAAGAAAACAAAATCTATTTTCTATTCAACTACTCAAACCAGATCAGATCTCCCTGCTGATGAACGATCTGCTTGCACTTGTGTGCGCACCCTGTGCTCGGTGCAGATTTATGTCTTCATGAGAAGTAACAATTTTTCAATTAACTTTTATTCAATCTGCCATAAACATATCTATCACGTGACCGGTAATAAAAGTAAATCTTTTTCCACCTTCCTTGCACTGTGCCATACACTATGGCTGCTGTGGATAGTGGGATGGGAGGCAACCATTTGGCTGGTCACATTTCCTTGAAGATACTGAAAATGATATTCCAACAGGTTTGTTAAGAAATAAATCCAGTCTTTGATCATATTAAATCTTACTTACTTATTTGACTTAATTGCATAAAAATGCTTCTCTTATTCTATAATGTATTGAATTCTCCTTAAATTCCAAACACTTTCTCACTGTGCAGGGAGTTCAAATCATTCTTACACCTCCCGGAGAGCATTCGTTCCGGCACCGGACGGTCCGGCAGCTACTTCCCGGAGGGGTCGAATCATCCACATCTTCAAGGTTGAGCCTTTCCCTACGCTAGCACTTTAAAACCCGAGCGCTCTATGGGTGTGCAGGAAATTCCTGTACTATCGCGAAGCAGCAGCAGCAACAGCCTTTGCCGGGAGGAAGGAGAGTGCCGTAATGGTTAATGTACGGTAATTTCTTTTCGAGACTAGTAAAATCGTTTGCACGGAATCTATATCGGTCACTAAGCTATTTCACTGCTGCTGCGATTTGTTACGGTCATAAGTGATTTGACACCGATAGTTTAAATGGGTGCTCGGGGTCCTGTACGGTTGCAGTATCTAGGCGCTTTGTTGTGGAATGCTCTGCTAGTGAGTTTAGTTAAGTGTTTTTGATCGTTTGATTTGGTGGATTAAGATTGAAAATTGAGCTTAAATATTTGCTTTATCAACATTAAAATTAAAACCAATGATTTCATTGCTATTTCTGAGAAAGATGCTATGCGTCCAATTTGTACCGATATGATAACAGAATTTACTAGACTTTCTGTTATTTAGTATAGTTAAACTTTTTATCTACACCCGTTGGTCCCTTGAGATAAGTAAATGAATTACATAGACACATTCAAATAAACCAAACAGAGCATCTGATCATCGCAACATCGAGCAACGTCAAAACTGATCTTGATCTGCCGATGCTGCCAACCGGATGATGGCAGATCGATGATAAAGCAATTAATCAGTGCCGCCTAGACATTGGGTCCGGCAATTGAGCGGAAATTACGCAGGCCTACAGCGATTAAATTAATAATAATCGAGTGCGAGACCCGACGGACAAACGGCAAGCCATGAACTGTACAGTGCACGGCAGCCTGCATGCACCAACCGACCCCACCCTGAGGTACAACCTACCCTTCAGGATGTTGCTTACGTGCGCAGATTTACGGCACACCGCAATTGGTCAGCACCGTGGGCATCACTGGGTGTCACTGCGAAGCACCTTGGCAGCAGCTAGGCGGTTTCAGCAAGAAACATCCGAATAGAGCAGTGGAACTTCTTACAGACTGACCACCAGGCAACCTGAGGCTTAGCGATGGGAGGTTAAAGAGGTAGAGGAGAGATTGAGCAGATGATGGAAATAGTAAAAATCGTACACACGAGTTATATACTCTCACTAGCGCAGCTTCTAGCCGCTAGTGACACATTCTTCATGAAAGCGAAACGGCGTGGGCAGTGCGCTGTCGTGCGGTCGTAGATAATCTTGTCAAGCTCATAAAACGACCGTCCACGTCTCCGGGCCGCGGAAATGCGAAGCGTACGTACGTACCTTTGAAACGAAAGAGGGAAGGGGTGCAATCGAAATTGAACCCCGTTGATTTCTTCCCTCAGTACAGTGGACTGCGTCCACTACGTTGCTTGCAACGTCATCAAACGTGAGGCAGGTTGGGCGTAATAAACCAATAAAACAAATGCACACGTTCGTCGTCGCTTGCAAATCATCATCACCTCGATCGATACCACGATCACCCGAACCGTGGATGCATCGCTAATGAAGAGTTAATTTCATCTCACAAACAAAACATCAAATAAACATCACCACGTCAATGAACGTGCACGCTCGGCTATGGCAACAATCTCATCGAGCACAACAATAAAGACGCAATCGCAATTCGTGTGCAATAAAGTGCATCGTAAACAGCATTGAAATTGGCAATGGTAGGAGTGCGGATTTGCGTGTACGTATGTACGTAAACACAAGTGCACAAATCGAATGGACGTGTGTATGGTTTTGTAAACGTTTTTACCACCCGCTGATAGGACGGCGTGCGTCTGTAAGGATGCACATGTATAGTTAAACGGTAATTTCAATAACTGTGACGACAACTTGATGTCCAATTTGCGATTCAAATTGATTTGTGTTTTTTATGCACAATAATTACAGCGTTGGTGCCGTGACCAGGATAGTATTACATTAAGAGCTTTACTTGACGTTCAATAGGCGTTTTCTAAGCAGCATTTTCATAGAGAACCAGGTCTTATACAAAAGTTGAGTTTATTACTTAGTTTTGTAATTTTTTTCTTTCTTAACGATACACTGCCAAAGATCATTTTATTTTTTCGAACCAAAAATCTTAAAAAAAAAACTAATTTTAAGACATATTGTGAATTCCCAGTGATTTTGGCGTTACATGCAACCCTTTCCCTTCTCAACAAATAAAACACAACCTGCCGAATGTCCTGGTCCCTACCCTCGACTGCACGAAAAAAGCGAAAGTTCATCCTGTCGTCCCTTCCCGTGGAAACCGGGCGACAGTCACCGGCGTTTCCATAATTTATGACCCCTCGTTCGGCCGCTGATGAGACATCACAGCTTTAAATCACATCACACAGTTTGTTGCGCAGCTTACGGTGAAAGAAAACGGGACCGCAAAACGGGCAACCACCTATCCCTTCGACCGAGACGCAGGCCGTGAGAGTGAGAGCGCACGAGGACAAGAATAAAACAAACACACCATAACCCGTCGACCTCCGGGTTCTGCGAATCGTGAAGCGGCATGCAGGCAGTGTGTCACTCATACAGACTCCACTCACCAGCCAAAAAGAGACCCCCCTCCGAGGGGCCAGGACTCCTCACCACAGTTCACTAAGCACAGGCTCGCAGATCTTCGCAGATGGAAAGGAAGCTTGACACACGCCGGTTTTGGAAAAGGATTCCGTCCAAAAACACACAAAATAAAGGAACACACGAAAGCGAGTTCGAGCGCACAAGAGAAAGGAAGGCCTTTCGCCTCGGCTGTACGGCGACCCCAGCCAGCGGGTTATGTCGCATATTTTGTGTTCTTGAAATAATTAAACCCAACAGGCCCATCTCTCTCCCGGGCGCACCGGCATTGCTGACACCGACTTTCCGACTTTGCATCAGTATGCAACGATCAACGGTGCGGGGTTTTGGTTGCGGGATCCTACTTTCGAGAATTCAATATCTCATCACCGTAATCAAACATCCTTTTGTGCGTTGTTTTGGGTGAGCTGGGAGCCGTCGCATCGGCCGACGCGGCAGGATGATGTGTCCCTCTCACCAGGGCCACGGAATCATCTCCACCGGCCCCAAAAGCACACCGTTCATCGAGAATAAATGAAGCAAAACGAACAAGAACCGAGAGTTGAGGTCGCCGCTGCGGCAGGCGACAGCGACCAATTACGATCGCACAACGACCGGGCTACGATTGATATCTCTCATGCCGGCAAAGAAGCCGGTTGACCGGGCCCCGGGAAGAAATTTACATTTTCCCTTTTTTGGACTGCTGGGTGCTGGGGCCCTCTCTGGTCGCGTACGTACGATTTCAAGGATGTTTTGGGCTCCCTTTCGAGGGGTGATTTTGGGGACCGTGAATGCGAAGAAGCCCGCCGGTGAAAACGACAGTGAAAGTTGTTTTGTCGACCGGCCCAAGGCGAGGTCGTTCCCATGGCGAGGTGGCTCGCTGCAACAGCTGACGTATCGCCCGGGCCCCCCTAATGAACTGACAACCGTCGATCGTATGTGGTTTTGCTTTTTCGGCTTTTTTGTTCTTTGTCTGTTTGGAAGGATGTTTCTTTTGAAAAATAAATTACAAAGCACTGAGACAGACTGCGTCTGATAGTCGAAGACCTTGATTGAAGATCTAGATCTCTCATCCTTGTCATAAATCACTGGCCTCAATATTTTCCGATATCTCTCTCGCAAGTAGCTTTATCGTGCACGATCAATCATAAGGGGCCTTTTCTAATCCATCAACACGGTTGCCACCATCACTGTAATTATCCGAGGCAGAAGAGGTGAAGGTCGCTTCCTGCTTTCCGGCTGCGCGGAAATTACCCTCAATTATCGTTGCCACGCGATTGCAACGAGCCGGTAGCGATCGATGCGTTTTGCTGGGGAGGTTATTTGCAGTGAAACTCGTTGCTCTTATCCTTCGCTGCACGCTGCTTGCCAAGATGAGAAGCAACGTCACAACGCTACAGTACGATACACAGCTTGTGAGCTTTGATAAAGCACGCTAGATTGTACTTCTTCAAAGCATCATTTCTTTGCTTAAACATACACACACACACGCATGTGTTGACAGGAGCGTTTTGGCAGGGATGAAAAATGAGCCCTTTTTTTCTCTCCCCTCAATCCATGCGCGTGCGCTCGGTCCTCCTTCTGGCTCGGTCGTGTGTTCATCATGAGACACGCTGGGACCCATCTCACCCTGCCACCGTCACGAAAGATAGCGGGTGAGAGGCTAAATTTATGTTTCTACTCCTCCCACCGATCACATTAGTGTAAACATGACTGCTACGCCGCCCAGCACCAGCGCTCTTTCCATTTTCTTGCCCGCCGCGCTAGGGTGTTGTTTGCAAAAGCTAAGGAAGTGTGAAGGGGGAGAGGAGAGTGGGAACGACCCCTTTCCTACACGGAAAAGCCCAACATGCACGTGCCCCGGTCGCGGGAAACTGAATCGGACACCGTACGAAACTAATTACGAAATATAATACCGAAAAACAACGCTGCGAACGGATACAGCGCCCGGCTACAGTGTTTGAAAACGAAAGACTTGTTTGCTCGAGCGGCGACGGGTGTCGATAAGCGACGAACCTTCCCAGTCTTGCTTGCTTTAAATATGGCACGGGTACAACGGGTTTTGGGTACAACGCGTTGGGATTGGGAGCATTTCGAGCGGGATGATGGAAAAGAATTAACGCCCTGTCACGATCTTTGCGCGTGCTATACACGTAATGTAATTGCACTCCTCTTGAGCCCGGGCCATGCCATGCGCGAACGAGGGAAGGTTCGTCGTTTGTGGCTAATGTGCGAAAACTTACCCAAGGGTGTTAGCAAACGTGGATGATACGTTCGAGGTTTGCTGAGGGAAGCTTAGCTAGCGCGACAAGGAGTGATATAATTGTGACAATGAAGGTCAGCTGGAAACAATTTGATACAGAAAAACGTAATTTTCCAAATAGTTAAAGTATCTTTTTGCTGATATTCCATATTACAGTTAGTCGAAATTGATTAACATGTACGACTTTTATGTTCAATCAACGATCTTACATTGTCACTAAAACAATCAAACAACCCAAATCTTGTGCATTGATTACGGGCCCATAAAATTGCTCAATGTCCTTATTAGCCACTTAATCCACAGACCAGAGCCGATTGATTTTACCACACCCCGATTTCGCAATCAAGCCTCAAGCTCAGATCCCAAACGTGTAGTGTCAAATTTTATCGTCTTTTACGTCCCGTACCAAACAATCCTCAGTGCGCCCCGGGAAACAATTTGCACTCTTTTTTAGTTGTGTGCCTCCATCCCGATACAAAGGCTACATTAAAGAGCTGCATTTATGTTTGCATAATTTACGCACGATCTCGTTCGACCGCGATGCACGATCATAAACGCGATCGTTGCCTAACGAATACGATGTCTTACTCAGCGCAACGCAAGGACAATAAAAGAAAGCACGCACCCGTAGCAAATGATCCCGTTTTTCCCGCCATCGGTTTCGGGCAATTATCTGTCACTAGGTGAACTTCAAATTAAGTATCCGCGCCCGTCACATATAAAGCGTAAAATATGGCTCTCCACCGGTCATCCTGGGCGGAGGCGCGCTTTGTACTTTTGCTCGAAGCTTTTGCATCATCGCTGGCGGCTGCGTCCGTAAAGGATGTTTGGCAAACAAATAAACCACATAAAAACAGCCACGCTAGGAGTTGCAACAGAGAAGCGGTCGGAGGACGCTCGCGTTCGGTTGCGTTAATTGTGCTGCAACTGCAAAACCTTGCACGAGGGTCGTAAAAAGATTTACGGAATTAAATCTGCCACCGGAGCAGACGTTTCTTAGGACATGAAAGGGGGACGGGGGTGGGAATTAATCGGCGAGCAGGTATTTAAGCGCCAAAACGATGAGAATCGATACGAACCACTGTCACACTGGCTGGCAGGAGCGTAACGCAAAGGAGGGATGGAAAACAAACTTATGACCATCAAGGGTCACGAAGATCGTTAAAATTACCCATCAATTTCTGTTGCTGGTTTGTACAATTGGTGCTTTGCGCTGGTGCTGAGAATCATGGAGTACAAGTTTCAGGCATAAGATGAGGATACTTTCCTTTCGATCGATTTACAAACCCATCAAGATGTGCCTAGGTCTTCGCGCCGCCCGGAAAAAGGCATTCAAACTCCCCTAGCAGCGCAAATCCTCGCCAGCCTTGCATCAATATTTTTATATCTCAATAAAATTGGTTTTACGATTATTGATCGTCTCCAAAAAACGAGCACACTCACTCTTACGCACACTAATACGCTCGCATTAAATATTAAGAACAAGCTCCATCTACGGCCCGTCGAGCGGACATTAAAGGCCGCTGAGTAGATCTTCCCGTCAAAGAGAGCTATCTCTACCCTTCTGGGGACGAATTGACTTTTGGTATTTACTTTTATGTGTATTTTGCAGATTTTGTGAGCTTCAATGTTCGTTTTTTGTGACTTCCCATCCACCCAGCAACAGATTAACCGATCACAGCGAGCATTAATTTGTCCGTACGAGCATATCACGTCCTGGGGCTGGTGGCGGCTTTTGATCTTCAGTTATGAATTTTTATGAGCGGTAAATGTGTATTATTTTATTCCTCTCTTCCGTTGTCAACTCACTCCACTCCGGCTTTCATTGAGACGCGTATCTTTACGAGTATATGTTTGATAAAAGCGCCACGGTCAATGAGCTCTAGCGTGGTCTTCTTTTTGTTTGTCTTGATGCTGTTATACACGAAAGATCCCCTTGGAGCAATGAAGCATTTCATTGATGAACATCTACAGGAGGGTATGCTAAGGAAAATGGAGCTATATTGGTTCAGTAACAGATCTTAAAGCAAAACATTGTATTTCTCTGAGGTTTTGACATCAATTTGCATTCAAAAGTTTCAAATTGAATAACACTATCGTTTCAATTTCTTTCAATTTCCTACCACAACACTTACGATCGTTTTGCGCTGTTTTGAAAGGATCGCCAACCGTATCCAAACATCTAAATGATACAGTGCAACCCATAAACTACGCGCCTGACAGCTTCAACCGACACCACAAACGTACATGAACGACTTGTCACCATTTACTGCACCGCACGCGGGTGCCTAATGACTGCGAGCATCGATCTTATGGTTTGCAGTATCACTTTCAGCGAGGCGAAAAAAACACCTAGCCCCAACACCCCTTTTCCCCCGTCGCCCAACCAACCAACCACCTAAACAAGATATTAGCCGGACGCTCTAACGCCACGGACGCAGTATCACCTCGCACACCCGCCGATGACTCACGCCCGCTGGAATGTGTAGATTTTATGTGCCATTCGCCGGATTTCGCCTGCCCGGAGCTTTTTTTTTCTATGTTACTTTATTTCTTTCTAATGCCGCGGTCTGCCGAAACCACCCCAACGCGGAGAACGGGGAGGTTCGTAGCGTTCTACCAGTGCAGCCTGATCTGACTCACCGGCAGGCAGTGGCGGATGAACCACTAAGAGTCCACCGAGTATATCGTGAGCCTAGCGCGGCTAGCCGACCACTAGCGACCTTCAGTTTGCGATTTCGTAACTTTCGGCAGGCGGCAGCTTCACGCGGTAAACCGTAGGCCATAGCACCATTAGGGCACAGCTGCATCTCGCGAGAGCGAGCACACCGCTTCGTGCAGATATGACGCGATAGGATGTGTTGGATAGGAGTATGGACCCGTTTGGACCCATGCCTTCGCCTCCGGGGGCCTTCGAAAACTGTGTGTGTGCGCGCGCGAGTGGTGTGTAGCAGGGCGCGACCGTGGCAAATAAATTGCGCCCAGTACCCACCCATGGGGTCTTTGGAGCATTATGTTACTTTCAGGTTTGTGTTTTTTTGTTTGTTACCTCTTCTCCTTCTACTTCAGCCGTCGTGCGCTGTTCGTGCATTAGGTACATGGGTGAGATGATCGAAGTGAATCAATTGCATCGCGCCGCGTTCTACGTGCGCCTGCGCTTAGGTGCCAGGTTCGCGGGAGGAGGCGGGTGGGTTGGCAGGTCTGCCGCTACATAATTGCATTATCTTTTCGCCAACTACACGAGATGGAAGAAGTGTACCTCATTTTGTTTGATATTCATTCAGCAAATGAAACGGAACGTAGTTACCGCAGCGCGAGCTTCGCCTAGCATGCAAAAACACATTCTGGTACGCCGGGGCGACGCCAGGGTTCGATTCAATGTAAAGTATCCGCTCGTCTCCTGCCCATGAGGTCGGAGGGATCGCGCTCGTCCCGATTCAAAGTTAGCGCGAATGCAAATTGCCATCCATAAGCCGACACATTCGTGAACATGTGTTCTGCTTTTTGCAGCGTTCGCTTGCCCGCTTGCTCCCCAGAACTATTACCACCCTCAGTTGCCAACTGTGCGGTGAGGGAAAAACACAACGGACGCCCCCCCCCCCCCCCTTCTCAGTCCATGTACTCGCAATTTCCCGATGCGCAATCGTGCCACACTGCCGCCACACACACCAGAGCCGCAGTGAATCATCGGCCGAAAATGGCGTTTTGGGGTCGTTAGGGCACAGGCGTCGGGTGAAACAGGTTCCACCGCGTGTTTACCATTTTGAGTCCGGCCCTTCTCGGATTCTCGGCCGAGGAGGATCCTTGCACACGATCAACCGGGTTGCGCAATGCGCCGGGTGTACGACGGGCAGAAGCACCGGACCGGGGCGAATGAATCAGCTAACCTCCAGCAGGGGCGATAAATTGCGATCGATCGTAAACGGGGTGACATTTCAGGCTGAGCGCTACCGCCCTTTCAGACACACGGGGTGGGAAGGGGTTTTTTTTTAGTTGTTGGTGCATCGGTGCAGTGCATCATCAACATTGTCACCGACGGCCAGGTGGGGTCCCAGTGCCAGTAAGCTTCTTAATTGAAGTATGTTGGAATTTCCCAACGCGTTTCCATAAACGTTAGTCGCTGTCAGTTTTGATTTAGTTCGCTCTTTGAGGCGCCTGAAATGGAAGCGTTAGAGGTGGTGGAATTATGGCCAGATAACGCTTCTTCATTAGCAATCAGTGCAACCGTACATTGTAGACGTGCTTGGGGTCTGTTAAACTCGCCCCAAAATTGTGCAACAAACGCGTTTGTGATCGGGAATTTCCCTCTGGAATGTCTTCTCATGACGGTCTGTTTAGGTCTGGCAGCGAACCTGACATGTAGCTAGGTTTCTCGAAATCCCCAATGTATGTCCCCGAAACTCCCCAACAGACGCGAATGTTGCAATCACACACGATAGTGCGCCAGAATTACGCCAATGTGTCCGTGTTGGAGACCCCTCGAAGTAAAAACCATTCCGAAATACAATTTAATCATGCTCTCCCGGGCCGACCATGTTGCATGTTTTTACTCTGCATGTGTCGTTTGTGATCAGTGTGTGTGTGTGTTTTCGAAGTTTCCTGGTTTTCTCGTCTGTTGATTTGTTGATTAAGTCCCGCGGCCGGTCGACCACGGCCGTGTGTTCCACAAACAAGCAGCAACAAGCAGCGTGTGTCTATCGTGCTGTGGCCGTGGTGGTTCGAGCTATCTTCCCGTGCTGATCTCCCTCGCTTTCGTTGTTCGCATCGCATGTCGGTTTGTTCGCGCCAAGGCGCACATTCGCGCATTCCGATAATCCGTTTCCTTTCGGGACCGGGGCAGACTGATCGATGTCGTCATCGTGAAGCGTTACGGTGCAAGTTCTGCTTACCAAACGGCCAACGGTCGGACGATTTGTGACGATTTGTAGCCAGACTAGGGGAGGAGGTCGCGTCGAAGAAAAAAGAAACAACACATCGATCGATCAGAGTAATCCTCTGTAAGATTGGGAGCTACAAGCGCCTTGCGGCTGTTCCACACACTCCACATCGGGCTGCGGCTTTGACTTCCTCGGGGATCCTGGTGCGGCTGCCGGTTGTACACTCACGGAAACACGCCACGAGTCGAACGGCCCATGTTACGGGCGGTGGCAACCACCCGGACGCTACCCCTACGCCACTACGTGGCTTCTATTTATCACTGACCAAGATCTGGACCAAGGTACTGCGGACCAAGGAGCGCATACAGCTCGGGAACTCCAAACGCCGGATCGGAACGGCTTTGGTAGTATTTATTTATTTATTTTTCCCCCAACCGTGCGCTTGCCAGCTGGTGCAGGACTCTGCTCAATCTCAGTGCCGTGTTCTGAGTTATGCACGGGGCCCACGACGACACCCCAGAGCATGATCGAGTTTATTAGTGATCAATCTGGCGTGCGCGCTAGCGTGTTACTTCCAACGCGATATCTCCGGTAAGCACCGGGAGGGATTTTGCGGGCCCGCAGAACGTTTCGGTTTGGCAAAATATCTGCACGACGACGACGGCTTTTGTGTGACGCGGCTGACCTTGCCACTAGTCATATTTCACTCACAAAAGGCCTCACCGATACTGATCCACATCTTCGATAGACAGGATCGCCACACGGGCTCCCTCGCCGAGCCAATCGGACGGAACTCCGTCCGTCTAACAGCGGCTAAACTAAGATGGATTGATGGTTTGGAACGGATGGGGCCGTGCTACTGGCGCATTGTTACTCCAGCTACGGCAAGCAAGATAAGTCCCTGCTACAAGTAGCCGTTTCGGGGGCAAGGTCAGCGTGATGAAAAATTAGCTAAACAAAAACGGCTTCGCGTCCAGCGCAACTGTGCTCCAGTTCGTTCGCTGGATGCTACACTACTGCCCGTACTGATTTATGAGTTTATTGCAGCTGGCCGAAATCAATCGCCAACTCCCTGCCCTGTAGGCAAAAACCGACCGAACGCGGTAGGCGTTGGCGATCGTAATTGAACCACAAATCTTGACTTGCGCTCTCGCAACGATAACATCGAGAACGATTATGTGTGCCCAAGGTTGCGGAAGGCCGGCGTGTTGCTATGGTTCCAGGTGATTGAAATGGGGCGGTTTGGGGAGTTTTGGAATGGATCATTTGTTTTGCAAAGCTGGCATGTGTCTAAGAGTATGGGCACGATCTAGTTGTAAAAAAAACCACGAGGTGACTTTTAATTTGGCCTCATTCGAGCCCTTAAACTGGTTCCTAGAATTTTATTGCCGCACATTCTTGCTCCATGCGGCTAGCAGGCGCTAATCTTGCCTTTCGAAACAAAAGAACGCCGCCCCGGGCAAAGATTTAAATGATGAGAATTACCTCGATCAATGTCGTAAAGTAACCCTACTTCCTAATTCAAGTATCAAATTGCGATAAATTGAAATGTGGCCTAAGTGAGCAATTTATGCATTTTTCTCTGGGACGCTATAGCCACTATAATCCATTTCGCAAGAAGCGTGCCAATGGAACATTATTGTAACGACTCTTCTTTACGATGCAAAAGCAGTCTTTCTCCAGGAGAAGATGGCAAAAAGCTCGATCTTATCCCTTCTGGTAGATTAAATAAAAACCGAACGACTTGTTGAGTTGCTGCCCTGCCCACTCGATTGGTCAATGATCGCCCACGAAGTATCGTACCAACTGGCTCGTTGGCAGACTGCTTCAAGTGTGCCATTGCCGAGCAATATCAATTCATAAGCCACGGGGCTGATCTGCGTCGGAGATTAGCCAAGATTCTTCCAAGTCAAGGATGGGTAATCGACACATGTCGATTGTAATTGACTCTGTCACACCTTAGCACAGTCATAACCGTGCCATTCTCCGCTCATAAAGGTGTCCCGGACATGTCTTCAAGCCTGGGAGGAAATAAACAAGATCAACTTAGATAGGATTGGTGTAATTGAATTCGCCTATACTGGCTGTACCTTTGCCGTGTACGCCCTTCTACTATCGATTTGGAGTGGCAAAGTTCTCTCCTTCGCGGAGCAGTCAAATCAACTCCCGCTGTCACTCCCGTTCCTGGCACGAGTTCTCATTCTTTCCTTCTTCTTCTTCGTCTTCAACCCGGTGCTGACCGGTGGGTTTGCTGTGTTTGATGAGTGTGTGACGCTTGAATGTCGCCAATGTCTCGCCACCTCTCAGTGTCTCGGCTTTGTCTAGTCGCGCACGTCGTGTCTTTTCTCTTTCCATAACCCTCCCGGGCACAAACACACACATTACTCGCCGTACGCGTGACCATGGAAGAACGTCCCGAAGCACAAACGTGCTACGGTTTCCCTTTCGCCAGCCAGAGTTCCCCAGCTTGGTTGCGATCGCAACGGCTGCCTGCTATTAGCACCGCTGTCAGATTAATTGTTGTTTATTGCCATTTTATTCCCACCCCATATGTACCCCATAGGCGCGCGTGTGAGTGAGTGAGTGAGTGTGCATACGGTGGGATCAAGATCTCCTGGATTCTAGCACCCTATCACACACCTCATCACGATCGCGGCAGAGCGGCACCAAGGCAGGATCTCTCTCTCTACACCGCAACCCGCCTGCTGTCTGTGTATGTGTCTGGAGGTGGCAAACGGCGCGATATAAATGATCTCCACTATCACTGTGACAGCGATTTTGTGGTGTCACTAGGAAGTAATGTTACCGCTAGCCGGGACAGCTGTTGTGTAGCAGCCGTTGTGTAGACGGCTGATAATTGTTCACACTCCGGAACTCCAACGCATTTTGGGGCAGGGCGCGTACGCGTGTACTCGAACGTGTACGGTACGCCAGTACGCCATGAATGGTCAGCCGGGCTCCTATGACAGAATTATGATTGTCCGCAGGTTTGCTGCGGGTGGACTTTGTGGAGAGGCGAAAGGCAGAGAGACAGATTTATGCATCTCGATGACAAGCTGGTCTGGGTGGGTTGTTGGGCATCGTTAGGCATAAAATCTAACGAGCATCTTGCTCGGTGTGTTCTGGAGAAGTTTGTACTTTCAAGTTAGTGTCTAGAAAGACGAGAAATGAAGCATTTAAGAGGAAATCTTCGATCTGGTTTGTCGAGATGATTACAACCAGCTTTCAAACTGTAATAGAACTCCACAGACGCATCTCCAATGGTTTATTCTCCCAAAATAATGTCTCATACTCTCACAAAACTAATAAAACCAGATCAAGCATAACATACATTTCCGGTCCAGCAAAAGCCACTCAAACTCGAACGATCCAAAGTGAGTCAATAATGTTTAACACATTATTACATCTTCATCAGGCTTTACGATCCCGATGTTTTGCAGGATAAACAACTTCAAACCCGTGGAGAGTAACGCAGCCATAACGCTTCCCGGCGGAACTCTTTCCCTCCGCCATCCACAAAAAGCAATAATCATACAACCTTCAGAAAAGAACCACAATACTCCACAACTCCCGATGGCTTTGCTTTTCTCATCCTGCACGAATAAAAAAAACAGAACCCAAACATTTCCCAAACCGGGAAGTCAATTACCAGATCCACGTCCCGCACAGTATCGTTCACAGCTCGTCAGGCATACCCATGACCCCGTGAGGATCGTTCAAAAGTCTCCAACCGAACCGTATGTATCGTGGTGCTTTCTCGCATTTATGGACGACGAGCTATAAAAAAAAACAACAACAGCCACGTCGCTGCAAGGATCATCATGCAGCATGAAGTGGATTGTTCGCAGATTAACAGTTCTTATCCAATCGTTGCAAACACACACGCACACACACACACAAACAAACCCACATCGAAGCCTCTCGTTGCTTCCCATCAAGATATCGGTACGATTGGAAAGGAATCATCTTGAGACGGGGCATTGTTAGTGCATACATGTTGTCATTTGCATTTGCGTACCTTTTCCGGAGTTCGCCGGCAGGCGTCCCCGGGCCTCGCCATCGGGCCAATAAACAGCCGGTCGATCCTTCCTCGGCAAGCAACCGGCCTTGGTGAACGCACTTTGAAGAGTGCGAGCGATCGAGATGGCGGTATTGTGTGGACTTCACGCCACTCCAGTCGGTTTCCGCGGCCGGGCACCGTTTCGTACTCAATAAAATGACTTATTTATTTCCCTCCATTCGGATCGGATGAAATGAAGATATCAAAACTTTATCGACACACAAACACACACACACGCACAGCCTTGCTTGGCCGAACCGCACCCGCTGTGCAGTGTACTGACGAGGTCAGCGCGAGGCAGGATGCCTTCGAGGGCAACGTCATCATTGTCCACTTTTTTTTCTTTTTCGTGCCAAGTATGGACTGTCGTCGGGGTGAAAATTACCATAAGCTTCATGCACCAAATCCGAAATGCTCCCAAAACGGACACGAACGCCTGACAAAGGGTAGCGACAAAGGGGAAGGTTGGGAAGGTTCGTCGCTTGGGGATCATGCAAAGTCGTTCCGGCAGCGTACGTCGTCGCAGCCGTCGTTGTCGGGGCCTTCCGAAAAAGGGTTAAATTTCATTCGCCAAACGATCTTCTTCGAAAAGAAACGGCTGCCCCCTGCGTGCTGTGTTGTTCGGCCCCGAGAGTGTACGGTCCCGATCGATCGCAATGGGCCGCGATCGTCATTATAAGAAAATGCGAGCGAACAAATGAACCTTCGCCGCTGATGCCACCTATACGCCACCTTTCACTCCGACTGCACATTCGTATTTTATTTCAGCGTTGCAGAAAAATGATCCCTATTCCTTAACGAATCATCGATTGATTCCAAACCTTGGATGGCAGGGAAGATGGACAAACACACACACACAAACTCGCGAGAGCAAATTGCTTATTTACACACAATCTGCGCGTCCCACACTCGACCGCAACTTCCTGCGCGAAGACGTACGATCGAGTGTGCAATTCTTCAGCACATCGCTTCAGTTACCGTTTATTATTTGCATACGGTTTGTTTATTTGAGCCTCATTTCTGTCGTCAACTCGTACCGGAGGCTCATCTTTTCCTTGTCGCCTCCCCCCCCCCCCCCCCCCCCCCTTCACCATGTCGAACGAGCGAATGTCATTGATGATCCTGCTGCACTCTCTGGCCTGTCCCGGGTGTTTTTATTTACTTGCTTTCGCCAGACAAACGAACGCGCGTTTCGAGAGGCTGCCGTTGCCGCTGAGTCCATAAGGAAGCGTGCACATCTCAATAAAATAAAGATGTTTACGACAGGTGATGGATAATTAATGTGAAATTAAGTTATAAAGTTCCACTGTTTATGCGCTCGATCGTTTGACCCGGCTAGGTCTGGGCTGTGCGAACGCCGCTTTGGTCTGGAGATTGGTGTAAATTTCATTTGATTAAACTAATAGTACAAGTAAAGCAAATAAGCAGCAGCTTACACGACCAAAGACTTGAACGTAGAAAATAAGTGCTTCTTACGCATACAATGTATCTCATTCTGTAAGCCTCCATCTACTGGAGACACCTCTTCCAAAAAAATATGTTATTTATTGCACAAGTTTCCACAAAAAAAGTGATCAAAAGGATATCCAGTGCCCGAATTGCTTCAACATATCAGCGGCTCAAATTTCCATCCAAAACCTCCCCGTTCAGTTGCACTCTCAAGCCAGCCCAGCACCCAGCTAATGTCTGGCAAACCCGCTGCAGGACGGCTCATTTAATACTTAATTTTATTATGAGCTGCACATATTTCGTCTCCCGAGGTTTGCGTGGTTCGTTTCCTTTGCTCGCATCGTAATCACTGGACCCTGTTGAGGGGTGGCTCTGTGAGCATTTTCCTTTTTTAAATGCTGTCTGCTCCTTCCACGCCAAAACTCACTCCAGCCCTCATTATGATGCCCGCTCGTCGAAGAGTTTGCCCGGGTCTGGTCCGCTTAATGCCTGACAGCACTATTTGAGCCTAAGTTACGGGGCAAACAGCGTGAACGGTGTCGCGAACGGGTGGATACGATTATCGTCCGGACGGTTGTCAAAATATTAAGATTGCTAGAATTTACCATTCGACACCAGTTGCACTGTGTCTGTGTCTGGCGATGGCAAATGGGCCCAAGCAAAGGTAAGGCGAGCGAGCTCGCGCCTCCTTTACGACAGCTCCTCCCGCAACAACAACGCGCAATGCAAGCGACGAACCTCCGGCTCTCTTGTAGATCGTTTTGTTTCTTAAATTTATTATTGTGATTCGGTACCGACCGATCGCTTTTTCGGCTTCGCTCGTCACATCACCCAGTCTCTGACCGCCTCTTCCACCCCCTTCCCTGTTACACGACCCGAGCGCTCCTCAGTCGGTCATTCTAGGGCAGTAATTAATTGCACTCGAAATTGAACTGTCATTTATCTTCCTCGCTGACTGAAGTCCATCAAGCACGCCCTGCCAGCACGGCCGCTCGATCGTCGGCCCGTTCGCTTCGCCGGGACCGTCATCTCTTAATCGAAATTCAACGGCGGTGGCGGCGACTCCTTGCGATGTGGCGACTCCCCCCGCATCGGGCGGGACGGGTAACTGTGCAGCTGTGTGCAGTAGGCCTGCGCTCTAACCGACGGGAGGCGATCTAAGGCGAAAACGATCGTTTTACGTTCTGCTGCGGACGATGCAATTGATCAGCGGCAGCGAATGGACGGGCGCGTTTAATGTGCCACGGTTGTTTTATTATTTCATGCAGTGTTTATGCTTCGTTTCACTTTTTTGTTTACTCTGCCTTTTTTTTTGTAGACGGAAAGTTCAACCACTGCTGACTCACCGTTAGGACGCTTGGTGATCGTAGCTTGCGATCTACCCCTCGAGTGATTTGAGCGACGGAAGTACAAATATTAGCTTTTTTGTGTGAGAGGCTGCTCCACTGGCATGCGTTTCTGATTGTTTGACGACAGGCTGCGTTGTGGTGAGTTAAGATTCTTATCAAACAATAAATGGTTGTGATGTTTTTCCCATAAACAAACAAAAACATTCGGCCAAATGCAATGAAGAAAAAGAATACATTTTTTGTATTTTGTATCGTCAAGATATCGTTGCAGGTTAGTACCATATTATTGAAGTTCATCTTGATCCATCATCCTGAATTCTAAACACAAATTCTTCTGCACAGGAAATAGTGACTGTAACTTGATTCTCTGAAACACCCCTCAAACTTCATTCATTTGTTCCTGCAACTCCTCCTATTCCAATCACACCAATCGAACAACCACTCCATTCGACCTTCACCAATGCTGCTGCGATAAAAATGTTCCGATCAAGCGGTTTTCTTATTAGACTGCACTGCACCGTACCCAAAACCCTTTCCCTTCCCATCACCAATCGCCGTGCTGCACCACAAGCTCGTGCAAAACATTCCATTCCTGCCCATCGACAGGCAGAAAAATCTTTCCGTCGCTCACGTTGATCCAAATAAAACCAAACCAGCGCGTTAAACACTTTAACAACCAAACCGAACCGCCCGGGCTGCGATAAGTGGGAGTCATAAAAATGAGTTGTTGTTGGTTCAATAATTGCTCGAAATTATATTGTTATGCAGAGAGCGGGTTCGTGTAAAAGAGAGCGAGTCCTAGTGACGACGGTTGTTCGAGGGGGGAGCAGCCGTGATTGTCCGACCATTAAAGAAAAAAAAACGGAGAACATGCAGTACGCGAGGCTGCAAGATCGCGTGTAGCTTTTATTTCTTCCCTATGCCAAACCTCCTCCTCCTCCTCCTTCATCGACGGGGATGTGCAAAAATATTGGTTCAATAAATGAGCGTTGGGCGGCAAACGGCTAGCGGCCGAGCCTAATGTCAAGGAATTAGTTCTGCCCGTTTAGCAAAAGTGCGAGCCGGGCGCCTTCTAGCCCAAGCCTCTGTTTTCCTGGCTCGGCCGGTTGTTCCAATGGTTATCGCTTCATCTTTGCAGGCTTCTGCAAAAAGGCACAAAGGCTCGGCCACCCTTCAACGCACGTCCTACCGACACAATCGCTACTCAATAGTGGCATAATTTGTTGCAGTCAATAATTATTTACAATATAATTGCTTGTTATTAGTTATTTGTTTCAATTTTATTACCAACTCTCGCTCTCTCTCTCTTCCTGGAAGCTCACTACATTCGAGTGGTTTTTATTTTAATCTGAACTGCTTTTTTTCTTGTTTTGCTTATACAGTTCACGTTGTCTAGGATCTAGAAAATGTGCACCCACCATCACGTATGCCACTGCTGTCCTGCAGCCGGCGCAACCATTACACACGTCAATCGATTGGTAACGCGCGCGCGCGCTCTCGGTAACTCGAACCACACCGTGGGTTTGTTCTTTTGCTCCGCTCATGAAGATCAAATTAATTGATAAGTCTTGCGAGAGCGGCAGTGTGATCGTGCAGCCGAAGGCCGAACGGATATCGTACAGAATCGCTACCGTGCCCGGGAGTTGAGCCTTGGCCACTGACCCGCTTATTAGAAGGTGGCGGTAGAATCTACCGAGCATTGTGCAACCAAGTTCCGACGCGTTCCGTCTAGCGGAGCGGTAATTGTTCGGCCGGTTTCGCAACACACGTGGCCCAGCGGGATGGGCGGCTCAGTACGGGGCGGCTAATGTTGGGCATCTGCATCATCTGCAACAATCTTGGTTTGATTATTGCTGCCAGCATCACATTTTTCATTCGGTGCAAGCCAAAACGGAGCTGGTCTCTGCAGCACTGTTTGCTATAAGTGTCCGATAAATTACCCCTAATCTGCTTAAACGTATTGGAATTGCATCGGCAATCGAATAAGAAATATTATCCATTGTGCAGTGAAGTACTCTCAGATTGGGCTTATTATGAAAATGAAACAGCAATAGGAAGGTTAAATTTCCATTACAGAAGCATAAAAACCGCGGTTTTTTTTTGTCCACAGTTTTCCTCAAACTCATAGAAAGCGTATCCAGATTTGCACTGCGCACTAAACTTCTCCCCCAATGAAAGAAAAGAAAATCAGTGATCGTGCAATTCTGTTTGATTTTTGCATACGCATCACTAAGCAATCGATTTCGGACGAAATCGCCCCTGAGCGTAAACGCAACCCGATCAGGTGGAAAACACAGCGGGCCGACAGCGGGAAAATGAAGTCAACTCCCTATTCCGCAGCAAACACACGTTACAAATCGGTTGCGGTTGCGGTCGTTACAAGCCGCTACCGGGAAAGGGAAAATTATGAGGGAAATCCAATGTGCCATGAGCACAAATTGAGCCATTCGGAACCGGGCCGGGATCCGTTTTGACAGGGACAGAGCAAGGGAAGGAAGCGGGGAAGAAATGATCGAACGGTTAGAAAGTGGGAAATGTTCGTGCTGCACACCTTTGGCCAGTGAATCGTGAAGTAGTGAAATCACAATGCAAGTAGAGCTTTATTTTGGATTTTAAAGATAGCAAGACGTTATTTGTCATATTTCCGTTCCCAAACATCTTCCTCTATTTTGTTTAAATTGCAGTCGTTTTTTGCCAACTTCCTCTAAACCTAAATGACACCTTTGTGGCCATAAAATGTAAGTCAAACAAAAGCGCCCAAAGTCATTAGAGACAATTTGCTGTGCTCCAATTTGCAATTGTCACTACGCGGCGCCGCGGTTTTAAGCTGCTTAATCTCTTTATTCAATCGTTCGCCACGCTATTCCTCTTCTTGCGGGAGCGCCAGTCCACTCCCATTGCTCCGTACGGCTGCGACACGGCGCACAAAGTAAGTGAAACCGAAAAGGAAACCTCCATTAAGCCCGATCGATCATCGGTAATTACGAACATTGAAGGTATTATTTTTCTTGCCTGGCGCTTTCATTGATGTCAGGTAAGTTCTTTTCTCTTTTTTGTTCCGGAAAGCACAATAGGCTTAAGCGTAGGCTTTTCTTTTGAAGGAATTTTATTTCGTTTTGCACTTGTATGTTTTGATTTTTTTTATCACTGAAAGGATATCTTTGAAATAAATGATGTTAGCAGCATTACTGATATTTTTTATATCCAATATATGACCTTTTCTTGCCATTTCTATGCTCGAACACAAAACGCAAAAAAGCAAATGTGCGCCCTGCGTGATTTGCAATCAAAACACGGCAAATAAAGTGATCGTGTGCCCCTTTCGCGCCCTAAGACGCGTTCGTGATAAAAACACCTTCTCTAATGTGTTACATATTTTACCATTTCATTAAAATTGAAATTTAATGTACCCGGAACGGAGAGAAAATAAACATACACACACACACCTTCACACACACACCACAGATTGATCGGGAAGCCGCGGGTTCGCGCAAAGTGAAAGAAGGTCGTCGCCTGCCTTGCTCCACTACTACAATCACTGTCGTCGGGCGCACGAGTTGATGAAAGCTTGACGGACAAATGCGCAAACGTTTTCGCTCGCTGCACTCCCTCCCCCCTCCCCACCCCCTTTACCCATTTGATGCTACTTAACCGAGATCCATTAGCAAAAAGCACGACCAAACACTGCCGACCGTGCATACCGCAGCCGAGGGTGATGAAGAGCAAGCACATGCACATGGAACGAACGAACGAAAAAAAAACTGGTGCATCAGGCCACCGATATGATGGCGGAAGGGCTAATGTGGAGATTGCATACGAGCCCGGTTAATGTGTCCGTTCTCTTCCGAAGAATGCAAAAGCTTACTCGGTCGGCATGCGCCACCGCCACCGAAACTGCTCTCCACCAGCACTGCAGTGGATCTTGCACGCGCTCTTGTGTGGTGCAGAGGAGAAAAAGGACGCACAAATTGCACTCGAATGCACCCACATTTTTAATTGAAATAAATGATACTTTCTTTGTTGCTAATACCGCGACCGCCTTTTATTCCCGAAGCGACCGCTTCGTCCCGGTCGTACGGTCTTCCCGTTTGAAGCTAATAAGCTTAGGAGCCCGTTCACCCACTAATCGGAGCAAAATGAGCCACTGAAGGAAGGCTAGCCGGAAGAAAGGTGAGGGAAGAGAAGAAATAGCCCCTACCGCCCACTACAAAGGCGTTAGCCGCGCGGCTTACAGTCAAGTTGGGCACCGGCCGGAGTTCACGTCTCTAGGAAAGGGCGAGTTTTTCGCGAAGGTTGCACAAATCGATTTGCAACACATGGACAATCACTTGGACGGCTTGAAGGGCTGGAAAGGATACCACCACGGCCCGGCCTGCCGCTCACTACGAGCTGAAAAGCGCCAGTTGAACTTTGGCTTTCGAGTTGTTGGCGGGCAGCGGGAAAGACAGGGGAGAGGGGCAACCGTTTGTTGCATCTTCGGATGATTAAGCGTAATGTGATTTGTTGGAATGTAATATGTTCTGGGTCGGCCTGGGTTGGGTGCGCAATAAAGCGAGACCTTCTCGGTGCCGAACCACAGGTCAGCTGCGGACCATCACAAGGGACGGTGGAGGGCGAAGTGCGAGGTGCAGAAAGTGTTAAATGGTGTTTCGGTGCGGGGGTAAAGAGTACATTCCTGAAAAAGGGTTTTGTTGTTGCGGCAGTCTGTTTAAATGACTGTTGGGCAGTCCGAATGAGGGATACATTTCACGAGGACCGATAAATCACTTCATAAAATGTCATTGTACGTTCATTTGTACTTTTCAGAGCGCATCCAGTACGTTTTTGAGCAGCAGCATCCATTACCTTACCAAATTCTTGGAAGATCTTTGCTCGTACTAATTTAAATGATTATTTTAAACTTTCCGTTCATTTGCAAAAGATCAGATTTGTTGAAACTAATAAGTCTCATTTCTGTTCGATCTGCGCCTTCTTCCCCAAAAGGTCAACACCAATGATCCCAACAACTTAGCGCCCATTATGCCTTGAACATCTGTTTGGTCCTAAATGTCTACAGGAGCGCGAACGTCGAAACATCATACTCCGCAACGCAAAACACATGTTATTATCTCAATCCTACACGTTCGACACCTTTTAGCATAAAATAACAACATTAAGCGAGCTGCTGCTGCTGCTCCGGCTCATCCGATGATTCATCTTAACATTAAACGATCATCCGGTCGGTGCGTGTGGATCAGTGTGATCTTTTCCAAACCGCCAGCAACCAGCGGTTCCAGAAAAAAGGCTCTCCCCGGGGCTAACCTTTTCCGGAGCATACAATTCAGCTCCGTCAGCTAATTTGACCATTTGCCGATCGGGATACGCACTCACCCGCACAGCACAGCCGTTAAAATGTTTTTACCATCTTTGGGCACACCAGACAGTGGCAAGAACGGGGGGGCGTCCGGAATAGTGCACGCATTACGCAAAAATACATTCCAGGTCTATACAAGCTAGAAGTGGGTCGTCGTCCACCAAGTCGTCCACCAGGCGACCCAAAACCGTCGCGGTGGCTTTGTTTTCGCGCCCAAGCGCGTACGACACGTACGTACGCAAAGGTCACCGGTGTCCTCCAGAGTAAGCCTATCGGCAACTCCTTACCGGGCTAAGGGCAGCGTGGTCGATAAGCTACTGAGCGAGCTACTACTGCATACAAGCTGGGACCTCCCTTCCTAGGACACAATGTACCAGCAAGCAACAACCTCCACCTGGCAAACTCAACTGTTGCTCGCTTGCTTGCCGAAGGGCTGGTCAGAAATAGAGATTAGGCTTCCGGTGGTCGGCTAATGGATTTCTGTGGCCCCGCCGACTCAAGCCCGCGATAAGTAATCGCCAATCGCTCACGGTTTCCCACACCCACACCCAAAACCCCCAATTCGCGCGCGTTGCAGCGCGAGCCTAAACATTGTGTACTTTGTGGCTACTTGGTGGCTTGTTGCAACTGCAATTTTCAGCCCACCACCGGAGCAGTGAAATACGGGGAATAAATCCACGACTTTGCCATCACTCGTCCGATTTGCTCGGTGGACGACGAATCTTGGTCTAATTAATTTTCATGTAACTGATCGGGTGCGCACCGCCCGACAGTGCGCGACAGCTCACGATTGATGCTAATCGAGAATCGTTACCATTATTGCCAAACCGGCCATCGGAACGGTACGTTTGGCATAATGTGGCTCAGTTTAAAAGGGGCTGCTACGGCTGGAATTTTGCACCGGGTGTTGTAACTGACGAAGGTTCAAATTAATCAGCCTTTGTAGCAGTAACAGTGTAGCATGTGCAGAGTATGCCGAAGGCCTTCAAGTCCATGCTGCTGTAAATCATGCAGACAAATATTTGTTTTTCTTCGGCATCATCTAGTCAGAGCTGAACATTGAGGTATTTTATCTTACCACTGACATCGCTTACAACAACAATAAGTAGGGAAAAATTAGTAAAAAGTTATTCTACTTCTCTGATTCTAACACAATTATCTACAACTGGATATTACATATCCCACGCTCAGTACTATTCCTGCCGTTCAATCCAAAGCTTTCTCCAGTTCCTTTCCCCATCCACAACCATATGCTTCCACACTTCTGACACTAATTACACACAATCAAGCGGGTACGAGTTCTGCAAACAATCGAACTGCACTAGCTACCGTCCTGTCCACCCTCAGGCTTCGCTCCCAGCTCTCAATGGAGTTGCAAACGATCGCTATCAAACCCTGCCAACAGTCCCGCACCTTCGATTCTTTCCGGAATTTGTCTACCGTTTCCGCACTCCATCACCTCTCCCAAAACAAAAAATAAAAGGATCCTAAAGCAATCAAAACCTGCCCCACCTCGGGGACATCGGGGTGAGGGAGAACCGTTTTGCCGGGCGGGGCCGGCAAGTTTAATTTATTCGCTCAAGCGCTTCTACCGGTCACGAGCCGGGCGCCGCTATCTCTTTGGTACGCTCCCCGATCCCGTTTAATTACTTTCAACGCGAACAAACGCGATTATCAATTCAATGCCACGCCGATCGGTTCGGCTTTTCAGCTCGTTTGCACTTTCGTTGCCGTCCAGGGTCCGGGCTAATGCAATTCAATGGAAGGTGGAAGGATGAAGCTGGGCGAGTGGTTCTTTATGCAGTTGGTTTATGCACTTTCTATTGGTGGATTAAATCTTCATTTCGATTAACTAGGTCCTTTAAATTAGATCGATTAATTCCGGTGCATTGTTAATGTTCTTGCTGCTTCTGTTTTGCAATTGAATGGATTGCAATGAGGAAAACTAATCAAAGTCTCAATCAAATTAAAATCAATAGCGAAAGCGGCTTTTTTCTTCAAAAGACTTCAATGCTTCAACAGGTGATGAACCTTTTTTTTTGTTGTAGGGTCAACATTTAAAACAAGTTATAGACTCCTTATAAAAACAAACACAACATTTTCACCGCAATTTAAGCTGCAACCGTGAAAAAAATAACCAGATCTTAACTGGGTCCTGACACCGAAGATGAAAGAAAAATTCACTCCTCCAGAGATTAACTTTCACTTAATCGGTTGAACTCCAAAAAGCACTCTTACACTAATAAGAAATCATCATTTTCATGCACATCCACTGTCACTGCCGTCGCCGCTCACAACCCGCTAACAAGCGGTAAAGTGATGGGACAATGGTGAACACACACACGCACACACACGCGGGCGAATATGTCACATGTCGTTACGGCTCATCATTTATTCTACTTTTCGCAGCCCGCATGCGAATGGGTGCAAACATTTCGAGCAACAGTTTAGTCCATTACTTTAATGCGGAGTTGGCTGTAGCCGCACGGCATCCATTTAGCTGCACCCGCGCGGGAAGATAAATTAAAACAACCGATGGAGAAAGGGAAGGGAAGCAAGGGGGAAAAAGGCAAAAACAAACACAGATTGCGAAACGAAAGAAGCTTCTTTCATCTTTTTTTTATGTCGTATTTTTGAGGTTATTTTTTGGAGTATGTTTTGGAGTAAAGCGGTAAAGAAATTTCTCCCAAAGTATGCACTTCATCCCGCGGTGGATGCATTCACCATTCACCAACCGGGGAAAAGAGGAAACATTGCAACCGTTCCGTCGGAACGTCGGTGCACCTTTTGGCCACCGAGATTCCCCGTGCACCGAGCCATTAACAAACGCGCACCAGCGTCTCCAGCGAGAAGACAAAACCCCGCGGATCCCGAGAGCGTCTCACTGTTAATGGGATCAAAACGCATGTCCAACATGCTGTGATTAAATTAATCCATTTATTATCGTGGACGATACGGTGGACGTTCTCTTTTCACCGGCAGCAATTCGCTGCGCTTTTTGGGGGGAGTGTGGTGAAAAAAGGTGTCTTTTTTGTTTATTCAGCTCGCATTCCTGCCCTTTGCCGCACGGTATGTTGCGTGTTTGACGGGGTTTGGAAAAGCAACATTAAGCCAGCTGCTTAACAGCAACTGAATAAATAATTCTGAACAATAAAACGAGGATGCTTCATCAAGTTCGTTGAAAAGGAAATGTTAACATACAGAAACCCACGCAAAACCATGACCATCAAATTCCATCGCACCTTTCATCTGGTTCGTCCTTTAAGGGGCTATTAACATTTATTTCTTTGCGAATGCGTCATTGCATCGAACGCCGAAATCGATGCATTTATTGCGTGTGAAGATTATGCGCAAAAATCCCAAATTATAGTGAGCGTTTATATGCAAACTTCTTCCAAACTGCATTCTTTTCTAACCTCATCCACGAAGTCTTTAGCCGCATCTGCTAGCCAACAGGTTTGATCCAAGCTGTCGCCCCCTCCCTTAACCTTGAAGACACCCTCCAAACCAGACCGTCCATTATCATACCGTCTCGAATGACCACAACGCCGGGAATGTTGCCAACTCAGCCCGCGTAATCTATAAAAGCCTTTTGTCCGGCGCACAATAAAGTCACTAAAAGACGACAAACCATCAAAAGCGCTCGGCGAGACGCACCAGACCGCAAAAGGCATTCCTTGACCTCATCTCACGCTGGGGAGGATGGGGTATAGGAGGATCGGTGGTCATCTTTACAGCCCTGCACGACGATGAGATTGCACGATTAGACGCCGAACTGCAACACAGCCAAATCAGGATGCCATAAAAAGATGGATGCGCGATGCACACCGAGCCGAATAGCGTGCCCGAACAAAAGGTGTCTCTTTTCTCCTTGAGCGAGCGGAGACCCTCTCATTTCGATGGGGGGTGGGGGGGGTTGTGGAAGATGCAGATGAAATCCACCACGAATAAGCATTTTTGCATCACAATAAATCGCGAACTGTATTATGAACCTGTTGGAAGGAAGAGAAGCCGTGGAAGGGATTCCATTCGAGCCTGCTATTTATGGTGCTTTAAGGGTGTCGGGCTTTGAGAAAGGGAACCAATCCTGCCTATTATGATGCAGTTTGGCTGTGGCGGTGCAGCAAGCACTGGATGGGTCCTGATGAAGACATAAATTATATTTTGAATGCTGTTCATAGTTGCTTTTAATGGTTAAAATTTGAAACAAAAATTGCTTTTCTTAGCTTCTGTTTTACGACAATGTTTGTGCCTTTTCATCGACCCAAACGAATGCAACAATCCCCAAACGCATTCCATTCCCCATTTTGCACTATTGACCCTAGGCAAGTGTGGCTAGTTCGCTTGCCATGCCACTCTCTACAGTGTCACTCCAAATATAGAGCATTCTTCCGATCGAACCCCTTTCGCTGCCGTTACTGCCGCCTTCGATCTGGCCGTATCGAATGAATGGAGCAGAAGATTATAATTTACAGCCACCGTGCAACGTGCGCGAGCGCACACACGAAAGCAGCAACAAACCCACGACAACAACGTGCGCGACGCAGGACGACCGACAGCGCGACGACCATTTCTCATCGCAACCCCGGGCCCGGCGCAAGTGAAATTGAATGCGCCCAGCCACGCCAAAAACTCGTTCATGTATCACACCCGTGGCCGCTCTCCCGTGCGCCCGCGCGTATCACTTCCACAACACAAAAACACGGAAGTGTGATAAACGAACCAGCAACCCTCGTTACCGCGCGCAGAACCGGGGCCATCCTTTTCCCCCCGACACCGACAGGAGAGCGCATAGAGACAGTATGCTTTCACACCCGAATACCCACGGAGGTGTTTGTTCGGTTCCATTTCGGTCGCGGCGAGTCGCGCATGTGGCAACGGGCGTGTACCGACCGAGCCAATCTCGGGCGCAGGGCCGTAGTTTCGAGCCCCCGGACACAACAAAACGACACAACACCTTTTGCCACCTTGCTGCCTGTTTCGAGCCGCCAGCCGAGTGTGAAGTGAAATAGTTTATAGTGAAATTGCGTGTCGCTCGGCTTAAGCCATTTTAGCATAATAAATAGGCTCTGCCGCTGCTCGTTAGAAGCGGCAACACCGATCGTCCGCCCGCACTCCCAACGGTCGGTAGCATGACCCGAAGCCCAACCGGCACCGGGCCGTAAATCGTGCACCCGAACGGGTGCCGTCGGCGTTATCAACTGCGCGCGGGGATTCGAACAGGGAGAGACGCGGCTAAACCCTCATGCAAAGATACATATTTTATAACACCTTCAAAACTACGCTCCGCCGGCGCAAGTTCTGGAGCCCGTAGCAAAAACCCTCGCCTCGGCCATCGATCGGCAACGCAGCCCTATCCAGTTCATCATTAGACGTCGCGGTGGAGGGCCGGCAGAGAAAGGGACAGCCCTCGCACAGGGGTTGACAGTGCCAGGCAGAGCGGGTCGTTTATTTATTTGTTGTGTGGACCTCACGTTTCGTGAACCGATTGACCGACTCGGCGCAAACGACCGGCTCAGGCATCTTCCGGGCGCACCAAGATTCGGTCAAACCAAAGCTGAGCACATTCCGGCTTCATTGCTTTCTTTTCCTTTTTTTTTTTTTTTGCTGCAGCGCCACAGCATTCTTACACGGCCGATGGCGATATTGTGAATGTCGTTTAATTTATATTGAAAAGAAGAACCTTCACCGTCGTTGCTGTCGCTGTCGTCATGGTGGTCGTCGTTTGCATGGGTGGATCTCTTTTGCTGCTGGCCTGCCTGGTGTCCCTGGTTTGCCAGTGAATAAATCATTGAATTACAAATGATCGAGATAAAGCCCGATCGCGGTGGTCTAGTGCGGAGCGGGAGTGAGAAATTCAAATCCTCCAACTCTTCGTCCCAGTGTTTTGCAATCGTGTGCAGGCGCAGAAATGTAGCGCACACTCACTCAAGCCCGCTTTTTTCCTCGCCCGATATTTGTAATTTGTAAACAGGCTAATGAATGTTAAAGCGCTTATCGGTTCGGCTGTGCAGGTTTGAAATATTTGCTCACATAAACGCTCCCCGATAAGCTCTCTGTATGTGTGTTGGTGCGATGTGGGAATGATAATTGGATGCCATCGGTGCAAACAACGTTCAATCGCAATCTTAAGAAGCATTCTTTGCATAATGAATTGGTTTCGGTTGCTGCTTGGAGTGGAGTTGTGCAGTGACTAAGCATGCCGATGGTTGAAGGTTCATTGTAACGATCAATCGCGATCAGAATTAGTATGATATAAAACTTATGCAATGTCTGATCTAGTTTGAAGGTTTAACATGTTGAGAACTATAATAGATAAATCTATTTAATTTCTAATGACTCTCAAGGATATTTGGAAGTTGTTGAAGTTGGAAGAACCGTTCGGCCCTTGATATCGACGCAATTGTAGCATAGTTTGTAAAATTTAAACCTCAGCTAATTGTTTCATAATTCATCATCTCATTCATTGAACTTTTCTATAAATTAAACATTAAACCGATTCCAGCGAAAGCTCCCAACCATTCCTCTTCATCCTCAGCTTAAGCTTCCTCGCACCATGGAGCACTTACTCGCACACAAAAATACCTTCCAAAGATATGAACAACAACAAAAACTACAATCCCAAAGCCACTTAAGACATCCTGCATTTCACTACGCACCTTCCCTGCCAATCGTGTCGACAACTGTTACAGCCTACCCTCACCGTGCCCTCTCCACCGAACCCGAACGGGAGGCCTCCCCAATATTCAAATCCACAATATCGCCCCTTCAATCCCTCGAAGCTGTCGGTAACTTCATTAGCCTACACCGTCACCGCCATCCTGCTCTCACGCACCATCTTCATACCCAAAGCTGAAGCTGCAATCCACCGGTGGTCTTAATCCTCGCGCCGCTACCACTCCTCCGGCCGGGTGGGACAGAGGCGGCAGTGGATCGCGCCGCTTCAAACACGCAACCCGACGGATGTTTCCATCCATTTAAGCGCCTTATTGTGTTGTCAATCAAAAATCGGACCGATTGGCCGATTCGGTGGGTTTATAAGCAGCACACCACCGGCAGCACCAGGCAGCCTTGAAAGCCTCGCACGTTCGATTTCGATGCTCCCGAGCGAAAAGCTGCTCAATTCGTGGTTTTCGTAGCACGGTAAACCGGGATCCGAGCGAATCCGAAACAACAGCGGGCAGGGCGCTCCAACCTAGCCCCCGCACGCCAGCAAACAATAGCAGCGTGGCACAAAACAAGGTCCACGGCACCATTTTTAGCTGCCATTAGCCAGCCCGTGGATCCAGCTGTGTGGGGCAGAAGCGATCTGCAAGTGTCAAGATTTTGGACGGCGTGTGTCAGCGAGGGAAAAATCACTTGACTTTGACACGCACCAACAAAAAAAAACACAGCTATGCCTAGAAGCATTTCAAGGTGGAGAGCGCCTGACGAGTTTGATGTGCGTTTGATGGAGGATGGGGAGGGTGGGAAAGGAAAACTCACATACCGTCATCAGACATGCGAGTAGAGACGGATCAACGCGACGCGAGCTCATCAGCCGCGGCTGGAGCATCTTGTCAGAAGACGCTGGGACCGAGAAAGAACGCAACAAGGAAGTTTCGCGCCGTCGTAATTCTTCTCTCCACTCTTCACACCTGTCAGCTTGTTATTAAGATTTCAACAATGTGTTACTGTGCCTTCCGTCTGTGGCTTAGATGTGGTTGCCCGTTCTTCCAGAAGGCAGCTGGCTGGAGGCCAATGGGACGTATGCATGTGTGATGGAATTACCTACTTTCTCACTCGCTGCTAAAGACGCGCGCCAACCACAAAACCAGGAAGCTTCCTTCTGAGGTAGGTGTACCAATCGGCCCAATACTGTAGTGGATCTCCGGCCCGAATGGGAAGCCCAACATGTCATGTCGTCCCGGGGTCCCGTGCGAACCGGACGGGTCATTATTTTAATTGAGAAAATAGAAAGCGAATTGAAGGTGTAGGAGCACATCCAATCTCGAAACGCGGGCGACATCCTGCTGGGTCGCTAACCGACCGATCGGATCGAATGCTGCTCCACACCACAAAGCAGCTAATAATTGGCCGCTCGGGACTCACCTAGGCTGGTGGCTGGAAATGGTTACATTTTATATCAAACTGTAGTAGAGCCTGTTGGGAAGAGAGCAGCGAGCGAAGTAAAGTGGAGATGATTCAAACTAAATCTTTATCGATCACCTCCAACACCCTCCCCCAGCCCGGTGACGAAAGCCTCAGCGGCAGCAAGATGGCAAAGTTTTCCCATCACATCACGCCACTGTGAGATAAATACTTTATCATCGCGATTAATGAGACAATCAGGTGAAGTGAACTGACTCACGGTGGATGAATCCGAATCGAAACGTACCGGCCGATCAAACCCTCCTGCAGTGAGCGACATTCGATCGAGAAGAAAACAAAAACGGCGTCACTAGGCGAGGATTTGAACTGGGTCGATCATCAATCGGGATAACAAGGTGCGGACGAAATGGCAAAGCGGATGCTCATAATCGGGCAGTGAAAGTAATGATGAACATTTTGCCAGCCAGGCTTTGCTGCTCGCTCTTGCTGCTGGTAGTGCCGGTACTGATTGGAAGATTCCGTCGTCCGTCGCAATTTATTATGTGCTTTTTTGGGGCTTGAAATAATTCTGGTAGACTGTCCGTAGTGCGGTTGGGGAGCAAAAATTGGGCAGACGTTGGGTGAGCGATTGCGAATATAATTCATTTTGAGCGCTCGGTCAGCAGTGCCCGGGAGTGAAAGGAGAGTGCTTAAGTTAATGAACCAAACATTTAAAATCCAATTCATGGGGAGGTTAAAACAATTACCTTGCAAATGGTACCTGTTTCTGTTCGGGGATGTCGTGATGAACAATCATTCAAGGACTGTGCAACGAGACAAAGTCTCAAGAGGATGTTCGTTTACAGAAGAAAACAACAAATCGCTTAATAAAGTTTAAGAAACTGGATGATCCATAAGAGATATCAACATAATCTGTGGATAAATGAGAGTCTTAATATATCTTTCATTTACAATCATCCGGTTCGAAGGACTAAATGTTCCAAAATGGTTAATATTGAAAATTCTTCTCTCAATTGTTACTAACAATATTTCAGAATAGTTCCAACAATAACCAACAAATTGCTGAACTCCTCCATGGCCATTCGAGCACCGCTGATCCGTTGTTTGCCATTCCGTGACATCAACTGGAGCAAACATATCCTCCTAACTCTCCCAAGCAAACGGAATGTCACCGCACCAGTGAAAGTACCGTTCGAGGTACGAGGACATGACATGATCCCGAACAAACAACTCCAACTCCGCCAGACACGAGAACAATAGTTCAGGAGGAGTTCTTAGACTGGCGGCCTGCGGAAGAGAACCAGGAGGTCGTACGGTACAAAATATCTTTCATTCCGATGTCACGTTGTCATGTGTGTTTGCGTGTTTCTGTGTGTGTGTATCTGTCTGTGAGGAGATCAATGGACAACCGTATAGAACAAGATTCGATTGGAGAGGCAGTGTGCGCGCCTGGTGGAGCTACAGGGAAGACACAGGACACACAGGTTACATCATTTACAGGCATGCAAATCGTGATCCATAAATAAAATCATATTCCACTACCCTTCCGCCGAAGATCTTTGTCCCGTGCCTCTCCGGCCCGATACTGATCGGTACCTCAGAGTGCCTTAGAAAGATTGTCGACCCATTATTTCCCCTTTCACCCTCTTAGCCAACCCAGCCCGGTCTCTGCCGTGATGATATTAGAACATTCCAACTCGCTCGATATTCGATCACGTATGCTTTTGATGTAACATGTCGCCCCGCGAACCGGAGCAAAAGACTTCAAACCCAAGCCACGAACCCTGAAACGTCGCCAACTTCAAACTCCGAGGTACAAGCTTTCTTTCCTTCGTGCAGATAAATCAATCACCCTGTTTTTTTTTTCTCTTTTTTAGCCTCCAAAGCGTACCATTACCGAAGGTAGAAGAGCGAACAAGGGCGGATGTCAAGCCGTTTCTCTTTGAAGCTGACAAGGGGTCGCACAGCTTAAAAGGCGAACCAGCCAGCCAAATCCGTACCGTTTGCCCTTGAGGGTACTGCTGGGAAGCCACCAACAAGGTCCCGCGGAAAAGCGACGCTTATTTCAATCATTTTTCACCATCACCCGCACCGAGGGGACGCTCTCGCGGGCGCGCACACGCTTATCAGAACTAGCTCATCGGCTAGTTGGCACCTATTTTTCTCTCGAGTGCAACGGCACTAACCGACAGAAATGTCCTTTGGGGCACGCGGTGAACTTTAGAACGGTGCACGGGGCGCAAGTATGTATGGCGGTCGGATCTCCCCAGTATCACCTGCGGGTGATGAGCATCCATCCCCGGTGCACTTAGGTGCTATAAATTTTCGGATTATTTATTGACCGGTAGAGATGTTTGTCTACGGAAACGAGCGCTAGAGCGCACTGCGGCACTACGGGTGGGGGGTTGTGTTTTTTGCATACGCGAGCGCCGTGGGTCCGCTGCTTAGCGGGTGGTGCGTTAAGGGCCAACGACGCCCTTCGGGTTCGGTTTTGTGCCCGGCGCACGACCGTGCCGGCGTTGGGTATTTTTCAACTTCCCTATCAGACCGGCCACGAAAGCCGTCCACGAGCCGTTCGCCAGCCTGGAAAGTAGAGGAAATAAAAGCTCCAGCCTCCGGGCGGGACTCGCGCGCTTTGCCCAGACGCTAGCCTTATTTATTTCATATTTCACATGTAAATATCATGTTTAAAATGTACTTAGAAGGTGTTACAAACTATAAAAATTACTCGCGATCGGTCGGTCATCGCTGGTTTTTCGTACCGTGTTCGGGGGTTTCGGACCGTCTTCCCGCAGCACCATCTTCTTCGCGCGGAGGTTAATAAGCGTCCGACTCAGCTGGCTCTTAACTAGCGGGCGAGCACACAAACCATTCGACAATATCGCCACGGGCTGCAGCGAGGCTTCGGAGATGGTGTGGTTCAGATTGTGCGCTTCGTCGCACGCCGGCACTTCATCCAGGGACTCTATTTTACATAGGGAAAAGCGTCTTATAGCCTTCTTTTCCCCCGCCTCGTTTCCTAGAACACACTTCTAGCCATTCAATCCAACCGAGAGGATGGAAAAGGAAGCGCCATAAAATAAAATCATTCCACCCAGCCCGATCATTCCCTCCCCGGGGGGCAGCAAACGTTATGATCGCGCAATGGTCGTTTGGAGGGGGGGCGAAGTTTGGTTTCGGAGTAAACGAGCCATAATTTTGATGATAACTGCGGCGCAGAACAAGAAATTTCACTTTGCACCCTCCGGGGCGATAGACGACGAACCCCAGACGCTTGCAATGGGGGAAAAATAAGGCCCAATGGTACGGTCCTGCAAGCGCCACTTAGTGTAGCGTTTGACTGGTGATCGATTTTTCGCTCTGTTTCGCTCGGTCCAAACTCCAGGGATTTCTGTTTCTCCTCCCGAAGCTACGTGCCGGACCAATAATTGATATTTATTACCGACCGCGGAGCGGCTATGCTCGAGACACCGATTTTCGGGAGAAGGTGGACATGGCGCAGAGTCTCTAGCAGAGCGATTCCTTGCAACCTTGCATTGCGCGTGGAAAGCACTGCTAGCGCATCGTGCCGAAACCGTACCGGCTCGGTTTTCAGTGCCTGGCCCCGGAAGCGCTACTAGGAAAGTGGGTTCCTTCAAAAGGAATCCGGCGCAATAGCTGGCAGCGAGAAGGTAAGCCATAATTCTAGGGCCACTCTGGCTCAATTTTGATTTTCGCCTCGTAACGTTCTACGAGAATACGTTTTTAAATGCATCGCTACGGGATGTGTTAATGTGCGCACAAGGCGCTTTTGCTTAACTTCGTGCCGTGATCCCTCGTGGGCGCTGCTAAACCTGTTTCGATTATTGTTGAGTTTTATGTAATAAAACTTGATGCATCGGGCAAGTGACCGAAAGATTAATGGATGTTAAAATGTGTGGAAATAGAGTTTCATGAGCAAACTTGTTGCATTGTAAATGTCTTATTAACAATGTTGAGTTTGGATGTTTCTTAGTCGATTTCCTGAATCTGTAATGATGATGATCCACTGTTTGATTATTGACAAATATTGTAAATAGCATTATTCTTTGTAATAAAAACTCTATTTTATCTCTCATTCAACAGCCACATCAGTTCTTTACATCATCATTCTCTCTTCACTCAACTACTAAACTCCAACACACTCACACGCCCTTGTGTAAGTACCATCACACTGCAAAACCATCATCCGACCGATGCGACACTGTGTCGCCCCGGCACCAACATCAGCCGCGTGCATTCTAGCTCATTAAAAAATGGCCCAGCCCTCTCTAACGAGTCGCTACTGCAGGGCCTGTAGTAGTTGTCTGTCCACTCGTACGCCCTTCCCCTTCCCTCTATTGCGTCTCACCAACTGCAACAAGAACGACAACACCCATCCACCCAATGATAAAAAAGGTCTCGGACAGATTACGTCCCTCCCTGCTTGCCTGCATGCCCTTCGTAGCACGAAACCGAAACCCCACAAACCGCTAATGCTCGTAGAATGTACTTCGATGCAACTGAAACCGTTCCAAACCACTGTCCAAGTCCGGCTGCCCCTACTGATGCTTCTCGCCGTGTGTGTGTGTCTGTTGCAACACTCACAGTGCCTCGTACGAATCGGTTTCCGCAACGCTAGCAAAGGGTGTGGTCGGTCGTCCAGTTCGGTACGATTTTTGCACTCCATTGCAGTGGCAGTGTGCCTGTTGTGGCTCATAACGGGATCCAAGGTTGTTCCATTCGTCGTACAGCAGTATGCTGGCCACACTCTTTGGACGTCGTCTGGCTGTGGAGGGCGAGCGAGTGCAAAATGCAAATGGCACGGAAGGTGATCATGTGTGTAGAGACCAGTAGACACACGGTGCTGCTACGCTTTGCAAGTACGCCACCCGATAGTGCCCGGGTGGAGCCCGGTTACGCGTCGAAAAATACTTAATCCGGATGTGAAAGAATGAACGGCAATGTCGCTAACAGAAAGCAAGTTATGCTGCGCAGTATTGCTGTGCTTATTGGAGCTAAAAAACAAACTTCTCTTTAACTTACCGTCAAAAGATTATTAGTAAGCACTTTTTCTTATTAAGATATTGCCGAAATTTCCCTACCAAACAGGTCTTAAAACGGCCACCAAACCGTGACACAGGCACAGGCTGACCCCAAAACTGTTGATGCGGCTTAACTCCACTCATTTTAGCGTACTGCAACAACCGACCCAACCGCAGCATAGTCAACATATTCTTCCGCTTTTTATGACCTTTAACCGGGACGTGCAGCGTTCAGCCTTCAGTACTTCACCACCTTACATGCGGGAGCCAACCCCTACCCGCTCGAGTGCACTTCCTTTCGCTCTTAATATCGCCCATAAACTGGCCGACTTTATGCTGATTTCAGCGAATGGGGCACCCCGAACTCTGGCCGTTACGCAGCCGTACGCGTACGTTATTGTTTGTTGATCCCGCGTCTCGTCCGATCTGCTGCCAACAAAAAAAAACCTGAACGAAATCCCTTAATTGAATTTGATGATGCGACTGCGCGATTCACGGAGCACACAGACAGGGGTCATCTTAATTGTCAATCCAAATTTAGCAGAAAACTCGAAGCAAAAGAGCGCCACGGCTGCCACTGATTAACACGCTCTCGGTTCGATGCGCGTTCAAGCTTAATGCGCGATACAACCTTAATGTTTGTTTGTTTAATGTACAGCCTGTTTGAGTGTACGTTTTTCTTTACCGTCCACCCCCATAATCATGATATTGTTTCCACCTGTTGTTCGCCCGCGGTCGTCTTCATCCCTTTCGCAACAATCAATACTTTCACTGCTTTGGCTCATACCGGGTAGACGAGTTCGTCGCTTGCGCCGCTTTCTGTGTCGGGTGTCAAGTCTTTCGTTAAGACTATGATGTAGTGCAGAATGGACCGGCGCAGCATATGGATGCCCTAAAACCAATAATTTGTGACTCTCTATCAGGTCGGCATGTGCCCGTGTGTGTGTCGGAATCCCATCCCATTCTCTTTTCTTTTAAAACACACAAGCTGCCGTTCCGCGATAATGTGCGTTCCTGTAAGGTTCGCAGCCAGCTCGTTCGGGCTGCGTTGTGGCTGAAGGACGGCGCAAAGGAAGTTCCTACCGCCGACGAGCGGTGCTTTAGCGCTGACAATCACCTTAATCCCCGCCAGAGAGTGGCTTCCGGACGGAGTGCGATCGGAGTTGTGCACATTTTGTTCCGCCGCACTTCTGAGCGTGCCCACTTACGTAAGCGCATCAGGCTCGTTTCGTTCCGTTCAGCGCTAATGTGTGTGTGTGTGTGCGTCCTGGCTCCCGTCTAATGATCGGTGGTTCGATCGCCCAAGATGCGAGCGGTCCGATAAAACGCGTCCCGTCGGGCTCTATGTCGGGCAGACGCAATTCATCTGCACGGTCGATCGTCTGCCTCCCTGGGTGTAATCGCTCACGGTTCACGGTGCCGGACATTCTTTCAATTTGGCGAACCGATAAATTATAATCTATAACCCTGCCCCGACATCGGACGCCTTCAGCGAGCGGGCTCTTCTCTTCCTGGTTTTAGAGACGACTAAACAAATATGTCTACGAGCAGCCGTCCCACCGGCGAAAGAGCGTGTGCTCGGTCGGGCCTCCCAAAGCGCAGGAGCCCGAAAGAAAGTGGGCTGAAACGATCATTATAAATCACTCAACGAGTCACTCTCACTACCGTCAGCACCGCCGGTTTCATCGATGGTGGCCGGTTTCCACCGTCCCTGTTTTCCAATCTATTCCACACGCATCCTGAGCGTACAATCCGTTGCGAAGGGGATGCTTCGGACATTCTGATGCTGCATCTAAGCTTGCGCAAAAATCCTTGCTCAGGTCGCATCGCGTACCAATTTTCCCTCCAAGCCGAGGAGTGAACAGTGTGCGTCTGTGTGCGTCCGTCCGTGCGTCCACGTCCGATGCGTGTGTATCGTGCGGCCGCCCATCATCCCGAAAAAACTTTCCAACCAAGGTAATTGCTGCCAAAGAGCCATTAACTAAATTATCGCACCCGAGAGAGTATATCCTTTCACTTTTTACCCTGAACTCCCTTATCACGTTGCTTCAGTCTTTCGGTGGTCCTCCCCCCCGGTTGCTTGCGTCCCGAATCGTGGGGGAACCGATCGGTTCCGATGGCGGAGGAGGGATATTTTCGGTCCACTTTCGTAATACACTGGCTTGCTGTGGTTTTTGCCATGCCCGGGCCTGCATTCCCGGGTGCTACACCGGGTGAAACAATTAATTTTGTGCCGCCGACGAAAAGGTGACGAAGGTGAGATGGTGTGTGATGATGCGTATCTGGTTCAAAGTTTGCACCGCTGTAAATGGTGAGTTGTTTAATTATAGTGCTCCGTTGGCCATTTGGTGTTGTGTGTTGTTTTAGCTAATGTCATTAGTAATTAATATTTAAGCTTCCAAAAAGGTTCCAAGTCAGTTTAAAATGTCATTTTGAAGCAATTTTTAAGAGCTTTTGCTGTATAAAAGTCATGAAAGTGTTATGGTTATTAAATTAATTTTATTGTCGAATACACTACAATGCAACACACCGTTAAAATTGGTCAAAATATCCTTCAAAAATACAAATAAATACCATTTTCAACCGAGTTTCATATCACATAACCATCATTTCACCTCTCTGAATACGAGCAGCAAACAAACACGACGGGAAAACGCATCCGCCCATGGTCAACGCACTCAAAAACACAGCTTCAATTATCTCGCCTGTGCATCATCTCAATTGCACGCAGCACAGTTTCGAGGTCATTGAGTGTAATTTTAACACAAACAACACTCTCGACGTCGACCCGTCGCACCAACCTTGCACGAAGCCACGACGCACTGACCTGTTGCTGTTGCGGCCGATTCGCACAGCCCTCGGGACCTTCACAGCTCCGCTGACAGTGATGAAGAGTTGAAGCTCACGCTTTAGCAGAAGCTCATCAAAACCGTCCTCGCGGAAGATGGCAACTTGACCGCTAAAGAACGGTGTGGTGGTGGTGGTATTTGGTGTCCCGTGTCCGCTTCCTGTCCCGACGGTCAGCCACTTTACGTTGATAAACTTCAAGGCAGCTGGCCGAGGTCGAGCACTGCGAAGGTGCGATGGCGCGCGCTCGCTTGCAAAAGAATGCGATTTTATTTTGAATATTTTCCCCCCATTCCCTCCCGGATTTGTGCAATTCAACCCGCTCTTGCAAAGTGCAAAAGCCCGAAACGCTCGAATTCCCGCTGACACAACGGACATCGGAGATGGCTGAAGTTTGACCTTATTTTCTCTGACGGAGTGCTTAAATCAAACGAGACGAGAGCGAACATACAAACACCCATACACTCACTCTGTTGCTCTAAACGCTCTTCCCCATGCCGGGTGCTTTTTGTTCCACCCCTCGGGAGCTTTTCATTGGCCGTTGGCACCAACTTGAACCTCAACCATCAACCTTGATGAGGGAAGAATTCTTCCAACCCTTCCACGAGGAAGGCGATCGGATTTGGCTTCCTTTTTGCTATTTATTTTTGCATTTCCATTTTATCCGTTCGCGGGGGGACGGGACAGGAGGGCAAGGAGATTGGCAAGGTAGCTCCCGTTGACAGCCACCACACGACATGACACGCGCACAATGACCGGAATGGTGGAAAGTTTTGAGCGATATTCAAAATAACTACCGTTGCAATCACCGCAAGCAACTCAAGCCACCGTTTCCATCCCCTGGCAACCGTGAGTGCTGCTAGGTTATGGAAATATTTTTGTCTGCACCCTGTGGGTAAGGCTGATGGATGCACTTGCGCTTGTCATTAGTAATGGTGCACCTGGGCGGGAAGGAAGCCAGGGTGCAGATAACGAACTTTGGTGCAGACAGGTGGAATAAATGGGATAGAAAAATGCTACCTGCAAGTGCGCAATTGCTTTCCTTCCTGGTAGGTGATTTGTTGGAATGGGACATGCAGAGAGGTTTGAAAGATAAGTTCGAGTTCAACGACAAGCTTCAAATACTGCAAGAAATATGGAAATAAGTTCCTTAAGACTCTTTATGATTATTTTTTAATTTTAAATATTGAAAGTATACGTACTTGTTGTAGCATTGAAGTCTTTCATTTCCAAAGGAAAGATTTGTCTAATTCCACTTCAGCAAACAACGAACCTGTCAACTGTTTTGAATACGACTGTCATGTTTTGTTCGCGCTCTTTCGCCGCTACTACTACTACTCTCGCTACTGCTTCCATTTCAACACGTCCGTTTTGATCGCACTATTACTTTCGATTCATTACTCGTTTCGTGCGATAATCGGCTTCATATTAAATCCGCACAGTTTCTGCCCCAATGCCACACTCCAGTCCAGTCCAGACGACGACGGCAGAAACGAGAGCTTAGCCGGACGAATTGACAAGCTTTAAATAATTTCCTACAATTTTCCATTTACCATTTGGCAGGCGAAATAGTTTCTTGCGCCGTACTTTCTTCGCCACTGTATGTACTCCTTTCCCCCATGATACCGATTGCTCCGTGGTTGGCTAAATCTTCACAGCACAGTCGCATACTCGCTACAGGTTAGATGGATTTATTTCTATTCCCTCTTGTGCGGTAAAATGTAAGGCAAATGGCCACAACGCGACCACTTACCACAGCAAAGCCCCACAGCTTACGTTTGATGTTAGGCTCTCTCTCTCTCACACACACACATACCGCTCGTCAAACGTCATCGTCTCCCGTCGATGAAACGTTGTAAATCAAAAAGCCTAACATCGAAAATATTTTAATCGCTTTTTTTTGTTTCACCCACCTGCAACCATTAGAAGGCGGGCTGGGACCATTCCTGCCTGGGACAGGACCGCCGGCATCGAACATCGCGCTCCATATTTCACCCCCACCCGAGCTGACCCCTTCCACCTGCCCTGCTCTTTGGTGTGTGTGTGTGTGTGTGTGTGTGTGTGTGTGTGTGTGTGTGTGTGTGTGTGTGTGTGTGTGTGTGTGCGGTGAACTTGTTGCTCGACTTGTTGCGGGCGAACCGGTGGCCTCGGCCAAATCCATGAACCCATGAGCCACCTTCACTGAAGCGCCGCGCTCCACTTGCCACAGCCGCTGCGGAAAAGCACATGCAAATCCACGCAGTACTGTCGACGACCCTGTCTACTAATCGCTTCCCCCCTTCTCCTTCCCATTTTTTTATTAAGTTCCAACGATTGGGGGTGGCCCGAAAAAAGAAACCACACGAAAAAAAACAAAGTAATAATAAGAGAAATAATTTTCGGATTAAACATCGCTAATTCTAACGATAAATTATCCCCGCGCCTCGGACGCCAGATCGCGCTCGAGATCTCGCGATCTTGCTCATCGACTAGAAGAAGAGGGGCGGGGCGGGGGGAAATGTTGGGGACGAGGGTGGCACGATTTTTCTATCAAACATTCAGACAGCCACGTTGACAGGCGAGGCGGCGCTCGATCGCCCCGGTTCTTTTTTTTTTTCTTTTCTCTGTGTGCGATCGGCTCGAGGGTCATGGACAGGAAGCATGACACAGCCATTGCACTACATGAAACGGCTTTCCCGCTCCGTGTTCGTGTTCCGCTGCCAAAGCAGCCAGCGTTTGCGCGGAGGAAGGCCACAAGGGCGACTAATGGAAGTCGTGCAAAAGCATGCAAACACAGAAACAGAGCTATACGGTGCGCCTAAAACGGGTGGCCACGGTGAGTTATTGGGCTTTGGAGTTGATTGAAATGAAGTTTAATGTAGGCTTAATAATATTACTAAATTATTTTCTTATTCTTATTTTCTTATATTTAAAATAATAAATATTTTGTTCCAATGTATCACACCATAAAAGAGATCAACCGAAAGCATCGCGATGAAAGTGATTACGCAAAGCAACCTACGATCCTTTGCCTTTATTCGGCGACAAGCCAAGCATCGGCCTCGATTGCAGGCTTCACTCGTTTTGATCGCTTTTCGACCAGAAGGATGGATTTAAATCTTCTCCTTCATCCACTCCATTTCCTTCTGCAAAAGAGTGCAAAACAAAATCGTTACACAAGTGCAGCCGAAAAATAAGCGTAATCACACCCGACACACTAACGAGCGATTCGAGCGAGAACATCCTCCGGATCGTATCGATTCCCACACACGCCCAAGGAGAAAAGTAAAAGTGAATCACCTCGCCAGTGCGTCCCTCGCTACCGCACCCGCAAACCGAAACGAAACCTGCCAAAAAAAGCCCTCTTGTCTTGGCGAATCTTGTCGACAGGATGATGCCAAGATCAGCGAGATCGCAGCCGTACCAGAGAAGACACACGCACACCAGCATCGAACTGCACCGAACTGAAAGTAAACCTCATCCCAAAATCGGTAGTTCTCGGCGTGGTTGCTTTTTGCTTGCCAACGAACCGGCATCGCTACAGCGGGAATGGTGACGCGTCCGCCTTTTTTCTCTTATTAAATCCCACGAGGACGCTCACTTTCAGTGCGCAGCTTTACGAAAGCAAACGTTGCGGGGAGAAACGGAAGACCCCAAAAAGCATATCGCTCCATGCGCATCCGCTGCATCCGCTGCAAGCGGGGATCGAAATTTAAAAATTATGTTCATCCCGAAGTCACCTCTCCTCGTACACCACTTCGCCGTGATTGTGCATGCTTAAATTCCGTTAATTTAATTTACAAAAAAGAAAAGAACGAGGTTAGTTGTACGTAGTTTTGTTTCGTCTCGTCCGTGGCATCGCTTGGTCCTGCCTGATTACCACTGGCGGTGGTAATTAAAGCCTCGCCGAAGCTCGCCTGCCCGCCAAATATGCGCAACGAACGCGTGGAAACCACTAACGAGTGCCGATTTTTGTTTGTTTTGCTGTTTTGGGTTTGCAATGAACCACTGTGCCACCTCCCGCCCGTCTCGATACGCCATTAATTGCCGCAACCGAGCATCATCGCTTTATTATGCGAGCATCTTTGTTTCGTTTGCCTTTCGGGGGGGCAAAGTGAACCTTTCTTTGGGTGTGATGGTATCCGCTCACCATTCCTGGCATTTTTGACTCTTTTGGAATTGATCAAGTGATTGTGTTTAACAACAAGAGAGATGGTGCTTTGAGGCATGTTTTCGCATAATGAAATAGCTTGTGAAGGTTTTATAGTTTTGTTAAATATTACTCAACGAATTTTGGGAACTATATTTCATTACGTACGCAATACACAGCAATTACATCTTTCTTATCATACACAACTCCATAAATTCCACTTTAAACCACATCCTTTTCGCATTTCACTTGCTCATCAACAATGGCCCAATAGTGCTGCGCGTGCACACTTTCTTGGACTTTCTGAGAAAAGTTAATTTGACCTTAAATCTTCTCCGTTATCTCCGAAGAGGGGGGTGTACCGCCCCAGCACGAAGCTGGCCGCAACCACCCCGACTGCGTACAAACCTGCGCGTCATCAAGGTTGCTGCTCCGGTTTAGGTGGCCAACATAAAACGCATTTCTTAATGATAACATTTCATTAGCGTTGTCGCCACCGATCCACTCTGCTCTCCCTCCCCCAAAATGTGACAGCCCCATGTGCTGCGTGAAGTGCAAATTGGCCGTCACTTGCTCGGAGCGTCGCAGACTGTGCAGTGTGCGCTGGAAAAGTGCGAAAGGAAATTATAGCCTCGTCGCTCGCGAAACCCCGAAAAACAGCCACACACCGCAAGCTTTTCGGGGCGATTCAGAAATAAACGCTCCGGACGCAAAGTAATACCGAACACGACCAGCAACCTGCATGGGGGCCACGAAAAAGAAAACTCAAACGCACTCATACACATCCCTTTGCACCGACCATGGCCCGGGACACCTGACCAAGCTCGTTGGCAGTTAGTGTGTGTCTGTGTGTGTGCGCGCCCCGCTGTTGCGAAATTCTACACTCTTCGTGCATCCCGCGGGCCCCGGGAATCGCAATTCTTCACCCTTCGCGGGCAGATTGTGTCCCGCGTCGTCTGTTTCGTCCGTCACCTGACAGTTATGTTGCGTTTGGATCGTAAATTTTAATGAACACGTACCCCAGGCTCTCCACAGACACTGCTCCCTCCCTTGCCACATTCATTGCGGCCTCTTCTATCATCGTCCACTACACTCAGGTTGGTACAACAGCTCCCTTCCCCTCTGCCGCGTGCGCATAAATAAAACCGAACAAAAAACAAGGCGCTGAAGGAAATCAAGCAGCGAACACGATAATTCGGAGCAAAACATCATGGGTGACATTCGTTCGTTCCGGTTTTTTTCTTTCTTTTTGTTTTTCGGGCGTCTAACGGATGAAGATGTTCGCATTTATATTAATGCGCAGCTCTTACGGTACATTCCTGGCCCGGTATCGCCCGGTCCAACGTGCCATTCCCTCGCACAGCATGATTTGTTGCGGCTATGAAAGGTGGAGCGGTTGAATGGCCGGTTGGCTCGGGTGGTGCATTTCGTTGATAAGGTGTGAAATTTGTCACGCTTTTGCACGAACGAAAACTGATACACTCGGCAAGGCGTCAGGTGTTGAGCAGCCCCTCGGGCTGGTGAATGATATCCGCAAGATGAATCAGACGTACAGCGTTACGTTTAGTTTAATAAAACAAATGTATACGGATGTAGGTAAAACTATAAACATTTTTCATTACCTTCTGGGCCTCTAATTGTCAAAGTTAAATGTTTATCAAATTTTCTTGTTTTCCCTTTTCACAGAAAATATAATCTAAACTTTTAGCTGTAGTTTATACGAATTTTTTCCACGATAACCCACCCCGTTTGCACGCCAATCACTTTTTAATGCGTTCTATGGACAAATCATCCCCAAAAACTGTCTCCTTAACAATGCTGCGTAAAATTAAATCCAGCTTAATCTTAGCACCACAAATGACGATAAAAATCACCATCCAGGAATGGAATTTCGTAAACGCATTCAAGCCACCGGATGAAACTCCCATCCCAGCTCGAATCAGCAATTGTATCGCATTGTTGTGCACCCATATGCAACGCTTTCGAGACGGACAAGATGAAACCTTTTGCTTACCGAATTTCGTGATTGTGCATCTTGACAAATATCTCACAACTGATGCACCCACTGTAACGAGGTGAACATACCAAAAAAAAACTCGCCAAAAGATGATGTTTTGATGTTTAAATTGAGTGTTGGATTAAGTTCATCCTGTGACTGTACTCTGTGTGTGTCGCCTTTATTTATTTGTAACCTTTGCTTTGCGGGTCGCATAGGCAATCAGTGCGTGCATGTGATCTCGTTTCTTTCCTCTCTCTCCAGTGCATGTGATGTGTAAGATCATCCGCCACGGAGTGACTTGATCTCCGGCGGAGGAAGGAGGAAAACATCAAAACAGTTTAATTGATTCTGACAGTTGAAGGTAATTGTATCTGTGGCGGTAGGATGGGTTTTGATGGTTGATGGTTGACCTTTTTTGCTTCATTCTCTTTCTATGTTGTCCTCAGTACAAAACTGTGACAGATCGATGATGCAGAGGAGTTTCAAAATTGGAAATTGATCCAAGGTTTATCGTTTTTTGATGGTGGTTTACTTGCAGTGCAGGGAGTGTCTGTGCTGCCAAGGTTACTGTATCGGCGTCATTGTAAGAGAACCCCGCAAGCATGCATTATGGCTTTAATGCTAGAATAGCTTCGTACTCATATGTGTCATTCCTTATTGCAGTTTAACAAGTAACATACTAAGAAAAATGAACGATGAACAGCAAATTTTAAATAAATCTTCTTAACAAGCTTACCTAATTGACTCATCGTAATCGCCGCAGCACTTCCACGCCGGGCACCAATCCGGGCACCTCATATAAAAAGGCAAGTTAATTATCAAGTAATCAACCGATCAAGCTAATTTATGCATACACTAACCCCCGTCCTAAACCGATCGGTAACAGTATCGGCGAAAGCTTTTACTGCTAGCCCCTAACTGCTAGCTTATGCCACTCGCGTACCGTATCGCACCATTTTATGGCCCATTTCGATCCCGGGGCCCTTTTTTCACTCCCCCCCCACGCAAGCCTTCCCACGCGGGATGCACTTTACGGGTACGGCCACATATTCTTTCATCTGCGCTGGGCATTAAAAATCCACAGCATACCGATCGGAATCTTTATTGCAATTGCAATTAAAAATTGACTCCCGAAAAACCAAACCCCGGTCGTCGGTTCACGCTCGCATCACGCTCACCAGTGCAGACCATCCTCTGGGAGCCCGACTGTACCCGGTGCCGAAACGACCGATGCAAACGCAAAACTCCCATTTGAAGTTAAGTACCGCAATCGATCAGTCAGCGAAACGATGCCGATCAGATATGTTTATGGACGGATGCACTGACGAGGCTGCCGGGGTGTGTAAATGCAGTGGAGTGGAGCTTTTTTGGAGGCTCACACCCGAAAAAGGATCGTGCGCTGCAACGCTGCACGGTAGCCCATTTCGGTGCATTTTTAAAGACAGCAATAGTGCAAACATTAAACTGAAACGATCCGGTAAGAACGGGTTCTTTTTGCTTCATTTTCTTGGTTTTTTGGTGTTTCATACACAAATTTACGGTTCGAGTTTGATCATCGGCCGCACCGAAAACTAGCTTATCTTGGGGTAAGATTGATTGAACCGAACCCGATTTTACCTCTGCTAATTATTGGGAATAAAAGATTTCAACGCAACCGAAGCCGACGAACCCGCATGCGCTCGCGCCAATGTGTTTTATTTTGCAGTACTTCTTTTTTGCCTTCTGCTGAATGCTGCAACATTTGGTCGACCATATCGTAAATCTTATCATCGAAAAGCAGGCAACAACCACACAGGAAAAAAAAGAACTGCCAGCCAAATTCATCCCGATCGACCGATCGATCAATCTGCTGCAGGCCGTGTCGGTATAGTCAAAACTCGCTCTCGTAGGAAGACGATTGCTAACGGTACCAGGGAACGACATTGGTTAAAAGCTTTGACATTTTGCCGTCTGGTCGGGGTCGTCCCCGGCATATGGGTTATATGCGTTGCACCGAAGAAAGAAACAAAAACCTTCCCCAGCTCTTCCTGATCGGCAAGATTGCACACGTTGATGTGGTCGTTTCGGTGGGATTTTTTGCTGCACAACTAAATTATTGTTTATTTTCGTCTCAAATTTTATTTCCCTGCTCTAATGCGCTAGGATGTCTTTTTTTTGGTTTTTTGAGGAGGAAAGAAGGCTTTTGTTCCGCTTTCAGAGCGGTGGTGCATTTTGCTAAGCACAGTTTAGCTTGCTGATTGCACCGCCATAAACGGCTGTAGCCTACTCAGATTTAGCAGAAGCTTTACAGCACCCCATGAGGTCCACTAACTGGGTCAAGCGTTTGCTGCTTAAGCGCTCTTTGCCGCGAAGAAGTCTTTTATTCTCTCCTGTTAGAATAAGCGATTCAAATCCAAACCAGTGCAACGCGTGATAGTCCTACCATCCCAAAAAAGGAAAGCCCAAGCCAAACACCAAAAGGAAGACATCACACAAAGCTATCGCGTGGCTTTTGATTGCCGATTTTCTTTACCATCTTTACCCAAAGACGATGTCGATGAAGTTCTGATTAGGCAGAAATAAATGTACAAAAACAAACAAACCAATCTGCACTATTCCCCGGGCCGCTCGGCGATGCATGCCAGGCAATTCGGGCGGATTGGAAAATTAGCATAGTATAAACTTTACAACTACCCACTTTAACCTACACTCCGTGGCTTCCCGACGGCCGGGCATCTTTCGAGACGACATGTCTGCATCTCAATCGCCATCGCGAACCCATTCTCTATTGCCCCAGCCCCAACATCTGCATCATTGCAAAATGCAGCAATATAATGTTTATGGCACGCCATACAAATTCAAATACAAACAACAGCATTTGAAGCTATAGACAGGATTGTTTCTCAAATTTATTTGTTTTGCATTTATGACGCGTGGAATTATACTGTGATGGTGGTTTTCCCCCTTAGCCTTTTTTTCTGTGTCGCATTATTTGCATTTTGCATTTATCTTTCGCTCTCTTCTCTATGCAGTACTGGCTGCGTCCTTATTTAGATTGCCTGGTAATCTCTGGCCAGCTAGAGAAGGAAGGAGTCGAAAAATTGAGCTCAATTTGCAGCGAAACGATGTCAAAAAACCGCGACTACGATCCCGGAACACGCTCGTCTCCTACGAGCAATTTGTTTAAAGTTTCCTTTTTTCTGTCCTGAGATAAAAGCGATCACTTTCATTTCCGTTTGCGTTCTGATTCGTCTGCAGTGGCCGTGAACTCCGCTTACCGTTCGTGCAAATTTTATGACAGCACCGTCTGCACGGAATACAATAATCTACCCAGAGCGCTCCCGCAGGGTAAATCTGGGTCTGCTAATAGGATTGGTTTTTGCATAATTCTAAAATCGAAACGCAAATCTACAATCAATAAAACCCGTATTAAGAGACCGTGTGGTCCATCGGACGTCGAATAAAGTCAAGAATAAAAGAGGACCAGCTGGGAGAATGTGTTTCATTTTGTGATCTGAATTTAGAAGCTTTTATTACGTTTGTTACGTCACTCTCACTTTCCAGCCCCCATTCAGCGCCGTTTGTTCTGCAATCTGAAACGTATCATTTAAATGTAAATGGACCCATGTCCTAGTTAAATCCAGCACAGAAGCACACATTACATCCGATCACAGGAGGACCAAACGGTACCCGGATCACTTTGCTCCTTTTCTCTCCCCCACGGTAAGACCTTGACGATCGATCACAAGCCACATCACAAATCCCAACTCTTCGCACACCGCCAATTCCACGCCACATTCCAATGTCCTATGTCGAAGTCAGTTCCAGATGTTGCTTGCTGGACGTTCGCTTTTCATCGGCATAACGCTTCATCCACTCCACCACACCACGTACAAACACACACACACAGAGGAGTTCAGAGGGTAAACATAGTTATTTGGAGCGAATGACCGTTGATGATAGGTATTCAAATGAACTGCAACCATTCGACCCCGAACGTCTGCGATTCGAGCTCGTCGAGCTTAAAGCCACACTTCGCTGTATGCACTTTATCCACCGTGCGCCAGTGCTGAGGGGGTATTGGAATTTGCAGACATCACCTTTCCAGGAAATTACGTGTGTGGTTGCCTTCTGGTTTTAATTTCGATTCGGACGAAACGTCCATTTAGCACGCTTCCAAATACCGTTTCGCGGGTCGATAAGACCTCGTCGGTGGCACTACTACTACGTGTTTTGTCGCTACCGAAGTCATCAGCGAGGAGATATGGGATCACGGAATGGAGTGTTGCAGCCGGAGTACTTTCACCTGGTAGAAATTGGAACGCAAAATGGGATATCACAGCAGTACGGAAGCTTCGAAGCGAGACGACTGATACAACAGTGAATCAATATCCCGATATGGAATAACTACGATGCTGATGTACTTTTGTGAAAGCTTTAGCTGTACTTTAGCATTAAAATTTACTGCTAGCTTTGTAAACATTTAAACCATTTCAAAATGTACCTTTCCAACCAAAAAAACTGACACCAAAATCTATCAAATGCTCAACACCTTTCATCAATCATTCCACCCCCAAACTAGCGAGCATTTCAATGAAGGTGATCACATTGTGATTCACAGTCTACGAATAAAACCTCTTTCTCTCTCTCTCTCTCTCTCTAGTAGTAGTAAAACAAGAGAAACAAACATCAACCGCGGGACGAAAAGCAACAAAGCCTAGTTCGTCACATTTCGTGCCACCCAGAAAAGCAAACGCAGCACTTCGAACGCGATACGATCCCTATCAGGATCGCCTCCCACCCGTGGTGACAATATTAAATAAGTTTTTTTCGTCTTCTTCCTCCTCCTCCACTGTTTTGGCGAAGTGGCAAGACAAAAAATGAACTTCTCCAGAAACTGCCGAACTCAATTACGATAAAATCAATCCCGGAATCAAAATCACCGTGAGCTGAAGCTTCGAGCAACACGCTCACAGGAAAAGGAAAAGATTCGCAGAAGAAGCTTTATCCGCTGCTTCAAAATCGAGCGACAAGCAATATATAAAAACAAACAATGATCGACATTAAATGCGAGCGCCATTCTCCTTTCATCGCGGAACGGATTTGTTTTTTGATATTTTCGGCCACAGTGCAGACCGAAGGGATCTCTCGACTCAAAATCAATGATCGGTTTTTGGATCAGCTGCGAAATTGAGACACTTTGCTCCGGTGGTGATCCCCGTAAATGGGAGGCCCGCCCAGCCCGTGTTAAGCTCAATCCAACGCGATCAGCTCACCTACGCATCCCCACACCCCCAGACTCTCTAACCGGACACTTAAAAGAGAGCGAATCAGCAAGAAGAAAGAAAAAAACACTCACATGCCACCAAGCAAAAGATCACGTTTGCGTAAATCCCAACAAAAGCACATTTCTTCGTCAGCAAACCCATCAACAGATCGTTTTTGTAAGGTGTTTGTACGATCGTTTTTTTTTTCTTCTCTCTCCTCAACAGCTCAGAAGCCCACCAGCGAACATCTGAGTCTGTCGTGGTCATTTGAAACAAAATTGAAGCATAAATGTCTGCAATAGAGATAACGAATATGGCAGAGACGCCGTCGCATCATCCGCGAAACGAGCTTTGCGGAACGCGCTGAGTATGAATCTTTCACATTTTAGACTAGTGCTGGCCTGTTCTGTATGTGTGTGAGGGAGATTAAGTTTCCGTCCACAGGGCCTTTTTACTTACACGTCTCCTAGATACACCTGCGCATCGCACGGGACTCGCCAGCCCGAAAAAAGTGACGATAAAAAGCGCGCGCCCAGGTACACCCGAGCTCTACCTACAGGGAAGGCTTCAAGATTTATGCGCCTCGGTGAAGGTTAATTACCTTACTTTAACAAATTTATTCACCACCGAAACACCGGCTGAGTGACTGCTACGATGGCGTAGAAACGAAACGAAAAAAAACGCACACCCTGTGATGCGATGCGGTTGCGATGAATACAAAACGAACAAGCACATTAAACCCTCGTGGCTGTCTCCCACCCCGGGGACCGGCTGGATATGGTCCGTGTGTCGCACGAGCCAAAACGACTCCATCACACGCCGGTACTGTTTTGCTTTGGCTGGCCCGTTTGTGCTGGTAATATGTCGCTAATCTCGCCTGCAAATATGTTTATATCCACCTGACCGCCCGGTCGGTCATGATGTTTTTATCCGCATAAAATATAGCATTTTTGTTCCACCGCCTTCGTCCCACCTCGACCCTCGATCGTGAAAGGAAGTTTAGATCATCACCGGCAGAGGGTGTTTTGCTACGGTTTTCTGCAAGTGACCCATCATCTTTCCGATGTAGGATTAGCCCGCGTTACCCCACCTTTGAGGCGAACTTGCCAACACAGTCGGACGCAGGGGGCTTTACTTTAAGCAGGCGAGCGTATGGCCATTTTGATAGAGTTATTAGGAGCTGTTTTTGCGCGGGCCAGCTTAATGCGGCGGCCTGCTTGTCCCATACGCGCCGATGTGCGCCTAGATGAAGACAGCTCAGCGCGGCTTATAGGTCGGGTGATTGTCGTTGGCGTATTGAGTGGCTCTTAAGGAAGATTTACTAGCTTTAACGAGGGCATGCTAGCTTTTTTGTTTGTTGTGCAGTTGTGTTGGTACGAAAATGATAATAAAAACTCAAGCGATGACCGAGTAACGTGGCGCATCTTTTTCGGACCAAGTTGGCAATTAAAAGTCTGCTAAGCGATGATTTTGAGATGTGATTTTTTCATGATTTTCATCAGTGATGTAACATTTGTCATACGTTAATTGAGTATCATGTAATTAGCATGGCATCTGTACTCTTTTTCCTTGCTAATACAGTATATTTTTATCATGTTATTTGCACTGGCAATGTTCAGCTCATTTTGAATTGTTTTTTTTTCAATCTGATGAATATCAATTTCATAACAATCAACCAGCAAAATAATTCATCCAATGTCATCACCTCAAACGATTAGAATCGGTGCGCATAAACTGTGTAAAACACTTTACTAAGACACACAATCGGCAAACCGTCCCCTATAGTTCTTACTCTCAATTCATCACCCTTCTAAGGCTAAGGCAAATCAATGACTCAATCGATCGTGTTGCGTGCCGACTCGTCAACGCTGACAAACGCAGTACGGCAAGCGCTAACGATACGACGGCTGCAGTGCCTTAAGTATCGACCGCTCGCTTCGTTTCGGGACAGAAGCTTTGCAGAAAATCCTCACGCTCAATAAACAACAAAAAATGGAAACCGAACTGCTAGAATTGAGAGCAACAGAGAGAAAGAGAGAGAGAGATAGAGAAGGCAATGGTGAACTTCGATTTAATTAATTTTGACTCTAATTCCTTCGGAATCAATTTTCCTATCCAATCGTTTTGCGGCTGATTTATGGCGTCAAGTGTTTGATTGATGTCTTAATGGAATCTTGATCTTGAAACATATCCATTTGGAAGCATACATTACGCGCGTGTGAGATTAAGCACACACATACACAAACAAACACACGCACGCTGGTCGTGTTTGAGTGAATCTTGACGGTATCAAAAGGGTTTCGCTGGCCGATCGAAGGTTCGTCGCTCGTACCGGTATCGATGTCGTTTCATGCTTAACCTTGCAGCATATCAGAAGCAATCCTTGAGCCGTTTGCTTCCTTGTCGAGGTAAACATCTTACTGTACGCCTGCCACCAAGCAAACCATGCTGCCAATTGAGCCATCCATGTGCGTTTATTCCACTAAAGTATTCCTTCCTTGAACTTTAATACATGTAAATCGATCGCTACTAATGGAATTGCTTGCTTCGATCATCCTAGGCGTGTCCTCTGCGTGATAATATCGTCTACCCGGCTTTAACGGCTGTTTCCGCGTTTCAGACATCCATTTCGCTTCGCCGATAATCCACCAACCAACCAGGGCCGATAAGCCTAATAAAATATAATCAACATTTATTGCCTCTCTACCAACGCGTGCGAGCGAAAGTGTGTCCTTTACGCAATGGCGAAAGATTTAGATCACGTTTTGGTGTGTTTTGTGTGTATGTGTGTCTTTTTTTGCGGGAGATTTGTAATAAAAGCACCAACCAAAGCGGAAGAAAACAGTTGAGCACGATTTTCGATTATGACAAACGAGGAAAACGAGCCAAGTTTAATGCCGGTGAAAGAGTGTGTATTTTGTACCACCACCACCACCGCCGCCAGGTTGCTTCACACATCCTTGTGCCGGGCTGTCTCCCGATTCGCTTTCGACGTACCGTTCCGCTACATCTTTGATCTAAACAACTCCCCACGCTCAAAATGTTAGCCTTACCCTTTGTCGTAAGCGGTTGTTTGAATGTTGCTGGCAATGTGCGCATGTTTTCTGTCCCTCTTTCTCTCTCTCTCTCGCACTGCTTGCCTATATCGAATTTTAGGATTCGTGCTTATCGTGATAGCACGTGCCAAAAACGACTAAAACAAATGATTCCATCGGTTTTGCGATCGTTTCGGGACACGGCGCATGAATGGCGGAGTTTGTTTATAGCTTTTATGCCAGGGAAACCTTTCCAAAATGATGCCGATTAGTTTTTTGTTCATATGTTTTCGTCCGAACGAGGTAGATGAGGAGTGAAAAGTTTGTTTATTAGGGACAGCTGGATTGTGTGAATTGCTGCTTGATGTGAATGTTGCCTTGCTATGTTTTAAGACCTTATTACCAGTTAACTAAAACACGGAAGATTGCATTATACCATGCGTAAATCTTTCCTTCAACACGTAAATCACTATTTGCACTATTTTGTAATGCAAGCGGCGAAATTGTTGCACCGCAAAACGCTCATAAATGAAGAGGAAAAAACGAAACCAACGTCCATCTTGCGAAAAATGAATAGTTTTTAATCTCTTTTTCTCACTGCCCATTGATTGGCCCCTTATGATTATCTACCATCAAGTGCGTATCTTTGCTCCAGGATCGGTTCGCCTCATAAATCATCCCACCTCGGTTGATCATGCAACCCCCTCGGAGGGCCGCATCGCTCCTCTCTCTCCTCATCAGCTTTATGCGTGTCCCTTCGTTTTGCGCTTCGCGGGCAATATCATCACCGCTGTCGATTGCAGGTTGTGATCGTCCTTGCGTAAAGTGAAAAAAGATAAAAATAAATACACCATACATACACATACACACACAAGCACACACTGTCTCTGATTGCCTATCTCGGTGCAATGAATCCCTCTCTGTATCTCATTACTCAAAATAAATATTTGCATAAAGCTTTATGACCGTAATTCTTGCTCTCATTTTCTTCTCCACTTATGACACGATGAAACGCAATCATCCCATCTAACTGTATGGGTTCAGCCTGAGAGGGAAGGAACGTAGTTGCAGACTGGGGCAGAGCAGGTCGTCAGTTGCTGAGGAGCATCACGTTTACGGTGTTTCGTAACGTGTGGTCTTACGTGCGTAGCGATGCTATTTGATGGCGTCTCCTTCGTTTGTGGTAAAAATAAATTTCGCTTGCTTTAGAGCTTTCTCAACCTACCTGTCATTGGTCCAAATCTCGTTTGAACCGTGTTTTCTATGTGCAGGATTTACTTGCCTACTGTTAATGCTTGCCGTACTTCGTTTTCACCATGCAACTTAGCCAGCAAACCTTTTCTACCGACGGGTGGTATCCTTTTTATGGGTTGGTGTCTCTTTCCTTTACGAAGCACAGTTCATCTTCGCCTTAACTGAAGCTCCATTACCAGACAAGTCCCACAGGATCGCTCCAAAACAAACCCCGACTCGACGAATCCTGTCGTTAAAGTTTTGCTCCGAATTAAAATTCTTCCGCATTTACTCATCTCATGACAAACAAACGCCGTACGCTGTCGATGTTAATGGTAAATCACTCATGCTCATTTTGGGATGTTAAGCAGAAACACACACGCTCATTAATTTGCATCCTCGAGGGAGGATCTTATTTTGGAGCTCATTCAGCTTCTTCCAGACAGCTGCACGTTCCCGCAAATCGAACCCATCCCATTACGGTACGATCCGTTTGATGGCTGCAATGTTTCACTGTTTCGATGCCAGATTGGTTCATTTAACGACCAAACCGAAGCATCGTCATGCAAAAAGGAAACAGCAGAGAAAGGTGTAATAAAACGTTCAATTATAAACTTCAAACTTTTAAGAACGACGTCCGTCGCTGGCGTCGGGAATGTCTTCATGGTGCCCGGTGCTACCAGTGAATGGTGACTTAATTATCGTCGATGAACGTTTTGTGGCACTTTTTCGCTAACGGGGTGCCTTGTCAGTCAGTCGGTGATGGTGCTGTAGAAGGAAGGATTCGAGATGGACACAATAATTGTGCCTAATAAATCACATATTTATTCCTCGAACATTAATGCTACAAGAAAGTAACGAGACACAGGCTGAGCGAGGATTCAATATGATCGTTTTTTTAACGATCCTTGTTAGCGTTCCTTTTACTTCTATGAGGCTATATTTCTTGAGCAGGTAAACGAAAGATGGATGCTTGACTATTGGCAACTTTGTCACGAAGTGTATTAAACCAGTCATTTTGTTGTTATGTTTCAACCAAATCTAGACACGACATCATTCCTCATCAGTAAACAGACGAACATTTACCTAGCAGATCAGAAGCTTTATCAAAATCCCACGTGAAAACAAATCCCTGCTGAGTGATGTAATCGATACGCGACACTCATTCACCTGCCACCCGTGGGTGCCAATTTATCTCACCGTTACTCGAGATCGTCAACGCTCAGTTTACAATGAACGGCACGTTGCAAATATTATCTGGCACTGGGTGCGAAAAGGGTAGCACTCGTGCACGTGTACGTCATATCACATCAATAATTAACATCTACGATACGCTTCACAGCGGATGTAATTTCTATCTGCGTTTATCGCGCACAAAAAGGCACAACCAGCACCTGGCAGTAGTGGCCAGTGTAGCCCGTAGTCCGTGAAAGGTACCCCCGGTCACACATTTGTCACCTTTTAATTACGACGAATCCGGTCGTAATTTACACCGCTACCCGGGACAGTTATGTTTGCTCCAATTTCAATCTTTACTGTGCTTTTTTTTGTTATATTGTGACGCTTTTGCTTGTGAAAGTATGTGTGATGATGGAGGTATTTGGTTCCTTTTTGACATTTCTGTTTTGGGTAGAAAAAAAAAACATGTTCGGCAGTGCGCCAATCAAACGTTCCCGGATGCTTTCCCGAATCGACTGTGAATATGAAATATGTCCCATTTTTTACATCATCGCTGTAGGATAGCGTAATATTTTGATCTTCAATCTTGAATTGTTTTTTTTTTACCTTCATCCGGTGCTTTATTTTTTTGATACGATTTTAATTCTTCTTCTCCCAGTTTCTCATGACTCACACCACACACACACACAGACACACACATGAAGCCACAAACACCCAAAACCCGCAGACAGTTCGCTTATCAATGAAATCGAGCGCGAACACGAAGCGCGTAGATTCGCACAAAAGACTTCAACACCCATCGCCAGGCGACGAACCCGACCGTTTTGCTCGATCGATCCCATCGCCCAAGCCCTCGAGGTGCTGCTTACGAGACCAATTTGGTCAGCTATCATAACAATAATAATAAATTATTTCAACTTACCTCCTTCCAGCGAGCTGGTGGGAAGGGACCGAAAGACTCACACTGGGGCAGCACTGTTGCACGAACGAAGCGATCCAAGTGACGTCGTTGGAAGGCGATATTTTACCCCGGCCCGGACTCTCAGCATGCGATTCACCCGAGAAAACTGGGCCAGGATGAGTTTATCGTTGGTACCGGGGTCGAGCATTTTCTCCGTCGGTTGACACAACCAACGGCCCCAATGCTCACGCGATCGATATGTGAGTCGTTTGGCTTTTTGTTGTCTTGAGACTCCCAACAACGGATGCGCAACCCGGTACGGCCGTATATTATTTTCTCGAAAACAGATCGTTTGCTTCTGCATGCTTCATCATGCACATCGGGCACCCTTGGTCCCATGCCATCAGCAGTCGCCGTCGAGATGGCTGTTGGTCACATTATCATCATCATGGTCATCACACACGTAAACGATCGTTGTCGCGGTAGGTCGCGGGATAGGACTATCGCTATCGATCGCTACGATCAACCGGGCAAAGGTGGAAGAGAGCAGTCGAGCGCTAAACGTGCTCCAAAATATCGACTGCGTGATAAGATCGAGATCACTGCGTACAGCGGAAACTCCAACATTTTTGGCCGGTCTTTTTTTTTTTAGTACACGCACAGCTCACAGTGTCGTGCAGAATGTCGATCATCTTTGCTCGGACCTCAACCGCACCGTTACCAACCGAAGGAGAATGGTTTTCGATATCAACCGGTAATTTACCACAATTTATGATTATTAAAAATATATTCAATACGCCAGTCATCTTTGAAGCGACGATCGTTTGGTCGTTTCACCACGTCTTAAGTTGTCTTGATGCTCTGGGTTTTTTTTTTGTCCCGTGTTTCATCTACAGGGATGCGCCTGTTTCGCAGCTGTTTTCCCAGAGCTGGTCTGAATGGGTCTCTTGCCCTACCGCAATAAAAACCACAATGCCTAAAGGGCATAGAGGCGCTTTTTTGTTGGGAGATTTTGCTTTCTGTCCCCTTACATTCTGCAATGGTCATCGTCGTAAAACCAGCAACACACATCCACAACCGCTAAAATCAGATGACGTAGCAAATGATCATACTTGGTGCGGGGTTGATTATAATGTTTAATGTGCTTAAATTGGTAAACGATGCCATTTTGCGTCTTGTAAAATCAATTGTTACTTCATAACCGTACAGACGTAGCCGTGGGCGAAAATGGTTGGCAAATTTGAGCACGAACTGAAGTTGTTTGCGAATGCGATGCTAGGTGTGAGCCTGTTTACTTTTCGTTTATGGATTGATTTGAGACACAAGAACTTTTAAAATGTAGAAATCATAAATAATTTGAGAATTCCTTTCTACTTATTTCAGATGAGGTTAAACATTGAAAAAAAACTCGTTTTATTCTTCGGAGAACGCCAATTTTACGCCTTAGCTTCATCTTCGATCGGTCATTAAAGTAAGGAAGCTTCTTGTATTTATGAAACTATCATCAAGAAAAGCGCCTATCACTACTTCTCCCCATTTCCTTACCAATCGATCGATCCAAATTATCGACAAATATTCTCAACCGCTCATAAACGGATATCACACGATTTTTCAATTTGCATCTGCATCCTTTCCCCATCACCCGTACCAGCCCGGAGGCAATCTCAACACTGCACACTGGCTGCCTCATCCTCACCATACTCACACACACACACACACATTTAATAATGATGTTTTGTGTATAATTTTCGAATTAAGCAAGCAATAGCCCCAAACGATGAGAAGCTTCACAAAAGGTGAGTGAACAGCGTTTCCTCCACTCGCGGCTTGAACGCGACGACTATCACAGACAATATTTTTAAGAAAGACAAAAAAAACTATAAACCAACCTCAAAACATGATACATGCTCGGGAGTTCACTGGAGAAAGAGTCTTTTGAAGCTGCCCTGGAAATTGAATCTTTGCACGATAAAGTGCTCGGTGCCAAAAAATAACGATCGAGGTAATTCTTCAATGTTCGCAAAAGCCCCCAACGAGTATGCTAAACGAGAGGAATTTTTCATCCCATCCTGCTGGAACAGGAGATGAAAACTTTTATCCGAAAAACAAAAACGCAAAGCCTAGTATGCGATAGCACACAATTTCCCCATGTACACTGAAAGGGCGGTCACTGGCTTAATGATGCGCCCGGTGTAACCCGGGCCAATCCCGAAACTGCATCCGAAATAAATTGTGGAACAAATTGTAGCTGCCGGGCATTATTTTCAGCGATTTTCTTCCCGATTTGTGGCACCAGATGCAGAGGCGTGATGTGGCGTCTTCCGCGGTCCTTGGTCCTTGGTTCCTTCCCGCCGCAGTGTGTTTGTACAGCGTTGATTGAAATAAAATAAATTTGATAAATTTATTCTGACCGACCGTTAAATTGATATGTTATTCCTGGGCGCGAGACAGTTGCCCGTTGCAGCCCGGTGCGCCGGTGGGCAATTTAAATGATTTCTGAAGTTAATTTTGCAGTAATGCTTCATGTGCGTCTGCAGCCTTTTGACAGGCTTTCGGGCAGTAAATTGATATCGGACCGGGGCCGGGGCCTGTGACTGAACTGTGCCACGGTTTTACATAATGGGCATCGTACCGTACCCGTGTCACCGTGGCCCAGCAAATCACTATCCTTCGCGTGGCAGCGTATCATTCATGACAATATGATGAATTGTGCGTTGGTTGCCACAAAAGAAGCATTCCTTCTAGTGTCCGAAATCATGAACTGTTTCTTTGCGCTTGACTTGTTTCTTCCCTCTTTCATCTCTTCAATTCCCAACGGGTACACTTGCACCAAAAATGACATTAAAGATACCACTCCCAACCGCTTATCACACAGCTGCAATCCATCCGTTGTTTCATGGTTTCGTCCATTAAGCTTTAAATGGCCATCGCTGACTTCGGTCCAGCAAACCCCTTTTCCTCTCTCTCTCTCTCTGTCTCTGAGAAAAAGAAGCTCTGGCAGCATCTTTTTTCCTTCTTTAAGAAAATTAAAATTCAATAAAAATCCCCCATGGGAATGCAAACGCATCGTTTTGCGGGTCGGTTGGCTGGAAAGTACATGCCACCAACAAAAAAACAACACACGACAACGGAAAAAGTGCAACCGTGTTTGCACAAAATTACCCCGGCCACGCTACACTATCTGGAGCGATTTATCAACCTTTATGTGCGGAATTAATCAAGCAAGGGCGATTCCTGGCTGCGCTTCACGCAGCACCAGCACACGCACTTGAGACGCACTGTTTTGCCTGTTGTGACCATTTTTAGGCACCACATGGGAGAGGAAGATAAAAAAAATTGGTCTGCAACCATCCTTTTAAGAAGAGGTTTCTGTTGGAAACCATTCTCGAAAAAACCAAAACCAACCAACAACCAAAAAACGGAGCCATTACGTTTTCCACCGGATGATGGTACTTGATCGGAAAGGGGCATAAAATTCAAATCGATTGATACACACTACCACTGACCAAAGCAAAGAGAACCAAAAACAAAACCAAAAAACCATCTCATGTGAAAATTATCATGTTTCTCAGGCGCCTGGCCAAAGCGATTGCAGCAGCAGCAGCAGCAGGCTTGCACTTTGCAGATTAATTGAATTTAATTCCTCACACAGATCTCTCTAATTAATTATGCGACGCTTATCATTTTGGGAACGAACTCCCGTCTGCCATCCTCCCTGCGCCTCCATTTCCTGTGTCCTGCAGATGCTTTTACAGAAATATAAATCTCCTTTTTGGGAATCATCGCTCGCGGTGATTACGTTCTTGGGCCGTTCCCTTTCGCTTTTCGGTTTTCGTCGTTCTTTTGTGTGTTTGTAAGGATAGCGCAACGCGTTAATTAATATACTTCTTCGCGCAAATGCGCACCGGAGCTGACGCATTGGCGGCGCGGGCGATGCCATCTTCCCGTCGGGAGTGTCGCCAATTTGCGCCCGTGCAAGATTAATTACCAAGGGACAGCCCTGTCCTCCCGAGCTCTCGTTCTCGGTGTTTTTTTTTTGTCTTTTGAGTCGCCCAAAATGGACGCACGGAGCAGATGGCCCCGGGGTGGAGTTTCATGTGCAGAAATTTAATTAAAAACAAACGCATGGAAGTTACCCGGTTAAGCGAAATCGCACATTTAATAACAAGCCGCACAAATGGGAGATCGTTAAGGATGGAAACGAGGAAAAATGATCGAGTCCTGCGCGAAAGAGTCATGTTTCCCCCCACCGACAGCACCGAAAAAACTAATATCATTTACAATTAAATGAGCCACGGTACCTCCCAGATCTGTGTGAAGGTGTATGAAATTAAGTCTGCTTTTTTTGGTGGTGAAATGGTTCCTCGATCCCTGGTACAGTGGTTGGCAAATGTTTCGGTGCGCTGAAGAAAGTAAAATATTTTTCTTTATCGGAATATAAAATAATTATTTCTAAATTATTTTCAATAATGCACTTATTTTTTGGGTAAATGTTCATGATTTCAAAAATTTGTTAGAAACATTCAATTAAAAATAATTTTAAAAGAAATTGGTGGAAAATAACACTGTACTTATGGTTTGTGAAAGGCTTTGCCAAGAAACACATTCTCAATTATAATGATCAAACTACTTCAACATAAAAAGTTATCGATCTTACATGTTTGTCCCCCATAACAAAAGGTATGTGAAGGGACACTTACATTCGCATGCGCTGGAAAAGTCCAGAGAAGTGAAAATTGTTCCTTCCCACCAAATGGGAAGTCATTTGTCACTGGCTTGTAAAACGTCATTTCGGTTACGAAAGACCCTCCTGACCACTGGGTGCCTAGGATAAGTGTAACAATTTATTACCTTCATCTGCGTGCCCACCTTCTTATCAGGAAAACGGGCCATGAGTTTGGTGTTTTTGCTCCAGCTCGAAATCGATCTAAATTAAAACTTAATTTTCATCACCATTATTATAAAACTATGCATAACTGATCTTTGCTGCTTCTTGTTTTACGTTGCAGTCCCTCGCTTGCTCGCTTTATCTCCATGACTTGGTGTTTCTTACCATTACGGTTGGCAATCAAATTAACAGCTTCCATCAATCAGCAAACCGACTATAAAGTCACCTTTGTCTGATTTTTTTGTTGTTGCGATGGTGAACCTTCAGCCGATATAAAATGCAAAGCTCTCTCTCTCTCTCACTCCCGAACTCCCGCTCGGTTTCTTACTATGATATTATAAAAATCGCCTCATCGCCGTATCGACCAATTTGTCGCTGAGTGTCTCCTGCTGTTTGCCGATACCTGTGCGTTCGGGGTTTTGCTGTGACACGGTTCCCAAAACTTGCTAACAAAACCGTTGTGATAAAGCGCCTGATAAGTTCCCTTACAACCCCTTACCATCCCTCAAAAACATCACGCTGGGCCGACCTGAAAATGCGACCACTTTTTACCGCAACCGACACTTTAGCGAGGACCTCATGCAGCGTTCGTCACACGATTATGCGGGTCTTTGGGGGTCTGGCGCGATCAAAACATACATCCCTAGCCTAAGCTTTCCTCCTGCGCGTCCCATCGCCGCTGGTTGTGCAAAAAATAAACAAAACAGTGCAAAACAACACCGAAGGCCGGCCGGCACCATCTTTCGGCCGGCACCATCCTTCGCCCGGTGGACCAGATAGATGATGGTGGTTTGATGCAAAATTAATTGTTACTAATTAGCGGTTCCGCGCATCGGGACCGGCATTAATGTTTTGTTTGCCGATACCGGACCGTCTGCGAAAGTGTCAGTTTGATACCTTTTTTTTGTTTCGCGCAGTTTTTGCTGGAACAGGTAGCGAATATGAGGGTTTTTGGGGACTTTAAACCTCTCGCAAAAAACTGTCATATCCCGCTGGGCGAAGAAAAGAAGCTCTGTTCCGAGAAAAAAGATTGAATACAATCAATGATTATCACTCTCGTTGTTGGTTGCAGTAAAAATGCGTGTTTATGGAAAAACATTTCGTTTCTCGTCAAATTGATTATTATATTAAGCTTTTAAACTGGAATGTTTAATACTAAGAAAGTGATCTAATTTTCCTCCAACAAGGAGTGTTTGAAAGCACCACTTTTATGTCTAATTTCACCAAACTTAAGCTTCATCAAACTTATCGCAAATTAACCCCCTACGTTTTCTTTTATGTACTTTCAATAATTGGATGAAACTATTTTCCCTTTGCTGTGGAGCGCAAGGGATGAATACACTGATTAATGCTTCGATCGGAACGCCCTGATAGCATGCAGCAGCCCCAGCACCCGAAACCAGTAGGTGTCCTTAAATTCGATTACTTTATGGACATTTGGTTACAAAATCCAAAAACTCCGCTACGCAACGTTCACAGATTGTGCGCTACTGATAGGACAGTGAGACAGTGAGATTTGGCACACGATTCGCGCGATAACTGCGAGCGCGAACAACGGCGTCGCTTCCTTCGGTCCGTTTGTTTTTTTTTTTTTTTTTTTTTTTTTTGTAACGGGTAACGCTATATTGCCTCAGGATGTGGTCGCACTTTCGACTTGATCTGATTAATTGGCACAAATTGTTATTAGTGGAATCTCAATTTGTGGTCGATCGAGTTTTATGTAGATTTAGACCATAATGTTTACTTTCTTTCGTGTGGAATATGTCGTACCGGAAACATAACAAGGCTGTTATTTTCGAGACATTATTAATTTATGCAAAATTATGTCATTCTTGCTTAACATACGCAACGAACAATATGTTGGAATATAATATTGATTTGCTTTCGTGAAGGATAAATAAGCAAATATTTCAAACTTAGAAAAACTTCCAACTTTGTTAAGCAAAGCTTTGCGTAACTTAACTCATTATTCCGACAATGAATTAATTTCTCCTTCTATATTTTACATCATCATCTACAACTTTCGATTTCAGCAGCTCTCCTTCGGTAAGCATCTTTTCACACCTTTACGTCACCTACCGACTGCCTTAATTAGTTCTTAAAGCCCTCGGGTGCAGGGCATCAAAACTGTTCAAACATATTAGCATAAATCCCAGCAATCGTTGTTTCATCCAAATCTGCCCCCCTTCTACTAAATAGAGCATCCATACCCCGACTGGATCTTTAACACGGACACTTTAACAGCTTTGAAAAAGCTCATAAAGGATACCCTTGCCCTGACCTCCCTTTCGATAGGCCGCCACAGTGTCCCGATTCGCTTCGCTCCGATGGTGTTTAATGGCTTGGTCTGCGCCAGGTCGGGTCGTCCGCCGCACGCCGACCAATGTAAACACTTTTATTCCAGCTAATTAATCACGATTTTAGCTTTTATTGCTTTGGCGCTACCAGCGGCAAGTGAATGTGCCGTCCCCCGAGTGCCCCTCCGCGCTTTGTCGTAACGGTAACGCGAAGACGATCGGTGCACGAACGAATGGTCGCGGTGCAAATGAAGACGAATGGTCCGTTCCGATACGGCAGATGGGCGATGGGGTAGCAGCCACTATTGGCCATTTGTAGTGTTCGGGATGCAAAATCGAATTCGATCTGGGGCGAAGTAGAGGGTTCAGTTACGTTTGAGCGTTTGAAATGTCCCTGCTGCACGCGAGCTACGTCAAGCCGGGGAGCGCGCGCCAAGTAATTTCAGAGGCAAATTCTTAGGCGAAGAAGAATGGTGCGGGCTGTAGCCGAGTAGCAAAACACACAGTTTGAAAACTTCCAGCTCATTCAGCACCCTTGTAAGGGATGTTTTTCGTGGCTGACTCTCGTTTGAACCTCGTGCTCCTCGTGCGGTGATTTACTGGACCTGTTCTGCTGGGTCCTGCTCGAATAAGGAAATTAAGGCTAGAAAGAAAGAAAAAACGCGAGCACCCCGAGCACGGATCCACCGCTGATGCCACGAGCAACCCGATTCGGACGATCGGACATAAACATTAATTAGCACTACATCAAATACGTGGCGCACGCGATTAAAGGGCTAAATTTCCAAGAATTGAGCGCGATCCTAATTTTGTGTTTTATTTTTTCAACCATCGAACAGCTGAAAGCGGGCGCGTTTCGTGCATAGCTGCGTGCATAGCGCTGATCTTAGCCGATCGTTTGTATTTTAATTGGCCTACGGAATTTCGTTCGAATTCTTTTCTGGTGAATCAGTGGTGTGCTTTCATGCTCTTGTTGCTTTCATGCGATTTTTTAAGATCCTCTTTATTTTACAATATTATTTGAGATCCAACCCGAGACGTAAATATGAATGTATTGCATCAAACATTTATTCCATAAAAATCGATTAATTGCAGGAAATAAGTATACACTTTTTCCTTCTTCTTCTTCTTCTTCTTCTTCTTCTTCTTCTTCTTCTTCTTCTTCTTCTTTGTATTTCACACCATACTTCTTCTTCTTCTTTGGCACAACAACCGTAGTCAGTCTAAGCCTGTCTGCAACACTAATGGACATGGCTTTCAGGCAATTGTTGATTACCGATACCAGAGTATAGTCAGTCAGTCCTACGTATGGAGAAACAGTCCATTCCAGGCTTGAACCCATGATGGGCATGTTGTGACGACAAAGGCTAACGCTACTAAAAGTTAAATCATGTCATAAATATCATTTCAAAACACCAGAGAGGCTAAGTTTTTTATCCATTCCTTACTAAGATGAAATTCATCAACACTAGAATCGAACACACGATCATCTTTATACCAACACGTTGACTTACCTATGGCTCTATGGCTCACTCCATGCAGTACAACATTAAAATACCAATATAAACCAATCGGAAGCTGCACTAATCATGATTGAGCATTGAAACAAACCTCGGACCAGTCCTTATGCAGCTACTGCGTCACATATTAATCCCATAATACAAAGTATTGACGGTGGCTCATCTAATTAGCCTTTCTCCCACACAAACGTACCGTCGCGTTGGTGATGCTTATTATGAAGAAAATTTAAATCTACCGTTCAATCGCCTTAAAGTAGATTTACACCATATGCACCTACTCGCTCGTAAGTCCCTACAAGTTGTTTCTCGCTTCTCGCTCCCTTTCTTGCCCTTTCACACTATCTAACCGCCCATGCAAACAAAACTCATTTAATGTGCTCAAACGTACCATTAACAATTCATTTGATGTTACAATTTAATGGTCCAACATCCAGAAAGCAGCTTACCACCTAATACAAATCACCTTCCCTACCACCACCGTGAACACACACACACATAGTGGCCGCTCGGTGATAATTTGCTCGATTACATCCGTATCGCACGTGCCTCCGAACGGGTTTCGCTCACCGAAACAACAGCAAAAAACTGGTGCAAAGCAAGCAAAATCCGCACCGCGCACCTTGTCGGGGGGCTACACCGAAGTTGCTTCCCTTATCCTTATCCTTCCCTAAACCTGCAGCACGACGACCGACGGTGTTTGAAGAAAAGGCTCCCCACAGCACCCACCCCACCCCACTCGATCGAGTAGCACGCGCGCTCGTCCTCCACACATCTCGAAATGCTAATGTTGCACGCTTCAGGGACTTCGGCGGGAGGGGTGGGTGAGCGACGCAAATGCAGCGCGGACAAGCCACACAAACACAAAACTCCACTGTGCCACAGATGATCGTTCCGTGCGATCGCATTACAGATAAATCCTGCCCAGGATCCGCTCCCCTTCTCCGTTCCAGGCTGCACCGTTCCAGAGTGCCGTTACGTTGAAAAGTGAAAGGAGAAAAACAGGGCGTTGCACATACGGGGTCGGGCTGGTCCCCCGGCTTTGACAGAACCGGATCAAATTGGACGTGTGTTGCCGGGCTGCCATGAAGGGGGAGAAGGGTGAGTACTGCCGGCAGCCGCATCCGTGTTTGCCTCCGTGCCGTGAGTGTGTTTCTGTGTCTCGCCCGCCCAATTCCATTTCCTCCGCCGGGCCGGGCCACCGGGATTTATTTCCTCGTCGCGGTCGGCCTGTGGCAACTCGTTCTGCTTGCGCGGGACAGAAACCGTTCGGCCAACTGTCCTTGGGCGAAGTGCAGGGTCCAGGTTTCAGGGGAGATAACTGGTTCGTCTGTCGTGTTTGTACCGGTTAGATCTTCAGCTTATCCTGCGCAGGGCTTTGATCGTACCCGTAAAGTAAAACAAATGCATCAAGACACAGTATAACAAACGATGAAACATTTAAATTAGTTCCAATTGAACTTAATTGAAAGACATAAATTAATCTCATCCAACAAGAGCGTGATTAAAAACATTACGAAATGTACAGTTTTGTCAAAGAGAATCATTTTTTGGGAGTCTGCGGTTAAATTCGAAAGTTGCTTCCACGTGAGCGCACTCATGAGTCCATCGTGCACACGCCACTGCCGATCGCCCGGAGCCTTAATCGACATCAGCATGAAGGAACATCGTTGAACCGGTCAGCTGACCGGCGAAGGACAATGTTGATAAAACCCCCCGAACCGAACAAAAAGCATTAACAATTCCAAATAAAACCAAAACACGACCACCAAACCCCGGCACAACCTTTCTCTTCACTCTTGTGAGGCTTTGGCACGGCTTTGGACACACACGCGCGGGCCAAGAATCCTCGCAATGTGACCCTGGCTCAACACCTGGCTCATCCGTGGGAACGACCGCGCGAAAAATGGTGATTGAAATGTGCTGCATTTAATTAAGCGAAACGTTAATTCGATTTTTACAAAGCATTTTACGACAAATATGACCAGCCTACCCATTTCCAGGGGTCATCCCTGTTTCGAAATTCCCTCGATAAGACATCTGGGCGGTAAAACAACGACCAAAACCTGCACCATTTGTAGCGCTTCTTTGATCATCACTTGCTTTTAGCTCTTTTTAAACACAGTGCTACAGTCACCTGAGACGAACGAGTCGGATTGATTCGCTTATTACCCGCACCGCACAGGGCCGGCCAGCGCTAATGAAATGTCGCACCCTTTTAATTGTACATTGTTTCGGTTCGTTTTTTTTTCTTCCTCTCGAAGGTGCGACCGTCTTTTCCGCTTGACCTGCACTTACTTGCTTTTGTATTAAATCTCCCATCAATCCTCCCCAGATGGAAGCTCTATCAGCGCAGATCGACTCGGTTTCGAGCGGCGAAACTTTAATTTCGTACGCAATCAATCAATGTGCAAAAGTGCAAACGAACGTGCATCTTCCTTTCCTTGTATGGGGGGCTCCAATAAATGTGTGTGTGTGTATGTTTGGGAAACAGTCAACCGATACTGAAGGCCAACCGGACTTCAATCCCGTTAAACAAGAGAGGATGGTTAAAAGAACGAACACAAAACAAGCGTGGAATGCATCCTTCCCGAAGTGAAAGGATGCCGTCTCGTCCTTATCTGCTTCGCGAACGATTTCTCAAGGACCAGTGCCCCTCCCCGCGCTCTCAAAGATGCTGATGATGAGCACCAGGTCATCATTACTCGCCAAAGAGCAACGACGACCGGGTGATGGTGAGCAACGATAAAAAATCATCATCCTTGTACTGCCATTTATCCCACTTTTTTTCTTCTACTTCTACCGACCGGCTTCAACCACGAACCAATCTCCTCAATCGCTCCACCGACGCTTCCGCTGCAAACGATGATTTATAAATCAATTTGTCATCTTTGTTTACCATTATTTTTAACAACGTTAAATTTTGTTATATTTTATACACTCCTCCCTGTCCCGGGCCACTACAACCACCCGGGCACTTTGGGCTTGGGTCGGACGGTTGATGCGGAAAATTGCACTTGCATTAAGGTCATAATTATTATTAATGAACGATCGATTGATGTCAATCTCATTCGGTTCGCGTTCGTTCGCTCGCTCGCTCGCTCGCTCTTCGTGATCCTTTCCTTCTGTCAGGCGTTCCTCCTGCTCCCCTGACGGCCCCTTACATAATGACTCCGTCCACCAAAAATTGTGTTAAGGTGTTTTTTGCACGCTCTTGTTTTTTTTTTTTTTTTTGCTTTGTACATACGTCTTCGCTGATGTCTACATACATCCCTTTGCGCGCATTCGCATCCGTCGAAAGTTGTCCCGTTTCGCGCTCCAAAGTGTTTGCAAATCACATCACGGGCGTACAGGCAGCCTGCGATTGTCGAACGAATCCATCGCCTGCCGGGTGAGGCTACCGTGGCGCAAATGAAACATGCCGGTGCCGTTTGCATCCTTCCCGGGTGGAAGAAAGTAAAAAGAAGAACCGACCAGCCGGAGCGGTACACCGCCCCGAAAAGTGAACGCCTTGTCGTTCGGAGCGGCAGCGGAGGATGTACGTTTTTTGTTGCGGTTAATGCTGTAAAGCCGTTTTTGATTACCTCACATGGGTAACGGGGACCGAAACTGGGGATGTAGCGAAGGAACCAATAATGTATGCATAATATTTAGTGCAGCTCGGGCACTTGCACTTGAACTATGAGGTGAAGGAAGGGAATGGCAATAGTACTACATGGCCTTCTAGGGAAGGCAAAGAGTAGCATTAAGTATGGGAATGTTCTAACTCATCGTAAGAGAGTTTATTATGCTTTAAATGAAACATTGTGGGCAATTTTCAAGATTTATGTAATTTCATAGAAATGTTTTTTTTAATAGCTTTAGTATTTTGCCAGGAGATGGCGCTATTATGAACTTAATATTTTTTTACCGATTTTTTATTTTTTTATCATTGAAAACTTGATAAACTCTGATTATTACGTGAAGATACTGGCTTAATTGAATTGTTAATTTATTACTACTTTCATGGTTACTGTCTTGAATGGCGTTCAGTTTTAGTTTAGCATTTTATAACACAGTTTAGTTAGTTATTAAGTTTACTGAAAAAAAATGAATATGTTAAAGCGCCATCTGACGGGAAACACGTGCAACTAATTCATCTAATCTCTAAGAACATTGTATATAAATGAATGCTAATCTCATGAATCTTTGACGTCGATGCTTTTGTTTAATAAAACATAAAACAATGACACAATTTATCCTTTTCTCCTTCCAATATAAAGAAAACGTCTCGAATTATGAAACATAACTCGATCTGCCTTCAGGGGAACAAAAAATCCTCCACTGTTGCTGAAATGTTGATCTCGTTCGTTCCGATTTATTAAGGAGCTGCTTAAGATGTTAATATAGCACCATCCTCGAAACTTCGAACCAAAAAACACTCAACCCTGCAGCTAGCTACCGGCCTAAAAAATTACACTCTTCCTTCTCCACGCACCAAAAAATGGTGCAAAATAAAAGCAAAGCAACACCCAAAGCCCCGTGTTGAGCCTGCTCCCCTTCTCATAAAGTTGAGCCATTTTTAATGCAATAAATTTTTACGTTATTCCGCTTATTGGCAATTTCACGAGGACTATCAACGGGACTCTTCGAGTGAAGGTTCACGTTTTACTAGTCGTTTTTTTTTTTTTGTGCACTGCCAGGGTATTTTTTCACCGAGGAGTTTAATTCTCTTTGCTTCTCTCCTTCCCGGGCTACTATGCTTACAAATGGAGCGCAGATAATGCGAAATGATACACTTTGCATAATGAGCTATTACGTCTCGCGTCGGTACGATCTCGCGGGCCGGCGAGAACAGGGGTCCAACGAGCCAACTGTATTAAACGCTGGAATCTGGAGCTTCCCTCATTTGGCCGGAGACCAGCCAAAGTCCCACAATGACATCTTCGTGGGGAAATTATGAACCATTGGTGCGAAAATTGTACCCCCAGCTATAAAGCGACAGGCGCAAGGCCACTGTTGTGGATCGTGCAGTCGCAAATTTATCGTTCAAAATATCCTGCAGCTGCGATAAACCACACGGGAAGGAGTGGTTTTGGCGTTTTATTTCCCGTATCAATCGAAATCGGAATGGAAATATGCGTTCGCAGCAGCGTTTTGAAGCGTTTTATTCTTTTTGCTCTTCGTCCGTTTTGCGTTTCACTTTCAAGCTCACGAATCGTACGGATCTTTCCGTGTGCACATCCCCGTGGCGGATGCGCTTTAAAAGGTGCATTCGTGTGCACCCAAGCAAAGGGCATACACACACGGGCCGGGAAATTATTTACGACCCACCGAACAGAACCGTACAGAAATCACTCACACGATCGCGGGCGCCCAAACAAAAAAAATGCTTCGACAAATGGGAATTCGATACAATTCGAGTTTTCCCCTTCGGTTGCAATTACACGCCTGCGTCACGTGCAATTGCACCTCTGCAAAATGCAATTAATTCGACACCAACCACCGTGTGCGGATGATATGCGTTCGACGCGTAATGTTGCATTTCTTCTTTTCAGCTCGGCGGGAAGCAAAAGCGACGATGCGCCCCAAAAACCCAAACGACGCTGCAACAATTTTGAGCATGCAGACAACCAATCACACCTTCTGCAGGCACTGATCAGGGTGCAGTTTGTGATGGCACGAAGCGAAATAAAAATCAACTTCGAATTCAATTGCATCCAGCGCCCGGTTACACTGGTTTCCTTCCTTCTATTCACCGCAAGCCACAAGCACACGCAATGATTAATGGTGCATCGAAACGGGGTTAAGAAAAATCGCACCGCGCGCGTCTTTTCACATCGCACATGGTGCAAGGCATCACCATCATCACCGCCACTGCCCCTCCACCGGCTGTGTGAAGCTGTGCGGGAGGCTCAATCAGTGTGACCATTGTGTTACGGGCACGTCCCCATATCTCACCCCATGCCGGCGACAATGTGCAATGGGCGCGCGGAGGCTTCGCACACTTCGCAATGCACCGCCGTGCACTTCATTACCCGTGCGTGCTGTTGCTGTTTGCGAATTATTATGACCTAGGCCACCCTTTGACCCGATGCTTTTCACAACGGAGCGGCGTGGTTCTTTTTTTTTTCTTGCGCCCCCCAAACGGGAGCGCAGTTGAAAATGATAAAAATCGCGACCACCCTTACCGAACCGAGGCGAACGGATTGCAATTCGGTGCATTCCGTGCTGAGTGTGTGTGTGTTTTTGTTTGTTTATTTCCACATGTTTCCCAGCGCTGGGAGGTTGAACAGCGCAACAAGCACACTTGTTGCTTTTATTTTGCTTTTATTTATTTTTTGGAAGTCGAAATCGTTTCGATCCGTTTTCTTCCTCGGACCTGCTTGGCTGTTTTTTGCTGGCCGCTTTCGTGCTGCATGGCGGGGGTATTTGTTTGTTTTTCACACAGCCACACACACGCAGGAAGACGCGCACTCGTGCTGGCCCGATGAGTTGCTTGCGGGCAACGCGCCGCGGTTACAATAATGATACACAGAATTACATTTATCAATTGTATGCTTATGTGTTTTCTTACACGCCACAATGGCACAGGTCGATTGCAGCGAGGTAAAAAGAGGAGAAGACGAGGGGGGAGGGACAAAAAAACGAGCGAGTGAGAATGGTTAATATTTTTATATTTAACTTGTGCTTGTTAACACTCGCACCCGGCTCACCCGGATCGCCCAGAAGGAAAGGTAAATTTGACCAATTTTTATAATATTTCTCTTGCCGGCTTTTTTTTCTTAACACACCCTCCAGGGTGAGGTGATATTTTCCCCACCCCTTCATTGAAACGTGTAGCTCAATTTGCTCGCCTTTGTATTTGGCATTGTTAGCGTCCGTGGGGTTGAGTATTTACAACTGCTTTTTACCTTTTTGTTCCTCATTTTAAAGGACGCCCTCTGTATACAGACGCACACGAGTCATATGTGTTTACACGAGATGTTTCCTCCCCATCAACCGAAAAAAAAAAACGCACATACATGCTCCAACCATTTCGGTATCACCCCCGCCACCACCAACGTCCACCATATACAACCCGATCGTTATCGTGTGATCCAATTGTGGTTAATCGTTTTTCGTGACGAAGTAATTTGAATTCGAAGAAGCCCATTAATCGAGCGATACATGCCGCAAAACTGTCGGACCCACCAAGGAACCGTACATACCGTCCATCGTCGTACGTGGATCGATTTTGGCGTTCGCGTTGTGTGTGTATGTGTGTGTGATTAATTACTCGCGCCAAGGAAAGGATTTGTAATGAGTGGCAAATTTACGGTATCACATTATCGGTGGAATGATGAGAAGGCAGATTTTTTTTTGAATGATGGAGATGGTAAAACGTAGGGCAGGTTACTGATTTGTTGGTGATTGTAATGAGATGCATCAATTTGATGAAGATGAAGCTGATTGTTGTGATTCATTTTGGAATTGGCTTTGTGTTTTGATTGAAAGTTACGTGGATGAAAGGAAGCATCAATTGATTGTCAATTTATTGTCTAATATACGATCTAAAGTAATCTTCATTGTACAAGAGTTGAAATAAGCTAGTACGCTTGTTTTTAGCGACAAAGGAAGCATTATTGTGACAATTTCGTAGTACATGCAGTTTCTCTGTCATTTAATACTATTCCATTTTCAGTGTTGTACTTAGTACTTTAAAAAAGGATGCCTTACAAGCAGTTCTTTAAAAAATAAATTTGCTGGGTTCGTCGCTTATTCGCCAATTCCCATATGAGATTCAGGACTTGACCTTTCTGACAGTATTGTTTGATTTTAATGAAGGGGAAATTACTTGCTGATATACTTGAAGTGTCCTATGGCACAATCGTAAATTTGTACGACTCAATAACAACGACAAGCATGGGTTCAAGCCTCATTTGGACCGAACCCTCGTAGCAAGAACGGATACTGCGTGGTACTTAAAAAGTCTCGAAAGCCCATACAAGCCTGCTTGTTCACACAGGACCTTACGCCGAAGAGAAGAATAAGATACTTGAAGTGTGTCAAATTGGTCCATTCGCTTTTTTTCTCCATATTTTCAATAGTGAAATAGAGTTCTCTACTAAAAGACACTTTTTGTTCGAAAAATTACCATGTTTGGAGCTTACAATTACAGTGTTACATCCACCGTAGCGAAATTACTAGCAATGAAAAATAAAACCAGAATATGGAGCTTCAAAAATACTGTGATTTTTTTAATCATTCCGCCAAAGTTAAATAAATTATTGACGAATCATTTACTAAATGAGCACGAACATGTTTTGTAGTCCTACAGTTCAGCTATAGCATTAAATTAATAGGTTTATATTAAATTAAGAAAACCTGACCAACTACAGGGTCTTAATGAGATTCTGAAAGACTGAAATATAAAAAAAAAAAATATTCATAAAATGGACATCGTAGTCCAAGAGAATCAGCTCCGATCAGTTAAGACTTTGTAGCAGCGCCATTCAAACAAGCAACTTGAAACATGACGATAGCTACTGTTTGAGGTATTACATTTGTTCCAAAGTTTCAGCTACATTTTACTCCGCAAAGTTATTCCCTTTTGTAACCATCGCTTGAATTGATTTCCCCTTTTTGAAATAATTACCTCTTACTTGTTTGTCGCTTACTTCGCATGTCGCCAGACAGACATGCTCTCATACATTTAAACATCACCTCACTCTGTGCCGCTTGATTGTACGCATGTTCATTGCGTGTACATCCTTTCGCTCCCAAATGAGATGATCCGTTTTTATTAAACCATAATGAATTTATTGTTCACTTGTACGAATCACCGTTCGCCGTCCAGCGTCCAGGTTGCTGTTTTTTTATTTATTATCTTCTCTTCTCCAAAGAAACTCGTTCCATTATTGTGCTTGGTTACGCATGTCCCCCCTTCTCCCGCGCATTGAAAAAGAAGATCCTCGTCCTTGCAAAAGCACCCCCTTTGCAAAAGTCACATTTTTCACAGCAATCCCAATACCTTTCGCCATAAATCTTCCCATTCCGGCCCATTCTTTATCGCCTCGTTTTGTACTGAAATCAACGCTCCCTTTGCCATCCCCCGCACACACAACCACCAACCACCAAATCTTTCACCGCCTCTGTTACGGCCTCCCGGATTGGATGGGAGCCAAAACACATACAACCACACACGCACACACACAGCAACACAGACAACAAAATTGCTAATTTGAAAATTTCGCTTTTACTCGCAACGATTAATAAATTTGATAAGCGACAAAATTTATGAGTGTTTTATTGAAAATCTCTCACTCCCGACAGCCCGGTTCACCCCATGGCAAGCGAAGTTTTTTTTTTTTTTGGTTTTGCTCGGGGAATGAAGACTTTTTTTCACCTCGTTCTTATATTTTTTGCTTTCAAGGAGTAAACATGCACAACATAACGAACTGCCAATTCGCAGCTTCACACGAAATGCATGTCTTGTGGATGATAAGCAGGCAAGGGCCGCGAAAAGGGGGAAGAATAACAGCAAGAAGCGCTGAAACAAAACAGTTCCTGTACTGGTGATATCAGTCCATCCTCTTGTAAAAGTCCCCTTAGTCTCCTTTCTTGCAAGGCACACACATATGTGTGAAGGTATTCGAAAGTATGCCCTCCTACCGCCCTCGGTGCAGTGCTCGGGTCGTAAAAAGCTGATAAATAAATTATTTATTTCCACTACGATTTTTTCGTGTTTGATATGAGCAACATAAATATTCATATAATTGTCAACCAATAATTTATCATCTTGTTTCCGAGACTTCCCTTTCTCGCTCTCGCTCACTTGGCCGCTCGCTGTGATGCATCTGCAAAGCAGCCCAATCCAATCATTGCCCCATGCCCGCAAGGATTCGTCGTTGGTGATCTTGTTTTATTGGTCGTGCTTCATTTGTTAAGAAAAACACAGAATTCCATTCGTCTTTTCGCGCTCCGGTCCTTTCATACGCGGCCGGGCTGCATCTTCATTCCGGCAATAATTCCGGCAGACGTGGCAGATCGCTTTCGCAGGGTCGGGGTGAGGCTTCGGGAAGGAATAAAAATGCCAAACCACCCCTGGTTTCCCCTGTTCGATCGCACATTACAATGCTGACGAAATGCCTGAACCGCTGTGCGAGACGTACATAAAAGCATCCTTTTAACAATTATGCAGCACACCCTTTATGTAATTTTATGGTCACACAAGTACAACCTTCGGACCCACATTGACGTGTGGCTTTTTTTCGGTTTGTCCATGAAACTCCCCGAATGGATAATAAACACATCATACAATACAAAGCACGCTTATCATTTTCGGGCTGGAAATTATCTCACGCACATTTGTTAAGATAAAACCGTTTCTGTGTGATTTTCCCTCCCAGCAAAATGAACCTATTTATCACACATTACATACGCGTAGATCGATTGAGTAAAAATCGATATGATATCTCGCAATAACGCCGCAGCCCGGCACAAACCTTTTCCGTCTGCAGCCAAGTGATAAAAACCGAGCCAATCTTTCACCTTTATCGTTTTTCACCCCCGGACTGGGCTGCTGGCCGGCGCTGCATTCCGTAGACGGACGACGATTATCACCGGAATGACGCTCATGAATTTCCAAAATGACCAATATTCTTCACTGTCAGTTTTGCGTTTTTTTCCTTTCTTCTCAGCGCCCCCAAAAGCTACCTTCATACCCAAGGCCGTTTGGCTGGATTGGATTCTGGACCAAGGGACCAACGTTTGCACCCAAAAGAAGTCTGCTACTTTTTAGTGAGGTTATTAATGTTTGCTCTCCGCTGTGAGTGTGTGTGTGGCTAAGACAGACGTGACGATGTGGTTGGAAGTTCGGTAATCACGGGTCGATGTCGATAACGTGAGATGCAAATTGAATTTCACCGCAAACGATGCTGAAAACGTTGCGGTTTGCGAGGCAGGAAAATGGAATACAGGGCCACCGAAATAAATGCGGTCGTTCCAGGGCTCCAACTACAGTTTTGAGTGGAAAAGTCACGATAAAATATAAAAACAAATCCATTTATTCACAGCCCGTGATGCGTCGTGTAAAGAGCCCACAAATAATGCAACTTGGCAGCCAAATTTTCCTACAAACACAAACATCAACCGCCCCCCCACACTGTACATGGTGCATGTTTCGTGGGGTTCGTGTTGGCAAATCGTTGCCTGTCGAATCCGCTTCAAGTGAAATTAATAAAACCACACTTCATTCGCGCACCGGGCGCATTCGCAAAGCCGAAAAACAACCCCGGTGGGTGACTTCACTGGGCTGCACTTTCCGGGGACCGGCAGCTCACGAACACCGTCGCTGGAAGGCTTTCGGCGTGCAGCAGCAGCAGCACCACAGCACGCAAGGAGCATGAAAGGAGCGCCTGGTAACGCGTCCGTGTGCGTCAGTGCATGTCAAACTTTCTTCCACGCAGGATCGTGTTGTTGTGCTGGGGAAGGGTTTTTGCCAAATTCTGGGCGGGCCACATTTATCACGCCCGGAACCTTCCCGGGGCGCTAGCCATGCTGCTGCCAATGTCTGCCACGGGTCGGTGCATTTTTGTGTATGCCAATTGATATTAATATTGCAATTACACCCATTATTATCCCGCGCTACCGGGCTGTTATCTGCGCGTACCAAGCACCAACAGCCAAGCTTCGGATGCGGATGCTGTGGCTCCGCAAAAAAAAAAAAAAACAACCGTTTAGTCCACTTCCCAAGCAACTCACCACTGCAGCCCGTGATTGCCGAACATTAATATCGGCAATTGCGACAATGCCCGCCGTCTGTGTTGTGCAGTACGCCCGCAAATAATGATACCGCCTGGGAAAGGCTTTGGCCACCGCGCGACCACCCGACCGAATGAAGAAACCCACCAACCCCCCAGTTGTACCCCATTGTGTAAACAATTCCTTTGTCCGGTCGTGGTAACCGCACACTGCAACAATCTGCACGCGTGCGCGTTTTCCCGGCGAGAGTGAACCAATTTTTGCAACGAAACCGACGACGTGTGTGCATTTCCTAATGCTCCTCCTTCCCCCCCAGTTTCCTAACCGCAACGAGCAGACGGCATGCGCCGCGTGTGTTGGCACCTTTTTATCTCACTCCAATTCCAGCGTTTATTAGCGGCCAAGTGCATCCAAGGCCATCAGCACGATGGGACTTTTTCCCTACCGCTTCTTGTTTCGCGGGGCAGTTTCGAAATTTTCAAACAACACAAAAGAATCACCATTGCCCAAACCACCTGGAAAGGGGAGTGCAAGCTAGAACGTGCACCAGCAGCAGCAACAAACAGGCAAAACCATTACGATGCAAATTGCATCTGATCATGCAGCGGCGGCGTCAGCGGCGGATGCAACATTTGTTTCGCTAGCTTTGTTTTTGCTTTATCTCGTGTCGGATTGCATTAAAAAAAACGAAGCGAATCGGGTACCGATTTCACCAGCCGCCAGTGTCCAGTCGTACGGGGTTTCTTTTCCTCCCTCCCCCCCGAGGACTATGCTTATCGCCCTTATTTCGACGGGTGTGGTCCACGACGACAGTTATCCTTTCAATTGCACCCGTAATCCCCGAAAACACCCCACACACACACACACACACAAAACTGCAGCAAATAAAACATGCACTCGTTACAACATGTTGCGTAAAGTGATTTCCTGCCCGGCTGAATGGCACGATCGGTCAATAAATTTGATGAAATATCTCGTTTCGCTACCGGTTAGCTTCAAGTGTTCATTTCGTCGGAACGCAATTCCCCACAAAAAAGGGGGAGAAAACGGACACACTTTTAACGCGGGCTGGTTGGTAGTTTTATTTTCTTTCGTTTCTGTGTATCGGTTTGAATAATGAAAGATTCGTGTCATTAGCAGTTAATGTGGAATGACTTTTGGCGAGTAGCTCATATTTCACCTCGCGCCGAAACGGTTTCACTTTTGCCAACAATTAATCTGATTGAAAGCAAGAGCAAGGGGGCGAAAAAAGGATGTTGATTGATATTAAATTAATTATTTTTATTGTTGTATGCAGTTTTCACTTTGTGCTATATCCAACCGACTGAGTGGGTCATTTATGCTGACCTCGGAACGGCTTCGCAAAAAAAATATTCTCGATCCTTGAACGCACTGAGCTATTTTTACCACTCCCATTGTCCCACCCATCGTCCCAACCTTTATCTTGGCGTGGATATTATTGTAATAAACAAAACCCATCAAATCCCGATCCCGTGTACATGGGTCCCCTTCACCAATCATTTGCGCCGGGCTTGTTAGCGAATGATAAAGACCTCCGCAGCCCTAGCAACAGGCGTTTAACGACGCACCCCGGTACGCATATCGCCGGCTCAGCGCTGTCGCTTCAATCCTCCTCCGTCCAAGCGTCCACGATCATCAGTTCGCCTCAGTCGCGGAATGAAGTCATCAGCAGACGGGTGTGCGATGCGATGAAATCGCCCAAAAAACCGGGACATATTTCGTACTTCTCCTCTGCAAGCCTGGCAGCCCACAATCGAGTGAGGTTCGTCGCTTGAAATCTCCTCGCCGCATTCAAATCGTTCGTTCGTTCGCATTATTTGCTCATGTGCACAGCCGCCAACGCAGATAATGCACCGCGCGTGGAGTGAGATACACTGCAATACGCACCAGCAAACAACACCGATTTGCAGCAACCGATCGTGCGTGTACCGATCGTGAGAACTGTACCACCATCGCCGATCGGGCAAAGGTGATAAAGATGCAGATAAACATATTCATCCCCAATGTGTGTATGTAAGTGTGTGTTTCTGTAAACAGCTGGTGCTCCAGTTTGCTCCAGTGCATTGTGGCAACAACATTTCGCACATTTCGGTACAATAAACAAGAGGAAACAATTGACTGCCTGCAACAGCTTCTTGCACTCTTGGTCACGGCACGCAAGCACCATTTAAACATACGTTTGTATTATTTATTTGCTGTTAGCATGCAACATTGCAAGACAGCACACAGCCAAACGACAGGTAATAGACAAAGGTGCTTAGAGAGAACGTACACAAGCGTAAGGGAAGGCAACGCTTTAGATTACGTCTAAATAAAGCCTTTTAATTAAGATACAAAATAAATGATTTTTCCTGCTTTACCATTCTCATCAGCCCCTTCATACGAACAGGCGAATCGCTCAACCTTCGTATCCACCAAAAGACCGTCTTCCAGTTTTCGTGCAGCCCCCGGCACGATCCAACAATGCTGCACATTAAATTAATTTCAACATAAAACAGTCACCTTCGCCAAAGCATTTTATGTGCGCCTACCGGTATGCGGCGAGACAGTGTTATGTTTGCTGGGTTGATGATAATACTTAAAACTGACCAAACTGAACAAGTGCGGCTCGGCAAACGCCCTTGCAATGCATCCCTCTCGTTGCTTGTTTCCTTTTCTCCTTCCTCCCCATTCCTTGCACGATCACGCACTCCCCGGGCAATGTTAGTCGCTGTCGCTCTGTGATAGTTTTGATGGTGAATAAATTAAATTACAATTTAATCAACCAAAACGACCGAGCCGGCCGCTGCCGTCGGAGATGACGAGCGTTGATGACAGAGCGTCCCCACCGTCCACTCTCCACTTGGCTGGAAGGACATGCAAATCGTCCGTTGCGCAGTGTGTTTGTAGCGCATGTAAAGCTGATGACCGTTCGCTCGATGTTGACGTTTTTTTGTTCCTGTCTCACTGAGCTACACTACACAACAGTTCATCAACTCGAAATGTGTTTAATGAAAAAGGTACCGCCTCTCGGTTGAAGAAAGCAACCAAAAAAACACACACACACACAAGCTCTTCGTAACCTCTTGTACAGGGCAAAGTAAAAGTGAATAATGTGTGTTTCTGTGTCCTTGCAACAGGCAATGGTGGAGAAAGAAGAACCCTTCATTCGGGAACGATGTGTACATCTCTGCCAAGCCAATCATGCCGCGCATCATACTTATGCAAATTTGTGCAAGCTAGTAATGATCATTGGATGTGATTATTTTTAAAGTGCTTTATTCTTCTCACTTTGCGCACTGGTTGCTCTTTTGTGCAGGTAATCCCACTTCAAGAGTATTCCCTTTCACCACAGCCACAAACTAAAGCATCTTCCTGTCATTGCAGCCAATTCACGCTGGGCGAAATCTTCACTTCCATTCTCATTTTTCATTTCCCGATCCATTCATCCCTTCTCCCCCTGAAGCCTGTTTGATGGATTATCGAAAGCGTCGAATCACCCAATAACTGTGGGCAATTAACTGACCACGGATCAGATGCTTCCTTGCACCGCTTTTCGCCTGCTCGATTCAAAGGCAATGTGTCAACCCGTCAAGCACTCGCGGGGTCCATCATCGCCGTTGTTCATCGTTGCTCCGGCAAGGGAGGATCAATCTTTTCGGCATTCGCTTAAACAAAACAAAACACAAGTGAAGAAGATAACTGTACACTCGGGATGGTTTTTTGATTTGCAGATGATTTTAATGGAATCGCGATGAAATAATAACATTAAGGTAGATTAAATCTGCCCCAAACGTTCCCCACTGCTGGCAGTTGAACCCGAGGCAGATGGGTTTGGAAGGAAACAAATCGGACATCAGCGAACCCGGTGGAACATCATCGCTCATTTCATCCAGCCCGTCAGTAAGGGGGATGTACGTTTTTTGGGAGGTTGTGTGAAAGGATTTTTGCATCCTTCCAAATGATGTGGAGATGAATGTGATGAGCATTGGTGGTTCTTATTGCGATTGGTATCAGCTGTACTGTTGTCTCATCTTTGACGGCATTACAGAGCGATCGTTTGTGAGAGAATGACTTGACAGTTTTTGATCAAATATGCAATATGCAATGTATTTTTGAGGTTAATCTCTTTTAGGTATTTATGTTGAGATTCAATATTGGTAAAATTCTCTAAAGATTTAAAGCTTCTTTTACCCTTTGCAAACCCTCCACTTAAATCCACCGATCAATTTGCATGACCCAGTCATGCAATTCCCTTGATTCCCGATTACCCACACTCATAACTCCCAGACAGACATTCCCATACGCTCGCCCCACATTCAAACCGTGTACAGCAAATTGGAACATACACCGGCGGTACTTTTCAATCAATCGTCAATCAGCCAACCGACGCCCACTCCTGACAGCGCTCCCGCTTCATTAGTGCCTTCCCTTTTGTACCAAAACCCCCTTCCCCAGCATCCGACGAGCAGCGTCACAGTGCACTGGGCGAGAGCGATCGAAAGCGAAAATGTGTCCCCGGGGCTAATTATTTGGCGACAAAGTTTGCCCACATCCTTTCCGCGATAACCATCACGCAAACCGGGGGTAAGAGAGACGCGCAAAAGCGCTCGCTTCGGCTCGATCTTGTTGGTTGCTCCACCCGCAACATTGCAAACCCCCCGTGCACCGAGATGCAATGGATCCGTGTGATGTAACCGGAGCAAAGCTTCATCAGCAGCAAAGGGGGCCAACAGTGTCGACGCTCGTTCAGGCCGGGGTTTCCGAAATGTAGCAGCGTCTGTGTGTGTGTTTGTGTGCGCGCACAGGCTCGAGCTCTCTCGCGAATCGATCCGGATCGATGCACATTTGCATACACCTTCCAATAATCCAATTAAAATGCAATCGCAGCTTTGGAGCGAAGCTTTTGCGACATCGTTTACCCGGGTCGCTTGTTTTTTTGAGAGCAACCATTTTTCCCCCTTCTTTTCTCAAGGGGGTGTTTTTTTTATATACTTACCCGATGAAATACACTCATAGATCACATTGTTCAACTCCTACGTACAATAATGCACCGTCGGCGATCAAGCGGTGTAACATAATCGCAACAGGAAGCAGTGCAAGCGGAAAGCAGGCTCAGTGGTTTTAGCTCGGGGAGCTTGAGGAGTAGTGTAGCACAATATTTTTTGGCTTAATGGTTTAACCTTTTCCTTATTTTCATGTAAATTTGGTCGTTTTTTCGAGGAACTGTTATACTTATTGCAATTTGTTTTATACTTAACACAATTTTTGAATTGTGCTTTGCCTCTGCAAAACCATTTTTGTTTGATTGTTTTTGGTTGGTCTTCTGTGATTTGTGACTGCTGCGCGATTGGACGATCTTTCCCGTACGACCACACATTGATTACGCATTTTTACGAAATTAATCACAATCTACTTCAGCTGTCCGGAATTAAAAACAACATAAAAAGCCTTACTTTTAATTCCGGATAGTATTGAAAACGTTTTTTAGTGAAATTTATAGCACAAAATGTTTAAACACTGTTGTTATCATTTAACCAACTACAACTCTCCAATGAATTGTGATGTACTTCAATGCATCTGAACCAGATTAATAGGAGTCATCGAAGAAATTACACTGACGTCAGGTTTTTAGGCAAAACTTCTAAAAATACCTCCGAAGGTTAATTGGCCAACAGAAAATATTTATTTACTGTGGCATCAGATCCTACTAGTGGTTGGACACATTTTCAATTGATTCTAGTACATTATTCTCATCATTAGCAATTATGAAAAATTAAAAGGCGCCAGGGACTATGGCCAAGGGCTGGATATGAAGAAATTCATCAAAAACATAATGAGTGTCCAGAGCTTGATGCTATCCGCAATTCGAATCATAACGGTAATTTTAAAATAAGGATTTTAGTGCATAAACACAACAAATGTAACAAATGATCCACTTTTCATGATCCCCTTTAATTGAGATTTTATTACTGAAGGGAGTTTTTATTATTCTGTCGAAACACAAGAAGCAACATCAGTCTCGTTGACACGCACGACGATGCGATTTTGTACAAAAATCGTGCTTCCCATACTCATCAGCCTTCTTCTGAACCTTCGCCTTACCCTCCCTCTACATACACATTCATTTCCATCTTGTACATTAATGTCAAACCCACCTCTCTTGATAAGCCACTGCGCAAATACACACCAACCAACCGGCAATGCCGGATGCCGTGCAAAATTACCTTTCCAGGATGACCTTTTGCCGCGCATCCTGGCAGAAGCATCCTCGCACAAACGCTCCACTGTAAACGCTCCGCCACGCATCCGCAAAAGGTGCGTGATACGTCATTTAAAATGCATTAAGATGAACGTTTTCTGTACCTTCTCCAGCGCATGCCGCCTGCTTCTAGCACACCCCAAAAACCAACGTGAGATAATGACTTTATTAAACGCGATGCCCGTTCGGTTGTTGTGGACGACAGTGGACGTGCGCACGCTCGCACATCGTGTCGGCTCGGTTCAGTTACCCATCCCGTCAACGGGCGTGTTTAATTTCGCGGGTTCCGAAATTACGGGTGCATCCCTTCTCGTGCTGTTCGGATGCACTTAATCACTGGCACACAAATAGCGGGGAAGCGAGGGGGAGGCAAACCAAGGGCTGGGATAAGAAATCGGCCACGCATATCAAGCCCCAAACAGCTTTGTTTTAAGTCCATGTTTGCGCTGCAGCGCTGCTCGGGGGAGAAGAGCTGCATATTCAATAATAATCGCACGGTCAGTGTGTTTCGTGTGTAACCGAACCCACCGGACGACATCGATCGTGCACTTTCTCGCACCCTCCTCCAACGGTTGATTAGTTACGCAAAGAAAGAGGGGGGAACGGTCGAAAGTGTAGAGAAAAATGGCCCCTTACAGCGTCGCATATCTTATCAGGCGCGGGAAAAAGGCAACATATACGGTGTGCGAAAGTCATCATCGCATGATTACGACTATGCGCCGCCTGCTCATCCCCTTTTTTGTGTGTCCTTTGGTTCCAAGCCCTCGGCTCGGTACTTGGGTGCGCTGAATTATGCGCCCGTGACGTGCTATAATTACTCAAATTAATGGGCCGATGATGTTTACATTCGGGCGGCGTACCGTGTTGAGAGCTGTGCGCGCTCCTAGCGCGGAGGATAAAGCGTTGCTGAGTTTTGTCAAAATATGCCGGCAGGCTGATGATGTGCCCAATTGCCCGGAGAAGACTCAATTTTTAGCGCACAGCAACGTGGCACTTACGCACATATAAGGATAAAAACGATCTCAAGCAAGGATTGAGCGAACGATGCTCCACCGGCCCGCAGTTAATCGTCCAAAATGAATGGTTTTATTTCGCACGTGTTAATGATGTCTGAAGTGAGTTTTTAAGTGCCACTAATCAATAAGCAGAGACCTGGTGGAGATTGATTAAAAATAAATAAATAAAATTGCCACTACTTTTTCACCTACTCAATAACGTTTCTGGGCGCTTTTCTTGCGTAACGGATCGTCCTTTCGAGGAGTGCACTGTGTACATCTCTCCACCGGACATGAATCTTCGCTTTACAAAACAACGGTGCAAACAATCGCATGTTGACTGTACCCCAAAAACCGACCCGCACGCAAAAAGGTTAAAGGCTGCGCCCATGCAAACCATCGGAGTACCATCAGGACAATGGTTGTAAATTGGAGAATAAACGCAACCATAATCAATTATCCTCATTACCGATTACCAACGGAAGCTACGCCTAGTGGAGATTTTTAAACCTTGCTCTTTTCCTGTACCCCGGCCTCCAGAAGAAACATTCCTTCATCTCCCCCTTCAGCCCCGATCGAGTCGGTCAAAAATCTGCTGGCTTTGTCGCCGGCGGCACAGATGCATCGAAATTTGCAACATGCAGTGTGAGTGTGTCGTTTGGCACGTCCAGCAAATAACTTAATTTTGCTGCCCCTGCGACGGGTGCTAAAAGGCGAACCCATAAACCTATACTTACGTCAATGACCTGACGTGGTTTTTTGGTAGGCGGGAGATAAAAACGTGTACAACATGACACTCCGCGTTTTTACTGGCCATCCAATGCCTGCGATCCTGCTGCTGCTTCGTTGCGATCGCGCTTCTTTGGCTCATTTAATTCCAAGAAAGCAGACGAACTGATGGGTAAACGTGAAATGTTGTGTGCAGCCCCCAATGCATTTCGATGCAAGAAACCGAAGCGAACCTGATACCTTTAGGCTGGCATGAGGAAATGGCAGGTAGGGAGAGGAATGTTTTATTGTGCCGACGACGATCGTGTGATGTACGCGCACCGTGCATTTGCGTAAATGGCATCCGAAATGGGGTGTTTTCGTGTACACGCTGTTGCGTCCGTAAATGCCTGTGTCTTCCCGTGAGCAAAGGAGAACGTTTTAATTTGCCCCATACATCCCTTTAGTTTCTAAAGTGTGATTGATATGTAAGCAAAACTATCGCCATTTTCTGCAACAAAAAACGCCTTAAACAATTCCTTTTTTATAATTATTAAGGATGAGAATCTTGCATCAACTAAAGCTCCTTCTTTTACTCCCTCCACAGGAAGCAATGATGGCATTTACAATGCATTTACAGTCCATAAATGTCAAACAGGTCGAAGAGTGATTGGCTTTTTGGCTCAACAAAAAAAAAACGCCTTTATGCCTTTCCCTGAGGCTCATCTTCTGCAGTCTCCTTCTGCTCAATCTCCTATCTTAAACTCGTATTGTATGCTTAACGCAACAGCAGCACACACACAAAAAAAAACCCCTCATGATGGATCACCTGCTCAGGCACTAAATTAAAATACAAAAAGCACGGACACAAGAAGCAAAAAACGACACTCCACCAAACAATCGCCAATTCAAGAAGCTCGCGGATTAAACTTAATCCCCCTGCCTTGCAGATAGTACTACCATCGTCTTACCGCGTGAAAACGGACGAACCAAAAAACCCGATGCCTGGTAGCCGGCGGCACACACACCTTCTTTTTCGATGACTCACGGGCGCTGTAGCTTCCTTCGTTTCGCAGTTACCGTTTTAGATGTCACCTTCAGGGTGAGCTCGATGTTTCGATTATGAGAAAAATGGAAGACAACATTGTGCGCTTCGCGTAGTTTTTTTGTGTGGTGTTGCAAAGCATCCCCTTCGCCCGTTTCATTATCTCAGCAAGACCACCCACTAGGGATAGGAATGGCAGCTAAATATAAAGCAGATACTTCAACAGACACACATAGCAAAAAATGGAATCCGGTACAACAAACCGACAGCAAAAAAAGAACGAGCTACTATTTAAATTAATGCTCACCCTTGTATGACCTAAGCGGGAGGGTTTTTTTGTTACGTCCACACTGAAATCGGGGGTGGATCAATTGAGTGAAATCATAAATCATAGACAAAATGGCAAGATACACCTTTCCCGATAGTGCGCACGTCCGGATCAAATCCATCATCGACGGTGGAGAATGATTTTTGGCAAATTTGGTTATAAAGTATGAAGGGAGACGTGGATAAAGTGGCAGAGAAAGAGACAGCGAGAGAAACAACAACGAATGGCTAATGCCTTTTTTTGTGGCTGTTGAGGAAGTTGACGAATTTTTGCATGATCATGATCATGCTGGGGTAATACGCCTTCGGATGAAAAGTAGAAATGAATGAATGATTTTGAAGTTGATAAAAGCTTGGACCAGAGAGCCAGACCAGGAGTGGATTAAAACAATCAAACATATAACTAGAAACATCAAGCATGATTTAAAACAATTCACAAAAAACTAAACATGCACTGTTCTGTTTTACCTGCTTTAGTTAGTCTACCTCCTTGCGATCGCGTAATTCTTCATGTCTGTTTTCTTCATTCCCTCCAGCTACGACTCCTCGACTGCTGATTGGAGCTTCACGAAACACTCATTTAGCCGGTTGAATCCCGTTTGCCCGAAACGAATTTAAACCCTTACCTTTAAGGCTTCCCGGTAAATAGCTTAGCCTTCCCCGCGCTTCTCCCCCTTTCTTTCAACCATTTCAAACGCGGCTTCTGCGGCTTCGGGAGCTCCGTTTGTTTGTTTTATTCGTAACAGTAGCGGGTCGGGGTCTGCTTAACTGCCCTGCCCTCAATTTGGCCCGCGCTGTCCCGTGGGCAGTGCACGACGTTTGCCGTCCGCAGGGTGTTGGTGCAACGGTGTCGTACGGTGCATTCCATTTGTTTTTTCGTTGTACTTCCTTGTTGTTGTGAAAGCAACGCGCCTGTGGAAAACAATGCCACTGTAGCAGCAGCAGCAGCAGAAAGATTCCCGTTCCAAGATTGCCAAGATGAGTTTCTTCGCTCGATAAAGGGATTAACGGAGGAGTTGGGCCTGGAAGATAAGCTTGCGAATGAAACTTTGCATTAAGATTATCATTATGTTTTGTTAAAATTTTAAATTAACAGCTTTCAGCACAACAATACTGCATGCAAATTCCAAAATGCTTCCTTCAAAATGTTTCCAAAAATCTTAAATCACCGCATTTGCGCAGTTCGGAAATCCACTAATTGCTGGATGACTCAAAACCTCCTCCGTCCGTAAGCTGATCATCTTCCTTCGCTAGCATGCTGCGTCACATTTGCGATAAATTATCACCCCAGCTGCGCACGGACCGCGTAACCGCGCACAAGCCAAAACCTGGTACTACGCATCGAAGCGACGCTTTTAAAAAGAGATTTGCCTCCGGACGCCGCACTGATCCAGATTATCGCAGATTTAATGTGCAAGCCATCATCATCATCATCACCGGCACCATCATCATCAACAGCAACCACACAGCAACGGTACGACGTCCATCCGACCGATCGGTTGCACGAAAATGGCACCCTGAAACACACAGTGATCGTTTGCTGATTGACGGGCGGCTATTTCGATGCACGGGACCAAATCCTTTCTTTATAAACTTAATCTTGCACCCGGCGTGTGCTACCGGCGATGGCGATCGTCCACTGGCACCAGTGATAGCTGCTGCTGCTGCGCAACACTATGCGCCTTGGTGCAGCGCAACACTATTTAGACGAACAGCCACCACGATGAGCTCCCGCTCAATGAATTAGGCTACTTTATGGTGTCATCATGGTGCAATGGAACCCCGAAATGTCTCGCTAAATGCATCCGAAAAGGTGAAACACCGGAAAATGGTACAGACTTGCTTTGCTTGGTGGTATAAAAGCAAAACGGAATCAGTGTGCGAAATGGTTGCAAAGCCTGAAAGCTACAATTTAACCGATGCCGGAACTCTTAGCTTCCACCTTCGTGTCTCCCCCCGAAATGGGACCGATTCTTCATTGCGTGGTGGCTGCGCTGTTGTGCGAGACTTTCCCTTAATTGTGCCGTATTTTTCACCAAAAATTCACGCGGAATGTGAGCCCCATGTGCTGTCCAAAACTGTGCGTTTTGTTTTAAACCTTTTTAACCGGTGTAATGTTTATTTTTATTTTCAACATTTGGCGTTTCGGTAGTCGAAGGTTCGCCGCTTACCCCTTTGCGTTTGGAGACTTTTGTTGTGCTGCGCAGAAAGCGAGCGAGTGACGGTAGTCACTGAGCTTTTGGAACGACTTTTCGTGTTGATTGCTCTCAATCAAAAACACATTTTCGATTCGATTTAACCGATTCAATTGTATGCAGATTGTACAGAAGGCAGCTTGCACGTGTTTAATGTGTCGTTAAACTAGAGGCGTACTACAATTCGTTGCCATTAATTCATTATAAACACATCCTATCAAGATCATCATCATGCGAATGGAGAGAGACAGGGTGCTACAGTCTACAAAAATAACACCTCTATCGTGTAGTGCCTTCCCTGCGCCGTACGTCCTGCAGTGTCAATAATTAATCAATTGCACAATACCACCGGACATCAAGGTTTGAATTTTATACCCACCGCCACTTTGCATCGATCGTTATCACCCCCGGACGGACGGCGGCTCCCTCGGTCCAAGAAGGGCTTTTGCTCAATGCTTTAGTACAAACGTATCGACGTCGGCGAGTGTCAAGACAAAGGATGCCGACAGGCTGGCTCAGCTGCTGCTTGGGCGATCGGAGGTGTGCAATTACGGTTTGCTGACAGTGTGCGAAGAGAAACCAATTACGCGACCGAACACGGGTGTATCAGGTGTCACCCGCGGGAATCGCGACAACGTTGAAACACCACACTCGCGGATACTCTGCAGAAGCGACACCACCACGATCGCCTCACATTTCAGTAGCAGCAGCAGCAAAAAGACAAAAACACGCACCCCGTCATTTCGGTAACGAGACTTCAATGTAATGCCTTAATGCCTAAAGGATGTATTGTGATTGTGAGCCAATGAGTAAAATGTTCAATTTTTCCTCTACACAACTTGCCTCATAAATGCATAATAAATTCGAACAGTTTAATGCAGATTGACAAAAGAAAAGAAAACAACAACGACACCTCAAATTCATACATAACTGTGAGTTTTCGGCTTTATTCAGATAGTGTTTTTTTGGGGTGATGGTTTTAGTCGATATATTGTACATTTTGGAACGGGAAAAATATGCTTCACTAGTGATAATGACCGTGAATGAAATCGTTGCTTGAGAAAAACGGGAATAGTTTCTTCTTTTGTCCTCCAATTGGGAAAGGTTTCGTCGTCTATTCATTTGATTTCCATGCCATCCTTTCCTTTGATATCAATTTTTACTTCTATTTTCTATCTGATTACATATCTCCTTTTCTAGCTTGAGCTCCATTATCTGTGCTTTTTCTTTTAGTACCACGATAAACGTACATGCCCGTGCAACAAGAGTAGAAAACAAATCCGCCAAATTCTTCCTTTCCATTTCTTTGATGTGAAGCGAGTTCCAATGGTGTAAAGACTTAAATTATCAGTGTGACTATGCTTTATTACAGAAGAAATTTAAAACTAACTAACAATTTGCTGCTTACTGTCTACAGATTATATTCTATTTACTGGAGAGTTATGTGCCGTGGTTGCCCCCTTTTTTTTTGTCTAATTTTGAACTAAATTGAAAAACATTCAAATTGCACCATGGTGCACAGTATTCAATCCAAATAAACCTAAACGGGGAATAAACCCTACCATGCTTAACTATTCATTGATTATGAAGATATTCACAGTGTTTTTTGTGTGTGTTTGTTTGATTTTGCATTAGCCTAATTTATTTGTTTTGTGTAAAACCAATAAGCTCGTAACATAGGACAGAAATAAATTACTCGATCGCGCATCCACAACCTTTCTATCGTACAATTTAACATACCATAGAGGCGTTCTGCTAACACGAAAGCCCAATCCCTTCAACGAATCAGTCTCCCTTGTCTCCAGCGTTTGCCATTTGGTTAAGCTTCCATTGTATATTTGGTTCAACTGTAGCTTCCTTTTGAAGTGTTCACGTAAACTCATTGAGAAATTAAAAATAGTGCATTTAACCCATAGTGCAACCCAAGCGGGCAGATTTCACGATCTAATCAGAAGCAATTGAAAACTAAACGCAGTTTTTTCCTTGCAGTATCTTTTAGATAAATTCTAGCCTAATACATTCACTTTCTATTTCAAAACGCCGTCGATGCATCGTGTGCCGCATATCTTACTGCCTAATGTTTGATTATTCTTGTCGTTTCTTGATGCTTCAGCTTGCCACTAGTGGCTGCAACCAAATCCAAAGCAAAACTCCCAATTAGCTCCCCCCAGAATGCCTATTTACATGCGTGTTTATGTGTATGTGTGTCGGTGTGCGCAATACATTTTCCTTACATCTTTAGGTAGAAACCTCGATCGTGTCGTTATTATTGATCGTATCCTTGTCGGAATCGATGTTAATCAGATCACTCTCACCGTCACAGCTGGCTGCGTCCTCCTCTTCATCTTCATCCTCTTCCTCCTCATCATCATCACCGCCCGTCACATCCAATGGAGTTGCATAGCGGCGTCTTCCCGATACGCTACTCTCACCATCATCTCCATCGCCCTTCAGGGTCGGTTCCACCTCAGAAGCTCCGGAAAGTCCCGCTCCAGCAGGCAGCAAGGACGTTGGGCCCGAGTACGTAACCTTGCCCATGAACGAGCGGATCTCATCGAAGAACACATCTTCCCCACGTTCCGCTTCGTTGGAGGAAGGTGAGTCACCCAGCACAAGCCCGGCCGCATCCGCATCGTGCTTCTTCAGATGCCGGTCCAAATTCGTCTGCTGACCAAAGCAACGCTCACACAGGTGACATTTAAATGGACGTTCCTTGTTGTGGATGTTGCGGACGTGTCGCTGCAGATTGCTCGAGATGCTGAACGAACGCTCACAGTACCGACACTTGTACGGCTGTTCGCCCGTATGCGTACGCAGATGGCGTGTAAGGTTGGCCGAACGAGGGAACACCTTGCCGCAGTACTTGCATGAATACCGATCCTTTACTTTGCCCGCCGGGACGGGTCCTCCAGCGCTGCCAGGAACGGCCGGGCCAGCACCACCAACACCGAAGCCCGGTGGCATCATTGCCGCTTGATGAAACGCTTTCGAGGGCATGTACTGACGGCTACGTTTGAGCAGATCTAGGTTCGATTCCAGCGAGTCCAGGAAGTTAAAGGCGGGCCGCTGAAAGCCACTCATTCCAGCCGGTCCACGGTGGTACATGGCTTCGAGAAGAAGCGGGTAGATCGGTCGTGGGTAGGAGATGGGTTGATGGTGCGCTCCGGCTCCGGTGACTCCGGCTCCCGGTGATGAGGGTGACGGAGAGGGACGTGGTGAGAGTGACGGAGAAGGACTTGGTAGTGTGAACGCATCTGCTAGTGGAGACGCAGCTTTCGGAGAAATTGAAGATCCAGTGTTGTTGCGGGCACGTGCTCTGAGCGATAGATCATGGTGCGGAACATCCGACGAGTTGGGCGTCGGTACTGACGGTGTCGGTGTGGACCTTGGGCTAGTCACTTCGATCGGAGTTGGGCTTCGGTTGGAGCTACGGTTGTCTATCTCCTCGGTAGCATCCTTCTCTTCATCCGCCTCAGCTCCATCATCTTCATCGTCGTTTTTTGACTTCTTCGAAAGACTCAGATCCAACGGTTGTTCAGCGGAACCAGAAGTGTCTCCATCTTTCTTTGCCTAAAGAGGAGGAAACAGAACATGTTAGAAACGTGATAAGATCAAATATATTTTACAGAAAACATACCTTCTTGGCTTCAGAAGCAAACTCCTCGGATTCAGACGTGTCACCATCCTCCACCGTGCGACTTCTCCGACGGTGGACTGAACCTCTATCCTCAGACAATGCCGGCGACTTGCTCGAATCGCCCGATGCATTCTTCGACCGGGTGGAGAAATTTTTCACACGAATCGTAGAAACTCCAGCCTCTCCTTCTTCAACATCCGAAGACTCGCGGTTGAATTCCTCCTTCACAGCAGTCACCGAGCTGCTGCGGCTTGAGGTTCGTCTCTGGTGCTGTTGCTGCTGTGTCTGTCCACCGTAGGAACTAGTGCCGTTCGTTTGATTGTGATTGTTGTTCTCCTTGATGTGATTGTTATTGGTGCCTCGTTCGGGCTGCATTGGCTCCGTCGCCGGCAGGCTATGATTGCCGCCCATCAACGGGCCGGGAGATCCCGAAAGCAATGCCACTGCTGCCGCCGCCGAGTTGAAGCTGACCGGAATTGGACGTGCTGGTGAGGGACGCAGATGGTTTGACGCTTCCTCACCAGTCGGTGGAGAGATCTTCATCGACTGCTGGCCGTAGCTTTCGAGCAGACTGAGATGCCGAGAGGCTGGCGATGGTGTGCGGCGTTCCTGATCAGACAGTGGGCCAGGTCCGGCCGGCTTTGGAAAGAAGGACAGCGGGAACTGAGGAACCTGCCCGGGTGCGGGCGGGAATATTCCTGGCATTCCGGGATATGGCCGGAAGCCCGGAGCAAAGAACGGAGCGCCCGGAAACATCAGGAATGGGTTCGGTGGCGTCGCCATACCGGGTGGTAGCGAATGAAGTGCTCCTGGTCCTCCACTTGCCGCTGCTGCTGCTGCTGCTGCTGATGCTCCTGCACTACCGCCGGGTGTACCAGGCTGACTGCCACCCGAATGTGACCGTGTGCCGTGCGGATAGGGGTCGTGTGGATGACGCAGCTGCGATGGATGCGCTCCGGGATGGAGTGAGCCACGGGTGACGGCGGTCGAGTCACAGAATCGCTTATGCTTCGACAGGGACGTTGTAGTGCTGAAGCTGTCGCCGCACTTGTTACACTTTATCTGCACCTGGCAGTCGGCGTGCATGCGCCGATGGCGGCACAGGTTGGAGAACTGGGTGTACGACTTGAAGCACACCTCGCACTGGAACGGCTTCACCGACGAGTGGATGTGCGTGTGCTGCTTCAGACCGGACGAGGTGGCGAACGTCTTGCCACACTCTGGACACGCGTGACTGCGGGCTCCCACGTGGTGCGTCCGGATGTGGCGCTGAAGGTTCGACGGGTCGGTAAAAACCTGCGAGCGATTGGAAGAAAAGGGAAAGGAAGCGAATCGATCAGTTTGGTGTCCAACAAATAACTTATTTCTAGTGAAAAAAAAACTGAAACTGAAATCGATTAAGTTGTCTTGTGTTTTCTTCATGGACTTTAATTATTGAACCAAAAATTAAAACTCCCCCCCCCCTTGTTTGATTAAATTCATCCCAAAAGGGCAGCGCCCATTACATCGTACACTTGCCACAAGAGAAACAACCGACCGGAGCCCTTTCTACGCGGCTTGCTATGCTGCAAAGCCCTTTCTGTTTGCTATCTCGTCCGCACATTCTAATCAAGATTGACAGTTCGTGACGATGGTTTTGCCGATTGTGATCGGCGGGTGAGCTTTCGTGCACCCGCCCCGAACTGTGTAACAAGTCAACAACGAAAGCAAAACTTACTCCTCCCATCGGCGTGGTTTGATTTAGCAGAGCAGCAGAGGCAAGGCAAGCTAAAAACGGCATCAATGAAAGTTACGCCACGCCACGGACGGAGGATGCTGTCAAGGTGTACTGCTCATGATGTCATCGACGGAATAGTTTGTGAGCTATTGATTTTAAGAAACTACAGCTTTGGAATAAGCTCATAAAGCTTATTTACCGCCATAGTTTAAGACATCTCTGGCCCATCTCTAACATTAATTGGAACGGCAAAACGTCCAATTATTAAGGTACAAGCCTCGGTGTGCAATTCCCAGAAATCAAGGAATAGGAACTCGAGCTACCTGCTGTGCGTATGTGGGTATTGGAGAACGGAGGACTGATCGGCGACTGATCCCCAAGTCCTCGCACTATACCGAATCAAATCGTCTTAATACCTGGACGCTGGAAAACGCACGCAACTGGACGGACGCAACAGTAATCGGACACCCGCAACAGCACATTGCGCACAAAAGGCAAAGGAGAAAGGAATACCATTGGTTTTACTACGGGACGCGTCGGACGCTTCTCGCGTGTGTGCGATCGCGCTCCCTTGTTACTGTTGAAATCATTGAATCAAAACTCCCCCGAATAGTAGGCCGAGAGTACCGGCGTGACCGACGCTGCTTTCAAATCAAGGCGGCGAAGAATAAATGTGATTAGCAAAATCAGCTGTCAGATTTGGCAGTCCCGATCGAGACCCCATAGCGTGCCCAGCGGTAGTCTTTCTGTGTTGTTTTTTTTTGGTCTAGTGTAGTTGAGACACATATTTAGTGAGAGGGAGAGTGGAGATTTGGATGTTGATCTAGGCAGTAGCTCCCGGGACAGCCCTCGCTTTTGACAGTTCCCCCACAAAACGACACGGCGCAGAGCTGCGTAACCAAGAAACCGCGGAAAAAGCCACCGACCCCCGGGTTTTTTACACCCGCTATCCCGATTGAAATAAATCAAAATGATTAGATTGGAAATGTCTATTTAGCGATCACTGTGTGTGTATGTGTTTCGGTGCGTTGCGGTTACCAAACGAAGAACTATGGCGAGAGACACACCACCATTACACGCGGGAGCGGGACACGGATACAATGCAACACGAACGGTGCTGTGTTTCTTGATGTCTTTTTTTTGTCTTAAAACTCACTCCAAGGGACGGCTTTAGGGTTTTCTTATCCACACACAACCAGAGGTACACACACACAAAAAAAACACACAACTAAACCCCTTCACGTCAGTCACCGCCGCGGTAACTGGCAACCGCGAAAACTAAACAATCCAATCAAAATGGCTAGAAGTCAGCTAGCTGGCGGCGCCTCTGGTTTTAGCTTCTGTTCCGTGCTGTCACTTTCCGTTGGTTGTTGATCAATCGGAGGCATCTCGGAGGACCGGGTCGGTCGGTCCGGTGCGTGCTGTGCTGTGCTGTTACGTGTGGCAACGAACCCCGTGCCCCGTGTACCGCTCGACTGCACGCAAGTGGTGTAAGCTTGCAGACTGACCGCAAACGAAGTTAGCAATCGATCGGTAAGATTCGATGTATCTTAATCAAATCGATAGGTTCTCGATACTGCCAGCCATTAACCCTCCGCCCCCACCCCTATGGAAGGCCTATTATCGTTTGTGCAAGCAAGCGGAAGAGGAACTGATGTCTTTGTTACGCAATTGATCACTTGCGCTTTGAGATATTATGGATCTTTTTTTTTTGTCACCACAAAAGACATGTAGATGAGTATTTTATTTTAATGAACACTCATCCAAACGGTAATCATTTTTCGAAGCAATACTTTATGCGGCTTTCGAGTCATTGTGGTGGTGGCTGCAAACACCAAACGCGGAAGTTTGTGCACTATCTGAGCGCTCACGTGCACACGACACAAATGGAAAAATGCCGTTGGGGGCGGCGAGCGCAGAAAAAGAGGTTACACAAACGGCGTTACCTATTTGCGTTTCTACTGTTTACGATTGTTTATGTGTGTTGCACTAGTTTTTGCATACATTGGTCTGCCCGCCTGCCTGCGACACGACCACGGGCTCGGGGAAAACAGCTCGGTAAGGAAGTTGGGTAACGATAACGAGCAGAATCGAAACAAAACTGCAAAGGGTGTGTATGTACCCTGTTGGAGAACATTTTGCAGCTGGAGGCAACTATCGCACGCTGCTTGCCTTAGAAGGAGATGATCCCCGCGGGTAGGACCGACACTGGAAGGGCAGGCAGGGAATGTATATCGCTTCCGGAGGATCGCTTTCGTCTATCGCCCCGAAAGCAGCATCGTAACCGGGCACAGCATTTTAATTCCATTTCGCCCCTGCTGGGACCTTTTTTGCCCAACTCCCAAGTGCTGTGGTGCAACCGTTTTCGGAAACGCTGCTCGCTTAATGAAAGCTTGGCCGCGATTATCCATATTGGAGGTGGGTGAGATAAACCTTACCTTCTTACCTTACCGAAAACCATTTTCCAGTGACTCCCGCAACAACAACGGGGGACATTCGGGTGTACGCTACCGAAGTCATTACGCTGCGCGAACGTACTCTAACCACACAGAATCCATTGTTTCTCCAAACCGCCCTATTGGCGTGATCGTAGTGAATTGAATGGAAAACAGCCCTCCTACCAACGGTGATCCGGGTGCGATCGATCGATCTTCCGGGCCAGTCTGGGGTCTAGTTGTTTGGAGTGCTCTCTTACGCGAGGGGATTAAAATCATAATTTTATTCCAAATCATGATTCCACCCGCAAGCCCTGGCTTGTTAGAGCGGGTAGGGGGGGGGGGGGGAATAAAATACTGCCACCGTAGGTGGTCACTCTTATTGCCTCGGTTCTAGCTCAATAAAACAAAACAGATAAGCCTACTCGGGCCCTTCCTCAGGGAGAGTAGCCCAAAAACAATAGCCAGGTACGTGTGCAGCCCCATTGACAATGTCCGAAGTCCGATGGAAATGGGCGCATACACAAAGCGGTGGAATAATGTAATAAATTGCTGCCACTGGTGATCTTGTTTACTAGCTGGCTTTATCATCATCTTCACCGCAGGTATCCGCCGAACTACCGTTCTTCGCTGCTGAAGTGTAATGGCTTCTATTTCCAAATATTTTTTCGAAACAGTTTTCGTCCAATTCCTCCAAGAACTCGCAACCAAGCCGGACGGTGGCTACTTGCTATCATTAATAATAATTAATGAGACCCACCACTAGAAAATCTCCAGCTCCCTGGCTAGTTCTAGCGAGCGGGTGAGCTCAGAATTTCACAACACCCACCTAACATCTGCCGTGATCTCCCGTAGAACGAAGCGCTCCCAACCATTTGCTAATAAGTCCGAACCGGTTGCATAATCCGTGATCATGATGGCAACTGTCAAATTCCGTCACGTCACTTGTACACATCCTCCGGGGCGAGGGGCAGCATGGTGGCAGGGCTATAGGCGTTTCGGTTGCTGCAAGACACCCCGCGCAAACAAGATCCATAATATTACCGCCCTCGGTGGAGAGCCTTAGGTCACGAGCGCTTATCTATCGAGTTCAATCGAAGTCTTTCTCCCGAAACCCGAATGCTCACGGACGAGCAAACGAGCGGCGGGTGTATTAGAGCTGCTCGCGCTTCGATGATTGATTACCCCATCTTCGTCAACTGGATCGACCACGACACACAGACCCTCCCTAGTCTCCCCCCGCCTTGAAGATCTATTCCCTATCCAAACAACACATACACACAGACAGATAGATACAGCCTTCCAAAAGACATCAACACGAAGCACGAAATCTCGTCGCCTCGAAGAAGCCCAAGAGGTGGCCCAAGTGCCGACGACCCCTTTCGACTGGGGGCTTGATCGATCTTCCAGACATTAAAAGGTACAGGCCGGCTGCCGTTCCTAGAGAGAGCCGCGAGAGCACCAGATCCATAATAATCGCTTCGTTTCAACCGCGCACGAGCGATTTCGTTTTCCGATTCCGATCGCCACAAGTGGAGCGCCGCAGTGCAAAAGAAAACATCGCGCGCCCAGGTTTCCAGGCCCGGGCCAAAAGGTTTTGTTTGCTCAAGCGCATTGATTATTACTGCCTGCAGAAATGGAAGCATGGGGGTGTGTTTGAAGAGCTCTGGGTGCTTCAGGGATGACTTCAGGGGTTTTGGAGTGCCTGGAAGGTTATGGTTTCGATTCCGCAATATCGATTATTTAACCCCGAAAGAGCTTATCGTCTAGGGGTCTTGCCCGAATTACATTCCAATTTCGCCCATAACTGGGGCACTGAGTACTTCAACCGCGGCGTGATCTCGGCTGGGACGTTGCACTGTAGACCGAGTCCATTGTGTGCATATACATATTTGAACAGCTCCAAACAATTCCAGAGATGGGCAGCAAAACAAAGCAATAAAGCAAATCTTTCTTCTCCAAGCCGAGGCATTACCCAATTCCGCAAGCAGATCGCGACGCAGCAGGTTGAAAATCATGAACAATTTCGCTGTTGATTGTTTGGTTGATTTGGCTTACCCTAGTATCATGAGCTTGCAGAAGGTAACTGAATAGTTCGCTCGATGAGGAAGTGTTGGGGGTTGTTGCTGTGCTCGCATCGGTATCTTCGTTCTAGAAGAAAAATAATTTACACAATCGCATTTTTAACGAAACGGCTACCACACAGCAACACAGGACAGGGGAAGGAGCAGATGTGCACCCTCTTCGGTGCACTTCCGGAGAAGGAATGATTAAAGAGAGAGAGAGGGAGGGAAGGAGCGATTAGAGAGCAAAGGATCGGTAAAGGTTAGGGAAGGGATTAGTAGGAAAGCAACGAACATCCAATCGCAAAAGTCTCTTCAGTTACCTTCATGCGCAATCTCAAAACGAGTGTAAAACAGAAACGTAACAAAAATAACAACAACCAAAAAAAACACACTCCAACCACCGTTTGTCTACTTACCTTGGGACAGTTTTCGCACGGAAAGCGCCTTAGCTCGCCGTGCACGATCGCCCGGTGACGGAGCAACGACGGTCTGTAGCTGTACGCTCTCGGACAAAGCTCACACCTGTAGGCGTCCTTTGGATAATGGTGCGAGATCACGAGATGATCGTCGAGCCTGTGGAAGAGAAAGAACCAGTAAAAACATGAATATCAAACACGCTTCTCCCGGGCTCAATCAAAAGCCTCCTTCCCTTGCGCGCGCGAAATGCCGACAGCATCGAACTTGCCGATCGTTACGAAATCAAAAATTAGTCAAAACTACGAACCCAGCAACAAAAGCAGCGGAACATAAACGCCTCAAAGGGACGTGTGTTTGAGTGTGATTATGAATATTCAAGCCGACACACAGAAAAAAAGCCTGCCACACTTCCCGGTGGAGGTGGAGCGAAGTCGGGAGGACTTGTGCCACCGTGCGTGGGCGTTTTGGTGGATAGAATAATGGCAAGCGGCAGCATAAATCACCATTACCGCCTCGTGCGCCCAGAATCTGAACGCCACCGCTCATTGGACCTAGGATGCCCGCCCTAGAACACCCGCCACGAGCCCGAGGAAAAGGCCCATTCATGAATAATCCAGTGCACGATTTCTCAGTCTCATCATCATCATCATCATCATCATCATCATCGTCATGGCACGAGGGAATCAGACAAAAAATAAGCTAAAGTACGCCACACTACATCAGAGAGGCGGTACAGGAACACAGTCAAACAAATTTCAACGCGCGTTATGCTCCCCCATCGAAAGCACTATTGTCCGTCCACCCACTGGTGCAGGCGTACCGTTTTGTCCTCGACGGTATGATTCCCCCCCCCCCCCCCCCCCCGCTTCCTCGATTAACTAGTGGGTGGCAGATCTCACCAAAACGTCACCCGTCTGTGGCAGTGTTGGAAATGCCACACAACCTTCCTTCCAACGCATCGCAACACAGGGACGGACGCATTCCTGATTTGCGTACATCAACATCGCCCATAAAGCGACATAATATGTAAATTTCATAACATCAACATTAGTTGTGGGCTTCTTCGCGCTTCTCGCACCCTCCCCAGACCCCAAACCAATCACCAGAAATTGAATGTTCATCGTTCGGTAAAGGTTCTGGCTATCTGGCCGCTCGTGCAAGCGTGCGGCCCAAAATCAATTCCACAAGGCCCTCATCAACCCCCGTGTTTGGCTTCATTACTCTGATGAGGCTTTGAGAGGGAACGTAGCCAAGGGACAGAAATTTGTTAATTATTCACTAAACGAGGCAAACCGTAATTGCGGGTGGACCTCATCAGTAGAACAACACCTCTGCCCTGTCGCCGGGCAAAGCAGGACTTGCAGGGAGTTGTTTTGTGATTCATCACCAACTGAAACAACAAGTGAAAACGGCGGCACAACAACCACAATGAAGAGTATTTTAATTTACTGATGCTATCCGAAGGCTAGCTAGCTAGCTTTCCATCACAATGTCGCAAAGGATGGCTTGTGCGGCGGGTGTTTGCGGTCGAGTGGATGACACACGACCGTCTGGAGATGGAACACGAACACGGGCTGCGCTGGTTCCCATCATTAAAAAGGATTACCTTCGATTGAATGTTCACACGGCAGGTGCTTTTAAGCGTGTGACGCGGACAGTGACGACCCTAATGTCATCATCATCATCATCATTGTTGTTGCATTGTTGATTGAAAGGGGGTGATTTGACCACAGTTAGCCATTATCGGTGCCCGAAGGTGGAGCTGAGCAATGTGTGATGGGTGTTGATTTTTCGATTCTTATCACACCCCTCCACAACTATGGCAAAGTGTGTTCGTTGCATTTTTAAACACACAAGAGCGTTCTTGTTTGAAAGTGTTTGTTTGATTTCCAGAAGAGTTGAGTTAAGGATCCAAACGCATGCTTTCCTTCGCTACAGCTTCGAGCAAATATAGTTGTAGGATGTTTCTTCCTACATGCACTCCAGTTTTATTGCCACAGATAACAACCATCTTCATGTCCAGCCTCTCTTCGACTAGGATGTTGTTCACTCGAAACATGCAAAAAAAAGCGAAAGGAAATCGATCAACCCCAATCGCAATCGATCGTACTCCTTTTGGCACACGAAAACACGGAAAGAGCAGAGATAGCTCAACGTCCCTCCAACGACAGCTATCGCGCCCGCATCGCCCACTAACATATCCTCCCTTGGCAAAGGCTGGCAAATTTTCGAAGGTGAAAGTGATAGACCGCGCAGTGCAGCCAAGATGTCGACCGTCCGTCCGGGCCGATAGATTAGAAATCTACGCCGGGTTTTGTGCCGGACCTGGTGCGCCGTCCAGGCGGAAATGAAGAACAAGATCAGCGCGATCTGCTCCGCGTACTCGGGACACGACCACTAGCGTGTTCCCGCGCCATCCCACCCCCAATGTCGGCACACTGTTTGCCTACTACCTACCGCACACTCCGGCGGGATGATTGATCGGCATGGTGAATTTTTCTGACGTTCGCTAAACTTTGCCTTTGAACGTGTTGCCTACGCCTCCGCGCAGACACACAACGCGCAGAAGACATCCCGGCCGGGGGCCAGCGGAGTCGTACGAAACCTCACAAGCAGGGAACACCTTCGGTAAATTCAAATCGCACACGAAAAAAAAAACGAAGGCTCAACATCTCCTAGACAAGACTTTTCGTCTAGGAACGATCTCGCTCCTACTCCTTCTCCTCCACCATCAGATCACTTTCTGTGCGGACATGGTGCTCTTCTTTTTAAGCCAAGCCAAGCCGGTGATCCGAGCGAATGACGAAAATCTCCTCTCAACGCCACTAAACATGCAAACTTCCAAAGATTCGTTCCCATCTGATGATCTGACGTGTTTTGGGGGATTGGGGGGGGTGGCGCGAAAACAGGAAACTCGATTCGTCCTCCTTCTGTCTCCGGTTGTCGCATGTCAATGACACTGTCACCACTGTCATCCGGTTTTGTTGCAAAGCGGGAGGGAAGGTTGATCTCCGTTCTCCGAAATGCTCTAAACATGTTGATCTTATCGCTGTCAAAGCAGAACAAGCAAACCTTTTTTCTTCCCGAGTTGGAGGGAACAGCGTTCGCAAAGATGTTGGTTTGGCTAGCGATTCTTGCTGGTAGAAGCGAGAAGCTTGCTTTGCATTGTTTCATAACACTAAGCAGCTTAAAATAGAGCAGTTTTAGCAAAAAATGGACAACAACTGTAATCAACTGCCATTAAAACTCCTGCAGGCAAACAAGACCTGAACCAATATATTCACCTTCAGACCCTTACCCACCTCTGACACACTGTACGACACGTGACATAAAATGCAACATTCCTCGCGAGGATCAAAACATAATTTGTTTCGGGGGACGGACGAAGAAACCCAACAGCCAAAGAAACTCATGTACTACACACCGCACATTATTGTGTAGCACGAACGAGCAAAAAAAGTTATGATCGCGTACTCGCTCGATCGGGCGACACGCAGACGATGCACTGTCGGAGGGCCCTCCTAGACAAGACAGCTGCTAACATCCAATGGCCCACCTACACGCGCGTGTGGTCACAGTCAGCCCCAATACCCTCCCCGTACTTTTTTGTACTCGAAGGCACACGCTAGAAGACGAACCTCGCCCTAACCACCGCGAAGTTCGTCCGGAGTGGTGTGAGTTGCGAGTTTGCGCGCGAGCGCGCGCGCGTTTAATGAAAATGTCACATAACTCATCACGACCACGAACCGAACGGCGACGAACGACCCGTCTAGTCTCGACCGGCCCCAGGGGCGCCCCAGCAAAGACATCCTTCTGGATATCGCACTTTGAATGTCACCGTGTGGCCACCTCCAACGCTGGAGGAGTCACGCGCCACACAAGCGACGGCCACGGCGTTCGCGAGGATCTCCCGGACGCCGTGGCCCGAAACTCGGGTGTGTAGGCTGGCTGCAAAACAGCTCCTCCATGCCACACACACACAACCGAACGTGCGAACAATTAGAGGCGTGAATAATTTGCACAAACGCCTTGGTTGCACCGGCGCTGCCTGGGCCAGCCTGTCAGCCGGCGACAGTGCGACAGTTGGCGAAGGCTACAAAACCCGGACATTCAAATCTATCGCAAGCAGTCGCGCGATCGTTCGCACTCTAAACAATGGGTCCTCCAAAAAGAGGTGGCCTTTTGTGCGCCAATGCACATCCGGTGCAGATCGGCATCTAAGTGTTTGCTGTTTTTTTTTGTGTGCTACGGGTGGCAACACATCTAGGTCTGCCTAGGTAAGGTTGCCATCATTAAACATCGTCCTCATTCCCTTTGGCAATCGTTCGAAGACATTTGACCGATTGTTCGGCTCGTGGTAGATTGTCTGGCCGACGACATCGATCGACCAATCGAAGTTACCAATCGGCTAACCGACAGCTAGCAGAGTTATATTTGCTACACCGCCACGCGATCGGCGCAGACTGGCTGCATGGTCGATCGACACATTTTTAATCAAACTTCAAACCCTTCAACAGGCGCTTCATGCCACAGTGCGACGAAAAGTAGTTCGGCCCCGGAGGGAGATAAAGTAGCCTAGATAAGACCCTTGTACCGAAACGGTAGGGGCCGCCCGATGACAGGGCGCCTGGTCCGCTCGTGCTCGCCCGTGCAAACCGCTCCGAGGTGCGTTGGACGCCGTGGCTGCAACGAAGTAATCGCGTGCGAGCGCGCGTGCCCGCACGATCACGGGGACCCCAAAACATCACCCAAACCATCCCAGCGGGAGAGCGTGCACGATCCTCGAAACCACAAAATCATCATCATCGTAATAATAATGTTCAACATGTGCCACATAGAACGCTGGCGCTTCTCTCTCTCCACCGGGACACCTCATCGATCGTGGTCGATAAGCGCGGTCAAGCGGAAACTAGTAGAAACCTCCGCATGCTGCCCTCGAACGCGGGTACGTGCGGAGAAACGGGAAAGCTTGATTGTAATTAGCGATGGGTACGACCCCCATACGAACCGCCCTGACCGACTAACCGAGAGTCTCGTTCGATCGAAACCTGCGTTATTAAAGGTTAGCTTAACGGCTTCGCGACGTCAACGGAGCGAGAGAAACAAACCCAAGAACCGACACCAGGTGCGCGCCTACTACATCCATTCACGCATCCCCAGCTCGGCTGGAGAGATCGAGATCGAAAGTGACATGCGCGTAATTACAAGCATGCGACTTACGTTCTGCTGGCAGGCGGCTAAGACCATACCTACCAGCAGGAGCGTTGATTGATTTCTTCGATTCATTTTGGTCACTTCCGTTTGCGCGGTCCGTGCGCTGTGGTCGTGTTTCGGACGATCGATCACGAAATCGGTTCGAAATGGAAGGCGTCGATGAGGCGGTACCTAGCACGGACTCGGACAAATGAAGACATTTTTCACTGTCACTTTCTCGATTGCGATGAAACCTGAAAGGCGTTTCGGGTCTTGTTTTAGGATGTTTTGGGGTAGTTTGACACCCACTTTTTCCCCCGGTGACCCACTGGTAAGAGAAGGTGCAAACGGAATATTTAACCACAATATTCCGTTCAATTAAGATTGCTTATCACGTGCTGCCGGCGACGTCCTCTAAACGCCGTGCTCCAATTGCTCAATCACATCCCCAACCCATCCCAAGCGGGAAAGGGGATCTAAAAGCGAACGGCTAGTAATTAAAATGCAATCCCAGCAAAGTAATGCTACTGCTGCAATATTCATCACCCCAGGTCGTTTCATCATTGCTGGTGAACCGAATACATCATCAAGCCTGTATTGCGATGATGTACTGTGCCCAGTTGTTGGGAGCCCGACGCGTTCATTGGACGCGCTCAGGACATGCTTCCAAACACAGTGTCGGTCCCATCAACACTGTTGTCACGCGGTGGCACCGTTCAGTGTATCCGGCTACTGTTAGCATGTTACCAAAAGCGGACCCCCTTGCACAGCGAGCGAGCTCTAAGGTCCTCCAACCGACGGAAGCGGACTCTCGCAATGCGCTCTGTCCCCGAAGGTGGTCAATTATTCATACACCAAATCAGTCACTTATTATTGCGTGCCGTGAATCTGTTACAAACCAAATAAATTATTACCTTCCATCCCCTTTCCGTGCCACACAGGTCTGGGTGCGGGAAGCTCACTACAGTGCACCTGACGCAAACAGACGCGTTGACAAAGTGCGCCCCTTTGCACCTAAACACCACCGTTCGGCCAGGACAGACACTCGCTCGGACACTTCGGTGGACAGCTTGTGCCATGTTAAACATCGTGCGCTTGCCGTGTGGTTGACATAAAAATTTTCACACAAACAGATTTCAATTTGTGCGCAAAGCTGTGGCTGTGCAAAGGGCCGGAGGGTGGACAATGTTTTGATGTATTTGCAGCGAAATAATTTGCGACCCGGTTTTCGGTGAAACATCCCAAACGGGGTAAAAACTACTGGATCATGTCCGTGGATGACAGATGACACTGTTGTGACAAACACACACACACACACACACACACACACACACACACACACACACACACACACACACACACACACACACACACACACACACACACACACACACACACACACACACACACACACACACACACACACACGTGGGGGAGAAGTGGATCTTGCTCCCCGAACAAACAGGTTCGGAAAGGGTCCCTTGGGAAAACGGGGCAACTTTCGACGCCTTCCAGAGACATTGCATTATTTGGAGCAAATTCTTTAAGTGAGTTGTTCTTCATCAAGTCGAGCAACTGCCTGGAAGAAAGGGTGCTCTTACAGAAACAAGTAATTTATCCATACCATCAACTGGATGTGTGCACCAAAAGTACATCAACTACAACTACAACTTCTTGAACTGTTCCAAACAGGCGTCAACTAAAAGACCTCATCGCTGTACCGCCACGCTACAAACAACTCCATCAAAACGGCCGACATTTCATTTGCTCCTTTCAATCCAACTGCGCTCTGAATTTAATCCATTTAGAGCTAATAGCACTGATTAAACGTCGGCCAGAGCTGTGCATAAAGAAATTAATGTTTGCGGCAACACCAAGTCCCTCGCAAGGTACGTCCTCGGCTTCCAGATGACACACCGTGCGGCGGCGGACAGACAAAACTAAATCCCTCTGTCCCGTTGGAACACACAAAACTTTCGTTTTCCTTTCTGCCACCGACTTGGTAAGTTCGGACGACCGGCTGATGGTTGGTGCGTTCCGCATTCCCCAAGATAATCGATCTCTTTAAACTACCGCGCCGGCATGTACCGGCTCCGCAAAGCGTCAGAATCCCTGTATGCGCACAGACGACGACGACGAGCGTAGGGAGAAGTGAACCGTAAATTAAATTCCACTCCGAATGGAAACACTGCAATGGATGCGTCCCCGGGGGGGTGGAAAAAGACCGACTCAGTGGGACCCATTTTGGCACGTGAGGAACGTCGTTTAAGTCGTTGGTTTATGCGCTTTTCATAAAACGGGGTTTCCTTCTGTCCCAGTCTGCGCGCGCGTTATTCCATGCCGCAGTGTGATGGCGCCAAACGGCAAAAGTAACGCCCCGACTCGCCCTCGATCGTACTCGATCGCAGCAATTTCAAATCCCGCATGCTAGTGTGCACACGATCCCGTGATACATGTGCTTAATAAGAATTCTCCGCTGCATCTTTCTCCCTGTCGCCGCCGCCGCCGCCGCCGCTGGGACGCGGGATACTGTTTCACCTGCAACCGTGGCAATAATTTTATGCGCACATCGGTATATATCATTTCATTTGTAGACGATTTATGGTTGCTGAAACCAGCACCACCCGAGCGAAGCTGCCCGTGGCAGCGATCCCGGTAGAAGCCACGGCTGGGCCACTAGCGTGATCTTGCGTGGCCGTGTCCCCGCGCCATCAAAACCGACGCGGTGACGAGCGGTGTGCTGTGCTGTGTTATGAGCCCAGCATTCTTCGGAGCATTGTTCCAAGCTCCAGCCCGAAGACAGAAAACAAATTGAGTCGTAGGTGGACGCAAATTTATTATTTCAAACCCGCCAGCGAAGGCACATCTCCCGTCACATGCGAACCTGGCTGTTGCATGAGTTGCTGGGGCGCAGAGCGCAATGGAGCCCGCCACATTTGTATCCGCTGAAATCAGATGACCCCAGCCCAAGCACCCTAACTCCCTGTTGAAGGTTTTAGTTTTTCTACTACCGAGAAGGTTGTTGCAGTTACAGTGGAGCGCTATAAGACAAACACAATGACACAAACACACACACGGGGTTGAAGATTAATTACTCGCTAAAACAAACTCCTGGCTAAGGGGTCACTTCACATAGGGAGCAATGACGCGCCCGCAGCTAGGTGGGCCGCGGTAGGAAAATTGATTTCCCGTCCGACAAATATTTGCTTCTGGCTTCGATCGATCTTCGCTCCTACACACGTTCGGGTGAATAATTCGATTTGAATTCCCTGGGCGCACGTAAGAACCGGGGCGATCATTAGGGCAGAACCTGCGGTCATACCGCACACCCACGCCCACGGCTGGCGCGTATATAGATCGTGCGGAAAGTGAAACTCCCCGTGCCGACGGTAACGTAGAGAGAAATCATAATAAATTGAGGCGGCCCATACTGCTACTCACTGATCAATATCGTGACACTGGCGATCACAGACGACACACCGCGCGTCGATACCGTGCTCGTCCTCGTCCTCCTCCTTGACGTCGCCGTGATGGTGCGGGTCACCGCTTCCGTTGCCACTGTCGTCTGCCGGCCCGTGACCGTTCGCCCGGTTGCCGCTGCTGCTGCCGTTGCTGCTTCTGCCGCTGCTGTTGCTGCTGCTACTGTTGTGACGGTGCTGCTGCTGTTGCTGCTGGTGCTGCTCCTTGTTGTAGTGACTAGAGTCAAGATCGTTGGACGTATTGTACTCGTCCTCGTAGTTGTCGCTGTGCTGGGAACCGCCTGCGGGATGTTGCAATGACGACGAGGCAACAATAGGAGCAGAAGAAAAAAAAAGAAAGAAAGAACAATACAAAACTTCATTAGCATACGCGTGAAAAGGTGAAAGGATTCTATTGTGGCCGCAAGAGCACATCCAGTGAACAATTAAGCTGGTGATACAATTGCAAATAACATCGCCGCGTGAGTGTGCTGCAATAATGATAAATGTCTCGTGTCGTCCAAAAATGGACCTGGCCCTGCCCAAGACGCGCTGTTCACACGGAGACCACTGTATCAGGTTAGTGGTGGGTTATCTGTTTGCTGCGGAGTGTGTAAGACTTGCTGCCCGTACCATACATTGCATTATTTTTGCCCGGCTGCGAAAAAGAAGCGCTCCGTTCAAAAGCCAATGGTATGTACATCGAATCTATTCGGTAGACACTGCACACTGCTGTGTAGAAGCTGTGGAAGCTAGTTTCGGCAGGCCAAAAGATTGCTAGACAGATAATCGATCAAATCGGCGGTATGTGAAGCAATGATATACACCCGGACCGGTGCCACTCCCCAACCGGAGGCACCGGAGGACACACGAGAGAGCGAAAGGAAAGCAAAGCGATCCAATAGGCTTTCGTGGGCATTCTTTTTTTCTCCCCCGTTATCCGCCAGAAGAGGCAAAAAAGCAGTAGTTTTGTTGATACAAACCGGTGACTGAATCGCATCAATCACTTTTTTCTTCAGACCCCGGCAGCCCGCGCATTCACGCGCGCCCGCTTTGAAGGTGATCGTGTGGAGAGAGGCTATGGTCGCGCGATCGGTGAGCGCACCAGTCGACCGGGTTTTTCGTGTCCAGATTCACTGGTCACCGGTCCGAAACGTGTGTGCCCCGGGAGAGAAGTGAGATCACACAGAGAGACAGAAGCGGCAGCATCCTACCAGCGACGCTAACGGTACCGCGTCTGCATTCATAACGTCCACCTTGCCTAACGTCCAACCCCAGCAGGTCACCCCGCTCAGTCCTCAGGATTGCAGAACCACATTTACTACACCGAAAACGGACCCCCGAAAACTAATCTATGCCATACATTCCGCCCGGAATTTCGTTCCAACACAAACGATGTCTTCGCCGAGGTCATCATCATGCGCGCACAGGTTGAGCAAACGTTCCACCACCATTTACCCCAGTGACTGAAGATGCCAAACCTCAGGGGCCAGGAAAGGGTGGTCGGCGGTTTGCTCCTTCAGAGCCGAAACAATCGACATCCAAAAAACAAAGATCGCCTCTCGTCGGGCTCACCCAAGCCAAGGGGTCAGGTCGGGTGCCTGTAATCAATCATTTCGATTCCGAACGCCGTACGCCGACGCCACCCGTCACTCGGTTCGAAAATTGAAGATTACCGGAATCGTGGAGAGGGACAGTGTTTTTTTTCTGTCTTGTCTTATTCGGGGGCGCCGAAAACACTGGCGAAACATCCCCTTCTACTGCAACGCCGTCTTCGGTTCGATTATTCCGAGCACTAATTGTTTTTTTTTGCTTTTCGTATATTTCAGCTAGATCTTGAACCATTCAGCCGTGACACATCCTTGTGCGGCTGATAATGTGCTGAAAAGTGTGCAAATGCAATCTGTGGAGCTGTGGAGCCGTGTCACCGAAATGAAAACAAATGAGCACCGGTCACGGATTTTGGAACACGTTTCTAGATCACACAGCTTTAGTTTCTATGCCTTTAAAAAGATACTCACTTCAAGGTATAACCTTTGCAAACTTCCACTTTTAACCTTTCACTACGACTTGTATGTCACGAATTGGACACCGCACAGTGAAGTATGAAGATGCACCAAGAAGACACTACGATTACTTGCTTCTGAGGATCTCCCGGAACTGCCGGAAGAACATCCGAACACGTCTTCACCTCAAGCACGATTGCTGGACTGTCCGGAATCAACGTCGCATCAAAGCAAGTTCTCGTCCTAGATGTCTCCCCCCACATGCACTTCCGCTCGCACCCGCTTACGTGAAATCCTTTCCCCCCACAGGTCACATATGCTTCATACACACACAAGCAGGAGGCATAAACCACACGGACCCCTCTTTGCAAGGACCTGTACACGCAGTCAATCGTATCGGGCGGCTACTCATAAGTCACGTCAGGTGAGGGAGAACCCTAAAACGTCCACATCACTCTCTACCTCACTCTCTCTCGCTCTCTCTCATTCATGCTTCCTAGCAGGTAAGTGCTTCGGATGGGTGCTCCGGGAAGCGACAACGAACAAAAGGAAGCCTCACACACACACACATACAGAAAGTCACGCACATTAGTGCACGGTTGGATGGGAAGGAATATCCCCCGCCTGTGCGCGCGAGAGTTGTTTTGGTTGGCCGACCGAAGGACCTCTCGATCTGTGCTTCCCCTACTTGCGCTCACACAATCATAACGTGTCGCACGATATGATAAAGGATAATAGCCCCCTGGAACACCGTAATAGCCAACCATCCAGCCTGGTTGACCATGGGCACACGATTTTCTACCACCTGTACCAGCAGGCAGGCCAAAAACGCGGCAGCTCAGCTCGAATCGAATTTCCATATGGAAATAATTGCTGCTTCCGTAAGCGGAACGGGAAAATTGACCTCGCTAGTAGCTTTTCGTTGGAGTTGCTACGTTTTCAACCTAGATCATCCGGTTCTATCCTTTTCGGTGTTTGAATGATTAAAAACTTCGACTCGATTAGTGTTAGGCGATTAAAAGAATTGATTGAAACATTAACGTTTAATTTAATTAGAAATTCTTCGTTTTCCGTTCAATATTCCCGATGAGCGATAGCAATGTATAATTACTAGACTGAAATGAAAGTTTTCATTGTAATACTCTTGTAGGCTACAAACAATTGAAATCTTCACTCACTTTTTTAACATTATCATAAGACATCTTCCCTAAAATATGACCCTTTAGCGAAAGTTTCCCACGCAACTCGTCCATAAAGAAATGCTCCCACAATAAGAACCATTTTCATGCGACCATATTGCACCAGCAACTTCAGGTCTGGTCTGAGAAACATTAGCAATAGTGTTCTTCAGCACAGAACAGACACAACAAAAAATGGAACACCTCCAACAGATGGGCCTCCAGCAACGTTCCTTAATGAATAAGGGCAAACCCCTAGGACAGTTTCTCCAGTCTACCGCGGCGCCCCTTTTGCATCGCAAGAGCAAGCACCGTCATATGGCACCGTCCGTTTTCTTCTACTTTAAGTTAGAGTGGACCTAGGACGATCGCAGATGGTTCAAGTTGCTGTCGGTGACTTACTGGAAAATGGTTTTCCCACGAGGTGCGTTCTACCGTTGAAGATACCTCAAATTTGCGTGGAGGAGCACAATTTTTGGAGCTGAAGAATGATAACGCATCACAACCAAGGAAGCGTTACGTTTGTGAGAACTGTAAGTTCTCTCAATGCTAGTGTGTGCCATATGGCATCATGATGCAATTGAAGGTCTGGGAAATAACTTTTTTTAAGCATTTCTGCTTCAAAATAAGCCTACTCTTTGGTTTTGTTATTAGCTAAAGAATTCAATAATATGTTAGACTGCGTTAAAGCAAAAATAGTTCTTATTGATATGCATTAATGGAGATAATTTAGTTAGTAACGGTTTTTCCTAAACGGCTCTCAAACTTTGCAACGGATCACGGATTCCGACAGGTGTGTATTTCGTATGCACCCTTCCTTCAACTGCATTGGACCACTACAAAATTCTAATGGGCAGGGACAACCTGCAGTAAAAGCCTTTACGAAATTCATAACATTCTGAGCTCCCAAAGCCAAGCCACCTACTCCACGAATGTAATAAAACCGCAAACGAATGCTCACCACATTGTTGAACTGTTTGAAACAACAATCAGGACTTGCTTCTTGTACATTCGCTTTCGTCCTTATAGAACTCTTCTTGTGGTTTTTACTCCAATATTTCCGCACCACTCATAAGGACGCAATCCAAACATGGCATGACTTCACGCTGCGATGTCCAGAGTAAATCAAACGATGACAGATAAGGTCAGCGTCGCTGTTGTCGTCATCAAGCTGCATAACCCTCGCATTATAACACAGCGGAAGTGCACAGAACGGCGCGTGCTGTCTTTAATTCCCCAGCACCGGATGTAGTCCACAACGCAGGACACCCCCGCATCATCCACCTTGCCTCATCTGATTTTTTCTCTCGCTCTCCCTCAGGTGTGCGTGTGCATTTTGGGACGAGATCCGTGATCACCAACGGTCGTCAAACGCAACCACAGGAAAAAAGACTACAGGCACTATCAACTCGGTTCCAAGTGGATGATTTTACCAGATAATGGAAATGTCTGGGGCACTGCTTCGGCCCCGCACAGAATGGTACTTTCCGGTGGTTTTTTTGACCCCGTGGGCTTGGAAAAGTCAAATACGCGCACGAGCAACGGTTTTCCAGTAATGTGTTGGACATTACGCATCGAGTCAAGATTTAACCCCTCAACATGAGTTATTTTCTAGAGGGGACACTAAAGGCTAGCAGGACACTGAAACAAACATTTTGATGTACACGCCATGTAGAAAAGAAGTCCAAAAGAACTGCACGAAGCAGCCAATAAGTTACCTTTAATTTTCAGACTCGATAGCAAATCACGAAACTCGCTCCCATGCGCTGAGGTCAACATTATTGCCACGTGACGATTTACGTGTGAATCGAAACGCCACCAACCGATAAGACGTCGGGGGGGGGCGGTACTCTCAAGCCGGGGGAAACAAGTTTTATTACACGAGTCAGTAAAATCGCCACCGACGCTCGTTAATATACTGCGTAATCACATTGCGTCTGCCTTTCTTTCCATGCGGCGTGTATGTTTTTTGCCCACGGTTTCAATTAACCGTTCGATCTCATATGTTTGCGTTTATATAAAAATAAAATCAACATAAATAAGGGAAGGAAGGCACTGTCGTTGGTGGACGCCGCCTTTCGGTGGACGCGATCGTGAGAAAGATTCGCTGTGTCGTGCCGTACTGGACCGCGAGCGAGAGCGATCATGCGTATGTAAAAAGGACGTACCGAAATTACGAGAAACAATAAAAAAGCTGCCATGGAAAGAGAATGATATTACCGATGCCCTCGAGGTTATGGGAATCTTCTGTTGGGAAATTTTCTTGCAGTACATGAAGTATACACCTCTCATACGTAAAAATTTACATAAATATGTTTTTAAATTCATGTCTTCTGGCATTCCTTGCTTATGAAATTTAATTCAATTTTGTGGCTATAATAAGGATATCAAATTTAACACATTGTATAACAACAACATGAACACATCTTCATAAAACTTTTAGCTACGCTTGCGTGTTACATTTCCACACACCAAAGCAGCCTGCAAACACACATCTCTAAACGCATTCGTAATGGCACAATAATCACTACAATCCCACACATTGGCATGCCATGCGGGGAGTGAAAAGAGCAACACCCCTCCCTGCAAACAGATGCGGGTTTTCCCACTTTTCAATATATCTCCCGGTCATCACCGTGCCGACCTTTCGCCCCGGACCGAACGCAAACTCCCCCATGCTCTTAACCTACTCGCCCGCTGAATCACATGTCAATAAGTGTGCAGTATCAAACGAATGTCCTTCCCACTGCCTTTCCCCAATGGTGCGAAGGAAATTAGCTCCGAGAGTTTGCTCGCTAATGTGGCCACCGTACAGTCGTGGAAAACAATTGTCCATGCCCGTGCCCAACTCCCTTGCACACTCGAGAGAAATTATAATTTATGACCAAATCTCCTATCACCATTAGGCAATCAGCGGAATCATGAGATGCGACACTGCTGATAGTGTCCCGTGGACGAGGAGCTCGTGACCACCATTCGATTGTCGTTACCCACCTCCCTCGAAGACCGGCGCTTGCGCCTGAAGTTAGTTTAATGCAATCAGCATAAGTAGCAGAAGCAGACGGCATTGCCATAACTTCGTTAGCAGGCTATTAGGATGATTTTTAAACTCCGGACACTGAGCTTTCTCCCAAGCGACAGTGAAAACGGGAGATAAAATTAGCGCTCCGATTGTGTGCTACAAATGCTAACACTGCTAACATCTAAATAACTGATCCAATCAAGATTTATGGTTTGCTAGAATTTCTAGTCAGATTACGATTGGAACAGAGGAACAAAATCTCCATCAACTACCGGTTTATTCTACCGTCGCTACAAAATTGTTCAAATAAGGATCACTGCTACCCATAAAGCGCGCACACTCACATATCTTACGTGTAAAAACTTTGCTGTTAATGATCGGTTACGGATCCGAACAGCGATGCACGCGCCCATCCCCGCAACGATGGAAAAATTGATGGCCCATTGCGAGTCGACTTTTTGTCCGTCCGCTCGCTTCGCTTTGTTTTCCCCTTAAACATCCGTTCCGCCGCTTTCTCGCTTTCGATCATTTCTAGATGACATAATTTATCAATTTACACCCCGCAAGCACAAACACAAACGACGCAGAATAGAATGAAGAACAAAAAAAACAAGCATCCCGATACTCAAAGGAAGATTCACTCGTGCCGATCCGGTACCGCTACCGATATACCCATCTGATGTGTGAAATTATTATCCTTCATCGGGGGTTCTCTCTCTCTCTCGACCGCTCTCGAGTGCAACCTACCCAGTGCAACCGACTTTGCCCCCATTGTTTGTATCTCTCCGTTCCGAGATTACACCGTCGCGTCACAAATCATGTTCACGACACGGTGTAACATACAACGCACCCATCGCACTGGGGCATATAATTGTAATCGAAAGATAAATAAAATGTTACAGCCCGGTACGGTGGTACGGGGAAAAGGCACACACACAACGATGTCCTTTTGAAAAGGCACACGGACCACGCACAAGAGCAGAAGGCAGCAACAAAAAAGGTTGCCAATCATAATCCACCCCTATGCGGATCATGGCACGCACCACGGACGCAATCAGCAGACGTGCAGCAGCACACGATTAGGACCCTTTTCGGACGCCCGTGATGTAACGCGTACGCTCATCGCATGATTCAACAATCCTGTAACTGCAGCCGCTTTCGGGTGCATTCATTGTGGTTGTGGTCCTCCCCATGACGATGGTGTGTCCTGTAATGGATCCGACAGCCTGCCGACACCGCCCGCCTTTGCCACATTAATCCTTTACGTCAACTAATAAACTGTCAGCTTCCTCGCATTGTTCCTAATCACCCGGTGGGAGACGGAAGGAGTGGGCTACGTCATCTCCAGGGGAAGAAGAAAAGATAGGCACAGAGTTGTGACCGAATGTGGTGGCAAAATCAATTAACTGAAAATTGTCCCACCTTTTGCCGGTCGCCCCACGGACACAGTTCAAGGTCGTAAACGGGTTGTGTGAGGATTTGTCCCTCCGCGCCGGTTGCTCTGTGTGGGTAACCCTTTTTATCCCGCATGTCCGTCGCTGTCATCACTCTCACTGTGTATCGGTCATTATAATCTTTTGGTGACAACGTTGCGTGCGATCGATCGATGCCGTTCGATGTGGGATGGATGATTAATAGATCTCGCCCATCCTATGGGCTACGAAAAAGGGAATCAATCTTCAAGCCGTACGTAACGCCGTACGTTATAAATGAACGCGTAGCGGGCTACTAGCTTTTGGACTGGATGGTTGATATCGAGATAATTCTCAGACGTTCAGCTGTTACGCTACCATTCCTAACTCTATCTTTATTGCTGATAAAGTGACATTTTTTATGTAAGTTGCTTACTTTGTGTTATAGAAAATTATATAAAAAAAGATAAATGTATTCTCACGATATGGTATGCAACTAATAAAAAAACTGTGTGTGACACAAGCAAAATCTCACCCCAGACGGTGTGGGGCACACTTTCTACACTTTAAAATTACCATTAACAAATTCATCAGCACCATCCCAATCGTTTACATGGAAGTGTGACGAAATATTACCATTTTTTTATTTAACAAACATCTTTGTTAAACACATCACACAGGGATCATAAATTAGCAGCATGGACTAAGCACAAAAAACCCTGCATTATGCACAAAAAATAGACTCCTCACATGCACGCCCACCAAACAAAAAATCAGGGTCTGTGAAAGGCAAGTAAAACAAGCCATAAAAACAGTAACTAATCCAATTTGCATATGCATTGGCAAAAGGGGAAAGAGATTGCGTTGGCTCGTGTCTGGCAATGCGCCCATACTTCCATAAACCCAACACTAGGTGGCGCTGTATGCAGCCACCTGGTAGTAACGGCGTAACGACGGACACGCGATAATCATCTAATCGTGAGGATTTAAATTATTCCCTTTTTCGAAGACGTACAAAGACAGTTTTTTTTTTCATTCTCATTCTCCGGCCGTGGAAAACGATTAGTTGAATTACTTGTGCACACTTCACTGAATCTCACACCACGATGCAAAACCGAATGCAGGGCACGTGCCAATCATGCGGAAAAGAATATTTGTTTTTAATTGTTCCAGTGTGCACCCCTACCAGTGATGGACCCTTTGCCGCTGTGCTCTTTTTTTAATCCTTTAATCCAGTTCGTAGGCTAAATAGAGCGAGAAATATGCAGTGATATTTGCATGCCTGATTTGTTTTTATTGAGTGTACAGTGTATGTGAGAAGTGATCAGAAGCTGCTTAAACCTTTCCAGCAATTAAATGATTGCATCTACTTCACACTTTATAATCCTTCCAAACAAAAAAAAAAACTGTCGCCACATCTGCATACATTTTTTAAGCAGATCAGCTCGCGCTGATAAGAAGCACGCATCACAGTGGACCCTAACCGTATTGCATGAGATCACCAGAATCTGTACTTACCCGAGCCACGTTCGCTGCCTCGCTCGTCTTGTCCATCGCGCGGATGAAGAGGAACCTTTGGTCGTAGCAACAGCTCCCTTCCGGGACTGATATCACATATCACTTCGTACCACAGCTGAAAATAGATCGACGACGCGACGAGCAGAAACCCCGGATGACCGGCCGTGCAAGTAGATAAAAAACGGAGGGGAAGAGAAACGGAAACAAAACGTTAAACGATTTTGGACAATGAACAAAACGAGCAAAACAGTTTTCTATCTTTCTCGCTGCCAGACTCACATGACCATCTTTCAGAAAGTGCTGCACGTTCGCGTCGGCCGAACTGGAGCCGCAGCGTATGTGCTTCATCCAGTTCGTTGGTTCCAGCGTGGCGTCTAGCCATCCACGAACGTCTAAATCTATCACCTAGAAATGGAAGAGACATAAAATTACATTAATAATTCGTCCTAACAAACAGTTTCTTATTTCAAATTCGCTGTAAAACAGATAGAATTTGAAATTAGCGAGAGCGCCCTCTTGTGGTTGCTCCTGGAAGCATCTGTGTCTTAGGTTAGCGAAGACAACCACCACCTATATCTAGATCAGTTTTACAGGGTGATTGTCAAATTTACGGGTTTTTTTCGTCACAAAACAGTTTTTGTAAGCTCGCCAAGGATTTTTCGGTGCGAATTTCCCTCGCTGGCGACGGTTTTGATGTTTTGAGCGAGGGCTTTTGAGGGTTCACGCTGGCCGCCAAAAAGTTCGCGCTGGTGTACGATTATGTTGGTGGGCAAAATTGAATGACCAAATATGTACACTCCTCCCCTCCCTCCTCCCCCTGATTAACCTCACGGGGTCCTAAATTTCATGTGTATCAGTTTTTCGTGTTAATTTATATACTTCTCCAATTAATTGATTTTCTTAAATAATTCAATGATTTCTTATGATTAAAAAAATATTATTATGAATAAAAATATTAAGCCAAAAAACATATCTTAAGCATATTCCTAGCAGTGAATATTTAATCTTTATATTCATTCCTATTTCAATCTGAACTACTTTATGCAATGGCTGAGCTTCACACCTCGTCAACCTACTATTCGACAGTTGTCGCTACATTTCAAGTTGCGCATGTCCGAGTTCTTGTCCCTTCTGGCAGCCAAGTTGTTTCTCGCCCATTCACCGTAGCCCATCATCGCTTCTCATCTTCTTTCTATCTATTTTCTTCATACATTTCCTCGCCATCTATTTCTTTCCACCTTTCGGTAGCGTTTCAATTCACGCAAGCAAAGCCCTACATTCTTGACATCTTTCCTTGTCCGTTGTATCGAGTCAACAGAATAGCCCGGCAGCCATTGTCCAATCACGAACGGGAAACCCCTGGACACGCTACAAAAGGGAAAGCACATCGCATTCGCTCCTTTTGCGGTAAAGCCATCTCTTTCCCTATCCGCTTCCTTCCGATAATCCCGGGACAAGCAATCGTGAAGACAATCGTTCGATGGACCCGATTGACACGTACGAATTTCCTGACCGGTGTGTCCTTTCATCCAACTGACAACAAAACGCAGGCGACTTTCAGGTGTAACCTGGTTCCTTTGTGTTGTGCTGCGAAAGCAAATTAAAATTTAATTTTCATTTCAAAAACCGGATTACAACACGGACAAACGCTGTGTCCCAGTTTCCATTCCGCACGGGTTTTCGCTGCAGCAGCATAAAGAAACTCATCAGAACCTTCGATCTCTAATCCGAGGGTGTGAAGAAACGGATACTGATCCTGTTGGACCGATAATGGGATGCTTTAAGGGACACATGGACGTATGCAATCTCTAGCATCTTGAGTAGATTAGACAGTCGTCCCGGTAGCCCGTTGTAATCCCGTTTGTTCCGTCTACATAGCAAAATCGGGCAGAACATATGAAATATATTTTTCTAGCGGACAATGTGAAAGGACCTTTGCTATACCAAATGCTCGTGTGAATACGTTTAACTTTGTGAAAAGGATATCTCTTTTCCACGGAACTCTTAATAAAAGCAGTTTTCCGACAAAGTGACATCGAAAAACCGTGTTCTGGTCCAGAGACATAACCTCACAAAATCTTCTAGGCAAAAATCAGATACAACCTTTTCACCTAACCGTCAACAATTCACACCCTGTCTGTCCAAGGCCCTTTCACATGGCAACACCAAGTTCAGCTTTTCCATAAAAACCGTTCCCATTCTCTATCTCGGTATCTACACACGCTTTGGCACGTCCGATACGCATAACATATCTTCTTGTCGGTCAATTTCTCATTTCGAAATCCAATTCTGCTCAATGGAAGATCGCCTAGGAAAATAATTAAACCCCGTCAGAGGCTCATAGACAATGCCGCTCCCGGGAGAACGAGACGCACAGACAGAAGCAGCATTGCACCCCGGGCAGGATTTTCTAGAAGATACCCAGCATGTCAGACAAGCGCAGGTCCCGGGGACGAAAGATGATCTTCGTACGTGATGTTGTACAATATACAAGTGCCGCTTCTTTCGCCCTGATGCCGCAACCCATTACCATTCACCTACTTTTGAGTCCGGCGCGTTTCGATGGACGGAACCCCGGTGGTGTGTACGTGAGCTATCATCGGTCGAACGCACAACGCACACGGTTCGTTTTTTTAACGATCGGGACACGATCGTCCGACATTGTTTGGACCCAGTGGGAAACGTGGTGTATGGAAGCGTCAGGAATTCATTATTCTCTCCCAGACGACCGGGTGAATTGGTGCAAAGAGTTTGAGAAATGGGTCGATTCTTGGTGGTTGTTTCGTTCCTTTCGGGGTGTTATTTTCACTCCAGTTTGATGTCCGGTGGCGACGGACTTAATAGCTGTGACGGAGTGAAAATGTCGTTCTGCGCATTTATTAGCTCATCACATGAAACGAGAGGCTCCAATAAAACAGGATTACTTCATGCGTCAGTAAGCTACTCATCAGAGAGATTGCACAAGTCAAAAATGTTTTCAACAAGATGGTTTTAATCAATTGAACAAGGTCTTTCCAAAACTTCCCCTTTCAAATAGAGCTCTCTAACGGCTCATCTCATCCATAACCACATAATGTGCTTCATTGAGAAGATAAGCTCATCACACGACACACAGACACACAATTCAATGGCATAAGGACAGTGTCAAGAAGATTCCTTCCCTAACGGAGGAAAGAAAACACCCGATAGACAACACTACAATGCCCACGGTTAGTTCAACTGCAGTCATGCATGATGCAAAAAAGGGTGCGTTGAACTTCAGCGCTCGCAGCATATGGCTTAGAGCAGTAGCGGTAGCATATCGAGTGTGTTTGTTTAGGCATGAGGTACTTGAGTGGATGATACAGAAGAAAGTAACACACTCTTGACTTTTGGCGAGGTATCACAAGGGAAGTCATCTGTTCGGAAAATGCTTTCGGCTGGAACCATGAAGAATCGCTTCCTTCGAAGTAGCTCTAATAAATGGGATCTTGTGTGTCACACCCCTCTTGAACGAATCCTCTAGGCGGAAGCCAGAATTTCACGCTTAATTATAAACTTATTAAACTTGTATGCGTCCTCAATCTATGCGGTCCACATGGTTCTAAAATTACAATCACAATAACAATGATTTTCTTCATTCTGTGAAGAATGACAGCTAAACTGAAAATTTACGAGTCGGTTTAATGGTCTTTCGGGGTTTCACTACTCGATACTTGGGTCGTGCGTGGCTTCTACGATTGGAATGTACAGCCGAGTGTGACAAAAGGGACATCCGCCCGCCCATCCGAAACGGGAACCATGTGTCTCAATTTTCTTGTCGTGGAAAATGAGAATAAACGACAGCAATTAATAGATGTCCAACCAATCTGGACCCTATGGTGCCATCCATTTGTTTCTAGCTCCTGGGAACACGGAGCGTGTTGTATGGAGAGTATGAGACACAACACTGGTGTAGCGCAACGATACTATTTGCATATCAATTCCACAAAACCCAGGGATAACGAGTACTCTATTGTCAAACCCTTGGACACTCCACCAAAGTGTCAACCGTCAACGTACGCACGTCAATCATGCTAGCTGTCAATTTCTGATTACGATTTTGGTCATCCCAATACCCATCGAAGCGCCTGCCTTCGATTTGCATCCCATAATCCCATGTAATAATTATTCATTCGATGTTGTGGTTAGCGTCTTGCACCAACACCGTCAGGATGAGTTGGGACATAGGGACATTAAACATTCATACGAAAACAGCAACTCAAGTGCGGTTCAATTACCAATCCATCGTGATGTACCCAATACCAACTCCCAATCTCAACAAACGTCAATAATCTTTTACGTGCAACACATTTCTTTCTCCCATGCTGTACCAATATTTCCGATGAGAGTTTTTATTCCTGGCACCGCAAAGCAAGGTTCGAAGGTCAAATCGAAGTGCCTCCGTTTGCAGGCTGCAGACGGAGAGGAAATATGCTAATTTCCATTACCCAAAAAATGTACTTCCCTTGTGCAGTGGAAAAGTCAAACCCTCCAGTCCGGTCACTCCGTGACGTCGCTTCCACGGTTTCATTCTCGAACAGTTCACAAACCCGGCCCTCTGATTGACTTCTTCACCGCCACCCGATCTGTCTGTCGGGACGGGCAAGCGAACGGAGCGAATCGTCGTCGTTACGTAAAAGCCGAACCCCTCTGATAAAGCGTTTCTATTTTTTCTGCTAACGCACGTTTGCCTACAACCGTCACCCCCATTCCAGGTCCTTGTTTTTCATTCCAAAAACCGCTAGTAAACACATCCTCCCGGTGAGGGCGGCCAAACGTTCGCCGTGAACAGGAGGAAGGAAAACATATTTAAAAACACTCCAAGCGGTGGTAATTTAATCAAAATTGAGCAACAATCAACCAACCAACAGAAAACCCCTTGCGGCGCACACGCTAGCACACAGCAAAAAAGGGGAGAGAATGTCTCGGGGGCGTACCGGGCGTGAATAGGGAATCTGTTACTGCCTTCCTGAGATGCCTCGACTGGGCTCGGCTAGGGATGGATCCCGAGTGTGTGTGTAAATGCATGTCAATTGCGAGAAGATGGCTTTGCGTTTAACACACAGCCAAAAGTGCGAAGCAGATTGAAACATATTTCCCACATTAGCCGAACCACCCCAACGAAACGAGTCGGTGCACCGTGTTGCCGTCTGATAAGGGCAATTGATTTTCCCACATCTTTTTCGTATCAATCGGGTGCGATAGAACGGGTACCGGAGGGAAGAGTGTACTGTGATGGATGTGATTGAACGTGATCTAGTAATGTATCTTAACGATTGAATTCTTTCACCGAGGGAGTTTATTCGTTTGCGATAAACATGTAATAAATACACCATTATGAGTATATTAACACCAACAGTATAAGGGTGATAATGTATTTTATTCATATAGCAATTTTCCAAAACCATCCAATCATCTTTAAGCTGCAAATGCTTCAGATTACAAAAACCTTTTTCTATCTCAATTTCATACTTCGGCAAAGAACAAACGTCACTCTTGTCAGTGTCTCTCGGGAGATGTAACGGTGTCATCTTTTAAAGGTGACAAAAATGCTTCTTTCTCTTCATTAAACAAAAGAACCAATCAAGCAAAGGACCTTCCACACCTTCTTAGCATTGCCGAATGTCCTTTACTGTCACACCAGCAAGGTGTCAATAATTAAGCTCCATCGCTCAGTTATTCACCACTTTACAGTAAGCGGTTTTTATTGTTCGCTTCTAATCCGTTCTTCCTTTGTGCGGTGGCCGTCCACTTCTGGAAATGGTGAAATATGGAGACTTTCCTTGAAAAACGGTAAAAGGCACGGCACGATCTGAGGAAAGCCCGCAGGTAGCATTAATATTCATTTCACTACCGTTCCTGTCCCGCTACCGACGAACATCGACGTCCTCATGGACTGTCCATGACAATGCAGAAAAGGAAATGCTGCACGACAAACAAAACACAGGGGACATCGCAACGAACAACCAAAACCATGGAAAAGAGAGAAATTTCATTCATTTACATGTATAACACCTTTTGGCTAATGGTGATACGCCTCTAACTTGAACGGCTAGACACCAATACATCCGAAAAATTTGAACAAACACATCTAAAATTCGACCGAAAAATGCAGCAGTTCCGAGTTGCTACAAACTTCCAACGTTTGTTTCGCACCAGCTAATCCGGTCACCTAAACCCCTAATACACCAACCCCTTTTTCAGCCGTTGCTCAGTCCACTGCGCGCGCTCTCTCACTTTGAATGTCCCTGTACATATCAATCATCAAATTCACACCATTCTGTTTGTGCAAAAAGGACACCGACAGTAGCACCACCAAGCAGAAGCGATGTTCCAACAGCAAAAGGACCTCAGATTGAAGTTTACTGCACCAGCCCATACCGTGGGTAGCTTAGGGTGCTTAAAGAGGAATAGGAACCTCATGATGAGGTTTCGCAGATCATACAAGATATGATCTACTTTTCCATCACAAATCGCGCGTGGTTTTACGGTGACAACAACGGTGACGGAGAGTGTGTGATAGCCAGCAAAACATGGACCCTTCCAGGTTGCTGCATGCTCTCCGAACGCAAACATTTCCCCTTGCACAGAAGGACAGATGATGAGACCTTCGGTCGCTTCTCAATTTACGAATACGGCCAATAAACTGGCTGGCGGAACTTGCATGGGAAGGGACTCCTCATTTACACCTGGACGAGTGTAACCATCTTCAGATGAGTTAGATACGGAAGCTTTGATTGTGTGTTTGGTGCAGAGACAGGACAAGGGAAACGTTTTGGAACCCTATGCCGCCAAAATACAGCGAGAAGGGGGAAAAAAACGGTTGACACCGAATATCATCAAACCCGCCTCAACTAATTCGATTTTCAATCAGGAAGCCTTTTCCTTTTGCACCTTCTTGTTTTTTTTCCTTCGAAATCGTTTGAAGCTACAAAAAATGTACGGAAAAAAGGATCGAAAAGGATTAGAGCCTAAAACGGGATATTTTAAGAATTGTTCCTCAACTGTTTCTGGAACCATATCTTATCCTCTTCTCAAAAAAGATTATAGCGACAGGCCCGGAAGGCTCGTCACATCTTTGATAGATTTGTCAATTTGCTCTAAATTACCCCCAGAAGTTTCGGTTTCTGGGTGGCGCTGTATGTCTCTTTAGACAGTTATGAGGCTAATTGTGGGATAGTGTCCTTCGTATTCAAAGGCATCTGTTACAGTTTCAATATGCAGCGGTGTTTGTGATAACCTGAAGAAATTTGCCCTCAGTGCAGGACTCTAAAATATTTTCCTGGGGACAGTTAGATTCCCTCTTGGCAAAATTCAGTGACTCTATCTTATAACTTGCAGTTGAATCTGCTTGGATGTCTAGTACGCACCATTTTTCCCCTTTTCTTGGTGGATTGCATTGCAGCCACCTAGCACTGTCAATCATTTTCTAACATTCAACACGAAGATGACAGAAGACGAGTTACCTGCAAAGCATTGTCTTCTTGAGGAAATATCACATGTCGGACATCTAACTTCCAAATGTCCGAATGTCCAAAATTAGCATATCAAAAGACTTCTTCTAGCATCCAAAGAAAACCGTTGCTAGAAAACGTCTGACTACGAGCACAATGTATTACGCACAGACCACTGAAGTCCTTCATTGGAAAGGGACATCGATTGATTGAATAATGGTAACTAATGTCGCTACTTGTTAACTGATTGGTAACACTGCAAACCCGTCCGGGCGCCATCAGAAACGCGATGACCTGTAAAAGTCAGACATTCGTCACAAAATAAATATCATATTACGGGTTCACCACCCCACTTGTAAGCGGCAATGCATCATAACGTTCATCTGTCAATCAAAATATTGTAGTTAGTCGACCTGCTCTAACCCTTCCATGAGACATAGCTAGCTGAAGGAATTAGGCACAAATTCTTCAAGAAAGAATTTTAAGAAATTTTAGGGGTAACTTAACGGTTTTTTTTTTAAATTTCTTGTTTGGTTCAGGAACGTTTTTTATTGTAAAACTTCTTCAACATTTCAGTATAAATAATAATGAAGATAGAAGGATATAATTCAAAATTGTTTTGAGTACAGCTTCTATTTCCAGCAATCAATATAAATTAATAGAATAAATTCATTCTGAAGTTGGGCCAAATACAATTTGTTTGAAATGCGTATCACTTGCGCTGTCGCTTAATTTCATCAACATGTTCCACCAACAAATAAATACAACTCCTATGCTCCCGATGTTGTTGATGACACTCGATAAATGGCGTCACATTTCGAGGTAATTAATGCAATGCTCGGTTACGGCCTGTGTCGATTTATCGGGGCGTAAATTATGCTTCATCCCTAGCATCTCATCCCCCATCATCGTTAACCTGGCAGCAGAACGGCACCAACATGGGAAAGGGGCGACTCATTAAAATTTTAGCGCTGTGACAAAACTACATCACGACACAACTGTTCATGCTCGGCTGTGCATAATGAATGTGGGAGGAGTTGCGTTGATAAAAAGGGCTATCCCGACTAAACATCCCGACTGCCCGCCGCTCTGCCCCGCAGGTCTGGTGACTGTAGTGAAAAGTTTGACGAACACATTTACAGCAACATAATTAATATTTCACTCCCATCACATACTGGGAGCGCTGCGATTGTCCAGTACGTAGCAGCAAACTACATAGCAATATCAACCCACCCGCTCACTAGCTCGCTTTGATGTGCACGAGCTATCCTGTCAAGCGCGGAAAAGCTTTCACGCAAAATGCAATTGTGAAAAGTATAATTCAGATTCCCAGAGAAAAAAAAACAAACGCAAACGAACATTGCAACAATCAACCATAAGCCCCACTGCACTGTAGATTCCATGTTGCGCGTACAAAAGGCAAGCGGAAAAGAACGCTACCACCTCCCAGCATTAATCCCAGTTGTATGAACATGATATTTTAAGCATAAATTTTTAATCATAATTTTATTGCAACTTTTTAATTTTAACTTGCCCACTGCACTGAGCATTCATAGCTCCTTTTTCCATACCCTTCCCCATGAAGAGGGCGCTTTTTACCCGTTTCTTTCACCGCAAACTTTCATCACTAAAAGCATTCATTACAAAACAGGACAACAAGCGAGCGGACTGGCGGGTGAGCGCGGGGAAAACTCAACCCAACAGTCTGATTGTTCATTTAACTCTAAATAAAACTTGCGTTCTCGTTGTCCACGTTTGATGTGCCCGTAGGATGGTAGGGTGTATGTGAAAAATCTCGTCGTAGGGTACCATTTTTTATTCATTGCAAATTAATTTGTCAACACGTTAATATGTTTGCAAAATTCAAGGAAAAAAGTACACACGTTCGGACCAGAGTAATGAGGCGATCGAGATGCATGGAACCGCAAACGCAATATCAACCGCCCATTACGCGTGGACTTTTCCACGGTTGGTTGGTTCCTTTCAATTGTGGTTGTGAGTATAATTTATTGTTATAGGATGTATGTTTTTCATGGAAAATATGTTCCGAGATTTTTTAAATTGAACATCAGGAAAAGATATTGCGAACCGGTAAAAATACGGTACTAATGCTTCAGATCGAATTTTTGAACTAAATACTGCAAATATTGCAAACAAAATTTAAGCAATTTTTCCCTTTTCCAAACACACACTTTCGTTTCCAAAAACACTGGTTTTGGACACTAAACTGCCATCAGTTTACGCTGCATTAAGTAGCTCAACCTAGAGACCTGGAAATTTACGACGGTAATAACAGACAATGTCCTAGCTTCCTTCCACCTTTGCCATATCCGGCCCGGCAAAAACACGACAAGACAAACTGCTGTGGTTGTGGTGCAGAGCAGCTACGGCAGGGAAAAAAACTAAAACCTAAAAACCCAAGACCACTCTACTGTCCAGTCTGTCGATTCGAACGGAAAGAGTCCTTCCCTGCAAACGAGGAACTAAGAAATAGGCTACAAAAAACATAAGAAATACGAAAACCGAGTGGTTATGCTAGCTTGTCGTGCTAATTCTTCCTTTTATTTCTCAGTTTGCTTTGTTCAGATGGCATGTTAGCATGTGACGACAACTTGTGTCTTGTGTCTCGGGGTCGAAGAATACCCACCGGGGGCCTGGATGGCCATCTTCACTCACTCAGTTTCGTTCATATTTCTCTCTCTCTCTCCAGAAGCCACCTACTGGACAGTAGTTTTTCATCCCCAATTTCTCTCTAGTTGGGCTTGCTTCGGTAAACGACTTATTTAGCTTTTTTGTTGTGTATTACAACCAGCACTACTTGAAGAGGGGTACGACTGCACTACGTACAAAGGAGCGAGGTATATCTTAATAAATGTGTTTGTGTCATGTTGCGGTGATAGTACCGGGTTAGTGTCTTGATTCGCAACCCTCTGCAGCAGTGCGGATTCGAACCCAAAATTTCCCCCAACCCACTGGGCAAGTGGGTGAAAGCCCTCCTTCACCTTTGCCAAGAAGCAAGCCAGAAAACAAAAGGGGACATTCGACACAGAAAGCAGGGAGCTCAGGAAATTTATTACATTATTACACAATTCATTCTTCACGAAACGCGCTGCTGGAAAGGGGGAAAAAGAATGGCCACTAGCGATTAGTATCGCCAACCGGCCTAGGGAAGACCCCGGACAGTAGTTCCGTCGTAAGCTGGCAAGGATGTAGCAGGATTTCCTTATGTCTATTTAGCAACCGGTGTTAAATATTGGATATCCCTACCAGAAGGAACCTTTCGTGAGGGGTGTCCTGGGACCGGTTAGTGCCGAGGAGGTCAAGTGCGTGCAACTGACTGACTTGATATTGCTTTATGATTTATCGTTTATTACTTTTTATGAGAGTGTGTGCGCCGCAGGAGGGAAGTCCTGTTAGCTTTCTGTTCGCCTGCTGGCGAAAGTTCATCCTGTCTTGGGGCAAATCACGTCCAATGCCCTTTTGCTATTAATTAGTTGCTTGTTTGTGGAAGTTATTTCATCCTATCAATCTTACTTCGTTGCAAGAAAAACCCGCCTTGGGTTGGATTGCTAAAGACAATCTTGTCAATTCGTATCTAAACTACACATTTAAACTCAAAAAGTTTTGAAGAATAATGGATTGTTAAATTGTGCTTGACATCAGATGTTACTCCTCCACATCTGCAACACATCAGTTAGATCATTCGCGCAATTCCTGTATTGATTGTTTTCCTTCCCACATTCGCCATCAATAACCGATCCCACTGACGCCACTCAACCGGCACCATCCATCCGGTGCACCGCACGTAACATAAATCATAAATCTCATACGCAAGCAATCAAAAACAGCACATTCCCAGCGCCTAACCGACAAACGGTCCCAAACATAAATGATTAAGCAATAATAATAACAGTGCGCGATGATCGTGCGTACCCCGCAAGCCAACAAACTGACGGCCGCAACCAAGTTCAAGTGACGAGAGAAGGATGATTACGATTGCAACCTTTCCTTTTGGTTTGCTAGTGCTTGTTTTTTTTATCCCTCAGCACAATTTTACGCACGATTACATCGCGAATCCATTTCTAACAGGCGTCGCCAAACCCTTCGAACGGCTGCGGAGATGCGCAACGCGTGAACTCACTTTCAAAACGTTCGATAATCGACATGCGAAACATTTGCGATGAGTGATTATCTAGCCTGACGATTGGCATACAGAAAAGGGGAAGGTAGTGCTTATCATAACGTCGTCGGAAGGATGTGTCTTGCGTAAACGGTTGCACGGATGACTCAGGTATGCTAAAGACAATTGAGCGATTTCTGATAAAGTCAATCGATTGAAAGCGAATTGAAGATAGCTGAAATGACATGTCAACTGGCCAGACTGGTAAATCCCGCTCTTCAGTCGCAAATCATTCAGTTATCTTTTCTTCAAACACACACACACACTTACACTAGCCTCCTGTCTCCAGAAATCGATCATCTTAGCCCTGCCCGGTCCTATGGGCTAGGAGAGTCACAAAAACACAATGAGGCATAAAAAACTGGCCCAGGGACGACAGGGTCATCAGACAATATAAACACACCTAACGCCATCAATAAATGCCCGTTTCGATCAACGACAACAAAAACAAACACCATCGACAATCTTATCCTCCTCCAGCTTCGTATCACCCTACAGCTCTATCTTATCCTCTCCTCCGATGGATTCTTCGTTCTCGGTAACAATTTCCTCGCAACATAGCCACTCTATTGCGCACACCTTCGGCGTGGCTCGTGCACTACACAATTGTTGTGACACAATCGTTTATCTCCAACTGTCACCAGTGTCGCTGTCCCATTTACCTGGGGGTTTGGTGTAGATCGATGTGACACCCGGACACAATGTCCATCAACGGCCATCGGGATGGTGTCGGGGACTCACCGTAATTATTCCAAACCGGGTGCGGGAATCCCTCCAGAGAGTGTCTCTGTCACCCAATAGAAAATAGAGCATTACGCTTCCCAGACCACCAGACCACCAGTCAACGCAGAGGTGCGCTTAAGCGGAATTAAATGAAGATCGATAGCAATCTTCGGAAGAGCTTGGACTATCAATCACCTAATCATTGGCCTATGATATTCGGGTGCGGGTCGTTGAGGAGTGTTTTGGCCGGACAATAGCCCTTTTACGGAGACGTAGAAGTGTTTGCGTACGTGACGTGCTGTCAAGTAGCGCCGTCCCAGGGATCGATGAGTTCAGACACCGGAAGGAGATCGATTTCTTCTGTCTTTGGGCGTTTCACCGGATGCACCTTGAAAGGTGTTCAAGAAAGCAGAAGTGTATTGCATCATTTGTTTCCTTGTGCAATGAGCATTTGCAACTCAACAGAAATAACTCGAGAATATTAAATCAAAATAGTATAATAATTTATTACACGGAATGTTAAAATCTTCCAAAAATGAAACAAATTACAGTTACAGCAAGAAATATTTCATTGGCAAAATGAAGGTGAGGTTTTTGGTATATTTCCTCCAAATAACTCTAATCATTATCCATTGTCAATATAACAAATAGAGATGTCCCATGACAAGGCTGTTATTAATGACAAATGTTGAGGGATGCAGCTCAACTTGGGACGATGATGTTGCTAAAAATATCAATAGAAACGGATTGTACCGAGAAAAATGTACAATAAATACAGATACGACACTTCAATAGCAATTCAAGAGGACTCTCATCAATGTGTTCCTCTGATCATGTCATGTACCTCACGATAATTGAACAGAGTTATCATTCGATTTTGTTAAGCTTCTGAGTCATTTATTCGAAAGCCAGCTATGTCCCATAAGATTAGTTTTACCACAAATGTTAACAAGCATACAGGTTTTTTTTCTTCACGCATCGCTGTTGAATATGTTGCGAAAAAAAGATCAAAGATAAAACAGCATTATACCCCAAGTAGTCACACTACCGAACAAACTCAACAGCACCCTCAATCGGAATTAACAAACGGTAAAATACCCTAAAAAAAGCATATCACGATCATTAGTACAAATAACACACCCGTCAGTGATGCATGTAATCCGCACAGTCTGGCAGCACAAAACGCAAACCCGTGAAAATACAACCACAAAAAAACCATCCGAGGGATTCGCTCTCCTACGAGCTTAATATTTGCGGCACAAAATGGCACCAACGTTAAATAGCTTAAACTTATTTGCCAGTAATTGTGATGTGTGTACCGTACTACGAGGAGGTAGACGGTAGGCCGTTCTGCTTCAGAGATAGAGCGCAACAGTCCCATATATTGTGCCGGGCTGGCAGAAAAACCCCTCGAGAAAGCAATCATGCTTTATATCCCTCGCGCAAGACAACACAAGTCAAAGCGTTTTGAAGTGTGTAGCCAACCCACTGAGAGGCATCCAAGGAGCTGTTATCTTAATGATGCGTTAACAGATTTTTGCTATTCCTTGCAGTTTCTGTGTTTCTAACGATCCGGAAAGAAAATGTGTGTGTGTCTGCTTATTTTATGTTTTTTTTTTTTTTGTTTGCTAGAAACTTCACTCACCTCCCAGGCGAACCGTCGATCCATTGGCTCACGTAACAGCTTCCCTTCGAATGGTCCGTACTGTGTGCCCTTGGGGATGGTTTTGAGCGCCACAACCGATCCCGCCTGGATGTCCAGATCGGGTGGTGATCGTTGCAGTCTCGCCATCTGAAGAAGGAACTGTTCCGCACTCTGTAACTGAAAGACAAAAGGACATTCAAGGATTTCCGGAGTTTCTTGGAGAGATGATTAGCTCATACCTTTAGCCGCTCGCGAACATCATCCGCCGTGGGTAGGAGGTGATGATGTAGAGAAGTGGACAAGCTGAAATCAGCTGGACCGTGTTCGTGATGCTTGCTCATCGGTACCACCTGCAGCCCTGGAGGCACTTCTAGATTGACGGGTAGTCCACGGGATGCGTCCGATTCGTCACCACTGATGCCTGCAAGATTTTGGAAAAGGATTAATGAGCTAAAAATCATCGTCATAGCATTCCCATATATATAGCTCTACAAACTGGAGTCACAATTGAAACTATTGTACAAATGACATCATACGACTGTTGTCCACAACCGAATTGTCCGAAAGCATCATTGTCAAAACGTCGCGTACCAATTGCGCATCTAGCCACGTTCAATAAGATATATTAAACGGCATTCTTACAGCTCTTCAACCCATCCACACCCTGCTAACCACAATGTAGTGTAAACACATTAGCGCCAATGTCCCAACTTGTCATGCTGAAGAATTATTTAACGACCGTCTTGGATCCATCGAAATTAGAGCTTAGCTTAGCCGCGGTTGTCTTCAAACTCGATGGCATAAAGATCATCACACAAAGACCGTTTTAACTCGTGCCTCTCGTTCGCTCTGTCTCTCTCTCTCCGTAGACACATCGCGAGATAATTCGATGCGTTCGGGCGTCTGGCAACCCGTGGCCAGTACTGACACTTACGATCATTGCCTGTCTGAGACGAGCGCACACATGGCCCCATGCCGATGCGGATTGCGGCAATTCATAATTGATTTTTCCCATTTTCTAGTCAACTGGATTGTCACCACACGCACTTGAGCCTGGGGCATGAGTACTGGCATGAGTGGTTTCATTGATATCCACCCAGATCTCGTTGCTTTACGTTCCACGCATACTCCAGTGCCGACGATACGCGAATGATTCCAAGAAGGATTGAATCACTGTCTTGAGCGCAACGCGCCAATGTGCTTAGCAAGTGGTGTTAAAATAACCATCCACAACTGACCTATTTATCCCGCATCAGCATCATTTTAACAGCTAATTTCATCACTTCAGCTTGCCCTAATGGCACCGATACGATCATATTCACACTACGGTCATTGATCTTAAAGTCAAGCTATCGGTTTCCTAACCAAAACTCCACGAAATAATACACCTTCTACTAACCCTTTTTCTATTGTTCAAGATGTAAAATCTTTGTGTTGAGCGAAACGAAAACAATTCACAAACACAGCAAGGAAACCAAAGCTGTGGCACGAGCCATCCCTTTTATACGCGGTTCCCAACCGGGTAAGCTATCCGATTTAAATACGAACCGATTAGAGTAAACTAATTTTATTCTAATTTGCCGACAATCGGCCACTCAAATCGCATGCAAACCGAAACAACAAACACTCGACAAACATTTCAATATCATTACCAGGTCATGATTGCGCAGCCGGTAAGGGTCCGAAAGGAAATTTAAAACCATTGGATCAAGATGCCGGAACCGGAACCGAAGCCGCCCGGGCGCTACCCCAAGAGGGAGATGTTTCTCGGATATTGTTTAATCCTGCGTGAAATCGGATCTAGGATTCGTTGATCTGTGTCACCAGCAAAGGCAACCGGTAGCAAAAAAAATCACCAAGGGGAAGTAAAAACAAACCTTAAAACAGTGTACCTGGAGAAGCCGTGACAAAGTCCTAGCCTAATGCAATCTAGGGATAGTTTTGTAGCAGTGAAAAAAGTACCCATATCAAACGCTACGCAAAAAGTATTAAATTTTAAAACCAGAAGAAATTGCACACATGTCCAGACCGCTGGAACAAAACGGTTTGACACCGTGTAAGAATACGGACCCCTCGAGTACCCAAACTGACAGCCCGAAAGAGTGGGCAAAACATGGGTAAACATTTACCGAAGACCCAAAGAAAGATATTAACGTCTTCGTTCGCTTCCTCCCGGAGAGACGGGTGCGCCTGTGTGCGTCCTAATCTGGCCGAAATTGTTTGTTTAGCCCTTGTCTGTTTCGAGCCTTTGAGAAGGAACCAGGGACACAGTTACGACACTACTTGAGTGTTCCGTGATATTCGGGGTGCAAAAAGCCAATTACATCAGTTGCTTCCCAGGTCTGTTTTTTCCATCCTAGGAATAGGTTAACACCTCGATAGACCTTAATTGGTCGGAAGATTAAGATGGCCCAGGGGTTTATATACCAGATTTGTGAACAAATTGGAATCATCTCATTGATCAACCGTTTGCTCCTCTCGTGATCTAACCAATCCCATCCCAAAAAGGGTACAAATTGGTGGACTCATCTCAAATTTCTTCCCAACAGTTGATACCCTTCCACGGGATGGATTCACGGAACGTATTTCTAACGTTTGTTTGGCTGTAACAAAACCTCGATCAGCATCCAGGCAGCTCAGTTGCTACGCATCACATCTCAAAATTTGCTTCCAAAAACTGAATGAATGCAACAATGTCACCAAATTAATGCCACAAACGTGCCTTGTCACCAAAAACCTCCTTCCCAAAAAACGACGCATTTTCGGACACCGGACTACTAAATGGTGATTCAAAGCGGCATACATTTTCGCTCGAGCAAAGCCCTTCTCCCCCGCTCGAGTTTGATGATTAAGTACTTGTAAACAAACTTAACTTGCACGAGCTAAAAAGATGCATACGAAAGCAAGCCAACTGATCTTTGATGATCGTGCGTGCCCGAGTTTTCCTCTCGAAGCGAGCATAGTCGGGGATGTGTGATATGGTAAGCCGCATGTCAACAATGTATCTGCAGCGTGCACTGCTTAGCAATGTTAGATTCTACACATTCGAGTGGGAACGGCCCAACGAAAATAAACATTGACCGAGCTCTTCCGCTCCAGTGCTTGATATTAATTTGGATTGGATCATCGTGTGTACATTGTGTTGTGATACTGTCGCTATCAGAAACCGAAACGGGAATGAAGCAACTGCCACTTGAAACTAAAATAGCGCTTCTGATATGGGTACAACAAAGAAGTTTACAAAAAAAGTTCAACGATACACATTACAGACAGAACATATTCATTCACCTGTAATCGTATCCAATTTCATCGTATCCAACATCCTTGCAGCGACATTACAACATCACAATCGGAAGTCGTCTTTCAATAAACCACAAAACGACGACGACATGCATTTCCTTCCACGTTTTCCTTACGCTGGCGATGATATATCTCTCGTAGAATCTTTTCGCATGCTTGAACATCAATCGTTTTGGGATGCTTGCTGTTTTTTTTAAGGCGTCAACGAGACAAACCTCAACGTGTAGCGCACGGCCACATGCGGTGGCCCTCTTCAGCGTTTATCATCTGACCGTACACAGGATTCAAGCCTATTCTGCTTTATCTCTTCTCAGATTCCCTATTCTCGATCTCTCTGTACAGCGAAACAGGAAGCACATTGCTTCGTTTCCGATCTGATGGCACGTTGCTTCTCGCTCCGCCGTACGATTGTGTCGGAGGGAAGACTTCGTTTCTTTAGAAGAATGAAGCGAAGATAATTCATATCAAAACTCATCCTGCCTGATCATCACATTTTTGCGACCAACTTTACACTCTATTGTCTCTTGTGAAGGTTGAAAACAAGATGAAGCTGCTTATTCACTTCTTCTCATCCCAAGCCTTGCCTGACAAGGTAATCTCTCGTAAGCAGGTATGTCCGTGTGGACACAAGAGAAGTTTTAACACCGCAACGCACCACCACAAGAATATATGCTCTTTCAACATACAAAAGAAGAACAACATTAGACACTGGAAAGAACAAAGAGGAATTGTAATATCCTGTCTATGCTTATTTTAACGAGACGCTCATTCCCAACAAGGCCCACGATTGCACAGCCAGAGCGGAAACGATGCGGCCGACAGACTTTGAATGATAACGAAAGATCACGTGTTTCTCGCTTAGGGCATTCTTGTTTTACTTGTTTGAGTTACTTCTACCACGCGTAGGATAGATGCGGTTGGCACTGCCTAGCATGGATATCTTTGAAACGGCATAGAAAATAAACAACACTCCAAAAAAGGCATAGCCGGGCCAATAAACTCATTTTTCAAACCAATATTTGAAAAGGTCGGTTAGCGATCCTCTGCCGGTGGAGTAGACGCACCTAAATTATAATGTAATAAAATCAATATCTGCGCTTGTTGCGATAAATGAGCAAAAGGATCCTGTCGAAAAATCTGTTTACCGCATCCTATAAAACCTTCACAAGATCGTCATTTATAATACCTGCATCTAATTACTGCTGCTAATCTCTGCCAGATTTGCAAAGCAAAACTACACCATTAAACGAGTTCATGTGAAAGCTCGTAAAATTGAAACCAAACTGTGTATTGGGTTCTCTGCTTTTTTTTTGTTTTTGGCAACCGAACACAGCAACAAAAACCTGGACACATAAATCCAAATCCGACTCATGTAGGTGGTAGTTAACTTATCGCTATCGCGGCCCCGAACTGAGGACATAAAATATTTCTAAGCTCGTAAAACTACAGCCAAAAAGGCAAGCACTCTCGATGGACGCTTGAAGCAATGTCCTTTCAGCTCATCGACAGTGAAGGCTCGTAAAATAAAGCAACAGTTCTTAAAACGCCACCACTAGGGCTTAGAGGTACGGAGGAAGCTCCACCGAGAAACAGAATGGTACTAAATTTCATATTCACTCGGCTCCTGCTAATCAGGTGCTGTTTTGTGATCCTCAATTTTTCTTTCCAACTTCATTTAGGTGGAGGCGAAGAAAAACAACATCAATCCCGCAAAAATCTACATGCTTACCGGTGCGGTGTGTGCCCACACAAAGTGGAACGGAGGAAGGAAATCTGTCACGTAAAAAAATGACCCCCACACGAGGGAACGAGGAGTGTTATTTTTAATATCGCACTTCGTTTTGGCCCGTTGTGTCCGGGCGGGCTTCATTTGCGTACGCAACTCTCCGCTCCAGGTACAGAAACAACCGAGCAAAATTAATCGTCCTTTAAGTACACATGCAAACACACACCCACACACAAATTGTGGTTAATAATCATCGAAATATTTGCACGAGCTACCAAAAAGGAGGAAACCTCACTCTCTATTACTCTATTACGTTTACGGTTCCCGTCTTGGAAAAAGGGACCAACAAGCGTTTGGATGGAGCAGATTTTTATATTGAACAAGCACGCTCATATAGCGATACATAAAATTCGGTGTCCCCCACCTGGACAAATAATCCCACTTCTGGCGCACGGAATGTCTTCAAGGCAACAGCAAAAAAAAAACACCCACCGGTTCCGCGAAAAATCCCAATTATTCAATCATAAAACAACGCTCGTAATGGCCGGGAAAGAAAAATATCTTTAAACTCGCATATTTTATGCTGCCAAGGGGCCGCTTTGGGATCCATTTTTCCTCACACACACACATACAGCCACACACACACAAACTCCGCGAACGATAAAATTTATGCAAATCAGATAACGCTGCCCCGGGCGATTGTACTGTTGCACGATTAACAGAATCACAACGATTCTTGGTTTGGCTTTTTTATTGGCTAAATGGATGTGTTGTATCGGGGGAAAAAGGTGCCATTTTCTTGACAGGCAGCCAACCAGTCAGACGTAAAAACAACCCGCAACCCTGAGGTAAACAGCAAAACTGTTTAATCATAATTAATTGATTTCTATAATCATGTGGATGGGGCCGTGCCGCAAACGCGGCGTTAGGCTTTCGTGAGCAGCGATAAGGAATTGAGTTTTGGTACAAATATACACACTAATCACACGCAATGGCTTATCTTTTAACTCGTTCGCTTTTCTATGGTTTTAGAATACGGTGACCGTACGGGGACGGTTTTCCATACCTGGCATCATTAATTCGATATCAACCATAGCATGGATGGCTGTGTGTGTGTTTATTCCACTGTTCACACCGAGATAAGTTTTGACTGGACGAAAAACGTTTTTTGTACGATTTTGTTCTAGCGCACGAGCAATACAGTAACTCAATCACGCCACACTGACACTATTTAGGATGTCTTCAATGGGTATTAATTCCAATTTTGGGAGGAAGTTTCGTGTTAGCACTAGATTAGTTTCTTGCAAAAATGATTGATCACTGGAAGCATTAAGTTATTAATCTTTAAATCGAATAATCACTTTCAGGGCGTTTTATCATTTCAACTTTCCATGTGACGTATCACACCAATTTTTCCATTAAAAAGCGGGTACACAATTGCTTCTTAAATTAAAACCTTAAATCACTTCACTATAAATCCTCTCACTTTACAACAGTATTCCTTCCTTTCGTTCCTATCTGTTCTGATCATCATTGGAACACGCACCACCACTAATAAGAACCACCACCGTTCGTCCGATCGCGTTTGTGAATCCTTGCGCCTTGTGCCCTGCCGGGACGGATACAAATATATTTCCCGCAAAACCGACCGACCGTATCGGGAAACCGAGCGCGAAAGCGGCACTGATCAGCACAGCAGTTGTCTGTCTGTGGGAGATGCTAAGAATAGAGTAAAAATTCTTCCCAACGGGCCAGGCCGCGCGCACACACATCATCCGGTTCTGATCCGGTCGGCCGCTCCTGCTCTCGCACTCGCAACTACCCTAGCTGTAGCCCGGGGACGGCAATGTTTTCTCCCTTTCCCGTACCGCACACACACACAATCAGTGCCACATCAGCGCAGGGGTTGTTTTTCCGAACGTTGGTTCATTTTGAACGAGAGAAACTGTACTGAAACCGACAGAAAGGAAAGAGACAGAAAAGGGCAGAACGCGAGAGTGTCAGAGAGCGACCGCGTGAACGAGGGGAAAAATGAACTCGAACTCCGCATGTGTGCGAGTATCTTCTGCGAAAACGGAAGAGAGCCATGTGAGCTTGTGTGTGTTAGTAGGGTGAAAGGGGCAGAGAGATACATCAGCCCACAATGGACGCGAATGATACAAAAATAGTATACTGCTCCCCCATTGTCAAGGGATGGACACGGGACTCCACAGCCAATGCGCAATGTGACTGTGAGATAGTACCGAACGGCGCATCCTCGTACAGTCATGGCATCTCCCGTTGGGGTGACAGTGCCACGAGGAGGAGCCTTCGAGTTTTCGAGGTTTTGCGCGCTGGGTGTATCATTCAACCCCCCACGGGAGGTACGGGAAGTGACAAAAAGTGGGGGGATATTATACAGTAGGGTGGCACACACATGCGCACGTATCCTTCCGCTATTTGCCAGGTCCTTTTATCTGTCGCTCGTTCACTCTACCGTTTCGAACCTCTCGTTCTTGACTTCTCTCGGTGGCTCGGTCGGGACGGTTCGGTGTCTCCATGTTTTGTTGTCCTTTCTCGAGGTCATAGGGCGAAGAAAGAATGAATGGAAGCTCACGGAATGAATGACTGACGAGTCATTTTGGTGAGCATAACAAATCACGGGCTAGAGAACCATGAGCAGAGGCAATGGAAGTTGGTGAAGTAGGAACAACCGAAAAGAGAGAATGAATTTTGTCACTGAAAGGCAACAAAAAATATTGTCTATTAAATGTTATGTCTCTACAAAAAGAGCATTTTACGGATGTCTAGTTTGAAAGCTTTGATTTGCACATAACATTCCAGGTTCAAGGAACTCGCCGCATGTAAAAGTCCCTCAAAAGTCCAAAAAAGTCTCTCACAGCACAAAACGACAACACTGGCAGTGGATCTAAACATACACATCTTCGTTCTCATCGCATTCATTCTGCCCTCCTGCGTGCTGCGGAAAGGGCATACAGCATCATCATCACCATCATCATCATTCTGTGTCTCTCTGTGTGTAATTCTATGCTGTATTTAGCTCCTCCTCTCCAATTATGCTGCACAGCAGCAGCAGCATAATTCCAACCGAAGCCAGCCAGTCAGTGCACGGCAACGCGGCATTACGCAAACGATGGGCACACACACATACATCCCCCGGAGATAAGCAAAGACAACCCACAATCATTCGCACAAGCAGAAGCGGCACTATCAGATAGGGGATGATGACGACGATGAACACAAACACGGAGGGTTGACTGCCACGGGTCGGATTGGAATCGTTGTTCCGAGCGAAAACGAGACACTTGCACCGAGAATGGAGCAGTGCCTTCCTTGGAAAGAGAAGAGCGCAATATCATCCAACTCCCGCACGGGATTCCCCGAGTACATCACGGAGGATACTCCACGACTCAGTAAGAATATCGCACTCCAAGGGCTGTATGTGTGTGTGTTCATCTCATTATCTCTCGACAGAAGGCGGGATTTACAAGAGGATGATGCCGCAATTCTATAGGATGCATTGAGAAACCTGCTCCCCCTTGCGTTATCTACGCCCGGTAGCAAAGGTGATATATCTACCGACACGGCACGGCCAACGACACTACGAGTGTGCGCACAGTGTCCTCTCGGCGCTGCTCCATGTAGCAAACCTCGGCCCAGATATCGGAGAGATGAATTCTAGTTCTGATACACTGATACAGATGTATGATGGACAGGCTCCAAATGCGACTGACGACACATAGTCACCATGGTAACCATGAGACTCGTTGACACTAACACACTAGCCCTCTGCAGCATACAAGCGAGAGAGTTAGTGTGATAGCGATGGAATTCCAGTGATAGCGGTAGCTGGGGTCACAATCATTTTGTGTGAGTTTTTACAGTTCAGCCATGTCATGACGCTTGTTTCCATTGCTGATTTGTAAGTTTTGAATCTCTGACATAGAGCATCAGTTCTTTGGAGATCGAGGTGGAAAGCATATAAACCATTATCTCCATATATCATATCTTCTGGATAGCTGGATAGCTCTTAAAACATATCTCCAGCCCTGCTTTACAAGCTTGTTATCCAGAAGAGATATTTTTATATAATTCTTCCCACACAGAGGAAGCAGAATTCATGACATAACCTTTTTTTGTTACCTTCTCCCGTAGGATGCGGTAACTATCCTTCGGCTCGCAAGTGTGCTAACACATGTACAACGGTTCGAGGGTCTTTTTCGTTTTGTCCTTCTCCGTCGACTGCGCCACACAGCCAGGGCACACCCATGTGGAGCACATGTTTTTCCCTCGTCCAATCGTCGTGGTTTATCTCCATTTATCTGTCAACGATTCTAAATAAAGCAAAACCCCGTGCGAGAACGGCGGAGGAACGTGAACGAGCGCGACGAAAAAGAGACCGACTGAGGTTTACAGATTGCGACTGTACGGGGTGCGAGCAGCAGTTACCGGGATACACAGCAGCAGCTTCGAGGATACATAAGACGTTGGCAACAGAGTGAAATAACAACAGAAGAAGAAAAAACAACACCGTCACCACCACCGCCGCCGCCACCGACCCTCGGAGATATACCGCATGGAAACGGATGAAATGTAACGACTTTTGCTATCATGCCTGAGGACACTTGGAGAATGGATCGTTCTAATGTACGGAGGCGAGGGATGATGATGGGACAACCGACCGTGGAGGAGTTGGCTTTATGTAACAATCCATCTCGGGGCCCGGGTCGGGGTCGGTCGGGTCCCATGAGCTATGTGATGTGAATGCGATGAAGAATGATCGGAGAGCAATGGCAGATAACATACAGAAAGGACCCGAAACAGACATTTTGACAGTGCACCGAGATAGTGGTATGATATTTTTAGACATTGCTGTTATCTGGTTCTTGCCTTCTTGGAGGCGTTGAAAAGATATTACAAGATGTTGAACAACATATGTTGTTTGTTATTCAAAAAAAAAAACTGCAATCAGGTTCTAATTAATAATAACTTAATCTCTTCTAATATCATTTCCGAACAGTTCGCAACCCAACATCCGACACAAACCAATCATCGCGGTCACGACCACGGCTACCGATACGGCCAGATAATCTCCGTTGCCACCGTTAAAGCAAGGTTATGCTCAATTTACCACCCCTATCGCACACTCTACAGCAGCAGCAGCAATATCGCCAGCATTCCGCACAAAGCAGCCTAAAGCCGAAAAACCGCATGTATTTGCCCTAACTGCAAGCTGTGCCGCACATGTATTGCGCGCACATCCGTCCGCTCCCTCTGTTCACCCTCTGTGTTTTGCACATATCTGCTTTTCCCCCTTCGCGCGTTGTCCTTTGCCATAACAGATCCCATAATGATATAATAAAGTTGTTCGCACATTAATGCGGATTTTCTCTCCTGTTAGTGTGCTCACATTTTCTGTTTCTGATTGTTTCCCGCTGTCTTTGGTCCATTGCATTACCACCACACCACGGCTTCCGTGTCGCCCGTGTGTTGACGCTTTCCGTTGCACTTTTCTTTGTTGCGTGGGCCATTCTGCACAATTTTCCCTGGGCACTACATAGTCGAATGCCTTTTTTTTTGGTGTGCTCTACCATAGGTTTTACTAGAGCAAACTTTTGCTTGTAGCCGTTTTGTTTGACTACCGGTTTTGGATCCGGAGCGATGTATTACGATCATAATCACCCGCCCTTAACCTGGTGGAGCGTTTCGGAAAGGTATACATTCTGTTTTTTTTTTTTGCTGCTTATTTTTTCGTATCATTCTTTCCAGGGGTGCCATATGCTGCCATACACAGCAAACCGACAGCTTGCACCAATAATTGTTAATCCGATCTCGTTTACACAATGCGAGGCGCCATGATATGCCCGACTCATTCAATTATCATCAAACAATTAGACGCTTCTCGGTGAATAGAGTAGGTCGGTGGATAAAAGCACCTTCTATAACATACTATATTTTTATGCTTTTAGTGTCTAAAACGAGTTTTTAAGATCTTCCAATCACACCAAATAACCTCTCTTTCACAAACCCCTTCCTCGCCTTCATCCAATATGATGTGGTGCTTTAGAAAATAGATTGGCATCATCAGTGTGCACCGTTTTCATTGGTCGAACCATTTTCGATTCAATTCGATGCCGCACTGATACTGAAACAGAATATTGATCCAGCACGAAGCGAACCACCCCGCCACAGAGCAGGTGAAAGGATGCGTGCCGGGACTATCAATCGACCTGGAAAGGCACGAACAATCGAACGAATCGCTACCGGTTACTGGATTCCATTTCTCCGGCAACCAACAACCAAGATGCCCATTCGATCTTTTACAGCGCTCGTTCCGTGAAAGAGAATCAGCACCAAAGTATTTATATTTTATTTGTGTTTGCACAAAAGACTGCCGTTTTCCTTTCGAACGTTTTCCCTTAATGGACCATCAAAGGACACGTTCACTGAGCAGCCGGGCGCTTGGATGCAGCCCCGTACCAAGGAGCATCGTTGCGAAATACCGAAAACCGATAGCGCTCCATGTTGACCAAGTGAGCAGTTCGATTTTTCTTCCCTTATCTCGCACAATGCCAACGGTGCTGGTGGAGGTGGAAAAATAAATGTTTTAAAGTGGAAAACTATTTCAGGCGCTACCCGGGTTCATGTCACAAAGCCCCTCCGCTCCGTACTTTTCAAAACGGAATCGATGTGATTTTTTCACTGCATTCTTCTCCTGTTCAGGCGATACTATTATTTGCAGAAGGAACGAAATCGACATCCCGGAGAAGGCAAAAGGATAAAATGTAATTCCTCCCCAAACTGAAGCGTTCGGTCACTGCAAACAACCAACCAGCCCCGTGTAAGTGAGCAGGAAGCACAGTAGCACATGCTCTCATTGGCAAACGTACTCACACTCAACCCCGTTCGCCTTATTGCCGAATGGCACATAAAAGTGACAAGTTATTCTTCTTTCTTTGCGCACGAGCAAAAAAAATCGCAACGAGAAGCTCTCGGCCGATAACGGACCGACCCTAGCTTGTGGAAAGAATGCAATGAAAAAGTGAGCTGTACTTAAGACAGTCTTTTGCAATCTTTTGCACCTTATGGTCAGAATGCACGATTTTCAACTTGGAGCGCGCGTTGGTTGGTCATCGAGACGGTAGAGGAAACGGTCACAAACACTTGCGTGCTGGCGAAACGTTGCGAATGGGATAAAATTTATGGTATTCTGCAGCTAACTCACGTGACTTCTCTGTTCTTGCAGGCAACGGTTATCTGATCACATAACAAATAGAATTCCGATTTTAAACTGAAATTGGAAAAGGCCATTCCAAAAAGGATGCGATTGAATTGCTACTGGATAAATCAAGTCAGTAAAACATTAAGGCACATTAAGGTTTATCTCTTGAGGATACTCTTTCTCAAAGATCTGAGATTATTTTTTTGTGGAAATGGACGCTAGGCTATCAAACTACTTTCAGATTCAATTTGAATAAATGGCCAAGAAGACTTACGCCTGATGCTCCATAGGAATCAAATACTTCAGAGGTGCCTATCTTGATGTAGAGGTCGTCCATGCATATTTCTATATGTAAATTATTCACACTCATAGTAAAAGCCTTCCAGCAATATTCGAGAGTATCCTTGTCCTGTATATTCCAGCCTTCAACGGTGACATCTAGAAGAATACATCACCTCCAACCGAGCTCTTGAGAAGCGTCAGAAACATCACAACGTACATCACCGCGCTCTCCCGAAACGAACTCCACAGGACAACTCCCCGCTGCCAACGCTGCTTCAACAGTAGCCGGACGTCATGCCGTCTCGACAAAAGCACACAACTTTGTTAGGGTCCTTATATCAAAATAACACGCTGGACCTCTATCGTGACCGTGAGTTGTGATTGCGATGCGATGTATCTCGTACTATCGCGTTACTTTTCCTTCTTGTACCTCATGGGGCGGCTGACGTAGTAGAATTGTCATCGGTGGGCCCGTACTTTGACGCACCCTTGGAATAGATTGCGCAGCATGGCTATACATGAGGTTGCTGTCTCCTTTTCGGTCCGCGGTGTAACCCAAGACTTCTAGGATGACGAACCATCTGCGTCAATCAAAAGAAATGTGTACCCCCTGATGCTCAAGTTCGTTGCTACTTGTACTGATAATGTACGATCATTGAATGCTTCCTGCCAAGAAACACGTACAGTAGCACATCACAAATATTTGTATTGACCTTGGAGTTGTGTTTGATGTAGCATTACGAATGACCCATTTATTCGAAATATCACATCTACATTCAAAATAAAAAGGATTATCGGTGTAATTGACTGGTTGTAAGCTTCTGTCACAATTCTCTTTATACTACAAATTGTCAAACGTGTTATACAGGCTTATGTAAATCGATTACACTCCCGTGATTACACCACAAATATTAAGGTGTGAAATTACAACGTCGGTGCCAACTGCACAACACTGCAGCACAGAAGGGATAATATTATCATACAAACTAGTCAACGACGCACCATCCATAGCACTTCCTTCTGGCACTAGAGGCTCCCCACAAACAACCACTAATGTAAGCGTTTAACAAACATCACACGACAAACAGCACGCAAACAAAACCATATTCCAGCACAACCTGCTTTCTTGCAACCCCTTCACACCGCGTACCGTAACTTCAAACGCGGAAAGCGTAGCAAGATAATCTGCCTATTAGAATGCAAACAGACAGTGCACAACAACACAGCGCACAAACTACGGCTCGGTTTCACGGACGCTTAGCAATGAAGAGGCTCAGGAGGTAACACTCTTTATCGCGGCACTACCATTAAAGAGTGTACGAAACGGAAAGAAATGCAAACCAAAAGGTCGCCTTGTCGTGACAGTGTATTATACCCATCGGGATCATTACACGCACGGAATTGACCCGGGAAGATGGTTCCCCCGAAGGGGCGCTTCCCTTCGCTGTCGATGTGTTTAAAGCACGCGATGAAGGGTGAAACGGTGTGAAAATAGATAATCCTTTCTGTCAACTTTTTTTTCTTCCCTGCGCCTTTTTTTCCTTTCGGTTCGTTTTCCGATGAGCATCGCGAGCATCATCATAAACGCATAATGGAAGGTGTTACGAAACGAATTTACATGTAGAGCGTTAAATCCATCCTTGGTTCCACTCTCCGCAGGGAACCTTGTTAGCGTGCGTATTTAAATTTATTAGCTTCAAATGCATCCACAATTTATTGGTACGAAACCCTTCGTGAATCTACGATGGGTTGCATATTTATCGATATGTTTGATAATGCTCTACGTCGAATAAAAAGGTGACAAATGTATGTATTGAGGACCGTTTCCACTGCATTGGGACACGTTCGTAGGTTAATGAAAAGGTAAAGAGAAAGATTCGGAAAGAGTTTAGCGTCCCTTGGTGGGCTACTGTGAACAAGACATTAAAATGTGATCTATCTTGTTTCATGTAGAAGGGGAAAATTTGCGTTGTTCACCCAAGAAAACGATCTCGTAGTGCATTTCGTAAGATAATAATTTTGTCTGCATTGCCAAAGCACCCTTCTTACAGCTGGGCAATGCATGCAAAAAATCCTTCCGTATAAATAAATTATGGTTTGCCTATTGAACCATCTTTCTGACTCCGTGTTTTAGGCAAATTTTCGAATGACTTTGTCGATAAAGCAATAAATTTACCCAGAAATAAGTTACACTAAAAGTCACATATTTCACACTCAGGAACTTCCTACGGAACATCCCAGATGCGCTATCCTTTTTCATTCATTTCTCTACAAATTTAATCATAATTTTTTAATCATTCCTCCTCTCTTCACCAGAGATGATCCTTTTGTGACTGTTTTTTAACTCAATTTCACGGTCGAGTTGGAAACGACCAATTCGGCTTTGGCACACATTCACCGCTGCACACGTTTTCACAGAGTGCCCGGCAGGCACTGTTTGCTGTACTGTCGACCCGCCAGGCAGCCAACCATCCATGCCGCCCTGGTGCAGATAAAGCAAACGGATTCCACCGCTCTACTGATTGGTTGCTCATGCAAAATAATACACGTCCATCGTGTGTAACACGCTCGAGTGGATGATAAAACATCATTTAAAATTCAATCCCATCTCGGGCTGCTGGTTCGTCCGGTAGGATGACTTCACCACTAACCAGTGGCCCATTGACAAGAGTTGATCTACGCCAGCCGGAATGAGCATCGAGCTGGGCAAACACAACGGCGGGAAAAGCCTAGGCATCATCCAGCCGGCCATGAAAAGGCTAACCCTATGGCTGGTGGGAGCTTCTGTAAATATGGACATTATGCGTCCGAAGGTACAGGCTTGGAAAAATATTAACATGATGCGGGTAAAGAGGATGAAGAACGGTAGACTAATAAAGTAACTGGTAAACAACGCAAGGGGAGCGGGTAAAGTTGTTTAATGTCTAGTTAAATTGAAACTGTTTAACATTGTTGTTTGAAATTTGAGTATTTGTTTACAAGTTTTATTAATTATAGAGACATCAAAGTACTGTATATCTTTGTTATAGTGTTATTTTATACCATAAATGAGACCAAGGAAACTCAGTTGCTAACTTTAACCGTACATAATCTGCCACTTTAATCTATTACTCTTATCATTGCCAATTTGTTCTGCGCACCTGTGCTTAATTACCGTTTGCTTTGAACGGAACAAGTACTACCATTCTCGTCTCCAATATTAATTTGTGATTCGTTCCAATGATGACAGAACATAACCGCAGCACCGAGACGAATGTCGAAGATTAGAACCGGCCTGCTTCAGTGCGCAACTGAACCAAATGTCATTCAACAACAAACAACGCTTCCACTGTGTCGTGCATTCATTCCAAACATCATTAGCTGTAGCTGATATATGTGCCCTGTTAGTGATGTATAGACGAAGAACAAAAAACAACAAAAATACACTGCGTCGAGCGTGTGAACAACGCTCAGAAACGAATAAGCGCACACCATAAGATGAAGCGTAAAATCCGGCCTATCGTATCGTGTAGAGCTGATAACACACTTTGCCAGCTTATGTCATGGACATTACAGTTTAGCATGTCTTACAGTCTTAGCTAAGGAAAATTGCTTACAGCAAACGTTTTCTTTCATGCCTTGTTAGAGAACACAGAATTTTATCAAAGCGTCTGTTCGAGGCGGTAAAAAAAAACAGTGCACAAAACGTTGATGAAACGATGAGCGCCCAACGCTCAAAGATAATACTGCGGTGATGGCGACCGTCAAAATGAAACGTAACATGAACGGCAGAGTCATAAAAAATTAATGCAATTTTGCCAGCAAACAGCACGGCAAACCGCAACGGCACACGGCACAGTGCAATGCGCATGACATGATACGCTTCTGCCATCTGCGGCTGTAAATAGCTCTCGGGCAAGTTTTAAGATGAATTTTGACGTGCCGCGTGTTTGAAGATGCAAAAAATCTGCGGTTAAGCAAAATGGAAGACGAAAGATGATCTCATACCATCGCTATGTAGAATGATTTTTTTTATAAACTGCAGTTTTTTAAGGAAAGTTTAAAGGAAGTTTTATAGAGAACATGGTCTCAAATACAATTCATCTTCTCTCAACACATCAGTTCTCAAACTTCATGTATACTTGCATAACACACTGCTACTCCTGTTTGAAAAGGATTTTTTAACAGTTTCATTCTCGTGATCAACACAAAATCCCATCTTCTTTAGAACTCCTCATTCCGTCCTTTTCCTCTCCATCTCCCAGCTCCCAATTACATCTTCGGAATGATTTATTGCGTGATAAATTATGTTATTATTTTCTCGTAAAATGGTTTTTGTCCTCACCAGACACCCAACAAACGTGCAATCCTTGCTCCCAACAGAAAGAGACGCCTGAGACTCTAGAGGATGAAAGATGCTGGTTTTCTATTTAAAACAACTTCCGCAGCATATTTCCGCATTCTACACCAAAAACAAGTTGTTATGGACGATAGACAAACCTGATGTTTCAAGACACCCTCCAATCGTCTACTGTTGGTTGAAGTGTACTCAAACAAGACAACACACTCACTATGGCTTCCTATTTCTATATTTACGGAAAATCATAGCTTTGCCATCTTCCCTTCTGGCCGCAAAAGATCATGATAGACACAGAGGGATGGGAAACTAGAAACAATAACAGAATACCACCTCCTCCAAAAGTTAAGGTTGCTAGGCGTTCCACAATTAACCAAACTGCTCGTTCCGGGGATCACACCACAAACGCCACAAAAACACAAACTCTGACATTCTACCTCCACGTCTTTGCCATGTGCCTCCGCATCATCCTTTCCTTTTGACAATTTCCTCGGCACCTCCGGGACAGCGTTCTTCGAATACGAGGGAACTGTAAAGAAAAGCGGGAAAACCCCACAAGCGTTGGACGCTGATTGTTTACCCAAAACCTAGCCCGAGTATCTTGCCGCACGGCAGCAAGAAGAAACCCCGAACGACGATGACAATTTGCCCACCGTTGTTTGTCATCCTGACAGTTTTTCACCATTGTTAATCATTAATTGAGTTTGCTTGCTCTCCTTTTCCTCCTTTCCCTTATTTCGGTTAATTCAACTGCCCAAACCAATCTAGGGAAGTCGTAAAGTGTCCTCCTACAAAGGTATGATAAGTATGTAGCGACGTAAAATTAATCTCTTTCACGATTCGCAGAAAGAAATCCCAACACGAATACAATACAATTCTGCTGAAGCGCTGTTTGCAAGCAAAAATAACACATACCACCACTGTCTCGCAGCTAGGAGCAAAAAAATATGACAAAATGGGGAAAACATTATGAAAAATATATGCTCTAACAATCCATCTTCCTTCACCTCACTCGTTCCAGGGAGAAAACATTCACAGTTTTTGCTCTTCTGGATTGTGATTCCTGTACACACTGTAACAGTTACATCCTCTGTCGTTTTAAAATGTTGCTCCTTTTTATAGCACTTCTTTGGTTATGTCGGGACTGAAGAAGTATGTTTCTGACAGTTGACGGGTCGTCCTACTCCTCCCAGAATCTTTCATCTATGCCCTAGTTGCGGACTGAACCTTCATCATATCTCACACCTTTCTCTCACTCTCTCTCTCTCTTCAGCGTCGGTGGGATGATGATAAACAATTTATATTCTATTTTGCAATTTTATTTCACTTTTTGTCAGCTTCAACACAGCAAATATCAAGGACGTGTAATCTCTACCTCCTTACTCCTCACAATGCATTATCTAACGATTTGCTTCTTACATGCCATCAGCACCTCAACTCAACCCACAGGGTGGAAAAAAAACAAAACACGCAGGGAAGCTGTAAAAGTTGTGAAACAACATGATAATGAATTTGCCCCGACAGCCGAAGGTCGACGAGCTGTTGCAAACAGGTGGCTAACCCACACCGGAGAATGCTAGCAGCACGCTTAGCAGAGCAAAATATTGCTGGTAAAAGAAAGGGAACATTTTCCCGCTTGCTGTCGCAGAACCCGACGTTAAATACAGTATCCCAACAACGCTAATCGATGTCGAGCGGTGGCGTATAATCTTCGCACCAGAGAAAATTGTGAAAGCACTGATGATGACACCTGACGCTGGTACCAAGATTTATCAGTCCTGTGATTTGGGCTGACGAGAGAAACGACCGCTTGCTGGGAAAATTAATTACATTTTTTACCGTACGTCATAGATGAGCTCGTATGAAATTACTTCAACGACCATGCTAGTACGAGACGCCATTTCAAAAGGTGATTCAACACTTTCTCTCCTCTTTAACACATTCAATTTACACCCGCCATCACCTCGATAGGACATTAACGTCGAATTGCACAAATGAAGTGTCATATCTTTCAGGCGCGTTGGTATGGTTAATCGAAATCGTTACGGTTTGTGCTTGATCTGGTTCAAACCATTGACAAACCAGAAACGACAGAGATGCCCAATCGTCATCTACTTCAATCACCATGCATGCCGATTACACATCAAAGCAACTACCAACAGCTAGTATGTGAGTGTTGATGAGAGCTGAAAACAAAATATAAATAAAAAAATACACACACCCACCGTTGGTCAACGTCGACCATACGTGAAAGCTTTTTGAAGTGTCCCTTCACACTGTGCCGGATTGATTTTCAATCAAGAATTTATAATCACGCGCTGTCACATATGTGAACAGCGGGAGCTTTGTGGGTTTGCAGCACATAGTGGGATACCGAGCAATGACAGGGTGATAGCGCTGACAGGTTATACTACCAATCAGGTACAGTCAATTGATATTTGAGTAAGAGTGTCCCTCTAGAGTGGACATTTCATCCACGTGTGAATCTCTCACACGTTCCACACATCAAACGGTTCCGTTATGCCTTTGAAGATTCAATCTCTTGATTGCTGTGGTGGTTTCAATAGGATTTGGCACCCGATATGTCTGTAAGATACTCACACACTTTATCTAATTTTTCACACGTCAGCAACAGAAGTATACATTTGGCTCACAGCTTGTGGTGTCTGATATTAGATGATAAGCGAACTAGCAGTCTATCATTTTCTCGCAAAGATAGCAGTTTGACGCTTTGATGTCTTAGGATGAGTCTTACCTGCAATAACAAGAGAATAAAATGAGCTTAGATTAGATCACGTTTTGATGTAATATTACATCGATACCTTATATTTTGTAATCTTAAACTCAAAGATCAAAACATCTAAACTTAAATTAAATCAAAATTTGTATTCCATTTATATTCTTAATCATATTGAACTGAGAATCAGTTCAGTTCGTAGACTCATCGGCTCGTTTGTGCTAACAATGTTCAAAGGATCACTGAGGGTATAGCCTCATAATTAATGCTACCTCGGTTTGTTGCCCTAGCCTCAACACACATTGACCTACAAATTAAAAGGAAACCCCATTAATAAAATCAATAAGACATGACACAATATTCATTTGATATCGACATCGAGGAAAAAAACGTTCTTCCTTCGAACCCTCTCTCTTTCGTTAATCAACTGATCTTTAGATGAGACCCTTGTGACATCGTGAGGGGTTTATACTGATCCTCTCGATGAATAAATCGATTTTTTTTCTGTGCAGATTCACTGGCATTTTTTGGTACAAACACTGAGAAAAGACATCAAAAATATTCTTTCAGACGATTCCCAGAACGAAAGGATTGTTATGAACGAACCCTTTTTGTAATGGTTCTGCTTATTTTAGCAAGGTAACGTTAACAAAGAGTTTGATTGGAGTTCAATTTGTTGAGAAACAGAAGGGTCTGAGACCGTCGCTAAATAAGATGTCATCGTGAGAACGTCGAAGTACTTCAAGTTCATATACTTCTTCAGAATTTATGTAGTTGTTCTTGAGTAAACAATATGTATTACGCTGTAGTCAAATCAATAGCATGGTTATTGATTTTTTCTTACACTTACTGAAATTAAACGAAAGTACTTTGAAGACTCTGTAAGGACAAGCCAAAGAGATGATAATCCTGTCTCAATACTAAGAAACGTTTGACCTTGTTGCAAGACAAATATCAATTTCCCCACTATACAATATCTTAGGATTGTCACGCATATGTACTACGACGAGCTATCCTGGATCTATCTTCCTACTTTCTTTTCTTGAGATGACTGATTTACGAAACCCCATAACAATCACATCCTGCAATATATTCTCTCAACTGTTTATACCATAACAAAGACATGATAAATTACTTTTCAATTAACAGGTGATTGTTCTGCACGAACACAGGATAGCTCAAACATGGGTTAATGCCCTTCCCAAAAAGATATCTTTATTATGAAATCTTCTTAATGGTGTTCTTATCGGGAAAGGATTGTGGCGATCAAACGATAAAATTAATTGCTTCGACACTGCTCACACTTGTATAGACGGGAAGACATGTTAGCTATTGATTTTTCTGAAGGTGTTGGTAGAAAGAAGATACCAGCTAGTTTCATTTAAACCATAGCAAGAAAAAGTAAAACTAAAGCCAATTCTTCAGCCTACATGCTCTTAACCACCAGTCTGCCTCCAGCGATGAACAATGGCAATAACCGTCGCTCAAGAGATTGATAGGTTTAACTTTACGCGTCCCGTTAAAAGCCCCTTCGCTCAGGACAATTTTCCAGTGCACGCCATCAACATGCTCCTGACGATAAAACACACGAACAACAAGCCTAACACATACAGACATACACATTCTTCACGTGTCGTCAAAGCGGGAAGAAAATGTGCTGTGTCGTTTTTGCGCGCATCAAGGCCTCACTTCCGGTCCGGAGTCCGGCTGCAGCGGGTAAAGTCCTCGGCGAAACTCGTTGCCAAGGTGGCTCGTGATCATCATCGACTCTTTTTCCCCCTATCATGTTCTGCTACTGCTCTCCTTCCCTCGAATTCTATTATTCCTCGATTATAATTACTGCACGGAGAAGCCCGCTGGTGCTCTGTTTCGTAGTTTTTCGCCTGCTCGCACTCTTACACGTTTTGTTTGAAGAGGAAAAAAACTCAAGACAAGGACAAAACTATCAAATAAAAACACAGAAAGACATCACGTCCAATGAAATATGCAGGATAGACAATTGACAAGGTGCAGAAGTTCGTTGCTAAATGATGTGATGAATCGTGATGTCTAGTAGAGCTGCTGAAGCATCTGGAGCTGCAGTAAGTTAACACAAATCTTCGACGACTTTATCTTCGTCCAGCCCTCAGAACATTCCGCATGCTTCAAACAACAAACCAACCAAGAGCAAGAAAACAATCCTCCTCGAAACCGACAAGCACTTCCGCTCACCTTTGCCGTGAGGGGAAACTGGAATCTTTTACAACAACACATACACACAAACCGTTCTTCCAAGACCACGCCAGCAGCAACCTCCTGGCAGAAGGCACCGATACGCCACACACCTTTCTTCCGGTGCTGCCCTCGGTCTAATTGTCCTTACAACTGACTGCCATTCGGAGCACGCTGCACTCGAGAAGATCGCCTCCGCCTCCAAGCCAGGATCGCGCACATAATGCATCTCAAAAGCCCCGCGTTTACCGGAGTTTTCAGAAACGCCTCGGCGTAAAGTATCAAATGCACCACCACCACCCGTCATGGAACCTCAAGGACACAGCAAATGAGTGTGGCCGAGAATTCTTGCCAAGGGTAGACTTCTGCTCATTCCCGCGGATACACACTTTATCGTTGTTTTTTCGCCCTTGTTTTGCCTTTTTGAAATACACTCACCCCTAATGTTGGGAGCAGTGTGGTAGTTGCATCTGAAAAGAGCTTCTTGTATTGCTCGTCAGTCAATCAGTCACGGCAATGGAGCTGGGTTTGCCCATTACTGCAGATCGTGGTACCGATTGTGAGTCGGTTTTGGACCTCCCCTAAATACCTTATTTAGATCTTTGAGTGAAACCGAAAACAAAGATGCTTTTCCATGCCCATGTTGGACTCGCAGAGAGTATCCTCGAGAATTGTCCCGAGGAATTGAGGGATTCCTCCCTCCGTGCTCAACGCTACGATTTGAACGACATCTGTCTGGATGGTGCGCTCGAGTCACCGGAACGTCTCACGGTACATATGTTCTTGCATACCAACATCGACATTACCGCCATTATTTGATTGAGCATGCGTTTCTCAATATCCTTCAGACATCGGAACAAGGAGGTGGTCGTGTGTGTGTATACTGCGACTTTGTTTGTAGGTTAAGGCTACATACCATACCCCAGCATTCGATTGTGCTGCACAATATGCGTTGTTTTTCCTGTAATCATTGTGTCGAAAAGCATTGGCCTACCGATTGAAACACTGTATCCCATGTATTGCATTGATTGTGGAAAAGTACGTCAGCGCTTTTCGCGACCTTCGGCATCAAGCAGTTGAAGGGAACAAAATGTTTCCAATTTTTGGAGAAGGTCAAAAAGAACGCCCCGAGTAACAATGTCACAATGGACGTACGAAACACACGTCAAAACTACCCTCTTGACAAGTCTACTCGAACGTTTGCACACATTTCTTGAGACATTCCTCCACTGGTGGTATGCAAAATAGAATTGCATTCCTAATTGATTCCCAGCAACATTACTGCACAATTGATGTTTCGCACGGTTTAAAAGAGGGCTGGTACTGAAATCAGCAAAAACGATCGATTGTTTATTTCAGCGGTGTAGAGTTTTGCTGTAAGAATTTTTAGATCTGAGTTTCTTTAAGAGAACTTCAAAAATATCCTTTCTTTTGTGAACCTTCTCACGGTTGCACCAATAGGTGAATGGATTTTTTGTAATAAAAAGCAATAGAAACATACTTCTTCGTACAGAGTGAACCAATCTATAATTCAAAATAAAAAAACACGTCTAAAAACCAATTAGAAACATTGAATTAATCTCGAAAGGACTAAAATAATACATTGTACAAGTACATAATGATGCATTATCGGTTCAATTGTAAACTTTCATTATAATATGTTTGTCAAAATGCCATTGAACCATTCGATGTTACATGAGAATGTTAAAAGAAATGCAAAAAGAGCTATTGAGAAGTACGAATACAATGCAAGAATACGTATATTAATCGGGTATAGGTCTATGAATTACTCTTACACATAGGTGATACTTATTCTTGAATTATCATTTCAATGTGACAGTAGTACTAAGAGTAATAGAGTCATGTTTAGCTTTAATTGATTTATTTACTTTCAAGCGCTAATTGTCTTTCTAATTCTGATTCAATTTCTTCTCCCTAAAAATAATACCAATAAGTCCCGGTTACATCTGGAGAAAGTTCGTTTGTTGGAAGGAAAGTCCCACAGCACAAAGACACGCCACATTTAAACCTTTCCATCAACCTTGCCTTCCTGCTCTCTCCAGCCAGCCTGCATACACCCTTTGTCAACGGTTGCCAAAGCACCCTTTTTTCCCCCACGCATTAATCGTGTGATCAAAAAAGAACATCCCCAAAATCAGACACGAACCCACACTGTTTGGACGGACGGTGGCAAGTGGAAAAAGTGCTATACGTGATACGGTCACGTGACCGTACGCAGTTTAGCGGAGTAATTTATTTTTCCTTTCTTAATTTCCTTCTCCCCCATCCACGCGGACCGTATATCGAACAGAGGGAGAGAAAAGCAGGGCGGTTTCGCCTCCTTCGCCCTCACAAGAGTCAATTTCTAAAACGGTCGAAAGTGGTTGTAAAATTCGCTTGAAACGCCCGTGAAAAATCAACCACTCCATTGCGCCGATTTACCCGATGCCCGTTTCTGCCAGCTCATTTCCCGCGGCTAGAACCCCTCGATGGCCGATGGACGGCGGTCACGGAAGGAAGTTTGTATTATCATATCTGACTGACTAACGGTGGCGGGCACTTTAAAAGGCTGAGCAAGTGTGGCTCGGGGTGGCTCGCACACCTCTAGTGGAATCCATTAGTGCACTTGGCGCCGGATCATGGCAGCAAATTCGTTACGCTTTTCGCCATCCGGTTTTAGGACACCCGGGCTCGATTGCGCTTTGACACGAGCGTAGTCTGCTGAAGAAGTATGGAATAAAATGAATGAAAAAGAGAGAGAGAGAGAGAGGTTTGCTGACCGCAAAAAGGTACAGATTTATCCTTTTGGAAGAGCTGTACCATGACGAAAGGATGGATTCATCATCATTCAGCGAGGACATTGCACTGTAGGGTGACAATGTATCAAAAGTCGCTAAATAATTTTAACAATTAATCACTAACACTATTTTTTATTTGCAAAGGATACATACAATGTAGTGCCTATTTTCTATTTACTTATAAAATAATCTTAACCTTTGCTTCCTTTAATGATGCCCATAAACAACTCCCTTTTAATTGCATTCTTCCGCTTCTTTTCTCAAAATCTAAGCCAACATTTGATTACACCTCGATAACGCTGTACAACATTTCCTTTTCATATTTTCCATATAAGAAGTAATTGCAATGTTTACACACACACCACAACCATCATAACAATGAAATTCTATTCGATATAGTAAATAATACTCTCAAACTAACCCTACATGTTGCAAGTAGCGGCGTCTCACTAACCAAAGTATCCAAATAAAATAAATCCAATCCACCAACTGATTCCGAATCCATGCTAATGATTCTTGGATACGGCATGCTGTTTTTTATTTCATTCCAGGGAACAAGAACCCATAAAACTAACCACCACCGCCGGGGCCACACCGATCGTGCCATGGCTCACACTAAAGGTATTGCGTTTAATGACTTCAAAACAGTCTATGGTCACATAATTTTTTGGCCAAAACACACACAGCCCAGCCAAAAAAGTGTGCCGTGGAAACTGATGGCGCTTTGGCTTACCATAATTCTTGACCACAGGTTTTATTAGCCTTGTAAGCTTTCATCCCCCTTCTCTCTTCAGTAAAAACGAACGGAATGCGTGAATATTTACATCGCACCGATATCTTTTCGCTTCATTACCAGTGGTGGCGTATCATTTCGCTACTGTTTTGTGTGCGTATTATGCAAACAACGCACGGTACACAACAGCGAGCGCGAACTGCTTTTAACTAAACCACACAAACCTGATCAAATCCTCCCACTTTTCCCCTTCAGTTTTTTACCCCATTAATGGCATAATGTTTTACGAGCGGGAAGGTATGAGTCAATTTTGAGAACCCACCGTTTTAGCCCTTAACGAGATGTACACTACTGGGTGGTGGTGGTCTATTAAGCACGTTCGCATGGGCGGGAACGATTGGGGGCGAGGTTCGGAAAGTTCCTTCACTGTGTCTTAATTATCGCGCAAACGAGCTTCCTTTCGCACAACACAGCGCCCTACGCAGCAATGATGGCCATTTCTCATCGAACACTCTACACCTTTATAGCTCCATTTCTACACCTCTCTTCGGAGGCGGTGATTCTTTAATTCGGTTACCGTCGAACTGTTGAATAGACCCCTACGTTTTTTCTTTTAGTTTTAGACCCCAATGCGACTCCATCCCAAGCATGATACGATCGTTTATGATTTAGTGGAACTTGCTGCTGTTTACCTCCTACCAGTAAGGCGATGAATCTGAAGCAAACTGTTGGTTTTGGGGTCGTTAGTAGCTTCCTGACCCTATGGCTAATGATCGACACAAGTTGTAAATTTCGTCTGTCACTTTTGTCCACCGAACCATCGCAGACCGTGCTTTAAGTTAACGGCTGATTGCATGGCAGTTCATTATTGATAAATTGAATTATTATCACGATTTTATCTAGCACGCATGTTTATCACAGTCCAATTCTAGTCACTTTTATTGCTCCTTAGTTGTGACAGATCAAGTGATAACAGCAACATTTCTAGCAAATCAGATTTTTACACAAAAAATGTCTGACACAAATTAACCACAGTTTTTGGTCCTTCGAACCGGATTGTACTAAACATCTCCTCAAAAAAACACCCCTAGGTTGGTCGTGAATAAACTCAAAGTATTCATAATTCAACAAAAGCATCTTGTTATGGTGTGGAAACTAACCATCCTTTTTGTCGATTCCTAAAAGAAAAAAGTCATCATCACACATACAACCTCACTACATATGTTTTATCTCGCATTTTACATCCATCACCGGTGCTACTTCCGCTGACAAATTGACTTCCACTTCCCCGGGTAGGAAATTCCTTTGTTATTCTCAACGAAAAACTTCCTCCCAAGTTCCTGGGTAATGCTCAAGCATAGCAGCCACTGTCTTCCCGTGTCAGCTGAACCATGCGAAACGACGCACAAAACTGATATTGCAAAGGTTCCATGCTGCCGAAGCGATTCTCCCCTTTACTTCTGTTTCCGTCGGCATCGTCACTGCAATAGAAAAACGGTTCGCGAAGAAAAGGGTAGGCGGCGGTGCCTGCGTGTATCGGGAAATGTTCCAACAAGCTGACTTCTTTAAACTATAGCGACCCCTGACGGAGTTAATTATAGTGTTTAGCCGACCGGGCTAGTCTCGCACAGTACATGGGGAGGGCGCAAGAGAGCTTCTAGTTCTCACCGAAATGTTCCATCCCTCCCAGGTTCGGGGAAGAAATTGACTGTCAGATATTGTACGGTGTTCATGTCGGAAAAGGAAAAGGACCTCTAGCGTTTATTTGTAAGATTCCCCTCTAAAGCAAAGAACTTTATGAAAGGATGCAGCAACAAAAAATCACGCCTTGCGAGTAATCATTACGCTTTGAGGCTACGCAAGAGGAACGGATCATTGAATGTTGAAATAGACGAGGAACCAGCAATTAAACGAAATCTTCGCCTCGTCTTCAAAGCTGTAAAATGAAAAGCAGCAGTTTCGCGCCAAAACACGCTACTTCCTCGCCCAAATGAAAGCCCTCCTCATTCGGTGGCAGCACTCTGGCCGGCTTGCATCTCTAAGCATGTCCTTGAAACAATAAACTCAAACAGCTGATCCAATTCTGCCCGTTTCAAGAACTGTCGTCCACTTCAGCCCGTTGTTCGCACTCCTTCGTCCCAACCGACCAACTGCAGCTACTGTTGAATCAATAGAAACCGCAGCAGCAGCAGCCACCTTCCACTTAACGGTGTGGCACACTCATTTTAATGCATTTACAAGTCCCGCAAAAACCACACAACCAGCCACATCACCCACTTCATATGCGACAACCTTCATCTCGGGGCTGCGAATGAAAATCTCATAATCCCATTGCGTGCATATTTTCGATCGTTCCCTATCGCACCGATCGGGGAGCGGGTTGGAAACTACCCTTTCTTTTTGCTCACTGATTTCCCCCCTCCGTGTGTGATGGTTATCTTGCAGGTCTTTTTTCCTCCGAAAGAGCTAACGAATTTTCTTTTGTCTTGATGGAACCGTTTTATCGCTCACCGTATCACTCGAAATTATAATTATAGGTAAGTGAACAGCGAGCAAGAGTTCAGAATTTAAGGGTGACTGTATGGACGGTTTCCCAAAGCTGAGCGATTGAACGTTTTGTGGGACTTTTTAAAGGGCATGCGAAGAATGCATACTGAAAGTAGAAGAATATGTAACACTTCAACTCTATATTGTGACCAGATCAAAAGTGATTATCAGGCATTTTACAGAGGTTGAAGGTAAATCCACATCTGCTTGTACTAATATAATTTGGTAAATTTTACTGAATTTGATTGCATTTCTATAAACAGATATCAATCACATCTTAAATGGTCATGTACCATATTCAAATTTAGTTTTTTTACTAGCACTGATTGAAAACAACTTTAATTTAAATGATCTAAAATCGCTAACGCACCTTGTATTTTACACGCCAAGCCAGAAAATTAATATTGTCTACAAACCACTCGAACACAACACATCGGCCACAAACCCGGAAACGAAATGCATCTCAATATGCTCTACTCGTTTGTTCCGCATCAACCGAATCAACATCCACTCCACCAACTCTATTCAATCCTTATGCTTCGGAACCAATCTAAGCTGTTCGGTGGGGTTGGCAAAAAAAAACACACACACACAATCTGTAGTCCTTCCTATCGGAGGCAAGAGCGGAACTGGCAAACCACTTCACCAACCATTACAAACCTCGTCGCACGGCAATTAGAACACAAAATAACAATGCTGCAAACAGTTTCGAACCAAATAGACGACCTCGTGCCGTACTCGATCCGTCGGCATACGGTTGACGCTTCCTTAAACATGCAACTCGAAAATTTGCTCCTCTTCAGCAGCAACAATCACGGCACGATGGTACGGAGTTCAGCTCACGCTACTGCCGCACAAGCTGATCGAGCTTGTTTTGATGTTGAAATCACAATTACAACCCACCAAGGGGTTGTGTGCACTGTTTTGTGTGCGCGCAACTCTCTCCACACAACTTGTTTTGTCTTTCTTTGTGTCCGGAAAGGACTTATTCGTTCGTTATTGCAGTTAATAATGTTGGCGTATTTAACTGTCATCAAGTATTCGATTCAGTTTCGGCCACAATCGGTTAAAGATTTCAATAAAGACACTACACGCTGTATTGTGATTCGTTCGGTGTTCGCTCTCGTCGCAAAACGGTTACACGTGCACGATTATACTCCAGAAAAGAATTGATCAGCTGCACACTCTGTATGCGAAGCAATCGATTCGAGTAGTTGAGTGGTAGTCCAAAAAAAACCACGTACACACAATCCGAGCTTAACTTCACAATGCACAAGCACGCGCGCGTCACAGAAGGCGCGAAATTCGTGTTCCGCGCTACCGTCCGACTCCACACTGACTGAACGGTCCAATAGGGAATCGACTAATCTAGACCTCTACCTACCGAAGCTAAACCATGTTCGCAGTCCCACAGGGGGTCGTCCCGAATTTGAGCTCGAATTAAATGATAATAACCCACCGTCTCTAGCCTCCACCGGCGACATCCACCGACAAAACCTCCAAAAAACTGTTCTTCAATCGTATCCATACCTCTTCACAGCAGAGTGGGGCGTGAGTCTTCCCTTATCGATTTCACCTCACCGGAGCTCCCTTCCTAAGGGTCGTGTGGGGGTATTGGCTTATCAACATCATTACACACGTATGTGGACAAATATTCTGCGTTCCGGTGTCGAAAAAAAGAAGAGATAATACCAAGAGATAATAATGATGAGCATGCGACGCAAAGACATAATAATAACACGTGTAATCGTGACACATCCCTGGCGGCATGGTATGTTTGAAGAAGTCGCAGAAGCCGATCAAACAAAACTGCTCGACTGATAAACATTTATTGATGGGCTAAAGAGTGAGATAGCTTTTTTGTTTGATCTGGTGATGAGGATCGTTTAGGTCACTATCATTTAGTTTGAGCAAAGATCAATGAAGATTTATGTCCAACAAGACAGCACTGGACAGCATGTCTTTTTATTATTTAAGTCTTTTAGGTCATTTAAACTTATATTTTTAGATACATCTTTTCTACACTTACAAAATAGTCATAAAACACACCTAGAAGCTTCGATTACGGCTCGATTTGAATACCACAAAAAAGAACCGTTTCCAGGCGTATGTAACCTCGCCCTCCAAGATAAACGGCAGCAAAATGATCCCCTCCTTTGGTCGGGGATATGATAGCGATAGGATTTTTATTGACCCCTTCTCGCCGTTGCTGCTTCATACGCATTGACCGTTTTATAGCATCGTGTCTGGTTAGGCTGGGTCGCGGACTTAGTGAAATGACTGATGCGACAATAAATCTTGTCAGTTTGGCCCGCTGTACGACAGATAAAGCCGGCTTTTCCTGTGCGTCAGGCGCATGCTTGTACCGTATTGGTGGACTAGTAACTTCGTTTTCCAATTTCTGGAGAGTTGATTACAAAAATCTGTAAATAATCACTCACCATCATAAGTTTTCCTCTCTTTCTTATATGTCTAGTGCATCAATTATTTTAACAGCTCTTGCATGACACACATTCATTAAATTGCATAATCTGAGTTGTTCCCCAAACGTGATACGCCACTGCTACCGTTTTGGAAGTATTTTTCACCTGCAATCATTAAACGATTGTAACAATCGCAATATCTCCAGCCAGATGCCCTTTGCACGGAAATCTTTGTCTCAGAAACGGTAGCAGCAAAGTGATGCGGTTGGTGCAACCAGCAGCAGCAACAATCATTCGCTATCAATGCCATTTTACAGCCTATTAGTAACAAACCGATTATCTATCAGCGAACCTATCGTAACGATATTACAAAAATGAAGCTCACCACTGTATAGCTTGTCCGCCGGCCACGGTCAATCATTCGGGATAAGGCGTCATCAACGTCTATCATTCCGAAGAACCCTTCACTTCTACACACAATCTGCGCAAATCGACCACCAAAAAAAAAGTAATGGTAAGGAGAGATATCAGAAGTGCAATAAAACTTTATTCTCCCTACAGTTGCGACAGTATCTCTCGCTATGGGGTCCCCATGTTTAGAGTGACAGTAGCGCATCGGAACCATATTCGGTGGGTAGTGACACCTCAGGGTTCCGCGGAAGTCATAAACTCATCATAGCTGCAGTCATATAAAAAAGCATCGTAATCATAATCGGTTGCGATTCTCTGTTGGGGCTGCTTTGGCCATGGTGGAAAGTGCGCTCCCCAAATCGTTATCTTGAGGGATGGATTCCCGTGGGACTCCCATAAATGTAACTTTTGGCGCTTCTGGTGGTATCTTTTTGAGGAAAGAGTTCTGCAAAGGAGAGGAAGATCTAAACTTTCGGTTTGCACAGCCATTTAATGGACATGATAACACGAGCCGGAACGATCAACCCATAGGATGATAACGATGTATAAGTGTATTTTATAACACAACCCATTGAAGTTCGATAACCGACTACCAAACATATCGATGATTTGTTCCCCCTCTCTCTCTCTCACACACACTCAGAAGTAAAACTACTCCTCAACCTTTCACAATAGCGCATGACGTATCGCGAAACCAGATCAAGGTCAATCTCGTTTTTGCAACAAACGCCCAGACAACAGTCGCCCGGCGCACACATCATCGGCGGCTGGATGTACGCGTCTCCGCATTAATCAAACTGCACACGCGTCCACCGACTCGAGGGGTAAAATCAATGCAACGCAACGACCCGCTGTTACCTCAATGTCTAGCCAGGTGCTGCTGAAAGATAAAAATCTCTTACTCATTCGTACGAGCCCCTACAACTCCCGGTACACTCCCTCTTCCTGTCTGTGTGTTCTGGCAAGTATCCGCCTCATCACATCGGCCGACCATCACCTCGTTTTACCGCGGAGGGCATGGATGAGGGCTCCGGTGTCATATGATTAACAACTTCCCTTTCCACACCGAACGCACCGCACTAACGGATGCATTTGCAGACCGTAGTCTGCCGTCTTCTCGACCAAATTGAGACATCAACTCGGAATTGAACATGAAAAAAAAACTCCACCTTGAAGCATAAGGAGGCACTTCATTGTGCGTTGTGTTGGAGAGGTGAAAAGGAACTCGTTGCTGGTGGCGCCGTTTGCCAGGAAGAAGCCGTTTAAAGCGTACGGTTTGTGTACGACAGCTGGCACGGCAAGGAAGGAAGATTTCATGCCGGTGTGCGTGCCCGCTCTTAGCTCATCGTGCCGTTGTTCTGGGCAGTTACACAAAGCAAATCTACGTCCACCTCTGTTTGTCTGTAATCGCTTTTCAAGATGCAAATTTGTACACGCGCGCTGCATATAATTCTGGTAATATGATGATGAACTCACTCACTTTCGCTTCAAGATTAACGGAAACTAGGTTGTGTCAGTTGAAAAGAAATAAAAATGACCTCATTCTTATTTGGACACTTTTTCTCGGTAGCTCTTATTCTCGGTAGCTATTGTAAATCACCCTTTTAACACTCTATTATAACATCAAAAACACATGACCTTACGTGTGCTTAATAGCTCGAACAATTCATATCTGTTCACGGTAGACACGAACTCTCAACTCTCCCTGCAATAAAAAGAGGGAAGATCCCTCGCCAGATTGTGTCATGAAGGATAACATTCAATTATCTGCCAACCATCCCATCCGTTCCAGGCTACATTTGGTCGATGTTTTGGGTTGGTGTTGATGGTGGGTGATAATTGACATCCATTACCAGCCTGTTCAACACTTGTTCAGTGCTCGGATTCACCCTCGGTGCACGCTAACATGGCGAGGGTTAGATATATTAAAAGAAAAGTATCAACATGACCCCTCATGTATTTGAAACAGTTTCACCTTTAATTGGAAAAGTTTTCTAAACATTTTATTTCGATCGATTGTTTTCATTTCTTCAAGTCATTTTTGTTACTCCAGACACAAGGTTTTATACCTTTTGTTGTGTTATCTTTACTTACTTTCTAACTTCGCTTCTTCACCATAGAAGCTCATGCAATTGCTTAGCATTTAGTGAAGCAATTCAGGAATTTTGATTGTAATTAGTATACCACGGGCGTCCTTCTACAAATTCCAAAACCAGCCTTACAAAACATTCAAAACCTCAGAATCGATGCAATCGCTCTGATAAATACAGGAATTTGAGTTGCGTGAACATTATCATAATTTTGCACACTCAACACCCAGACTTCGAATAACTAAGAAGTACTGTGTATTTGCGTTTTTATTACTCCGCCCAACCTCTCGGGTCAACCTGTGCATTAAATCATCGTTCTTAGACGAAATTCATCAACCATCCAAAATATAACAACGGAATCCAGCAATGTAATCAAAGCACACGCACCAAACGTACTTAGGGCAAGAAACACTTTTGCTTCGAGCGCAATTGAATAATTTCCGTTAGAAATCAGGCTCACTTATTAAATTAAGAACACAAATTGTTACCTTAAAAGCGCCTACGTACGGCAATCTCACGAGCAGCAATTGTCAGTTGTTGCTGTTACCCGCTTTCCCTTTCTGTTTTAGTCATAGTTGACCCTTTTTTTCGTTACCCAACCCAAACTAGCGAGTGGCGGATGATGGAAACGGATGATAAGGATCTAGTAAGGTTTCTAAGCAAGAAATTCTTTTGCTTGGGAGCTGCTTTTGAATACGAATTCTCTCATTACGCATGAGACGGTGTTGCTTTTGCGTGAATGTCACAAATTAGTTAAGAGTTGTTTTTCGGAATGGAAAAGAATGTCGCTGGAGTTTTCAAAAATCTATTTCAACACTCAAGACTTCAAATTCAATGTTGTGTTTCAAGTTAACTAAAGTCCTATAATTGATTAAGTTAAATAAAATATGAAATATTACACCTTCCAAATATCAATAACTACATTGATATTTCTTAACAATCTTATATAATGTGCACCTTTGTCATCCTTATGAAGATAATACGGTAGTCATCAATCACATGCGTTCAGAGATAGTAAGATCTCAAACATGCCTCCCCTAGATATGGCTCCACCGCTCACCCTTTCACAAAAGCTGCAACAAGCAAACCCGGGTGGACTCCGGCAGCAACCGTTTCCCGCGATAAGGAAGATCAACTCGATTCGAGGCCCGCGATGATGGGATTACGATAAGCGATAGCGACACCGAGGGCTGCAAAAATGACATTTTAATTGCCCACTAATTGATTGGTTCACTGGCGGTAGTTCACCGTGGACACCGTCGTTGATTGTGACTATTGCAAACTTGTGCCGCTATTGCGTGAATTGCAGTTGTACTTCGGACGAACGATCGCGATAGAGTGAGAGAGAAAAGGAGATAAAGGGTAATCGAAAAACAAGCTTCAATCAATGACGCCAGGCTTTGCAAATCACGCGAGCTCAACGACGTAATCCTATCTCTAGATGTTGGGTAAGTGGTTTGTGTTGGAAGCAGGAAGATTGAGTGATAACAATGTACTGCATTTGTGACTTGGTTGGTTCGGCATTTACATCATTAAGATGACCAATTAAGATGATTCGCATCACCAGACGAATGATGTTTCTTTTTAGTCAATGGCTACAAATATAGCTCCATGATCATTGCTGCCACTGAATTTGTTCTCCCATTTCTAAGAATTCAAATAAATCGAAACGATTAGCAATCTAACCAAAACTGCTGATAGCAAATCAATCACAACGAGTGCTACCTAAAATCTCTTCCGAACAAAGGCTACATTTTATCTCCAATTTGAGCTCTCCAGCGATTACTCAATTTGTACTCACGCTGTAAGACAAGCACCATGGGTATCGCCCATTCGTTCGATGGCTACCGAGCCCGGGCTACCCGAAACTCTCTGACATGATCCGCCATGATACGTGGAGTGCCAGCGAAGTGGCACATTTATGGTGACAAATCACTTAATCCAACTCACTTGTCGGAGCACTCAAAAGACCGTCGGACAACGCTCGCCAACCCAAAGGTAACTATAAACATCAATCGACAATGCGTATGACCAAAACACAAACTCACTCCTCGAACAGTCTATCGATATATCACGTGAGAATACACCCCTGCCTTCGTAGCAGAGGAGCCTCACAGTCCGAAAGCGCAGGGGATTAGCATTATCTCCGGTTTCGGGGTTTTTTATTCACGCTTTTAGAGAGTTGGGTTTTTTGGCGAGCTTGATTGGAGGTATTTTGGATTCCTAACGCTTCCCCAATGTCTGATAAGGTACGAGCGGGCCTGTAGTCGTTCCCTGGATCGGTTCCAAGAGTGAGAGATGCCACACCACCGCATAAACCCCTGGTCATGGTGCCGTCGCTCTGCGCAATTGACATTGATAGAACGAGGATTTGAAATTAATAACCGAAGATAAGAATATTTTTTTAGCCCATAATTACCTAAACGCAAGCCGTTTGGTTACACGACAATGATAAACTGTTTTGATAAAGTTGTGGAAGTCGTGGATAGGCGCTGTGGACATATGCTGCCAACGACGAATCATACCTGTTCCAGTGCTGGTGAGGTGTGCAAACAGTGACTGAACGATATATCTGATAACATTTTGCGTTAAGTTAGTTTGAAGAGCTTCAATGATGTTCTCATAAAGGTTGGAATACGACAATCTTGTAAAATTTAACTCAAATTCGATGCAAACAACGCTTGTTGAGAAATATTTCCTTTGCCTCGCAACAAAGTATTTGCATCCTTGATTGTGATAGTCACCTGCTCCCAAACAAGCACAAAACGCTTCAAATTTGCTCCAAATTTGCCCCAATTTGTTCTTGATCAGGAAGCAGCTACTCTCCCAAAATAACCACTTTATGCCTATTCCCATAGAAAACTTCTGAAGAGCCCGTACAAGGAAGCGAGCTCAACTGAACCGTAAGACTCCATTTGCTTGACTCTTGAAAGACAGCTAAATTAGGGAAGGAATTTCCGATTTCCATCCATTGGTTGAGCACAAAATTTTCTATTTTATTTCGCTCCTCACAAAACCTTCAAAGTATGTGACTGAAATAAGGTTTGCGCGGCAGATCTTTTCCATTACCTCCCCCATTGCAACGTCCCAACGTCGAAACAAAATCAAAAGCATACATCATCGTTTTAGGCTCCCAACGCTGGGTTTTATTTTTAGACCCGTACCAATCACTGCCAAAGTAAATACTAATCTTGTAACAGATTTTTACGTATCAATGAACGACCTGCAAGCCCCATTCAACATGCTTATGATTGAATTTCGATTCCAGTGAATGTATTTTTTTTTTCTTTACATATGAAGCAGCATGCATTCATTCAACCTGCATGGAGGATTCGGCAAACTTTCCAAACGATCACGCTGTCCTGCCACGCAAGCGACACGCGACGTGCCGCCCCAAAAATAGCGAGCAAACCAAACAAAGGTCGGAATAAAAACTCAAGTTTTTCCCGAAAAATTGCTCAACATCGTTTACCGGCCGAGCAAGAAAATAAAAGTCTACGAGAGAATGAACAAAGTTTCGAATCTAAAGTTGTGCCTACGACCTACGGTCTCCTGCCAACGATGACGTACCGCAAAACCTTTCACACAACGTTCGTGTTACACCCACGGCGCACGAGTTTGCTTTCCCAAAACTGTCCTCTATCCCTGGCCGGGTGACAAGGGGAAAGGCATTTTTGGCAACATTTTTAACATTTGGCAGAGGCATTCGCCGTTTGGATTTTTGCTTGCGTTATAATTGTGTTTCGTTTGCGCACACACACACAGGCTCACACACTCATTGCACGTTTGACCGCGGAAGCCACGGAAAGTTTTCCACTTTCCCTTTTTCGCTCGTCCCGTGTAGGGGGTGAAAAAATTGCTCACCACAAACGCCGGAAGCGTGTTTGCCAGCGATGTGGATGTGGAAGGTTAATTAAATTTATATACATTTAGAGGGCTACGGAGCAGGGCGTACATGAATGCAGAGCAAGTGGTTAAACGGATTCGATGAGCATACGGACGTACAGTCATTTTTTGGAATAATTAGTAAAGAAATGATAACCATTAGCATTCTCTGTAACAGAAATATTTGACTTTGCTGCTCCACAACCTGACTCATTGGTTACAACTTTCGTAAACTTATTGCTCCCTCATATCGCACACCCTATCGTCATGTAGAACAACGATTTTCTTGCTACATATTTTCTACATATCCACCACCAAGCCCTTGGCAGTAGTATGGTTACGAATTTATGAAATCATAATTCGCTTATCATACCCTTTTACACTTCGCCGAAAGTCCACGGAACCGAGCGAGCGAAAACGAATGACCGCAAAGCACAAAGCGTGTCATGAATATATATTGACCTCCGAGTGGAATTGTTAGGGCTTAGGGAGGTCCGACTAGAACAAAAAAACGCTAACGATCTCAACATTAGAATTGCTAATTAGTCCGGCAAAATGTACTATCGAAACCAAGGAGACAGATGCCTAAAGTGACCCTTTGTAAAAAAAAACAAGGGTCTATGTACTGGAGCACCTTTTCGGGAATGTATGGAGCATAAACAGGACAGGCTGGGTGTGCTGAAAAGTTATTACAACGGAACAGTAATGAGAATGAATGAGCCTGACCGCTGTGTCCCTGTAGTGCTTTCCGAAACAACTTGAGCTAATGTTTCTCTGATAATGGGATATTGTGTCTATTATCTTATCAGTACAGAAAACCCTCTGTTTGAAAAGTTTACGTGTCTCACTCAACGCAGATTTCAACCGTTTTCATACAGGAGACATAACTTTTTTACAACAATCCTTTGCTATGTACTTTGTGTACAAAAAGATTGAAAGAGTTACTCCTTTTATCTTTTATAATGTTATCTCTTCTAGCTTGAATGCTTTAACATCGCAGTATAGAATTTTCATTGCTAAATGTAAACATCAAACACCAAGGGAAAACACCAAACCGAAGATACCATGATGCATTGCTTCGGATCATCCCCTTTCCGTCGCAAAACACGACGCCCTACTGGGCTGACACCAAGCAACAAACATATGTTCCTTCCAGCGCATCCCCGAGCACGTGTTTCCTGTAATTGAAAATGAGAAACGCCGCCTTACACCGTAAAAAAAACACCTCATCACCACAACCACCCGGAGGGCGAACAGAAGGATCGTCATCGGCCCTTTGCCACGTGTCATCGCTCACCGCTGGCATCGTGTGCGCTGTTGCCTCCTTCCGGGCGCTTCTTCTCCACACAGCCGCGCACACGCTCTATCTCTCAAATTGCCAACTGCACCTGGTGAATCAAAACGGTACATCTTCGGGAAGGCGCAAAGTAAAAAAAAACGCTGGGGCGATGATAGCTTTTATTGTGCGTTTGCACAGAAGAACACCCCTAAACAGTGTTCATAAATTATCAACACGGAACGACGGAGCGGACAATGAAACGTGTTGCTTCCTTCCGGATATTATCTTTAAGCTGGTCTTTGAGCAAAGAACTCTCAATTCGGAATAGGCAAAAGGGTACAGTTTTTTTGACACCATATGGTCGTCTGTCGTCTTGGAATGGAATGCACGGCTGCTACACACGAAAAGAAGAAGTTGGGTAGGAAAGAGCTACCAGATCTTAAGAACAGATATAACCAGTTTACATAATTAAGATATCATGTTTCTTCTCCGCCTGTAACTTTCAATCTCGCCAAGCTCTCTGACCCAGCTTTTTCCAAGTAGACTGTTTGTTGAGTGGCTGTTTGTTGACAGAACGGAATCAAAACCCATCCAAAGACCAGCTCACTAATGCAAAAGTCTTCAAACGAAAGATAAGACGGGAAAACCCACGAAACGCTGATTTGCTCTCTCCAATGGGCAAACATTTGATAGACCCAGGGACCTAGCGTCCAAAAAACGAAAAAGAACAGATCCACAGCCCAAGACAGGCTGGTGCCGTTTGTGGACATTCAATCCAGACGCGCTGTCGCTGAGCACTTTTATCTGTATGAGTCGTCGCACTTCAACTATCTTACTGTTGCTAGCGTTGGTCAGGATTTTTGGAGCCCTGCCAGCACTCACTTTGTCTTATCATGTGCCGAGCTATTAGATAAACTTTCAGCCCAGCAGCTCGTTATTTCGGAAAAGGGGATCCATGTTCACTTGATTCTAGATGTTTCATAAATACGCAAAGCACATGACACCCTGTTTTGACCTCCGTACCATTATCAACGCCCTCAAACCCTATTAACTGCTCAGAAACACTTAACTCCACTATAAAAACACGGTGCCACTCTCGGCTTCGGTACCTATCGGTAGTTTAAGTAAATGAAGTTGTTTTTTATTAAACGTGACAGTTCGCACTACTTGCCACTGTTCCTAATTCTCCTTCTTCTTTTCGCACCAGTGTCAAAGGAAACAACTTATCATTCCACCGCCCAAAAGTAAATGACAACTACCGCACCTGTGCGCTGCTCCTCGGAAACTTCTACACGCACAATCAAATGCATGGAATTACAACTTTTCGCACGTTCGATCGCAAACCGTTCGCAACCAGCGCCACCAGTTTGCCTAGATAGTTAATACAACAAAGTCCGGAAGTCAGCTGACAACGGCAGTACGTGGCAGCGCACACCTTGAGTGACGCACCAAATGGAACGTCCGGAAATCGGGTTCTTACCCGTTCGGCAGTGCGTACAAGCGAGTCGTTTTTCACCAATTTGGCCACCACGTTGAAGAAGCAACTTCTGACAGTGCACACACGCACCGGAACGCACGCACGCCCCCCGTCATTCCGCATGATGCGAATGAGACTTTGCGTACAGACGGGGTTTTTGTTGCTCAGACCACCCGAGGGTCCCGTCCGAAGATACCGAAGATATATGGGAAGCAATCTACCTAAAACGCCCTTCTCTCTCTCTCTTTCTCTCTGTCTCTCTTTTTCCACATTATAGACCCCAAAAGGTTAGTGTCTACGCAAAATTTTCCACCACCAGCGCAGATCTGACGGTCCCAGCAATAGCGCAGGAAATTGGGCTGTCATCTCGCACCCAGCCGGCAGGTATGGGCCGGAAGCCTTGCTTGCAAGTAAATTTTATGATCCAAAATACGTACTCCAACTCGCCAAATAATCAATGTCCGCAGCACCAGTGCAGCATTCTTTGCCGCAGCGCAACCTCCACAAACCTGTCCGAAACGGCGAAACTGACACCAGCAGTAAGTAGCGACTGCTGGTGTGTGTGAAGAAGTCTCGATCCGTGTGATTTCCGGTGCTCGATGAGGTGTCGGATTTAACTTTGGCAGTAGTGCGTGCACTTTATAGTTGGTGTGCGTGTAATCTCTTTTTTTTGCAAAATTGGTGCACATACGATAGGCCTTCAAATAAGAAGCATTCATTGCATGACTTTAAATTCCTAAATCAAAATTAGCAACTGTTATGTTATTTGACAACATTTGGTCCTTCGAACCCGATCCAAAACACCTTCCAAAAATGTGATTTATTGAACTATATTACTGCCAAGCTATTTAATGCCTTTTTCTCTCCAAATTCTAACGTTTTATCTGCTAGCAGAAATGTATCATTGTAATCATGTGTGGGAATGATTTCTTCACAAATCCTACCATGACACACGACTGGCAGATACGTTCCCGCATACATACAGCGAAAAGGTACAAAGCGTGAACGTTTGTCCCCATTTGGAGGGTTAGATGAAAATTTATCGTCGGACATAAATTTAAATTTGCAAAATAGAATGAAATCGTCGTGTTGCATTGGTTGGTATCTACCCTGTTTGCTGGTATCTGATGATACAATGCACGGTTTTAAATTTGCTTAAATTTGCATAGATGATGAATGGCACACCTTTGCTGGCTGAACATTGTTCTTAAATAGACACCAAAAGATAAATTCAAATTATGCTCCATATTTACGTTTGTGTTTCGTTGATATAAATGTTACCCAGTCCCAAAGGTGTGTTATGACATCGTTTGTGTAATTGAATAATGAGTGATAACATTTTCTAATGACATAATTTTACGCCCAACAACCCTAAGTACTGATAATCGATGACAAACAACGGAAAGATGACACACGACCACGCAATACCGCATCCCTACCCCGAAAGAAGGACACTTTCAATTACTCGATACACAACCCGGCCCCCAACATACCGCGAACGAAGGTCGTCTTCCCTAATTGAGCGCTCGTTTGTGCAGCGTACAAAAACAACAAACCAAGCGATCGTTACAAAAGACACCAATTATGTCACTCGACACCCTCGGAATTGCTTGCTATCCACCCACACACACACCATCACCCCGTTGGAAAGGAAGGAATACAGCAATTGTCACCGGAAGTGAAGTATCATCAACTTCACCATCACCGCCACCCCCCAAAACCTCGATTCACGGTTTAAGCGGGCTTCCTTTCGCAGCGGTAGGGAAGATAGCTATCGCGCTACAATGTAGCAACGGTGTAGTAACACCAAAGGGAAACTCTAGCCACTTTTCCGATAGCCAGAAGAGAAGCGTTGGTTGTTGTCCATCATTCGGTAAGGGTAAGTTGAATAGACAGTAGTAGGTGGAATGTACAGGAAGCAATTTTCCGCCTTTCATCGTCAGAACAAAACAGCAGATAAAAAGTTGCTCCGATCCGGGAGCTAAATAAATAAAATGTATACACACCCTCAGCAAGTGGTTGAAGATGTCAATTTTTCCTGCACGGTGAAAGGGGAAATCAATTTAACTTTTCACCTGTAATTTACGCTGGATCAGCTTGACAGGGTTTGAAGTGAGAAAATGATGAGTTTCTATGTTTAATCAATTCATTTCGTAAAAAAATCGCTTTCACTCGAATTTGTGTTCATTGAAGAGCTTTAGTACGATCAAATTTAAATGAGGAAAATGTTCGTAGAATAATGACATTTTGTGGAACAATTCGAGAATAAAGGAGAATAAAAAAAACATTAATTTTTCAGACATTCTATAAGAATACAAGTTTAATTTTAAACCCAATGAACAATATAAGTTCTCAAAATTTTGATATTAAGCTGAACATAATGAAACGAATAATTATTACAACCTTACTCCACATCGCACTTGATGAACAAACTCTACCAGCTAGACTAATTCCTTACACAATCCGGCAAACAAATCCACTCCTTTCCATCCCCAAAAACTCAATATCAAGCATCAAGCTGTGCTTCGAACTCCCAAATCCAAAACGGCATCAATGGAATCCGTTTAGAGAATTACTCCTAACTCAGCAAATCAAACGATCAAACTCGACACACCGTCCGGGATGAATTATGCCTACCAATAACAATAACCGTCAGAATAAAAGAGCACCAAATCTGTTGTGAACGCAGAAACAGGTCCCTTTTTCGCCCTCCTTAGGAAGAAAATGATGAAAAATATGCTTCTTCATCTTAGGACAAAGATCAGCTTGAGCTGGAGAACACTAAAACCCGACCCACCCACGGAACCTTTACCACCTTCCCACGGTTTGCTTTTCCTGTAGCCTCGTTTAGTTTCTGAAACCGTTGATGCCGAAAATCACGCGCCCGAATTTATGAATAATAATAAACAAATTAATTTGCTCGCAAATGTCTTTGCTCGCTCTCTTACGCCTTCTTCAGATGGTGGGAGCGTTTTGTCCTCTAGAACGCATAGCACCAGCGTGTAGAGCTTCTTCAAACCCGGACCGGGCGTGCGCCAACCGGCATGGCACAGAAATTAAGACAAATGGTGAAAACTTGAGCCTCACCTAGCACCAACTCCCCTGTGCAAAACAATGAAGAATATTCACTCTATCCTGTTCGCAACCTGGTAGCGAATTCCAGTCACGATCCTTACCCAAAGTCACCCAAACAGACAAACGACATCGTCAGGGCCAAACTTTGCTTCCTCCAATTTACCATCCGCCATCATCATCCCAACCCAACATTCGCATTCGTTCTGAATCGTTCGTTCGCACGCGTGCGGCATCATTCTTAGCGTCCTCGGCTAATTAGTGCGGAAGCGAAGGAAACCTAATCAGGTTCGCTCGGTGTAGCAGCTGCTGTAAACTACTTCACACCATCGCTGCGCTGCGATCCTCCGCTGTTTTAGTGAAAGCAAACGGTAAGCGGAACACGTTCAGCTTTTGATACTTCCAGAATGTCTCGAGCTCGAAAACGTTTATTTCCTTCACTTGTCATATCTTTATGGCCGCTCGGCACTCGCGCGGAAGGCTGAGTCGTTCGAGAATAGGGAAACCATTTCGGCCCCTTCTGCCGCCATCCGGAATAACGGTTAAACGGGACGCAAAGCCCGGGGGAAAATTATGTGTGTGAAAATCTTTTGATAATTAAAATTGATAATTATTACCCCGGGAGACGCGGGCTTTTGTTCTTTTGGGACGGGCACGGGAAAATGGAAAAGTTAATTGAATGCGGGAGTCTCGTCTCGCTTTGCCCGCTTGGGCTAAAGTTAGGCAGGTTAAGTTACGAGTCGAGTTTTGTGAGATCGGGATTTGAAAGCAGGAATCCAGAACGAATTGCAAAAATTTCCTAATTCTCTTGCGAATAAAAAATCATACACGAAGGCAAGTAATCGAAGCGTCTATATCATTTCTCCCGAAACAACAGCTGCCACTTCTTGCTCCTTTCCAGTAATTCCTTATCGTCTTCCCTGCAACGTCCAGAAAAGCAAAAGAAATTAAAACTCACTCCCGGGATCCCAAAATTGCGCTTTTACAGTGATGTATTTTTTCCCCGGCAGCAGCAAGAAGCCGAATCGTTGCCGGTGTAAGTCCGGCCAAATATCTCTTCCCATTTTCTTTCATTTTCTCATTGTGACGCGATGCGCACTTGCGCCCGACGTTTGCAGATCAATAATTCATCGAGAGTTTTCTCCAATTTCCCGACATTCTTTTCCTTGCGGGTTACGTATGGTTGATTCTCTTCCTGCGGGAAAAGTTTTCAGTAGTAGGAAAAAGACTGCACGGGAAAGTTTTTGTGGAGGAAAGTCTCTCGCTCTCTACTTTGGGAAAGTACATTAGAACAATCGATGAAAGTGTTGGTGAAACATGGGCACCATCTCTCTTTCTCTTTTTCAATCTGTTTAGCTCCGAATCCCGGCAATGGTTGGATGTTTTATTTATGCATTTAATTAGAAGATTATAGACATAAAAAGTGTGGTGCAACGGGGTGGCAACTTCTACAACTGCTATTATTCTTTTTGTTTTACAAACACAGTTTGCTACTGCATTTCAGCAGAGATTTAAACCTTTTCACTGCATTCTGTTGTAGCCCATAACCACTTACGGTCACTACTTTCTCTTGACTAGCCAATTCAGTCAACCATCAAAGCTGTCCAACGATCAAATCTATACACAGCAGGGTCCCATAATAAGCCCCTGCCTTTCATGGAAACGGCTTCAGCGCACAACTATACACAACCTATGCATTTGTCAAGAGAATTTCTCACATGAAAAATTTTCGGCAAGCCAGCCGTATGCGCGTATGCGGTGACTTCAGCATCTTAGAACGGCAATAGGATGAAAAAGACGCTCAAGTGCGTTCTCTATCCTCTCGAGCGTTTATGTACGAAAAATTGGCCGCTCGAACGTATTTCAATGGCCATGGCTATCGGTGCGAGGACGTACAAAGGAAAAGGGGTACACAATCCTTTCGTGCATCGTGGCTTGAGCTAAAGTGGGCACACTTCTCGAACTAACTGCGCAACAACTGGCCCAATCAATTGTGCCAAGTATGCCTAGTTGGCTTTGAAAATGTCCTTTTAGTAAGGAAAATGGAACCCTTTTTCATTCGTGTATCTTGCTAGGGTTATCCTTCCTTCTCATGCCCTCTTGAGGAGATCCAGGAACGACAAGATTCCATTAAAAAAATGCGATATTTATAAATATATGTGAATTTCTGTATTTCAGGACCATTTTATCATTCATATCCTGGTCACGGCACCAAACTAAAAGCATAATTATGGAAAATCCATCCTAAATCATACTCATATCAATTACACCCTCAATCGATCACCAGCTTCTGTAAGACTTCTCGCTAAATATCACTCTAAATACACCTCGATGCACGCAAAAGTACATTCATACCGTTCTCATTACTGGCGCTTCCTACTGTAATGCGTTCCCCGCAAACCACTTCAACCCTGATGAGCACCATTTTCACGCAATCTGCGCCAGCGCTCTTCCAATCTTTTGCTTAGAGTACGTCGTACGATGAAACCGCATGCATGCATTAGAAGGAACGAACCACTTTGCCACCCAAAAGGCACTATATCCATTTATCAACGCTCGGGTCGGGTTAAAACAATTTATTTTAATGATTATGATTGCTTTTTTCCTTAGAATTTTAATGAACAAACACAGCGCCAGGACGGGCGCGCTCGAAGGTGATGCACCGCCAGAAAGAAAAGCCCGACAGACGACAGACGACCCGTCCTCTTAATGATAATGTGAATGCGCTGATAATAATGATGATGATGATGGTGATGTTGATTTTAATGATGGTAATGGTGACTAAGAATTGAATACTTAAGCGTGACACGCCAACTGCACTGCTGCACTTACTTAACCCGCTGTGGGGCCGGGGGGGCCATCCTTTGCACTAACTATCGCACGACGGGGCAGAGCGTGACGATGATAATAAGAATTAAAGGAAGTGATGTACGAGAGGCATAAGGAGCGGAACGCTTCACATTCGGAAGGAAGGAAGGTCCTTGGGCCTTGTGTAGTAATTTTCCGTCATGAAGATAAGATTGAGGTTTTGCTGCGCGGGCCCCCTCCGGCACCACCTAAATGACCTACGGCTAATAATGGCAGACCAGTTGGTGCAGGATGATTTCCTCTGTCCTGTCCTCGTTTTCCTCCCGCCCTACCGATAACGATGAACACACGAACCCGTTCCCGCCCAAGAAAAGTCGAAACAATGTTCAACACGGTTGTAAAAAGGTCATAACCGTTGCTCCGCACAAGTATCATTCCGTGTCGGTGCACCCTGATGACTGCACCCCGTGCGTTACGTGCAAGGGTGGAAAATATGCATAACGAAGAATGAAGAAAAAAATCCAAACAAAAGCTCACCGCAGGAAGTGTGTGTCGTGTCTTGTCGTGCGCAAACAGCGACGCCCATCAGGCGCACAAATGCATTGCATTCTGACCAGCGCTGACCAGTGTACTAAATGTTTATTGATTTTTTGTTGTGAGTGTGTGTGTGTGTGTGTTTTAGTTCTGCACTGTCTTTAAATGCACAAAGTCCAGTCAAAGGAAATTTCCTCCACGGGCGATGTGCAAGCAGCGCTCATGGAAAAATATGATTTCCATAAGTAATTTTTGCTCCAAAGAGGCGGGACCCTTTCGTGCGGGACGTGTTCCACGAACAAGATGCATTCGGTTCGTGTATGCATGATAATGATGATGACATGCAAGCGGCCATTTTTTGTTTACCCCTTTACAGCCTGTGTCCCTCCCTCTTTGTTGCACTCTTAATCGACTACTAACTGGCGCTGCTTTCTTGTGTCGGTTTTCCTGATCAGTTTTTGTTAGCAAGAATCGATTTGTGAGTAGTAACAGCTTGTAGAAGAATTGTTCAACTCTAATATTACTATTTTCCTTTATGACTTTGTCAGCAAATGGTTAAATCTATGTTTCAATGTCACAAGCAGTGAGCTGAATTGTAATTACCTAGTAATTAAGGTAGTAAATTCCATATTTGCAGTCAAATACTTTCAGCTTGCCTAATACATATCATTTTTCTAAAAGTCGCTTTACCGCTTGTTGCAAAAACTATCGCAATTAAAATGCACAACTTTTGCCAAACTGTTGACATAAATTGTTATGAATCCAACTGGCATAAGCTCTTTCATTCATTGCAAAACTGGGAGGAAAATACAAAAGGCAGGAAAACAATTAGAAGTCCAAATTTCCTTGCTCAATCCGGTAATCACAGTTTTGAAAACTCATTTTTTAACGGCCATACAACTGCAACGCTACGGCAAATGGAACAGTATTGGAATGTGCTGGGTCATGTTTGGCTCTGCAACCAAATAGTGTTCGTAACACTTTTCGATTCATAGCAAGTGTTTCTCAAATGAGTTATTTTTGAAAATAGAATCATTACCCTGTTAAATACACAACATTCACTCCAAGCGGTTCAACTATCTATATCACTGCAGCTGCACTACACGCTTCTGTTTGGGCGTAAGTTACCTCAACCAAACGATCCGCTTCGGGTTGGAATCACTGCCAACCGCCAAAACACGTGTCTCACTGTTGCAATACCCACCACTCCTTCTCGCGCTCGTGATCACAGCAGTGCCCTCTGCAAAGGGCACATTGCGGTTTTACGATCGAAACCTAGTTCGAAACGCTAAAAATAAGCACCACCCAAACTGACACGATCATCAGCTAGCTAGGTGATGAGGTAGTACTGTACTTGCACTGCAATGGTCAAACGACTCCATCTGTGTGGATCTTTCGTCTTGCTACAAAAAATGATGACCAACATGCTCCATATCCATACCTCTTGTACATTGAACCGATTCCCACGTCTCCAACGCAATGCCATAAATTCATAAAAGATGACAATTTCCACAAAGGGGGAAAATTTTAACGCAGGCGAAATTTATTACCAATTCACTCGCCAACCGATCGCTCACGCAAACGCTGGCGATGATGCTCCCCGTTCCACTGATTTACGCTCCCAATTTTGACAGCTACGCCAACTGTCAACCTGACACTGTTGGGACCCACCGAAAATAAAAACAGGGAGACCCCCTCCTTTCAACCAAATGCGCCAAAATTCGCTCTCAGCTACCACACGCACCCCGAAAGACGCCTTAGTACCCTGTGTAGCCTCACCCTTCGCGCACATAAACTCGCTACATTTCAATATCGTGTAATCAAAGTCATAAATAAAGTTTTTATCTGCACCCGGTCATCTCTCCGGCCCTGCTCCGTGCGCCCTCTACGCCCGTGCGCCAATTAATGCTTGCGCTCCTGACAAGGAGGGCGGCAACAAGGATTTTCCAAAACCGCACCGGATCTTGCCTTTCCCCCTTCCAGCGTGTTTGTGTGTGTGTGCGTATGCTTTGCGTGTTTCAAGAAGAAGCAAATCCGTGCGCCATGCGGACACGAACTCCCGCTACCCCGGAGCAAGATTGATGTGTCCAGAAGAAACCGGGCAGGGAGGGAAAGGAGCCAGCAAAAGACAGTGGGAAACGGAAAGGATTTCTAATGTACGCAGAAGCCATAAATGAAATGGGTGGCAGTAAAAGGACATACACACACACACACATTCGCCGGCCCATGTCTTCGTGTTGTGCACGGCCACTAAATGAAGGAGGTCACAAAGGAGGGCCCTCCCGTTCGGTTTCGTGTCCAGTGTGACAGTTGACAGGACAATTCCAGGCGCTGCGGGCAGCCCGGACCCGGAGATCAGGCGGGCCCATCATCATAAAACCAACCCCCGGTCATGCACTTGCCTGGGCCCCCCTCTCCTCTGCACCCTAGCAATCGGGCTAGCCAGAAATCCCTGTCTCCACGCTTTACGAACGCGATCGTTTATTGTAATCATAAATTTTATGACACAACAGTGAAAGAGAGAGAGAGAGAGAGAGCACAAGCCGTACGATGAAACCACTTCCCGGCAGTACTTCACGTTTATGATAGGTGGTGGTCGCGCCTGAATGTCTGCTAGGGTCGCAGGACGAACCGAAAACTCCTAACGACAAATGATAAATTAAAACAATTGGTTCCTATTGGTTGTCCTTTTCGAAAAACGGATCCATGAAGGAAAGCAGGGAAGGAAGCGAGCCCCAGACAAGGTCCTGGTACTGTTTACCATAAAAAAGCGCTTAACACGGGGAGGACAAACCCGGGAGCCGTGCATCGACTGTCCACTTCGTGTCCACCCTCCTGCGGTGGAGAAGGTCGAGCCCGGAGCCATCAAAAACCTGACATCCGGCTCTTTTTTTCCTTTCCTTCCTTGTTTCGTGCCTTTATTATCTCTCATCGCTCACAGGGGACACCCCGGACAAGGACAGTACCCCCTTCGGTAGTTCCCTGTAGGGTCTAACATTTTTATTTCCACCTACCCACCCCAAAGGGGGCAAGATGTGCATGTGACGTTATACACGCCGCAGTTTATTAATGACGCTCGATGTCTTTCCCTCGGCGTTCCGTGGGAGTTGCGGCAAGGGTGACGCTAAAACGCTGAGAGTGACTGAGATACGATAAGGAGGTAGAAACTGAACCAATCCCTGTGCACCGTACCGCACGGGGACAGCGCCGGGCCATGTCGGCAATAACAGTAACTTCTAGTGGACGGATCGTGCGGTAACACGATTGGAATGGGCCTAAATGGGGCCATAAAAATTCCCGCTACTGTCCAGCTCGTCCATTCCAAAGACCAACAGTGTCTTTCCTGTGTGTCTGTGTGTCTACGTGTCTGTGTATGTGGCCAGGAGTTACTGTTCGGTCTGGGCAGCGCGGATTTGGAAGCACCTCAGACACGACGAATTCAGGACAGCGCATAGACACGCCCGAGGACCGCGCCGGTATTAACGAGTGGCGCCGCATGGGGTTTTCTTTTTATTTCTTGGGTTGGGGCGCGTCCGGCATCCCAACGTCCATTAGCTCGTTGCGAGCTAAGCAACGGTTCGATAACGATGCAGGGTAATAATTATTGCCACGGGGTTTTTCGGGCCAGTGCCAGCTAGTGTGCAGTTCGGAGTTCGCTGGAGACGTTAAGTATGCACCGCACTGTTCGCTCTTACACTACATCACTGTCACAAGATTTAGTAAAACCGCCCGGTCCTTTGGGCGGTGGTGCTCTATTCATCTGTTCAACCATTTTCTTTTGAGGGAAATTGGAAGGGAAATGCTACTATTGCTGCTTACTTTAGCACCTCATTGATCCCAAGATTTATTGACGCTTTTGTGGTCACATAAACTGGAGACTTGGCGACTACTTAGAAGGTAGAAGAAAGCATTGGGACCTTCACCATGGAACCCTTGGGGTCAGTACCTGTTTTGAAAAATATGACATAAACCCATAACTTCGTGACGATCCACACACGATACAGCCGACCCTCGCAGCAACGTCACTGCCGGAAGTTCGCTACCTTGTGCGTCTCCCTTCGTCCCGCTGTATTTCCGGTCAGGACCCCTCCGCTCCAAACCCAACGTCCAAAGAAACTCTCTCTCCCTCTGTCGTCTTCAAAAGGTTCCAGCGGTGCGCGTGTGAGTAGCTCTATGATATGATTGCATGTCATGTCCTTCAAGGACCCCATTCCCATCCCTCCGTAGGAATATTAACTTATTTCACTTGTCAATTGTTATCTCGATACGAGATCTTACTACCACCACTACCACCGCAACATGCTCGCACAACGAAACCCCCTGTGCCGATGTTCCATTAGCGCAACGCAGTGATTGCGTCTCTCTTTTCAGGGGAAAGGGGGTGGGAGGGGGTAGGTGGAGAGAGTAGTTCAGTCTTATCATATCCCTCCTGCAAGACGTTTCATAAAAACTGGACATGAAACCCAAAGACCACGGAGAGAGAGAAAGAGAATGTAATGGAGAAACAGTTGTCAGGACACTGGCGACTCCAGGGTTAAACGATTTCGCTGCTATGCGAATCGTCGTCCCTTTTCTTGTTTTCTGTGTCACATCCATTACCATCATTCGGTCGTCTGTGTCGTCGTTGCCGACGTTGCGTCGTCTGGGTCTAGGTGCCTGGGCGTCGTTGATGTGCTGGGAGGTAGAACCTAAAACACTGAAGTACCGGAGGTGATTGGTCGCTTTTCGTGCACCGCGGGGACTGTCATTTGGGACACAGAGACGTACGGAGTTTCACGCAGGAGGTAGGTTGGTAGGTAGGTTTAGTGATATGACAATGTGGACCACCGCTAGCGCTGCGGTTGCCCATTTGGCACATGCGGACATGCGACAGGACACTTCTAATCGACTGTCCGCATCCGGTGTTCGTGTGCCGTTTTGCCTCTTTTGTTTAGTTCCCCACCTTTGAAGACAGTGACCGTTGGCGTCATTGCCGAACAGTATAATGATATTGATCGGTAGGCAGCAGGCACACGGAAAGGAAATGGGAAGGAAAAGAAATTGTTCTTTTTTTTGTCGGCAAGGAAGACTTAAGGTAATGCTGGGGATACGGCAAAGACAGCCGTCTTTGTGCTGTGTGTAAATGACTTGTACTGGTTTTAGACTTTGATCTTACTATTCCTGGGTTTTTACGTCTCTTATCGTTTGGTGTGAAACTTTCAATATTACTAACGTAAAAACCAGTTGCAGCACATTATTCATCAAGCGAGTAATATTCTACTTTCCCAACAAAAAAAGAACAAACGATACAACTGCTATGTACGGCACACATCTCCGTCACTAATGCAATTATCAGCAATTGCGATAAGAAGCACCGAAGCAACGGGCGTGTACGGTTTAAGCCGCGCGGCTTCATGATGAAGCGGCTCGCGCTCCGTAACGCCAAGAGACCGATCAGCTCCCAACACTTACCTTGAGCGAATCGTCGTGCGACAGACTTGGACCGCATCCTGATATGACGCTTCTATGCTTGGTGAGGTTTTGTTTCACAGGGTTTGTTTTATGGCTCCCAGTAAATTGAGAGTCATCACGCGATATTCTACACTGGAGCAGCACAACTAGAACGTATATTTACAGAAGATCACTTAAAATCCACAAACGCACACATACAGAGCTTACAAGAGTACAGGAAGAATTCACACGCACCGATTGACTGCTGCCCACACAACCATCAACAACATCTGTTCAAAATTCACAGCTTGCTAGGATGCCAAAAAGAAAGAGCATGGGAATTTTGCTCTTTCGCCCAAGGTAAATAGAGACGGCTCGACACACGTGTTCCCGGTTTAGAAGAAGCAGCTCGTTTGAAGTTGTCTTTGGTTTTACACGCCTGAAGTGGTCATCTCCCCGCGTAATAGTGTACTGTGTACTCGGTTTTTTTCTAGAAACATGCACCAGACAGAACACCTTGCATTGGGAGTACCAGCATCACTTCAAACGCACACCACACCAACAGTTCTAGACATCGGAGCGCCTACATTCGAAAACAAACTCCAAAAATACAAACATACACTCACAGAGATGCACTTCCACTTACTAAATGGGGTGTTTTCCGACCGTCAATATGTGTTTTCCCGTTTTCCACCCACACACACACACACACACACATGCAGATGTTCAACCTCCTGTCCACTGGGATGGATCGTTCACTACTGTCCGCGCTCGAGGCCTCTCCTCTACACAAAAGTCTTCCTTTGCCGTTGTTTTGGTTTTGGTCACCCCACTGACACGCTCACTCCTCCCCTCCGCCAAACCACCCACGCGGGCTCAGGACGGACGACGTTAACACTTGTGCTGGGCGATAGTTTTCGAGGCCGCGGACGACAATCTCGGGCGCTATGTCGGGCGCTGTGTAAACCCGTTACTGCTGGGTGGCGAGTATTCGCGACGACTGATCGCCAGACTCGAATTATCCGGCCCATGGAGCGGGCCCCCGTTTGTTGTTTCTTTTTTTGCTGCTGCTGCTCCCGCTAGCTCCGGGCCTAGTGTTCATGTCGCGGTAGTTGCCGCCGCCGCCGCCCGATGAGCGTGTGCTGCGATAGAGCGTTTGTGTGTTAGTGTGGGAATGGAAGTAAACGGATTAAGAACAGACGAGACGAGGGAAGAGAGAAGAAGGAAAAAACTGCCCCACGCCCCAAGTGGATGTGACTCAAAATGTGTTTGATTTTTCAACCGTCGCCCGACCAAACCCCGTGAGGACACACTTCGAACCAGACCTCCCAGGGAGAAGGTCTTCACACACTCGAACCTACTCGATTTTCCTATCAACCCACACCGTGGCGTTTTCGCTTTTACACTCACTTCGGAAAACTTCGGAAAATTGTTGGCCTTTTTTTTAGTTTCCTTTTTTTCTCGCGATGCCCTGGTGGTGGAAAAACTATTCCGTGGTTTGCGCGCGGTGCGCTCTCTTGCTCACTCTCTCCACGAGGCGAGGCGTTCACTATTACTATTTCTCACTCTCACCGGGGGATGGTTTCTCTTGGGTTCATTCAATTCCACCTAATTAAGGGTGGCCCTTTTTGTGCTGTTCTTTTGTGTTTTTTTGTAAGGGAGCTTCTTGGGTGGGGATAGAAGACATGTTGGAATGTCGTTGGTGGAGAAAGGAGATAAAGGGGATATCTGAAAATGTGATAGTTTGTGTTGGTTGAATTTACTCTTGTGCTTTACTTGTGTTGTTTGCTTCTTTTTATAATTTATTTTCACTCTTTATTATGATTTTTAACAAGCAATACTTTTATTATAAAATTGTTCAATAAATAAAATATGATTGCAACAGTTTACTAAATTGTTAACTACTTTTCAAATTATCTTAATTAAGCTGCAACTCATAAAGGCAAACAAACACTCATTTAAGAGAAGAAGGTCCAAAAGGCAGAAATCGTCAACCGAACGAGACCTCCAGACACGCAAACAAAGGGGGAAAGCTTCCCATTCGCGACGCGTCAAATGTGCAAAGAAAACTATTTTTTACGACCCAACCTCATATATGTGTGTGTGGATGTGTGGTGCGTTTTCCCCCTCATTCCATACGGTGGCCCAGTATCGCACATGTAGTGTGTGAGCGGGTTAACACGAGCGAAGCGGAACCGAATCGACTCGACATCGACCGAGCCGTCCGAAGGCCTTGGCCGCCGACGGTGGGTTTTGTTGTTGCAGAAAACAAAACACACATAGACCACGGATGCACCATCCCTCCCCAAACGCAACTACTGCACATACACACACATACACACACACATACACACTTTTGCACTCTTTCCACTTTAGTCTGGAGCTATTTTTGGAAGCTCTCAGCTGAGAATGGGAGGTTTTCTTTACGATAATTTTGCTTGATGAAGACATTTGGAGGAGATATTATAGATTGAAAATAATGAAAAAGATACTTAAATAGATAAAAAGTACTGTAAACTTAATTTTGATTAAATATTTCATTGCATTTGCTGAAATTTCCCAGCTCCAGTTCAACCTTCAATGGAGACGCATGGTACCTGTTCATGTTAAACTACTAAAATCTTCAATATTCATCAGTACAGCTATCTCATCGCTATTTCCAATCCACTCGTAAACAAACTTATCCTTCTTCATCCCATATCATACCATTGTTGGCCTTTTTGGCTACATTTCTCAGCGCACACAAACATCTTGATTTCGCTCCAACCGCTGCACCAGCTTTGCGTCACACAACGCTTACAATTGTTCCCGGTTAATGGATGACATTCCTGCCATGCCAATCCATGCCAAGCGAACCGACAGGATAACGAATCATGTCGTGACGGGACTTCACCTTTTCAAGCACTAAACCCCTTGCCCGCTTGCCAGCCTATCAACATAATCCTGATCATCGCTTTAATGATTACTCGACTTTTTATTTGTTTTTGTTACCTTTGTGGGGGGGAAACGCAATGCCACGATGGCGCTGCTGCTGCTGCAAACAAATACGAATTGAAGGAATTTGGTCGGTGATTCAATTCACCGAAAAACCACTTAATTTGATCTTCAATCCATCCTTCAAAAGATGAAGTGAAACAGAAAGGGGGAAAAAGCGAATGAAAGCATAACTAAGCCAAACTCAAACCTTTAAAAATGGCTCCACAAACCCACGTGAAAGCATTCACGAACAGCAACGGTAACACGACGACGCCTAGCGAAGAAAGTCCTGGTATTTATTTCTTTTTTCTCTTCTTCTTCCTATAGCTCGTGTCCGCATGCCGTCCCCATAAAGCGTAATGAAAAGTTGCCCTTAAATAGCTGACGACCGTTTGCGAGTCGTGAAAATCAAGATTTCACCCACCCGTTCCGTGCCCGTGGCTTTGAGCTGACCGTTGCAAATGAGCTTTTTCATACACACACAAGCTTTCTCTGTTTTCCCCCATTCCTTCGGAAGCTCCACCATGGCGTTGTTTGTCACAAAATTTAGATTCCCGTTTGCGTTTTGTGTATCGGCGCTTTCGGTTAGCAAGGAACGGGGGCGCCCTGTGTCCTGTGTCTAGAAACACTTTCTATTTTTCACCTTTCCAAATGAGCGGAAAGCGGCGGGGGGATTCTGGAGCTCCGAAAGGCTCCTCCTGCTTCAACATAATTTGACATTTATGGCCAGCGGATTTGGTATTTGACCATTTTACTCGGTTGAAGCCAAAGGGAGATAGCCTGCTATCCTGCTTAGAAGCTTTAGTGTGTGTGTGTGTGTGTGGTATTAGCATATAGTGTGTCATAAACTAAGCATTGCCCTCAGGCGACTAATCGACCCGTGACGAGTCCACTTTAAACGAGCTGGCCACGGGGCAGAGGCACGCCAAACCCAAAAATGGTAACAAAAACCCATCTTACCGTGGAAAATGAGCTACGCTTTAATGAGCCACCCGCTTACGGGTGGCTGATTTGACCGTAGCCAGCCGCATCCAATGGGTCGTCCAGGTGAACAAACAATAAGCAGCAGCTGAATGAATGCTGAAAGAATTAAATAAACCAACAAATGTCCGCTCGAGAAATGAGCGGCATTAATGTGCTTTATGCATGAAAAAACCAATTCACTTGAATAGTCAATTTGGTCAATTCCTAGGGGGCAATGGAGCATGGGGCTGTGGCTGTGTCCATAGCATCCTCGGAAAGTATGCAATTTGTTGCGGTTTTTGGGAGGGAGTTTTTGGTCGCTGCCCGATTGAGTTCGATGAGTGATTGCGCTGAATTATTGCATGATAATTTTTCACTGTTTGATTAAGCGTTAAGGTCGGTTTTATGGTTCGGTTGCAACATTGGATGGGAAAGCAACCAGAAGATGGATGGTTTTGTATCAACTGGGAATTAATTAATTTTTGTTGATGATTTTGTTGCCAGTGAAAACAAATGACAGAGCTTGATTATTTTCTACTTAATTTACTTCTTTTCTTTAAAAAAAACACTTTTATGTTCGTATACGTACTAACTGTATTTTTATTTATTTTAAGTATAAATATTAATCAACATTTCGTTCCCCATTGTGCTTCCTTTTACGAATACAATTACCTGTCAATCCTTGTACGCGTGTCCTTAGACACCAAAAATCGACCAATTTCAGCGACGCTTTCGAACTCTCCCGCCACTCAAACCCCCTTAACCCAACCCGGATCTATATCGACCAAAGCTCCAGAACTCACCGAGCCCCGGTCGGTGTACGGTTTCTGTTTGTTCGTCATCGATTTCGATTCCTTTTGCGTTGTTTATGATTTTCTCACTTTCACCTACCACCCACCAGTGGGTGGATGGGTTGTTGTTCCACCTGGTCCGCTCGTTTTTTGCATATCGATTTCGTGTATTAGTAGCGCTAGCGGGAAGTAAACCGTCGCCAAAACCACCAGACATAGGACCAAAACAACAACAACAAAAAAACGGATGAAAATTGCACTTACCCTCCAAACCCATCCAGAGCTCACTCTCTTACCCAAAACAATCAAAGTCGGGCAAAGCAAAGCGTGTGTTTTTCCGTGGGTTTTTTTTAAGGAAAGGAAACTGAGCACTGTTATTAATTTCGACCTTGATCGATAAATGGTGCGCTGTGTCGATTATTAATAGCCTGCCGGGCGCTGTAAGGGCGGTTAACTGCGTGGAGGAGGTGAATGAATTTTTGGAATGATTTTGTTTGACCAATGTTGTAATGCTTATCACATAATTTTGGGTTTTTTTTCTCTAATTTCATCATCTATCCTTTCCGCTGTATCTCTTAAAAGATTCTCAATTTATCTCTGTTTTTTCGTTTTTTTATACACTCAAAATATAATCAATAACTGAAAAATGATAGCGTTTGCCAACAAAAAAACACACACACACACTTACACAGATACAAAAAAAAGATCGATAATACAGACAGGGTTGTGATAACACATATAACAATTTATCAGTAATACATAAACACGGATTTCCTCTCCCACTCATCCCACGGTGAGAGCAAACAACAACAGCAACATTGCGCTCATCATGGTGTGTGCTCTTTGTTTGTATCCGTACGTCAGAGAAGCGAGCCGTAGCTCCTCCTACTTTTTCTCCCGTACACACTGTGCACTATGTGCTGCGGTGGACAAAATCTAGGAACATGAGGACGATAGAAGCCTTGCATTCGTTTAGTTTTTTGTTTTGTACTTTGATTCAAATAACTTTTTGAGTTAATTAAATAGAATCAATATTGTTTCTTCCTACACTTTTCATAGAAAGCAATGTAATCAGCTTAAAAAAGATCCATTTACTGTCTGAAGTTCAAAATGCTCTTTTGATGACTTAAATGAAGTTATTAACTTTAAGTCATTAAAACAGAGCTTGAAAGTCCTTTTTACACACACTAGTCTCTTTTTGAATACTCTCTTTCACTCCTTAATTACTATATTCCTCCTTCACCATAAATAAAAACATCTTCTTAAAGCCTTCTTTCCCTCTTACGACAGCTCCCCATAGCTCCCCAAATACACTCAACCCATTCCCACCGTTTTCCATTCTATGTTGCCGACCGAGTCCCCGGTGACCACTGGGTTCGGAAAAGCCGGCCGGGGACAAGTTGCACATAAATCGATAAATTTCAAAAATCAATACTTTTACTGTACAATACACCTTCAAGCTGCCTGGAGGAGCTGTTGAAAAGCGCTCTGTGTTGGTTTGCTTTACTCGGGGTTTCCTCCCGGCCGGTTTCCTTTTTTTCCTTCTTGTTGTATTGCTGTAAAAAAACTACTCCAAAATGTCTGGCTAGAGTCAACCGTGTGTGTGTATGGGTAAGCAAGGAAATTGTGTAGAGGAATTTATGCCGGCGCTAATGCGGCCACTACCGGTTTCAGGCACAGGCAACAAGTACTTCCGCGTGAAAATAGCGAACGAGCCGCCGCCTGTACGTTGAACGGACCCCCCTCTTTTCCTGTGAAACGCAGTGGGGTAGCTGAGGGTGGTATTAAGCCAGGTGAAAGCTACAGCGGGGGTGTAGGTAGTAGGTGGCAGGTGAAAATTTAAATTCACTCACGCTCGCTTTACTTTCGCTTCGATTATCGAACAGCATGGGTGGTTGTTCAAGGGAAGATTAAGATTCGCCTAAATTGAAGGCTTGAAAGCTTACCATACCTGTTGAGTATGGTGACGTACGGGGTTTGAAACAGTATTTTTAAGGTCAAATGTATGCAAACTGCCTTTAAAACGAAGACAATAATAATAAAGAATATCTTAATAAGGGGAACCAGTTCACAAGAAGTTCAGTTAAGCGTGTCATGCTGTAAGCTTTATTCTAGGCAAACGATTTGCCTGTATGAAATATAATCTTCCCTCAAGGACAGGCCATCGCAGGTGACCTGAGTGAGCACAATAGCAATGCCTCTACCGGAAAGCAGGCTCCACGCACAAGCACAGGCATGGTCACGGACGTGTCAAAGTCGCCGGTACTCTGCCATAAAATATCACATGCTATATCGATCCCATCACATAAGACTGGGGGGCCGTCTGTTTATGCCTGACTCGTTAAGATAAGTCTACCTTACCCAAAACGGCTACTAAGCTTCCCTTCAGATGGTGGTGGGAGCCATTTTTTCCGGTAAAGGCATTTTGGGGGCAGCAGAAACCGTGCCAAATCGTGTGCCTTTTGCACTGACTTTTGCGATTGCGTGTGGCGACAAATTCCACCGAACCGAAAGGCACCGGTAGGCCGCTTTTAATAATTTGCATATCTCATGCACGTATAAAACGAAGTTTGCAATTGAACCCACGGGGGGATGGGGTAGTTGAAGAAAAGGGAAAGCTCAATTAAAGTGGAAATTTTCACGGTCCGACACACATTGTGTGTCACACGCCAGGAGCAAAACAGTAAGCATGACGTGATGAGGATTAAAGGTAAGATATAAGGTAAAGAGTGAAATATTTATTCTGTTTTTTTATTAAATTTTAATAAAACATCTTAATTATTAATTTTTAAATAATTTTTGGAAAATTTTCCAACGAAAGATACTCTTTACATCTTCTCTTGCATAATTATTTTCCAAAACAACCACTCACAAACAGCCACTATGTCAAGGTCAATGTAAAATTAAACGCTAAAATGTGCCCCCAACTCAAAACCATGCCCCTGGTGAGAAAAGGGAGAAATTGTTGTTTTGCATTTTCCTATCGGCAGGAAAGGCACGAATCTTCCCGGTCAAGGCGCATGCATTAGAGGAGTGATGGATGAAGGGTTTTAGTTCCACGTGCGTAAGAAACCGTTGGCAAACAGCGTTATCCATCAGCTGATTTTATGATTGGTGGGTAAAACAATCGCCATGAATCAGACATTCAATTCAAAGCTGTGGCAATATGAGTGTTTGTATCGAACTTAGTGACTAGTATTAGTAACTCCTCTCTGAATGCGCCTTGAAACCGTCCAATTTGAGATGCACTCAAGGCTTTCCATCCGCTTTTGAGAGATGCATTCCACCACGAATGCAGTGATCCTGCCCTCCGTGATGTGCACCTTGCGTAGTAAACAATACTAAGGGGCGCAAGCACAACAAATGAGGTAAAAGTGGAGATTATTAATAGAAGCGAATGGATGGTGAAATACCACCCAGAGAGCTTAGGAAGAAGCTGACGATAGTGTGCTATTTTAATTCTGAGCTGACGATTATTAAAATGCCCTTAAAAGAGCTGTTGTATTCTACATCTAGCATTTCTTTATGACAAGTTTGTTTGCAATTTTTATTACAAAACTATAAATAATAGCAGATTACAGCTATCAACTAAATACTCTAGATCTACCCTCGAAAAACACAAATATTAATTGCCACTTTTCATTTGCTGTAACAATAAATTATATACCCATTCCGCACCATACAGGAAGTCCATTTGTTACTCTGCCCAAGAGTTCTGATAGTGTGCACGAACCTTAGAAGAACTAATCCTGATGTTATTCAGGGTGTGAAATGAATAGTTGAACCTGAACTCCCTCTCTCTTTTTTATTAGTAGAAAGAAAGCAAAAGCCCTCTAGACCTGTTGTTGAATAGGCACAGCATAAAATGCAATGCTTATGATGATGAGAAAGGCCTGTCCAATCTTATCCACCTCAATTCAGTGAGTTCAGCCATATCCCCAGTGTCCTGTGCACGGAACTTCACCCCAAGAATCGGAACCCCGAAGGATACAGATGAGAATAGAGCTCCAGCTAACATGAATACACTCTCCAGCAAGAGAGCAGGGAAAAGTTCATTAAACAGGTGGAAAAAATGCTGCTCGGGAGAGTGAGGGAGTCTCAAAACGAATACGGATTAGATATACATTCCTGAGTGAGCTTAATTGACTTTTGGCGTAAATCATCCCACCAGGGTTGTCCCACCACCAGCACAACAGCAACGAGAAAAAAGCCCTCTTTTCTTATAAGAAAAGACAACAAACCTTTAAGAGCAACCAGAAAACGAATCCCATATAACTTTCATGAGGGGGAGGGGGAAGAAAACCCCCACTTACAGGTTGATCCACCCCTTTAATAATGCTAATGTAAACCCATCAAAGGAGCCGTGGCACCGCGAACTGAACAAAAAAACAAAAGATAAGCCATGAAATATTTCGCTATCGAATTGCGTGGCGATGAATATGGAAAGCTATTAAAATGGAAATCACCAAACACCGAAATGTGCTGTGCTACATGCACTGCACGCTGTGTGTGTGTGGTTCGAAGCAAAATGTCCGCCAAAAGTGATCGCAAATTTGGAATAAATTAAGCGCCTTTTTGACGCCAATCAGGTGAGGCAGCGGTGTGTGTGTGTGCGCAGCGTAGTAAGGTTGATGCGGTTTCCCGGGCTACACATGGCACACTGAAGCGAAATGAAACCGCGAAATCACACCCGATCTCGACCCGATAGCAAGCATGCCAATAAATGGACGCCAAGATATCGCGGGCACGGCTAATTTTGCACGGGTGCCCTTTGAATGGTAGCGATGCCGCCAAATTCCTTCCCTTTTGCTAAGCCGACCGGAAACGATCGGCTGGCTCTTGCTCTTCTAAAAATATCGCCTTCCACCTGATGGTTGAGGTTGTGTTGCTAGCCGCGATAGGTAAGAGGTTAATCATGCGGCTTATGATGTTGCGCGCCTCATGATAAATGCACGATGAATATTCATTTGGAAATGTTTTTTTTTTTTTTTTATTCAAAATCAACCCTCCCCCAACCAATACAGTTAGTAGTCAAAGAAATGGAAATAAAAATTAGCTGTTGCGTGCTGATTTTTTTTCATTTTTTGGCTTTTTACCTTCTATATAGGACTTCATTAGCGAATTTTGTGGGTCCTAAATTTTTGAGAACGAGAACATGTTTGACGTTTGAGCAAGCGATATGATAAGGATATAGCTGATTGATCAGATAAAAGTAAGCTCCAGTTGACCTTATTTTGAAGGCTAAAAAGGCTCTGAACAGATGAGTTGCTAAACTGTTAAGCTGTGACTGTAGAATAGTCTGCATTTACCTCTGATTAGTTGCACTTCTTGCACATTAAGCCGACAGACGCTCTGTAACCAAACTCGTCTGTGGCATTCAACCATGTATACCACCACATAGGTTTCAGCAGAAGCGGAACAAATAATTAGAACCCTCATAGGTTCTGCATACTCTCCCCAAGACTCTTATCGAAGCGCATGGTTGTATGCAACACGCCGAATTATCAGAAATTTCCTTCAATGAGGTTACACGTCCTCTAATAATACTTTAAAAAGGTTTAAAAATAATTCCAACTCTCGCTCTTCCCCAAAACCTCATGCTGGGCTGGCGATAAACACACTCAGCTGCACACTCTCCGGTTTCCAAACGACCGCTCAAAACTCAAGAGCAATCACATGCAACCGTTTTGCAGAGAAAAAAAGAATTGGCCGTTTATTGCTCATTTTATTTCTACGGCCATTTTTGGATGGATGTGAGTCGTTCGGGCCCTATCACCCTAACACCACGCAATTGGATAAAGAGCTCAGAGGCCACCACAATCGACAACTCTCCACGGTATGAACAGCATCCTCTCGAGTGAGTTGTTTAGTGGCTCTCATCCGCCAGTTCTAGATATATCATTGTTCCTCTAATGAACTTGCCGTTTGTGGGTTTCAACCTATTTGGGGTGGCCGGACGCGGATGGAGTTGAATCCTCGCGCGACACAGGGACAGTTTGTGGCTGAGCGAACATTCAAGTGGCTACACGTGACAATACCGTGCCTCGGTGCCTCGGATGGTGGGTGGGCAAAAGTTTATCAAACAAACTCAGCTGGTGGTGGGAGGATTTTTTAAACCACCTCCACGCAAAGGAGCGCTTCAGCAATGTTTGGAATGTGGATGCTCATTCCATTTCTTCCCTTTCGGCTCCCGGGGGGGTATTCAAAGGGGCAAAGATTAATTGCTCCGATACGTGGCGCATTTTGGGAAAGATGCAGAACAACGCCCTACTGTGATCGTAAAAAAACTGCAAAAAACAAACGCACCTAAACGGGGAATGCAAATGTGTTTGCGGTACTTTACTCTTTTCGGGGGGGAGTTTGTCATCGTAAAATCCTTCCCTGTACAACAGAGCATGGTTTGGGTCGTAAAGTTTCAAACGACCTTTCATGTTTGGATGGTCAGATAGTGCGAGTCGTCCAGTGCAAGGGAAAAAGGGTTAGTTCGTGCTTTCTTGCGAGTAGCTTCTGTTTGGAGGTGATTTGTGTTTTATCGATGATAGTGACCCCATCAAGAAATGATGGTTATCTTGGAAAGAAAGCTAAAAAAGCGGGTAATCGCCATTTTAAATTATACTTTAAGGCATTTGGGATTTTTTTTAAAGTAAAATATGCTTTCAAGATTAATTGGAATAATACCATGGCTTTCAAAATTATCTGCGTAAAAATTGAGCATGATTTTCAGCTGAGAGTGATTTTCCAACGGTCATGAATTCAAATTTTCAAACTCCAGCATCGAACGTCGCCTTGTAAACACATGGAAAACCCGATTTTCGTGAGCTCGCCAACGCTCCAAAGCAGTGCGATTTTCCCTCACTGGCGATTGTTTTTGTAAGTCGTTATGAGAGTTTTTGAGGGTTCAAGATGGCCGCACAAAAAGCTCGCGCTAGTGTGCGACTGTGCTGGTGGACAAAATTAAACGGCCAAAAAAAATGCATTCCACCATTTCTTCATCGCACCCCCCCCCCCCCCCCCTTATCCCTGCCTAAAAATTACCTACCTGTCCTCAAGTTCATTTCAAATTTGTCGAATCTTTCATTTTCCACAAGTGACAAATTCAAGGATTTTTTGTTAAATTTTGCTGTATATTATGTACAGTGGAGCCGGGCTTCTCGGGACTTGACCTCGCCCGGATTGGCGAATAATCCGTGTTTTTGAGTCAAATGATATATTTCACCACCAATTCCTTATTTATTTTTGGAAAATTGTCTTATTTTTTGATAAAAATAACCCAGTTTTTATTAACTTCATGTTTTTCCCATGAGAATATACGAAATTTTCCTTGAATTATCATGTCTTGTTATGACAATGTGCTCTTTTAAGCGCTTTTTCAAATATCCTTCTCATAATGCAATGTCACCATTGTATTGAACAGTCATTTCTCGACAGCACGGATAAAAGGTACCCGGATAAACGGCGCTCCACTGTACTTCAATTTAACTTGCAAGCACGACTCACTTTGGCACAAAAGCTCACTTTAAAAAGGACAGATAGAGAAAATGAGCGAGAAGCAGTGATTTTTTACGTCAAAAACCGTCGCCTTGCACAACGGGACAAACAACACGACGAACCCTGCAGTCACCATTTGACAGCACGCGCATGATTTGTTGACAAACAATACAGCTTCGCCCTCGAAGAAAAATCGAAACCAACAGCACACGATCAAAAATGAATCGTGGAAAAATTACGTTCGGCAAAATAAATCTTAAATCGTCTGCGCCAACATCGAGCACAAATGATAGCGCGGAGATTCCCTCAACATCTACAGGTAAATGCAACACATTTCACAGCTTTTGCTTGCCCTTTCTGTAACACCGGAATTTTAATTGCTTTCAGAAGCGACCGTGTCCGGGTTTGGTTCGTTCGGGCGCAAGGACAACGCCCAAGATGAAGCCGTGGAGCGCATCTCGGCCGAGCTGGACAACAGCAAGCTGCAGGAAGTGATGGGCATATCCGGCTTCGGTCGCAAGCAGGCCAAACAGTTCGACATCAACGAAATGATACAGAAAGCGAAACAGAACGCACCGAAAGCGGCAGTAGATGAAAAAGCCATCATAGATCCGGATGATGAAAGAAAAGGCAAGGACGATGACGATGATGATGAGGAAGAGGAAGAGGACGAAATGATTGGTCCAGTACCAACAGCTGCTGGTGGAGGAGCTACCGACAGTCGACGTAAAAAAGCCCATAAAGAGGAAGACGATTCCGACGACGATGATGATGATGATGATGAGGAAGACGATGAGTTTGATGAGGACGCACCGATAAACAAGCTGCCCCACTCGCACGAGGTAGAGATGCGGCACGGCAGCAAGGCGGTCATCGCCCTTGCCAGCGACCCATCCGGCGTCCGTCTGGCTTCCGGTTCGATGGACTACAATCTCAACTTTTGGGACTTTTCCGGCATGGATAAGTCGATGAAAAGCTTCCGTTCGATGCAGCCGTGCGAGAACCACCCGATCCGCAATCTGTCCTACTCCTTCTCGGGCGATATGATGCTGGTCGTGTCGGGCAGCTCGCAAGCGAAGGTGCTCGACCGGGACGGGTTCGAGAAGATGGAGTGCGTTAAGGGCGACCAGTACATTGCGGACATGTCGAAGACGAAGGGTCACATTGCCGGGCTGACCAGCGGCTGCTGGAGTCCGGTGCGGCGGGAGGAGTTCCTCACGAGCGGCATGGACTCGACGCTCCGCACGTGGGTGTTTGCCAAGACGAAGGAGCAGCGTGCGGTCATTAAAACGCGTGCCCAGGGCGGGCTGAAAACGATCCCCACCAGCTGTGCGTACAATCGCGATGGCACACTGATCGCGGCCGGGTGTAGCGACGGTTCGCTGCAAACCTGGGACACGCGCAAAATGTTCGTGCACACGACGCACTGCATCCGGGGCGCGCACGCCAAGGGAGCGGACATCTCGTCCGTACTGTTTTCCTACTCCGGCTTCCAGCTCGCTTCCCGCTCGATGGACGAAACGCTGAAGCTGTGGGATATGCGTGCGTTCAAGAAGCCGCTGCACGTGTTCGGCGGGTTGTTCAGCCGGTACGATACGACCGACTGCTGCTACAGCCCGGACGATACGATGATCCTGACCGGAGAGTCGCTGCCGAAGGGTACGCAGCAGGCCAACCTGTACGTGTACGATACGAAAACGTTCGGGCTGGTGACGAAGCTGCCGATTACCGATTCGCACGTGATCCGCACGCTGTGGCATCCGAAGCTGAACCAGATCTTTGTCGGCTGCGGCAATGGCATCATACGGGGGCTGTACGACGAGAAGCGCAGCATGCGCGGTGCCAAGCTGTGCGTGGTGCGCACGCACCGCAGGAAGAAGGAGTCGGAAATTCAGGGCACGACACAGATCATTACCCCGCACGCGCTGCCCATGTTCCGGCAGGAGAAGACGCGCTCGGTGCGCAAGAAGCTGGAGAAGGACCGGCTCGATCCGGTCAAGTCGAAGCGGCCCGATCTGCCCATCACCAGCGGGCAGGGTGGGCGTGTGGCCAGCTCCGGCGGCACGCTGTCGTCGTACGTCATCCGCAACCTGGGGCTGAGCAAGCGGGTGGAGGATGATCAGGATCCGCGCGAAGCGATCCTGAAGTACGCAAAAGAGGCGGCCGAAAACCCGTACTGGATTGCGCCCGCGTACGCCAAAACGCAACCGAAACCGATCTTCAACAGCGAAGATGAACCCGACGCAAAAAAGACGAAAACGGAGTAGAGATTTACCGCTAAATACATACATTCTGACATACATTAATCCTATATTTGAACAAGCAGTCGTAATTGTAGGGGGGGTGGGATTGCAGCGTTGGACAGGGTTAAAATATGCCATCCTGCAGCCGGAAACAGTCCGATACGATCTTCCACTTATCGCCCTGGGCGGTGATCATGAACGTTTGCTGGAATGGTTTGGTCGGGTTCTCCTGAAACCGCACCGTGCCGGACACTTGCATCACGAACGTTAGCTGCGATGAGACGGCATCATCGACGATCGGCTGCGCATCGAGCGTGGTAATGGTGTGCTCCGAGCGGGGCAACTCGTGGAAGTACTTCTGTATCTCATCCTTCCCTTTCGCCCCGTTGCCGTTCCACACGAGCAGTCCCGTGTCCATGTACAGTCGGGACATGTGCTGAAATGGAAAATGAAAATGGGTCCATTAAACAAGGGTCATCCAGAGGAAGAATTAAGGAGCTGTTTACCTGTCGCTTTTTGTCTACATGGTCGTAGTAGAGCTTCACGAACGCTTCCGCCGTGGTGCAAACGGTGTCGATTTTCGTCCGCATGTCCTGCAAGAGAGGGAAGGGCGAGACGCTAAAGTAATTCAATTTCTTTGTGCTGCTTGCACTGCGTAAGGTTTACCTTATCAATTGATGCAGAAGCCATTACGAAAGATGTGAAAATTCCAACCGAAAGTAAGGAAAATTGAAGAAACGTGAAAGGAACGGTACCGGCTTGCACGAGATTTGTATTGTTTACGTTTTGTGTTATTTGACGTTTGCACAGTGGGAGTTGAATCAGGACAACGGCTTTACGGTTATTCCTCTTGCATATTTACATCATGTAATAAAAGCATTTAAGTGTTTTTTTTTTTCATAAAAAAAAGTATTTCTAAACATCCAACATAAATATAAACATTAAAACATTACTCGTTTACACAGAGATTCGTTAACGTACCTACTGTTTGGCCGTTAGACATTCCCAGGTGTGCGCTGCTTGGAATGCGTCTGTTAACCTGTCAAACAATTGCGAAGCAGGCGCGAATAGTTGTTTACCTCGGATCATTCAATAAATTACAACACACTTTGTACGTTTCGTGCATAATTTCGCCGCTCGAATCTTTAAAACATTATCGTGCCTTTTTATTGCAAAGAAAAATGGACGTCTTGGCGACGTGTCGACTGTGCCTCGAACCGTACGCACCCGTAAATGGCAGTTTCTGTCTGAGCAACGACTCCTTTCAAGCGGCGATACAGCGTGTATTCTCCTTCGAGGTGAGAACTGCACCGATATTTATTGTTACCAGTACCTAATCTCTTAATTATACTGCCTTTTTTTTCGTCGGCAGCTTAAACCGGAACAAAGCCTGCCCGAATATGCATGTGGCATGTGCTCGATCAAAGTATGGGAGTTCTTCTCCTTCAGCAAGTTGGTAGAGGAGAACCAACAAAAACTGCTGTGTTTGGTGCAGGCGAATGTGGAAGAGTGCAACACCCTAATGGAGGACAAAAAGAACGTTATTATTATTGTGGATGACACCGATAATGTTGCGGCGGCGAATAGCGCGCCCCCAAACGCTGCCATTGATGACGGGCCGCAGACCGAGGTCAGTGCTAGTGGTACTGGCACGCCCAGGTTGGAAGATGGTACAACAGTGGAAAGAGTGGCTTCGAAAACAGTTGGGACGATTGATGGCATTGAGCTTGATGAGCATATCCTGCAAGAGCTGGAAAATGAAGACACCGAAAATACTAGACCGCGTGACGTCAACAAGAACTTGGACAAGCCTCGTAAAACCGCAAAAATACTATTACGATCTATTTATATGAAAAACAAACTCAAATCTCTATCTTGCGGTCGGTGTAAGCAATCATTTGCCCAAAAGAGTCAGCTAGCTAGCCACAGTTGCAGCTCGCCTCGCTCTAAAATACGATCCGTTGAGCAGGCGAACGGCGGCATGGCGCAAAGTACCGGCGATCGGAAGCAGTCTAACACGGAAACTCATAAGCTAAGCGATGCAGAAGAAGCTTCGGACAATGATCTCCACGTTCTCGCATTATGTAGAGCAATGCTCGATACTACTGACTCAAGCCTGAGATCGAATGAGGAAGAAGAAGCATCCAATCTGCCACCGGCCGATGGAGCGTCCTTCCCATGCGATCAATGCGAACGTACCTTTCCCACCAAAAAGCAGCGTACCAAGCACCAGTACCATCACAAAACGACAGAATGTCCGATCTGTGGGAAAGAGATAAAGCGCAAGTACCTGAAATCACACGTTGCCGCTCACGAGGGCGCATTTCGCTGTGAGATTTGCATGACCAGCTACTCAAGGATGCACGAACTGCGCCGGCATAAGGCGGCGAAACATTTTATCCATGACACGTTTGCGTGTGCGGAGTGTAACCGCAGCTTTCCGAATGGGAAGATGCTGATCGCACACCGACAGAAGATGCACCGAACAAAGTGCACGCTCTGCGATCAAATGATAGGAGTCGCAAAGATGAAGCAGCACATTGCTTGGCACGAAGCGATGGAACCCGAAGGGAGCAAAAAACGTCCGGAGACACAGGACGGTCGGTTCCGGTGTGACAAGTGCAAGCAAACGTTCACCTCCAAGAAAACGCTGAGAGGGCACCTCAAGAAGGCTATACCTTGCCAGTGTCCCATCTGCAAGAAAGTGTTAAATCCCCGAAAGGCAAAACAACATCTAGAGGCCCACAACGGTCCGTACCAGTGTGAAAAGTGCGACAAATCGTTCGTCAATGAGCGAGGTTTAAGAAGGCACACCGCAAAGGCTTTACCGTGCAGGTGTCCCACCTGCAAGGAGGTGCTAAGCCCTGGCAAGGCCAAAAAGCATCTGAATGCACACAAAGAGTCGTTGCGGTGTGAACAGTGCGGTAAAACGTTTACCACCAAATCGAACTACAAGAGACACTGCGAGAAGATTTGCAAGGGGAGAGAAGCCGGAGATGCTACTCCAAGAGTGCCTCGGTTCCGGTGTAAGACGTGTGGCAAATCGTTTGCAAATGAGGTGCTTTTACAGAGTCACAGGGATCGTAGTACACCTTGCAAGTGTCCCATCTGCAAGGTATTGCTAAGACCCAAGAGGGCAATAGCCCATCTGGCATCACACAAACGTGCATTCCGGTGTGACAAGTGTGGGAAAGCGTTCCACAACCGATACAACTGGCAGCAGCATGTTCAAAGAGATGTGCCCTGCAAGTCTCAATCCAAGGATTACGCGTTGAAGGTTAAAGTTGAAGTGCAGGAAATGTAACCTTTATCAATATTGTACTAAATTTTAAGTATGTTTGTACATGTTAAGAAACATAAACTAGCCAAACTTTTTACAGAAAATGCTTTCGATGTTCTTTTAGTTAAGATGACTAGAGGTGTATTGCAATACATACAAAAAAAAACATTTATCGTGCCAGACCGTAAGCAAAACGAATGAGAGGGTGCGAGTATTTAGGAGGCACTGTGTTGGTTAACGGAAATTTCGAAATTTAATAAACATTTGACAGTTCGTGCTGTTGGACGGTTTTTTAGCTTTTTCTTCCACGGGCAGTTGAACCGATGTTTGTGTCTACACTTACAATTTTTTATAACGATTAAAACCATATTTTTAGACGTAATATAAACAATTAAGAAAGAAATTTAAGCATTGATTCGGTTACGCGTTCTTACAGTTTGGCCGTTAAGCACTCCCAGTGTGCGCTATTTGGACAACGAACTGAAATGTCAAACGCAATTTAAAACAGGCTCATCCGCACTTGTCTACTTGACTAAATAACCAAGAATTTTCATGTTTTAGCATGTTTTGGCTTGCAATGTTTTAGTTCACTTAATAATGGAAAGCATGGCAACATGTCGACTCTGCCTCGAGCAGTATTCTGCCAAAAATAGCAGCTTTTGCATACTGAATGAAGCATTTCAAGCAGCATTACAGCGGGTATTTCCGTTCGAGGTGAGATTACAACGATGTTTACTGTTACCCGGTTACAGAAGCCCTAACCAAATTCCTTTTCTTGTAGGTTCACCCAGAACCTAATTTGCCGGATTATGCGTGCGGCGTGTGTTCGGGGAAGATTTTTAACTTCCACTCCTACGTCGGCTCAGTGGAGGAGAACCAACGTAAACTGCGTGAAGGGTTTCTGATGCTTGCGAACGGTTCAGAAAGTGATTGCACCACCGAAAACGACCTAACAACTCGATCTGACTGTGTGCGGATTAAGGAAAGCTCACCCCCACTCGCGAATGACGGGCGGCTGGACGAGGTTAGCGTTGGTGGTGCATGTGTGTCCAAGCTAGAAGATGACACAGGGGAGAAAGAAATGGCTACTAAGGTAGTTGGGTTCATCGATGACATTAAGGTTGAAGAATACATTATACAAGAACTGATACCCGAGGAAATCCCTAATATAAGGAATTGTGAAGAAGAATCGGTCGAACCTTGTGAAGCTGCGAAAGATATCGTCCCGGTTCGGTCCGTTTCCGAGCACAATGATGACGCAGGGAACGATGCACAAAACGTGGCAAGCTACACTTGCAGTTGGTGTAAGCGAACGTTTGCCAAAAACAGTCACATTTGTATCTCGTACGATTATAGCGCTAAGAAAAAGTTGCACAATTATAGCTCTCGAACCCTTGTACAACCGAATGGTAACATGGGACACAAAGACACTCCAAATGCTAGCGATCGGAGGGAGTGTGAAGCTCTTTGGTCAAATGTTGCTGAAGAAGCTTCCGAAACCGGTTCCCGATCTCCCGAACTACGCGGACCAATGCTCGATAGTGACGCAAGCATGAGATCCCGCAAAGCAGCGGCCAACGAAACGTCCTTTCCGTGCGATCAATGCGAACGTACTTTCGCCAGCAAAAAGCAGCGAAATGACCATCGGTACCATCACACCCAGACACAGTGTCCGATCTGTGCGAAACAGATCAAACGCAAATACTTGGCTTCGCACGTTGCCGCTCACGAGGGTGCATTTTGCTGTGAGATTTGCATGCGCACCTACTCTACGCGCAATCATCTGCGCAGGCATAATGCTGTGAAACATTACATCCGCACCACATTTCCATGCGCGTTGTGCAAGTGCAGCTTTCCCAATGCAAGTGCGCTGATCATACACCGGCAGAAGATGCACCGAATACAGAAGTGTTCGGGGTGCAATAAAATGATAGGACCAGCTAAGATGAAGGACTATCTAGCTGCGCACGAAGGTGCGCACCGGTGTGGCATGTGCGGTAGAACGTTTGCCTCTAAAAAAGGTTTGAAGAGGCACACCCAAAAAGCTATACCTTGCAGTTGCCCTATCTGCAAGCAAGTGCTAAGTCCCGGGAAGGCAAAAAAACATCTGAATGCACACAAAGAGCCGGTGCTGCGGTGTGAAACGTGCGGTAAAGTGCGGTTTACAGCCAAAGAAAGGTTGAAACTGCACATCCAGAAAGCGGTACATTGCAAGGATATGGATGGAAATGAAGGTCCTACTGGCAAGAAAGGGCTGGCACTTGAAGCGACAACAACAGATGCACACGTGGCCTCGTTCCGGTGCGAAACGTGCGGTAAAACGTTTAGCAAAGCGCAAGGTTTAAAGACGCACACCGAAAACGCTACACCGTGCAAGTGTCCCATCTGCAAGAAAGTGCTCAGCTCGAAAAAGGCCAAAGAACATATGGAAGCACACAATGGAGCGTTCCGGTGCTCGAAATGCGGTAAAACGTTCGCCAGCAAATGCAGCTGGGTGAACCATAGTCAACGAGTTAATGCTTGTAAACCTCAATCAAAGGACTGCGCGAATAATGTAGGTGCGATTTTGCAATAAAAAATATAATTTATCTGAAATGGTGTACATGTACAGAAAATAAAATAATAATAAAAGTTCAATCAAAATAACGGTTTTTGTGCACGTCCCCGACCGAAACGAAAATAAACAGCGTTTGAAAATGCGTGCCCCACCGTACCTGTCAAAGCTGTCACTCGCAAGCGCGTTTACAGCCGCCCGCCCTGGTTGAGCGCTTGACAATCGACGCCATTTTCCGATTTGCCATTTTTATAAACAAAGTGCTTGTGGACGGATGCCGTGTCGCCGAGTCGTCGTGCGTGTTATTTCACCCTACTGACGACCATGTTCAACGCCGAAGTCTGGAAGCTGTGGGAAAGAAGCGGAAAAACCGAGTTGTAAATATCCCCCGTTTTTCTCCAAGCCCGTCCCGTATCGCTTGTGCATCTGCTCGTGTGTCGGTGGAACCATTGCCACTGCAAAAAGATAGGCCCTCACTCTCCGCATGTGTGTGTGTGTATGTGCGCCATGTGAAAACGTCAAAGTGACGAAATTCGCTTGCCTCCTCCGGATGGTGCGGAATTTCTAAAACCGGCAAAATGAATGGCTTCCCCTCCACGGCCCTTTTGCAAAGGGTTCAGGACAAGCGGAACGCAAAAATGCTCACGTCTCACCGACCGGGCGCACTAGATAGCTGCTGGATGCGGTCCTTCCCTTCAGCACCATCAAACCACCCTACCCACCCACCAGTAGCCCCCCGCCTGTCTCTGCTCCCTAAACCACTGCCCATTCACTAACACAGTGCGTATTACTATGTTCTCTTCGTGTTGTTTTGTTTATGTGACCGTTCCTGTGTTCCCGATGGACGGCGCCATCCATCCAGCTTGAAACACTGCAAGGGACTTCTGAAGGACGAACAGCAGAGTCCACTGTTTGGGAAGGGCGAGCGCAAGAATGGCATCTCCCGAGCAATCTACGAGCTCGTCTCGCGGGGCATCCACGGGCAGGTGAAGAAGGAGAGCGTGCTGCAGATGCTCGGAGAGCTGGTGGTAAGTAACACGCGGCCGGCCCCACACTGTAGCCTTGATTCACGCAGCTGCTTTCCACTTCCAGAGCCTACACAGTGACGTGCCGTCGATACTGTTGGACGTGTTCGGGATATTCGACGCGGAAACGGCAACCGCGGGCTCGGGCGACGGTGCGCCGCCGAGCGAGGAGCGGACCAATTTTTGCTACATCGCCAAGGAATCGGAACGGTTCGTGTCGGAGAAGCTGCTCAAGGAGCGGCTCGAGATCGACACGCTGCAGGATGTGGGCACAATCAAGAATCGTAGCTTTTACACACGGTTTATCAAAGTGAAAACGAAGCTCTAGTAAGTCCTTTACGCGTCCAAACCCCATCCCGTAGGCTGTAATTTGTGTAATGTCTTGGTTTTATTTTCGGTTTTCCAGCTACAAACAGCGCCGGTTTAATCTGTTTCGCGAGGAAAGCGAAGGGTACGCCAAGCTGATGACGGAGCTGAACCAGGAGTTCAATCAGGAAACGATGACGGTACAGAACGTGCTGGAAATCATCAAATCCCTCATCGGCTGCTTCAATCTCGATCCGAACCGCGTGCTCGACATCATACTGGAGTCGTTCGAGGCGCGGCCCGAGCAGGATCGCATCTTTATTCCACTGCTGCAGGCGTACATCAACGACGGTAACATCATCTGCGAGGTGCTCGGGTACAAGTATCGATACTTTGCGGACGCGCAGACGCCGGGGTCACTGTTTAAGGTCACCGCACTGCTGCTCCAGCACGGTGTCATCAAGCTGGACGATATTTACGCTTGGGTAGGTCATTGGTTGTTTGCTTGCAAAATGGTTCCTCCCATGTTAATGTCCCCGTTTTGCAGTTAAATCCACCGGACAAATCGATCGTGGCGGACTGGGAGGCGGAAATCGCGCAGGCGAAGGAGTACGTGCGCAAGCTGAACGTTATCCTCACGAACAAGGACAAGGAGCCGGAGCAGGAGCCCGAGTTCGAGACGGCGCCGGAAAAGTACGCCCTCAACCAGAAGTGGGGCCTGTGCGAGGCGCTGCTTACGATCGGCGACTGGAACACGGCCCAGCAGCTGATCCGCAAGCTGCCGGACCAGTCGGTCATGGTGCACGAGCCGATCGCGCGGGCCCTCTGCCGGCTGCTGCACATGATCATCGAGCCGGTGTACCGGCTCAAGTGTGCGCTGCCGGCCAACATCAAGGGGCGCGCCATCTCGATGTACGGCGTGCTGAACAAACTGGCCCCACCGCCGGTCACCTCGCTGACCAAGCTGCGGCTGCACGCGTTCCCGATGTTTGTTGCGCTCGGCCCTTCGCTGCACTACGATTCCGTGCTGCTGTACAAACTGTTGCGCCTGATGCGCGTCATACTGACCGATATGAATGTGGATCCGCTGAATCCACCCAGCCCGGGAGCGGGGAGTACGCTGACGGAGCACGAGCAGCTGTACTACGACATCCTGTCGCTGTTGGATGCGGCCGTGCTGCCGTCGCTCGCGTACATGGACTGCAACTGCTGCGTGGCGGAGGAGATTTGGTCGATCGTGAAGCTGTACCCGTACCAGTATCGGTACAGCTTGTACGCGCGCTGGAAGAACGATACGTTTCAGCTGCAGCCGCAGCTGATACACCGGCGCGGCACGGCGCAGAAGCAGATCAAAGCGCTGATGAAGCGGGTCAGCAAGGAGAACAGCAAACCGGTGGGCAGGCTGATCGGCAAGCTGAGCCACTGTTCGCCGGGCTTTCTGTTTGAATATGTAAGTGGGGTGATGGGGCTTTTGCTCCCCTAACTACTACTAACTGCTAACGTTATTCGTCTCTGTCTCGTAGATTCTACTGCAAATACAGATCTATGACAATCTGATTGCGCCGGTCGTGGATTCGCTCAAGTATCTCACCTCGCTCTCGTACGACGTGCTCGGGTACTGTCTGATCGAGGCGCTCGAGCAGGTCGACCGGAATCCGATGCAGAACGATGGCACCAGCATCTCGCTGTGGCTGCAAAGCTTGGCCAACTTCTGCGGTGCGATCTACAAGAAGTACAACATCGAGCTGAGCGGGCTGCTGCAGTACGTGGCGAACCAGCTCAAGTCCCACAAAAGCCTGGACCTGCTCATCCTGAAGGAGGTGGTACAGAAGATGGCCGGCATCGAGGCGGCGGAAGAGATGACGAACGAGCAGCTGCAGGCCATGTGCGGCGGGGAGCTGTTGCGCGGCGAGGCCGGCTACTTTAGCCAGGTGCGCAACACGAAAAAGTCGTCGCAGCGGCTGAAGGAGGCGCTGGCGAGCAACGATCTGGCGGTGGCGCTGTGTTTGCTGATTGCGCAGCAAAAGCACTGCGTGATTTACCGCGAGACGGCCCAGAGCCATCTGAAGCTGGTGGGCAAGCTGTACGACCAGTGCCAGGACACGCTGGTACAGTTTGGGACGTTTCTCGGGTCGACCTACTCGGTGGAGGAGTACGTGGAGCGGTTACCGACCATACACAACATGCTGCAGAAGTATCACATACACTCGGATGTGGCGTTTTTCCTCGCGCGTCCCATGTTTTCGCACGCAATCAATGTAAGGCGTGTCACCAACACCACGTTGCCTCAAATCGTTATGAAAATGTCGCTTTGTTCCTCTTTCTTTGTAGCAAAAGTACGACCAGCTGCGTAAGGCGGAACCGAACGGGAAGAAGCTTTCCACCTCGCAAAAGATGGCCAAATACCTCGAGGCAACGGCCCACGTGATGAATCCGGTAATCGAGTCGGTGCGACCGCTGCATCCGCCCAAAATTTGGGAAGACATCAGTCCCCAGTTCCTGGTCAGCTTCTGGTCGCTGTCGATGTACGATCTGCAGGTACCGATGGAGAGCTATCAGCGGGAAATTAGCAAGCTGAAGCAACTCTCGATGGCGGTGATGGAGTCGAAGGAGCAGAACGCTTCAAAGAACAAGAAGGAGCAGGAACGGTACGTGGCGCTGATGGACAAGCTGCAGGACGAGCGGAAGAAGCAGCAGGAGCACGTGGACAAGATCATGCACCGGCTGACGAACGAGAAGGACTACTGGTTCCTGTCGCGGTCGGCCAAATCGGCCAAAAACGAAACCATCACACAGTTCTTGCAGCTGTGTTTGTTTCCGCGCTGCACGTTCACTGCGCTGGATGCGATCTACTGTGCAAAGTTTGTGCACACCATCCACAATCTAAAGACGGCCAACTTTTCCACGCTGCTCTGTTACGATCGGGTATGTGTGTTTGATTGTGGAAGGTGAAGCTGTAGAAACACTGGATGGTTACACTTATCCATTTTAATGTCTCTTTTTGCACAGATATTCTGCGATATTACCTACTCCGTCACTTCCTGCACCGAGAACGAGGCCACCCGGTACGGACGGTTCCTGTGCGCGATGCTCGAGACGGTGATGCGCTGGCACTCGGACGAGGCGACGTTCAACAAGGAGTGCGCCAACTATCCCGGCTTCGTGACCAAGTTCCGCGTCAGCAATCAGTACTCGGAAGCGATCGATCACGTGAACTACGAGAACTATCGGCACGTGTGCCACAAGTGGCACTACAAGATCACGAAGGCGATGGTGTTCTGTCTGGACTCGAAGGACTACATGCAGATCCGCAACTCGCTCATCATACTGATGCGCATACTGCCCCACTTCCCCGTGCTGACCAAGCTGTCCCAGATCCTGGAGAAGAAAGTGGAGAAGGTACGCGAGGAGGAGAAGAACCAGCGGCAGGATCTGTTCGTACTGGCATCGAGCTACATCGGGCAGCTGAAGGCAAAGGCGAGCCAGATGATGCTGGAATCCGATTTCCATCAGGTGCCGGAGAAGACGTTTAAATCGGCAGCGGCCACTACAGCGACAGCAACGGTCGCGAGCGATCAGCAGCAGCAGCAGCAGGGAGCAAAGGCGTCAGTTAATGGTAGCGATGTGAAAGGTAGGCATTTTTTTTTTTGTAGAGAGCGAGTTATTGGGCTAAGAATCGAGTAATAAATCAAAATATTTTCTTTCTAGCAGGACAAAGTACAAGGCAAACCAGTGGAACAGGAGGCGGAGGAGGAGGAGGAGGCTCGAGCAATTCAGGATCATCGATCGGGAACGGTACCACGGGTGGAAATGCGGTCTCATCCTCATCGTCCGGCTCGGTGGGCTCAAACGCGAACGGTAGCCTCGGTGCGGGAAGCGAGCGCGGAGCAGACGCGATAAAGAAGGAACCATCATCATCGTCCGGTTCGCGCGACACTGCCAGCTCCTCGTCAACGAACCGGGAGTCGTCCGTTTCGACGTCGCGCGAAAAATCCTCCAAAGAGATCAAGCGCGAGGAGCGTGCGCGGGAGAAGGAACGGGAGCGGGAGGAAGCGGCAGCTGCCGCCGCAGCACTCGCGTCGGATCGTAAGCGGGAGAAGGAAAAGCGGCGCGATAAGCGAGGTATGTAAAGGGTAGAAGAGTGAGAGTGTGAGAGAGGATGAGAGAATGTGAGAGAGGATGAGAGAGGATGGGAGAGGATGAAAGAGTGTGAGAGAGGGTGAGAGAGGGTGAGAGAGTGAGTGAGAGTGAGAATGAGAGAGTGAGAGAGAGTGAGAGAGAGTGAGAGAGAGACTAAGAGAGAGAGAGAGAGAGAGTGAGAGAGAGAGAGAGTGAGAGAGAGAGAGTGTGAGAGAGGATGAGAGAGTGTGAGAGAAGAGTTCATGATAATCTTCCCATTTCGCAGACCATTACGAGCACGAGCGTGAATCGAGGGCCAGCACACGGGACCTACCGCCAAGGGATCGCAGCGAACGGGACCTGAGCTCGGTGTCCAATTCCAGCAACGAACAGCAGCACAGCAGCAGCACCCGACGCCCACCGGAGCACGATAGAGGTACGTTTAGTGCGGTGAAACATAACTACCAACTGTTCCTTTTCTCATATGCCCTTTCTCATCTTCCACCATTTCCAGAGATGAAACGCCGCAAGCTAGAAGGCTCTAGCTCCTCGAAGGTTAGTATACTGGAGGCGTGGCACGGTCGGTAATAAGGACCGTCCGGATGGTGTCTCTTCGCAAACTCGAAAGGTTGGCAAACAAGGATGGCCCAACATGTCCAGGCGCTTCTGGAAAGCAGAAGAATGTCAACGCAACCGATGGTGGGACATTCTTCCGTTAGAGGGTCGCTGTTTTGATTGGTGTAGTATTGATGGTGTCGTGCAATAGTCGAGCAAGGAACAAATGAATTGTTAAAATACGGAACACGGCACTAAGAGAGAGGGGTTTTTTGATGTGCGGTTGATCGTTGCGGGGATTTGTCATACTTCGTAAGGCCACGCGCTGTTTTGGGATCAACACTTGTCGAATACCGCTCCCATCAAGGGCATTGCGCCGAGATGGAGGAAGAGTCACTGCTAAGCACCCCAAAGGATGGTCGTTTGCGTTTCCCGTGTTGAGGTTTTTTGGAAATGAAAAGGCTGCTGGTGATCGAGAATCGAGCAAGATGTCTTCTACACAGCGACCGACACACCCTGCCCGACGAGTAAATCAAAATGCAACACAGGGACAATCGCGACTGCGTGGGGTTTCTGTTGAAGACAATCAAGAAACAAGAACTAGCTCTTGTGTTCGACCGGGTTTTTTGGTACCACCAGACACCGCAGTGACCAAAGTGAGATAGAAAAGTGCAACAGGTCGTTGTGTAAACTGGTTACAACAAAAATCATGCCAACGGAAAACAGAGGTATGTATAGTGTGTGCAGGACACTTCATCAAAACAATTATACTTTCATCTTTGCCGGGATATCCTAGGAAAGGATTGAGTTGAACAACGGTTGAAGTTCAACGGGAGGGAGAACGATCGTTTTTTAAATGCAATAGTTTTCAGTTCTAAAAATTTGGCTTTTAATAACGGTGGACACGCTAATACTCTCCTAATCGGGCCCGGCTATCGGATACCTTAACTCCCACTGACACTCCCACTGTCCTTCTCACTACACGTGACACGTGGGAACAGGGCGGTTTTAAAAAAAACCGGTCAATCCCAGAGCGCTTGAATCCCTTTTGCTCTACTGATCAGTTGCGAACGAGACGAAACATCAAGACGGGAGAAGTATTTGCGGTGGGATAAGTGTGCTTGCAAGGATTTCATTATTAATCGCCCCTTCTTGTCCTATCTCTCTACCACTCACCCAGAGCAAGCACAATGAGGGTGCCAGCTCCAGCAGCTCCAATCAGCAGCTACTGTCCGAGTCGAAGAAGGAGCGCAGCAGCAAAACGAAGGACAAGCGCGACAAGACTGACGAGGAGAAGGAACTGCGCAAGGAGCGCAAGCTGGGCCGAAAGCGGGTACATATCATATTACTATCCAATTGTGGTACACGCCTCCGTCCATCAGTTTGACGCTAATTAATTTGAACTTCCTCTATTGACTTTCCAGCAGGATCGCAATTCCGAGGATACGCTGCTGGCGGACAAACGGCTCCGCCGGGAGGAGGAAAAATCGAGCAGCAAGCTGCTCTCCCACCAGAACGGTGACAACGATCGCGATCTGCGGCACCTATCGCCGATATCGTCCTCGCACCGGGAAAAGCACCACCATCATCATCTCGGCATGGCTCCGTGTTCGCCCTCCTATAATCCATCGTCGCCATCAAACTGTCGTTCGCCCGCCTATCATCCATCGTCGCCACCCTACTGTGCCGACGATTATCGCGAACGGTCACACGATCGCGGGCTGGATCGGGGCGAGAAGCAGTACTTTACGAAGACTTCCCGTACCCGCTCGGGCCATTAAGAGAATTAGAGACAAAGGTAAAGAGAGAGAGAGAGAGAGAGAAAGAGAGAGAGAGAGAGAAAGAGAGAGAGAGAGAGAGAGAGAGAGAGAGAGAGTTGTTAGTTGATTGTAAAAACAAACTCCACAGCGAGTAAAATGAGGAAAATAACTATTTTTAAAGAATAGAAAACATAATAGCGATCACACACGGACACACACACATACACAAATAGACGTAATCAGATACACACAGGTACACGGTAATGAGTCCTTTACAGTGGACCCTATTTTGGGATCTCTTCTTCAGCTCTTGTTCTGTGTTGTGTGGTTGTGGCTGTAGGTTTAGTACATTGTATTACAAAGGACACACAATTTCCCTTTATTTCCCTTTCCTCCCCTTTTTGCTCTTGATTTTTTGCTGAAGCATTTTGTTGATTTTGATGCCACGATCCGACACGACAGGAATTACACGTTCCGATTTACAGCCGGGACAAGATTTACAACCTATACAGTTCAGCTACAGTGTTCATGTGCATTCGGATGTTTAGGAGAGCGTGGGTAGTGCTCAGTTAGGTTAAGCCAGATAGCTACTAGATAGCGCAAAAATTACACCGATTATGAAGAGAAAAAGAGAGAGAGAGAGGGGAATAAACTCAAACCTCTCTACGTATTTGAATTGATCCTCAGCCGTGCTTTTAATTATTGGTCGATCGCCACGTGCTGTATAAGCGCGTGTGTAATCTGTTCAGGGAAGAACTATTACCAGTCTTTACCTCCTGAGTTGTGTAAACTTTAGCAACTCCAGTTTGTTACGAATACACACATACACTACACACCAACACAGAGAGAAGTAATCACGGAAAGGAAATCTGTATAGTTTAAGCCCTAGCCGATATAACGATGTCAGAAATCGGAACGTTAGAACTTAAAAAAACAAATAAAACCCATAAACCACGGGAGGGAGCTCTTGTATTAGCGTAAAGCCGATTGTTTTCGATTTTATTTGGTATCTACTCTCGGTGTAAGGGGTCTTTAAGTGCGTGCTTGTTTTTTTAAAAATAGTATGCAATCTCGTACACCTAAACTTGAGCTTATGGCCTTTTTGCAGCCTATTTAGTTATCGGTTCTACCGAATAGTTGTGAAGTGTTGAGATTTGCGAGTTAATTATAAAACTACCGTAATAGCTCACTACGCGAGTCTTGGCCCTAAACTAAACTAGTTCCTTAAGATAAAACATCCTAGCGCCGGGGAACAGTGCGAACTTCCCGTCGACAGCAAGATCAGTGTGTTCCAGTGTGCTGATGCCTTCCCGCTGCAACCAGTGACGCCACAGCAGCTGCATAAAACCGCTGCTACTTCCCATCGATCCATAATAGCAGTGGAAGTTATCTTGCTTTCCATTAGTTGTGTTTAACAAGTAGCAAACACGGCGTCACACGAGCGTGCAGGCGTTGATGCTGCGGGTCGGTTTTGGGTTTAAGTCGACCGATGGTTGATTCAGGTGCAGGTTCGATGCGGAGGGCGATTCAGTTTTTGCCTGCAGTAACGGTGTACCTTCGTTACAGACCATCGAGGTACGATTGCGGCGCTGTGAAGTGGAATTAAGCGGTGAAGAATTGATTGTTTAAGAGTGTCACACCGTCTGCGCGGTATCTACTTCTACTCACCCGAAGCTCCGCACTGGAATCAGTGCTCGCCTGACGCCGCAACCGCCACCGACAGTTCCATCTCTGGTAGACGAGCGAGTTGAAGAACGCCTGCAGAGGGTTCGTGATGGCCTGCAAAAGGGTAAGTAGCAGCTCTTAGTAACTCTTCTTCGTTTGTACCTTGAACCTCGATCTACCCACCATAATGTACCACACGGTGATCACCATCGGGAAGGGCAAGCTGTACCACATCGTCCACAGCACAATGCCGTTCACCAGATTCGGCAACCAGCAGATGTAGAACACGAGATTGATGAGCGAGAACTTAAGCTTAAACTTGGTCATCAAGTCTCGCTCCGTGTTGGACATTTGGCTGAAGCGGGCGAGCAGCTGCCGATCTACCTCCCGCGATGCTTGATAGTAGAGGATGGGGTTGGCAACCATCACGGCAATCATCGGACCGTACGTCATCACGTAGTTGGGAAGGATGCGCATGTACGCCGTTGTCATGTCGTGAACATTGTGGCAGCTTTTTTGGAAGAGAGAGAGAGAGAGAGAGAGAGAGAGAGAGAGAGAGATAAAGAAGATCGATTAGTGATCAAGTGTTTGATTGCACAAGAAAGATCACTTACTCTGCATCCGGTACGTAGAGTACGGTCAGCCCAATCCCGGTTAGCAGTGCCGATATGCTCCACACATAGTAGTGGTACGTTCGCAGTGCGTACCGTGCCCCACTCAGCTGCCTCCGTACGTTGATCGCATAGCAGAGTGTCCACAGCCAGGTGCACATGTAAAAGTACTGTATCCAGGCGGACGAAACTGCACAGAAGATCACGTTGGTAGTGTCGTCCACATCGCTGTCCGGAGGAAGGACATCCTTGATGTACTTCCACAGTGCTGAACGCAGGAAGACACCCAACGAGGCACAGAGATCAGCCACCGCCAACCATACGATGATCTGGCGGCCCAAGTTTTGGCTCGATAGGGTCAGCTCACCGCCCCGTCTTCGCCGGACGGCATGATGGCTGGGTCCGTCCTCGTGTCGGATCCAGATCTGGATGAGGGAGTGGAGTGGTATGGAGAATGCATAAGCGTTTTAATTGGTAGAAAAGTGCCTTATCGTGGCTAACCTCCCCAAAGCAGAGCAAGATTAATTACGTCAAAGGGATGATCTAATGGAAACCTTTCTAATCGACTATGTAATAAGCTCGGACAGACAAAAAAAGGCCTAGTACCGTAGGTCAATTCCTCTCTGTGTGAGAGAGAGATAGGTGAAAGAGAAGAGTCTCAGACGTACCAGGAAGAGAAAAATTGTTTTTTGTTTATTTAATTTCTGCTCCACCGAATACCGTTGGACCCCTTAAGCTGATAATGGGCGGTGGTGGCTGTACGGTAGAACGGTGATTTGTGCAGGAAATGCGCTTGAATTAAAATCGTTCCTCGAGAAGCTGCTCAAACCAACCGTATTATACATGTGATAAGCTTTGGGCTGTGGCTGAGGATGTGGAAAAAATATCAAAAACTGGACTGCCTGATCTTGATCGTGATTCAAGCCGAAAGGGGAAGCATGCTTCAACGAGATCTGTAAGGCATTTGTGCAGGTAAATACGAGATCTTGGCGTGATCGCGTGACGAAGAGATCTTGTACGTTTGAAAGATAAGCTCAGGTCCGATAAGGCCCACCGTGGTGGTGCGAATGACCTCGGAGAAAAACGGGTTTGTGGGACCAAAATAACAAGCACAGTGTCATATGCAAGTCACCGGCACTTCCTATCTATTGCAGGTCCGCTTTTGTTTGTGCGCTTTTCCCCCCATTTTCCGGTCCTTTGATGCACAGTGAGCCGAAAATCGAAACGTGTGGTACACGGTGCACTTGGAGAGCTTCCTCAAGGCACCACCAAAGCCACATATACACTTATGCTTTCTATTCATAATATACCCCCTTTCAAACTGTGTCCGGATGCTCACGATATCCCTGAGAACTTGCGTACGTTACCTGATAGACGGCACCGGCTATTCCGAATATGGACGATACCAAGCACACCACGATGTACCCGTCCGTATCGAACTCGGACATCAGCTTGATGGCGGGCGGTGATCGTATCCGGTTGTGGCAGCAGAACGTCTGTATCGTTGGGTCTGCCATTTCCGAAGTTTCGAACCAATCCGACGACAAATGGTGACAAATCAACCAACTTGGTTGGACGCACTGGCACTACTGGTGCTCGGGATCGTCTTGGACATTTTGATGGAATGATGATCAAGATGATGCTTGAAGCACACAGCACAAGACTCACTGGTTATCACTTGTTTCGGCCACTCCCGAAAAAAAAGCCTTATAGTTGGAGGTACAGTACACCAAAAAACGACTAATTCACTGAAGTGAGGGGAGTAGCTCAGGATGCATAAAAAAGCGCGGATTGCGCTCTTTATCAATCTCTCTCCCTTTCCAATCCTTACGCTTGACGTGATCATGCAATGCACGAGTTCTAAGATGACTGATAATGGGGTGGTAAGACTGGGCGGCGCATTGGCCCGCATCGGATTCGCGGCGGAAGAGTAAAGAAGAGTTATTCCAATGCCGCTCTCTGATGATGTCTTGTTGCCACTGACAAGCAGAATTGGCAAGAAGTTCAAACTGATTGTATCTTATCCACCTACTAGCCCTTTTTCCTATCACACTCAACCCCATTCTGGGGTGTTCGTTCCCGTGACACTGGACGTAATATCATGCCCTCGAGAGAGCATGGTGTGTGTAAGCGCGCGTTCGGTTGGGGTGCTGTAAATCACTGATAAGAAGCCGGCATTACAAGCCGTTTGCCGTTGGGTCGAGCACGAGATGACACCTAGACGCGCAGGCCCGTACTCCCAAGTCTGCCCAGGTCTTGCCAGTACGAGCTGAAAAGGGTGACTAAAGGCGGTCTCTTGCGATGCACACACATAGAGTGAGGTTCGGCGTTTCTTGCCTGCGCGCCATGAAGCCCTTCAAAGACACCGAGTTAGGTTGAACTGCCTATGGGGGGCGGTTTACACCATGCAGTGAGAGACAGAGAGCTATGCTACAGGGAAGCCTTGGGGCCCTGGATGAAGGAGGGAAAGTGAAGATTTTGTGGCTTTCCTTCGTACTTCGTTGTATCGAGTTACGATTAACTCACCGGTGCCACTGCGTGGCGGTTTATTAATCATCGTAAAGAGACATTCGGATTAGACACACGTTTATTCATAGACACATTCACGCACACAGAGAAAGAGGCAATCGTTACGCGTTTTGGACAGACCCGGCCCGGGGGCAATTCATCTTCACTCCCGTTGCTGAACCAGCTGAAGCCTTGCAAACAGTCCAAGCAGGGCCGCCCCAACACCACTCATATGCGTGGAACAGTGTGTGATTAGTGCGTTCGGGCCTATCACACCATCGCCCTCCTCTCCGTAATACTTGAAGCAGCCTTCCCCATTCTGCCAGCTCACGATGGCCCCCAGCCAGGCCGGGTTGGTGAACTCCAGCAATGGTGCATCGGCTAACGCGCACAGCAACACCTGCTCCATGAAGAGATCGCGAAACAGATCGGGGAAATCGAACCGTGCGATCAGGTCCGACTCGTGCAGTATCTGCTCGCAGAGCGTCCGCTGGCCGTCGGCGACGAACGCACGGTCCACATTCGCAAACCGCTGCCGGGCGAGCACGATGTAGAAGAGTAATCTGGAGCGTTCAGTGGCGTGGAATGATAATGGCAGGGTTGGGAAGGTAGAAGTGTGTTAATGCGTGTCAAGACCTCGCATAGGCAGAGACTTACTTATGGGTCAAATGGTAGCCGTAGGAGCGTTTGCGTAGCGACATGGCGGCACTACACTCGCGGCTAAGGATTAGCCGTTTGGCGGGCGGTGGCGCACTATTGGGGGTGCTGTTGCTGTTGGCCGTGGAGTTGAACTCGTTTTCGGACTCGTTTACGAGCAGCTCGGAGAGGCATTCGTCTGTAAGAAAAAGGGGGAATTGAATTGAATTTAAACCATTAAATAGTACGAAGCATTGAGATGAGACACTGACCTGATTGAAGTTCACTAGGTCCTCCCGCATCGATCGCCTCCAGGTAGCTCTCCATCAGGGCCTGTGGGTCATCATCCATCAACAACTGGCTGCGACGTCTTCTGCTTCTCAATTGGTCTTTAAATGCTCCACTCTTAGGCTCATCTTTTGACTCCCAAAATTCAGAGTCTATCAGCAACTTGGACACTGCAAAAAGAACACCCCATAAAAAACCCTCAGAATTCCAAGACCCATTCGAAAGGAACTCATTCGGAACTAACGCTTACCGACGGCATTGGCACCGCTCGGGAAGTTAAAGATGCTTTCGATGCGGCTCTCGACAAAGTCACACTTTTTTGCCAACGATTCCACAAACTGGCGCTGCGGTTCTGGGAGCGGTCCTTGCTTCAGAATGGTCCTCAGTTGTGCTATAAAGAAAATGAGAAGATTGTGTGTGATGTGGTCCTTTTTTGTTTTCCTTTCCTTTTGCACTCTCTCCATTTCAATTGCCATTTAATTAGCGACAAATGGAATGGAACGATGCGGAGGATTAGGTGAGCTTAGGCAGGACGGCCTTCCTTCCCTCGCCCCAAAAAGAGGCACGCAGTCGTCATTCGCAGAAGGGAGAGTGGAGTGTGAAAGTGCGTCTTTTTGGACGTCCCTTTTCTTTGCTGGGGATTTTAAATTTAAAAATTTCAAATAATTTACAATCAACACTAACCATTAGCGATCGCGATGCCTAATAGGAGATCCGTGGTAAGATCTTCATAGTTCGCCACACAAACGTTCACTAGGCGGTCTAGCCGAACTAACAGTGCGTCCGGTGCTAGTTCACGTTCCATTCCCTTCCAGGAGTCGCGTTGCTGGAGTGTACCACCGGCCTGGGCTGTGCCAGCGGTAAGTGCCAGTAGCATCAGCACTAGAACGACCATTTTTTGGACACGTTCTTACGCTTTTTATGGGTTTTTGTACACTTTAAAGGCACCAACACAGACACAAATTTTGAACAAAACACGAAATTTATCAAGACTTTTGCCACCAACCAGCTCGAACGTCCATAACGCCAGACAACAGACGACGGAATGCGAGCCTGCGGTTCAATTCAACGGTCCTTTTACCAAATGGTTTCTACCGAAGAGGAGCTGTGTGGCATGCGAGAGCATGCGTACGCGCACCAAAGGATGCTCTCGCGGATGCTTCGACCCGTCGTCGTCCTGCGTGTGTACGCCACAAGACACGCAAACACAGGGGGAGGCGCTGTGTTTCGCTTGCGTCGCAAGCAACGTCAACGCACGAGTGGAAAGGAAAGGAACGGAAAGGAAATAAAAATTTATTTCCCGGATTAGCCTAAATCCACCCCGGATAATAGGAAAGCAATCGACCACCGGCTTTTCTGCTTGTGGTGTGGAGATGCTGGGGAGGATATATTCCGGGGAATGCTTAGTTTTCATTTTCGCCTACACCGAAACATTTCGGCCTCTGGTTCCAATTATATCGTGCTGTCTGTGACTTCCTGTGCCCGTCTGCCTTCCAAACCCCTTTGCTGTGTTCGTTGACTCTTCCGGAAGTGGAATGCATGTTACAGTTCCGGAGAAATTCAAATCTCATCACATCTGGTCATGTGGAAATCAATCAGGGTCATCAAGAAAAATGGACAAATTAATTCTCATCATTCGCCGGATTGGTTTGCGGTTTACTATAAATGGGAATATGTGAATGACGTCTTATGTCGGTCGGTTTGTTGTTCATTCTTCGTGTTTCTTTCGAACTAAAAATGACTCTTTTATAAGGTTGGATTTATTTGTTGAATAATTTATTATACTGTTTATTCTATTAGGATATTTAATATGACCGTTGTTTGTAGTTTTACTTTGCATTTTCATTCATTTTACGCTCTCAATTTAACGTTCAAAAGCGTGAAAACTCATTAGAGAAAGTGAGAATTGAGCAAACAAAACAGACAAAAAAGGATTATTGCCACCGGTTTCAAGCCAGCATCCGACACCGACCGTACACACAAAGCAAAACAAATGGGTCTAGACTGAAGCGGGCTGCCTAGGCCGCAATGCCAATGCTCTCATGCTGGATGGTAGGATGGCAAGAACGACCGCAACCTAATCCGCATCCGCATAGTAATTGCCTCCCCCATTCCATCGTTTCGTTCGCTTTCCCCTTGCTCTATTTAGAGACTGAAAATAGTCAACTATTTTCCACTTTAGAACAATATGCCGAGTGCGGAGACGCACTTTAATCGTTCTAATCCTTGCTAGATTTCCGCGTTAAGGTCTGTTAGGGATTTTTTTCGAACGAGAGGAACGGAAAGCGTTTTAAACGGTGGAGTTGAAACGTGGCACCTTGCTGCGAGCATCCTTGCAGTTGTATCAGTCTGAGTCGCCATCGTCGAAATCGTCCTCAAACTTGCAGTCGATAGTAATCAGTCTAATGATGGCTCTAAAGTGGCAAAAAAGGGATCAGTAAATAACGAAAATAGTAAAAAAAAGCGGATCACAGCTTCACTCACCGCAACAGTTCGCCTTCGCGCGAGCTCCAATCAACCGGCGACGGGGAGCAGATTTGCTTCTGCAGGAACAGATTGAAGCCGGTACGAAGGTCCTGTATTAGGTTGTACGTATCCTTGTCACACTTTAGGCTGCAAAGAAAATGGATTAATGAGAAAGGCGAAATTTTAAAACCATTCTTTCCAATTCCTACCAGTAATGGCCGGCGATGGAGATTAGTTCGTGATCGTTTTCCGTTTCCACGTGACAGTCGCCAAAGAACAGGAGTGGAAAAGGATTCACAACCGTCGTGTCGAAGATCGTCAGTGCGTTAATCTTTTGCATGTCGTAATAAACGACGAAACTGTAAATAACAGCAAACCCAAAATTAATTCCAAATCCCAAGTCCCATCTCAACCCACCGACCCACTTACTTCGAATGAAACACGCCCCGATTTCCATTGACCGACCCAGGATGTATCTCCGCCCGTCCCAACCCTTCAATGTTCAGGATCGGGCGCCCATCGGGACTGTTCCGCGATCGGATCACCTTCCGCACAAACGCCACGTTCGGGTACAGGCCCGCCCCAACGATCGCGCGCAGCAGCTCCAAATTGCCCGCATGGCGATTGTTCGGTCCCGCGTCCGAGCGTGCCACCGCCGTAAACTTGGCCGTATGCAGATACTCGGCAAACTGTTCCTTCATGTTGGCCAGCTGCTGCAGCGTGGCACCGTTCAGGAAATGTCGCCCGCAGAAGCTCCCCTTGTTCGGCTGCTCGCGCCACTCGGCGATCACGTTCGCGAGCATAATGTGATCGCTCGCCGAGTCCTGCGCAAACTTGCGCTTTATCCGATCGACTTCCTTCTCCTTCCCGAGCGGCCGGTAGAAGGCCGTCTTGAACGTGAGGCTGGCCGCAATCGAGGTGATCGGATCGATGCAGCTAAAGATGGACGCGAGCAGTATCATCTTGCCGGTGCGCGGATCCATCGGCAGCCGGGCCAGATGGAACCCGAGCGGTGTCAGCTTCTGCTCATCGTCGATCGCATTCAGTCGGTTGAGCAGCTCCAGCGACGATTCGATAATGCCGTCACTCGGTTTGTCCAGCAGATGCGCCATAAAGGCACGTGCTTCACCGAGCTGCAGGATTTTTATTTGCAGTATCACTTCCTCCAGCGCAACACGCACGATTTCCGGCTCAACGTTCTCCTGGAAGGTACGCTTGCGCCCTCGGCTGTACAGATGGTAGCAAATGCCTTCCCGTACACGGCCCGCCCGTCCTTTGCGTTGGATTTCGTTCGACACCGAGATCCATTCGTCGCGCAGCACGGAAACGCCATTTTCGTACCGGTTTAGCTTGTGCCGGCCCGCATTCACCACGTACACGATGTCGTCGATCGTGATGGACGTTTCGGCAATGTTCGTGGAGAGGATGATCTTGCGCACACCGTCCGGTGGACGATCGAACACAGCCGTCTGCTCCCTGGTGGGAAGTTTCGAGTGGAGCGGCGAAACGAGTAGACGCGCTTTGGAGAGATGCGGATGTTCGTTGATCATCTTGTACACGTTGGTAATTTGCATGTAGCTCGGGAGAAACACTAAAATCGCACCGTCCGGTTTCGAGCACGTGATGTAGTAAAGCAGCTCCACGATCAATTCGTTCTGGTTGGACTCGCTGCCGGGATTTTGCAGCGCCCGCAGGACAGGTGCCGGATAGCGGCCACGAATCTCACTGCAGTACGGTTCAATCATCGCCTGGAATGGATCGTCCTGCCGCCCCCTTCCCCTAAAGTGTGACTTTTGCCCGTACTTGTCCTCAAAGGTGTAAAACTTCAGCTCGTCCAGAATGTCCTCCAGATAGTACTCCGTCACCGGGTATGTGATGCCACGGATCTCCACCGTCGGACAGTTGTGGAAGTACTGCGAGAACGTTTCCGCCGTCAGCGTTGCGCTCATCAGTATTACGCGCAGATCTTTCCGGTACGGCAACACCATCCGAATGATGGCCAGCAGCAGATCCGTGATAACGTCCCGCTCGTGTATCTCGTCCAGCACGAGATGCGTGTACTCGCTCAGCAGTGGATCGGACTGCATGATCGTCAACACGATGCCGGTCGTACAGAACATGATACTACCCCCGGCCTGCCGTGGCCTTTCCGCTTCCAGCCGGATCTGGTAGCCGACCGAGTTGCCCAACCGCTCGTTTCGCTCTTCCGCCACACGCCGCGCAAGCGTAATGGCCGATATGCGGCGTGGTTGTGTGCACAGAATCCGACACCGTGCACCCCGGCCACAGGCCGAAGCTTCCTCGAGGATGTACTGAGGCACCTGGGTCGTTTTACCGCTGCCCGTTTCACCCTTTATCAGTATCACCTGATTGCGCTCGATCATATCGAGGATCGTGGTGCGCGATTGGTACGCCGGAAGCCGCCGCCGGAACTCACTCAACGGATGTATCGAGCGAACGGTTCGGTCGTGCTGTTCTAGCAGCTCTTCATCCAACAATCCCGGTTCGTACGCCGAGCCGGATGAATTCTCCCTCCTCGCCACTGCTTCCACCATCGATTCCTGCAACGTTTTGCTGATCACGCGCAAATACTCGTTCCTAAACACCGACCGCATGTTTTCATTCTCGGCAAACTCCCGGTAAATGTCGCTCTGCTCGATACCGCGGTGCATCTGCAGGTTGTTGCGTATCTCCTGTATCTGCCAGCGGGGCAGCGTAATGTCCACGGCGTCACGCTTCTCCCGTTGCCGCTTCTGGGCCGTCTGGCGGTCGCGATAGTACAGCCCCAGGGCTTTGCCACGCAAATTCGGCGGCCGGCGCTCTTCCGCCTGATCTTCCAACCGCACGTCCCGCTGATCCTGGTAGCGCCGGAACCGGCCGGAACTGCCCGATTCGTTGGCCTCGTAGCTGGACCGTTCCTGTGCCTTGCAGCGTTGCAAATCTTTGTGCCGTTCGTCACCCCCGTAGCTCGACGAAGGTTCCCCGTCCTGTGACCCCTGCTGCTGTCTGTTACGGCGTCCCTGATCGCGGTAAAACAATCCCTTGGCGCGGCCACGCAGGTGTGAGGGAGCTTTCCGTTGCGAGCTGCCGCTGCTACTGCTGAAGCTATCCATTGTTGGGCCAGATGCCGCTGATTCATTTGAGTTGAACGAAATGCTGCCACCCTCCGCTGAAGCTTCCTGCAACAAAACGGGGCAACAAGATGTGGCTTGGTTTATGTTTGAGCAGCACAGAGAGAAAAGCACCGTTTACCTTCCAGAGACGAAATTTGCGTAGTTTCTCTTCCAGCGAGTCTTCAGCGTCGGACATTACAAAAGCGTTCAAACGTTTTCCACGCGAAAAAGGGGTGCGAAATGTGGTGTTTCGTGCGCTATTTGCTTATTTGCCGGGTTTTGAAGGGGGCTGTTTGTTGTGATTTTGCATTAATTTGACAGCTGACATGTGCCCAACAAGCAAATTGAGCTACTGCGGCAATGAATACGATTCTGCTGAGGTCAACAATACAAGCAGCATTTGAATATTTAACAAAAGTCCTAATCTTAGCCTTGTTGGTAGCTCACTAAACTTCTTCAAGTATATTGAACAAATTGGAGCAAGTGATTATTGTAATTTAAGTTCGCAAATGTCTGTTAAAATTGATGTTAAATTCAACTCCGCTGTAGAGTCGACATAAACGCTCCTGAGTCGACATTCGATTTGACGGTTTGCTGTTTCGCACAGTGTGGCCAGATTTCTGTAGCTATCCTAGCAAAGTGAGTATAGTATACAGTTGGGCTTATCCCGAACGATTTGAAAGTCGTGCAGTAGAAAAATGAATTCAAAATGACTGGAGGAGATTCGATCTTTTGTTTACGTATGCGTGTGAATTCCAAAGGCTGTTGCGGTTGAAGTCCCAAGTGCCACAAATCCACTAAACGACCACTAAATGGGCTCTAAACGACTCAAGCTCTCTACCTAAACGGAATATAGAAAGACTTCGTTTGGCACACGGTGAACGACTGATGTATTCTAAAACTAGCAAAAAGCTGGTGGCGCTATCTGTTGGTGGGATATTCAACTAGTGGAGCTGTCTCGCTTGAAGGAGAGCTTTCTCATTCCCTCTGTTTAGACGGGTTTGATTACGTTTGCTAGTTTTTATTTTAGTCCTACGTTGTGTTACAAAATTACATGTTTTAGTGAAGTTAAAGAAAAAAGGCTGAACAAATCCGTGGTGTTTAAGTGTTGCGCACAAGTACGACTTTCTCGTCTCGAGTTCACGAAGCGTCTGTCTTCTCCTTACAAAAAATGGTAGTGATGAGCGTCACCGCGGAATCGATCATTCCGTGCGGATCGGAACTGTATCCCTCACTGAGCTGTCAAAATATGACCCAAGCAGCAAATTCTCCTAAACAAAAATGTACGATAAATTCAAATCCAAACACCCTCTGTACTGTTGTATGGTTTTGCATTGAAGTTATGTATCGCTAGAACTAGAACGGCAATACGATTGTTTAAAATACTAAACTCCAATGTTAGTCACCAGCACTGAAGCAAGTGAGATTTGAGTAACGGTCGTTGGCGTCGATACCTACATATCTGACCGCACAACCGGTTATATAGAGTTTTACTCGGAAAATTAGAAGGCTATATAGGTCATGATAAGATGAAACTTGTCGAAACACATTGCAAGAAAAGGACAGCAATATAATGATGAGTTGTAATACGCCATCTATTGAGCAAACTAATGAAACTATGGAGATTTCGTTTTTTTCTATGAATTTTCGATTTTCCAGTAGTTTAAGCTTAATCTGTGGCGCTTGGCGCTTCCTCCAACTACTCAAGAGTAACACCATCTACCATTTCTGCGAGACACCGTTTTATCTTCAAGGCTCACTAAATTTTGATATGGAACAAATTGTCAAATCGTGTGTCGATGTATTAGTGAGGAAGAACACCATAAGCTCTGCTGATATATAAACTCACTTTGGATGAATCGGTCTTTCTGGTCACTCTGACTGCCGCATCAGCGTCGGCTAGGAATCGTTTGTGGCGCTGAACATCGACCGATGTGTCAGTGATGCCCCACCACCAACAACAACACCAGCAACAGCAGCCGAGGAAAACGCATGCAAAGTGGCGTTGCCAGCAGCAGCAGCAGTGGAGAAAGAATTGAAAGAAGTTGAAAGAACTGGTACCCACCCAGCTGCCAGAACAGAACGGTGTGGTGTGGTTGTGTTTGAGGGTCTTGCTCCTGTGTTTGCTCGCCGTTTTCGGTACAAACGCTCACAAAACAATCTTCGCAAAAGGTACAAAAGAGGGTGTGAAAACCAAGCCTGTCGAGAAATGGGAAAAATAAGTTGAAGGTAATTAAGAGGTTTGTGCATTTCCGACGGATTGCGAATGATGCAGATGGCTCGCTGAGCGAAGAAAAAAATCCATGTCCGCTGGAATTGGCCCGAAGTGGTTTTGAAAAAGAAAGCCACCTTTCCCGTGTGTGTGTCCTGTAAAGGAGGCGGACCGTTTACACTTACAGCATACGTGCGAGTGTGTGTATGTGTGTGTGTGTGGACACGTGCGTGCAGAGCAACAGTGCGTGCGTTTTCCATCACGAAGGGAAAAACTCGACACCGCACCATCGTCCCCCCTCCCTTCCCCGTTTCTTTCCACAATCTTCCGATCAAACGAGCAACGGGCGTTTTGCGGTAGTGTGCGTAATAGCCTGCCTGGCTCGGTATGTGTATGTGTGTGTGCGTGTCCGTGTGCGGTGCTGCTACTGCTGCCTTCTGCCTGTGTGTGCGTGAAGACTGTGGTGACGTGCGACGAAGAAGAAGCGGAGCAGGCGAAGAAAGCGAAGGTAAAGCAAAACCGTGAAAGAACGATGGCAGCAGCAGCAGCAGAAAACGGAATGATGGAACAGTAGGGAGGAAAACTTCAATGAGAAGAAGTGACGGCAGAGAATCACTGCAACGACAAACGACGATCAAGACGATTCTCCTCCAGCTCCAAGACAAGTAGGCTTTGCAATGTTTTAGCAGCGGACAACAGTCGCGCCCTGGCCAGCATAAACACAGAGCATCAAAAGCCATGTAAATTGTGTCAAGAAAGAGGCATTTTGTCCAAAAACGGTTCGGGTTTCGCGGACGTCTCAAAGAAGAACCAAAAAAAATCGTTCGCTTATGCGTACATAAAAAAGTGTTTGCTCTTAAGAAACAAATATTGAAGTTTTTTCTTCTGTATTTCTGCAATTCTCTCTTTTTCGCTCCGTCTCACCCGAATTATTAACCCTTTTCCTTTCAGCAGGAGAAAATTCGGAGCAATGTGCAGTGTTTGAAGTGAAGCAAAAAGCTCGCTCGGAAAAAAAAGTCGGGAAAAGTGTTGTTGTAAGTGGAAAGCGACAGCAAATAAAAGAAAGAAGGAAAAACACAGTGCTCCCCTCCCCCCTTTGAATCTCGTTTCCAAAAAAAGGGGCAGAAAATCTATGTTGCGATTCGCAAGCTGTGTGCGTGTGTAGCTGTGTGTGTGTGCGTACGTTCCTGTGCGTGTGTGTGCGTCTCGGGCTCTGTGTGTGTGCGCTTTTATCCTTGTGTGTGCGCGCGGGTACGCGTGTCGGATAACAGGGGGCCAGTTTCCTGGAAAATCTCGGTCAACGGTGGTGTGTTTTCTTTTTGGCTCATCGCCGTGTGCGTGTGTGCGTCTGTAAAGGGGTGTGTGTGTGTGTGCGTTTGCTGTGTAACAAGATTTACAGCTGTGTAAAATCCAGCACACCCAGCAATCTCATCAAGTGTGCAAGTTCCCTTCATACTACCTGTGTGCGTACCTGTGTGCGTGTGAGTGTGTGTGTCGCGATGTAAAGTGTGTGTGATCCGTTTCGTTCCAGTTATATTTTTTTGTTCTTTTTGTGTCGCTTTGTAAGCGATAAAAGTGTATCCTGAGTGTGGTGCCACACAGCGACGAGGGTTTCCTTTTCTTCCTCCCCCCTTCGAACACCCCGTGGGAAAGAAGCAAAAATAAAAAATGTGCCAGTGCAGTGAATAGAAGGATATTCGATTGTGCTGTGGTGTCTTTTTCCTTATTCCTCCCACCATCTTCTTCTTCCTCTTCGGCCGTGCCCGCTCGATGGATGCAAAAATGGTGTTCCGCAGCAGTAGTGTGTGCACATACTGCAAAGAAGCAGTATAAGTAGACATCAACATCCCGTTGCAGAAGCGGCAGCAGCAGCAGCAACATACACACACGTGTGTCGGCTTGTACGCGGATATCGGAAACAGGGCAGGCGACGACCGTACGCTGTCGAGACAGGATAATAAGGCAGCCACAGCAAGAGAAAAAGGACACAGAAGGCGGCAAGGCGAAACAACGAAATCCGGGGCTGCGGCGAATAAGGACTTTGGAGGCGAATGTGAAGGATTGTGTGATGTAAGTAACTGGCTGTGTGTCGGTATGTAAGTGAGTGTTGAAATTGATTCTCGGTTCATTCCCGCATCCCGCACAAGTAAGAATAGTTCAGCTGCATTTTCAATGAGCAAATTAAGATTATTCTGATGCTTCAGGGATTGGGGTGGAGATGTTCCAAATCTCTCTCTAAATAAATGAAGTGAATGTCTGCGAAATGTACACGGGTTTTTAAGACTTAATGACTTATCTTTGCAATTACACTCGTTTTTGAGCCGATTTTCGGTTTTCAAATTTTGCTCAATATGGAATTCAACATCTATTCATGATTATATTGACTTATATACATCTTCTAAGACCCCTTTTTATTGAAAAGAGACGTAAATCATTGCCCCAAACAAAAATATAAAAAAGAACTATGCAATACTTGGTACATATGTAGTTTAATTTGAACTAAGAACAAACTTACTTTCCACATTTTGTCAACTATCGTTTTTATTGGACTGATCCATTTATATACTTGAAATTTGTGTATATTTATTTGTTAAACTAATAACATGTGTTTACAGTTTTCTTTAAGTTGTATACATAATTATAAACATTGCAAGAAACTCCTCATCGATTATCTCCTTTTCGAAAAGAACGTTTCCAACCACAGCCCACTGGCTGCGAAGCTCTGTTCTCCACCATTTGCACCATTTTCTCGATATTTTTCCAATAATTTTGCTCTCATTAAATGGAAATAAGGTTCTTTTTTTGTTGTTGGGTGTGTACGATTCTTCTGTTTCTCTTTTGAGCCCTCTCAAGAAATGTGCCTCAGTGTGCTTCCTGTGCGTCCGAAGCAGCAGCAGCCCTGCCCCTGGTGGTATTTGTTTGCTGATCTTTCCACCGAGCATTCTAAAAAGCATTAATGCCCCAGCGGTGGCAGCAAAATCTGACCCAAAGCAAACCCGACGAAAACATCGGCCAAAAGCAAACATCAACAATGAGAATGGGAAGGAAACAACCTGGCGGTCCCGCTGGAAACACTAACACAGGTAGCACAGACGCACACACACACACGCACTCTAACGCACGCACACGGTCAGGTGTGCGTATAATTGAGTGTATGTGTGTGTTTCCACCATTCCACCCAGAACGGAGCAGCACAGTACCGCGGCACTGTTTAATGCTGCTTGAGCCTCTGCCCTCTGTCTTTCGCGGTGGAAAAGTGGTAATGTGGTTCTTGTTCTTGGCAGGCAAGAGATCACTCCCCCGGTACGATCGGCAGCAGCAGCATCGCAACGACCAAGGGGGCCCACAGAGATCGAGAAAGGCTCCGGAGCAGGAATATAGAGCCAAAGAAGGGAAGAAGGTCGAAAAGTGCGGCCGACCCGGCCGTGTGCTTTTGGTTCATCATCATCTTCCCCGTGTGTGTGTGCGCGCGCTGGAATGGTAGAAGGGAAGGGTTTTGGTTTTTTCAGCCGTCTTTTTTCGGCATCTTCCATTTTTTCGACGTTCACCCGTTTGGTGGGTGAGGAAAACGGTGGGGTTTGAGTTTATGCTGCCCGGCGGCGTCTCGACATTGGCTCCATCCTGTTTGGGTTTTGTTCTGAGACGGGCTCCAGCTCCACCAACTACTCTTCTACTCAGCTGGAGTGAGCGGAAAAGAGCAATAAAGTCGTTGTCTTTATCTCTCTCTCTCTCTTCCTCTTGCTTTTACACAAACACGGTCCTGCTGTGTGATCCTGGTTTGATGCCGCGCGGCCACCTTGGCTCTCTTCGTTTTCTGCTTTTATATTAAACTCTTGAAGGGAACCGGGGGGCCCAAACATCTCAATTGGTCACCTGTTATTATGGCGGGTGCGTCTATTTTATGACTATTTTTTACGGTAAGAATTGATTTTGAATGATTTTTAGAGAATTAAAATGGGGATTAGATTGATTACTTCAACAGTATGGACCCCGAACAACTCCAAAAGAGGCGGTTTTGTGTGATATTGCAATGTCTTCGAAATGTTTACGTTAGTCACAATCACACATTTGATTCATCGTTTATTTAATTGTATATTGTCTGCTTAGTGCGATATTTATTACATAAAAGTTTTCTCGTTATGTTTTCTTCGAGTTTTGAACCCAGGACTGATTTGTTATGAAGCGTTACCTGTAACCGCACGGTCATCGGACTGATTCCACGATGTAGACATTAAATAAGCAATATAAAGCATCCTAATGCAAAATTGGAAAGCAACAAAATTGTAGCTTTATTAACTATTTGCAGAACATAGTTAACTTAATTCAAATAATTCGGATATATTATATTATCTACTTTCATTATAATTTGTTTAGGGTAATTGTATGAAAATATTATAAAGTTGTTTACACCCCATTCCGAGGGTTAATCGTTTAGAATCCGAACGCACATTCGATCGACGAGAGTGCGGTGGTGTCCCACTTGATTAGGGAGGAACGGGTGCGAACCCCTTGTTGGTTACTTCTGGCACTGCGGCTGCTTCTGTGTCGGTTCTTCTGTTTTGCTGCAGTTAATCGACGATGAAACACATCACACCATACTTCTTCGATGGCCTTTCGTTCTCTCATTCGATTCCTTTACTGTCCTTCTCTATCTCTCTCTCTCTCTCGTTCGCTCACCCCTTTTGGTGCATTCGATCGCTGGGTGCAATGTGAGTGCAACGGTGTGCCCTTGCGCACGTTAAGCCGGTTGCGTGTGCGTTCCGATCTCGCGGTTCTTGGGTGCCGATGTATCTCTGTCTGCGCGCGTATGTGTGTGTGTGTGTGTGGTTGTGTGTGGATGATGCTACACAATGCCATATCGTCTTCGCGGCTTACGGTCAATCAACCCGTATCGTTGGGCTCTCTTTCTGCCGTCCCTGTCTCGCTCAGTGTTTTTCCCTCATCGCATGTGCTTTGCTTTGCTGGTTGCACTTGATTCGGCGTCCGGCACAGTATGTATGTGCCCGGCTGCTGGAGGGAATGAGCAATGGAAGCAACATATGAGTTTGCTTTTGCCATCATGTACATCGATCTACCCGATTCCTTTGGATTGAGGATTGGGGGAAGTCTGTGTGTCTGTGTGTGTGTGTGTGTGTGGTAGAGCGAGAAAGGGAGTAGGAAACCGGACAACGATTGAACCTGTTTGGCGGATGGAATGGGGGTGGAAAAGGAGATGTGATTCCATTAAAATAATAATGGACATTGCAGAAGAAGGAAACCAGCGAGCTTTGAAAAGCGGGGAAGAAGTTGATAACAGAGAAAACTGTTCCCCAAAAACCTCCCGCTCCTCCTCCTCCTCCTCCTCCTCCTCCTGGTTGGGCGAAAACTAAGCAAACATTTCGAAATCATTGAGTTTTTCGATTTTCGCTTTGCACAGTATCGCTTCCTCTCTGTTTCATCAGACACACAGACACATTAATGCCAGTGCTGACGATGATGTTGTTGTTGTTGTTGTAGTTGATGATGATGATGATGATGATGATTATCATAAAAACCAAGGGAGGTTAGTGTTTCGACTCCAACAAATCCCTTCCTCTCTCCGCACAGAGGGAAACATATGAAACGAAACATATTTGTGAACACAAAACAAACAGCAACAAAACAATCTTTTCCCCCCTAATGAACATGTGGCGGGGAAGGAGAGGACAATCGAGGGAGGAAAAAGTTCATTCTCCGCAAATTAAATCGGCGGGGGATGGGTTTCAATGAATGAAATCAAATGCCCAATTACCCAAAAAATGGTTTCGTCCATATGTGAGAAGAGGATCGTTCGAGAGAAGAAGAGAGAAAGCAAGGGCTGAGGCAGATCTGCGGGGTGTATCACCAGGGGGGGGGGGGGGGGCGAGATAAAAAGAGAGAAGCCGGTGAAAACACTGTGTGTGTGTGTTGTGTTTTGCGTTGAAGGGTTTTGAAGGGAAAGGGTTGGGCTGATTTCTTTGGCCTCTCTTCTAGCTCGGTGCTGCTGTGTGTGTTTGTGTTTTGAACAGCCAAAAATAGCCCCCGAGTGTACTGGGGGCAGAGGGCCTACGCAGCCGTCTGTGTGAGGGACGGAGTGTGTGTGTGTGTGTGGAGCCTCGTGCAGCATAATTCTTTCATGTATTCAACATTCAATGGGGCACACATGTTGATATGATTTGTGATCGAACGGTCGGAATGAATGCACGGCTTATTGAGGCACTAATCCTATCTATTGGGAATTCATTATTGTAACAATGAAGTTCATATAGGATTGATGATTGCTTATGGAGTTTTTTTAAAAATCTAACTAGGTTGGGAAGCTCTGACTTTGAGCTCTTTAGGCATTGAAGGAAACCCTGTTAGTAACTAAATAGCAGAAAAAAAAACAAGAATAGCAGCAGATGGGAAACCTTACAAGAGCACACTGTCCTTCTGTGCCTGCCCACACAGGCTAGAACCACAGACACGCTCGGTTACTCTGTACGGGTGCAATTTTCAAAGCAAACATTAAAACGCGGGCGCGCGAATAGTAAACGCAGGCGGTGCAAGAATACGCGCCGGGTGCGCTCATACTGAGAGAGAGAGAGGGATCGAAGCAGCCAAAGAAGTTTGCAACTTCTCTAGTCACCCCGGGGTGCAGGCCCGCGCGTTAATGCCTCGTTCCGTGTAGTGTGCGTAGAGTTGCGATCTTTTGCTAACAAAGCGAAACGCTGCTCTCTCGCGTAAAACACGGCCCTGCCTTTGTGCGTGTGTGTGTGTGTGAGCCTTGTTGTCTTCCCGAGACACCCCTGATGATGGTGGTGGACTCTCGTTTTGGTGTTCCTTCCCCCCGGCGTGTACACACATTCGGCGCACGCAGGTTTCCGCATCAGCAACAGTTCATCGCTCGATCGCCGATGACGGCGTGTGTCGGTGGCGATCGGTGCGCCCGTTCGGGCGTGTGGCAGAAGGGTTAGCGAGGAAGCAGAGAGGGATTCGGGGTGACGCCGAGGGGGTGACTCAAAGTGTCGCGGGTGCAGAAGACACGGGCGCGGGCATATGGTTGTCAAAGATCGTCAGGGTTGGCGAACTCCGCGGAGTTAAGAGTGCGTAAAGAATTAAAAAGGTTATTTTTTTTTAACGATCGGTAGTGTTTTTGTTCGTGAATAGGACATTTTTGGAGTTAAAGTTTGGACTGAATCCATTAGATAAAATCAACCATAAGTCTAATAAGCCTTTGGGTGTATTTCTGAGAAATTATTGGTTGGCTCTACTCAGGAACAAAGTCCCAAAATTCCTTCTTTTTAGCCCTGGGGCTATGAATTTTTGTATGTAAATTCATATATTGCGGATTAACAACTTCATTTGATTTATGTTTTTTAGCTGAAGGATTTTTTTTTTTGCAAACCAAAAAGCCATGATTGATTTTCAAACCAAAAAGTTCAATCCTTTGCACTTCAGTAGCGCCTGAAGTTTAGGCGCTTTTTTACCTCAGCCTGAAACGTTTTCTTATCATTGACGGCCCGGAAATGCTTACGCTACACAAAAAGACTAACGATACAGCGTCGCAGTAGTTAGCAACGTCAAAAATGTCGGTTCTAGTCATGAAATACTAAAAACTTGTAAATTTTGAACTTCATTAATTGTGCAGAACTCTTACAATAAATAGAAAAATAGAAATTAAACCTAATAAGAGAAAATTTGTCTCACTTGTCTTCGTTTTGGTTTTGGGAGTTGATACACGATCCGTTCACAGACGCGCTACAGATGTCAGTGCGTCTATCGATTGCACCATCGAGCTGTTCTTTGTCACTGAAGATTCAAATCCAATATAAGCGTGTGTGGGGCTGTAAAAAAAAAAGTTGTTAAATTATTCTCCAAATGTATGTACCACATGCTCATGCATAAAAGGAAAGGCCGCCTAGTTGGTTACAATTTTTTTTTTATAAAATAAACAGATACGCGTGAAAGCGGGGGTAGTTTATTTTTACTTCCGCTTTTCCTGCCATCGATAGTTTATGATGCGTTTAATCCAATTACACACCCTTTCCACCCACTTTCCACTGTGCTGTGCCTCCACCCCCTGCCCCCTCCCTCCTGATCCCTCCATTCGCGCCCCTTGATCATCCATTTGACAGCCCTGCCCACCGCTAGCCGCATGGGGGCCCACATTGCTTATCGGTTGGCAGCGAATGGCTTCGATTTTGGTTTTGGTTCATCGGCCGCGCGCTCGGATGACTGTCCGAGCAGTGTTTTTCGTGTGACGATGGGGAGGCATAGTTGTGGGGTGTGGCAGAAGGAGAAGAATGGAGGACCCCGTTGGGGTCATTCATTAGTTTGTTCAATGCGGTGCAACTAAAAAAAAAACTTAATATACCCAACGAACGAACGATCAAAACGAGACCAATTATATTCGTAGCTACAAGCGCATTTTTCTCTTCTGTGTGTGTGTTGTTGTGTCGTTTTTTTTATTTCCTTCTATTTACCCCCAGTGCGCGCGTGGTCATTTTCCGGGTGCTTAATGCCCTTTAGCCGAGGTGATGCCGCATCGTGTGTGTGTTGGTTGGCATTGATTTTTAAGAGTTGCTGTTAAAAACTTAAAGGATAGCGTGATACATAGTGTACTCCAAAGAGGGGGGGGGGGAGGGGGGGGGGAGGTTAGTGGACAGGTGCTTCTGAGGGTGACATAAAATACAAACACACGCAAATACCCCTGTGGGTCAGTCTAGAGGGCGCCAAAGCTGACAGTATTTATAACCTCGTTGCACGTTTGGAGAATGCTTGTATGCAAGAATTTAAATACAATGTTTGTTTTGTTTATTTTTCTACTACGCTTGACTTTTGAACCTATTTTTCCTTATCGCTCGTTTGATGTTTGAATGGAAAATAAGTTTTATTTACACAGCGTTGCACTGTGTTGCTGTTCCTGAACGAGAATGATGTCAAACGAGAGCTGACTAATGACGTTCGCTTTGCGTTCGGGAAGATTATAAAAAAAAACAAAATGCCTTCTCCGCTCGGAAGCCTTATCATCTGTTTTGGGGTTGAATATGGGTAGGGTTGGGTAAGGAATCCTGCACCAAACAAGCACACACACACACACTCTACTACCAATCGACAAGGTATAGGCATTGGTTGGTAAGCCGACAGCAATCCGTACTTTTACACATGTTTCACCATATCATGTATCATGGTTTTCCTCAATACACCCCACCCGTCTCTTTGCAATATCTGCAGAGTGCCCTGGGGTGTATTTTTGTGAAACACAACAACCAAAAAAAAAAAAGGGTAAAACGTTTCACCTAGACGTCCAATCCCGCTGGACATTCGGTTTGCATGCCAAATGGTTTTCGGTGGCCAATATTTCCATCTGCTCCCCCATTGGTGCCTAGTTAGCGGTTGTGTGGCTCTGATGTGGCTCTCTGGTGGCTAGCTGGATCGATATGCATTAGTGCATTTGGCCCCACCAGCAGCAGACTGCGTCACTGCTCCCCAGCGAGTGATACGGCAGTGTATACTGCTTTGTTGGGCTGTGTACACCTTTTGACGGCGTTGTCGTCCACCTCGTTTACCTGCTGCTGCTGCTGCTGCTGGGGGGATCGCGTGTCACTCGACACAAAGATTCCCCCGCAAAAAGATGTGGCAAAGGAAAGCAACACACAAAAAAGGTGCAAAAAACAGAGCGAACCAAAAAAAAAGAAGAGAAAAAGCTAAACCCTTTAGGGGAATGACGTTAGCGCGCATGCAAATGGAAAATGTGCAAAGCTAGCGCGTTTTGCGGATGGACCAATTTCCTAAATTGTATCAAAATTCATAAAATGAAATAATAAGAAAAGAGAGCAGAGGAAAGAAAACGTGCAAAACGAAGCGAAGAAAAGCAACAGCAGTAGAAGCCAAGTGTAAATCATTAAAAACTAAAAAAAAAAATAACCGAGTTGTGCGAAAGTGGTATGTAAAAGCAGAAGAAACAACGGAACGGGAGTAGGAAACACACAACAGGGAGATAAGAAGCAACCATGAGAGCAAACCTCATGCCCGGTGGTAGAGGTGAAATTGAAGCTTTTACTCGATTCGTTAAGCAGTAATAATCCTTAGTATTTGCTGCGTGTGTGTTGCCTATGTGATCGTACGTCCGATAGCATTGGCAAACTCTTTCAATGTTTGGCATTTTTCGCAAGCAATTTGTGTTTTATGTTGTGTGGAAGGTGAAAATTAGCACATCTCTTACCTGCAATGCAATGCCACTCATTAATCGGCTTCCAAATGACTCTGCGTGGCATTGAAATTTGCACACCCAATCCCTGCACCCTGCTGGATGGTTTGGTTCATTGCCAATCAATCGCACGTCGTTGCGCATGTTTTGACAGCTTCGCTTGGGTCACTGGTGCATGCCGCCGATGCCGCCGCCGCCACTACACTTTCACGAGAAAAGGAGACACGTCGAGTGAAGTTGACCGAGGCGACAATCGGAGGCGACACGACACCAGGGCACACAGTGTGTGAAAGATAAATAAAACAGAAATATCCAGTCCTCCCCTCCCCCCTTTCGGTTGGGTGGTGGTGGCGGTGGGGCACACGAATGTGAAGGACGCGTGCGGTCAGTTGTTCGCTTCTCGCTTCGGTTGAGATGTGTTTCTTTATGGTTTGCTTGGTTTTGAGTGTGTTATCTTCATCGCTCTCGTATTGCGCTCACTGATGACCACGACGACGACGACGACGGCGATGGCACGCTGCCGGTTCATTGCCAAACTTTGGCCAGTTCATTTGGATCTTTCCGTCTTTCGCACTCATCGCACGTTACACTTTGACTTGACCAGCCGAGACGAGTGGCCTTTAGCTAATGAAAGAAACGGCGTAAACTTCGTTAAGGCTATGAATATGTTAGGATCATTAAAGACTTGCAAAAGCTACTCTTGTTATTTTGTGAGTTTTTTTTAGAGAATTTAGCGGAAGCAATAATTTGGTTTCACTCAAAAGACGATTAATGGCTTCAATTTGTCACGTAAGGCTTGTGGATGTAGCCACGCAAATGCTTTTATTGGTTTTTGATCTGCTGTCACAAAGGACAGCTCGATGGAGCAATCGATAGACGCAGTAGCATCTATAACGCGTCTGTAAACGGATCGTGTATCAAATCCCAAAACCAAAACGAGAAGAAACGCGAGACAAAAATTATTGAGATATCTATAAGAAAAGAGAGCTGCTGCAGCCCGTTGTGTTTTTATTAAATGATTCATCAATTATTAATGAATTGCCTGTAACTACTGATTGCTGTCTTCCTGTAACAGATTGAAAGTTAAACCCTTCTGCTGCTGCTGGTGTGGTGCCGTTCCCCATTTGCTGTTAACTTTTCCCTCGTAACCGACTTTTTTCCAATTTTCTTCAACCGTTTACTTTGGGGCCTTCCCGGGATCACAGCTACGATCCACACACACACACACGGACATTTAAACAGTGTAACATCTTTAGTTGCAATCATAAAAATTAGAAAACCTTCCACGCAATAGTAGAACACCGAACGGGAACTCTGGTGGTGGTGCTGCTGGCCTGACTCGCCCGGCTTCTGCTTCTACCCACCAATGTTGCTCTTGTTTGATGGTGCACATAATGGTCACAGCGACGGACCCCCACACGGGGTGGGGTATGTTGAATGCGTCAGCCAGCATCTGGTGGTAGCTCTTTCCCTCCGTGCACGAAACAGAGCGCGCGCTCTAGTAGAAAGGGAGCAAAACGAGAACTGATGTGCGAGAAATGATGTGTGGGCCCCACACCACACACACACACACACACACACACACACACACACATCCACGATCAGCACTGATTCCTGCCCTAAACTGGCAGATAGAACCCCCTAAGTCGCCCCTCACTCCCTCCCAATGGGCAGGTGCGCGCACTTTGAACGGTTTGCGTCAAGTAAAGGAGTGTAATGAGAGAGTAAAGAAAGAAGAGGATTGAAGAGAAGAAGTGTGCAATATTATCTTGGAATGTTTTGCCCACCGGGATAGGTGGTGTTTCCCCGCTCTATATGTAAGAGAAGGAAGAGTTGATTGACACTAGTTGGGTCAGAAGTTATCCATCAGCCCTTTTTAGTGTCATCCTCATGATGTGACGTCATCTTATGCGAAGAAATCCGGTTCGAAGGACCAAAATCGAATTTTAATCTTTATAGAAGCAGTAAGCATTTTTTGTTTATTATTTTTTGTTTTTTTTATTCTGTTTAGACATTGATTGCGTACAATAATTCTAAAAAATCATTAAAAATATAATTAAATTTATATAGATGGCTTAATACAGGTTTTTAGCTTCCCACTCAATCCGTTTTAGTTGTAACTTCAAGGGAAAAGAATCGCGCAGCCTGCAACCGGCTTGGTGTGTAATGCATACGGGTGTGCGCGCGCGCGCACTGTCTTAATACCCCCACACCTCTAGCTATCTTACCACCCCCCTTTCCTCCTCACCTTCCCCAAGTGTGTGTGTGTGTGGGTCGCCGGAGAAAAGAGGAAAGAATCCCCGTTAGACGGTGATGTGTGTGGTGTGTGGTGTGTGTGTTTGTGTTTTTATATGTTGCGGGGCTCATACGATCCATCGATAGGTATTCGAACGTTTTCTTCTGTCCGCCGTTCTCCACACCAGAGAACTCAACCAAATGGACAACAAAAAAAAAAAAAGAAAGGGTTGGAAAAACGGGGATGAACCGGGAGAAGGATGCTCCCCAGTCAGTGAATATCGGTAAAGAGTCGGCGACTTACGGAACTTTTTGCGCGCACTTCCTCTACCACCTACTGCCCCAGTGGTCTTGCGTGGCGTGCGGGTTTTGCGGCCGTAACGTTTTTATTGTTGCTCCCGTTTTTTTTTCAATACGGCATCGGCACTTTTATAACGTCGCCGTCGTCGTCATCGTGGGCCGGCCGCGGTTTCGATCTTTCTGCTGTGTTTCCTGCTGGCATTTTATTTTATTGTTAGTATTGCTCGCGGGGAGGCAAAAACCGACCGGTCATAAGCGATTTTGCTCGTTGCTCTTTAACTGGCTTCTTTAAGAAAAAGCGACCATCGTGCGCGCTTTGGTGGTTGAGAAGATACATTTTTCTACCTCTCATTCATCGGAAAATGCATTGCATCGAAAGTATGCAGCAGCAAGGAACGCCCCGATGTGTGTGTGTGCTTGTATGTTGGGTTTGTTGTTTAGAGCATTTACCGTTAATGCACGGGATTATTTTCATGTTTGTTTTATGGGCTAGTTTATGGGTATTTTCTAAATATCTCCGCCATGGTGTGGTTCCGATGTGTGTTGTGTGCGCCCGCTCCCCTCCCTCTCCAAATGGTGTGGTGCGCGGTTGAATGCATTCTGTTTTCGCTCACCACCAGTTCTCTCTGTGTGTTGTCAGAGCTCGACGTAAAGATGGCTGGACAACAACCATTTGCTCCTCTAGCTTATTGATTCATTTCTGTGAGCAATAATTATGCAAAAGGTTATGATTCATGAGGTGATGAAATGTGTGTGTGTGTGTGTGTTGGTGGGGCACGGTTTCGATCGAATAATTTAGAACGCAGGTTAGATGGGAAGGTTTGGATCAGTGCCAAAGCCTTGTGTGTTTAGCATGTTCTGTGTCTCAAAACGAGATGAATTTTTGATTATGTGTTGTGCCTATCCTATGCTCAGATATGTTTGACTTTTTTAGTGTAATTATGAAATCAAGCATCAATCTTGTCTCCATATGGCTCAACAGCAAACCCAAAACCTCGCCAGGGAAAAGCAGAGCGCATACGACACACAACCGTAACCAAAAAAACCTTTTGAATGTGGCTCCACCTATTTTTCCGGAAGATCGATTCTGCTCCGGCCAGCCAGAAGAAGGGGACCGGCCCTATAATTCGCCCTGCACGGCCATTCCCCGGGTCACAATTAAACTCACAAAAAAGACAGTCTCCACCAACCTTCATCGCGTAGAACGGAACGAGGTTTTATTGTTTGTTTTTTGAGACCGATAGGGTTACATTTTGGCTTTTGATTCCTTGGTGGTTTGGTTTCACAAGAGTTCGCAATCGGTTATAGCGTTGCAGAGTGTTTTTTTTATGATTTTACTACTGTATTACATCCGAGAAAGAAGAGTATTATTGGCACTGGTGCTTCTGTTTGTTTTATGGCGTTATGAAAGCGTTATATAACCTCGGGAGGTAAAGTAAACGAACTAATCGTTTGATTTTGTGCGAAAGACTTGAATCAATTTCACTTCAATACCCTCACAGTGTTCCCTGTTGAATATAGATTTTAATCGATGTTCTTTTTTGTTTTAGGTAAAACGAACGTTTTCTCGACGAAACTGCACACAAAACTTCTCTGCTGGAGGTGTGAAGAAAGGAAGAGAGAACAAGAGAATTGAAATGAGGCTGTAAAAAGAATCGCATCGAGAATACAGACACACACCAACACTATGACCGTTAGTGTACGGCACTGTCAGTCAGCGTTTGTTTTAGAAGCAGCAGCAGCAGCAGCAGTAACAGTAGCTCCGGCAACCCTTTGCACCAGGGCCGCACAACCGGCAGCTGGTCCGGCAGGATCGGGTCCCCGTTCGGCAGCCTCCGGGGAGCATGTTGGTTGCGAGCAGCGGTCGCCTGTTCGCGCACTGTGATGTCGTAGATATGGACTGTAACGCTGGCAACAGTAACGGTGGCAACGGCAGCAACAGTAACGGTGCTAACGGCGTCGGTGCTAACCTCTTCACCCGGCAGCACTCGATAACGGGGATCGGCGGCGGCGGCAACGGGTACTCGTTGCTGTTGGCAAACGGTGGTGCGCCAGTCGGCTCGTCCGGCATACCGTCCAGCAGCACCAGCTCGCTGCGGTGCGACAAGGTGAACGGTAACGCGTCGTCGACGATCCTGGGCAGCAACAGCATCATCGGCGGCGGCAGCAGCAACAATATCAGCAGCCTCGGCACGGGCGGGCTGACCACGTTTCAGCCGGCCCTGATTGGGCCGCCGTCCTCGCTGAAAACGTCCTCGCTGACCTCGTCCGCGATCCTGTTCGGGGGCAGCAGCGGTAATTTGAGCAGCATCGGCGGGAAACCGACGGGCACGGGCGGCGGTACGCACAAGTGGATCGGTTCGCTGTGTGATGGTGCTACCTCGATCGGGTACAGCAGCGGTAGCAGCAGCAAACTGAATCAGCAACTCCACTTCCAGCATCCTCAGCAGCAGCAGCAGCAGCAGCAACAGTTGCTTCTACTTCAGCATCATCAGAATAAGCATCATCATCCTCATCTGTCTCAGCAGCAACAGCAGCAGCAGGGATCTCATCCACAGCACCACCATCACCACAGCTTGCCGGTGACGACGAGTGGCCCCAGCGGTAGCAACATGCTGGACAGTCTGACCTTCCGGCTGTGCGATGTGGATGGCGCGGTGGCCAGCACCATGTCCAACCCGAACGGTGGCAACGGGGCAAGCAATGGAGCTTCCACGAACGGCAGTACGGCGGGGGGAGGCGGAGGAAGCATACTGATGGTGGTGCCGCCCCAATCGGGCAGCGGGAAACAGTCACATTCCTCCGCAATCAATGCCGGTGGTGGCGGTGGCGAGCGGCACTCGTACGCTTCCCATGACCATCAGCACCAGCAGAAAATGGTGGCAGCCCAGCAGCATCACCATCAGCAGCAGCAGCACCAACAACACAGTAGCAATACAAGCAGTAGTAGTAGCAATAACAGTGCTGCAATTGCCGCCGCGAGTGACGTCCCGATAAACTATAGCAAAATGACGCGCATCAGCAAGATGGGTCTCAGTGCCGATGCGGTCCATCAGCACCAGCAGCAGCAGCAGCACCATCACCACCACCATCATCATGACAGTTCGGCTTCGGTCTCGATACTGCCCACATCGTCCGCTGCCGCCGTGCAGCAGCAGCAGCAGCAGGCGCAACAGCAAGCCCTGCACAAGCAGCAGTTGCACCATCTGCGCAGTACGGTCGGCGGGAGCAGCGGTAATGTGGCGAAGGGGAATGATGCTTCCGCCGCCGCCAGCTACTGCAAGGTGACGCGCATCGGCAACATCACGCTGATGGACCCGGAAGACCAAACGATGCTGCCGTCGCACCTGCTGGGCAACAGCAGCAACAGCAGCACTACGGGCGGCAGCAGCGGCGGCAGCAGCAGCAACAACACGATGAAGAAGGACGAGGTGAGCTTGACGAAGGTGGCCAAGTTGGGACACTCGGTTGATCAAAAGGTGTGTGATTTGCAGCAACATTTCATTCAGCATCATCAGCACCAGCTGCAACAGATGCAGCAGCAGCAGCAGCAGCAGCAGCAACAGGGTGCACAAAAGCAACATGCTCAGCAGCAGCAGCAGAAAGAGCAGCAGGGTAATGGTGGGGAGGAGGTGCGAATAACGGAGAGCTTGGCACCGTTCGAGGTGCTGCGGCTGTACATGGACAAGCTGACGCAGTACGAGCATCACGAGATCTACAACTATCCGCGCATTTACTTCATCGGTGCGAACGCGAAGAAGCGGCGCGGGGCGGGCAACTCCGACTACGACAACGAGCAGGGCTCGTACATCCATATCGCGCACGACCACATAGCGTACCGGTACGAGGTGCTGAAGATCATCGGCAAGGGCAGCTTCGGGCAGGTGGTGAAGGCGTACGACCATCGCAACTTCCAGCACGTGGCGCTGAAGATGATCCGCAACGAGCAGCGGTTCCACCGGCAGGCGCAGGAGGAAATTCGCATCCTGAAGCATCTGCGGGCGCAGGACCGGTACAACTCGATGAACATCATCCACATGTACGACAGCTTCGTGTTTCGTAACCACATGTGCATCACGTTCGAGCTGCTGTACATCAACCTGTACGAGCTGATCAAGAAGAACAAGTTCAAGGGCTTCAGCATGCAGCTGGTGCGCAAGTTCACCCACTCGCTGCTGAAGTGCCTGGACGCGCTGTACAAGAACAAGATCATCCATTGTGATATGAAGCCGGAGAACATCCTGCTCAAGCAGCAGGGCCGCTCGGGCATTAAGGTGATCGATTTCGGGTCTAGCTGCTTCGAGAACGAGCGCGTCTACACGTACATCCAGTCGCGGTTCTACCGGGCGCCGGAGGTGATCCTCGGCGCCAAGTACGACATGGCGATCGACATGTGGTCGCTCGGGTGCATCGTGGCGGAGCTGTACACCGGGTCGGCGCTGCTGCCCGGCGAGGACGAGTACGACCAGATGGCGTGCATTATCGAGCTGCTCGGTATGCCGCCACTCAAGCTGCTGCACAATGCCCGGTGGCCGTCGCGCTACTTCGCGTACGACGGGGACGATCAGTTCCCGCACTACTGCTCGCTCAGCTTCCGGGAGGATGGACGGGAGGAAATCCAGGGTAGCTATAGCAAGCGGGGACGCTACCGCGGTGCGCCCGGCACGCGCGATCTCGCCAAGGTGCTGAACTACTGTGACGAGCTGTTCCTCGACTTCGTGAAGCACTGTCTGCGGTGGGATCCGAAGCGCCGCATGACGCCGCAGGAAGCGCTCAACCACAACTGGTTCCACCGGATGCTGCCCCAGTCGCCGCAGGTGGTGAAGGTGAGCGATGGCGGGTCGGAGTCGGCCGCCTCCACGACGGTTAGTAGCGGCACGGTGGCCGGCGGCAGCTCGTCCCACTCGACGGCCAGCTCGATCAGCAAGCAGCTGAGCTCTTCGATGGTGAGCGGCGGTGGTGGCACGCTGGAAAGCAATGCGGGAGGCAGTTTGGCGGCGGCGGCGGCGGCAGCGGCCGCCGGCACCATTTCCATGGGCTCCTAGCAGAAGAAAGCGCTCGCAGCGGCGGCAACCTCCTCGTCGTCCGGGGGGATGCCGGTGTCGTTGAAGAAAGTTTCCTCGGCACTGTCGCTGCCGGCGGGCTGCGGTATCGGCGGCGGCCTCAGCAAAACATCGCCCACGGCCGCCTCCTCCTCGCTGCTGTCGTCCGGCATTTCCAGCTCGATGATAACGCTGGCAGGGTCGATGCAGCAGCCGACCTGCCAGCGGCAAGCGACCTCACTGCAGGCCCTGCTCGAGGGGCGAATACTGGCGACGGGGCGCACGGTCGCCTCCCTGGGGTTGGACTCGTCCTTGGTGATTCACGGTAGCAAAGCGAAGGGTGACGGGGTAGTGGAACCGGGGCACGGGGAACGGAGAAGGCATCATCAGGCGTCCGACCACCAGCCGTCGACGGTTCAGCTGGCCGCCCTGGCCCTGGGCACGGTGGCGGACGGTAGCAGTAGCAGCAATAATCAACCACAACCTCCTCCTTCCACAACTCATCATCACGGCGGCCCGGCGGCAGGTGGTGAGCAGGGGGGAAGCTAAAACTACGGCGCGGTTAAGCGCGCGCAGTGCTTTTGTCTCCAGGAAGTCGTCGTCTTTCATACAGTAACGTAGGATAAATAATCGTGCTTAGCGAGGAGTTTGTGGCGGAGAAGGTACGCGCGGTCTCAGTTTAAGGTGCAAGCAAGCAAGCGAAACGGACGGTGTTTGCTGCAAAACGTGTGCAGAGAGCTTTTTCCGGGCGGAGCAATGTAGATAGGCAAATTGGGAAGCGAGCGGTCTAGCTATTGAAAGTGTGTTTGTGCTTGAGGGCTATTACGATATATTTTTTAGTTAATTTTCTCATCGTCTGAACAGTTCGATTAGAGCAGACGCGAATGGACAGAAGGACTACCCATGCTGCTGTTGCATGGGCAATTCCATGGTTACTTTGAATGGGTAAAGTAACGCACCAGACTTTTATGTAGCTTATTTTTTATTGAATTTGTTCTCAAACATAGCCAATGTTGGACACGCGTAATTCATGTCTTGTGATTTCTAATCCTCATCCTAATATTACATTTATCACACTGCCTTTTATGTTTAGTAATGGATTTGTTTTCCATGGATCGGTTCGTTTGGTCGATATATACTAAAAGGACTAAAAGCTGGGCGTGGCGAATTTCATCATATCCCATCCCCCGTTGGTCCGGGGTTAAAGGATCAACGGCATTAGACATCTGTAAAAGCCCGGGTATCTTTGTGCGCAAGGGGTAGAGCATAGTGAAGAGACTGTTTAAAGATTAACGAACAACTCAAACGCAGGACATTGACCATTGAAATGTCAACAAGTGCGTGTACCTACAGTAGAGCAAAACAGAACGATCTGCGTATAAAAGCAAACCAATACCAAAAAAATGAGTAAAAGTTGTGACGATTTTAAAGAGATTGAGCTTGGTAGTGTTGGAAATTCTTGACCAGCGAGGTGATTTATTTGGACCCATACTAACGAACGAATTGCAAAATTAGCCCCACCCCCGGAGAATGGGGATTGTCGAAATATCATTAAAAGAATAGGCTTTTTCCCCCACGCCCCTCCGCCGATGGGATGTACACGTTTGTTGTCAATCATTATTGTCTTAAAGGGTTGAGTGGTCGTGTAGAAGGACACTACGCTGCTTGTTAGCAAAATTAGACTGAAGAAAATGAAATGAAAAGGTGGGTGTGACGGGATCCGCCCGTAATGCCCGCCCTTTAGTACGCAAAACTAAAGTATGCTTATCATCCTAGCTAGAGCAATCGTTGTCGTCGTGTGTGTGCGTGTGTAGGAAATGTAGTTTATTTTAGTCTAATTCTCATTCCTATCGACACACAGGACATAACATAATTTGTACAATGGAATAGACTTTACGATCATCAACCCCGTTGCTCTCCCAAACACACACACATACACAACTATAGTATTACTTAGCTGATAGCGGAAGACCACACACATACGCAGCAACTTACTCACGGTCAACCTCAAAATGCTCAAATATTATCAAAAATCAATCACTATCACCCGTCTGCCCTTCCCACTTGTATTACACACGAGACACGTGGTAGACGCGCGTAAAAGACGTAAAACAAAACCCGCGTAAAGCGAAACTAACTGCCAATTAACGTATAGGAAAGAGCCACTCAATCGTTTAGAAAAGACACATTTCGTAGCGACAATTGGGTGTGTTACCAAGCGAGAAAGCCGAGAGGGTAGAAAGGAAGAAAAAAAAAAGAACACAACCAGACACATTAAATATGACAAATAATCCCCAAATGTTGTTTTCCGTATTTTTTTTTGTTGCTTTACTTTGCTTTGATTGTATAGCGCGACTGAAGCGAAGTAAAGCATGAAATAGTCCAACCGCTATTGTGGCGCAATATATTGTACGGATGAGCAAAGTACAGCTAAACGTTTAAAGTATTTAATCGCCTTCCCACACACACAGACACACACACGCCGGGTGGATCCGGATCTGTCTGTGGTTGCCAGCAATAAGAGATTTCGTATTTCATGTTCACTAGCTTTTTTTTTGTTTTGTTTTGTATTATGTTTACGCTCTGTGTACTTATGGTTGATTGTATGCAGATGAACTATAAACAGTGTAAAACCCCCCCGTCTAGCTGAAATGTGTCTCAACATTAAGTTTATTCACAATTTTGGAAGGAAAACAAAATCCATACAGATATGTGTTTCGTTCAACTACCAAACAATCAAATAATCACCCAAAATTCGCTTCTCTAATCGCACTGGTATGATATAAACCGATGATAACTGGTATGATAGATAATGAGGGAAACAGTATGGTATAAAGACAAAAGGAAAAGCACACACACAAATCGCAATATTTCGTTAAGAAGGGACACACGCCACAAGACACATCCATCAAATTATCAAATATTGTAACGGCTTCGCGAGGAATGGAATGCGCGAGAAGAAGAAATAGGTACATTTGTCGTCTGTATTTGCTGTGAGTGTTGTGTCCGTTTGTGTGTCCGCTGTGGTGTGATGGACGATTTTCTAGCCGCGAAACCGAAACTAAGTAATCAAAAGGACTGCACATTGTAAGCTAGAATGAATAGAGAAGTAATAGAACCTAGTAGTAGTAGTATAGTTTTTTTGATGGGAAGAAAGGGTGTTGAAGCCCTAAAGTAAGGGTTTGCGACGACCTGGAGAGGAATAGTAAAATTAGAAGTGACGAAACGGACAAACTAACTAAAGGAGAGCCACTGAAAACACTCTCACGCACTTGCCAGCCGCAAAAGCAAAAGTGCATTAGAACTGTAGAGAATGTACATCTCAACCAACACACAACAACACTACTATGCATGGGATAGTGGAAAGGAGCATAAGATAATTGTAGAGATCCTAACCGCATCAAATGAGAGCAACACGCTATAATTGGTAGATAAGGATGGACGGAAAACGCTATAGCTAATTTAGATGACGAACGTGTCACGTTGCAAGAAATAAGGCATGCTACTAGGCAATAAGGCAAAAAAACAAAAAAACAACATTGTAAATAAAGAGTAAAGTAGACTACTTTAGTGCAAATATTTCACGGTAACTATAAAACAAAACAAAAGCAAACAAACAAAACACTAATATGTAGCACGAAAGAAAAGGAAAAGGCTCTGGTACGAACAGAACAGTGCTAAACGGAAAAGCAAAAAAAGGATTGACAGTTGGACATTGGAAAAGAAGAGTAAAGTAAATTAAAGATAGCAAACGAGCAAAGAAAGTAATGAAAAGCCTTAATGTTTAAACAAAAAGACAAGATTTAGCGTAAAAATCAAACACGTGACATGAAGAATAATCTCAACGAAGAGGGGGTAGTGGAAAGGAACGGAAAAGATGGGACAAGGAGATGTGTGTTAACAAAAAAGGAGGAGGATGTGCGTAACTACTACAACTGCTGCTATCTCCCCAATTTACACCTTAGTTTGTTGTATTTTGGGGTTAGAAAGAGCGGTAATTCCATTCTTTTCCACTCTTGTTTCTTCATCCTGCTGTTCACTCTAAGCGCGACACCATTTATCATAACCGTTTCTAGACATTGTGATAAGTCCCTTTTCTACCTTGCGTTAGTTCAATGACAACCCACTTACTTAGTTCTTTACACTCAGTTACTTTATCACACTGCCATTTATAGCCTTGTTTTTAATTTTCACCAGCCGAAAACACGACTTAACAATGAAGTAGTGAAACTCAATTGATTCCATTCACCTAACAGGCGAAGAAACAGGCGCTCATTCTCCTCACACTCCTTCAGCGTGCGTGCGGAATGCGATAAGTTAATGCACTAATATTATTCAAAACGAACGTAGAAACAGTATGATCTTTTTTGCAGCGTGATCTTTAGATGTAATGTACATAAGTTAAGGTTTAGCATTTTAGTTACGACAACCTTTCTCTCCTACTGCGTGGTGTGGTGTGCTTCGTGTGACTCAGACTGACTGTACGTGTACTCTGCTAAGAAGTACGGGAGAAGATGTTCACTTATCCTAAGTTAGCAAATTGTCCTTAATACACACGACTTGTGGCGCATGCATGTGTAAAATACACTTGCTTACTTCACTTTATTTTTTACTTTTTGCTTTCAATATTCGATTCACTTTAGTTTCTCGGTGTAAGCGTGTTTGTGTTTTGTAAATGTGTTGCTGCTGAGCTTGTTCTTATGATTTTTTTTCTTCTAAAAACCACGACACATCCGTCGTTAGCGGTGTTCCGGTTTAAGATTCAAAATCGTAACTCATGTGAGAAAGTCCTATGTCCTCCGCGGGGTGGACAAAATATCGTGGTGCTTGAATGTAACAAGTGTGTTGTAAACATCCGTTTAAGATGTGATGAACTGTGTCACCATAGCAGTAGGACCGATAACAGAAAAAACAACAAAAAACATACGAATAATACTCTGTAATCATTTTGTGAGAAGAGCGTGGAAGCGTGAATAGCAAACATAAGGTGTACAGCAAATGATGATGTTGAGTTTGACTTAGATCCACATATACCACCACCTGCTGCTGCGAAGAAGAAGAAGCCTAATAATTGTCTTAATTGTGTGTGTATAGGAGTCGATTAAATCGCACATGCCTTAGTTTCCGTTGCGTTAAATTGAAACACAAAAAACGAAAAACCACGTGCCGGTCAGCAAAAACGACGCGACACGTGGCGTGGCGGAGTTTGCAAAAAACAAAAAAACTCTCCCCTGTTGCTTAATGCTTTGTTACTGTTACTGATGAAATGCACTCACTACACTTGTACTGTTTTTGGCTGATCTCTACCCTGCTACTAAACTCTACCCCATTAGAACATCAACTTTACCCCTTATATTACCACTGTTTGGCATACCTAATCATGTGTTCTCGGTGTGTGCGTGTTTGTAAAGCGAAGCGAAAATGTACTGGCAAGCAAAGGAAAACTTGTGTAGCAACAAAAAAAAGCAACAAATCGATATATCCTAAATTAATCAACCAAAAACAAAGAAGACGAGCCTCTCACGCATGAGAAGGAGAAGTAGAAAAATTAACAAAAATGAAATGCACACACCAAGAAGCAACGGTAATAATTCATTGAAGAGGAGAGTAGGAGGGAGTAAATTATGCATTTAGCCCCCCCCTACTGTGCGAGAAAAGAAGCATCATTGTGTGTGGGGTAGGAAAACATGTTTTCCATGTTACAAATTTAGCAAAAAAACCCAATCAATACGCACAGATAAAGTATAGCAATCAAACTATGTTTAGGGAAAGTTATTTCAAACAAATAAAGTAAAATCGATTGCAAAAAAACGAAGATATCCTGTTGGTTAGAAGAAGGAAACAAAACACAAAACTACACAAACACACACATAAACAAAGCACTAAAAACACGAGAAAACGCAATTAGATACTGGATGATGGGGAGCATACAAGCGATCTTTCAAAAAGAGATGAAAATAAGAGTGGTAAAGCAAAGGCATGAATACACACAGAACTGCACCACGTGCGCACGTGCTACACTGCTGCTGGTGACACGAAAATACCAAATCAGCAATCAGCTTAGAGAAATGCAAAACAAAAGCAAGTGTATTAGCTTAATGAAAAAAGGGAAAAGAAAGAGGATATAGAAGCAAAAAAGAAAACGTGATTCCGTGAACTTCCTTTCTCCTCTTAACCTTAGAGGATACAATGGGAACGAGATTTAATGCGTGAAGATGGGGTGAAGAAGAGAAGGGAGAAGGAGTGATCAAAACTATCGACATTTAGCGTAAAAAAAAACAATGTGCTAGCAGAGAAGCAAAAAGCTGCTAACGTGCTAACCGTATTGCAGAAGCATGGAAAGGATGTGCGAAGGAAACACAAAAAATAACAAATAATATTGATTTAAACACAGACACACACACACACAAACACAACAGTACAGAATAATATCTATAAGCATGAAGAAATCATAGTCATAGGCAAGAAGAAATCGGAAGCGAGACGGTGGAAGAGAACGGCAAGGCGAGCTGCTGGAAGTAAGTAAAGTATGTATAGTGAAAATGAAATATAAAAAAATGATAATATAAACAAAAGAAATTGTACAAGAAAACGGAAAGAAAACCGAAAAAAAGAAAAAAAACTGAACGAAACTAAAGAAGGTAAGTATCGAATGTCTTTTTGTTTGTTTCCTTCTCTTCTGTAGTTGTTAACTTTATTTAAAACTTTTGCATTTTATATCGCTTTTTTGCAGAATATTGTTCATTTTCTTAATTCTAATATCATTGTCGTGGTGTAATATCATTTTAATGCTATTGCAATGAAAGTTTTACAATTTCTCTTACATTTTCTACATCTTAATCGGGTTTATCACATTGCATCCAACCGGAACATTATTCCTAACAACTTTATTGCCATAATGCCATGGAAGCAAAATAAATACAATTTTTCTATCATTACACACAACACATTAACTTAAAATGTCTGTAAAACACCTTGAGCAAGCTCTAGCTAGTTTGCCCATAGCAAGGTTCATCACAGTTGCTCCCACCAACATCATCATCATCATCATCATCACGTGCTGGACATGGTGTGAAGGGATACGGTATTGCTTGTGATGCTCGCGCTCCCCACCAAGCTGCTTGTCATGCTAACAACACCACCACCGCCGGGTGTACCGCTTCCTCCTCCTGCCATGCTCGATGAAGCACTGTTGCCGGCAGCACTGCTTCCACCGCTGCCGCCCGCGATCGATTCCACATCGTTCTTGCCATAGTTCGTGTCCTTCAGATAGTACACAGCGCCACCGTTTATCAGTCCGTGGATCGTTTTCTTCAGCCCCAGCAGCGATGCAAGCCGATACTTGAGCGTCACGGAGTGTATCCGGTCGATAAACGTCCCGATCGCTTGCTCCATGCGCGGTGTCAGAGAGGGTTCGAGCTGGAACAGCTTCACGAGCGTTTCGATCATCCCGTCCGTTAGCGGGAGCCGGTCCAGGTAGTCCTCCAGGTACGCCGATTCACCCTGCATGATGTAGTGCTGATAGATTGCACCGGGCCAGTTAATTTCGATACCGTACGCCCGGCCCACGATGAGCGCTTGCGGGACGGTCAGCAGGAAGTTGATGTAGTAGAGCAGCGTGCCGGTAGCAACGTTGGTGGTGCCCACCGGTTCTTGCATCGTTCCTCCCCGACGATTGTCTTCACTCGGTAGGCGAATGTTCAGCACGGAGAGACAGGTGGCAGTGGTCTGGCTGCTTGTGTTGCTGCTGCTGCTGCTCGGTGAAGGATTCGCGTCGCCCTGTCCCTTCTCGGACGCGGCCAGTGCTTGCCGTACGTATGAGATTTGTAGCGCTATCAGTTCCGCATTGGCCGCAGCCCGTTGTGCAAGCGTCAGGTTGTTATCCAGCAGATAGTTCTCCGTGGCGTGAGTAAACGCGTCCATTGCGCTGGTTAGTTCCGTCTGCACCAAGGGAGTTGCCTGTAGCCGATGGCAGTACACCGCAGGCAAGGAAGAGGTCATTTTCGCCGCAACCATTTGCTTGAGCTCGTACGTCTTCACGATCGCATCGATCGTACCGTGCGCTTCCGACTCCCACAGCTCCGCGATCTCCCGGTACATGCGGAAGTGGAGCGCCGCCAGGCGGAAGTAATCGCGCCGCTCGGGACAGTGCTCGTTCAGGAAGGTGATGATGGCGCACTGCAACCGTCGCCCGTTTGCCGCCCGATCGTCGAACTGGCCGAGCAGCGATTCGAACTGCTCGTGGTTGATGAGCGTCTCGAAGCAGTAGTACATGTCGCGGTACCGGCCAATGCCCACCAGCAGCCGCACGATCAGGTTCCAGGATTTGGCCGCCGTCAGAATGACGGTCAGCGCTTTACAGCACGCCAGCACCTCCATGATGCCTTCCATCGAGCATTCGTGCACGAAGCAATCGTGCGCCTTCACCAGCAGCGCCACAATGATCGTGTTTTGCTTCTTCAGCGAGAGGATCTGGCCCTGGAGGATTTGATCCAAACGCTCCACAAGATCGGTGCCGGTGGCAGGCGGTTGCATCCGCAGGGCGGGAATGGTTGCAAACGACTCGAGCGCGTCCTGCACACCGGCCCCATCGCCGGCCGTATCTCGCCGCTTGCGGTACAGCCGGAGCGCGTTGCAGTAGCGCAGCAGCACGTTGCCCAGCGCGGTCGTGTTGGGCGCAAGCTCCAGAAACAGATGGAACTCACGATCGATGTTGTAGCCCCAGAGCAGCTCGTCCGTGGCCGAGTGGTTCGTGGGCTGCTGCTGGAAGAGGTAGAACTTGGACCGCACGACGGCGGACACGATTTCCGAGGCGAGAAAATCGGTAAAGCTGTCGATGCTCATGCGCGTCGCGGTAACGATGTCGCTGACCACCTCCAGCTTGTGCACGCAGTCTTCCCGCACCACCTCGGGCAGGAAGGCGAGTGGATCGCGCAGCTTCAGCAGCTCGTTGTACTCGCGGTCCAGGTACATGGCGACGCGGTACGTGAGTATGACGCGCTGTGCGAGATCCTGCCCGTGCGTGATCCGATTGCCAAGGGCCTGCAGAATAGCGGAAATGAAGGGAAAGATAAGCTAAATGTTGATACAACTCTATCAAGAATGGGAATACTCACACTGATCGCTTCGAAAATGTCTTGCTTGTCACGGGACGGTACCTCCTCGAAGTCGGACATTGCCGTCGTGCTCGCATCGGACGTGTCCAGCTGCGCCTGCCCACTCTTCATCGGCGATCCACCAATCTGGCTGCTCTGGCTAACGCGACTAAAGCGCAACGTGCGCCGCTGGAACCGTCCCGACGACCGGGCACTATCCTCGTTCAGCAGCATGCGCTCCTCCTTCGACAGGTTGTACAGACTGACCAGCCCCTCCGCCAGTGCCATGCAGAACACGATAAAGTGCAGATCGACCGGTCGCTGCTCGAATATGGCCTGATAGCGCAACGCTTGCACAATATCGCCGCAGTCGAGCAGCCGGTTGATGAGCGCATCGAGCCGCAGCCGCTCTTCCGGCTGTGCTAGCGGGACGTTGGAGAGTGTGAGATCATCAATCCCGGCTACCTCTTTCAGCTCGAGAAACGTGTGATACAGTATGGCCGCCGTCGACGGTGAATGTTGCTGCTGATTGTTGCACCAGTACTGGGAGCAGTACAGGTCCAGGTGCTCCTCCGTGCAGCGTATGTAGCTCAGTGCCAGCTCGTACTCCAACCGATCGCGATCGAACGTTTCGCTCGGGTAGAGCCCATGCTCGCGGATCAATTCAAGCGCGCAGCGCAGCAAATCGTACCGCTGCCGATCGCCGTACTCGAGCCGATTGGCAATGTGTGTGAAGAAGCTGATGCGCAGCTCTGGGCCAAGCGCGTACCGTTCACTCTCCACCCGGTACCGATCGAATGGGCCAATGCGGCCGTTCGCTTCAAACCCGCTCACCCAATGCTCGAAAATAATACTTTCCCGCGGGAGTCCTGCCTCATCGGCCAGTGCGATTGCTGCCTCGTGGTGCTTCTTTGCGACGAGCTGCTCACACAGCGACTCGTACAGGGCGAGCTGTTGCTCCTTTCCTCCCCCCGAACAGCACTCGTACAGGGTGAGGAAATCGATCGTCACCTCGCAGTGCCGTACGATCTCGCACATCTTTAACATCCGTTCGAAATCCATCCCAGCCACCAGGAAGCAGCGAAAGTCACACCGGACGTACGATTGCAGCAGCAGCAGCTGATGATGCATCGACGTACGGCGGTCCAGGTGGATCATGAGCAGTCGGGCACAAAAGTTAAACATTTCATACTTGGGTATGTGCAGCAGGAAGCACTCATCGCCGGCCGTGGCCGAGCGGGCTAGAAAGTTTGTTAAAAGTTCAGCGGCACGGTCAGCATCGAAGAGGACATTTTCCGTGAGTGCGAGGTACGCCGCCAGATGGTACCAGCCAGAATCGGGATAGAAAATGGCAAGTGAGCTGGCGAGTGTGCAAAGCCGTGCTGTGCGTACCAAATGCTCGACCAGCCCGCACACAAACGCTCGTTCTGGGGGTCGTTCCGACTCTTCGGAGAGTTTCTCCCGGTACGGATACTCTCCCGCCAGCATTGCCCACACGATCCAGCAGTAGCGGCGGCTTTCGCTTCCCTCGGGACATACGTCACCGGCCAGTAAAGCTAGCAAAGGCCACTCGGATCGTATTGCACGATCGAGCAGGTTTTGGTAGGTGTGCGGATAGCGTTGCGGCACGTGTCGATGCAGGGCGAGTCGCTTGAATGCGTCGAAATCGAACGGTTGCTGGCTGGCCGTTGCTGTGTACGGGTTGGACTCATTCGAGCAGAGCAGGATCGTGGAAACGAGATCCGTGTCGTAGCGTTCGGAAAGGAAATTGGCCCCATCGTAAAGTGGGTTGGACGAGCTGGTAGAGATGTCCGTCGCAGGGAGCTGCAGCGGTAAGGAGATACTGGTGACGTTGTGCCCCATACCGGACGTTGTGCTGCGTGCGATGGAGACAGCATCGGGATCGCTCGACATGCTGGAATGCCCGCTCGAATCAGTTGCAGTGCTGCTTCCCTACAAAAAAAAGAGGAAAAAACGTTAATCTTAGACAAAACATAAAAAAACGCATTTATGCTCGAACACGAGCATTCCGAAGACAAAGACAATCTCTTGTGCTATTTTTAAAATTCCCCGCCACGGCAGATAAGGTTCGGCTAAATTAAAATAAATAGAACAGTTCTCGGCGCAATTGCGGAAAAGTGTCCCGGTTTTCCAGTGTCGCCACCGCGTCATGTATCATCGTGTATACGGTTGACCTGGCTGGGCCGGCCCGGGTCGGCGACCCGATTCCGAAGCAAACCGGTTCCCATGCCCCGCGTTGCCCATTCGCGCACAATCGCGCCCAGAACCGCACGAAACTGCACGAGCCGTCAACCCACAGTCAAAGGTTAGGCTTGTTTGATATGGGACACATTTGATAAGACCGGAGGATGGAAAATGAGTTCATCTTAAGACACCTCTTCTCCATCTTGCTCTCCTCCGCCTGTCGCGCACTGTCATATTGCGCAATATAACGAATACGCAAAGCCAGGAGTGGTGGTGGTGTGTGGATGGAAGCAAAGTAGCAAAACAAATAATGCCGCGGATGACTTATCTGCCCGACGCTGGAACACGCTGGAAGTGCAACTATTTACTGTTGCCATAAAAACAATGTACAGACACGCACGCACACACATTCAGTGCAGCGATTGACGCGGGTCGGGTGTGTTTGCATTATGCATTTACCACTTGCCTGAAGACAGCTCTGGGCGGAATGGATTAAAAGGGCGTTACATACAATTGAATGTGTAAGTGTAGTTCACTCACCCTTCTTCTACGGCGTGGCGTCAAGCTCGACCGTCGCTTGATCGAGGTAAAAGAGCTCGAGCATGTTTGTCCATCGCGGGCAACCTCAACCACCCTCGGCTGATGGAGCAGCGCCGTCATAAGGTTTCTTCCAATGCGCGATTCAACAAAGCCGATGCGACACAGTTCCACTATCTGCTCCTGCGGGTAGTTTAGATAGTCGACGAGCAGCAGGAACCGATACCAATCGTTCTCAGCCAGCAAACGCTCCTGCAAGTACGCCACCGGGTAGGGTAGCGCATTCGCTTTCGCCACGATCGTCATCGCTTCCAGATCGATAAGCAGCTCCGGGTCGTCGAGGGATTTATCGCGGATCGCTTCCTCGCAGCGCCTCAGCAAAGCGGCCACCGTGAGTCTGGCTGGCTCTTCAGGCTGCTGTTGCTGCTTACCCGCTGCTCCACCGACCAGCGTCAAGCAGCGCAGATAGGCCCGGGTCGGCACACTGCTTACGCCAATCATTTCCATAAACGCGACGGCGTGTGTGGCTAGGGCCGTATCCCAGTACGATTCGATCGCCATCTGGGCAACGGTTTGGGCCGCACTGTTCAGCTGGCGGGTCGATATCTGGGAGTAGTTTTGCAGCTGCTCGCGATAGAACTCGTACACGGCGTGGCACGCGCGCTGCAGTCGGATGTAGTGCATGTAGCGTAGTGTCACCGGCTGTCCGTACTTGCTCACCAGCAGCGGATGGTTAAAGTGGGGCAGCGAACCGTACTGCTCGAGCAGCTCGAGCTGTGACGCCCGTTCGTCCTCCTCCTCGACTGCTCCGTTCGCATCGGTGCGCGTGCCGTGGAAGAGAAACTGTTTCACCTTCGCCGGATCGGGAATGCCCGCTATTGCTAGTAGCTTCCTCACGAGCGTGTCACACGACTCTTCGCCACTCTGTCCACCCTTGCAGCGCTTTATAAAGCTGTGCAGATGGGGAAGCTTTGCGAGAATGGGATCATCCCCATCGAACTGTGCCTTGCGCTCATCCAACCCATACTCGAACAGATACACGATCGGGTTCTCCTCGTAAAAGGCACGATTGTGCTGCAGAATGTACTCGGACGTAGTGCGCGACACGCTCAGCAGCTCCTGCCCGCTCAGCGCACCATCCTTTAGCTTCTGCAGCTCCAAAAACACCTTCACCTCCCGCTGATGCTGTGCGCCGGCATCCGTTGCAATCTGGGCGAGCAAATCCTCGCAAACGATCGGCAGTGCCAGCAGGGTGAAAAAGCGATTCTCCACCAGCTGGCGCGTTAGCTGCTCGCGGAACCATTTCGCTTCCGTCCACTCGCGGTGCTGCTTGTAGCTTTCGGTCGTAAACAGACGGCGCAATATCGCTACCGCATCGTTCCGCTCATGGTCGAGAAATTTGCCCAGCCGGGCGAGCTCGTTGAGCAGAATTTCGTTGCGCGACAGCGTACGGTGGTGCGAGAGCTGCGAAAGCATAAAATCATCTATTTCCCACCGCTGGAACAGTTGCCGCAGTCGCTCGTTGAAGCGCGCATCGTCGTAGATGTCGATCTTGATGCGCAGCAGGTGGGGCGTCGGATCTACGCCCTCGTGCAGGCAGCGGCGCATGCAACTGTTGAGCTGAATCCATATCTTGACCAGGTTGGCGATGTTGTTCTTCAGCAGATAGCTCCACACGGTGTAGCGATCGAGAATGGGCGAGATTTCCGTTTCTGGGGAAAAAGGGGGAAAACACGAGCATGATTACTCATTATGGTAGGTCACAGCGTAAAAACGTGCTGGCAAAGGGACGCTCTACCGACGCAACAGCCTCTTATCAATTGCTCATTCACACAAAAAAGCTTCCCTTTTTGTTACGCTATTTTGACTGATCTTGGGACGAGTAATCAATTCGTACTGATTGTGGCTGAAAGAATCGAGGCTATTATGTCTACTTCTTTGCAGGGTTTGAAATTGTTTCCCATTCGATTCGAAATAGTTTTGCCTTTTGCTGGTGGCCTTGGTGTGCGCGTTCAAATGGATGGAAAATTACGAAAATGTGCCATAACGATCGTCATTTGTTGACGACAAACTATTCCATCCTCTCTTCTGCTGCTTCTTCTTCTAATCTTGTTTCAATATTGTTTGGTTCGCTTGTTCTACATCACGTGGGACAAACGGTGCCCCCGACGTGATCTACATGTTGACCAGCGGGCCGTTCAAATCAATCAATTCTCTTCGCGTTCGATCGATGTTTGTTTGCGATCGGAAAGCTTCCCTACACGGCTCACCCACCCTCAAGGTAAGGTTTGCATGTAATTTCATTGCGAAGGGCACAGCGCTTCACTCACGTTTTGTGCTCTTATCAAATGTGCGAAACCGTTTTAGCGAGGGCAAAAATAAACCGCGGTTCCGCGCTCGAATGGATGCTGCAGTTCGGGGTGAAATATGACTGTACTGTGTGTGACGGCGCCAGCGATGATGATGAATCATAGGTTTAGGCTCCTTCTGACAGTAAAGGAGCTTTGCACATACGCACGATCGAGTTTTTACACGCTTATGTGCGTCATGCGCGCCATCATAAAGCGTGAAGAGAGTGCACAAATTCAAGGGAACGAGTTTTTGATAGCACAAACGGGCAGGCCTCCGTGGTGTAAAGCCAAAGTCCATTCGCCGTTCGCTTACCTTGATTCTTAAAGAACAAATCCACCGCGACCGAATTCCGGTAGACGTCCTCCTTCATGCAGAACGTGTTGAACGACATCGTCTCGATCTCGAGCACCGTGTACCCGGTCGTCACCTCGTTCAGCACCTCCGCCATCTGGCGCACGTTCGCCTTCAGCTGGGTGTAGACGCGCCAGCTGGCCGCGATCCGTTCCTCCTCGCCGTGGGAGTAATTTTCCACCGTCCGGGCCAAGTGCTCGCGTATGTAGTCGCGCAGCCCGTGGTCGCTCGTTTCGGCCGCAATCTGGTAGAACACGTACCGCGGGACCCGATCGATGTTCTTGAGGATGTGGTGCGCCTTGTAGAGCTGCCGGTTCGACAGCAACCGATAGACGTACGCGTTCACCTACAAAGATGGGGGGAGGGGAAATACACAATCACACAGAGGGACACAAAGTCAGTCGCCGATGTGCGTCTGTCCGATCGACCGATCGGTTTGCTACTGTCCGGGGGCGGTCGAGTAAAACCGACGACGGTGCCGCACCGGAATGACGATCTTAAAACGCTTCGGTAATGCGATAAGAATGCTGAGACTCGAGTTACTTTACGCTGCTTGAGATTATGTTACGCAGAAAGCAGGAAGCAAACCCCTCGGCTCGGCGGGGGATTAGACACCACGAACCGCTCGAGCTGTCTATTTGCACGGCACACAAGCACAAGCTGATAAGTGACAGCGCACAGTGCCAAGGCGATCATCTGAGCTGAGCTTTGCTCAGCTGATCGATCGAGTGCAACCCATTTTTGGGCGACTCGGGCTGGTGGTACCCCCGTACCTTCTGGAGAAAGTAATTCTTTGCCTCCTTCATCGACAGCTCGTTCCGCTCGGCCAGATACTGGATGCAGAGGTTGACGTGTTTGCCCTTGGTCGACACCTCCTTGATGATAACATCGTCGTCCAGCTTTTCCCAGCCCTTCAGCACGATGCTTTTCTCCGGCGGTATGGTCGGACTGCTGCTGTCCACGGGCGTGTTGGCGGCCATCACCGGGGGCGGTGGGGTGTGCGTTTGTCGAACCAAAAAGGGCGTAAAGTGCCAGGGTCTGTCGCGGGTTGTCTGCTCCCTTCACGAACCATTCACACTGTGCGTTGTGCAATTTCACACACTTTAGTTTTACATGCACAATTTACAATAAGGTAACGAAATAAACGATTTAGCACAACACAATACACACAGAAAACGAACGAAAAACTAACTACGGAGCGCTGACTAAAATTGGCTTCCACACTGAACGATGATGATGGTGCAAAAGAAAAGCGACGGCGATTTGTTGTTGTTTACGTTTGGTGCAGCTGTCATCGCAGCTTGCGCTAGTGTCCGCTTAGGGCGCCCCGGTCGGGTTGAGCAGCTGTTCGAAAATCCGAACGGAAAAGGGACAGCGCGGCAGATGGTAAGACGTGTCGGCTCGCTCTATCGTACGGTGGGCATAGAGCCGGCTGTTTGCTTCTCTGTTTCGCGTGCGCCGGGAGTGGTAGAGCAAAAAGGACGGCCAATCCCGAACGAACCGCATTGAACGAAAACAAGTGAACGACGTTGGGAAAAATTTAAAAAAATAGTAACTTTCAACAGCGTCGGGTGTGTGTCTCTCGTCTCCGCTGCGCGTCACGTAGGATATTGGGAGAGAAGTGTACCTTACGATTTGTTGGTGGATGGTTTTGTGCTGAGAATTTTAGTTAAACGCTTTAAATTTTTGGAATGTTTTGCAAAGCATGGCTAAAGCAAGATGAAATGCGTGCTGTAAACAAAATTATTTGTTGATTAAAAAAAACAACAAAAAAGAACGATCTTACGCAAACCGTTCTAGTTCTCTGCAATGTGTGTGTGTTTTGTGTGCCAAATCAAACATCAAACATTCAAAAAAACAACAACTGAAAGTTAAATGCAAACAATGCGTTAATTGGACCTGCCGTTCGTTCGTGTTTTGCCGAGTTCCTTCCATCATCAATCGTCAAACTTCTTCATCATAGCAGGCAGCGGTGGAGTGTGCAAGAGTTGAATTAAAAAAAGGTAAAGTGAGTGTGAGTGTGTGTGCGTGTATGATGATCGTTTGATCATCGATGAATGAAATTATTTAACCAAAAATCCTGCCTGTGTCAAGTGAAATGCTGTGTTTTTTTATTGGAATTTTCCATTTCTTCTGATAAGCTTAAGAGTGAGTTAAATAACAAGAAAACAAAAATAATTTAAATTCATTTAACCCTTTCCGAGTGATCTTAAACTTCCCAAACTCCCGCACCTAATGATTTATATTAAACTTGTGAACGTTGGCCAAGGTGATGCACCCAAATGTTGCAATTCGCACACACGCGAAGAAGACACCAAGTGTGCAAGTGTGTGCATTCTGCGTTGCAGCCGGTGCAGCACAACTCACCCGAAAAGGCCATGCAGGCCGGTGTGGCGTATATGGCGGGGTGGAAGAGATAACACACAAGGGAAGGAATGGGCCAGACGAAACTCGTGTGTTTGTCGCCCGTCCTTCTTCGCCCAGATCAGATTTGGTAGATTGTGTAAAGGAGTGTGTGTGTGAGAGTGTTGGTGTGCTTCGGTAAAAATTCTTAATCGTCTTAAAGCATCGCAAAAATGGCCACATGTGTTTCGTGGTTGTGTGTCCTCTTTTGGCCTTTTTTTTAAAGGTGAGAAGAATTCAATTTAAGAAGATTATGATCGTGTATTCAAAAAAAAGCATTCTAAATGATGATGTTGAGCAAAGTGTGTTTAAAAGTGGATTTTTATTGAATTAAATGGTAAGTCTACAACAATTATTACTGTTTTGGTTAAATGTTAAGCAACTCTATGTGCATATATTCAAGAAAAAAAGCCCCAAAAAGCTTCTCGCATGTGTGTGCAAGATCAAGTGCAAGCATTCTTGTTGGCCACACTCCGTGTCCCTGTGCGCGCAAGAGAGTTCAACGTGTTCGGGGGATGGCTTGCGTTTTGCTTTCACGCAGCCTCTGCTGCTGCCTCACCAACACACGCGACTCCACGGCGACGACAGCGGCAGGCCCGCGCACACACAACAACATCATACATACGCGAGCGTATCCCGTCCGATCGAGAAATTCTTGCTTGGAGGTTTCTGCTGCTGCTGCTGCTGCTTCTTCTTCGCTCGAGGAGAACAGCCGTCAAAGGGGTGTGGGAGAAAGCGAGGGTGATGATGAAGTTCAATCGGGGTGGGCGCGGGGGGAGGATGTTGTGTTGGGCTCTCTCGCGCTACAGAATCATCGCCAGCATCGCCGAAGAAGCGAGCCCGCAGCAGCAGCAGCACCAGCAGGCAGCGAACCGGCCTTTTTTTCTTGTTCGTTGTGTCGATCGCCTCTCGATCGCGTTGCAGTGTCGCTGTATTGGTAAAGCGCTGACCAGGCCGTTTTCAGTTCATTTTCGTACACATTTTCTTTTACCATACCCCTTTTGTGGGACCAATGTCGTTTTGGTCGGGCTTGGCCGTTTGGTCCAACAGCTTCCCTCTTGCTTCCCTCTTGGCCATGCCAACGGGGGGATCGCTCTCTCTCTCTCTCTTTCTCTCTTCTTCTGATCTTTCGTTTGCCCCACAGCATTCAGCAAGCGGGAGCATGGAAAAGGAGAGGAAAAAAGAGCACGGAGCCAAGGTACACAAAAACAAAGGTAAAGAAGAACATCGCGCGGTGGCTTAGAACCACTGGCCCCGGTCGCCCTGTTCATGTGTGTATGTGTGTGTGAGAGAGTGTTTGCTGGATTGGCGTTGTGTACACGCGCCAAAAAAGAAAAAAAAACGAGAAAAAGAACATTACCCCACTGTAAAGCCCCCCACCATCCCCTGCCATCTGAGCAACGCGAAAGAATGATCGTAGAGAGAAGGAAAGGAATGATCGTTCTTCGGTTCGCTGCCGCGCAACAGACCGGCGAATGCTGGTGGTAGTGAACTTGGTGCAAGATCTAGAATGGGTCTGTGGGAGACTGTGGTTGGTTTGGGGGAAGAGGGTTTGAATGTGTGTGTGTGTGTATGTGTGGTGGAGCTTGATCGCGAAAGGCAGCGCGCAGATCGATCGTAAATGGGGAGAAGGAAATACTGAAGCTTAGGAATTTTGCGTCAATTCTTTTGCTGCTTTCGTTTGATCAACTTCAACGTGCTGGTTTCGGTTTTATTTGCAACAATCGTTTTATTTTGTTTGGTTTGTTCTTTTATCGTGTTCTTATTGTTGTTCTAAGTATGTTACATTTTTCGTTTTTTTTTCATGTTTTCTGTTTTCAAATTTATAAGTAAAGAAAAAAAAAGTGATGAGCATTGAAACAATTTAAAAATAAAAGAAGTAATTTTAATACATCAAATACAATACATAAAAAAGATAAACAATTAAAAATAAAAAGAATAAATGCAAAGAAATTTAAATAAAAACTAAAATCAGCCAATGACGGTGTTAATAAAGAGGCTAAATTTAAAGAGGTGCAAGCAAACGCTCAATGTAGTATAGTAAAGCTCAAAATTTGTTGATACTGCTCTGCACAACAATACACGCCCTGCAACAACAGCAGCAACGCATCAACAAACGATTACACACAATGAACGCACGAAATCTCAAGAGTACTTTCTTTGCTCTTCCTCACCTTTTCCAAAAGGGATCGATCGAGCCTGCCCTTTGAGCAGTAACAAACACACACACACACACACACACACACACACACATACACACTCAGCAACACATCGCTTCATCATCAAGTACGGTTCCCAGCTCTTCCCTTCCCTTCCTTCTTTACCGGCAGGTTCTAGTTTTCTTCAATCATTAACGCGGGGGAAACGGGGCGAAAAGGAAATGCAAATACCGAATTGACCACCACACAACACCGTACCATCCCGCTTGGACCTGAACCTTTTTTTAGGGGAGGGGGAAAGTCATCCTTCATGTCTCTTTCTTCGACAAAAGCGTTCACTTGCTTTTCCAGTGCGACAAAACGCGGCACTGATGCTGTCCTCTCTCTGGGTGTGTGTACCCTTTTTGGCGTGCTTTATTTGACTGCCAGCCCAGTTCATGTTTGCCTCTAGCCTTTTGCCAACGGGGAGAGGTGGTGATGTTTGCTTCGGACATGAAAATATCATTCCACTTCATAAATATTCATCGATCGATCATGTGAAACGGAAAGTGAGAACGTTTCTTACTTCTTGTTTTTTTTTCGTCGTCTTTCAATGTTGGCTTGGTTCTGTTGTGCTTGAAGAGACCTGCTTTTTGGTTGGTCGGGTTCGTCGCTTGGAGGTTTGAATCTTTCCTTTCTTCCCGGGCAAATAGCAACGAGAGGATGCTGCAGCCACCAGGTACGCACCAGGGAAAGTGTCTCTATGTGTATTTGAACAGTGTATTTCTTGCACGGATGGGTAATTACCACCAGGGCTGGATAGGTACAGGTCGGGTTTGTTTTTGGGTGCGCAAGTAAAGGAAGGGAAATAGTTTTACAGCACCTGCAGCTCGGTGCATATGAAGGTAAGGTTTCGAGGTGTGGGAAAGCCTCTCTTTAGAAGCGTTTGGATGGTTTAAAATGCAAAAAAGATTGCACCAATTTATTGCATTTATTGGTAGCTTTAAAAGGTGTCCATTGAGGAACGAGCGAAAACTTCTCGGCCGAGTTTTATGAGAACGCATGTCCAAAGCAGCCATTTTTATGTATGCTCACGTTTCGCTCGTGCATGCACAAACCATGTTTACCCACCGACACAGCCATGCATGCATTTCATCATTTACACGGTCACATGCACACTGGAAAGCAGTCCGCGCGCGTACACGTGTACGTGAACAAATTGTTGTACGAAACCATCAATTTCTAGCATCTGGTGATGCTTCTCGCCTTGGCACGATGATAGGATCGCCGGCTAGCGTAACTAACCTTGGTGGGGCGTCGTTTGGCGCTTGCCATTCCGGAAAACCGGCGACGTTTTCACGGTTATTCAAATCTGTTCCTTTCCCGCCTGCAACTGGATCAGTCGAGAGGGCGGTCGATTTATGGAAGGAAACAGCCGCGGATGCCGCTGAAGGTTTCCAACGTACACAAAAAAACCGTAAACCACCCTGTGTGCTGGGTTTTTTTCTTCTTCAATCTTAAGAAAGGAAACGAGCTGCTGAAAAGTTCATCGAATCGGAACTGAAGCTAATAAACTGAAGCATCTTGTTGACGATGGCAAAGTATGTGTCAATGGGGGTGTTGCTTAATCGAATCGGGGTTTTTTGTTTCTCACATTCATTGTCAACCTCGATAAGAGCTATCAGAATGAAGGATTTTTTTCGTTGTGGTTGGTTAATATGTATCGAAAATTAGTTTTATTGCTTGCTTTAATAATTTAATCAGTCAGAAAAAATGCAGAATCACTTATACACTTGTTTTTCTGTATTTTTGATTTATTGTCGGAGCGTGTTTGGCAGGCTTGGTGGATCGCTGAATGGTTTAACCATGTGGAAAAGCTCATTTCCGGACTCTAATTGAAGGTCAAACAAGATAAAGTCGTTGTTAGAAATGAATGTATAACACAGTTTTATTGGTTTGTTATGTGACATCAGGTTGCTCTGCTTAGGTCTTGGTGCGCCCAACAGCCCAACTTCTTGTTGCTACGGAGCAGCTCTGCTGCCGCCAGGTGCTAAAGAATGCTCATAATTCTACAGACTCTATTAGACTTTGCGAAAGGTAGCAACTGAAGCAAAAGCGTTTCTTTCCGGTTTCGAGCACATGTTCGAGCCACTCCCGAAGCGCTTGGCAGGGAACGTGGCGTGGCGAATAGTAGACTGGAGCGGTGTGCGATAATTCACCCTTCCCAAATGGGCCGCGTTTTCTGCAATTCCGCCTAGAGACCTTCACGGTCTCGATCTTGGGCTTGGGCTTGGGAAGGTTGTTTTGTGTTGAAGTTAGCGCGCGGGGGGTTTTTTTTAACGTTTTGTTTCACATCTTCCACGCGTCCACTCGTTGCGCAAACCCAAGCACAATTAATTCTAGCCCTCATGCGCTCATGGCTAGCGAGCGATGTCTTGCCGCGAAGTGAAATTGCCTCGCCCTAGAACTTCCCTCCTGCTGCGCGTCCTGCTATTCGCTTTCTAACGTTCTCGCGCGAATGTGTGGCGTGTGTTCTTAAAACCGAGCAGCCAGAAAGTGAGATGTTGGCCTGGGTGTGTGTGTGTGTTCGCTCAGGTGGAAAGTAGTAGCTCTGGAGCAATAAAGAAGGGAGAGAGAGAGAGACGCGAAAAAAAACAGCAACGGGCTGTTACTAAGCTCGTTATCTGCGAATAGATTGATGATTTATTTTCCAACCCCCTTTTCGCTGGCTGGTGAGATGGCAATTCATCATCATCACCATCATCGTCGCCCCGTAAGTTGTCGGGCGGGCCGGCGAGATTCGGCCAACGGTCATCGGCATCGGCGGGATTGTCGTCATTGGCTGTGGGAAAAGTGGTGTGCAATTTATGTAAGGATAAGGATAATTTTGAGGTTAAAAAAGGTTGCAAAGTTCATTAAAAGAAGTTGCTTAAATTTATCAAAATTTAATGAATTTTCAAAGTTTAAAAGCTTAAAGAAATAGGCAATTAAAACCGATAAGCAAAGACCATGAAAATTATTTTACACAATACAATCTCTGTGGTCATTACAATCATTCCTACATTTAGTGTCTTCTCCCATCGAAAGAGCTTCACTTGCTCGTTGCGGGATAAAAACCTTCGTTCCACAATTTCTTATTTTTATGATTCGAACATAGAACGGCAGTAGCAGCCGTAACATCGGTCCCTGCTGCTCGACGGACCGGCGCCAACCCATTTACGCACCCCCGGTACGTCAAAGGCCTCCCCTGCTGACTCTCTGCTCTTTCTGTGTGTGTGTGTGTGGGTCTATGTGGACCACCAGCAGCAGCGCGTTGGAATTTAGGAAGATCTTCCGTTCCGGTGTGTGTGTGTGTGTGTGTTCGCTGTCTACCTGGTCATTAAATGCGTGTTAAAAATTGTTAACCATTTTACCGGAATGAAGCCCTCACTCATTCCCGGCTCACTATGTGCGAGCCTCCCGGTGTTACTTGCGCTGCGTTCTTACACACCGTCCGCTTGGGCCCGCTGAAATGCATACCAGCTTACCGGCAACGATCGTAAAATTCTAGCACTTGCAATTGTCTAATCTTTGCTGCTGCCGCGTTTGCAACCAAGGGCGGGTGGGAACACACAGACAACGAGCGTTGTTATTTGAATGTGTGTTTCATTGTAGGGGATAAAATAAATAGACAAAGAAACTGGGTAAGATAAGGCTAGGAACAAAGCAAAGGAAAGTACTTTGGGAAGTGATTTTTACAAGCGAAAGCGAGGGCTTTGTAGGGCTGGCTTTTTTTTGGTTTGGGTGCTGTTAAACGATCGTTCCGATGGTGGAGCGATCGTGGGCTTTTGGGAGGTCCAGTGAGAATTTGTGCGTTTGCCCCGTGCGTTTCCGTGGTTAGTTTTTCGATGGTTTATTATGTGGTGGCATGGAAGGGATTTGGTTTGATGCCTCTTTTATATTGAAAAATAGCCTTTTGAAAGCGCTTCAAACGATCACAGAAATATGTTGATTTTGTTTTAGAAGAAAATGTTACAAATCCTCGCTACGTACTCGAGGAAGGAAAAGTAAACATCGAAACCATTCCGATAGGGAGAAGGTCCCGACAAGCGTATGTCACGCCGGTCGTTGAAATAGATGTATGGGTCTTTCGGTGTTTGGTGCACAGTGTCGAACCGAGGTTAACCTGTTAATGTGAGAAGGACAATATGAAACTATCAAATACGGCAACAACCGAAAACACTGAAAACAGCCAACCGTTGTAAAAGAAAGCCTTCTAAAATTGGTATTCCAATCTCCTGCAACGAAAACACATGGCACAGCAGAATCCAGGAAAAGGACGATAGAACAATAAAAGGATGATCGAAACAACACGAAACAGGCAAAACCTTGCCCAAAAAAGGTGAAAAAGATCAACGCAAACAAAGGTGGCGTGCAGTGCAGGGGTGAAAGAAACTTGAAACGAAGAAGACAAATAAATAGAGAGAGAAAAGGAGAGAGAGAAAAAACTCTTATCAACTGTATGACGCAGTGATGGGTTCGTCGCTTGCGGGCGCGTTGAAGTCCTTTGAATCGTCATCGATACACTTGAAAGGTTCAACACTTTGCGGCCAGGTTATGGGCCGAGTTTTGATTGATTTTGGAGGGGTGAAAAGGTTTGGTTTGTCCCGAAATTTACCCCGGAACTTATTGGTTTAGGTTGAATGGCGTTTGAATGGCGCGATTTATTTATGGTTGTGTTTGATCGAGAATGGGGCAAATAGAAATATGTAAATACGACGTAGAATGTTGAATGAATGATATAGAATTTTTAGTGAAAGAGTGTTTTCTAATTGATTGTTTTCTTCTCTCTTTTCAGGTCTACATTGGCACTGTCCTTTCGATTTGATGCTCATAAATGCTCTATAAAGTCAGCATAAGTCTATAGGAAAACTCACAACAAATAAGCTAAATGCATTTTTTTTATGCAGAAAAAAACTATTAATTTGAATTTAAAATCATTTTTGGTCGAAAAACACATGTGAATTCGGTTGTGCGATACAAAGAAACAGGAATTGCTCTTTTTTCATACATAATTATTACCACCGCGAACCGATCGATTACTCGAACCGGCCCGGCACGATCGTTGAAGCATATTTCTGGCTGGCATTCCAAAGCCGAAACAAAGGTGGTGTACTGCACAACATACACACGCAGAAAAAAGGATAAAACATGCAAAAAGCGTATACTGCTGGCAAGGGAAGGTACTCCCCGGTGGAAAAGAAGTGGAGCCAGTAGGGAGGATGGTATCAATTTCCATAAAAGTGGCCAGTGGGTATTTTGTGCGTATGAAGCGCACACGTTTTTTTCGTTTCGTTGTTATCATATTGGTTTCGTGTGATTGTTTTTCGGTGCGTTTTTTTTTGTTTCTGCTGGCGCTCACGTACATACAGGTGTCTAATGGGCACCAGAAGTGCGATGGTGTGTGCCCGCACACGATGGGTTTCCCCTCATTACTCACCGTGGCCCCCAGCACGCAATTATTATTGATCCACCACACACACCAGCTTGAGCTTAAAAGCTTTTGTGCCGGCCCGAAAAATTCATTTCTTGTGCGCGGTCAAAGGCCGGCCAAAGAGGTTGTGAAATCGGTCGTGGGGAATGGCGAAGCAAGCGCCGCGCTGTTTTTGCTTTGGCGGTGGGAAGGCCCGGATATCGGTGCGACCAGCCAGCAAGCATTTATACCGGAGGCGCACACACACACATACATCGATTACCGAACTAATTTTCCACCGATCGAGTGTGTTTTTCTGTGTGTGGAAATTTTCTTTCGACGTGTGTGTGGGTTTTTCCCCTAGTTTTTGAACTCCTCACTGGGTGCAAATAGGCGGTTGATTTGGAAAGTGCTCTCGATATGCCGTCGATATTGATACCACCGCCGGGGGGGTGTCGGGTGGATGGTATGGTGTTTCACCGGCGGGTCGAACGAATTGTTTCCGGGGTAGTTGAGGTTTTTTTATCGCATTTTAATGGCGCATCTAATGTTGTACAATCAAATTTTGACAGTTTGCTGGAAAATGGTTTCACACACACACACACAGACACAACCGAACCAAACGAAACAGAAATTATTTTGTGAAAATGATAGAGAGGGGAAATACACACACAAAATCGCATCTATAAAGGCTAATGTGCGCTAAATGTTTGCTGGCTGGATCGATCGTGAAGGAGCTAGTGATCATTTTCAATGATTTCGATCAACTAAGGCTATGGATTAGAGCTTAATAAATATAAAAATGAATGAATGTATTTAACATGAGCGGAATACAAGTGATTTCCTCGTTGTGATACTGATATTTTCAGTAGGAAATTAGCCTTCTTTTTAGACTTCACTTTTTGATCCTTTATTTGATACATAATTTGAGCAACTGTTTGTAACATTATCTTCACTCAGTGTCACTGTTACCGTCATTTTTTTTCCATTTACAGTCAAACTTTCCGTTTCTTTTGCAATAAGTTTATAGCTAACATTCCTTCATTTAATGCAAATGAGAAAAGGTCATTGGTAGTAGCATGAAAAGAGATTTCTCCTCTCCGTTGCTCTTGCTTTTTCACTTTACAAGATGAGGCTGAGCATTGTCATCGAAAAAGCCGGCGACCCGATTATCTTCCAACCATTCTCTCATCTCCCCCCCCCCCAATTTAACGCATGTTGTTGCCTCTCTTACCCCCGACACCAACCCTTTTTTTCTCCACCAAGTCTTTGTGATGTTTTCTAATCTTTTGCTTTTCTATTGCATTTTTGTTTTCCAGTTCACCCCGCGCAAAACGCAAACGTCTATCGCAAGAAAACGCAACAACTGACGGTGCATCTCCATTGTTGTGAACTACTACTACTACTTTGCCAAGTTTGCGCTGCTCGGGCGATTTTCCCGAGCAAAATTTCCCGCCCTCCGCATAGTGTGAACCGCAGGAGTGCCAACCGGAGGAGAGCGCAGGGAAGAAATAGAAAAATAGATAACACAAAAATCAAGTGCGACTGCGACTGAACGGTGAAGGGGGTGGTAAGCTCTCCTCCCTGCGTGTCAGTGCGTGGAAGAAAAGAAGAAGAAGAGGAAGGTGTATAATCCGCTATTGCGAGATGCGAGTTTCTGTTGTTGTTTTCTGTGTTTTTTTTTTTAAGATTGGGAAAATTGCATAGAAAAACCAAGCAGCAGCTCAGTGAAAACACAACACAGCAGTCAGGTCAAAAGTGAAACACAACAACAGTGCACGATAATGATGAGCAGGTGAAGAAGATGATGATTGTGTTGATGATGATGATGATGGAAGCATAAGAAAGAGGCCGCCTTGTGTAGCGGGCGCAAGGGGTGTTGTGTGTGTTTGAGTGTGATTGTGCGAGGGTGGTTTAATTTGAATTCAAAGTGGGAGGGAAAATTTTGGGTTGGGGTTTTTGGTGAAAAATTGTATCTTATTTTCTCTTTTTCTCATGTGCGTGAAAAAAAGGAAAAACACTCTCTGTTCGTGTGCGAGCGTGCGTGTGTGCGTGGATGTGCAGCTGATGGTGTCGAACGGAAAACGCATCCGCGCGTTGTTGTAGGTTGAGAGCATTACTACTACTACTACTACTACTGTTGAAACATGTAACACTACATGGCAATGTGTATGTGTGTGTAGTGTTTTTTTTAGTGTTTTAGTTTAATTGTTTCACAAATTTTTGGTGGCCGATGCCAACAAGCAACAGTGCACACTTTCCTGGTGCCTTTCGTCGTACAATCGCTGGTGAGTGAGTGAGTGTGTGCGTCTTGCGGGTGTGTGTGTGTGTGAGTGCGCTCAGTGGGGGATGTCTATTGGCGACAGCACAATGGAGCTGGCGACGACCACGACGGCACGATACGCCAGCAGCACTGGGGCTGGCGTCGGTGGGGCTAGTGTCGTACCACCAGCGCCTTCGTCCCCGTCCGGGCCGCCCGGTGAGAGTTCGGGCAGCAGCAGTAGCAGCAACAGCAACACGACGATCACCGCAGCAGCGCCAAACAACACTGTCAGCAATAATAACGGCAACGGGGCCGGTAACAATAGTGCGAACAATCTGAAGCGAGCCAGCATGCGGCTTATCGCGAATGCTGCGGCATCACCACCGTCTGCTGCACCGTCTTCCACGACCCCCAGCGGGGTGGCAGCGGCGGCACCTGCAGTTGGTACAGCAGTAGCAGCAGCGGCAGCAGCATCAACCACGGGCTCCACGGTAACAGCTACCGCGGTCATCGACACCGTCGCCTCAACCGTGTCCTACCACCGTCGGCCGTATCCGGATGCGGCGCTACAGGTATGTGCGCTTTTAACCGATAACACTGTTTGCTTTTAAGCGTGTGCGCGGAGAGAAGGGCGAAACGAGTTAACAAAACTCGAGGATCATGAAAAGCTCTAGCCGAGTGTGTTGTGTGCTTCCGTTTCCGGGCTCGTGCTGCTCGTGTGTGTCTTCCCCATGCTCTCACATCCTCCTTCCCTTCACTGCTACTACGACGAGCCTCTTGAAGGTTACATTTCGGGGCAGTTCTGAGCATATCGCGCACACCCAACAAATGTAACATATCCGATGATTGGGCTTTGAGAGTGATTTGTAAGCAACGGCGGCACACCTCAAGGGGAGGGCCTGAATCTTATGGGGCCACACGGCGCCACACCACACACACCGGATGTGTCGGACAGTGATTAAGTGCGAAGCGATCGGATTTAAGGTTAGCGCTAATTTTAATGTGCATACAGAAATAGATCCTTTCGTTCGTTCGCTCGTTCGTTCGTACGCTGGTTGAGTCATACAGGTGTGAGATGTTATCGTGAAGGTGTGTCCTCGGATGTGGTGGATGGTCAATATTAAAACGATCTTTTTAAACTGATTTCATTGAGTCGTGAATTTAAATAAAAAATTATCTACGATCTTGTTTATGACATAAAATATTGCCAACTAAAAAAAATCATTTGTAAGTAAGCATTGAAAACTAGAAAACATGTAAAAGTAATTAAAAGTTAAAGTTAAAGAGAATGGTAATAAAAACTAAGAACATAAACTGTTAAATATAACAAAAAAGTGAAGATATTAACAACAATTAATAAAGAATAAAACAATTAACGATTACAAAAAAACAGAATGAATAAAAACAAGCTAAAAAGGAATAAACAAATACAAAAAAGCAAATAAATAAATAACTAAAGGAACAAAACACTGAATTGGTAAAGAGAAATAAGCAAAATTTAAAAATGAAACCATAGAACTAGTAAATAGATCGAAAACAAACATTGGATTGACATGTACTTAACAAGCAGGAAGTATTAATGAATTAATTGCTAACAGAACAAGATAACAACACCACAACTTCAACTCTTGGAAGTTTCGTTTCCTTCTGCTAAAAGCCCAACTGGAATCTCGCTCAATCTAAAGTAATCTCTACATCTTTTCTATTTGCTAACCTTGAACCAATCCCCCGGGTAAATTGTTCGCGCGGGATACACATCGGCAGATCTGGTTGGTGGTAGATAGGGCGTTTGCTAAACACCTACCCCCCATCCACATCCGATCGCAAATCCTTTCAAGAATGCAAATGTACAATGCAACACACGACAAGGTGTAAATTTAGCTCCAGCTAATCTTATCCCGTTCCAACCGAGTCCTCAAATCAGCAGCGGGTGAGGGTGAGGATCGCGCGAGTGCTATTTTTAAGCTTGCCTGCGAGTTGCACTATGTGGAGTTGGCTCCCTCCCTAGAGATAGCAATCTAGACGGAAACATTGAAAGAACATTTGCGCGCAAAAAGCGGATCGACGAAGCCGGGTTTTGAATGATCAGGAGATCTGTTGAAGGTTTGAACTTATCTCGGAAGATGGAATACTTCTCAACACACACACACACACACACTCGTGGAATGCAGAGCGCGGGTATGGAAAGAGCCGGTTGGTAGACTATTTTGTAGCAAAATGTAAGCAAAAGCTCGGATAGGAAGCTATCCGTTTTGAAGGGTTCGCTAATGTCTTCGCAGATAAAGGCGGCGTGAGCCTTGTGTCGCGTGAAAAGTCTCTCTTTCAGGCACCGACTGCAGTGTCTCTCTCTCCCTGCGTTTGGAAAGCGACCCGGGGCAAACCGGTTCGATAATCCCGGAAGGATTTCGGCGTAGGCGTGTGTGTGATGCGGCACTGTCACGTCTTGCCAGGGAAGGGAAGGAAAGGAAGGGCTACCTTTGCGTAAAAGGATGCGATACGGAACGCGCGTTGACCTAATCGAGCAGCGCCGGGTTTTGCGGGTGAGCTTAAGTGAGCACCGAGCCCCCGACCGTCCGCGATAAGAACTCCGGGCGGGCGGCCGGGTGACTAAATGGCGAATGGTGTGGTTGCGCGCATAACGGGATCTCGGGATCGTTTTATGTCACCCGCTCTTGCCCTTCCTGGGGCTTATGTTGGTCCTACGAAGGAACCGCTGCGAGCACTACCGCTGCGATTGGAGTTAGTTGGTTTGTCGTGTAATCTCCTGGAAGCACTTAAACAATCGGTTTTCGCCAGCTACTTCGGGACATGCGAGCAGGCAAAGAGAAGGTGGCCACCCTGCACAGAAGCACAGAAAGCGGTTAATCGCGAGAAAGGTGTTGATGTGCACCTGGTTGTGGGGTGTGATTTATGGAGGTGATGAAACAGAGGGAGATCCATTAGCCGGAGACTCTATCTAAACGGGCGTTGCGGAGTTGAATTCAATGATTTTAAATGTGTTTTCGATTAAAAATGGATTGTTTCGGTAAGCACTGCTTGAAGGAGGGGGAAGGTCTGGTGTCACTCATACTACACTCACTTCTACACCATCTACATAGTTCTCAACTTCCTGGGACAACGATTTAAAGCTATGGTAACAAAATATTCCATCAGCCTTATCCGGAAGATCTTGCCCACGACGACGCTTGTGCTCCGACGCTTGTGGATACACAAGATGGAATTGGATAGTGTATATTGATGTGTTGTTGATTTATTTCCGTACGAGAAAGATGACAAGATATGCTCTGGACAGACGACAGCGTTGAAGAAGACGAGAACGAACCACGAACGAACGAAAAAAAGCAAAACAAAACAAAAACAGGCTTTTGGGCTTCTTCGCGTCGTTTTCGATAAATCAATTCGAAGGCAAACCAGGCATACGATCTCCAGGGGAGATCATTGATCGTCGGGGTAGGAAAGCATACGTAGCATACAGGGACCAATGTGTGCAGTATGCAGATTAGTGTCACGAAGTACCGCGTTGAACTCCCAACCGGACAACACTTATCGGAGCAAGAATATGGGGTCTTACAAAATCCGTATCAGAATCAAGATAGTGTTGAGAAAGCTTGTGTGTGAGTCGACGCCCGTAGTCGACGGCGCATTGCCAATTCGTGAAGGCTGGCTTCCCTTCCCAAAAAGCGCTTTCCTCTCTCTCTCTCGCTGGTGTCTGCGGGTGCCTCGGTTTAATCTAGCAATCAATTAGCATTAGATAGAGGGTTTGATATGTTTCCCCCCCCCCCCCCTTCTGTTGGCTACAGAAATCTAGTTGAATAAATTAGCTCGCTAGACAAACTTCCCCAGAATCGAAGTGAAAAAACAAGGACCCCTGAAACAAAATAGATGGCAAACAAAACTGAAGGCGACGGGAGCGCAGTCACAATGGCCCTGTGGACGACGGGAGATGAAATACATTAGGAAATGGAATGAAATGTGCTTCACGAGTGTGTGGTTCTTTTGGGGTGAGTTGTGTGAGAGAGTGGCGCGTCCCGCCCGCGACGAACCGGTTCAGTGTGCCGCTCCGCGCACATCCAGGTTGGATGTCAAGAATGTGGCAACGACAGCACACAAATACAGATTCAGTCAACCGACCAATCGACCAAGTTTTAGGGATTGCGAATTAGTTAGTTTTAGCTCTGATCGGGCGTTTTTGGACGAGCATACCGGTAAGGTTAATGAGTTCTTGCGAAGTTCTCGCGATCATCGACGCTGCTTGATCATCGCGCGTTGATCGTGTCGATTAAGGGACGGGTTCTTAGGCATTTAAATAATTCGCTGGAACTCATTTAGGGCGGAGCAGGCTTGAGAGTTATGATGGTTATGAGACGATAAAAAGCTCAACACTTCCCCGTAAGTGCTTGCCTATCAGCAAAGGGACATCTACTGTTTTGTCTGGTCTGTTTTGTCTGAATTATCTAGTCAAAACAGAGGACGGAAGCGATGTGATACAAGAATGTTGCTTGTTTTTGGGCAGAATTATGTGAGAACGCCACCTCCATCTAAAAAGATCTGAATGTTTGTTTGGTTGATGTAAAAGGATGAAAGATGATCTCTGGTGATGTTCCTGCATAAATAAAACCACTTTTTATTACACTCTTTCCGTATAATTACACTCATACTGTTGCATCATCACGATCTCATTACACTTGCACAACCATCAAAGAGTATCATCCTCAAGGTCGTACATTTCCTCTGGTCTCTCTGACTCTCATTTCATTCTATTCTTTCCCTGAGCCCATAATTTAAGCTTCTTCAGCGACGGCAAACAAAAAAAGCGCTGCCCCGTGCCTTTTCATAAATAATAGCAGCGCGCCCCGCATAAGAATAATAAATCAGAGCAATGAAGAGTCACAACGTCATCATGATCGTGAGATATCGCCATCAAAGGCATGCTGGACAGGCTCTGGACGCTGTTCAATCATCGTTCGCTGTATTTGCCGCTGTATTTTTCGCAACAATGTAATGGAAGGAAGCGGACGCTTTTGGCGGGCAGTTTTTTTTGCACGTATGTGTGTGTCTTTTCGTTCTCCGATTACTTCATTCCAAGATGTCGCGACTTGGTTTACACAAATCAGGTTCGTTGTTTCTTGTTGGAAGAAGGTTCTCGCGTTTCCAGTCTAGCCACACATAGTTTGCTTCCTAAATTCTACACTTGTAGCCCGTTATTCTAGTCATCATCATAATCATGTTTAGCAAACACATTTTTTACTGTCGCTACCATAAATCGAAAAGCACGCGAAAGTGATCAGGCAAACGAAAACAAGTTCACGGCTCTGCACGGCGCACACTTGCACACACACACTGACGCTAACTCTCGGACGCCGTTTTTGGTGGCAAAACTCGGTGCGGCTGAAACTGCGGGAGATGTGAGAAACCCGGTCCGTCGCGGGCTAAAATCGTTCTCCTTTTTCGCAATTTCGTTACCACACCAACCTGCCATGCCCATTCTACTGCTTCTTGATCCCCCATTTCCACCCTTTTTGCAGTAGAGCATTTTTCCTTGGACTTGAAAGCAAAAACTCGAATCTTCCCCTTTGCGCAAGCAGTCGGGAGAGCTTGTTGGAACGTCGGAAACGGAGATAATAATTCGTGCAGCGAGCGCGAGCGCACACAGAACTTTGCAAGCGGTTGGGGAAGCGAGTGTTGTTTTTTTGTTTCGCCAACCGAGCAAGAGCGACCGATCGCTCCGAATGGCGAATGTTGCACGAGTCATTGAACTCCTGCTGCTGTTGCTGCTGCTGCTGCTACGGCCTCCTGTCTACACCTTATTCTACCGTCATCCTGTGTGTGTGTGTGTTCCGCTTCTTGCTTCCCAGACGCCCAGTGGGGTTCGTCGCCGCTCTCCTGGTTGAAGTCTTTTGCTTGCAGAAGTTCGCTTGAGCGATTTCGAAAAACACAGGAAGCAGGAGACTCTTTATTAAACTTTTAGCTGTTGTTTTGTTCTTCGAAAGAACTAAATGAAGACTTGACTTGGGGAGGGAGCGAATTAAATCCTTATTAAAGTCTGCCTGCCTCTTATCCTTTGCACCGAAACAAACCCCCGAAACCCTCAAGAAAAAAAAAAACTAGAAATTCCCACTAATTGCCAGCCTAATTCCTGGCGCAACCGTTTCTCACGGCTCAATCCTTTCAATTTCCAACGGACACAGGGCAACAACGAGCCACTGTTTCACGCCGCTCAATCCGGCATCCGTGGAGGAAATGTGCGAGTAAAACTTTATTATCAAAATTAGAAGCAAGTAACACTGAACCTTTCGACCGAATCAGAGTAGAAACTCCACCGAGACAACGGACGGTTTGAAGTCTATAAGTGTGTGTGTGTGTGTGTTTGAATTTTGTCTCTTCCCGTGCTGCAGAGAATTGTGCTGCCTCACGGTCGATTCTAATGGAACTGTGCTGCGGGAACTGCATCCTCCGTGCAGGAGAACCTCTTTTTCGGCATGACGGAGCAAAATTCTTTCCCAACCCGGTTGTGAAGGTGGACGAAGGGTCTGCCCTAGGTTTGGGAATGCAGACGTAGCAAGATGCCTCTCGAAAAGAATACTGATCCGCAGGTTGTTTCGTGTTTGTAGGTTTTCTATTTATTTTTGATTCCTCTCTGTGCGATTGGATACTACGATAGCGTTTTTTCTTCACACTTCTGTCCCGTCCCGAACCTGAAGGCTGTCTTCTCTCTATCCATCAACGCGCACATCTGTGGCGTTTGAGTACGAGAGGTATGATGAAGTGTGTTCCCTTTTGATTGCGTAAAAGTTCCTTTCGATGCGGTTAACATAAATCCAACCGATGCGAGAAGGATCGCTGTAGATCGCGACCAGCGTGATAGTGTGCTCCGGAGGAAATTCATTTCGGAATAGAATTAATTCAACCGATCATGTTTGAAGAAGGGTTGTGTTTTGTATGTTCACATTAAGGTTCTAGCCAAGTTGATCGGCGAACGGTTTGGTTTACGCGGACGATGCCTTTTCGATACGGATCGGGCACCTTATCCGATCCGGCTTTTGTGAGCAGAACAGGATGAATCTATTAAACTCGTCTTCCCCCTTTGAGCCCTACGTTCCTTCCGGTTGACGCTATCTGCGATCTTTCCCGCCAGTTCGCAGTTGCTGAAATGAAGCCTCGAAAACATGCCCAGCGCGGGTTCGTTTTGCAAAAGTAAGAAAAGAGAAATAAAAAAAACCTTGACCGTGAGTCTCACGCGGGGGGTTGGTGGCTGCATCTGGGGACGTGGATGAATCGATCACGCTTCACTGATTGCACTGCAGCAGCCTCTAAACCACCCCGAAGGGGTTAAACAGAAACATGGCAGAAATGGTAAATGAAGTGATTAACAACGACCGCAACCGGCAGGCGCGCTTATCGTAAGTCCCAGCTACGACGTGGCTCACTCGCTTCAGCTCACGTTCACCCTCGGAAGAGGTGTGGTCAGGCCGCCGTGTGGAGGATCAGATTCTGCCATCAGAGTGGACGCGGGCACGTGTGGTGTGTTGCACGGGAGAGTGTTGCAGACAATCGCACCTGTACGATCGGCCGGGATGCAGAATGTGTGCAGCGGCCCGTGGAGATGAAGGCATATTGAAGCAGACAGGCCGCAGGTTCTTTCGTGAGATCTTCTATTCTCTGGCAGCGCTGCAGCTCTTCCTATCGATCGGGAGGGCTATTCGTGGCAGTGCGATCTAATTCCCCCTTTTGCGTGCTCCCCGCTTGTTAGAGATTGAAGCACTATTACTGACGCGATGTGAAGTTGCGCGGACCCAGAACACATGTCTGTTCCATCATCTTTCTAAAGCCAAAGCCCTTAAAGAAGCCCGTTTTACTGCCACCTGCCATGATGATCCTTTTGCTGTTGCTGCTGCCTTCGGGTTTTGAAGGGTTGACCTTTATCTTAATCTCATTTGCATATCGGCTGGATTTCATCTCTATTTTCCCGGCCGACCATTACGAGGCATACCCGCTCTGGGCCCACTCTGGGCAAAGACGGCGATGTGGCTTTGGGGCCGTTCCGTCCACGCGGCCCTTGTTGATCTTCTCAGATGATAGGCGCGGATTGCCCGGACCGTTTCGTTCGTTCGGGGGTCGGAGGATGGGGTCTAACTTTTGCATCGATAAAACGGTTCCACGATGCTGGAATGATGTGCGAGGGGAACTAATGAGAAATAGAAAGAACTTCGTGGTTCTTTCTATCTCCACTGCAAGTCCACCGCTTCTGGGGTGGCTTTCGTCGTGCAATGGCACCTCCCGCTTTGTACCTCGATTCATCACTCGCTCGTGTGTATGCTCTCTTTCTCCAACTCCAACCAAACAAAAAAACGGGAACTCTTGGAGTTGGAGTTGGAGTTTGCGAAATCGTTGCTCTGCTTCTTCTGTTATCAGATTTGGACCAGGCGGACATGGTGTGTCGTATTTTTTGTTGTTGTTTCCCCTTCTGCAAGATGTAAGATTGACGGGCTTGACGGAAGGGCAGGTCAGGTTTATGTTTTTTGTTGCTGGCCGTGTGGAGTGGTTCAGCTTGTGCGTCTGGCTGTGTGTTACCAAATGGCACGTTATGAGAGGACACGCTACGCAGAAGCACAACGGACAGGCGAAGGTGGCAGTTGCTGTTTTTTTTTTGGTCGAGGCTTTTGAGGAGATTGGTTTCGGAGTTTCCTTTCGTGGTGACCTCTGAGCTCCAACGCAGTGTCTAGGCCCCGACACGTTGCACGCATTCCCTATCATTAGGGAAAGAACGCGGGCGACCATGGGGTCTCTAACTGTAGATCGAACTTATTGTTGGTTTTTGGTTGGGCTGGGCATTGTTTTCGGGACCCACTTTTATTTCGCTGGAGTTTCGTTGAGGTCGTCGCTAGACCAGTTGGAGTGGATGGTGGGAGAGTCCGCAGAGCAAGTATAATATTATCGTGGTAGGTTTCTTAACGCGTTGGGTGGAGTTTCTACACCGAATATGACTTCCTTCCGTTTGGTTTAATGGTTCGGTTTTTGTGGTGGATGAAGTAATAGCACTGAAAGTGTGTATTAAACAGTTCTATCATCCAACGCTCCCCCTCCAACTTAACATCCAAATAACATAATCTTCTCCTCGGGTACAGCTGTATGTTTCTATAAAACGCTGTGTCTATCAAACTCATCCCCATCAGACGAACCAAAACTAGCCACATCCGATAGTGTTTCAATGCACCAAAAGGTTGATCTCCCAGGCGCCATATCTCCCATACCGCCTGGCACCGGATGTGTCGGAGTGAATTACGTTTTAATCCAATTATTTCGTTAGGCTATTGGGTCTTTTCGGGGGTTGCTTGGGCGGTTTCTCGCCGAACACTCTAACGCCTCAAACTTCCCACCGGAAGCCGCGCTGATGCAAGTTGTTGCGCAAAATAGGTTAGCAGGAAATGTTTGATTTCCTTCCAGCGGGGGCTGATTGCTCAATCCGGATAGTAGATACAGATCACATCGGGTGTGGCGTTGGTGGAGATATTATCACTAGATTTGGAGAGTGGAGAAGGTGAGATACGAATCAATTTGATTTGAATTGTTTCAACTCAATGAGCCGAGCAGATGTAATTTGTCTAGTGAATGTGAGGTTTCGATGTAGGACAGGAGTATCAATGGCGTCTGTATAATGAGACGTAATCAGTGGAGCAGTGAGGAATTATCATGAACTCTTATTGAGTTCAAAAATAGCTCTCCTCTTCTGTTTCACCTCAAGATCTTTTGTATCAGGGCGTAAATATTATTGCATTCTAGGTAACTTTCCTACTTTCTACAAATAACTTGGGTCACGACTAAGAAATCAACCCGCGAGAGAAACCCCGTACTCCAAAACCACCGCTTTAGGGCGGTGTGCCGAAGATCAAGCTCGTCGGGACGGAAGAGGTCACTCGCCGTCGCCGGGAATGGGGACGCACAAGAAGAAGGAGAAGAAGAATAGGCACAGATTTGTTCTTCCTACTCGGCTCCGGGGCCGCCGTGTGTGTGCGCCATTGTCTAGTTCTGCAAACATTGCTACAAGCTATCATAAATATGTGTATAGATGTGTGTGAGAGAGGTATCCAGCGACAGCGGTCCATTGAAAGCGTGGACCTCCGCGATTGAAGGTTCCTGTCAAACGGGCACGCGGTGGACGAAGGTGGCTAGGCTCCGCCATAGCCAGCCAGTTGTAACGCTGGCATGTTGGTTCGGATGAATAGCTACAACATCAAAGATCAATATTTTATGTTGCCCACAAGAAGCGAACGGAACGATAGCTCTTCCCACCTTCCTGCGCTTCTACTGCGGTTCGCTCGCTCTCTCTCTCTTTCTCCGGTGGGCAACACGAATAAGATACAGCGAGAAGACTGTCTCCCCTTGTCCAGGGTCCACGACGACGGTGCGAATGTTGTGGAACAGTAATGGCAACAATAATTCGCAGCGCGTCGCGTCTGGGTTTCGTTGTGCGCTCGCGGAGCTTGGGGAAGCGTGCGGGGAAACGCCGGTGACGTTGGACACGATGCTAGTTGTCGTCCTCAACGCCCGTTTTGCAATGTCCGTTCTTGTTGGTTATGAGATCGAAGCAGGCAACAAAGAAAGGCGACCCCGGCTTGTTAGCGCGGGCTCTGCTCCGCCGCGTCTTAGCACTGTTGTGTCCCTCTGTCTGTCCCCTGTCTTGGCACCCTGTCCACACGCGGGGCCAGAGCTGCTGCCGGGCTCTTGTTCAGCTGTCCAGTTAGGTTAGTTTATGTAGCGGTGACACTGCTAGAAGATCATGTCGGTTCTATGGGTCTGCTCATCTGCTGCTCGATAGGCTGCTCACAATTATCTACACTTTCGCAGATAGGCCCGGGGGTACGTACCAGCGCGACACCCAGACGCGCAAGGCGACAAAGCCGTTCGTTTTTTTTGCAGTATCGGGAATTGATAAACGATTTCAATGAGACATTAGATGAAGTGCAGTTATTTGCTCGGCGATGCATCGGGTGAAGAATGTACTGCCTGCGCCGTGTTGCTGTAGAACTTGCAAGCCCTCTGGAGCTAGAATAATGGTGGACGGGCGTGCGCAATGTTTGTGATGAGCGCGAGCATGCCAAGAATGTCCAAGACACACACACACTGGTGGTGCCAGTTGGTGGAGGTCAGGTCAGTGACACTCGTGGCACTTGTCTCTTGCTTCGCCACTTCTCCAAAGATCACCTCTCGCGGCGGCAAGGGTCAGTTTCAAACGGCTACAACCGTCGGGGTGCAAGAATTCCCCCGACGGACCCCGAGTGCCTTACAAAGTGTGCTCACAAAACTATGCGGGATGATAAAGTGTTTCTGTTTCGGTGCGTCGTGTGCGAATCCCCGCTATTCCGTTGTGCGACGGGGGGATATATTCCAACGGGACATAAACAACCTTTTTCCCTTCTCTTGAAGGGAGGGAGTTGGTTCGTTCGAGCTCAGATGATGTCTGTGTGTGTGTGACTGTGTCTGAAGTGTCCAGTATCGCAAGATAAATGAAGCTCTCGGACAAGCTGCCCAAAGTCCACCTCGGTCCCGGATCTTGATGGCTTTTGGAGTTCAATTGTTTCGCGCGATGGACTTACCGGGACCACCTCCGAGCAGCGTTGACGTCTAGCGGGATTAGAAAGACTTTGAAACAATAAAGAACAGAAACTGTTCTGCGTGGGTTTCTGCGGAAGGAACAACTCCCGGTAGAACAACTCTCCAACAAAGACGTTCAAGACGGGCCCGGCAGCACGGATCCATTGAAACGAAACTTGGCGCAAAAGAATGGCACTTTGCCGCGCCACTCTGAGGTAGCAGCCTTAATCCTTAAGCAGCTTTCCGTTTTTTTGCCATTTTGTTTGTTTTGCTTATCTTTGCTTCCCTGTGCTTTGTGCAGGATCTCCAAGGAGCTTTTTTAGTGTGTGTGTGTGTGTGACTGTTGTTTATGCGTTAGCTCCCGTTGCTTTGTGATACGGGTTGCAATTTGTTTAGATTACGCCCCGCAGCGCTGGTGGTGTGCAGCTAAGAAGGAAATGTCAGAACGATTTTGCCCGTGCCCAAATCCGCCGCCTCTCATCCGCAGCCGTGAGACGACATATCCTGCTGTGCAATGTGCCGAAGGGAAGGGGAAAGAATAACAGTTAAACTGTCACCGTTAACCAGCATCAGCTGCAGTTTTTAACCCATTTTGTACTGTGTGTATGTGTATACATATATTCTCGAAATTCTCCTCCTACACCCGCCGGAACGCGACCGTAACCGGCGACACCGACCTTTCGTATATGGAGCACGCGGCACAGCAGTTGGTACGCACCGACACCAAAAGCTTGGCCACAACCCTTTATAAACAATGCTCTTAAGGTGCTCCAGTTTGACAGTGAATTACATCACTTTGGTTTCGGTTCGGTTTGGTGGAATTTATCTGTTTGTTATTGCACGCGTGAGTGCAATGACTTCTTCTCGCGGCGTCCGGATCTGCGTGTGCGCCCGCGCCTGGCTGCGTTAAGCGCTGGTTAAGCGGGCGCAGCAGATCATCAGCACGGAAGCAGCGGGCTTAATAGTGGAAACAGGTTTGAAGGAATGTGAGCCTTATGGTGGCAGTTGTTGTTTTTTTTATTAATGGAATATGATGAAGCCACAGCGCACCGTCACAAAGTAAATATTCTCTTTATCAACAAAGGCTCATTTTCGGTCGCAGGGGCTGTTTTGTTTCTTCCTTCCAGCTCCAATAAGGTATCATATTTTACCCAAGTGTGTGTGTTTTTTGGTTTTTTTTTTACTAACGTCCACATGAGGTAAATTAAGTCGTACATCGGATGGGAATTTTTGTTTTTGCTTAACCCCAATACAGCGCCTTTTTGTTTGCAACAACCACCACCCCACAGCGCGTCGATGAAGTCGGCTTCTTCGGAGGTTCAGCTGGCAGGGCCCAGCAGCGTATGGCACGATGGAATTGGATACTTTGAAGGTACGCGGGTGAAGTGTATGGCGTGTACCCCACACGACGCACTTGATGATGAGTTGATCGTGGGGCCGTCGTTTTTTGTTGCTGCTGTTTCGGTATGGTTTTGTGTCGCAAAACCATTTTTTTTACTATCGTTTACTTCCCCCTGGGGGGCAACCCTTCTCCACACGACGACACACATTGGAAAAGGAATTTGCAAAGCGTACGGAAAACGCTTATTTCTTGGACGGCCCGGACTGCTCCACTTTTGTGTCTCCGCTCGCTGTCATCGTTTTTTGACCTTCGATGTTTGGGACAGCTGTGGCATGATTGGTGGTGGTTCGGTCTGCCGTGTAAACCGTAAAAGGAAGCGGTGGAACACCATAGTTCGAGAGTTGCGTGCTGCGTGTACTCCCTTCCCAAAGGTAAAATAATGTTTAATTCGCTCCTGTTCGGTTTTTGTTGCTGTCCAGCTGCCGTTTTTGCAAATAGTTTCGCATCCAATGATCACATTTGCAGCACTACTTGCAGAGTGAGATTTCTAATCCACTTCACGGCCCATTAGAATTCCCAGGAGAGCTGTACAGGCAGGGGGAAAGGCTCGTGAAACGGTGGCTGCCATGTTGGGTAGTGAGAGTGATGACTTTTCTTTTCACCAGGACACAAAAGAAATTATCGACCACGAACTGATTTTTCCCTTTTTTGTGGGATGCTCACAGATCATCTCCCGATAAGTGCGTGTCGGGGGAGGAGAAGGAGCGATAATGAGCGTTCGCTTTCGGTTGGAGAATGACTCCGTCGGGAGTTATCCAGTGCGAAAGTGCAAAATGAACCTAAGCCCCTGAGAGCCTGCTAATACAGCGAGTGCAGTGTGCTCACGTCCCAGGTGGCTCAGGTAACCACCAAACGTGCGCTACTGCCTCGCCAAGACTTCCTCTCCGACACCTCCGAGCACCACCGTCAGCAATCCAATAATGAAACGTAATAAATTAGATTAGAAGCTAAACTGTACCCCGGTTAAGGCCTGTCGCGGAGACGCGGAGGAGAAACCCGTTTAGACACGTTCGGGGCGGTGTAGCCGGGCTTAACGGAGCACTCTCGCGTGGCGTCTGCGAGCTGCGAGCCATGTCACCTATCTCCCGGTAACCTGAGAGGTGTGCATATGCGATGGTGCGCTCATATGCTCAGCGCCGATAGCAATAGACGACGACTACGACGTGTGGTTTTGCGATCACGTATACCGGAGAGCGTCTGGACGTTAGGATTGGGCTTCTTGGTAGTAACAGCAGCAGCCACACGGGCTCTACATTGGAATGTACCAACCGTGTGTCTGTACTCGTGTGTGTATTTAATTTGCTGGAGCGATATTATGCGGTGGTAGACTCTTGTACGGTCCCAAGGCCTCAAGCGAGGAAGAAGAAATTGGTCGTTTATAATTGTTGCCGGAGTGATGTGACAGTTTTTGCTTACGACTAAAACCCCCCTAAGACAGACCTCCACCACCACTCTCTTGTGGTAGTCTCTAAGAGAGTGAGGGAGATATCTTATGAAACGTTTAATCTTTGCACTCGTGGAAGCGCCGAACGTGATCTTGACTGGCGCAGATGCAGACAGAATTAATCATAAACCTGTCGGTAGCATACAAATATCACTCCACCGGCGTGACGTACTTGGCGTGATCGATCGCGAGTGTGCGTATGTGTGTGTGTGTCTGCAAGTGCACACACAGCAGCAGTAGCAGCTCGGACACAACCGTACTCAGGGTCATCCCGGTGGTGAGATGGCGCGTTCTGAACCGGTGCGGCGCCCAGTTTGAGTTGGAGTTGGCTCGGGTGAGCCGAGCCGGACGAGTTGTGGTAATTGGTGGTGCGAATTTAGCGCTTAATAGCAGAGCTAAAGGAAGAGAGATAGAGAGAGCTATAGAGGGTAATAATTATAATCAATAATAATTACATTCAAATTACTGCAGCAGGACCCGCGCTGTGCGAAGAAGAAGGTGTGCACGCGCTCGAGCCCCAAGACCGTACCCACATTACCGTAATTGAGTTATGGATCTCTTTGTGTGAACTCTCTCGCATTGCTGACTGCTGCTGTGTCGACTCCCCTCTGTCGAGCAGTCGAGACACTTCTGGACTCTCATAACGAAATGCAAAGCAAAGAGCGTTAGGAATCTTTTCAAACTTTTACATCGTAAATAAAGCATCGAATTTCAACTCAACGGTGTTTTTGTTTATGCGTGGCAAGTGGTTTTCGTCAACAAATTACCTTTTCGGCTCGATGAGTCAGATCCAGTGCGCGTATCCACATCCTAGTCTAGCAAGATGATATCTTTTATTCATCCCAGTGAGCAGCAAACAGATGATCATCCTTACTTTAGTGTGTCATCAAGGTTCTAACGGGAGACAACACGGTTCCTGTTTGATTGATTCATTTTTTCAAGCCAGTAGCTGCCTCGCGAAGTGAATGGTTTGTTCCAGCTGAAGAAGTCTTCCACAGTCCGGCGCCCCAAAATCTTAATTCAATTCAATTAACACTCTATTTCTTCAACTGGAACCGTAGCATCGTTTAAAGCATCATATCTCACCTTTTTCGCCTCCAGTGAAAGCCTGCTCTCTGCCTTATGACGTTTAACAGTGCTTCAGTTTTTTGGAGATACAGTTTGTTTGCTTATATCCATTCCGTTTGGTGTGTGGTTGGATTGTAAGCAATTCAATTACTCACTAAAAATCTAGCTGTGGGTACTGCATGGTCCAGTCGAGTTAGTACCGTTGGGAGAGAAGGTAGAAGAGTTCAAAATAGATGGTAATATGCAGCAATTGGTGCAACAGGAACGGTACTCAAGCACTAATTGCGAGCCAAAGCATGTTACAGAGGACGTTACAGTTCGAAAGAGAGGATCGTTTGTTTTAATCGTAGAATTCTGGAAGCAGAACTGTACAACTGAGGTAACCATCAGCTCTGGGAACAGTTATTTAATGTCATGAAGATGATTCCTTTCCATGGCATTTGGACGTTTGGTGTGCTTCTAATAACATCCGACCCATCTGTTAGTGTTTTGCAATATCCTGGTCTTTTGAGCAGATCTTTTCAACTTTAAAACTCAATTTTTGAACGATCGTTATACGAAACTGGGTCGCATGCTCATATAGCAGTCTATATCCTAATCGATCTAATGATCACCCTACTTCATAGAGCTTTAAGCTAATGTGTTGACACTTCATTTATTTCTCGCTTAACCGTTCTACGGCGCGCTTGTGCCTTTTCAGAATACATTGTGTTGGGTTTAATCTCTTCATCAGTACCAACATCGCCTTAACCGCTAGAGCTCAAGGCCACCGTAGCCATATAGCTTCAGGGGGTGGGCTTTTCTAAACATCCCGACCGAACATTACACAACACCAAGAGCGCCAAAATGGAAGGAAGCATCCACTTTTGTGTCATAAACCAATCATAACAGCCGCAAAACCCCCCCATAACTTTTGTTGCGGTTTTCTGCTGCAGTCAACCTTTCAAAGCTTACACTCGAAAACCGCCTTCGGCTCAAAAAGTAGTTGTTTTCGGGCTGTGGATTGTGTGTCCTGAACGGTGGTGCATCCTCCCGGTGATTTGGTGGTAAAGTGTTGGTAGTAAAACTAATGAATCATGCCGCCCGGCCGTGGGAGGACGTGCGCCGCACATTCAGGATGTACGATGCTATCACAAAAAAAAAATGGCAACTTCAACAGACCTCTCCAACAAAGCGAGCTGTGGCTGTGCTCATTGTCGTTAATTTTCACTTTCCATGGTTGTCATGAGCAACCTTCCCCGGCGCGCGCCGCTGCTGCCTGCACACCGAACAGCAGTTTTGACAGATTGTTTGACGGATGAGGAGGAGGCTGTTCGTCGGTGTTTTCGGTGAGTGAACGGCGTCGTGCGCCTGTCGTGGCGCTTTATTGTTTTCCCTTTTCAATGACTGTTTTGAATCGGTATTGGAGAACGCAAAAGGGCGCCACAGCGCGTTGAAGGGACGGCGTTTTAAAGTGTTTACAGGCGGGGACGTTTGTCTGACGCCTTATTGCCCCAGCAGATAGGAAAATATAAATAGCAGCAGCAGCAAAGGGACAAGGGTGATTGTAAACTAATCTCAATTACACTGAATATCCATGAGAAATTTGTATCGAACGGTGGTGGTGGTGTGCATCGGTGTTATTGTAAAGGGTAATGAAAAATTGCATAACCATTGGTGAGTGATGGTGGTGGTGGTGACGATTACTAGAATGGTCGAGCCGTCGATCGATCAAGCGATCGTGTAACGAAGCGCACTGCGAACCATGAAGAGGATGACAAGCGGGGTGACCATTTGCTTTCCAGTCGGGAAACTGCGGATGGGAAAATGTGGCGTTTTTACTTTTACCTCCAGCTCCACCAACTCTCCGAAGATGCTTACCTTATTGTGTTTGCGCAGAGCTCTTCTTTGTTTTTGTTTTTTTTTGTTTTTGTCGGGTTGGGGGAAGTAGTGATAGTGATGGACATGCGAAAGTTGTTGATCTCGATTTTCAGTGTTCCCTTCAAACACGGCGAGCGCGCAAACATAATACAAACATTGATTGAAAACGTGCGCGCACAACAACAAATGGGACGACATACAAAGACGTGTCAATAATAGTTTTCGGAAGATTATGGCTGGTATTATTGAATCCGTTCGTAGCGGGAACGTACGGCGCTCACATGAAATTCTAGGGATGGCAACACATTTCTGGAGCCCGCTCTTACAACGCCGCTGTGAATAACTGTAGCAACCATCTAGTAGGTTAGGAAAATGAGTGTCGGGACGTACGCCGCCGCTACGAACGGATTCAATAATACCAGCCTATGTTTGTTTCTTAAGTGTTTGCTGAGATGCAACATATGCAGAGTGCTTTCACATGGTGAAGTGCTGTTACACAACACAAATCATGAAAGGCAATAATGGTTTCTTTAAAAAAATTGAATAATGTAAAGAAATGCTTAGCAAAAGTGGACACAGCTCTAGTATATGAGTCACACTCGCTACCCACACATCTTACAAGTAGGTCAAGAGTTGGTGGACGACATCATGCTAAACAGCTCACAAGAACACACCCCAAAAACTACACATCTGGCCCGTTCCTCTCCAGAAACACCACACCTTAGAAGAAGAATCAACCTCCACCCAAAACTAATCAGCTATGCACGAGAGAGGGTCATTGATCTTTCGCCAAACTCACTTTTGGATGGTTGGAGCTTTATCGATTCTCTTCAGCACGTGTTTGCGTTTGGTTGGTTTGTTTCCACTGGCAGACATGCAAACCTTAAGAACATTCATGAGTGGCACTCTAAGCACCATTGACCATTTCCGTACCGAGCGCGGGTGCCGGGTGCAAATTGGACCGTAAAGCACACTGCATTCCATTAGCACATTCGGCAGCGAAGAAAGAACTGAGAACACAATATTCCAATCACGTCAAACTGCTGCTCGGTGTCCTTAGTGGAATGTGTTTGTGTCCCAACGGGGGGTGAAGGGGGCTTCGTTTACAATGGACGCCCTGCATCGATAAGGAAGGCGCTTGGGCGAATGGAAACGAAGCAAACCAACGATGGAAGTGTGTATGAATCACTGCTTCTACTAGCCAATGGGCAGTGGCACATACAACAACTATGCCGAAAAGCACACAGTACTGTTCTTGTTTCGTCATGGTCACCTTCTTGGTGGTGGCGGAACTGTCTCTGAACTGTAGCGTAACGCTTCTGTACGTATAAACCACATGAATGAAGTCCACCAAGTGGTGATCGGTAGTTGATTTCTAGAGGGGAGTACTGTGTCTAGCAGGGCTGTCCAACGTAAACGTGTTGATGGTTGTTGCGTTGCTATGGGATACGTCACAAGATTCTGTGTTTGACATCTCCGATCCACAGCTTAGATTTACCTACACACCTCTGGATAGCTTCCAACAGGCTTCCTTCCTGTCTTAGACACCCCATATACCCTCGCCGTGTTTGAAGTTCCGCCTCTGTGGAACCCTGTAAGTCTGACGTGGACTCATGTTTCATTTCCTACTCAAACCGTAGCTTCTGTTTCTTGGACAGCAGGCAGAGGTGCTCCGTACCAATTTGCTGCTTTCGAATGACCTTCACCGCGCTCGGCTCAAGGTGTTGGCGGCGTTGGTGGTGGCAGTTCGGTTTATTAAGCAGCGCGCCCCATGCGACGCTTGAAAGAAAGTAAGCAAAAGAGGACAAAGTGCGCACGGTGGGAACCTGTGAGGTATTGGCATTTTGTGGTGGTGAGATCGACTGAGTCCGGGTGTTCAGTGGGCCTTCTCGAGCGATACAGTGACTCAACGTTTACCACCCCACCTGAGGCTGACAGTCACCTGGACAGGCTTGATGGAAGCCTTGTGGCTTGTGTGGCTGAAGTGTACTGGCAGTTGATTTTTTGCTTCGTTTTGCGGTTTTCGGCAAGCCCCGTTTCCCCTGGAACACAGGAACCACGGGTAAAAGGCATCACCTGAATTGTAAGGCACACACAACGCAACATCAGAAGCAGCAGCAGCAGCAGCAGGGAAAAAATGGACCACAGCAATTTAACAACCATCTGCTCCAACCAGTAATGTTAATCGAGCGGACACAAGCACACACACACACACACACAGGGGCGCGTTTCATTTTGCTGAGCTCGAGCTGTTTTGTTGTCTATTATTTGAGCCACGGCCAAGGCAGGGGTAGTCTAGCAGAAATGTCAAAATATATCGTCCAGGACTGGGGAAGTAGGTTAACCCGGGGGACTCACAAAGAGCAGCAAGCGCATTTCTGCTCTATGACCATCGAAGCAGGCTGTTTTGTTGGTGGCTGTACTATAAAGTGAGGTTAAGCGAGCGTAAGTGTAGTGGAACTAACAAGATGTCGTTTTGGATACGGCTAGGAGACTTGACACCGTTACCGTTCCCTGGATACCGGTCGTAGCCAGCGAAGGTGGGAGTGATACTGCAGATCGTAGATGATTGTGTAACGAGGCTTAAGAATGTAACCATTTGCAAGAGGCACCAGAACCGTACACTAGAAGCAATCGGGATGGAAACGGGGGAAAAAAGCCATCATTACGCTTGGTAAGAACTTCTGCCCCTAAAACCGGGATTTATCCATCAACATTGATTGCACGTTTGGATCTTTGGAAATCTACATAACGGGCCCATAGATTCGCGAGGCATTGGTGTATGTGTGTATGGGTGTAAGCGTAGTTAACTCGAAAATCATTTTTATTGCCCCTGGAGCTTCTCAAGCGAATGATCTCCTCAATGCTCAAGGCCGGGTCTGGTCCGGTGAGGTGGAAACGACGATCGCCTCACATAAACCGAGCACCACCGCACTCCTGGCGTGGCCGTGACGTGAGCAGAATTTGCGAATTTTCGCACATCATTTCAGCGCTCGCTCTTTACGCCATGATTAAGATAACGCTTTTCAGTGGCTTATATTTGTTTGGAGAGCTCCGTGATCGAATGTAGTGTGTCTTTTGGAGGTGCTAGAATGCATGAACTATTAACGACTTCAGCAAGCACACCAGCCAAACACATCAAGTTCGTATCATTTTAACGACCGTCAGCAGTTCATTTGCTTCCTCTTCCCAATGTGCCGGGTCCGGCGTGGAATGCCGTTCAGTGCTTTTGCCGGATCGGTCATTAAACGCCCAGTCTGTCACCGGGGCGTGAGAACTATCGTTTTTGCAAGCGAATTTCTCTCTCTCTCTCTCTCTCTCTCTCTCTTTCCTGTTCTTCACAGCACTTGCACACAGCACTTCCCAGCATAGCAGATGGGAATGTTCCTATCTTTGGTTGGGTTGTGTTTGTCTTGCTGTGGCTGTACCGGGGGAAAATGGCCGTTTGTGCCATCTTTATGACACTGCTCGTTTGACGTTTTCGTAGCATCCTCAATGGTTACCGGTGGTCGTCCAGGGTAGGCAAGAGCAGCACTGCCGTTTGTTATGAGCCGTCTTTCGGGGTCGCGTTCTAATGAGATATCAGATAAGGCACACACCGGGTCCAGCGGCTCCAGAAATGTCGTGTTGTGGAGATCACACACAGCTCCACGGAAAGTTGGAGGTAACGATCGTTTTTCCCTAACTCTTGACATGGTGCGATCGTAGTAAGGCGTAGACAGGGTTACGGCGGTTCCACTCGGTTCCACTCGCCGGAGCTCCCTTGTGAAACTTAGACCCGTTGGGAATGCTACAGAGTGAGAGAGCGAGAGGTCATGGGTTTTTGATGTTTAATGGTTCAGATTTGTGTTAGCTTGGGGGAAGAGGTTTCGCTTTGTCTTGGCGCAGTTCGCTGGAAGTATCGCGCGCGTGGAATCACATTTTCCCGCTTATGGCGCATGTTTTGATAGTTGTGCCGTGCGCGGGGTCTCTCCGGGAATTGCATGGCCCAGTGCATTTCTCCGGTGTCTGAAATGGCTCCACACGCGATGAGCTGCGTCCAGACTGGAACGGGAACTGAGCCGCAGCGCGCCAATCAAGATGAAGATGACGCTCATGCTGCTTTAGCTGTTTGTTTTGTGTAACTTTTGCCTTTATGATGGTCCTATTACGCTTTTGGATGTGGTGGGCAATCCCCCAAACTCCCCTCATCCTCTGGTTCTTCTTGTTGGTTAGCGTTCTCATGATGTTTAGACCGCATGCTAGCAAATGGTGCTGGAATTTTTGGTTCCAGCCATGACAGCGGGATAACATTTAGCACGTTGTTCACCGAAAAGGGGGAAGCTAGAGATTTATAGGCTCTGCTTTAAACGCACCTTGGACCTGGAGTTCCAAGAACTCACGATCATTTAGGTCCGGTGCGGTAGATATGCCTCCCAGTTTGGCCAGGGCTATGTGAAGTTCAAGCACATCCACAAAAAGTACTGCCCAAATCTGGTGCTTCCCGTCGCGTTGAACTCTACAGTTCGCACAGCATCATCCAGCCTGGTGCGTGGTGGCGCTGGAAAGGGCCATGGCTTTCTCGGGTCGGGGGTAAAAATAAGGTCATGATCAGTGCGCGAGCACGCACGACTGGAAACAATGACGAAATTGGGCCACAGATGAGCTGCCGGTTAGGGCTGCCTGCCGGCGGGTGATCGTGATGACGGTGCCAGTTTTCTCCCGCTTCCCTATTCCTTCCTGCGACCTTCATTCAATGTCATCCCCGGGAGGCACTGTTGTGGAGCGTGTGGCAGTGGTAGTTAGCCTGAGCGGCAGGGCCCTCCCCAATCCCATCGCATCGATGTCTAGCTGTCATTTAGAGAGCATCCTCGATCTTTGATCTTTTTGTTTTGGGAGTGGAGAGGAACGCAGGCATCATCGTCATCGTCGCCTCTTTCGCTTGGGTGTCTCGGGGCTGGAGCAAACACACAATATAAACCTGCCCCGGACGCACACTTTGGATGGTCTTTCGATTGATTACGCGAATCAATTCTGATGGGCTGGAGTACCAAAACAGAAGAAATTGAAGTAGAAAGAGATCGACACTTTTCACCACTTTCGTTGCATGAGAGGGAAGGTTTATGGAAGAACTGTGCTCGCAAGAGTTGTTTGTGTCTTAGCTTTTTTCTTTCTTTTTCGTTTCTTTGTACGATAAATTGAAGCCAATTCGAATATGTGCGCACACACAACAGTCCCGAATTGGGCAGAGAGGAGTGCCAATGTGTTTTGTTGTTGCTGGTGCCTTCTCTCTATTACCCGCTCTAGGAGAAAATACAAAATGAACCGACCGAACAAAAATTAATCATAAAAAACATATACAAGAGGAACATACGCACCCTTCTTCCTTGGGCAGTTTCGGCACACCAAACGAAAGCAGGTCACTTGCTGCTCGCATCGAAGCGTCTGTGTACCGTGCTGCATCTATACTCCAAACCTCTGGGCAGATATTTCAAGTCCGGGGTGGAAGATCCAACAAGTGAATTGAACTCTTTACCTCATGTATGAAGCTGTGGGGAGAGATGTACTATCTGTTTCTGTAACAACAACCCCATCGATGAGGGAGCGCTATGCGAGATGCATAAAGTGTTCCAATTTTATCATCTACGCAAATGGAGGCCACAGTGCAGTTGATGTTGCCTTATCGGTTGGAGCTGTTGTTGCTCGATCGTGTGGGTGGCAGCAGGTACATCTCGAACATCTTGCTCAGCTACACACAGCTAGCCAGAAATGAGAGTTTACACTTCCTTTCGTATGAACTTCCTCGTCTATTTAGGTGACCGTAATTTACTTTCATGATCGATTGAGATAGTTTAATTTTTAAATTGAGCGCAGCTGGTCAAATAGAAACGTTTAGCAGGATGGTTGGTGCGAGGAACCGGGTGGCTGTAAAGTTTGTTTCTTCGGGGAAAGTTTTCACTATCGGTAGAATGAGGTTACCAATTTCGGTAATTGCTATTTAGTGGTAGCGGAGCGGAAATCAAGATTTGGAACGAGTTTATGTCCCCATGACATCGTCCGATTCAAACGCAGTGACATCTTTGACATTACCATGGTGACATTTCTGCCAGAACATCACAGTAGCCATTGAAAAGCCAATCCATGTGGAAAGCCATAACACTTTGGTGATGTTGAATACGTAAGCCATTTAGAAGATAACCCGTAAATTGGAGTCTGATGTCCGTTTTTGGGAAGAAGTCGGCAAGCGGAGGTAAAATAAATTCCCGTATTATCCTCTGTTTATGGACAAACATTTCAGTTAAAGCCATCTTCGCTATAACTCTGCATTGCGGGTTGATCTGAAGCAATTAAAGTGATGATGTCAGTGTTGAACATTTGTGCTCTTCTCGATAATCCAAAAAGTGGGTCTGTTTGCAGTTGGTGTAATCAAAAATATTGTTAAATATTGAGCATCAATTTTTCTTACAAGTTTTCGGACTATTTCCGATGTTCCTGGGTAACATCCTCATACTTTTTAATGAATATTAACTGTTTAAAACTGTTCCACTTATATTCTCCTCTTTCTTCTTTCATTCCAGGTACGTCGTGCGGCGATTGTCAAAAATAATGTGAAGAAATCCCCGAAGCTTGTGTGCGCAACCCTTTTCCCTCCCGATCTGACGGCGGTGTCGGTATGTGAGCTGCTGAACTCTTTCATTTGTCAGGCTCCGTTGCGTGCGGTTTATATTTTCGCATGAGCTTCACAGCATGTTACACTTCTCATCGTTTTGATTCGTTTTTCGCGTATGTTAACCCTCCGGGACGCGGCTCGGCCGAAACTAGGTCCACCACGCTTTGTGACGGTTTAGTGAGCATCATGTCTGGGACAGAGGGTGGAGTTGTGCGTCTAGTCTTTCCCATTTTTTCGGGATCTTGCTGTGTGACCTAGTCAGCGGCTGTGTTTTCTTCCCTCGTGTTATTCTTGCGAACAAAAACGCACTCGTTGTCAGATCATGAGTGTGTGCACGAAACGGGAAGGAAGAGAATTAGAGGCACTACCGCTAGGTTATTTGCAATGCGCCCCCGAAATGCCTAGTGTGTCTTTTCCCCTGCGGATATGACGACCTTCACCGAGTGGAAACGTCACATAACACTTCATCAATGGGAGGGTGAGAAGGTGCACGGTACAGGGGTGTGTCTTCGTTTAAATCGATTCCCGGGCGCCGAGCGGATATGCTCATTAGAAGAAGCAAATCCGCCAGCAACCACCGGAAGTGGAAGCGGACGACCATGCGAGCAAAGAATGGCGCGAGCACTCAGAAGAAAGCCACGCAATCTCCGACCGCTGGAGCACAATGTTCAGCACGCGATTGTACGGGGTTTATGATGATGCTGCTGCCGCTGCTGCTATTACTACAGCCGGCGCTCTTCTTTTGGCTGTAATGAGGGAAGGTCTGCATACCAGCTCACCCCACTTCCGTGGCTGTTCTTAGATTAATTAGCGGGCGGATTTTGTGCACGTGCTGTGTATAGAAGCGGTGAGCAAACGGGTGCGCTCGTTTTGAATGGCGGGTTGCACAGCCGGTATGACCTTGATTCTGCGAGACCCAGCCCGAGGTTAAGATGAAGGCTTTTTTGGTCCGCTCTTTCCTAAATGTCATGCGCAATCAACCCGCACCCGAGTGCTCGTTTGCAGAGACACACGCCCATACGCCGTTCGTTTGCGTAATGAAGTAAACCGGATAGAAGAAGTCATCTTGTGAGCATCTGGACGCGGGGTCACATTGCTGGGTAATGAGCTATTTGAATATGAAACATCCCTGGTCTGGTGCTATCTGACCAATAAATTATTATGATTGAGATCTTCCAACAATGCGACCGAAGTTCTCACACAGAAATCCAACCCCACTCCTCGACCTATCCGAGACGCATTTACGCGCGTGGATTCTGATCGCATTATGTAAAATGTAATCATCACCGTGTCGCGATTGTGATGAGATTTTACTATCGTCCTCCAAGAGCGAAGGGCTCATCGGTTATCAAACAGAACAGTAAAAATGGTGTGTGTGTGTGTGTGTTTGGATTATGGTTGGTAGTAAAACTTTTGACCTACAGAATGACTTTACGGTGGCTCAGGGCTCGAGTCCGTAGGAGTTGGTTTCTTAATCCGCAGTAGCTGTAAAACGATGGATTACGAAATGTGCATCACGGGTTGAAAAAGATGAAAGACCGTAGATTGTGTCCGCGGCTGCAGAGTATCTGTAGCCTTCTTCGGAGATGTTATGTGTTCGATTATTAGAAAACGCTTATACAACACTGTGTAGTGTTTTTGAAGAAGAGTATTTTGGCATCATATCATCAATCTTCGTTTGCAAAAAATTGGGTTCACTTATAGAAGAGATATGGGTTAATGTAATTCCTGGCAGTTCTTGTTTATGGCCTGAGATATAATACTAACTGTTTATATAGCATTTTTGGAGCAAAGTAACAAAACCCCGATATCCAATATCCTCCCTCCCTATTTAAAGTGTGTGTGTGGATCAATTAATTTCTTGCCCATCTAAAATGAGCTAATCACCTTCCCGTTGGGGTGGCGTCCACGATAATCCTGACCAGCGCAAACGCTCAAAACTGTGTCAGTATGCCTTTGCTATCGCGTAGCTAGTGTGTGTGTATGTTAGCACGCTTATCGTTCCCTTTTTTGAAAGCAGCTGGCAAAAGCCAGGAGGGTCTATAAAAATTCTTAGCAAAACAACCCCATCGCTGGTCGTCTGGTTTTGTGCGGTAATTACGGCGGTTCAGTTTCGACTCTAGACGCTATAATGTCCGCCGGCACGGGGTTGTAGCGTGTTGTTGTTCTTGTTTTTTTGCGCACACCCCATCATCATTATTGCTTTATTGGAGCAGTGTTTTTGGCGAACCAGATGAGAAGGGTGCAATTAATGTATTAATCAAAAAACGCGCACTTTGCGGCTAGATTGCTGGTGCTTATTTGTAATCCGTTAGGTTTTCTGGATCAGATGGGATGGGTGAGCTTGATTGGACATTGGAATCTTTTTTTTTGTGTGGTGAAGATCACTAATAGGCAACTTTATGATGTAACGTGGAATTCAATTCAATCTTAAACCTGAGTATTATGAAATTTGTTAAGACGAAGTTGCTGTGTTTACTTTGAAGATATCTTAATTAATAATGGCACAGGTGTTTGGTGTTTGCGAAGCATTATCGTTATTACATCTGTTTGTTTGCCATAATTGGACTCGCTCAACCTGTTGGAAATTAACACTTGATCACTAATTACTACCAGTGACATTCACCGTCACACATGTGCAGCGTTGAGAGGAAAAGTAATGTCTCTTGCCGGGTACTACTTCAAACAAAACAACTCTCCTCTGACGCATTATGGACACTTCACAGAAAGACACGCAGAGGTTCACCACATTAGAGAAGGACGCACCTGGCCGATGTGAAACTTCATCGCTCCAAATTAAGTATGACGTTTGCGAGTTGGCCTCGGGAGCGTGAGGTGCCACCAACTTGGCTTCTCTAGTAAATCCAGTAGTTACACTTTCGTCTACTCCCTGTGTGCTCCAAGAGTGTTTTCGCTATCCAGACGATCAATCGTATACGCGGGTCCGGGACAACTGGAAATGATTGTCGCCTCCAAAAAAGGGCTCTCTTTCCACCCACGGATGCCCTACTCTCTAGCGGTCATTTGGTCAGTAGGGTCTCACCTCACTATGCGCCAAGCCTTTTCCCTCCTTGTGTGGTGTGCGTGTGTGTTTAGTGACACGCGCCCCAAAACCGGAGTGCCTGCGTTAGTGCCGTGTGATGCACTATCCCTCGCTTGCGCTCTCTCTCTTTCTTCCCATTCGATATGGTCTGAAAAAGCAGTTACCGCTACCTTGGGAATCGTGGAACAAGATATGAAGACCTCAAGACCTCGTAAAACGCACCTCCGAATGGTCATTTATCGCTTATGGTGCTATGGGTGTCTATGACAAAAACGACGCACCTTATGGAATTGGTGGATGGATAGCGGTAGTGTTTGGCTTTGAAGCCGGCGGCGACGGTGATGCATGCACTTCCAGCCCACTGCCTCAATTGTCGGGAACGGGATTCTTTGGCGGACGCGGTTCCAAACGTGCGTTCCGTCGTGACTGTGCTTCAAGGTGCCTCAAGGTGACAGTGTTTTTTTGAGTGTGGGTCAAAATGTGAAAATATAATGACTGTGAAGTGAAGGAGGGAAAGGGAGAAAAACGGTGACCACCACCAACACGAACGTCACCGGTTTGGAATCAATCCTGGTTGGTTTTGGTTCTTGGTGGGCGCATGTGCTCGTGTGGAACGCCGCCGCGTCTAATCCAATTTAATGTGACGATTGAATAATAACGAGGCTCCACCGGTTCCACAGACCGTCACACTATGACGAAGCCTTGCAGAGTGTCGTGCTCTGGGTGGTGGAGCTTGGCCTGGGAGAGAGATTTGAAATTTAAACGTTTTAAGGAGGAAGAATCGTTGGCATATGTTTCTGTGAAGAAATAAGGGATTGTTTTGTAAATTTTCTTCTATGAATGTCTTTCCTAGAAATTTCCCATTGCTCTCCCAGAGACTTAGTAATTCCTCAAGAACGTGTGCTTCAATCTTCATAAATCAATCACCGTGAACCGGTTCCAGTTCCAAGAGGGTTAAAAAAGTTTATAATTTGCTGGAACCTTCCAAAAACTCTGCTCGTCTCCAGCTGGTCGCGGTTACGCTGACTTTTTTTAGAGAGGAATTTTCGCCACAAAAGATTAGCGCACGGCAGTTTTACGAGTTCTGTACCGCCAGCAACCCAATGTAAGGATGTTTGACCACAGCCTAACCATTTTCTGCTTTCAAAAACCGGGCCGATATTGGTTAAGATACCTCGCAGGCTCCAGAGGGCACCCTTTCGGTAGGATTACGCCGAGAAATGGTGAAGCAATAAAATTGATTTATCAGCAGCTGTTTAATGACGGTTGGCGGGCATCAGGAGTATCTGGCGTCGGAATTTGCCCGTGCAACATCGTGTACATGTGTGTGTGTGTTTTTAATGGGTTAAGATGTGTATTTTTTCTTAAATGTCGAACGAGTTCAGCGGTCGGTGTCTTTTCAATACGTTTCATGATCAATTTTGAAGCTGCTGTTTTATAGGTTTCGTCTGATGAAAATCGGATGAGCCGTTTGAAGTAGCCGGCCAAGCGTCTTAAGTCAATCCGGCTACAACCCCCCAAAAAAGGGATTTAATATTCATTCACCCTAAACCATATTTCCTCACATCGAAATGTATCGATTGCTGTAAATCGGCGTATTTAATTGCGATGCTCATGGCGCTTCATCTCATTACGGGGCTTCGTGGCGCCCATCTCGGCACGGTGGATGATCTCTAATTGAACATGCGAGAGGTGTTTGTGTACCCATTTGCGTTTTCATCTTAATTATGTTGTAATGCATCTCTCCCCGGCAACAATCGGCGGGCACACTGCCAGTCCGTTAGATGTGTTCCGGTTTCCGAATCATACTCCTCATTTCCCGTGCCCCGAGGTGTGAGCACTTTCGGAAAATGAGCGAAGAAGGCACCCTTTGTCGGAACGTTCACATGGGTGTTGGCACACCACACACAGCATCCATTCATTCTGTGATTGTGTTGGGAAAATTTAAATGAACAAAAAGTGCAAATAAAGGAAAATTGGTGCCTGAAAATACCTGGGTGACGCAAAGGGAGGTGAAGTTGGCGAGGACTTTGGGGTGTTGTGGTGTGTCCCTGTTCGTGTCGTGGGTGAGGTGTGTGCTTCGTGAGAGTAATCAATGCATCTCGATCGGTGCTCGCTCTCGATGTGTTTGCTCGATTTATCTATTGATTTCCCAAACCCCACGTGAAGGGGGTGCCCATTACGGATCATAGGGAAAGTCTGGCTGGCTGGTGGTGGTTGGAGGGAAAGCCTTAAAACCCTCCAGGTCGATAATTGCCTCGCCCGGGGTAAGTCAATTTGCCTTTTGCTAATTAGAGATCGCAAATATATGGTAATGAGAGACAGACTGGAGGTAGAGTAGTGATTTTGGGGTGGAGACGAAAGCAAAAAGGAAAGAGGAAGGAGGCTTACAAAAGTAGCAGAGAAAAACAGGCAAAAAATAAAATTAATCGTGAAATTTCACATCAAACAAAACAATCCACGAAGAAGGAGGGCTCTGTAAACAGGCGAGGATGGAAATGCTTGGCCAACGCTGGTTACATTTCCTTTCCTTTTTGCTCTGTCACACAATGTCAAATGAGTTGATTGTACGCCCACCCAAAACTCAACGCCAACTTCGACAACCAGACATCTTCTCCCCAGGTCCCCATGGGACATGTGACATTTTATTCCCCCCCAAGAGGCTGCAAGCACGGCCTATCACTGTTAATTAGTTTGAATTAGAAATGTTGGTTCATTTGAATGTTTTTACCCTTTCGTTTGCTCTTTCAAAGCTCCCATCGAATCTCCTAAAGGAGTGGGAACATGCTGTTGGTGGTACGATCCACCACCACCACCACCACCACGTGATATGCATGGTGTGTTCTTCTGGGTGGTAGAAGTCGTTTGCGATCCGATTTGATCGGACACTGGTAATATCGAGTGGTAATTGATCGTTCGCATTGAGCTGAGCTGAGCCCCCGCGACGTTTGGATTCGATCAGTTCGATCGATAAATGAGGCGATGTGCATCGCACGCGGGCACCGGAGGAGAAGGTGGTGGTGGTGGTATGCAAATTGAAACGAGCATTTCATCATTTGCGAGCGCGCATTGAGCAATTAGACTGTCGCGAATCGTTTACAGAGAGAGAAAGACATGTTGATGTGTTGGGTTGTTGCAGTGCGATTTTTTTGCTTTCCTCTGGAACCATGTGGCCTATCGTGTGGTGGTGGTGGTTGATGAAATTGTCTAATTGGGGTTAATGGCAAAACAATTGTAAGAGATGTTTGCTGTGCTTAATTGAATCAATTATTTTGCAATGATTGGCTAGCTGATGATGGTGGCGTACCTTGCTCTCTAAGGTGTTGGAATCGTACATGATTTGTTGTTTGTTTTGCAAATATTTTTGTTTTAGTATGTGGTTTGAAAACAACATTTGCAAACAAACCAGATTCATCTACTTGTAGACAACTTTCCTTCGTGACCACTTCACTTTCTTTTGGAACAATAGAGTGAGAAAACTATGATTTTTTTCAGTTTAATGGGACATTTTCTTGCGCCTCTAAGTTTGTCCCATACTGCTTTATGCGTGAACTATGGAACAAAGTGAACTATGGAAGTATTTTTTTCCCAGAGAACCCATCGCCTAGCCTCTGTCGGTGTGTGTGTGTGGAGAGGGAAATCATAAATTGAAGCTCATTATTTTGTGGATTAAGACCATCATTTTGTCGCCACACAATGGAGTAGTTGGCGTTGCCTTTTCCTTTTTGTTCTTTCTGATGTTGTCTGTTTATCCAATGTTTTGATGTTGTTTTCACTTCAAGTGTGTCAAATTGGTTTATCTTCACCATTCACGAGTGTCGCAGAGAGTAACATCTGTTTGGCTGTTACTCATACCTTCAACACAGCATCAGCTGACCGAATGATAACGCAAAGCGAAAGAGAGAGATATGCTTTTCTTCTTCAGCATCATCATTTTTTCTGCGACGCAGCTACATGAAACGTAAACACACGATGCTGGGGCGTGGAACGAACGCTCCGGGATGGTGAAAAATAAAGCCATAAAAGTGCAAATGATATGACTTTAATTGCATGCCTCCAACGTTTCGAATTACAACGATCTCCGTGCCACACTGGAAGGCGATGCTGGCTGTGCTCCGCCACCGACGCAGGTCATTGCACTGCATGGCAAGTGCACCGCGTTGCGGGCTCGCGGTATCGGCTTCTGGCGCCACGGTTTTTGGCTACACACGGGGTTCGTCTTAGATCGCACGAAAACAATACACAGCCACACAGCGCCGGGCGCATTAAAGAAAAAAAAACTGGAAATGATTCACCACCCGCACACGATGGGCGCGCACATGATCGTGGCAAGAGTCAATAAAGCTGTTTGCGCGGCTCCGTACACTCAAACGAAACAAAATATGAGGAAAAAAAAGAAAATAGCACGAACACCAAAAGAAAACCGAAGGAAAAACCGGAGCAATCATAATGATACGGTACGATCGCAGATTCGGGAAGTCAAACGATGACGAAGAGAGCCCGCGGCAATGTGGGGTGGGGATGGGGTGAAAAAATTACATAAAAATGCAAAGCAGGAACCCCACACCCCCGCCGATCTGCTGCACTCTGGCTTAATCCGGCTAACTTTCTCGATTCGGCAGCCAACCGTTTGTTTTCCGGATGTGGAAATCCATTGCAGGCTTTATTTCTCTTCATTTATTACTGCATCGGTAGCAATGGGGTTTGTTTGTTTCGGTACCATTTTTCCCAGCTGGTGGAAAAGGAGCAATAAGAAGGCAAAGAATCGCTAGCAGTGCATGATTTTGCATTAGTCAAAAACGCCAAATCGTCGCTGCACAACAACACACAGAAACTGTCGGCTTCTCGAGCAGTGATGGCTTGTTGCAAGTACCGTTTTTCCCCCCCCCATTGGTCGCCTCTTCTCTGGCAGCACACGATTGGAAGACTTTTGGCCTATTTTTAGTTTCCTTGCCCCGACTTGGAGCGATTCTGCCTGCCTTTCCACCTCCTGTGCCTAGATTTTCGGGACGAAAAGCACGAGCAGGCAGTAAAATTTATGCACTTTTCGGTATGATGCAATAAATGCGAGGGAAGGAACGCGGCAACGGTGGGATTCTGTCGTTCTCCGGTTGCAGTTTTGAAGTGTTTTCTCCCATCGCTTCGTATCGCATCGCACACTGTTGAATATTCAACAAGGGGGGTAGTACCCCGGATGGGGAGATGAATTCTAGTGAGATCGCGCGATCTCGTGACGAAGCTGCAAGCGGCTGACTGGTGGAAAAGAAAGTGGGCTCATTGAAATGGGGAGAATGATTCGCAAGAAATGCACCGACAAAATCAGTAAAGGGCTAAGAACGCAGACGCCTCCAGACGATACGGATGGGCGGGGAAGAGCAACGAGCGTGGAAGTAGGCGCAAGAATAGCAAAACTTGCGCGGGGGCACCTAGTCACTGGGACGACGATGGCGGGAGCAAGAAGTAAATTGCAGCAGGCACTTTTCCTGGGTGTTTTCCTTAATGCATATGTATGCTGCCGGCAAGCCACTCTAGGCAGCAACCAAACCGGGCCACGCTCGCTACAATGTAATGATCCTCGGCATCTGCGCCTTACGCTCTTCCTGGGAGCTGCTACGGAGTACGGGGAGGCGCATTGGAACAAAAATGATCCAAGCCTAGACAGCACAGAAAGAGATTCTCGTTCGCCGGGGTCGCATGCTGTAAGTGCAGTTGCAATTGCATAAATAAACAATTGACGCGCACAGAAAACCAGCACACGGCCAGCGTTGTTCTGGGTGCTGGTAGCAGCCCGGCCGCTCGCTACCAAAGTGCCATAAAATGTAAATAAACAATCATCCCGGGGAGAAGGAGTAACTGTATGTCAGTGTTTTTCCGTGCCATCGCTTTCCCTAGTTAGCTGCTCCCTCTCTCTCTCTCTCTCTCATTTCGTGGGTTGAAATGGGCGAGCTGTTCAATCAGTGTTTATGGAAAGAAACGTAAGAAACATATGCAATGCCAATCAATGCGGGGCGGCCACCGCTATTAACCGATACTGGCCGGGTATAGCGAATGTTGAGGGCCAATGGCAAAAATCAATATTCAAATCTAATACTGAGAAGGGACTGCAGGAGAGACATCGAGCTGTTAATTCTGTTCGATGGATCTGGTGTCCTATAAAATATATTGTGGTTACAATGGAAAGATCTTGATTTGTGCTCTTTTTATACAGAATGTTACGGCTTGCAGAAAGAGAGTAGCAATAGACAATGTTTTCCAACTGCTGTGGTTATGTTAGAGTATTAACTTTGATGCAAAGAGTCGATTGATGTATTCAAATGTTGTTAATTTCGTCTCTAGAACGGATTTTATAAGTAATTCCCCTTTTTACCATGAAATCATTTGGCATGGGCTAATGATATACTGCTAAAACATCTTCGTCTTCTTTGGTACAATAATCGCTGTCCGTCAAAGGCTGCCTGGCTGTATTATTAATGGACTTGGCTATCTGTCTGTGACTTATTGATTACCCATAGCAGGATCGTCAGTCCTACGTAAGCGCTAGTCAGGGCTTGAACTCATCACGGGCATGTTGCTTAGTCGTTCGAGTTGACGACTGTACCACGAGAGCGGGGATGTATCTGAATGTCAAAAGTCATACATACTGAGAAATGCCCCTAAACTTAAAACGTACCTAAAATTTTAAATCTATTTTCTGATTGCTGCTGCAAAAAGGTGCAAATTACATAGTGTTCCCTTTTTTGTGAATCTCGAATACAATACAATAATATTTTCCTAATCGTGATATGTGCCTAAACGCGGACACACAGCAAAACACCGTCGGTCACGATTTGGTCTAATTTCGAGTGATATTTTCAACCATTTCTTCGCGCCGAGCCTAATTCAGTCGGCATAACTAAAGGGTACGCAAGGTGGCACCATATGGTGGGAGTATTTTATGATGATGAGCATTGTGAGGAGGAAATGAAACGAAAAAAACAACCCAACAGCGATTTGAAATTATAAGTTTCCGCTGCAAGGTTTAAATTAAAATGGAGCATTTTATGGCAGTATGAACGTTTTTTAAACGGCTTGGGCACTGTTTTGGAAGAGTTTTAAGTATAACCAAAACTGAAAATTAATCAGAAGACTTAAGTCTCTAAAGCTTAGGTCAAACTTACTCGAACGGGTTCTTTTTCATGCAGCAAACCGATTAACGTTACAAAACATCAATCACTTACACCTTAGCATCGCCACATGCTTCCTCATATGCATTCATTGAATTCAGTACATTGAGCGATCTCAATAACAATGAGCCTGAGTGGCATTCTGAGTGGCAACAGGGTCTCGCTGTTTAGCTCGCGCCCATCTTCTTGCCTCATCGACTTGCGCCTTACATCTAATCATAATTGCTTCTCTAATGCAATTGACGCCTCGTAGCTTCCTCGCAGCACGTGAGCATCACACCGCTTGGTCCGATTGGAAGAGACGCCGAGGATTTAATTTTCTCCTCGGTGAACTTTGCATCGGTGATATCGGGCACGTCTTAAAAGCCCATCCGAACTGCCGACACATGTACTTGCTGCTCGGGGGAAATAAAATTGGTAAAGAAATAATTCCAACCCGAAGCGGAGATCAACGGAGGTTGTTCTGTGTGTTGGTGTGCTTGCTAAGCCGCTTTCTAACTGGCGTTGGGGGTGGTCTGTGTCTGGGGGTTTTCTGTTCCTGCCCTGTCCATCAACTCCGTCGATTTGCACAGGGAACCTGTACTTTTCCGTTCGCTTGATTATGTATTTTTATTTCCAGCTGTGATTTTAATGGACGGCTAGCGGAAAAAGCGTGTTTAGTATTTAATGTAAATAGTGAGTGAGAAGAGTGGGGAAGAAAAAATCTCCTCCTCATCTGGAACAGGGGAGAATTATCGACGAAGGAAAAACTTATCGTTCGAAGCCCGATTGCATTGGGTGCACAAGTTTTTTTGTTGTTGATGGCTGTATGTGTATTATATATTCCATTTGCAGTAGAGGGAGATGCTCGTGATGGTTACACGGTTGAAGGCGTTTTCTTTCTTCAAGCCTTTAATGTGGACGTTTTAGAAGTGTAAAAACCAGTGGGCTGCAGTCAAAAGCTGCAGTAGCAATAAGAAAGAAAAAACCCGGAGGGGAAGTTTCAATTAAAAAAACCCTAAACCCTTTCAACCTGTCCAGCGATTGACGTGTGCAGCGCTGGGAAGAATGAAAAGCGCAGGAAGCGTACATCGTATTTGCGTACGCACGGGTTGGCGATGAAGCCATTTCCATCCCGAACGGACAGGCTCTCCCCTTGGGAGCGGTGGCAACGGCTCCACAAGATCCACTTTCTATTACGTCCGCCACAATAGCTACACAACAGGCAGCAGGCTTAGAAGCATTGGCACTGGCGGGTGCTGAGCAATCGGAAATCCTTGTCACATGACACGGCCAACGACTTCTTCACCTCCGGCGCGCGTTCGAGGCGCGTACCGTTGTGATCGGATGAGGTTTTTGCGAATAAATCTCTCGTCCATCTGCTGTGTTCTCTCCCTTCCGGATGCAGAATTGTCAACGCACTTTGAGGGTAAGCAAAAAACATCTCTTACGCTCGTACGCGCGCGCAAGGCTTAAGAAAAAGTCCACGATACACGCTAAACGACGCTTACGACCAGGGGTATGACTTATTGCATACGATTAAGCAGTGGCAGTGGTTGCTCGTGCTGTGTACACGTGTTGGGTATGAGGATAGGTGACAGTTTGGCACTACTCGGTTTGTAGTATTGTTTCCGTTTTATCACCGGTAAGCCTGTTTGAGGGCAATAGATCTTGCTTAACGATCGTGCGCAGGATCCTTTGCCTGATGGGGCTGAAGGAAGTATTAGATTATTAATCGTATGTTGAAGATGGCAGCTTTTTTGTGTTGTTCCATTGCATAAGGTAGTGAAAGTTGTAGAAACACGACAAACCTACTACACACATGATGATAGTGCATGTATATTTCAGGTTATGTCACACCTTTCCACAAACAGCAGACACTCGTTCGTCGTCTGTTAAAATTAAACATCGTTTTGCGTACAATTTGCGTAAGTGAGACTGCATTGCGCTTGATGTGCTATCGCAGAATCGCCTAGCAAAATCACGTATATTCATTAAAATTTGATGATGCTTTGTTGCGCAAACGCGCACCGTGCGATTGGATGAGCGATAGAATTGTGAAGACAAGATATGCATAAGACGCTCACCGGCGGCACAATATATTTAAATAATGCTCCAAGAACGGGGCTTTGAGCGGAAGTGCGTGAAACAAAATGCATACAACGAACAACGGGCGCATGGCAACGCGTGGATTGGTGGAAAACGTGCTCGCCGGTAACGGTTGGATGACCATCGGATAGTGGCTTGTGCAGAGAAAGATTAAGAGGCCCGTGTGTGGGCATGGCGTTGGAAGCTCGCGAAGGCCATTGAGGTGCATTGTATGTAGACGTTTATTTGCAGCACAGTGGTTGTGTTGTTTTATTGTTCATAAAAACTAATTGGGAGGATTCCAATGATTTTAAACTAAAGCATACACTTTTAGATTACCCTTTGGACTCAAATCTTCCGCTTCTAATTCCTGAACCATTCGAAAACAAAATCTAATCATTAGCTTCATACGAAATAGTCCGACATTCGTTGCTGAAACATCATTATGCATTCCAGCCCATGCTGTTGGCTCCAAAAGTAAGTGGGTGGGAAATTAATACGTACCCTTTTTCCACCCCTGATAAATGTCAGAAAGACGTCAAACGCCATCGCCGCCGCGCCTCCCCCATGGGCCCCCGTGAAATCAAAGAGTGATATTTGACCATAATGTATTTTTAGGATTTGTTTTCGCAAACGATTCGCCAAATGATCGGGTGGACTCGATACGAACGCCACGCGGCGGCGCTCAGTTTTCCCTTTTTTCAAACGCACGCCTTCCACCCACCACCTCCCAACCCGCGAGCCATGTTTGGCCCTGCGTTTTTGTGTTTTAGCATGCGTTTTGTTTTTGCGTGCTTTTTTAATGCGATTTTGGTGGAACGACGGCCGCCTGCCTGCCCGATCGTGTTGGGCATTAATGGGAAAGCACTGACCTTTGCAGCTGGCAACCTCTGGAGTTCTGTGTCTGGTGGCAAGCGCGCAACCTTCCCGGAGCAGGCGTGGGGTAGGTCCACTTAGGGAAGGTCGACAGCAGGCCATTGAATTGGATGATCTTTTTTTTTGGGTAATTTGTTTGCATTAAGTAAACACACTTCTTGAGCATTTGGTTGGTGCAACACGCTCAAGAGGGTGGTAGAGTGCGATGTGCTTCTACGCTGCCTCAACCACGCAATGGAAGAGGGATGGAAATTGAGTTAAACATGCTCACTATTGGGAGGGGGCCTTGCTTTTTCGGGACCGGAGGGTGCGCAGAAGTTGACTTATTATGCCTGGTGGAGTGAGAAAACGTTCGCGTGCACCGGCACGGCACAATCATAGAAATGATGGAGTGTTAATTGAATGCGTTTCCCAACCGCTGGCCGAGAATGTGGAGCCGTGGTGGAGGGAGCATGGGGATTTGTGTGCAACATGCGAGCGGCGTCATTACGGGTTGGAAAGATTGTAAAATGAAAGGCATTTAGAGTTCAAATACTCTCAGGTGCCGGTTTGGCTACTGGAAAATGATTTTTCTCAAATAATCAAGATTATTCGCGTGCATTGAATACCAAGGCGACAACTTTGGAGGGAGACTGCAATGATTGAAGACTTTACGATCACGTCCAAAAACACACTAAAAGGAGCCATGCAATATTCATCCGAAAAGTGATTGGCCACCATCGATTGAGCATGATTTACAGCCTTGCCCCGCACCATATATCGATGCTTTAACACTGTAGTCTAATGATTTGGCCTGATAATATGCACCTTACATGCCCACGCATTGCCAAAATGATTTACAAACCGCGGGGTCATAAATTTAGAATGGGGCTGTAAAATTGTTTCGATTCGCGAATCGATTTGCGTACTGCGGGCGGGTTTTTGATCGAAATTTTACGCCGACGGATGGAGGTCTCTTGCGGTGCAAATCAATTTGTCGGCGCAATCATTCTTCGTTGGGTGTGTGTGTGACCTACTACTAAGGAGCACATTAACAAAACACGAAACTACTCTCCATCGATTGTTGTTGTGTCTTGTCGAGTGATGGGGTAATAAAAACACAATTTTGCGGACGTAACATAAAATCAAAATTATGATTCATTTCGATTGAACGCGACACAGACGGACACAGACAACACCACTGCATGCGTGTGACTCATAATGATAAATCTGTATCAAGAGGTTAATAAAATCAAATGTTTAATAGGCATCGTTGTCACCGTTTATGCACGCTGTTGCGCTGCACTCTGGCGACGAGGTGGCCAATTTTCGCTCGTGGACAATTATATTGCGCCTGGACAAAAGGGGTACAAATTGATTACCGTATATTTTCCCACAAACTGATCGGCTGGCGTGGGTTGCAGCGATGGTTTCGCTCTTTGACCTGTCTGGACCACGCATCGGAACGGTGTTGCAATGTTTAATTTGTTGATTGCTTCTCTCGGCAGTTGGTCTCGGCAGCTCTGCTGCAGCAGCAGCACACGGTGATGCAATGTCACCAAGTTGCTGCTGCGAGATGGCAGGACACGATTAAGAGACACTTTAGCGTGTGTCGCCTAGAATCGTTCGATCAATCTAATCTGCGTCCAGGGATCAGTGAACCGAAATTCTCTCTTCCCGCCTTTTCCTCCACTGTAATGTGTCCCGGGACATTGGAGGATTGAAGCAGTGCAAATTGGATATATTTCTTGTCCTCTGGGTCTGTGGGTTCTTGGGGCGGACTCTGAAGTGCTTGTGTGTGGCGGAGCCCTGGTGACACTCTCCATAAATGGACGCAAATGACATACGGGGGGGCGCAGATTTCGCTATTTTTGGAGTTGGAACCGGGCAAGACACTGCGATATAACCTCAATTCTTGGATCTCCAGCATGAGGTGACATTATGTCGTCCTCTTTCCTTATACGAACCGGGAGTTGGCGGTAGAAGTTCAGGGAGTTTGGTTCTACGAAAGGTTATGTCTGCACAGGTTTGTAACGACGAGCCAATTTAGAAGAACCTTTCGCGAATTGGAGTAAAAACCACAGCTGCTGGGCTGGACTAACCTGCAGTACGCTTTACAGCGACCAGCAACTGTGATACAACTGGACCAAACCCCAAGATACCTAGATACGCCAAACAGCAGACAGGTATTGCATTGCAGATCCAGGGAATTAGGTGCCACACAAACACACACACACACAAAACAGCTCATAGTAACCTTCTCCTGCCCACGCAAACGACTGCTCCAATGAAACGGGAGTGTGTCCACGCGACGCCACTCTCTGATGCCTGCCGCGAAAGTGTCACTTATGTAACACCGGAGGGAGGATCAAGACGTACCACGTCCACCACCCCGTGCATGTGTGCTGTCCGGGTTGCGGCCGAAAGGGCTCAAATGCGAGATTTGATTCCCGCTTCTCGCACGCCCCCCCCCTCCCCCCCATTTCCAGGGGTTTGGTCTCGTTATGTGGTTGCGCATATGAGAACGCCCAGCAAAAAGGCCAACGCGCGCGACGTAACCGCGTGGTTCGTGTTCCGTCCCGCCGGCATGGCCTCGCTCGGCTCGGTCGGCATGCTGCGACACGCGATTAGGAGGCGCGGTTGTCATACGACCGCGGTATGGCTTTTGGAAATTGAACGGAAAAAGGTTATCCCTTGGTGTGGTGGAGGGTGACGCTGGTGGTTGATATAGTAGCGCTGCTGCTACTACCGAGGACGGTCCCCCGTTTCGGGTGCTGGAAATTGAAGTTGGGTCGTAATTTCTGCTAAATTATTACCCCGAGTGTGTGATCGCCCTCTCGGAACTCGGGCACCGCCACTATGGTTCAACCGGCTGGCCGGAGAGCCCCTGGCCAGCATAAAAACCTTGTATTTGGATACCGAAAATGGTATATTATAGTATCGCCCTGCTGCATCGTTCCATTTCCTGGCGCTAGCTCTCGCGGGCAGTCGGGCAGCGGACCGGGTGAAATTTAAGCTTGCTCGAGCAGAGGAAGACCGGGTGCCTCATCGTTAGCAGGTCGATTTAAAAATGATAAAAAACCACTCTTAACAGCAAAACGTTTATTGCTGGACGGAGTTGGAAAACTTCGTTCGGTAACCTCTGCCAATCTGAGCCGTGTGCATAAAATACGACATGTGCTCGTCTAGACGTTCGGTTACTCAATTTTCCTCCAGTTTGTTGTTATTTATTGGCCCAACAAAGTGGAAGGAAAAGCGAACGGATGTCTTTGTTCGTTTATGTTGACGTTTGTTTTCACGTGAGAAGTGATATCGATCGAGCTGCGCTCCGAACACAGGAGATTAACAGATTGTTAAGCTCGTGCGAGCAGTTGATAATGATCGTCAATCGGCGGGTGTGTACCTACGAACGTTTAAGGTGGTTGTGCTTTGGTTTGTGGTGCCACCGTTGCGTGAAGGATCGTCTTATTACTGACGGGAAGTGTCGAAATGTAGCCGCGATCGCGTTTTCGGTAGATTAAGTTTTGGTTTTTCGTTGTCAATATCTTGTCAGGTTGTTGATAATTGTTTGTTTGTTTTGGGGTCAAGATTGGTTGCGTTAGTTTTCGTACGTGATCTAATTAAAGCGTCTGGTATGAAGTGGCTATCCGACCTAAAAATTAGGAACAGGGTACACGACGTTTGAAAATATTGAACAAAAGTCTTACTTTTCTTGTTTTACAACATATCTGCAACTTACCTTTATTGTGACTTTTGTGAATAGTAAAAAAAAAGAAAACGCTTATTGCTTCTTCCTTCCCTTTATCCGCTCCCTTCGTAGTGAGCACAATGCAGTAGCTGCTGGGCATTAAGTGAATTGAAATTAATTCCACCTTCCTCTCGCACTCGCGCTGCAATTAAATGCAACTGTAGGCAAACGTTTGCGCATAACAAACGGGAGATCGTCGTTCCAACAGCAAACGCATGCCGAAATGCACCGGACAGAAATCGAATCGCAACAGCCATTAACCTTTTCCTTCCGATTTTTGTGCCGTTCGGTAATGGGGAAGGGAACTGGAGCGGACAGGAAATAAAAATTGCACACCGGAAACAACAGTTACGCGGGTGCAAGGGCAAACCCATTCGGTGAAGGAGGTAAGGGAGCGAGGGAGGGAGTGCACAATCAAATGAAACTATAGCAACAGACGAAGGAGGAGGTGCTCTGTGATGGTCGAATGGGGGAAAAACGTTCTAACTAGAGAAGAAAGGCGCCTCTCAGTAGAGGGAGAGAGTTTAAAAAGCAAAATTAAAATTGTAAAAAAAGTTCGGCTATACTTACGGCGTTAAACGATTGTGCGTTTTTCACCGGGCCATAAAAGGGTGGATTGAAGATGCGTACGAAGCAGCACGAGAGAGATCCGCCAGGCAGCAGTTTGGGGTGAGGTGGGGTATGTGTTTGTGTGTGTGTGCGCAAAGGCTAGGCAACTTGGAACGAGGTGGATAAAATTAGAGTTTACTTTCGTTGAATTAATTAAATTATGATCGATTAGAAGCGCTTGTTGTTTTTCGATTAGCAAACGGCTTTGGCGAATGTGTTGTTTTTCGGTATGCTTTGAAGCTAGCCATAAAAAAGAAAAGAGAGTAAAATTTCCCATGAGAGGAAAACAAAGTTGCTCGCTTGTATTCAATTCCACCTCAATGCATAGTAGACATTGAATGAAAGTAACGCAAAAAAAACCGCAGCAACAGCGAAAGATGTTGCATTAAATTGTGTTTTAGTCGCCGCCGCGATCGCTTGACCGATTGCAGATCGATCGGCATCGAATGTTACGTTTTCAGTGGGTCTTATGTTTGCGCTTTATTTGAGATTGAATTTCGACAAGAAAGATAAAAATAGTTTGCGGGAAACGTTTGCCAAATCAAGATCATCTGGTTCCGTTTGGTAAACGTTTTTCCTTTCTTTTCCGACGTTCAAGATCGCCATCATGAGTAAAAGTGTGCATCTTCTATGAATTTATTGTGTGATTCATGGGTTGATTTTGGTCCTTGTTACACCACAGCTACGCTCAAAGCGACAGTTTCCGCCAGCCAGAAAAAAGTGGCACAAATGATTTTGTGTGTCTTTTTTTTGGGTCCACAGCCTCTATCAAGGTCTGCTGATCGCGGCTTCAAATTGATTGCGATTTTGATTATAAAAAAAGACTACAAGTCGGTAGCGTTTTTCCGTCGCTCTTGGGTCGGTAATGGAAATAGCGAATTCAATACTTAAACGCTCACATTGCATCACTGCGCCTGTGTGTTGCTGATTGATTTCGTGGCTGGGCAGATTATCGTTCGATGCTTTCGGATGCAATTAAATTGTCAATCGAGCTACGTTGATGACGTTGAAAATGCTTCACCAATCGTCACTACTGCTGCGGCACAGTGCGACAAACGTTTTGCAATTGTTAAGTGTCTCCTAATTTCCAGCTAAACATGTCAATCATTAGCATAATTTAGCGGCGTCAATTATTCCACACTGTGCGAGTGCTATGCTTTGATCGAAATGAAATCGACTCGACACGCAGAAACATTTTCCTCGCCGAGGTCAAACCAGCATTGCTCGCGCGTACCACCGGAAAGCGGGTTTGAATTATTTAGCTAATTTTATTTGCTTGTCCTCGATCGTCGCCCGAGCTTATTAAGTGGACCCATTTATGAAGCGTGTATGATGCTGCTTGGACAGTGTACTTCGCCCGGGGTTGGGCCCTCCTTGCTCCGAGGGTTAATCATTTCCATTAAGTGTGTGTGTGTGTGCTCAAGCTTCACTTACCCCTCGGTGGCAGAAAATATGTAGCAATGTGTGGCCGAAGGGCGCACATGAACCGGGGTTTTGGATGATGGAAGCGAACGAACAGATTACCTTTCCTACGTTGTTTGGCGCACCGACGTTTTTGGAAAGGAGGAGACGACCATCGTCCCGCTTTGGGCGCAGGCCACGCGTGGCTTTCGCATCCCAGCACCATAACGGTATTGAACCACCCAGCAGTGTGATGTGTACCCAGCGCGCGCGCGCGCGCACTGTTGCGAATTGTGCAAAGAAAATCATGTACCTTTTTGATGTGGTATGTGGGGCCCGCGTCACCAGGAGATTGTTGGGTTCGTCGCTTGGGACGATTGAAATCTTTCGCTTTGCTCTTCCTTCGCTCGCTAACGGTATCTGGCTGAGACGCGGATATCGCGTCGTACGCGTATGTGACCTTGAACGATCTAATAAAACAGGTCTATATGATGCCGCCCGGTTGTAGGAAAGGAGGTGGTGGACCGGCATAAAATAAAAAAAAAAAACAATCGAGAAAGAAAAATTCTGCACAACACCTCACTCGTCTTGGTGAGGTGAGGTTGAAAATTGGCCACCCGGACCCTGTAGCTTGGAAACGAGTCTACAAACGATAAAAGACAAAAACTCATCACACATACGCACACTTCGATGTAAACACACAGCCACGTACGAGAAGGTCGAGTTGGAAACGGGACCCGCTTTCCCAAGATTGATGGAAAGGCACAATCTCTTGAAGGGTAAAACGGGATCGCCGATCCCCATTCCCGTACCATCTCATCGCTTCATCACGCGACGAGATCGAGAGAATCGTCTTCTGCGGGCGATTAAAACCCATTTCCTCCTTGTTCTCCGGGACTGTGCTCCCTCATCCTGTGTGATGTACTTGGTCGTTGCGTGTGCATCAGGTGAAAAAAGGCGATTTCAATTTATTATCTCTTAATTGTATCGCGTGCTCTGCCGTTTGCAACGAAGAAGAAACGGAGAGGCTCGCGTGGTGATAGAGTAAATGTTTACGTGGCTAACGGCTGCGTTTAGGTGTGCTGCGGATTGGTAGAGCGAGAGAGAGCCAGAGCCAGAGGCGAAGATTTGTGCCGCTACCTGTTTGGCGGAGGACGAGTTTGAGGGTTAGAACACCACATACGGCTGGAACGGAATGATTGCACACGCGCATCAGTGTGGGCATTTCGCGACGACGTTTCGCCACAGATGCCCGGTGCGAGATGCTGCTACAGTTAGGTTTGATAATGATCCAACCTCGCACAACGCTTCCGCTGACGCTGGAGGAGGAATCCCGACCCGTATTTTGCCCACTATCGCGTTGCCGGGTGACATTGCTGCAACCGGAACGGTTCGGCCGGCCGTTTGCAGCATTCCCGCCCGCCGGTTCGGTACGCGGAATGATTTATAGGTTGCATTGCCGAGACTTGATTCTATCGATTCCCAGTGCTTTTTTCCAACCCATATCCATCCGCCCATATCAACGGCCTCGACGTCGTGGTTGTCGTCATCGGGCACATCCTGAACGCCCTTGATTCCGCGCCACTAACCTTCACCTTTTCGTCGGTGGACCGGTTCTCAGGCGAAGCAACGGGAACCAGCAGCCAACGCGCGCCTCTTCTAGTTGGCAGCCAAACGGCTTCTAGTGCTCCCGCTTGCTGCTGCCGTCCTACCCGTTTCCGTTTGACTTATTTTTATTGAATTGTAAATGATAGACATTCTTGCCTTTTATTGATTAATTGAACCCACCGACCACCGGGCCGACGGGTTGAGTGAAATTAGACGAGGCATCGTGGGTTTGGGGTTGGAGAACGGGAACGACAGTGTGCCTCCGAGTGTATCAGATTTCTCGGGAAGAAACGTGATAGTCGATACGGTTTGGATTTCGAACCGGGACGCCAAGTAATGCAATGAGGTTTCGGTAGGAGAAAAGATTTCGCAAAACTTCCCCCGCGGAGAGATAGGCAGGGATCGATGGGAACGGCCCATGTTGTCTTACCAGCTGATCACAGCGGACCAGGCGGGGCGTACATATGTGGTTGTGGAAGATGACGGTCTAACGGTTGACAGTTAAGATGCCAGCAATATTTCATCATAGACGTCGTTCCAACGATGGTAACGTGTTTTCTTGAGCGAGAGAGATATTGGACGGAGGGCCGGCCTGGGGTGGACAGGCGATCTTGAACACCTTCCAGCAGTTGAGGTTTACTCGTGAGCAACCATATCCTGCTGTGTTTTACTATATTTTACGGCATATAGCATGTATCCATCGCAAGTCACAAATCAGCAATGGATCAGGCACTATGACGTCCGATAGCCCAAATAGAGCATCCAGGATATCTTCATGGCATCATTAACGAGTTCATCAGAACGCAAGTGTCAAAGTGACAGTTCATTGACGATAAAAGTTCATTGGCCGTCCTCAATGTTTTGCGACACCTCCGTTATACATTCGCCGTGAAGACTGTTACTTGACGGATTACGAATCGATACGCATTCCGTCTGACGTATGGACGTGCCGGTAGGATTAACAGTTCCAGGGAAATACTGAACCAACCAGAACGCTTGCCAGAGGAACTCTAACGCATGTTTGGTTACTAATGAGCGTTAATCCTAATCTTTGGTCAACAAGCGAAACTGGAAGTGCCGGACTTTGTATGCATGTCTCCTCCTTACGACCTGGCAAAAATCCATCCACACCAATACGCATAGCGGCTGTCTAGGGCTTCGTGCTGGAATTTGGACTAATTCGTTTTAGCTGAAACACTATCCTCGGTGATATCCTCGCTCAGACATTCAGACTCTACGCGGTGTGAGAATTTATTACGTTGCCTTTGGCCAATATTTTTTCCCGTCACCGACAGCTCAATCGATGTGCCGTAACGGCTTTCCCTAATTAAATTGTGCTCTCCAAAACACCGGTCGTTCTCGTAGCGCTGCGTGTGTGTGCCGTTGCTGTAGCGGGCAATAAAACTTAGATTTTCATTTATGCTCAATTTCAACACATTACAGCAAGCACTCTCCGAGTGCTTCCGAGTGTCGTGTGAGCTGAGATCAACTCACTCAGAAGTGGGGTCTGTTCGGTTATGTCATCGGCCGATGAGATCTCTCAAAAAGATGATGGCGAGCAGCACCGTAAAACTAGAGTACGACCACAAAACGACACCCGTACCGAAAACAGAACCAATGAAAACTAATTTGTTACCGTATTCTTTCGGCCGCTTGTTCGCCATTTTGGTACGGGGAGAATTGATTTTACTAGGTCATAAATCATTAATGTAGAGGAGCACAATTATTACCTCCTCCCGAGGAGGTGAGCTCCCCGTCTCTTCTTGCCTATGGTAGATGATTGCGGACGGATGCCGATTTGAAATTGGACGAAGGTGCTCTTGAAATGAATTGTTTTACTACTACAGCTTGGCGTTTGTGTGTGTGTGTGATTGTGTTGCTGTTTGCGTGATGTTGTTACCTTCTTTTTTTTGCGAAAAATTACGCTCCACCGAGAATCTCGCCTCACTACGCGCGCCCCTTGGGTGAGCTCCGGGTGAGTAGGCAGAAGCGCGCTACCATAAAAAGCAAAACGGATAACTTCCCGCGAGCTCCGTTGCCCATTTTGAACGATGAGCAAATCAAATTCTTCTCTTCAAACCACCCGTCCATCCACTCCAGGGCATTGGAGTTGACGGACAGCGTCGCGTAACCTACTATTACAATTAACTGTATCTGCCTCGGGAGCAGTTTTGGAGCCGCCGCAATGATGCTCCAGTTTTGCGCTTGATGTGTGCCCATGGTCGTCCAGCTGGTAGACGGACATCTGATTGTCCGAAATCGGGCTCCTCTGTTTTTGGAGCACCGTAGGACCTCACTTAAATGGTGCCTACGCGCGGAGAGAATGATTCTATACCGGTCGGCATCTTCGCACTGCTACATTTCCCACTTTGGGGGCACAAGGGGTTTACACTTCGATAGGAAACACAGAAGTTTATTGCGATCGTCATCTTTTGCCCGTGCGACAACGCGCGCGCGCACCGTTAGTTTGTCGGGCGCGATGGGGACGCGCTAGGGCGACAATGCAGTAACAGTAAAAACAATTTTCCAAAATAAGAATTCCTTCGCACCACCGATACATTGCCGATCGATGGGAAGAGATAGTGTGCCATCGCAAGCGTGTGCTGTGTGCACCGCTTTAGCTCCGAAGGTGCCCATGTGTTTGTCCACCATGTCCGTCACCCGGCGTTGGAGAGGAAGCCATAGCACAAGTAAAGAAGCCTGGCCTAGCCAATCGTCGTTATCTGTGGAAAGCGACACACTTTATGTTCTCGCGTCACGTGTTTCGGGGTTAGTTCCGAGCGAGATGTTCCGTGTTTGGTCGTGTGTGTGTGGTACTCATTTGTTCAGCTGGCACACGGTGTACAGTAAACAAACTATTTGTGGTTCAAAAAAGGGTTGGCACGGGTTTTGCAGGGGACAATGATTTGCACTGTTTGAGCGAAGGCCGTATGTCTGTGTTAAGCAATATCTGTGCGTCATCCGAAGTGTATTAAAATGTCTCCAAAATATCTGAAGTTGCTCTGTGAAGTTACCGCCAATATCATGACATTAATAGCTTTTAATATGAAACGTCTCTCGCAGTTGTCCCACATCGGCGAATTGATGGCTTTCCATGCGCTGCGCTGATAATCCAATCGATTGATTGCAGAAAAGCATGAAACGAAGAATGCGGGCATATGTCTTGCAGCTCAACTCACGCAAGGACCGGTACACCGGGTTGCAGTGTATTTTCGAGGTTTCCTTCCTTCGCGTCGTTTGCAAGAGACAGCGAAGAAGAAATTAATCGACTCCGTCAGGGCAGGCCCCCGAATACCGGAAGTGTCTTGTTTGCGTGTTGGACCGATCCAGCCATCCAGGGCATCCGAAGCCATCGAAAAACGAAAGGGGCTCACCGATCGGTAGCAGCACCAGCAGCAGCAGCAGCCAGCAGCCGGTAGTTGGCGTCGTGTTTCTTCTGTTGGTAAATCTTGTGCGCTTTGGCTTGGCAATTTGTTAGCCTAAAATATGATCGTTCAAAGGGGTACGCCTTGCAGTGTGGTCGTATAGATTGACCAACCGGGAGCCCTACCTGGAGGTACTTTGTAGCCAGTGACGTGACGTGTGGCGTGTTACAGCACCGGATATGGTCTTATTGAAACGGTGCAGCTCGATAACTTACTCTTGTGGTGGAGCGCGCTTCGAGGAAACCTCTCGTTCCTGGTGCGAGAGCCGCCGGTACGCTAACGAGCAAACATCGGACTGGGAGACGGTGAAGGGAGGATAGAATTATGAACCTTCCTTGTTGGGCACCGGTCTGACGGAAGTATTTTCAGTGGTCCTCGGGACCTGGCGGGAGTGTTTAAATTGTTTTCGTGGAGTTGTTTTGACCACCTCGTACATTATTGGAGAAAACCAATCTGTTCCAAAATTATGAGATACCACCTATTCTAGCCAGCAGGAGGGGCCGCTGACTTGAGTCGAACGTCCACAAGAGGTTATGCTATCGTGGTTGGCGTAATCGAGGCTGTTTGTGAAAAGAGGCAGTTAAGATTATTACAATTTCAGAATGCATACGAGAGCAGCACAGTTAACACCTGTCAAATAAATTATATTCCAACTCTCATTAGCGCGATAGTGTTTTGCTGATCTTTTCTGACCTCTTTCGAGACCCCTCCCTCGCACCACGCGAACGGAGAAGGTTACAGGTCGCAATGCGTTTGTGTGGCATTGCGTACCAACATGTGCTTCTTTTTTTTTTGCCCTGCTTGCTATACCGTCGTCAAGGTCGTCAGTTTGAGCCACCTTCCTTCGATTCGAAATGCATTTTATTGAGCAGCCGCAGCAGCGGCTGGATCCGATCGAATCAACAAGACAACAGACGAGTTGACCGCGTCTCGTTACGCTGGGCCACGCGCAGTTCCGACCCGAAAACAAAACACTCCCGGGCACCTAAAACCCGTTGAAGCGTAACACACGATCGACACCTTGTGGAAGGTTGGCACCCATGGCAATATATACCGTATGGAAAGAATGGTTGTAACCACACTCAACAACGGTTCAAAACATCCTCACTCCCCCCCTTCTGCTTCTTGAATCGACCGGAAAGTCACGCAGACGCAGTGAGAGAGTTGCATAATTTAATTTTACCTCCAGAGCGACGAGTGTGTTTTGTATCGCACTCTTTTTTGTGTTATTTTTATTGTGTTGTCATTACGGTCTTGTTTGTTGGTGTACAAAAAATGTCTCGGTCCGGTGTGTGTGTGTGGAGTGCGGAAAGACGTACGAAAGTAAAAAGGTTCAACCACCAGTGTCCCGTCTCCCGTCCTGTAGTTTTTGTACACGAAAATTCCATCAATCGTCCGGGCGCGAACGATTTTGTACGTACGCGCGGGGCATTAGGCTTTGGCCGTCGGAACATTGATTGTTGTCATCGTCGTGGTGCGATCATTGGGGAGGGATGTTAGATGAAGGGCGGTGATGAGATACGAGAGTCGTGCGTGACACTTTTGCAGGAGGTTTACCCCATCCTGGCGTGTTGTTGCGATGGATTAACTAGAGGTAACCTTTCGTGAAATGAGGTGAGCCATGGGTTGTGCATGGGAAAGGGTTGCGTAGAGATAGACAGAGAGGTTTACAACCCTTAGAACATACAATAAAAGTTTGAGGCGAAGTTATTTCAAAGCCAGTAGCGATCTTAAACTAGTAGTTCTTGTATTCTCTACAAAAAAAAACTGTGAGTATTAAACGGTGCCGGTTTTATGTAAAACAAATTGAGCAGCACATCAAAACAGATGGCAGACTGTTTTACTATTCCTAGCATGTGCTCTCGAAGACACGCATCGTTTAAGGTTCGCCGGTATTGGCACCGTGCATACAGCAGCTGCCCATCAGGCACGGTGCTTTTCGTTCGGAACGGCCCGTCTGACTACAACTCTATCCATTTGCTTCTTGTCACGTGGCTAATTGGAGTTCATCGATTTTCGAAAACATTCCACCGGACACGGGCGATAAAATCTTCGCCCGCGTGTGTGTGTGTGTGTGGTGTCCGACACGTTTTGCAGGGTGCGTGATTTTACCTCAGGCACTCGAGAACAATTTGTATGTGGTTCCGAGTGTGTTACGAGGCTGTAGTTGGCTGTAGAACCTCCTTGTGGACACCTAAGTCTTTTGGATTTGTAGCGAAGATATCGATGAAAATCCGGTTAGCCTTCCTTTGGTGTAAACATGGATTGTATCGCTTGAAAAAACATATTGGTAGTGGGGAATTAAGGGCAACACTCGGGCAACACATTCCAATCGGTTGAGTAACAACAACGTGCCCACACATATACTCACTGAGATTCTTGGGCTTTCTAGAGCGCCTTCCAAATGGAGCAGACATCTTTCCCAATCGAGCTTTTAATTGGGGCAGGTTAATTTCCTGGTTTGATGGATCACCGTAGAAGATACTGGGATTTGTCTCGAAGATCATCCTCCCCGTCTGGTACATGGAAAATTGTTGCTATTGACGACTTTTATGATTCATATTACCTCAGATTGGAGGGGTTACCTGTTCTGGTGAAGTCCTCTCCATCTCCATCGTAACGTCAGCTTTAATAATGATTAACCGGCAGCTCATTAGCTGCGTGTTCCTCGACGGAAACAGAAGCTCTCCCGGGAGATGCAGGGCCTCTTTGTTTCCCTCCCCTGTGTCTGCCCGTTACATGATCGCTCAAGACATGTTTAATCTGTCAATCAGGCACGATTAGGCCACACCGCGTCGCCGCCCGTCACATGAAAGAGGCGCGCGCATTGGGCCGCGTCTGTCGGCGGCTACCGTTTGGTGCGTGTGGTGTAGCGCGTCTTCCCTCATACCCTATATCATCCTTCCCGACTGTTTCACAAAACATCTGCATCAACCGACTTGACTTTTGTCGGCTGCCGTTACCTTGGTGTCCGCTGGTACGATGCGCTTTCCACAGTGAGTGAAACGTAGCCGACCAGGAAGGCATCAATTTGTCAATTCGCGTTCTCTTCGGACCGGGCGGGCTGGTAAGGGATGGTCACCTCACATTTCACCTGCTCTCCATACGTCGCAGCTATGGATGCGTATGTATGTTTCTTTGATTATTGATGGATCCGATGCGCGTGCGGATCCGCTCGGACATACAAATTTCATTCCACCATTTACGATCCTCCCCGTGGCGGGATTTTCATCACCAGATAGAGAAAGAAAGAAGGAAAGAAAGAGAGTTCGTATTAGAAATGCAAACGCACTGCGGCCTTTATCGTGTCGCGCTGACGCTGGCAGACAGATCGATGAGTTGTCGTTGGTCGCTAGTTGCCGGGAGCGGCCGCCGGCGGTACATGCCTGGAAAAGGGAGGCATTGTAAACCATGATCGATGCGTCAACTATCGATTGCCGGAGCTAACCGGTTCGGTGCGTTCCCGCTGTTGGTCGGTTTGGTGCAGATGATGGTGCAGTTGTGGTTCGTTTGGAGTAAAAGATTCGCTTTGCAGTTGGGGTTCTCTCGCTAATCGAAACGTATCGGCAGAGATTACTCGGACGGACAAGCACACTTTCTCATTTCACGGTGGGCTGCATGAGGACCCGTTTGTTGCGAAAAAGTGTCTGTGAAGAGTTTTGATCAAAAGCGAAGTTTAAGGAGGGTTCTGTTTATTGGAAGGGAGTTGTACATAATGTACAATCAATTCCTCGATTGATACATTGAACAAATATATTGACAGATATATCGTTTGGAATTGCCCGTGTGATAATTGATCTGAGCCCGTATATTGTTCAAGTTTGTAGAATTTGATTGCCGTGAAGTATCGTTTGCCTGATCGAATGAAGGCTCGGAAGGAGCCTCCTGTTATTGGACACTTGGTTTACGTTTCCGTCACAGATATGTATAATTGATACGCCGTTTGATTGGTTTTAGGGGTACAATCGCATGATTATGATTGAAGGGTGATGGCCAAATGGTTGTGTTGATGTGTCTATAAAAGTTGTTTTCGACAACTTCGTTTGATTCAAAGTTCGGTTTGTTCCAGGCATAATGTCTTTCGTAATTTATGTATTCAATTGTGCTGATATCTCGCATACAAAACGAATAACCTTTTTTTTGTCACTTTAGCCATTCGCAACGAACAAAAACCACTTTTCAGCGCAATATGCACAACCTTTCGGTTAAGTAATCCATACTGTCCTTAATCCGCCGGTGAGGGACTTTGAGTGGGTGAACGTGTTTGTGGCCAATGCCCCACACAAAGAAAGATCTTGACCATCTTTCACGACCAAAAGCCAACCCATGCGTACATTGAAATGCATGCAAAACAAGAAAACTTGAACTGATCTCGATTTACCATGTCGCAAATGTCGATACTTTTTCCGCTCTTATTTGGACATTTAGGCCTTAATTTGTGACTGTTTGACATTCCAGCGCACACACAACAGCCTTGCGAAGGCGGACGGAAAAATTGATTCCCAGCGCATGTCGCGCATGCTGTAAACCATTTATTATCCTTTTTGTTGTGCAAAAAGACGCTGCCCATATCCCATGTTAATCTAAGATAATGTAGAATAATTCTTATTCCGCTGCATTAACATTGTGGGGCTGGGGAGAAGAGCAGGGGGGTAATTTATTGCACGCCTGTATGTTTCGCATGTATTTTTGATTTTTACACGGTTCCACCCACTCGCCGCAGTGTGGATAACATTTGACCAAGAAGAGGAGCTTGTGCGTGTGTGTGTGTGGTAGTGAGCGCTTTCTGCAGACATCCCGACTCAACACGGAAGCCCGAAAAAGAACATCCTCTTCGGGGTTTTATATTAGCAACAAAGCCAAAACGGTAGCAACAGCAAACAAGCAATCATCGTGTCGTTACTTGCACCCACCCTCGGTCACCAACAGTCGCGGAAAGATGTTCGATTAATTCCACATTCCAGTCGGAGTCGGCCGCTGTCCGCCCTTTTCGGAGGCCCTAGCAGGGGATGATGATTATTATCATCGCACACCGCACGTAAGCCCGGTAGCAGCAGTCAGCCGCAACCGTGCGGTCCTCTGCGCAGAAGGATGAAATGAAGGTGCAGAAAATTCTGACATCTCTTCGGCGCGATGCTGCGGTCTCGGCAGCCAGCCACTTCGTCCAAGACCCTCGCAAAACGGCATTCTTTCGCGCACGTTTTGGCGGACGATTGCACACGAGATGTAAATCATGCAAAGCGCATCGCACGCGTATCTCGTCTTTCCCGCGGTCGCGCGCGCGCATATAAAGTTGGATAGATAGTTGCAATTAAAATTGCAAATAGGTAACAAGATACGCCTCCGGCGAGGATGGTTCTAGCTCTTCTAGCTCCTAAAATGTGTGTACTGGCTGGTGCGAGAGCGCAGAGAGAGGCTCGCGAGGTCGTCGTGGTTTGAAATTGATCTTCACTTCGTCGCCCCCGGGTGGAAAAGGAGCAGCGATTGAGGGGTGTATAAATTCCGCGACCTCAAGGTTTCCATGGCGTTGTGTTGGGCACGTAGCGTTATAGGATCGTTTGGCAGATGGTGGACGAACGAGATGCAGGGCGCTGGTGTACGTTCCCGATACGAAAAAAGCGGGAAGAGATTAATTAACTTCCTGATAGAGCAAACAGCGTCCCTGCACGCGATCTCACGATCGTGTGCGAAAAGGATACTTCATACGGCTTTACCCCAGCCGTGACGTGCTTCCGAAGCGCAAAGCGGTACCAGTAGGGGCGCAGCGGATGTTGAAACAAAACCCGAAAAGGAAGGGCAGCAGCATATTTGAATATCGTGCTAAGTAGGGCTGCTCCGGGAATGGCCGTTTTGCGCGCTGCGCTCAGCGGTAGCATCACGCGCGCACGCGGACGGTTTGCAATAATTTTTAAACGGCACACCATCAACCACCGGTACGAAAACCGGAAGAGAAGCTGGGCGGGACGGGAGGATGTGGAAGGTTAGGTAGTTAGGGGCAGGAGGTTTCAGATTTCACTGCTGCGCACGGAAAGGAAAGCTGGATGGAGATACCGAAGACCGGGGTGTGTAACGTCCAATGGTCCTGTCGTCGCCTGTCGTGCATTGACATCCTTCTCTCCCGTGCTGCGAGGGAATCGAGGGCACAGACACCACCCAAACCACTGCGAGACAGAAAGGTGTTCGATCGCCCGGGTCCGGCCGGGACCGGGACCGGAAAAGGGCAACACCGTCGTGAGTCCTTTTCGATTGCCGTATCTCATGTCCCGCGGGTGTCCCGGGGCTTCGTGTGGCAGAAGGCACACACACACGGGCGGGCTACAGAGGCGGGTCGAGGTTGAGTAGCTGTCAGTGCGTGGCTGTTGCTGGAACCTCGAGCTCGTGGTCGATAAATTTATGGCCACGCGGTCATATCGGACCCGGTGGACGCAACGGAATGGTTTATGAAGTTTGAATGGTGTGGAGAAGCGTTGAAACAATAAACGCAAACACAAATACGTGGTATTTTTGTGCCTTGATTCATTGACGCGCCTGCAAGGAGGAACGCGTGTATGTTTCATTTACATGGGGATTTTGGAATAAACAAGGGATGATGTTTTTTTTTATAATTTACTTAGTTTTTACTTGATGTATTTATTTGGACCATTTTTGCTGAGACCAAGGTATATTGGTGAAACTCGAAACATCATTACTCTACCTCATTTTGCAGTCTAGGTCGTTTGCTTAGTCTAGTCAAGTGAGATGTTTCACAAAAGCGAAGAAAAGAAAAGTAAACATAATGTTGGTTCATTATGGTAAAGCGTAACCTCTGCACAGAGATGCTCATCTGGACGATTTCCTCTCTGGAAAAAGATGACAGTTTTGACCAGCACCGAGCAAAACAAAACTGCACAAATAATACAAAATAATAACTGTGGGAAATCGGTGAGAAGGTATCGTTCACCCGTCGAAAACCCCGCCAATGCACTATGGCACCCAATGGACACTCGCGGGGAAGCATTATTCACGTACGACACGACGACAACGGCAGGGAATCGACGCTCTTCCCAGCAGGGGCAGGCAGCAGAAAGCCATCCCATAATTGCGAGTCGTGCCCCCATCGATAGAGTGGTAATGAGATAATTTGTTTGCCGTTTTGCACAAATTTTGCACCAGACTAACTTTCTTTTAAGCAGAAATAAAAAAAACGGGAACCCGTCCCATCCTGTGGCGACCAAGATGAGTCAATTCTGTCAACTGCGAGGCCCACGACTTTCATGACCATTTTTTTTCCCTATGGTTTCTCGTTCCGCGTGGTGCTTTGGTGGTTAATTTGTTTTAACGGTCGCTGCAAGCTGGGTCGACGATGGCGCCTCATGAAAGTAGATGTGCAGACTCGAGTGTGGCCGTGGCAGCTGATATGGACGATTGATGCTGTGGCTGCAGTTGAATCTGGAGCTTGGGATGGCTTTCCCTCCTTCGGGGTGGGATCGTGTCGTTAGTTCGTGAGAAAATTAGCACCGATCCAGGTTGCACTGGGATGGTGGGGATATTTCGGGGGATGTGTCGGAGTGGCAAAAGGGAGAAAAATCCAAGTTCGATGGAAGAGAGTTCATCTGGTGGTTGATTCATAAATCATTTGGGTAGCTAATAATAGATACTTGCTACTAATGCAAATAGTTGTAGGTTCTTATTAAAAAGAAACAAACTTTTCTGATCTTCAAGACCTCAAAATTATTTGGTTTCTACACGACTTGTTACAAAATCTCATTAGGTCCTAAAAATTTGCATACACATTCTTTGGGAATTGCGAACCTCAGGAAACATTTCACGCCCTACAAACTCTTCTATACGTTCACACCGGTTATGGCTGAGAAAATGACTTACTCTCGTCAAGAATCTTGCAAATTAAATGAAGAATGCCCTCCCTTATCTCGCTGTCTGGTCAAAGCCTTAATTTTCACTACTTACCCTAATTGAATTTACTGTTGTCTATTTACACTCGCATTCTGTTCTTCTCCATCGTTTCCCGCAGGAGGACGTACGGTACAATGGTGCTCCCGGGAGTGGTGCTCTAGGCAATAGCGCTGGTGGTGGTGGCAGTGTTGGTGCTAATGGTACTGCCAGCAACAACAACAGCAACAACAACGGCGCTGGCAATTTGCATCCCGCCCTAATGCAGCTTCAGCAACAGCACGGCAAACAGTTGCTGGTGGGAAGCGGCGCAAACCCAACGTCCGGCGGCCCGGAACGGATGCTACTGGTCGGCGGTGGTGGTGTTGGTGTGGCGGCCGTTAACGGAAACAACGGCAACGGCAATCAGACGCCAACACCGACGATTGTCCCCGGCGGGGGCAACAACACCACCAACGGCAACACCATTCTAACGCAGGCCGGGCTGGAGGAGTACAGCCGGGCGTACTACGAGCAGACGGCGATGTACCATCATCAGAAGCAATCGTCCTACGCACAATCGGAGGGTTATCATAGCTACGTGTCAAGCTCAGACTCGAGTTCCACGCCGTTCCTTGATCGGTAAGTAACCAAACAAAATCCCTTGGGCGGAAGAGAGCCTCGTCTGCGCGATAAGGCGCTTCGCAATGCGTCAGACATTAAAAGCCCGGAGCATCTGACATGCACGGGTGTATCAGCTGTAGGTCAGTAGAATAGCTATTAATTTAACGCTTGATCGCGGGTCGCTGAGTGTGGCTGTGTCATCGCCGGTTGAAACACACGTTTCACGGTGGCTAATAGCCGGTCTAGCAGGTGCATAGGTTGCTGCACAGACATGCTTCACGCTCACTCGGTCAGGGTTAGTGTCGCTGAGATGTGTACCGCTGACACAGCAGTGAGTGGAGTGTGGACTTCACACAGAAAAGAGCGGAGGAAAGAACACCCGAATATTTTGAACCGTACAGTGATCGCCGATGCATCGTGGCTGTCATCGAACGCGTTAATTTCCGGCAAACATGACAAAACACTTAAAAGCGGAAGGTTCCTGTTTCTTTTCTCTCGCTCTGCATTTCCATGTTCCATTTTGGGGACTTAAACGGGGATCTATAAAAGCTACCCTAGGAAATCCCTTTCTGGTGTTCGCCTGGAGGCTATAGCATACGTGTTTTTTGGGAGCTGTTTGTTAATGCAAATCGTACCATTTCTCGTGTCAACATGTACCTTCTCTCTGGAGCATTGTGTGCCGGGAAGATTTTGCTTAATTTTGGACAAGATTTTCACGACAGCCTTAAAAGGTGGTCGCTAATGTTTACGCACCGTAGAAAGTGTTAAAACTTTCATTTGTAAATGGAAAATGGCAGTAGGGCGGATATCAAATGACGGATGTTGTTGAACTTTTTGGATCAGATGTTGAACCTCAAATGGCGGGAGTCAAGGATGATCGTCGTCATTTTGTAATTGTTTGAGTCTGTTCCGATTGATCCCAATAATTACATGATCATAGATATCTTCAAAGTATAGCCAACACTGCAAGAGCAGATAGATTGATTATTACGCTCTCGGAAACATCTTCTTGTGTTCGATCCTATTGTCTTCATCTTTTTTCTCATACATACCCAAGTTTTTTGCTATTTGTTTTCTTCTATAGAGGGATCTAAATTAGCATTTTTTGAGCACACATCCATCATCATCTACGAACTTTTTTTCGACTGCTGCTCTTCACCGTCCAGTAAGTAATAGACTGCTTACCCGGCAAACAACGTAAGGTTATTTGCTCCACATAAACCATCCCAAAAAAAAGGAGGATGCATATAATTATTACACAAACAATTTGGTACGCTTTGTGAATGCTTGGGGTAGTGGGAAGAGCACAACAGCAAGCAAAAAGCAGATGTGTATGCTGAGTTCATAAATTGAGTTTTCGTAAAAAGAAACACACTCTGAACATCACCGCCGCAGTAGAAAATGAAACACAGACCCCAACCCCTTGTGCGAAAGAAGAAATCAAATTTCCTGCAGTCGAGTGTGGGTGGGTTCAATTTGGTACGAGCAATGTGTGTGTGTGTTGTTTTTTTCTAGTTTTCTCACTCATTTCCATCCTGGTTCGTTGCGCATCATATTCCATCAAGATTTGTTCGGACAGTTGGAAAAACTTCAACCCCTTCAAACTGGAGTCCGAGATCTTGATATGCACAAAGCCAGCAAAGCGTTTGATGTGTGGGATTTGCGAAATAGAGCAATCATATTCATGGGTCGTTTTTGGATGGCATGAAAAGTGAAGCGAAAACGTTAAGGAATCAGCTCGCCTAAACGTGCGCGATGCTAAGCAGCGTAAAATGTGGAACACATCTTTTCCACCCGACAAGACACTGACTTCGTTTGGGTAAGTGTGGGCAAGAGAAGAAATCTGCAATGCGTCGAACGAACCAAATTTTCCACGGCAATGTGGTGCAAACGTTGACTGCAGTCGTTAAAATTCTGGTAAACAATTTGGCGCTAAATATGTGCGCATACTAATAAGCTAAAATGGGATTGGGGTGAAGGTGGTTAGGTTCTCGTTATCGTGATTTTGTATTTATTGTGGTTCGAATCCATAACGATGCAACTTATTCCAAAGTGTGCTGCTAATGTGTGTTGATGGCAACCGGCGCAGATACATCCTTCAATCTTCTGATTGATTCCGGCATCGATCTGTTAAGGCGTGAAAATGACCAGAACGAGCAAAGCCACCTCGCAAACCAAGCCCACATCACGGGTTGTGTCTGTGTGGGAAAGAAGGTGTATCGTTTTCAGGGCGCTTGTTTACTTCGCCTGCTCATAAACCGTCCGCCTTGCAACCTCCATCGCAGTATGAAAACCGTCACTAATGAACTTCCAAAAAGTTCCCAGCATTCGTGAGGGAAGGAGATGCAGGGAGGAAGCAGTAGCGGAAGAAGTTTTGGGGCGTTTGAAATATTACACAAAACCCCCGGAGCACAAGAAAATGGCCCCGTTTCCAGCTGAAATACGCGCGATGCAAACGATGAGCGAATGAAACGAATCCAATATTATATTTCAACCCCAAAAAAAGAAACCAACTCTCCTCCCCCTTCTCTCCTCTACTGCACCGGCTCAATCAATCTATGATCGATGGGTTTTGAGATCGATTTTCCGCGTCCGAGCAACGAATCTGCCAGCGCCCGACGACGACGCAGTTTCAGACGGCGTGGCCCGGCATCTGAAGGCAAAATAAATACGCGCATGGGTAGCTCTAGTTTTGGGTTACGCATGAGGTTCCTATTATTGGGATGATATAATGGGGCGATTGCATTTAGATTCGATTTCCGACACCTTTGGTGGAGTAGTATGCCGTTTGGAGATCGTGGCATTCGTTCGTCCCGTGTCCGACTGGGGCATTGGCACAAAAATGGAAGGCTAACCATATGAAGTCATAATTATACCATTAAGAATCGTTATAAGCAATAGGTTTTAAGTATCATGGATTTCTTTTTTTTCGGACAGTATACTGTATCATCTCCTTCAAGATCACCTACTTAGTGGCATTATCGTTCGGCAAAATCAGTCCCCTTCTGCATTTCGGCTTGAATTGGATTTGATTAAAAAATCGCCTACGGGTGAAATCGCTGTCCTCTCTGTGGAGCGACTACTGCTGCACAGTTGCTGGAGCAAGACCTTCTTGATTGGGTTCTTATTAAAGCAAATTCAAAAGCATAAAGCCTCTCGCCTGTGCTACGGCGGCCGATAGAGATACGTGCTTTCAGTTTCATGCAGAGTTGGGCTTTTTTTATGGGCGCTTCGACTGCACGTGGCTAAAGGAAAGGGTTGCTAGCTTATTCACTAAACCATCGTACGTTAGCGGTATGGTTAATGAAACGAGTTTGAATGATTTCAGCAGCAAGTCGTCCTGACTTAAGCTTATGAACTGACGTCAAACAACTGTCTGGTACCTTCAATGGAGATGAAATAGAGCAAACTGATCATCATTTCCACTGGAAAACCATTAAGATCCACAGTGTTCAGAAGCCAGCTTCAGCTAGAGCCGTGCGTTTGTCTGTCTAGGAATCCAAATTCAATACCAAGAGGAGAGCAACTTCGAACAAACTTGCCAAGAATTTCGTACCTTCGAAGCGAAAGCAAATCACGCTCCTCCGCGTTATCTGACAACCTGCATCAGCCTTCTAACGAGCTACAACTGTACAACGCCCGGGATGCAACGCGACAGAGCGTGTTCCGGGTCAAGATCAACAACATCCGTTCGATCGATCCCGCTTCCTTTCACTTTCCTCTTCCGGAAGGTGTCATGCAGATGTCTAAACATTTCGTTTGCCATACTTCAACGTCACCGGGAAACGGTAACCCAGTAAAACTTTCGCTCACGAAGAATCGTCCTCCTCCCGAGCAAGGCAACTGCGAGTCATTTGAAGAACTCGTGGCCTGGCTTGCAGGTTGGGGGGTGGTTTCTTTCTCCCCTGGCGGCTGCCTATGCGGTATTTGGAAGTTCGGGATAAGTTTGATAAAAATCTGACCCCCTTTTAAGGGGCCCCGTGGTTTGGTTGTACCGAACGAGGGCAGCTAACTCGCAACGCCGTCCTCTGACCTGACCCTGACGGAATCGAGGCGTTACCCGCTGAGCGGACTTGAATACCGGACCCTGAATTGATCGATCGAGAGGAGGGACGGTCTCACTCTGTTCGATTATGGGCTTCTAATTTGCTGTTGTAGGCTTCTATATCACCTTGGAGATCTTTCTTAGATTACGGCTTACAAAACCGACTGAGAGAACAGTGGTGAACTTCTGATTTTAACTGTAAAAAATGTAAAAAAATCTATCGTTGAATCCAATGAATGGACTCAAACTCCACAATGTACATTAAAATAATCAACTGAAAGGCAGATAGAAACACAGACAAGCTCGCTTCCTCGATTGCGCTCGGTGGCGTCAGTGATTTAGGCAAGCTTTTGTCCCAACTAAGAAATAAGATACGGATCAGGCTGTGAAACATCGGTATGACCCTCTCCAATCGACACGAGTTCATACTTGAATGAACCTCAACCTATCGCCCGGGCAGCATCTCTCGAGCAGCGTTTGCTCTCGATGTCTTTTGCATTTTGGCACGTATTGCTTTTCGCCATAGGTTTTGTTTGTCTATTTGCTTTCCATCACAGCCGTGCCCCGCCGGCCCCGTATACCACTGGAGAGACGATACTTTCGAGGCTCTTCATTGGGGAGCAAATTTTACAGCTATAGGTCACCGAAGAAAAGCTAATCGATCTTATACCCTTCGTTCGATGCAAAACACTCCTCAGAAGGGAACTCCTTCCTATTTAATCGCCACAGATCTTTAGATCTACGCTGCTTTGTGTGGACGATAAATGCGGAATGATAGAAGATACATTTTGGGAGATCTTTATGGAGAGCTACGCCAAATACGTACAGCTGTGGTATGGTTGAAACAAATGCGGTGCGGTGTAGTTGGGAAGAAACAAATCGAAAAGAGGTTCATCTCTGTTCAGTTACTTCCAAAACATGGAGTCTGTTTTGGGGAGAAGAACTTTCTCCAGCTTCTTCAATACACTTGGAAGTTGTGGTACGGATGTGGTAAATTTTCTCCATTTACCTCGAGGGGGGTGGTCTAGGGAAGAACTTGTTTCACGGTTAGTTTGTGATGTACTTACTGCAGAATGCGGGGCGTAATGAACAATTTTCCCTTTTGCTCGAATGTTGAACGCACGGGAAGAAAATTGCTTTACAAAGAAAGGGGATACTACCGAACGGTATTCTCATTAGAAGCTCAGACGAATCGGCTTGAGGCCATAGCGCAGAACCCCCAAGCCAAAGCTAAATAACTGCTACTGGATGCGCGGTTCTCAACAAAATGGAGAAGATGAAATGAGTATGTACTGGGCTGGGGTAGGTATCGTCTAATTACGGCTGTACATCGGAAACGGAAATGTTTATTATATTTCGGCCATTACACGCATTTTGTTCGTGTTTGTAATGAGGTTCTTTGTGTACTGACTTTGTTGTAGCGTCAGTGGTTTTTAAACCCACCTACAATGTTTCATACGCAATTAAACCAAAACCAATCTTGTGCTCATATTGCTCAAGCAGTGGTTCTTCCGTGGGTGGTAAATTGCATTTGAACTCGTTTAGCAAAAAAGAATAGTTCATTAGAGTAAGTCAACGTTTGCTGACCCTTCTGCCAGTCCAACATAAATCTTTACCGTCAAAAAGTGTGATTTATTGACACCTCACCTTCAGTTGCAACGAAAGAAGACCCGGGCATCCCCACTGACACTGACCTGTCACAAAAGGTATCACACAAAGCACGGTGTGCCGACCGGCTAGAGCTTGAGTCATTTATAACGCCATCTGGGTTGCATATGGGACTTTTACCAAAGCTCTGTGGCCGCCCTGGTGGTCGACTCCCAGCTGTCGTCTAATTGTTCATCGTACCGATCGATCATGCTTGCACACACAGACTCCGGAGCACTGGGCGTTCATTTGCGTACATTAAATCTTTCTACGACCGACTGCTCCACCAACACGTCGTCATTGCATCGCATGGGAAGCAGCACTCCTTCGGTAGTAGTAGTAGTAGTAGTAGCAGTAGTGACGACGCTCCCATCTCTGCCATCCAACCGACATGAGGGGCGGGCGGCTGAGAGATTGAAAACATGGGAATGTAATTAACGGCCCGAATGCGCGCATCGATCGTTTGAAATGGCGCACACTCGACGCGTGCATGTTTGCAAAAGAAGCCTCTTTTGCCGGTTGGCCTCCAACCACGACACAGGCCGACAGCACATGGGAGGCTAACCATCATTCAATTCTCGAATGGCCCGGTCCAGCTCGTCCAAGCATTGCGCTTCTGGCGCACACCATCTCCTCCGTGTGTGTGGTGTGGCTGTCATTTTCATTTGGCAAATTGCGTTTGGCCTAGATTTCAAGTCCTGTAAATGTATGTGTGTGTATTTACCGTCTCTCGACTCGGTCTCTTTCTCCGACGTTGGCTCCTGCCATCAAGCTGTGACTTTTTAAAATATCACTTTTAATGAGTTCCAGCGCGGTACTCACACATTGGGTTGATTGTCCCTTCGAGCCGGACACCACGACACTGCTCTGAAGGAAGTGTTCCGTTCGTTTCCCTTTTTGGTTGCAAATATGCTGCTGGACAGAGGGTGTGTGTGCAACTTGTTTTGCATCCGTTCTCCCTGGCTAAGCGGAAGGAGAGATAGTTGGCTTCCCCGAGAATTGGACACTCCACTCTCACTACACTCCAGGTGGTTGTAGGGGAATGCGCTGGTCGATCGCTCGATACCGAAACTGACAGCCAAATTAATGATCCCGAGCATATATCTCCCGACTTCGGTTGGAGCACTGCAAACGAGACTGACAGGCGTACACAAGAAGCCCGAGAGGTCGGGGAGAGGTTTACCTTACCGATATCGCGTATCCGGATGCGTTACGATCTACGTTTGATCCCGTCTTTCTTGCCTCGGCCTTCCACCGGCGCAGCTGTACGAGATCTGATCGGTGTGTCCGAACACATGCTCTGCAGAACGAGAGTGAGAGGGTGAAATTCTTGAGGGCCTGATCAACTATTGTTGGTTTATGGAGCACTTTCTGTTCCGTTTTTGTTGTTGTTGTACAAACCACTGATTGACCGGACCTAGCATTTGCATATCAGCTAAATGGCAATTGGAAAGCAAATCAAGCACCCTTAGTTAAGCGGGTATTGCAGTTTCAAGCGGGGGGTACTACTTTCGGGCAGCATTTCCTATTCACTTATTTAAGTGATCCCGTCATCGAACGGTACGAAATCGAGAGCAGCAGCGAATCAATCGAATCGGTCCAAATCCTTTGTCCGGGCCGTTTGGTGCAAAAGTGAAAGCTAAGCAGAACGTTTCGCTCGTCTCCAGTTTGTCCAATCTGTTTTTCCGGTGTTAGACTCCGAACCATCATCCGTCGGGTAGGAAAACGGCGCCTGCCCTGTCTGTCTATTGTTCGATTTCCTTATGTGCACATCTTCCATATCGCACTATTGTCGGGCACGGGTATGGATGCACGCGAATTTCCCTTTTTGAGCCTGAGGACATTGGTTTTGCTGCTGGATCGGTGACAGTCGGAAGTGATCCCCTTTTTTGTGTGGCCCCTGAGATGAACTGTGTGGCGTGATTTGAATCAAAGAAGGGCGCGGAACAAAGAAACCGTGCGCGGTGTGTGATGCAGATCGCGTCGGTTGTCGTTCGGTGATCACGAAAACAGCTGAATTGGAACTCCAGTTCAGCAGGCTCCGCTGGGGCATTGTGTTCTTGGTCCACGTGAACGATCGTGGACTTTCAGTTTCGTTTATGCTTCACGCTTGCAATAGAATCCGATCGTTACGGCAGTGGAAATAGGAGCGTGCATCACGCCGCCGGCTAGAAATCGGTGGCGGTAATCGTAGTTTTTCCCTCCCAGATCTGCCGCATTTCTGGTGACGATTTGTCGCCGTCGTCTTCTTCGCCGTTTGCCACGACCTGAAAGTTGGTGGTGATTACAATGGCCACGACACTGTAATTTGGATGGTGTCAGTGAAGCACACGGATGCACATTTTTGTTCCCGACGCTGTTGTACCGTTGTTCCCCCTGCTGGACCTAACGGTGCGATGCACTCAATGGCATAATTGCACAATTTTTGTGCGGGTTCTCAGCGGGTCGAGATGACACGCTCGGGTTTGCTGTCAGCAAAGCCGTCGAACCGTCCCCGGAAGGGGCAAAGCCTTGCGCCGTAGGATCGCGCGATTCGATGTCAACGCGAGCTTAAGCTGTTCTGAGTGCTCATCATCGGCTTCAGCTTGACATCGGTTACCAGCCGTCGTGTAATCATTTGTCACCACTGTGTCAAACAGTGTGTGCCTGAATGGGGGGAGCTGTCTGAATAGTGAGTGATTTCACTTTTAAGTCTTCAGTGTCTGGGTTGAAAGCGAGAGAATTATAAAATTAGTGTGTGTATTATACGTGCATTTAAACACACAAAGAAGCAGCATACTTTCTCTGGGACATGTTTCTAATATATTAAGCTGCTTCCGTCACTGCTGCGCCGTCTAGCTTCCGCACCGATCGCAGAATTTATGACAAATCATTCATTGCCTTCAGTCGAAGGTCAGTGGATGGTCAGATATCGATAGTAAACCATTTTTTTACGATATGGCCGTAAAACATCCGCCTGCACAGAATTTTGCTTTTACTCGAACTCGCTCAATCCTCGATGGATGGAAAATTTCTCCTCGAACGGGGGCCATAAAAGCGCAGAAGTTTGGCACAGTGTTTGCTACCGAACCGAACCTGGCCCGGACCCTTTGGGAAGAAGCGGGGTAAATAAGCTAAAAACCCGTCCCCATAAACACCGGTAGCCCACGGATTTGACCTGCTAAAGAGCCTGCAGCCCACGAAAAGCCCACGGGGTGTGCTGTGTTGGTCCAGGTCGCCAACCGTCGTGGGCTCCGTATGATGTCCGTATGAAACGGGGTTGCCCGTCTGTGCGCGCTTTATACAAAGGAGTCGATTGTGTCGATGTCCGTCACGATGGTCGCATATGGGAGACGTAAGGCAGTGAGAGAAGGAGAGAAGTGCACCTTCGGGGTGCCGGTTGGTGTGGTTCGTTAGCATAAGTGGACCACGAGATATGGATGGTTTAGGAATTGAAAACGAAAGCATCCAGAACGGCAAACGACGAGCGATGCAGATTTATTGAGGTCTTTACGGGATCCGGATGAAAGTGAACCGTACCGATGCGGTTGTGTTGTTTCGGGTTTGAAGGGAGAGTGAACTTTTTAGCAACTTTCTCCTGATGAGGGCTATCTGATCCTGGTAGGATTCTTTGCGATTGAGATCTTGCACTGGTGCGTGAAATGGAAAGGATTACTCGTGACTTATGATACGATGTGACACGCAACAGTGCACCCTAAAGATCCATTCCAATTGTATTAAACACTTACAGCCTGCCCGTAATTGGAAACATTCATCTTGATGACATCAGCGACCCGGCGCTTCCGACGATTTCATCACACTCTGGTACACGGAGCTTAATTCAATCGTATCGTTTCTCATGGCTCCGGTTCGATCGATTGTAGGTCGTCTCCGAACATTCTCGGATCGCGACATACCGTAATCGAATCACTCTGCTCACTGGTCTCTCGCGACGGTCCCGCGAGACTCGCGATGGCTAAGAAATCTGAGCTTGATTATATCATCCGTCCATCCGTCCGCAAGATCGCCGGCGAGGAATTTCCATCTCGGTGTAGAATGTACCGGCGGGTCAGTAGCTGCTGGAGTTACGATGCGAAAACGCCAACGAAGTGAAGTGGAAATGTGAACGTAAGCCCATGGATGACCCGGTCAATTACGTGGTCTACCTTCCTGTCTTGGTCGGGGTGGTATTGGTGGAGTTCACGAGCTCGTGATAGTCCTCCAACACACTGGTGACCTAATTTTGTCAACGCCTTAGGGAATAGAAGCGATGGACCCACTACTGGTGCAGCAATTGCCGTTTCTCCTATCCAATGAAGTTCATGGTATTGGTTCATTTATTGGTTTGTTTCCTTGGAACAAAATACTGTAAAAAGAAAGGGCCTAACAACGTTTGACAGTTTTTCAATTCATAACCAAACTTGATACATCAAGAAAAGAAACAATAAACTTTCTAGTTAAGTATAACATTCTTGAGCTACTTCCACCGGTACAACACAACTTCACTAACAAGCTCCAACCAATAGATCATTTCGCACGGCCCGAAGCGATCGCAGAAATTGGCGGAAGTTTTTGACGCAAATCGTCAAGAATCGTGAGCAGAGAAAGGCCAGCGCAGGCTGTCCGTGCCGTTCCGCACTTTGGGCCCCTTCTCCCTTTACTTCAATGGTGTGTCTGTGTGTTTGGAAGAGAACCTAAATAAAGCTACAAATCTACGTCTGTGCTGTCAGCGCCAACAACGGTCCTCATTCATTTGAGCCTGTCCGTGGTCCGATGTTTCCCCCACTGTACACTTGAATCGCGATGTCGATCGATCGATTGATGCCGTTGTTGATGAGACAGCGACAACTGAACGAAGCCGGCCGACGGCTTGCGAGTCGTTACGGCTCGATCCGCTGGGAAAAGTTCTATTTCGTGACCAACGTACCAGACGAACTAATTAGGCAGAGGTGGAAATGAGGAATCGCTTTGCCCCGGCTAGACTCTCACGTCCAAACCGCGCCACAGCTTTCATAACCGCCCTGGGGTGTGTGCGAATAACGGGCGAGAGTCGTCCAGCATCCTATTTTTGCGTACACCGCAGCGCGGCCAACCGGCAAACCGAGAAGTGTTCAATATTTCTCACTCTCGATGACCTTTTTTTTTTGGTGCGGCTTTGGTACCTTAAAAATGTACTTTCCCGTGCTGCATTTAAGTACAGCGGGTCGTTCGGTGCTCGGTGCAGCAAAAACATCATTAGTTTTGCGCAGTGGCATGATCGTCTTGCCCAACAAAACGACGTACCCAGCTCACTTTCTACTCGTCCCGAACATCCCGGGGTCAGCTCGTAATGCGGAAGCCATCATCGCGGGCTCCTCTTTTGTAGCCATCTTCTAGGTCCTTGCATGTGCTGGTGCCGGACGGTTTTGCGCGATCCCTCGAGGCCGCTCCGCAGCACACGACGACACGCTCCAGACAGAAATCTCGGCAGTTGGGATTGATTTCCACAGCACGGACGACGCGCACTCTCCGGTGGCAGGCAGCGCGCCCCCACGATCTTTCCATCGCGGTTCGTGCTGGAAACTTGGTTTGCAATGCGCGACCGTGCGATCATTAGCGATCGTAATTTACGCAGATTGCGACTTTATCGTGGACAGACACCGCAGTCGTCGTGGTCATCGTGGCTCTGCGTCACTGTGCCTGAAGGGGAGAAACGGGCCTGCTACTATTCAACCAAGGAGCACCCAGGGAGCAGATCACAAGCAACATTGTTGTCACCCCGATATTGTTGGTATTTCGTACACAGACAGGAGAGGAGAAGAAGAAGCAACACACAAATCAGTGCAGCAGTAGTCTCCTACGCAGCCTTGTAGACATCGTGATCGCTCAAGAACCGCAGACCACAACGTGCGCGCGCTCCATGTTTACGAATCTTTTCACGATTGCAACTTTGTTGCGAGTTGACGGGCGGTTTGTGTTTCCACGGGACTGTTTGCAACCGGCAGGGAAGCGTGGGTCTTCCCTGACACGAGGTCCTGACTCGTGAGCGCAGCGTAAAGACGCTTTTTTATTGATCCCCGCTTGCTTTAATGAAACAATTGAAACTTCAAGAATAAAAATTGCTTTCCTACTATCTTGCACTGGACATCTGCGGTGATGTTTTCTGATTGGACCTGGCTATAACCTCTCTCCCAGGGGGACAGTGAACAACACGGGATCGACTCGGTAAACCTAATTAATAGAGCACTTAAACGATACTGGACAGCGGAGGGAGGACCCCACTAAGGCACACGGGGACAGCCTCCAGCATCCCGAGCCCGGGTTAATAATGGGCTTCTGGGTGCCGTTGCGGTGATGGTCGATTTGCTTACCGAAGTGTAAACATGGCAAGTGCCAATGAGATGAATGACTTCGTTTGTATCGCTCGTGTCTGCAAAACTCTCCCCGTCCATCGGATCGGGGCGGGCGTATCAATTCGCGGACAACGCAGCTCAATTGTTCTCGCGCCACTGATCAAGCAATCGAGCAGGTTAGCGGCGAGGACCTTGAAAAAGTGCATCCAACCAGTGTCCGAGGGCTGTCCGGCGTGGTTGTTATCTCGTCTGGGGAAACGAGGATGCTGAGCCAAGAAGAGGAGGACTGCAGCAGAGATGGTGGTCGTTCGGTTGATTGGATTCTTTATTTGAACGTTTATCTGCCAGGTGTGTACATAAATATCGGCTTAGCTGACAGCAGTTCTTGGCCTTGTTGTCTATCAGCATCGCGGAGTTGGGCTGAGGAGATGGGCCTTTGAGAAGTAAATGAACAGAGTTTGCTTTTCATTCCCGTTTTAATGCACTTTCTAATTAACAGCACTGGAGCATCTAGTTTGAATATCTCCACGGGCACGAGATCAGATTGCTGTCTAATTTTAATCAGGGTCATCCACTGTATCACATCACTCCACGACCGTCTAATGAGGCTTTGAATGCGTAATTTAGTGCTTTTGTGTGTACCTTGTGCTATAGGAGGGATACGAGCGAATGCAAAATTATTCTGCAAGCAATGCCTCTCTCCCATGTAGCGATGGCCATGATACCACCTCCAACTGTGACGTTGAAATTCGACGACGGTGTCTGTCACTTTTGGCGCAACAGAAGCTTCAGACACCCGTCTCTGTCAACATTTTGATAATCCATTTAGTTCACAGTCGTAACAATCTTATCCACAGTACATTTGTCGTATCTGTTCTAATCAATCATCCGACCGCGATCTCCCGGAGTGTTTTGTTGATGGCTCCGGAACACACACACAGGGACCCGTGCTCCGAAAAATCCACCAGTTGCGCCACCGTCTGTCACCAGTTGCTGTCATCATTAGAGCGCATCGCCGCATGAGTCGATGTGCCTTTGTGAACGCCGGTGACTGTCATCTGAATACCTTTCAACGGCCCTGTATACACTAAATACACCACCACCCCCGGAGGGCGTCTTCTAATGTGGCGCACGCTACTAATAGTGGCTTACATAAACGCGCGATGGTCGCCATGATTTGGGGCAGGGTCTTACGGGGTCGTAAGGCTCTTCAAAAATCATAACAAACTGAAGAGTGCAAAGGGGTTTTTTTGGGACGTTTCACATTTTTCAGTGTACGAGCGCACAAATTGAGGGATTAAAAGGGTGGTGTTACAAGTAAACGGTGCGCTTTCTTGTGACAATGCTACGTAACTACTACTCGCTTGGACATTGGAGTATGAAACCAAAATAAACAAGTTCTAGTACATCGCAGAGGTTATAAAATTCATATTTCTACATTCAAAACGTCCTCACTAGATGTCGCTTGTTGAAGAGTTCGAAGTACGTAGGTCGAAGTTTTTCAAGCAGATTAAAAAGATACGCCGTTGCTGCTAGATCGATGCTGCATACGAGACACGGACGTAAAGTCGTCTGAATCGGTATAGCTCTTACAAAAGCTAGATAATGCGATTAAATCCGCTCATAAACCGTTCCACTTGGACGGTGCTTTGTCGGTGCCTTCTTCAGCAGAGTTTGAAGTTGATGCAAATAAAATCTCCGGGGCCGATACGCGCTTGACGTAGGCAGCAGCCGCACGGCGAGTTCAATTTAACGATTCTAGCTCTGGTAGCTCCATAAATCGTAACCTGTCAAGTAGCCGCGCACGTGAAAGTGAAGCGTTCCGTGCTGGTTGAGCAATCAAACCTGGGCCAAAGTGTGACGGCTCACAACAGCCCGTGTTCTGTAAAATTCCTCCCAGGATGAGTAACTTTGAAAGGTGTATCTAACTCGGCTTGAGAGTTTTGGGCTCGATGTGCTAAGCAGTGCATTGTTCTTAGTCGCCCTACTCGGCTTAGAGCCCGAACTTCCCAGCACGCTGAACTGGGTCACGTCTACCGCTTGCCTGCAGTGTACAACCAGGCAAGACATTTACGTCCGTGGCCCTTTTTTACCAACCAAACGAACTTCGGGAGCACGGGAGCCGTGACGGCGGTGGTTTTGCTTATTGCTTCGGCGTGATTTCAAATCGTCAGCCCCATCTTCACGTGTGGTCGTCGTCCGTGGTGCTGCCCAAGCTCTAGCACGTTCGCACGACCGATGAAATGGAAAGGGCAAACGCGCGCACAGCACAGCCACTGGTGGTCAGTCGGAAAAGGCTTTACGCTTTACACAATAATAAAACCCTGCCTGACTCCCCGACTCCCCGAAGCGGAAGGGCGATGAGGGGAGCACACATTTTCACGGTTTATTTTTCGGCGGTTTTCCCGCGCAGTGAAGCACAGGCGAGCAATTTAGGTTAGGGAACAGCGAAGAAGCAATGGTGCAGGCTGCTCAACAGCGCAAAAGTGCATCCAGCAAAAGGGGAACGTGGAACTGTGGCGCGCGGGCTCGACCGATTACGATCGTTACACGATCGTTCATCTCCATTCGCTGCGGCACTTGCGGCATGCGGCGGCCGATGCACGATCCGCACACGGTGCGGTGTGTATACACTTCCATTTTTCCTCATTTCCATCGCGAAATGGCACAGATGTGTCAGAGATGAGTGCTGCGCGAACATTGGCCAATTGGTATGCGAAGGGAAAGTGGTATGCTGCCTTGCAACCTGCTGCAACTGATGGCTCGGTTGGGATGGGGAGCGGGGAGGCCGGCCGATCCGTGGCAGGCATTCTTTGGCCGGTGTGTTTCCCCGTGGCGTTTCCGTTTTCTAGGTCGGAATGCTCGGAATCGATTTTTCTTTCCATTTCTTCTTGTTTTGGGAAGAGGTTGTGTTTTCAGTGACGTGTAAAGGTAAAGGGTTTTTAGGTTAAGCATACATTGGAGGGAATTATTTATGCTGCGTGCTGTTAAACAATCGGTAGGAATCAATTGCAAATTTAAATGTACCTTAAAGAATTAAAATAAATGCAAATCAAGAGCCTCTGACCTTCCAATGGTTGATGTGTTCAAGACTGATAACGTTAGCATTAACGTTTAACTTCCACCACCCGCAATAAGACAACTTCAGCTACTCAAACCCCCTTCATTCGTGGTATTTGAGGCATTTTTTCCATTGATTACTACATTCAATGCTCAGCCCTGTTGTGGTGAAAAATAGCATCCAATGCGTATTGATCGCATGTTGCAAATATCTCCCACCATCAAACGCTGCACAATCAAACGTGCGCACGAAAGTGAAAAGCTCTACAGCTGAGTACGCACTGAAGATGAGCCGGCGCACTCAGGCCATTTGTGTATATGCCCGGTGTGTGCGTACGCCCGTAATTTTTCCATGTCATAAATGTACGCAGATTTTTTCTTTCTCTTCGCTCCTATTTTGCTTGCGATACGCTTTTGTTTGGGATTGATCTAGTGTGGTTCCCCCGAGACACACGGATCTAAGTGCGCGCGTGTCCGGTTTGGAAGGGGCAGATGGTAATAAAAATAATCATCTTCATCATAGCTTTGATTGTGCTCGCAGCGTTGCAAGCGAGGCAGCGTACGACGTCACTCCAGCAGCATAAGGAGTCACAATATTTTGCTTATGCTACTCAGCAGTGGTGGCGCAAGTGAACCGGGGGAGCGAAAAAAAGGGCGTAGCTGTCGGATTTCGTACGCGCTCGAACTCTCCCAGGCTCCGGCCCGCTCGGGGTGTGGTGTGGGATGCGTGTGAGATCGTGTGTGTGTGTGCATGTGAACAATAAAACATAGCAACATCGCACAATTTGCAATTTGAATGATAATAATAACAGCCGTACTATACACAACGCAAAACATAAAAAAACGAGTGGAAAGTGAGAAGTTCATGACCTCGGTAATAAAATACCGGTAAGTCCGTTTCGCGTTCCTTCGTCACTTCACATCGTACTTGAAAGGTGCTGGTGCTGTGAAGGTAAACGATCGCAAAAATACGGGCACCCACCGCCTTCCCGTGATGCCGATCTATGAATGAGACAGGATGGATTAAAATATAAATCGTTTCTCGCAGCATAAACACTTTTTTTTCTCGAGCGAGCTATGCAGCATCAGTGCTGTCCTTGTGGGATAAACATCGAAATTTAAACCAACCTTTTTGTAGAAGCTTCTTTGTGCAGCTTTCGGGGTAGGAAATGGGGGTGTAGGGTGAAATGCAGCGACGCCGTGTGCCGTGTTGATTAACAAAGAAGACAGTCGTCGAATCGGAACATGCGTGTGAACTGTGTGAAGTGAAATTGAATCTCTGGAGATAGCGCGCAAAGGCAAAACAACATGGACTGCGGATGGAATTGCCGCAAATCCAACGCAAAGCTCTTCCCTGCATCGAATCGAACGCTAAAATTGTGTGGAAATGAAATTAAAGTACACCCTGGGTGTCAGAAAGCGTGTTTTAAAACACGCCGGGGAGAGGATCCTATCTGACATGCCGTTCCGGATCTGGGAATAAGCGATCGTTTAAGCGGGGATGTCGTGTACATCCTGGTTCCAATTAGGTTACTGATGAAAGTCCTTGGAATAATAAGACGATTTTTTTTCATACTTACTACCAATACATTTCGGTGTAAGCGAGGTAAAAATTGAATTGAAGGATTACAAAAAAGTACATGAATCGTTTAGCTTAAGCAAGCACCATGGCAGCAAGCAACGAACCCGCTCGTAAGATCTTGCTGACCCCGTTTCGCGCGTCTAATGGTGTAATGGCGTGTGAAAACCATCCAAATACAATCCATTCCCAATCGATCATCCGTGCGTCGTGACGACAATGTGATAATGCGCCACTTCCTGCTCAAACACTGCACAGCCAGCCAGCGAGCCTCCCGCTGCCTACGATGCAGCCGCCTGCAACCCGTCGTTACCGTTACATCCACTTTAGTGTGTGACTGGTTTTTTTTACAGCAGCACATAGACACAAAACATATTCTCTAAGTAAGACAGGAGGGTAGTGCGCATTTTAGGGCATCCGCGGTCGCTCGCGTGATGATGCCACGGGGTGGGTAGACTGCGGCTTCTTGCGGCACAATTTGCGTAACTTCCTTTGGCTGGGTGGCGGAAAACAGACCCTACAACCCACAAACACACCCCGTGGATGCACCGTGGCCGTCGGTTGATCTAGCCTCTCCTACCCGCTAGGCTCGAGGAGAAGGATGCTCCTTCACCCATTCACTTGGTCGTGCATAATTTTACTCTATTACAGCAGCAGAAGGGAACAAACTAAAACAAACCTTCCGCTTCGGGAACTGTGCGGCGTGTGCACAAATTGCTTGCGACGCTTGTGTGTGTGTGTGTGTGTGTGGGATGGGTTTTGACACGGGGTTAGAGGTGAAGGAAACCCGTTGCTCGCTGCCGGCAGAAGACACAACGCGCACTACATTCTATTACATCACGCGTAACAATGGGGGGGGGGGTGAGTTTTGACGGGTTGGCAAAATCTGCGTGTTTGTGTGTATGGGTGGTAGTTCTTTTGCCTTTCCCCTGCTACTTCCTGCGGGGTGCTTGAAGGAGAAGCCCTTGTAATTCTGTAGTTTTACCACTGTGAGTCTATTGGAGATGTAACCACAGAAGCTTAATCAGATTTGATTTGAATTATATATTTGTTGTTTTCTTTATCGCAATATACCATCTGAAATGTGAAATAAGATTCTTTTTCAGATATGCTCTGAATATTGCATAATTATTAATGAAAAATCGAATTGGTTTTTTTCTAATTGCACTGAATTCAATCAGTGTGGATTGATTTAAAATCACTTTCACTCCAACACATGCGCGTTACGTGATAAGCGACCGATCTCAAGGTGTTAATGGTGCGCTCTTCTCTAGCATGAAACACCTCAGCCTAACATCATCTGATCAATCTCTCCGGTAGTCATAAATAATTTCACCTTAAGTGTATGACACCGTTTGCTGGCGTCATCTTTTTTGTTTTCATATCCGATCGATTTGGCACGATATATGTTGCGTGAGATCAACGCACCACCACCACGGCTGGGGGTTCGGAAATGGGCATAATTTTTCATGAAAGCATGCGTAACATTGTATCCGTTTCCGTTCCCGTACGCTTCACAAAGGTCGTGAGGTTGTGATCGAGTGGCTTTTTTTTTTGTTAGCCCTCCCCGAGAGACATCCCCTTTGTATGCATGCATCCATTGAGAGCAATTTAATGTTTCGGCTGTCTGCGATGTTGTTGGTCGCGTTTTGGCAACATGATTCTGTTACATGAGGAATTTGCTATGTGAAACATGATTCATCTCGTAACACGTGTTCTGTTTTTTTGTTGCATCCTTGTTCAGCTTATCCTATGCCAGCCATCTTATCGCTTGCAAATCGAAATCGCTTTCCATAATAAAAGGCAATATTTTACCATTTAAGGCCACAATAGATATTGAATGCATTTGCCTTATTAATTGCATCGCTGCTTAGATATCAACGAAGAACGAAGCGCATTTATTTTGCTTCGCCATTATTCACATATGATACTTCACGCATATGAATCACCTCTTCGATGGTGGAATTGTAAAGGGGAGCTGTCTTACAACGAAGAAATAAATAATGCACACCAACATACTTTTGTTTAACACTTTGCCTCCCAAACCTGAACATAAAAGCAAACAGCAAATGCCTCTTTATTTGCGAAGATGTTTCATGTGGTTTTCAGCTTCTTCTTCGTCTTCTGTGTGCTTTGCTGTGTGAATAGCGAAAACGCAACATGCGCTATAGCCACCTCTCTGCTTCTTGCGCACTTCTGCACCCCTATTTTTGAATGCAACACAATTGCTTAACAATGGTCAATTCATGATCGAAAATAACTTCCAAGCCACTTACGGCTGCCGCCGCCTTACATTTAACAACCAAACAACATGCCACCGTTGCAACAACACACTAAAATATAAATAATCTTCCGCCGACCATTAGTCAAAGTTTATCATGCTTTTCCTCCACCCACGCCCACTGCCGCTTGCGCTCGCTGCACAACGAAACCCGAACGGCCGACCAAACCGTATCGCGCGATCACGATGGAATGGTTTATTATTCTGCCGCCATTTGCCACCGAACGAGATATATTTCTTCCCAACTCCCGGACACGTCATAAGGGGGCCCGATGTCCGATTGTTGGAGGGTTGCTAGGGACAAGCAACTACCACCACTACTACTACCCTTTGTTAACTATCGGTTCATATCTCCCCTCATCGTGCCATTTTTGTGTTGGAAAAGGTGACAACCGTTTCGAAATTTGCCACACCAGCTCAAAAGGCCCATCAATAATGTGAAGCACAACGGTGTACCGGGGTGCCAGGGTGTGTATCGATGGTGGGGGGGAGTTAAATGTGTAACAGTGCTTCGATACAACTATTTATTACACCAAACAGCAACCCATTTGCCGACGTATACATATCCTTTGCTTCACTGTTGAGCAGAAAGACAGGAACATTATCACTGTGCTGATTAGTTTTCAAATTGTTTTTTTACTATTGTTTATGTTTCCTCCCATTGCAGACTGCGACAGGATAGTGAGCTGCTACTGTCCCGCTCGACACACAACTGGTCCCAGCAGGACCTGCAGCAGCTGACGTCCTCGACGAGCAGCAGCATCGGCGACAATCACAGCTCGGCCGAAAGTAACAGTTCCTCGACGGAAACGCTCAAATGGCTTGGCTCGATGAGCGACGTGTCCGTGGCTAGCCATGCGACGAGCACGTCCGCCCTGTCCAGCGCTGGTAAGTAATTTAGCCCGCTAGTAGTACTGCTCAGCGATGACCTACACTTTATTCAAATTAAAATAATCAATTTATAGCGCTTGCGCTATTTCACTACCTGGCATGCTCATTATATTGCACCCTCGAGAGAGTGTGTACGCCCGCTTGAGATGAATACCACGAATGAGGGTTTTACTTCTTCTTCTTCTTCTTTTTTTTCGCTGTTTCAACTGCACTCGTGTAGAGTCCATATAATGAAAAACAAATAATGAAATACCGGGGTTCGTCGCTTATACTACCCGCGCCCTGGTGCTCTCGATTGAAGTCTTTCGTTTTCGATAGACGCGGGACTGCGCTCGGGCGTCGTTGACCTTTTGCTCTCGCTTGCAGTGTCCCTATCTCGAGGCGATGCAGTTGGAAGGAGCTTTTGTATGTGTGCAAGTGTGTGTGTGTGTGTGCCCTTTCGGTGGGTGCTATGATGGTGTTATGCCCGGGCGCTGTAAACTATCCTTGCTATTCTTGTGTAAATGGGTAGTTTCTACATTTTTCTATTTAATTTCGTGATTTATCATCGCGCCGCGTTCTTTTGCACACCGTCTAGACGGAGTTGATTGTTGTTTAGGCCAGTTCGGCCGGTATGGTTGGTTGACCGGCGGGGTTCTCTCGTTTGTCAGACGAAGCAGCAGCATGCACACACGCAACCTAAACACACCCTTTTACCGAGGTGTGAACATGCATGCTATTGGGATGTGAACAGAAGCCGCCGAGAGCAGACAGAGGCTTTTTCCTCCCGTGCGCATGTGGCGCTGCTTCGCGCGGTAACGAGAGAAGAAAGGAGTGGCCACTGAGGTGCTAAATGAAATTGGTTAGTACTTTCATTGTGTCCATACCGTGCTTGTGCCATGGTCCAATCGAAATCGCAGCAAGTGATCATCGATCGGTTAAGTGGGCAATTCAAGCCGGGTGGAGTCGTCGTCGGTTATAGAAATGGAAATTTTATATTTAGCGTGTACCACCGTGGCTTCTTTTGTGCCTAAATGAAGCCGAGGCGAACTATTTTCATGCAAATGTGTGATGAACAGCCGAAGCACGAGACAGAGAGAAAGAGAAAACGGATTGAGAATAAAACAGTCATCTTAAAGCTCAATCACATATAAAGCAGAGAAATTATTCATTCTTCCCGCAGCTACTCTTCGTCGCGGAAGTGATTGGTGGTCGAAAAAATACATAAATCCCATAACGTGTACACCTCGTGGGGTGCTTTTGTGAGAACAAAAGTATGTAAAACTGAACGACTCCTTACAGCACGCGCTCTCTCTCTGACTGCCGACAGCATCGCGCAGGACGATAACCCCGTCCGGGAAGGAAGGTGTCCGATTATTTACGTTTCAAGTGCGAAAGACGATTTACTCGCGCAAATTACTCACCCGGCTAAAACTTCTCGGTTCACCCCCAAAGGAAAGGTCGACGTCCTTGTCGGCGTCGTTTATTACCGTGAAAGGTAGGGAGAGGGTTGGTGCTGCGGGGTTTGGTCTAGCTCACGACGAATGTGGGTGGATGGGTTTCGTGGGTTGCATCGTCCCATGGTGAAGGAATGTTCTTCCGATTCGGTCGCCCATTAAACGCGCCAGCACTCCAGGTGCCAGCAGTGTCTGTGTGTTTGTGTGCGTTGTCAAAGTGGATGGTAACATCTTTAAAGCCGGAACTGTGCTGTGTCGGCAGTTGCCGGGAGATAATAATCTCTCGCCCAGACCGTGCACAATTACGATCACTTTGAAGTCCACTTAGATATCGGGCGTTATGGTATGGTGAGTGCGATGCAGTTGCGCTCCGGCACACGGGAAGGGGCGTTGTGTGCAATATTATTGCGATGTTTATTTTTTTGCCGTAAAGGAAGTAAATCAAATCACCTCCCGGTTGGTACGTTCCGTAGTGCGCGTGCGCTCGTTCTGTGCAGGACAGTAATTCTTTCTTAGACTGTCTTATTTTATCCGCCTGCAGAATCCATCAGCATTCGGTAAATACAGTGAATGGTGTGGGGTTGTACTCTATCTACCCCGTCTTCGCCGTGTTCCCGTTGGCTTCTGTCCTGCAAGAAAGATCTGTTTGATTGAGAACGAGGAAGCAAAGTGAGCCTGTGTGAAACCCTCCGGGCAGCCCGACTGCTGTGTGTACCGAACAGCATTTTTGTTTACTTTCGTATTAAATTGTTTACTATTTATTTTGTGATGGATTTATTGTGATTGCAAACGCGCTACCTCTGCGCCAGATGTTGCAGCGTGTATGGTGAGCTGCAAAGGTTAGCGTCCAGAAAGGTTACTCTTGCATCAATTGGGTCTGGGATTGCTGTGTGCTTGTGCAGGAAAAGCAGGGAGCGTTTATCCTGGAGCAAAGCGACATCGACGGCTCGGTGGGAAACGTTCCATTTGACCTATCGATTGTTCTGGAGCATAACTCTTCGGGATCGTTGCTACTTTACTGGCTGGTGGTGGGAGAAATACAGTCCTTTCCCTTGTCTTGATTGACGTAAGATCCAACTCTGAAGTACCGGTCGCTAAAGGATTCTATCACGCCTTTATTTGCCCAAGGGATTTAATAGCGCCTCGCAGTCTGCAAAGACGCAAAACACGAGCGATAGTGTGGGAGCTACTTTATTGTGGCATTTACATTTTGCACCGTCCAGCAGGTTCCGCAATTAAAAAGTGCGAATTAAGGTGGTTAATACAGGGTAATAAAACGACGCCAACATTATTGTTAATTTTTTACTTCTTCGATCAGGTTCTTGATCAATCAAGGTCTTGCATCGGTTAAATAAATTGGGCTTGACTAGGTTCAAGGACGTGAGTAGGTACTTAATATCTTCATTGATTGGTAAATACTTAAGCTGTATCTTAAGCAAACTAGATTACTTTGGTAAGGAGCAAAAATGTGGAACACAAAATAAACCTTTTTTCATACTCACCAACAAATTAGCATATAGGACGACTGGTTACTGGGTCACTTGCTATAGAAGACAAACAGAAGCCAGCAGTTGACTCTATTACAAATAAATCCCCGGGAAACAAAAAAACCCCGTAAGATAACAACTCGCTCCAAGAATGGCGTCATCTTGACAGCTTCATCATCGGGCAATTTTGACGTACCTGTCAAAGCGATGTCGTTTCTCCTAAATATGTCTCATCAAGTGGGAATTAGCGGACGTGTGAATAAGGAAATCAGCACTATCTTTACTGCTTTCCACACCGACACTATTTTGATTTGCTGTGTAGGCGTCGTTCCACAGCACCCGGCAATCGAGTGGAGTGGTGATCTGTGTGACTCTTCAGGTTCGCATCTCGTCTAGAGCACTGTATTGGCTGGGGGGGACATGGCATACGTGGTAAGTGGTAGCAATGCGACTAAAGTCTTGTTTGGACCCTGGAAACTATCATAAGAATCGTTTGCATATTTGAAGCACCTTCCTTTTCTCCCCCCCTCCAAGACATTCATTCCTATTTGCATATTTGCTGAACTGCTGCTGCCTGGTGCCCACCGAAACCCAAAGCCCTCCATAATGTGTGTCACTACCCCGGTGCAGCTACGTAACGTTGTTTTTTTCCTTCGCCATGCTTTAGTAATGCATCACGCATTTACTTCGCTTGACCACTTCTTCGATCGCTTATCCTTCGCAAGAAATACCTCAGGCGGGCTCTTATGTGAATGTGTGTGCGTTTTGAATGCAGATTGCGTCCTCCGCTTCATTCCAAACCCACGGAAATATAGGAGTTATCGCGGTCTGGAATACTGTCGCAATCTTTTGCGCACACACACTGTGCGACAACGCCCCAACTAGACTATGGTCAATGTTGAAGCATGCAAGTAGACAGACAAGGGGGCACTTTTTCGCGTTTGCGGTTTCCTTAGCAATGGGTCCGAAACCTTGAATTCGATCTGGCAGCCAATAAATTATTTGGCTTTGCAAAAACCGTGAAGGTTTCCTTGGCGATGATCGACCGAAGTTAGTTTTTGGGGTTTGGGGCTAAGCGTCACATGGTGAGTAGGATAGAGATAGAGGACTGGGAAGATTCGAGCGTTGGTTGTGTAGAGAAAGGTCGAAAAATCCTATTGTTGCTATCTCCAAAACGTAACTTCATAACGTTTCTTTCTGTTCGGGATGTTGGGTGGTTGAACGATCCGCGAATCTGCAGCACCTCGCCACCAACGATCGCGTGTTCTGCGGTCATGATTCTAGAGCGACCTCCTTAACACACACAGTCGTCCACCCTACGATGACAACGAAAATTGTGTCCAAGAAGAAAGACTGGCAGAATAGAGGGGAGGGAGGACGATTGGAGGTCTCGTGAACTGGAAACTGGTTTTATTCGCTATGAATCAAGCAATCGTAGATCGACCCCCGTCGGTATAAAAAAAGGGATTTAGAGCCGCCTCGACGTTCTCCCGCAGGGGCTTCTTAGGCTTAGAATGTACGTGTCCCAAGTGCCCAGTGTCCGAGCGCGGTGCTCCAATGCTACAAATACCCTGGCAAACCCGCTAGTTAGCGGTCGCCATTTGGTGTGGTTGTGTGTGCGTTTTAGGGAGTGGTGTGTCCAATGGTGGTAAGAACTTGGCCACAGCTACAAAACCACATTTCGTAGGTCCAAAGCCTTCCTAACCACCCACCACATCCCTTCGGCCGATCAAGAGCTAGAATAAATGGGCGCCACTATCCGCACTAAGCACGATCATACCAGGGCCTGAGACTGCGAGTCACAATTAAGTCACGAAGTTTCACCCTCCATTATCATCGCAAAACAAAGTTCAATGTCCACTCGATCGGCTTGGGCTCTTGCGCGAAACGGTGGACTCGGTGGTGAATGTTAATGTCCGGTCGGTTGGATGACGGGCTTAACATTCTTGCAGAAGTGTAACCTCTACCCGGGAGTTGTCCGGGTTGAATGCAGCCCAAAAAAAAAAAAACGCTACGTGACGGTTTTGTATCTCTCAGGGCATCGTTTTCAAAATCCAATCTTGAACAATCAATATTATTGACGACGATCAGCAGTTCAATCTGGGAAGAGATGGTTTACGCTCCTGAGAACGAAACGAATGAAATTTGATTTTCATGAGTCGAGGGGACTCTCAAGCTTGGAGGCAGAAGATGGCGGAAGATTTAGTCGTAAAATGCTCTCATCCTCTTCATTTGGAGCCGCAGTTTCGCCCGCCAACACTTTTTGTGCCGCGCGCGCAGCATCTGTGCGCGCACCCGTGAGGAAGCGTTCAGAAGTCCCCATCGAAAGCAGAAGTGAATGCACTTTCGTATCGATCCCTGGCCAAGGCTCCTCGTTCCTGGACGTGATAGCTCGTCGTCGTTGGGTCGGTCCGGGTTCTTCTCCCGACATCAGAGCCCGGCTGCGTGTTTGATGCACGAGAACGATTTCTTTGCGCCTTTGGAATCTTCACTGCGCAAAAACAGAAGAAAAAAACCGGATAACTCCCGGGATCTGAGCACCTTGGATTCGGGATCCGAGAACAGGTTTACCAGCAGGCGCGCGCGCGCGTCATGTACTCGAGCACACACAACACCGCACCCAAGCGAAAAAAGAAAGAAACAAGTTTCAGGCCTTCCGCTTATCGCTCCCGGCCCCTTTTACCATCCACCATCCGGAGATTGCGAATGTGTTTCTGTGCACTGGGCGTCCTTTCCTGGGCATCTTCTTCCCCCTGCACCAGGACGGGTGGAACGTACAAAGCAGAACTGGAGAAAGATAAGCAAACAAGAAGATGACTTCAGTGCTCTGGGAGAAAGAAACGGCTTGGCTGCCCTCCGTTAAGGCCGAACCGGGTCCAACTTCTTACTGCCGTTGGCTGCAAAAGTGGTCTGTGGTATTTTGCAAACCTTCTGGGCCCACGAGAGCGCTCCAGCGCACTTCCCCGAGGGGCGTCTGTGCGCGGTGGTACGATTTTCTTGCTGCGTTTTTCAACTTCCCACCCCGGGGCCATGATTAGCCGAAACGGGACGAGCTTGCATGATTTTGGAGCATTATATTTAGGCTGTTTGACCTGGCCTCGCCTCAAAACGACCAGGACCACGACGTTGATGATGATGACGATGGTAACCGTATTCTGTATGTTGCTGGGTCGTTGGATGTTTTCCCACTTTTGTTGTTGTTCTTATTGCTTCCCTGTGTCCGATCTTCCAGGGCAAAGATGGGGAAGTAGCTACAGCTTGTGGCCACGACCTTGGAGATTAACGTTTGCGGTTTGTGGCAGGTGCAATTTTCGTGATATAGGGCTGGCTGGGCTTGGTTTTTTTTATTGTTACTGTCTGTTGCTTTTTTGGGATGCATTTTCTCTTCTGCTCTGCTTATAATGAATGTCTTTGGAGTTGCAGTTTTTTTTATGGGACTGAATGTTGTTTTTTGTTCTGCCCACCGCTGCAGGGCAGGCACAAAACAAATCGCTTTTTAACTAATAGTGCAATAATTTTTACGTGAAGCAATTAATTTTGGTCCTGCTGATAGAGGTAGGATTGAAGCAAAAAGGGCGGCTTCATAGAATGGCTGCAGAAGCATGAGAAAAGCTTAAAGTGTTTTTTTTTTTGCGACAAGAATGAGTTGGAAGTATGGCTGGGAGATGGTAAAGTAATAATTATTTCGTACTAAATCTTCAGAACGTTAGATGCTCTTGGTGTTTGCTGTCAGAACTTGTCAGTATGCTTGCATCCAGCACCCGTCAATCGCCTTGGCTGGTGAACCTCACTCAAGCAATCAATTTAATCGTCCCATTGTGGGGCAGGATGTTGGCGAGAATAAAAATTGAAATAAAATACTTCACCTGACTAAAACCTTTTCCACCCCTTGCACGGTTCACTGATTGATACTTCAAAATAGTACGACCATCTTTACGATCCAAACACCGGCGACTGATCACCTCTGGTTTGATTACTTTTAATGAGAATGAGCATTCGGTGCTCGGGAAATGGGTGTCATAAAGACGTTTTTTTCCTCCTCCTATCCACAGATATTCCTTTTTTGCTCTGCAAACGCTTGCATACCTTTCCGATAAGGTGCGTACAGCCTGGGTGAACATTACGTGACATGTATGCACCGTTTGCAACAATGTTTCGCAAAGATGCAGAATGCAAAAGAAATTGTGCTTAGTTCTCGGAGTAATCGATGGTTCTTTCCTTGGGTCCGTCAACTTGCGCAGGCATGTTGTGCAATTCCGAAGCTGCCTGGTCACCATCCACCGCTGTCCCGTTTTTTTTTTGTTGCCGAGCTGTGCACGAACAAAGTTTATTCATCGTAAATTTTATGGGCCATAATTTTGCGGATTATTTCTTCCGTAACATGGGGATTAAACGGAATTGAACAATCATCGATCCATCATCACGATGATCACCGACGAACACGCGGTGAAGATGCTGCGGGTTCAAGCTGTCCAAAGTCTAACTCCCTTCGCCGGCGCACATCCGCAAGGGATGGTCGTACTTTATTCACCTTTCATTTAGCTTTTTTTTGCGTAAGACTTGCGCATCTTTCACGCAACCGAAACAAAACGCGCCCGTGCAGCCACCGTGGATGGGATGTGTGCGCAGAATGATGATCAATCCCGTCGTATTTTCTGCTTATGACGCGTAGGTAATGACTTTCAGATAACTTCGCGCAAACGCTCTTTTTCTCGCGACGGAACAGCGACGATTCCAATGAGGGTAAGGCGTGAACTGCAACACAAAACAACCAACCAACGCGTGTGTGTATGTACGAATGGAAAACAATTACGGATTGGCGACCAAGCAGAAGAGAACGCACACCCGCGAGTCCATTCTGCCGAGGTCGAGGCGCGATTGAATCAACGCCATTGCAATCAACGCGATTTCCGCAATAAAACGTTCTGATAGATCTATCTGGTGAGAACGACACGAACCGGGCGATCGATCGGTACACGCATCGAGAACCAGGGTATACGTGGTGGTGGTGGCCATAAGTTTTCAATATCTCGTAGTTCGATCGTCACCTACGTCGCTTTGGCTGTGGGCACTTGGGCACGCGCAGGATATTGATTCTAATGACAGGCCTCAGGCCCCTGGTGGACGATGTCCGAGTGGATAAAAGCAGACTTCGCCCATGTCGCCCATTGGACACTACGGTGCGCTTGTACTTCGTAATCGTTACGCCCGTTGGTGCTTATACCATCGCAGGCTGTCATGTTCGGTTTGCAGACATAAGTGACATCGATAGACTTTCATGGACTTCATGTTCTAGGGGAGATTACGCTGTTTCAGTGGAAAAAGTACAAGCACTGTAAGAAGTGTTCTACGCTCAAGGATACAACAAAATGGGGAGTTGTTTGCATCATCATCGGTAAGGAACGGCGGGAATGCAAAAACCTGCGCACAAATCACACTCATGCGCGACGCCGTAATAAGTCGTAAAATTCCAATTATAATTCAATCCCCCGACATCGCACTGTCGCGACACAAAGAAGAAAGGAGTTGCCACTTACAGACGCCTTCACATCGCTTGCACAAGAGGGACGTCGATCACCGCCTCGAGGACGTTAGGAGCTTAGACTGCCCCAACCAAGCAGCGTGTTGCACACGTCTTCAGTGATGAGTTAGACTCCGTTAGTGGTACGTTAATTATCCGTAGCTTTAGGCCATCTGTGCAACGCAGCTCTAAACGGTTTCCGGTTCGTGCAACGACGACCACGCGTTTTGTTCCGAGCCGCTTCCGAAACATTTGGAGCTTAAAAACACGAAATAATTGCAATTAGAATCGCCACTGCCCGCTGAGTTCTGAGACGCCTCCGTGTGTAATTTTGTCCACTTTTGGAGGTTAATTTTGTTTCGCTATATGCGCTGCTCCTTCCTTGTAGTGGGCAAGCACGGTCGGGGAACGTTAATCCGCGAAATAATTGTGACGTCGGCGGCGTCGTCGTCGTCGTCGGAGTTTACTGTTTTACGATCGATTGCTGCTAATGAGCGAAGCTTTATGGATCCCCTCCGGTGGCACGCTGTAAGCAGCCGACGTCTTCCTTCATTCCGGGCTGTCGCGAACCGCCCATGTCAAGGCGTCGGTCAGTCAGCCCAGTCAGTCGTTGACTTCCCCGGCCGGAGGCGACAGTGGGTTTCGCGAAGCGGCGCGCGTTCTACAACAGTATGCGACGGCAGTACGCGAACGCCTCCATAGCGGTGTTGCACAAACAACCACCGGGAAGGCGCTGACTTCATCGACGCCCGAAGGATTTGACACGCGTTGACATTGAAAGTGGTCCACAAGCGAAACCGAAAGTAAGCAGTGGAACGTACACCAAGGGTGGTTTGTGGTGCTGCGTTTGTGAGGCCCGGTTACGAACTGTTCGCATTCCAATCGACTCCGATCTCGGTGCGGTACGTCATCGAGGTATGCCCCCGTCGAAGGGGAAGGGGTTTCCTATGTAAATCGCGCGGCCCATTGCGTGATCGACGTAAATTTCCCTTTCGTGCGATAGTTGGCTGTCGATCGTGGTCGGAAAGTGATCCACTTTCCGCCTTGCTAGACACGGCGCGGGCGCACACAAAAACAATGAATCAATCAGGCCGACGGTTTTGGGTTCGCACTTCGCGGCGAGAATGCGCGCAAATCGTTGGTGGCGATAATTTGCATAAGCCTTGCGGGGGGGAGTTCGAAGATAACCAAAGAACTCGATCGGGATCGATCTCTGGATGATTGGTTGAAGTTGAAGGGAGTTGGAAGGGAAAGTTGGCGTGTGAGGTAAGCGGGCAAAGCGTATCTCCAATTTCAAGACGTCACCCTCGGGGGACACGCGTGCAAGAATTCAGAATATCCGAGGCGCCCGGGTCGTATGCTGCAGGACGGCCGCGAACGCAGCTACGAGCTTGGGGAACTGTCGAAAGGTTAAATTGATGGCCAGTACAGTGCGGTCAATACAATGTGTGTGGTGATCGAATTTCTTGCGCAACCAGGAATGAGGAATCCCGTTAGAGAGGGTCTAAAATGGCATGCGAAACAAGCGCAGAGTTGTGCTTTGGGATTATTGACACACGAGGACAGTATTGTGAATTTAAAGAGCTTGAGGCTGCCGGAGACTGGCCAGATTGAATGTCTGATGACCTTATGGATTGTATAATGTAGCAAACTGTCAGTAGGATCATACATTGGAGTTGGATTTACAAAAAAGCCTTGGGATTTCTGGAGGTAATTGACCAATCTGGTGGAATTGCTGGACTGTATTGATCTTTCAATTTTATCGTAGACTCCCTCCCCCGAGGAGAGCTGTAGTATGTAAACTGTTTCCTGTAAATCATTTGTAGGCCAAACACAAACACTTGGATGTACAAAACTATAGCAAAAAAAAATCGTCTCCCAGCCATAACGCTCCTCACAATGAGCGTTAAAGTAAAATGCAAATATTTGCACACCCCGTTGAAATAAGACGATGAACTTGTGTACCAAACCACTTGGCACTTGACGTGCACAAAAATTAACAACTCACCCTTCGGTGACTAATCCAAACACAACAAACTTTAACTGATCGTTTTGCTTTTTTTCTCGCTCTCTCTCTCCCTCTTCTTCTCATGCATTAGGCTCAACCTCGCAGCTGATTGCGCACAGTTCGCGCGTCCGCACGCCCCAGCGCCACAATTCCGAGAGCATCCTGTACATGTCGAACGATGACCAATCGTCGCTCGGCGGTGTGTCCCAGTCGACGGGCTCGCTTCACAACAATCACATGCTGACGCATCGCCAGCAACAGCAGCAGCAGCAGCAGCAACAGCTACATCCCCAGCATAACCATCACTTCCATCGGCACCAGTCGCATCGGCACAGTCATTTGCACGCGAATGGTGCCGCCGGCAACAACCATCACACATCGGGCACGGGCGCTAGCACGGGAACTACCGGATCGGCAACAAGTGCGACGACTCCTGCCGTCCAACCGCAACAGCCGCAGCAGCAGCAGCAACCATCGCCGACGGGATCGACGACGCAATCGGGCAACGGTTCCGCCCCGAACACACGCTCTAGTCGTAGCAATAATCGATTGTTTCCTATCAGCACGTACACGGAACCGCCTGGAAGTGGCGGTGGAGGTAACAGCCACAACAACGGCACCATCAACAACAGCAGTGGCTGCACAGGAAACGCTCCGCAAACCAACGGCGGTGGTTCGATGGTGGATTTCAAGTGAGTATTATTATTGCGTTTTACTGGACGAAAGGTGGCTCTAACCGTGTTTCCTTTTCTTTTACAGACAACTCAATTCACACAACTGGCAGTCGGTGGCGGAGCGTATCAATGAGCTTGAGAAGCATCAGCAGCAGCAGCAACATCACGGGATTAATCTGCACAGCAGTAGCACGTCCAATCTGAATGGCAACAGTGCTGGTGGCACTGGTCAAGCAAACAAGTCGCACCTGAATCAACACAACCTATCGGTGACATCGAACGGGTCTTCGAATCAATCGTTAACATCACCTGGCAAGCCACAGCAACAGCAGCAGCCGCAGCAACAGCAGCAGCAACAGCAACGCTACACCTACTTTGACCCTAGCAAAACGCACCGTGTATCAAATCCTTCACTGAAAGCCTTCCAGAAGAACGCCGTCATTTCGTACTTTGAGCGTCAGCAGCAGCACGCTCGTGAGAGCATTCACTCACGGCCTAGCTCACTCAATCTGTCAGCAGCGGGAGGGAATAATAGCAACGGTAGCAGTGGAGGATCACCGGGAGCTTCCACCAACTCATCCAAACCGCAATCGGGAGGCAGTCCACCCGGCGTATCGACACCGGTGATCAGCTCGCACTCGCAACGATCATCCATATCGAGTGCGTACTCGTCGGCAGCCGGGAGCATGATGGAGCTGTCCAGTGCGTCGCTATCGATGGGAAGCTACTCACCGCCGAGCAGCCTTGCCGTACAGCAGCAGCTGGACAAGCTGGCGGTGAACAATCTGCGCAATCAGCTTGCCTCCGTTCACACGATGAACCTGCTGAATAAGGTTGTACCTCCCCCGAGCGTACAAACGGAGCAGCAGCAGCAGCAGCACCAGCAACAGCAGTACCACCAACAACACCACCAGCAGCAGCAAATGATCAGCAACGCCACGTTGATCCTCGCGTCGGCAAATGGGTTACCCAGTGCCCCGGGCTCTAACATGGGCGATGCGATGAGTGAAAGTCATGAAATGATCTCGTCACTAGATGGTGCACCACCTCCACCGCCACCGCCCAGGAATCGTGCGTCAATGCTGCCCATGGGCAGTGTGGCACCTTATTCGCCCTCCGCCCACATGGCAACAGTTAGAAGGTACGCTTGGATTTGCTGAATTGTATGAATTTTTCACTAAACTATCTTTTTCTCTTGCTTTTAGAACGTCATCTGCTTCGGAATACTCCTCCATCCGCGACAAGCTGATTCAGCAGCAGCAGCAACTGTCCAAGGATCTGCTCGGCCCGATGATAATGGGTCCAATCATTGCGCTCGACGATTGGGTGCCGGAGCGGCCACCCAAAAACCCAATGCTACGGATACCGAGCCCCGAGCTGCCACCGCCGCCGCCCGTGCTGACCCCAACGGAGGATGTGCTGCTGATCAACCAGGACGAACCGTTGCCTCCACCACCGCCGGAGCTGCTGCGGCACATGCGTCAGCTGAGCGATTCGGGCGACTGTCGATCGAACTCTGCCAGCCGGCGGAACAGTTTCGCGGGTCAAACGAACAAAAAGAGCCTCTATCGCGCGTCGACGTTTGAGAATCTTTCTCCCGCCAATGCACCACCACCTCCTGGCGGGCAGCATCCACAAAACGTCGCAGTGGTACCGCCGATGGTACCGAAAAAGCCACAGCAATGCCCTACCAGCGGCCCGACCGACGGCATGACGAACGTGAACCGACGGCCAGCATCGAGTATGGCCAAAACGCAAACGGTTCCTTCGATGGCTTCAACGGTCGCTAATAACGGTGTAGCGGGTATGCAGCCGATGCATCACCATCACCATCGAATGTCCCATCAGATGGTACCGAACGGTAGACCGTCTCAAGAGCAGCACCAGCATCATCGTTTATCGTTGCCACTGCAGCAAACGTCTGCACCGTCGTTGATGATTGCCTCGCCACAGCAACAGCAGCACCAACAGGCCAACTTTGTTGCTGGCAGACAGTCGGACACACGCATTTCCGTGCGCAAGCGTGCGCACAACTCGCAACAGATACCGGTGTCGGAGTATCTGTCGAAAATGAACGGTGCGCCACAGAATGGCACAACGCCACCGCCACCGCTAAAACCCCGCATGCCCGTGCAGCCGCTGGCTGAGTGCAATGGTCAGCAGCCAACGCTGCAGCAGATGCAGCAACAGTTCCTGCAGCATCAACATCAGCAGCAGCAGCAACAGTTTCAACAGCAGCAGCAGCAGCTCATTTCGATGGGAAGCAAAAGGTAGGTGACTTCGAAATGCTTGCTCGAATTAAACACATTCTAACGGGTTAAAACGATTATCTTGAGCAATATGTCTGCCAGCGCATATTTCCGTGCCATGTTTAGACAGCGTGTTTCACCCCTTTGCAAGGTGACGAATATAAATGTGCGCACCGGCATTACATGCTGATAATTAATTGTACACGTTCGCTAACAACATCATTGTGTGGGATCAAGCCCTACATTTGAGCTCATTCATCCTTCGGTTAAATGTGTTGCCTTCCCTTTTTAGTTTTTTGGCCAGCTTAAGACAACTCCACCGGGCTTGAACCCTTCATTAAACCACAAAACAAAGGGACAAACAAGTAAAGGACATCGTCGGTTACTTCTAAGCGCGTCAAATCCGTCTCAAACAGCTGTTTAAAGCTAACGAACCGATCGCAACACTCCGCTGCGCGACTGGACAGAGATTTGTAATTGAATCATTTACAACCGTTTCGAAGTATCGAATCGCGGCTGGATGCAGCTCTCCCCGTTACCATTACACTGTACAGGGCTCCAGTTGTTGCGGTGTTGCAGTGGACACACACAGAGAGCGCGGGCCGTGGTGCAGCAGCCATCACACGTAAGCCCAGCACGGCAGCTTGAAACCGTACCTTAATGGGTATAAATTTATTATAATCAAATTATGACCACCCCGAAACCCACCCACCCGGCGGGCGCTCGGTACGAGGAGGTGCTTTTATTTACCCTCCCTCCATGCGAAACATGAAGCCCATGGGAGAGATATTGAGCGGGATCAAATCGAATCGGTATTTTAGTTGTGTTCCAGTTTATTTTTTTCCCTCTTCTTCTCTCTACTGTAGTAACCCCCTTTTGGACTCGTCGGGGTGAGGAGATATTGTGGTAAAAACGTTACCTCCCTTACCAGTGACATTAATTGATCCTGAACCGCTAGGCGCTTTGAACGTCGCAACACACGGCTGGGCAAAACAAAGTGAGCAAAGGCCGTGTTGCTGTACACTTATTTTCGATTTTTCGCTCTCGGGAGCAGCACAAAGACGCTCCCCTTCGCAAGGATGCAAGGGAAGGGAGGGACACAGCCAGTCGCGGTTATCTACGCTCGGAAACCCATAAGCTTTTGACCCCATTTGAATATCGGGCTGATTAATTACAACACCCCGTCGAGCAGCAGCAACGATAATTAGGTTGCCATAAATATCAACTGCCGTCTAGGGTCTAGGCGGGTGGAGGGTTTCGGTTCAGCTTTTCCGACCGCCAGTCTAGAGCAAACCTTTATCTGTTTCGCTGCCACCACCTCCTCACCGTCTTTCCGGTGTCTGTAGATGCTGTGCCCGTGTCATTGTGGCAACCTTCTTAGACGACGCGGGTTGATGTTTTTTGCCTACAATTTCCTGCACTTCCTGCACCCACCTATACTAGAACAGCTCGTAGTTGCATCGTGACCCTCAGCAAGCTCGCTGGTAGGATACACTAAGAAGCAGAATAAATCACTCCAGTTCCTTCGTCGCTCCTACGTGGCACGCAAAACCGTTAGCAGCACACACACACACACACACCCGCACGCTTATATGGCAAAGTGGTTAGATTTTTATCGTTCCACTGCTGCTGGCATCGCGACGTATCGCGCGGCGATGGTTGGCGGTGGCAACCGCCCGGTGTTCGGCTTTCCTTTTTCGGTTGCAAAAGTATTTCACTCTGCCACACTGCTCCTCCATTCCGGCAACAACAAAAAAGCGCAATTAATGGCGCGGTGCAACATATTTGCACTTTATCGTCGCGCTCCTCCGGCATTCATTAGCGGGGGATGCTGTGCTTCTCCATTTTCTCTGTGCCACTTTGTATCGATGCGGGCGCGAGACTGTGTTGAGGATGGCTGATGGATGGTTTATTGATAAATTAAAACAGGAAATCCCGCGGTGGGAGCTCGTGCATGTGAGTGAGTAAATGCCATTAGAATAAATCGATTTAAATGCGATCGTTTGCGTGTGGCGTATTGCCGATCGGGAATGAGCTAAGGTTTTTACATTAATTGTGATTTTTTTTTGCATCGGAATTGAGAGTGTGTTACTGTGGTGATCTAAATTAAGTTGATTTATTTAAAGCAGCTCTTTCAACATTTTATAGAAACGATCTAGATCACCGTACACTTGCAGTATTGTGCCTTTTCATGAAGCGGCAATCTCAATGAGATGAACGCAAAAAAAACTAGGATTGACTTCTGTCACGCAATATGGTGCGCTTTGTCGGTGGTCGGTATCCTACCCCCCTCAATCTGCCAAGAACAATCGAAAAGCGGCTCGGTCGTGAACATTTTTCCGTGGCTTTTGATCAAGATTTCAACACCTAATACACCCTGCGGGCAAAGTAATCCACACCGCAAAGCGCCGAAGAATGGGTTTTATTTCATTCTTTGCACAATCCGTCCGGCGCACCGGCACTGCGGCAGGGAAAGGAAAATCCTCATCGTCGTGACTGTGGAAGGAAAGCTCGAATCGTGTGCTTTCGATCGATGAACGTGCCGCGCGATGGACAGTTGCTTTTTTTTTGTTTGTGAGGAGAGATGGAGAGCGAGGTAGCGCCCGTTCCAATCAACCGGAGCACCGGGTGTGTAACAACGCCCGACGTTAGGAAGCGACGAGGGCACGTTTCTGGTCGTGTTTGGGTGTCAAAATGGACGGTAGTTTTACAACCCACCCTGTCACAAATGATATAATAAGGCAGATCGTGTCGCTCGTAAACAAACAAGCGGAGGGCGCGGTAAAATTGTCAGTGAGACGAGCGAACATCGACCGTACATCGTCTGCTGTCGATTTTGTGTTTGATTCTAACATTGAAACTTAAAAAAACAACCGATCAATGCGCCATCGAGAGGAAAAGCTTCTAGTGACCAGCAGCTTGTGACATTCAACATTTTCCTGGGCTGCAATAGTGTTCACGATTTCGTTCCTGCCATCTCGTACCGGGCGACAAAGCGGGTGGACAATATTTATGGAACTGGAGCACACCACCCTCTCCAACACACACACACACGGAACCAGCGCGACAATATTCGTTCAGATTTCACGTTTGGGCGGAAAAGGGCATCGCGCAAGGCCTATGTGCTTTTTTCTGCGCTCCAACATGCATCCGATGGCATTTACCCAGGACAAGGGAATGCTCGTAAAACACGAGACAGTACGCATGTTGGGTTGGCGTGTGGCGAAAAGGGTAGCTACAATGTTGCTAGACGGTGACATGAAATAGGCTTCATTGAGCCGGGCGGCACTGCTGAACAAAGGGAAAGGCATATTAGCCAGGGTTTGGTCCTAATGGAGAGTAATGTGTATGATTTGAATGTTATAACTACTGGCGGTATCGTTCAAAAACACCAAATGAAAACATTATTTTTGATATGCAATAGTAGACAATTTTAGGGGAAAAGTTAGGCTTAAACTGTATGTTCAACATGGTAACTGAAATATCAATTTTCTTACTGCAACAGCCGCAATCACAGTTACTGTTTTACACATACTTTAATCCATTCAAACAAATTACAACATTCTCGCGCCAAAGATCCAACAAAGCTTTACAGCTTCCGCCGAAAGCTTCCCTGATCGAGAGAGCACATAAAAGCTCTCGCCGAAAGCTTTCACGCTTCAAGCGAACACTTCAAAGCTTCGATCGAAAGCTTTCCTTTCTCTTCCCCAACAGCCTACAGAAAACTCGGAAACAGCTTTCATTTTCGATGCTTGCCTTGAAAGAAATAGCCCTTTTATGCACCAGTTCATTAGGCTGCAATCAGGCCAACCCCTTCTAAGCCACCACGCTATCACCACAAAGGACAGCAGTATGCTGATTAATGGCCGCATTCACACCTAGACCACTTATTCCGATCAAGGAACGCTCCGGATCGGGAACTCCTTGGACCCCCGTGAATTATTACCGATCGCCAGTGGCATTCCCGGTTTGAAAGCTCGCATTAGGCGAGGCCCTATTTGTGTCTCCGTTTTGAGAGATGGAAAAAGACACACCACACAAACCGGGCGCCAAAATAAATCGACTCGGCCCGTGGCCGGCCGTCGCGTGCGGCCACTCGTTGATAGCGTAACAAGTTTTATGAAGTGTTGCGGGCAAAATTGTAAACATATTGCAACTGCAATTTATTGGAACCGATGGGCACGGGTTGCCTCGAATCCGGGCGCAAAACCTATCATTCGCGCGCTGTTGGTGTGCTCGAGTGGGTTATGCACACACACACGTACACACCCGATGTTTTAGGTACACGACGTTTCGTTTGTTTCGGACCCTTATTTTTTGCCGCCGCTTAGTGGTGCTGTGCCGCTTTGCTCTCACTTTTCGCCTCCCTACAAAAGCAATACGTCATTGGTGGCATTTTGGAGGATCGTAACCGATCGGCGCTATTAGGAGCCTTTCAAGAGTACCGGGTGGGTGGGTGGCTGGGTCGAGGCAGCACAGTGTTGGCGGTGGTGGATCATCGTGGGCGCAGACACACGCAGGCGTTAGTGAGCCGATTATGGAGCAGAAACAAAAAATTAGCCACAACAAATTGATGATATAGAAGCATTAGGTGTTGGGCTGTAGGGCGGTTTGGGGGAGCCCACAGCGAGCTAATGAGCCGTACGAGGAGCGCTTTATTTGAAAGGCTCGCTCGGAGGAGAGTCACAACTGTATGCTGGGCCACAACCGCAGCTGTGGGTGCCGCGGAAGGTGTTCAGGCGTGAGCAAATTTATTTAATCAGCAGTGAAATAATTGAATAGAAGAAAAATGAGCATTTGTTGGGAACTGGTAGCTGTCGGCAGGCGGAGAGGTAGGGGTGTTGTTTTCAAAGCTTTCCAATGCTTATGCGCGCTACGGTCATTTGCTATGTTATGTGATCTCCATTACAAAGAATCGCCACATTCGCCAAAGGTGAAATGGGCAAGAATATTTCTTCTCCGCGGCCTGTAATGTGTTTTAAATCTCTCTACCATTTTCGAGTGAAGATGGAATGCTCATCAGCCCGTCGGTGTAGTCGTCGTAACGCTTGAAAGGGTCCAGTGAGTGATGGTCATTTAGCACCACCAGCGCAGTTGAGTTGGTTAAATTGAGATCATCATGAAGCTAGCTCTCGAAGGGCGTTATCTAGTTTTGTGCGCGGACCGTAACTCGTTTAGGAGCATTCTCGGGAAGATGTGGAAGCTCTTAAACTCTTAAGATTGAGTAAACTTGGAGCACTGGAAGCACTCCCCGACTCGTAATAACAGATTGATGGTGTCATAATGACCTCTTACACTTACCAGGCTACTTTACGTGCGCTCAAAAGACTCCCATGATAATCATTTCTTCTCGTTACGTAGCAAAGTAACCTTGAAGGAAATGGAAAAGATCGATCGTACGCGCACCATGGCGCAGTGTGTCAAATTTGTCGACCATGACACATTTCAGTTCGGCAGTTACACGCCCCCTGCTAGGAATATGCGCCTCAAAAAGGCAAAAAATATGCAAAAAATGGTACCAAAAGGCGGTTAAAGGCGGGGAAATATTATCATCAAAACTGCAATGAGATCACGATTTCCTACGCGCCTTTGCTTGCCACCGGCATTTAGCAATGAAAAGAGAGTTCGGTAATCAGTGACAGAAATGACGGCACATTTTAAAACCATAATTCGCACCCTAGGTTCGGCTGTGCTACTCGGCGCGGTATCATTTAACGTTTTTTCGGTCTGCCTGGTGTGGCTTTTCTTTCTGTGGCTGTGGCCGTGTTTCGGAAACGTGCAACTATTTCGTTGCTTTCAACTCTGACATCGGGTGAGGGGTTCGAGGTTACATTATTATTATTTTTTGCGGTGTAGCAACGATTTCGATTTCGATGGCTGCAATTGGGCGACGTTCCAAAGAAATGCCGTCCTACAACTGCCCCGCCAGAAGAGTCTAGCATCCATGTCCTGGGCGGTAGAGAAGAGCGATGATGATAATACGATACTGGAATTTATTAGTGCGCTTGTGCAACTGACGGGACCGCGGCGGTATTGCAGTGAGTTTGGTAATTTGTGGTTTGGGAGTTTTATGCATCTTTGATTGGCGGTGACCACTTGGTTTGGTTTCAGAACGGCAAAGGGTGGGCTTACATTGATATCTACCTTTTACCTAATGACCTAGTTGTGGGTTTGGTTTACTGCACAGACTCATCATGGTTTATAGGTTGTTTTCCAAAAGGTAATGCTAGGTTTCATGAAGATGCTATTGGAACTCTTATTAAATAAACTCATAAAATATCTCTTCCACCCGAAACAACCATCCCGCGACTTCACTGTGGTGCACACCTGCATCTGGATCTGCCAAGAAAAAGTGCCGAAACACGCGGTGCCTGTCGGTTGAAATTTAATTTCATCACCTGTTGCGAGACGGTCCACGGGAATTGTAATGCACCACACGAGGCAGCAGCGGCACCCGTTACTTGTTACTTGTTCCCGCGCGCACTGGGGCTCACCCGCCTCAGCGCGGGCTAGATTGAAAGTGAGATTTTACCGCCGGAGGAAGGGATTTGGGTGGGTTTATTTTGTTTCGTTTTCTTCTTGTTTATTTCGGGAGGGAGCATTAAACTCGCCCATCGGCAAGACAGCAAGCGGGTTTGCGCCTATCGGGTATCGACTATCTGCCAATAACGACCTACTCCAAGCTAGACGTCGACAACGACCACGGCGACGACGACTACGCATTACCATAACAAACGAAGCTAGGCAAAACTGGGCGCAAAAAAAGGAGGCTGATTCGTTTACTCGCGCGAAAGCAGCCTGCAGGGCTCATTCCGGTACTGTTGCTGCTCGAAAGTGCAGCGAGTGTGGAGTAAAAGGGAGTGAGAAACGACTTCCAATCAAAGAATGAACTCCATAAATCAATAAAACACCCCACAACAACAGCACACAGTAAAGCACCGGCGGGCGCGCTTGGGCGACGAAGAAAGTCGAACGGAACGAAACATCATAAATTGAAGAATCGATGGATCAATTGCGATCCAGATACATACTACGGCCGCGGCGCTCTGCAGGTAATAATGTCTGAATTCAGCCAAACCCTCCCTTTGCACTTCGTGGCGATCCAGAGGTAACTGGAGCTTTCATTAAGACGTACAGCTTTGCGATGCAGCCTGGCGATGGATAGCACCTTCACATCGTCGTTAGCGCTTGTGTGACCTCCGGGGCCAGGAGGGAGAGCACTGTGTAGAACGGAACACGCAGACCATCTGGAGCGAAAAACCCATATTGATTCCGGGGTTCCCTTTGTTTGCCAAGCAGATCGAAAAAAAAAAAATATGCCGGACTCTCGGGGCTCCGTTAGAAGTGGTGATCCGCAGTGAACTTTTACAACACCGCCTAAGCCACACAAACAGCGATACTGAGGAGAGAAAGAGAGAGAAGAAAAAAGAAAAGATCGTTTTCAATCTCGTTCCAAGCGTTTGAAGTTACTATTCCTCCTCTTGCCATTTGTTTCAATTCCTCCCTTTGATGCCCAACGTCTCGTGATGGTGAAACATCCAATTTAGATGAACCTTTAGCTGAGTTTGATTTGACTGGCGAGTGCAATAACGTCGGCGCGGGCTGTTAGTTGAGCCTGCCACGAGCTGAAAGCTGAGCACCCAGGGATAGGTCAAGACGCTGCTATACGCTGCTCCAGATGGCACTGGAGTCTTCACACCGAACTCGAACTCCAATGATTGCTGTCGAGTGTGTCTGGTGGAAAATTGGCTTGCTTTGGTTCGTTCGTACCGATGCATCTGACCAGTTTTGGTGTCCCAAACGTAAACGGGGAGATCGCACCTCGGCATCGAATTTGGTAGACACACTTGGAGCTCTTGAAACTGTCCGGCTTTCCCTGCAGACAACCAACCTTCATCGTGCCGTAGTGGAGTGTATCAGTATGGCACGCGAAAGGGAAGAACACGATCGAAGTTCCCTTTACTCCATCGACGTGTTGAAGTGCTCTAGAAAATCCGTGGTCGAAAGTGAAACTTTCCAAATCGGGATAATCTCGGTGCAACGGTCTGTGGTCGTCCAACAGTGCCCAGCGAAGTTGCGAGAGGTACAAGGATGGTCTGGTAGAAATAAAGCAGTTCGTGTGTTTTGCCTCTCTGTGTCAAGATTCACATCGCATGCAAAGCAGATGCAATGATACACCCGATCCGGTCAGTCTATGGACAGAGCTGACGGGAGCTGTCGCAAGGCCCCGACAAGCGGTCTAGTAACGATGTCCCATGTCGGTGGGAATTACTGCAATTTAGTACGGTTTGCAAGAAATCAACCTTTTATGGCACTGGTCTCACTAACGCGTGTTGTGTGTGCCTCGAAGAACTTCCTGCATTGATGATGATGATGCTCCCGGGGAGTAGTTTATGACTCGGATGGTCGAAGCAAATTTGACTAAGTTATTCCATTCTGACAGCTCAATCTTTTCTCCAATGAAGGTGATCCGGGTTGTTAGGATCATATGGATTGTGCCTGTGAAAGAAAACAACATATATCATAAAAGCATTGAAGGGATTAACTCACCGGTCGTCTAACCGTGTGATAACTTTACGCAACATTCGCTACACCCTGGCGTGGTCTTTGATTCACAGCCACAAACTATTACATTTTTAGTGCATAGACACCTCGGGCGTTACAGCGTTTCAGTGACAATATGGATCACTGGTAGCACGATTGCCCTGTGACCGTAGCAGCTGGCAAGAGCGTAAACCCCGTCAAATAATAGCTCTAAGCTAATCAAACTAATCCATCCATTCATCGTTCACCTGCAGTCAGTCAGGCATCGGGACATTGTGCGTCTTGTGATGTTGCGACTGTACGGCACGGGGCGTGAGGTCAGTGGATTTCTCGTGCACATAAAATCTATTCTCCCCCATCCCCCCCGATGGCAGTAGCTTTGATCCGGCAAGCGCAAGCCCTTTTTCCAACACAGCCTCCGCTAATTCGGCCTTTGGAATGGGCTGAACGGTTCGGGTGCGATTTCGCCACCATGCGTCCATCAATCATGCGCGATTACCTTTGCGCGGACGGTGTAGGACAACACAGCACAATCGCAAGAAGCTGGTGGGCCGCCGCGGCTAACCGAGAAGGAGGTTCGCGTGTTTTTGGGTCACTTATGCGACAACGACGATCGGGAGCCCGGCGAATTGCGGCTTCGTGTGCATTAGCCTAGTCTAGTGGTCTCGAGTGACAGATCGATTCCAGGTGCAGCAGCAGCAGCAGCAGCAACGACGGCAGCGCTCGCCCGGGCGGGTATTGCTAGACGAATGCGCCCACTCGGAAACCGAGCAACCTCCGTAGACGAAGACGTCCGTTGCATGGGGGTGGCCTTTTATGTCCAAAAAAACTCCGACCGACGAGCAGTCCCATTTCGGTGCTGCTAGTTGCTATTTCTGTGGACTTTAAACGATCGAGACACCGCGCGGGCTGTCTTGGAAGGAGCTCCAAAAGGTTGCAAACAAACGTGATCTTCCGAATCGGCGTAGGCAACGGGCGATGCCTATTGGAAGGGATAGAGCGTAATCGTAAGGGTTGTAGTCCGTTGTTGTTGTTGTTGTTGTTGTTGTTGTTGCGTTTCGGCAACTCCTAGTTCTTGTGGGTTCTCCACAAGCAGAGCGTGGAGAGCACATATGCGTCCGGCTCAAAGCATCCAGAAGGCCTGAAAAACGAAACCGACAGGATGACCTACTGCGCAGAGCGAGTGTGCGAGGGCTAAAAACACGCGCGCACATGGTGGTCGATTAATCGCACAGCCCGTCGACATGACGGGTTAAGGCTGTCGCACCTTCAGATAAAACAACAGCGAAAAAATAAATGATACCGAAACGGTTCATGGAGAGCGACATGATGGTGCAGTGCAAAATAGTGCATAACACATTTTGAGGTGTGCATATACACGCTTACCCTGAATATGGGGAATGGGTGGGTTGAATGATGCAGATAATTATTAAAAATTTCCCTTTGTGGTATTAAATAATTCTGCTGTAAGAATAACACTGAGGCAATCGCGTATGATGGTTGCGTAATGAAAAGATGCGTAATGAAACATAACCTGTAATTTACATCGCATATGACATTTTGTTATTGTAGCATCCTGGTTAAGGCACCAGAATAATATTGATCCATTACCTACGATTGTATTGATTTACATTAATCTACGGACAGTTGAGTAGCCCTGACAGAAAGTGTTTCCCCGCTTGAGCAAAAATTCTCTCTCAATCTCTCAACACTGCCTCTCATTCAGCGACCATTACACCACACTGGGTTACACCGCAGATACGTTTACACCACCATTAGAGCCAAACGAACTGTTTTGATCGTTTCTGTTGTGATCGTTCATTCGTAGGCTCAACTCTCCAAAGTACGACAACTCTCCAAAGGTACACTTTCGCTCTCAAGCCGGTCTCACATTGAAGCACAGAGCTCTAAATGTTAAGAGAGAAAGGGCCGTTTGAACCGTTATGGAGAGCATAAGCAAATTGGTCAGGGAAAAAGAGCGGTGCACCCGCAAGATCACTCTCTCATTGCAGTGGTGGGGATCTGCAGTCTCCAAAGTCTCCCCCTTTTTCGCGAGAGAACGCATAGAACGCCAATCGATCTCTGGACTGCGTGGTGTACGGACGTCCGTAAACTGTGCGGCTCCACGTATTCGTAGCGTATTCGCGTTAGGTTTGATTTTTCGCGTGACTTCAGCTTTCTGCCTCGTCTCCGGTGTGCTGTGTTTGTGTGTGCAATTAATTGATTGCAAAGTGGAGTTACATTTACATACCTGCCATCAGCAGTAGATGTTGGTTTGGCGCTTTTTTCTCTATCCAATGGTGGTAACAGTGCACATCAGTCCTCCGAGAAGGGCTGTAAAGGGTGAGAGTTAGAGAAGAGAGGTGCCACCTCACTCCCTCATTCGCTCCTGTTTGATTCACCTGATGTAACTTGAGAATCAACCCTGCCCTGGTGCTACGGTGATGACCTTGCTATGCAAAGTGCAAAAGCAAGGGAAACGTGTAATGTGTAGAACCTAACCAACATGGTCTCGGTTTGACTGCACGCATTTTTAAACACAGAGAGAGAGAAAGAGGAAAAGGTGTGTGTCTGTGTGTGCGGGCGCGTTTGTTTGCGTTTGAAGTTTCTATGCGTGGCACTGGTGATCATCCCTTGTACTCGTCGAGAAAGCGGAAGAAGGGAAAAAGCTGCAAGTGATTGACGAGGGAGGTTTGCTCAGGCGTGGATGTTATTTGCGAAGCCTTACATTTCGAGGCTTAAAATCGAAGAGAAGTGTAAAGAACTGCACGTCACGCTGTGGCAAGAAGTGTGAAACGCATCTACTTTCAGTTCGGGGGGAAAATTGAGTGAGTTTGCAGAACTGAGTAAGTGAAATACTAGTGCTGGTACGAAAATCTAGCACGGAGATGTGAAACAAACAACCACAAGCAGAAGGAAACCCCAAGTGTCAATCAGCTGGTGTACTGCATCAAGATCTTCGCCCCTTCGTGTGGTGGTGAAAGCCTCTAATGTGAGAAATTATCGGCAAGATCTATCACTATCGTGTACTTGTCTGGTGACTTCACCATCTCGCCGGTTGGCGGATCTTGCAGTGTTGGTGACAGTGTGCGCATCGGTGTGTGACGTGAGGAAAATATAACCCAAGATCTGGGCACCACGACAGGCGAAGCCACACGACACAAAATTGGGTTAACGGAGCGGGTGTGTGTATGTATGCGTGTCTCATCTCGCAGGTCGAGAGATCGATCTAGCTCTGAGAGGTCGTGTGTGCGTGTACTATCTGCATCGCATCTTTTGCGCGTGAGTTTCCGGTGAGGTACATCCGAGTCCGGAAGAGTCACCCCAAAACAGGGTCACCAAGTGACGTCGTCGGTGTCAACGCCAGAGTTCCGGTGAAGCACTAAAAGACTCCAAAAATGGTGTTTGGAAGCCGATTTCGTATTGGAAGGTAAGGTATAAGGAAATAGTTCGTATCTGTACGATTTTTCCTCTATGTAGAATATCCGTGGGACTGCAAACATTGCATAATTCGCATATTGTGGGTCGTACTGTCAAGTAATGCGCAAGATCCTGGGAATTAGGTCCAGCCAGGTAGAAGTCTTTGCTGGCTAATCTATTCGTAACATCTGGAGCACGTATAAAGCACATCCCAAGGCTAAGATACGACTCTTGTGTTCTTACCTCGCGAGATAGAGATCTTTCCCAGCTTGGGGAGATGTCCCACAGTAGATTGTTTTTATTTGACATTTAGGACTCAAAGCCAGACCTACCTTGTAGTGAGTTGCGACCGGTTTTTTTTTGTGGAGTTTTATTTATTTGCGAGGAGATTATTTGTCTTCTCTCTTTTAGAAAGGTTGCCTCAGCGTATGCGAACGCGCTTACTTACGCTTAATGTAGGCGATCGCGGGGGACCGATAAGAAGAAGGTAATACAAACCGTTCCTGTATCCCGCTCTACGGATGTTGCAAGAGAGGTTTTACGCGAGATTCATCGCGTTCTTCGCATGCATCCAAACTGCAGGTTACACAATAGCATCCCCAGCAACAGCTACCTCAGCACCGGCAACTAAATTGGAAAAGGACTGGTGTGTTTGTACTTTCACTTACTACTATCCCACCGGATCGACTGGCGGGTAGAAGCCGCCCGCCAAGCGGCAGCACACAGAGCGGTACCGTAGTTCCTTCTTTCTGTGTGTGTTTGTTTGCAAGCCAATTTTATTTCTTTCGCCTCTCTCCACCAAACCAGCAACATTTCGCGTATCGCGCTTTTTCCGTACCGTGTTTGGTGATTATTTTCTCGGCTGCTACTACTACTACCACTAAGCCGTCGCCTTAACCTTGCAATATTAGCCACAAAGAAAGAAGCATCACATTTCTCCACGGCACGACCGGGACAGAGCCTTTGCGGACAGCTTGCAGCCTCCGAGCGTGAAGAGAAGAGTGAAATGGTAGTGTTTTGGTACGCAACTTAGCTCACGTTTTGATGCTGCTGACCATAATTGATTGCCGGCGGGCACGGGAGACGAAACCGAAACGCCAAACAGCCACTACTATGTTTCATTATTATGCTTCATTACAAGGCTCTGCGTAGTTCGAAATTGCATGCGCTGACCTCCTCGAGATTGGCGGAAGCGCCCCGTTTTTTTTGCCTCTGTGTGTGATGAATTATGACGCCCGGACGGTAGCAGTAGCGATTTGAAATAATTAGCCGAACGATTTGTGATTATTTACAGTGCACAGATATGTTCGGGAGGTAACAATCGTCAATAGAGGAACGGAGGCATATCTTGGGGTACGTTGAGTGCCTTGAATCTCGGAACTCAACAAAGTATTGGAAGCAACAGAGATAATAATTACAAAGCTATATGATCCCATCTACACACTGGCTAATGCATAAACGGTGTCCCCGATCTGTAAAGCTTTACGCTAAGTGTTTGCCTAATAGTGTGTCTGTTACCCAACGCCTGAATCACGATCTAAAACATTCAGCTTACAGCGCCGCGCGGGATCTATTGTTTCGGCGTGACCTATTTCAGTGCACACACGTGTACCAGTGGGATATGCATCGAAAATTTCAACTTGAAGCTCCAATAAGGCGTTCTCGATAAAGAACATGCAACTGGAAAGGTTGAGGTGTTCCCAATGCTGTAATAAAGTAAAGGTTCTCTAAATGTCGGCATCTGTTTGAAAAGTTCGTTGGGAATCTTTTGGGACGAACGATTGAAACGAAAGTGTATGGAGTTCTGTAAAAGTTTTCAATAACATCGATTACTCCAGATACTTCTAACGTCATTGTTCTTCATAAAACGCATTTAAACCACAGTTACTGATCCCGCGTCCCGGGACTGAGTCGACACCTTCCTCCTCTCATTTGCACCGGTGCGCAGCAGTGTGTCGTGCCTTTGTCGCGATTGTACTCTACGACGCAATCGACATCTCGTAATACCGCCGCCACCCCAGACCGTGGAGCCGTGGTCGTCGGTGCCTTACTTTAATTGTGTGCTCCTGCCGCCCCAATATAACGGTTCTCACACGAGCCTGCTGCCGAACCCGAACAAAGCGGCAAATCTCCCAGCTGTAACTACCAGCTGGTCCTGTGGGTTCGCTGCGCCGTTTGTTGTGTTTTTAATGTTGTACGCCATTTGTCTCCACCACGTCGTCGGGACTACGTCGTAGTTCCGCTGTTTTGTAAATACGCGGTGCATACGAAGGAGGGGGTGCACGTACATCTTGCAGGCAGCTCTTTCGCATTGTCTCCGCTGTGGCTGTTTTTGTCCGGGAGCTGTCCCTCCGTTCGAATGACTCATGATCTTTGCGGTTTTTGGATTACTTAACACTCGTGCCCTGGAACTCCTCCAATCGCTAGTAGTAGTGGTGACAAGAGTTCGACGTACTGTTTGCAGAAGAAGCAACGTAAAAAAAAAACCAAAAACTTTACCACAAAAACCACGATCACGAATAGCGAGCAAAAGAACGATGGTGGATTGTGTATTTTATACCCCGGCCGGAGCACCTTCAATACCCGGCAGATGGTAATGGTACTGCAAGCAAGATGCGGCAGATAAATTCGTTTTATTGTGTTTCCTGTGTGTTTTTTTTGTGTATGCCGCTGATGATCACGGTCGAACCTCACGGCGGCATCGGCACATCTTCAATCGGTTCCGTTCCCCACGATCACTATTGCGACGGAGCACAGATCTTCTGTGTGCATCCGACCGTTTTAGTTGGAGCTATGACGCCATCCGTCACCAGAAACACACAACGTGCAGCCGCGTTGATCTAATTTTCTCGCGTTGTTCTTAGCTCGCGCTGCAGAACAGGCGCGTGTGTGCGCATCAGTGCGGAGTTTGGCGACAGCATGACGCATGACCGAGGGATTACCGGCGCGCAGTTCGTTTGCCTTTTAGTGTGCGTCCCTCTAACATCCCCCGCTCTAGCAGCGCACGTGTTTTGGCGGGTGGTGGGAAGTACTGAGGGTGGAAGTTGGGTGTCAAGAGTTCAACAAACCACACGCTTGAACGATGCGCACACGCGCGCGCGTGCTTGATGAGCGTTGTGGAGTCACACACGGTCGAGAGTTGTGGGTGCCATATATTTGTACGCGCAGTCAAAACCATCCAAGATCGGTCAAAGTCATGACTCAAGATCACATTCTGAAGATCACTTTTCAATCATCCGAACCATGACGCCTATTTCTGGGCAAATGTCTGGAAGGGTGTTTCGGTGCAGATTGTGGATACTTTATGTCCCGTGCAAGACACAACAATCTTCCAATGGCTTTTTTTGAATGCTCGATCACGCCCTATTGTGTGACCGTATGATTAATGGGCCATAACTATCATCGAAAACAGCGCAGTATGACGCTTAGAGTTCAGTAACACATTTCCCATCGGGTGATTGATCGTTTCTCGGGACGAATCATAATAATTCAACACAGTTGCAGACATTTGAAACATAAAATTCTCATTAACCACACACTGTTGTAGTGGCAGCAGCAGCAGTGCACGAAATTATTCTGAAAGATCGTAAACAGAGCCCCAGAGTGCACTCAGCATTTGTTCCTAATGGTCCGTAGGTCGGCTTCAAATTCCATCGCGGCTTTAGGGGAACGCATTACCGTCATTCCACGAATGCTTTCCATTAAATCCCCCCCCCCCCGGGAAAAAGGCACATTGACACCGCAATGTGTATGTTTACTCAGCTGGAACGGCGGATTCATTCACCTTGCGAAAGTTCTACGTTCCAACCCAGAACAGAGCTGGACACATAATGCTTCAGGCCTACATTTCTAAACACAAGCGCATTTGGAAATGGTTCCATGCTGACTTGCTGTAACTATACGCTATTAAAATATGTAACGATTCTTAGTGCAGTGATTTTCACTTTATCTTCTTGAGCGATCGGTGCCTTCGAAATTGGTTCGATGGTCGCCCCGTACGGTACGACCCAGAGGAATGACCTAATAAAAGAGAAATAACTTTCCTTCTTCGCTTTTACGCCTGAAGTCGTGGTAAACTGATGGCAACCCATTCCCTGATGAACGAAGGTGCGGGGGAGTGTTTGCCCGAGCGTACTTCCGGTTCGCAGTTCGTGTGCGCCATGCTGGAACATGGCTGATATGCCGCAGCTCCGGTTGGACGACCGAGTGTGTGACCTTCGCCATTTTTCCCTTCCATTTTCGCCACCCAAAAAGTTCATCAACAACAACAGCAGCAGCAGTAGCAGCAGCAGTGGCTGTGGTGTTGTTATCTGATGCAGAAATAGTGCGGTTACCAAAATGTTAAAGAAAGTTACACACGATCGTAGGGTGAAGCAACTTCTGTACCTCTCACTCTTCGGTAGTACTGTGAAGAGGAGGTAAGGCGTCCCTTTTTGGGGTTGATTTTTTGGCAAACCTCGTGTGTTTCGACTTAATTCACTCGAGCGCAACGCGCTCTGGCCTCTGATTTCGTTGGAGCTACCGTGTTTCTGGGGAGGTCTTTTGGCCAGCCACTCGTGGCGTGGTTGCCGGGGACCAGTGGTTGAAGAAATATTTCAAAAGAGATTCCCTGGCACAGACTCACCACAACCACAGCCAGCCAACCGATGCGAGAAGATAATGAACTCATTCTTCTCTGCGGCTGAAGTGATGCCTTTTTATTTTATTTTGCATTCCACATTTCACTCTTCTTGTCCTGAGTTGTTTTCAGGCAGATAGCAGTTCTGCGTAGAAAACATTTCACGCTTTGACTGGTTATATTGCCGTATTGCGATAAGTTATGCGCGCGGTGTAAAGGGAATGGTGCAGGAATTACAAATATTTTTGTGTTTCACGCTTGACGGCTTGCACTTTTAGGAGTTCTTTTGTGGTGTATATGTATTTTACCTTTATACGTAGAAAGTGTTGCCGGGTTGGGGTAGAAATCCTGGCCAGAAAGCAACGCTTTTCGGACGTGAACGTGAGGTAAAAGGCATCTGAGCAAAAGTGTGTGATATGTTGTTTGGGCATTTAACTTTTGCTTTATTATTGTTAAAGTTTGCAAAACATTTCAAATCACTAGATCATGCCGGACATTCCCGTTTTCTATTTCCTGATTGATGAAAGAAACAACGCAACACACAACACCAGAATTCGAACCACACCTTGAAGGAAATTAATTAATATTTTGCTACTTCCATTTCCCTCCAACTCCAAATGATCTTTGGAAGTTGTTGAATTGAAATAGGGGAGTGGGCGTTTCTCGTGGAAGGTTTGTTTTGACCGATTAAAAACTGATAAAATTCTTCGACCACTTCGTGGACAAACATTATGTACTGCTTAGTGCTAAACGACCTTCGAAAGAGTGTTCGAAAGGCCCGCCAGAACAAAATGAGAACTAAGCCTCAGCGCAGTATTGAACCGGCGAACCTCCCGGCGAACCGGCGAATTTGCATTTGAGATTATTCCGCTTCATTATGAGGCTTTAGCAACAGCCGCTAAGGTCTTAACATCCATGGGCAAAAGGCTAAAAGCGGAACCCTCTCATTCCATTGACCTTCCGGCTTGTCTTGAGCCTTCAAGGATCGGCAAATTCTTCAAACTAATTCAATTTGATGTCGGCTTTCGGGGGGTAAATACGTGCCCCCGGGAGAGCAAACAGCGAGCGCCCGTGCCTCCTTCGGGTAGCTTGTTGACCGTCATTAGTCAGCTGTCAACGGTATCGGAGCGAAGCCATCGCATTAAGCGCGGAGGTCTGTGCGGCTCTAATGCTAAAAGACAAATCAGCACGCAACATCGACCGCCTGTGTTCTCGGGAGGTCGATTTTATTGGCCGGTGAATGTTCTTCCACGGGGCGGTGTTGTTACTGCTGGGGGACCTGGTGCTTTGGCAGCCAGAAGACAGAGAAACATTGGAGCGCGATCATGATTGTTCTGGCCAGCACAGTTCAAATGGCAACAAGCAATGAATGACAAAGCGTTGGTGAAGAATTCAATTAAAGCTTTGGGCTTCCAACGACAAATTCTGTCAATCACAAGATCACCGATCGAGAGGGAGAGCAAAAGGCTCACCGAGCCCATCTGTGCCATCGGGTTGTCTTCTGTGGGTCTTTTTCTCTGTCGTTGCTGACATGGATTAGCCTGAGGGCAGGATGATCAGAACGTCGAACGGGGAATGCTCCAAAAAGACGTCCACAAATCAAAAACCCACAAAGATGAAGTGGTCACAAGTGGAAAAAAGAGCGACGACGAGCGAGGCACTCTCTATAATACGATCACGAAATCTTGGTGGGCAATCAAGGTCGATTGGGAATCCACATCCGTACGGCGAGATTATAAGCCGTTGTTCGTGTTGTTCGTCCCTTGAGGCTACGAACACGCGTCACTTCGATCCGGATCTTAAGTCATCGACGTTCGCAAGCGACTGTGGCAATGCTGAAGAAGTGCCTCCGAAATCAAAATACCGCTACTATCTGTGGCTGGTTTTTGCTACATTCGTTGAGGAATTTCGGCAGCGCCTGGCGTTGATTATTAATGATTGCTTCGTTTGGGTTGGTTCGCGAATCGTGGCATCGGAGAGCAAACACTGGGAGGCAGAATTAAACGAAAAAAGGCAAAGCTTATCGTGAACATCATCCATTTTAATCGACCACGAGCTAGAGCACCGTTTTATTTTGGAGAGCAAAAAATAAATTGCATCGAATGTTGCTTGCTTGCTAGAAGATGAGTAAAATTAAATCTATTTCAGTTGGATGATGAGGAATTTACTCCGGAATGTTTTTCTACTACTCTCAACCGGTCGCTTCGCATAAAAACGTAATTACAAACCAGTACGAAGTGTTATATCGATATTGAAGACACTTCGATCAGCTTTCATTTTCATCCTACCCTGTCCTGCCTGGCGATATCTGTCTCGATCACGACCAGTCGGATCTAATTCTACGAATCTTCACCGGAGTGGGAACATAAATTGCGATCAAACCACAATCACAACAGCCCTTGCCAAGGTGCGGCCCGACCTTTTTTCGCTTTCGCCGTACACCAGCGCCAGGGCCCTTTCAGGCATCCTTCCAGCCCTCGTTCTCGTGCTCGTTTTGTTCACAGGAAAAACCACTTTTGCTTACGCGTGACTTTATTTAGCCAAACGACAAAACAATAATGTCAACTGGTACACTGGTTTCCACTGCTGCTGGTCGGCTGACTGACTGGCCCCGGGAACGTAGCGCACAGGCCGCGTGTGCGACTTGTTTTGCTGATTTTCATTTCAATTTTCATCCGTCCTTTCCATAACGTTCGACGGGTATAACAACAACAACCAGTTTTCCGATCTCTCTTTCCCTCCGTGTGCATTGCGCGGCACCGTAAGTGTGTGAAAACTGGCATCGTCGTCGATATGCTGGCAAACCCGTTGGCCAACATCGATACCGGATGGAGGCTGATGAGATGGTTGGATCTTTGCTGATCAAGCCTGTTTTGCTAATTCCTGCATACGACTCGCTTTGTAGGTGGTGCCTGGGTTGCTATTTATTTTTAGCTAATACTATCGATTATCCTTCCTGCATGCCGCATGGAGCAGAGTTGAGGCATAATTTCCAATCAAATTACTTGCATGAAGTATACAGTTTTCTAGAAAAACATGGCAATCAAAGTCGCCCCTAGTGATGTAACCCATTGGAACTCATATCTAATAGATCACGATCGGACTTTACACTCCAAAATTGTAGCTCACACAACCCAAAACGGTTGCTATTTCTCGCGCTATCTTCGCTGTAGTTTTTGGGCACTTTCTCCCACAACGTCGCTTTGGAGACTTCGTGCTATCCAGTGATGCTATGAAGAAGACGCCTCCACAAACATACCAAAGTGCCAGTAAAATAAAGGTTTATTGACAGCTTTGTTGGAAAACTTTTGAAACAAATCAATTTTCTGTCTGATCGTTCGAGATGGTCCAACACTGTTTCGGAACGTGTGTCACGTGTCGTTAAATCAGCCCCATCAGTTATGCGTGACTATAAGCTCCGCCCGATTGTCACCTTGTCAGCGATGCGCGTGAAGAGAAAATGTGATGGGGAAATCAACCGATTGGCGTGTGTGTATGTGTTGCTGCAAAAGCTGGCCCCGGAGAAAAGAAGATCCGCTTAGTATTCTTACCGTGCCCGCCCGAACCGAGCAGCCGACGAACCGGAAGGTCCGGTTTTCACTGGGAACGATCGACCGGTTCCGTCCGCGTCGCAGTGGAGAAGATGCATCGACACCGTCAGCAACAACGCATACACTATTCGCTCATTTTCATGCGACCAGTGAGCCAACACTGATTTTAGTTTGTTGATCGGCATAATGGCGAGCACTTAGTTGAGGTTGAAGTGTCTTTTATGCCATGAAGCAATCGGGAAAGAATAGCCTTCAAACGTCGTCCAGCTGCGTAGAATAAGCCGCCAAGATACATTGAAAAATTAAGATCTTCTCCCGTCTGTGTTGCCTACCGTCTGGAATGCGGACCTGAGAAACCGTATCGAGACAGATTCTGCACGTCGTCTACTTCCATCGATCACTCGGACGTACATCACTGTCGCTCTTGGTGGTGTTCTCTGCCCCGAGGTGGTGGTGGACACTCTCGATGATGGACCGATTGGACTGCGAGTGATCTTGAACTGCACGACACTGATCGGTCTGTTGTAGCCGACGGCATAAATCCCACCGGCCGTAATGTCTCGCGCTCAATAATAGTTCGATCGAGTATGATTTATGTGAGATCAGCGACGCCGATCGCAATCATCGGTCACCGTAGCGATCGCCGAGATCATGCCGCGGCGCTCTGGGAGGCAGACCGACGCGAAATAGTTGGCACTGTCGCCATCGTCACACCATGTATATGATGCGAGGTGCAGGCTTGAGCGGGGTCTACAGGCTCCATCAAATGGCACACGGTAAATGAGATCAGATTAACGACTTCAACGCTGCCGTTGCCATAGCTGAGGAGAGTAGTCGGTGGGTAGTGGTGGTGGGACCGCGTGAGACTGCCAGCGGTGGTGTGTGCGTTTTGCTGGGAGAGAATGTCTGGTGGCTTCGCAAAGCGAGTCCCGCCTGGTTGGGCCCTTGTGCGAACTATATTGATCTAAGATTCCGAGCACGGATATCGTATCGAATCAGTTTTACTTACCCGGTAAAGGCCACACCGCAAGACAATCGTTGTAGTGGCTGGCAGAAGTAGTAGTAATAGTAGCAGCAATAGCTCTCGGTGACGCTTGAGACCATCGCCCACAAAACTCCAATATCTTGGACAGCCACAGTGTGTGAATGAACGCAAACCGAACCGGGGGAGAGGTTTTAAAATTAGATTTCGAAATGTAACAAATTGTGTGTTCGTCAGCCATACAGACACACACATAAAATCCGTTTGGGGTGTGTCCGGTACCGCGCCATGAATTCGCACACGCGCTTTTATTTGGAATTGGAAGTCAATCATGGCACACTGTGCACAACGTTTACACAGTGTTGCCTAATGTGGGAGTTTGGTTGGCAACTTGTGCTCGGTGTGTACCCTATGTGTATCGTGTCAGGCGTGTTCGGTATTTATATTGATTTGTCAGACCAATCACACCATTTTGTGTGTACACTTGAATGTGTGTCTGTCACTTTGTTACGCGTCTCCACAGGATGTTGTCAAAGAAGACAAACAATTCAAATCATTAATATTATAAATCTTTCACGTTGGGTTTTGCTTTCTGAACTGTATCTCCAAAACTGACATTGGAAGATGGCTTGCAGGTGATGCATGACTAGAATCTCGTTCCACACTCCACTCCAGACGACCTTGAAGGACCTTAAAACCACTCTTGCCACCTGTTACCGTCCTCTAGAGCCCATCAGCAGCCGCCAGTACACGGTATCGCATGAGAAAAGTGAATGTTCCACATTCTTCCGAATACTTTGGAGATCTGGTAACAACAACGCACAACGCATGCCTTTGTGTCAGCGTTTAAAAAGCGGCATGCCGCACAGAAAAGAGAGAGAGGAAGGGATCTGTGCGGCCGTTGTGCACTTGCTGATGTACTGTTTGCAGCTGTACAAATCGGGGGTAGAACCGGAGCGGTGTCGCACATTTTTGTCAATGTCGTCCACCAACCGGGGATTCTGAGTGGAATGTGGCGTGACGGAATTGGTATCCATTGCAAGTGTAAGCCATTTTGTCCAGCATTTGCCTTAATGGCAGATAACTTTTTGCTAGCGAGAAACAAAATGGCTCTGTACTGGAAGTACTTAAACGTACACGTTAAAGCATTGCCTTTGTGTGACCTTTGACGTTTGCATGGTTCATTTTGACAGTTTGTTTGTTTACGTTGCACTCTCGCAATGGGCCACGGCAAATGTCAACTGGCGGCGCTCAGCACAATAGAACTGGGATGAAGTTTCAATTGAATTTTCACTTACCAAAATGGCGGGTTCACCTGGGTTTGTTGTTCCTCCCGTATATTACTCAATTGTTGATCGATTCGATTATGCGATGAAAGATAATGAAATGGAAGGAAAACGGCACTAAAAAAGGGCCAATTGAAACCGTACACGAAACCCAACTCCGGGTGTGTATTGTAGTGTGGTACACCTTAAAAAGTGCCACGATTTGATCTATTTCTTGGTTATGGGTGCCGTTTTTTTCGCTCGCTCTGTACTCGTTCGGTTCGACGCTGCAATGCGCCCTCCATTCAAATCGGCTAATACGCGATTGTTGAATCGGCGTAGCAAATTGTTAATTCAATTCTTTCACCAATGGAGAGAAGAAGAAAAAAAACTCCCCGATCGCACATTACAATTGCTATTTGGAGTCGATCGATGCGCGAGCTTGTGCCGTTGGTCGGGGCACGATCGCGCGGTGATGGGGCGCATGCGCGTTGTTCTGCATTGTGGATTAAATCGAATGTTTGTTCAAACACTTACACAACGTGTTAGATGTTTTGTTGTTGGTTGTTGTGTTAGCTCAAGATTAGCCTGTAAGCTCGATTGGTAATATCTTAAGCAGCTTGGTGTTGTAGACATTTATTGCCGTTTTTTCCCTCTATTTATTGTTACAAAAATTAAATGGCTAAATAACTTTATACCAGTCCAACCGGAAAGGAAGCCGTGTGAAGGAATTAAACAACAAACATACAAAAAAACCATCCAACATCGATCGGTTTCGATGTCCAATAAAAAATGTAAATTTTATTGCATTTTGCGTTGCAAATAAAAACGCCTGTGTTCGGCGTGTGTTTCATTTCGGTTGCAGGTTATCACAGGAAGTTATGCAACCGAATGTTTTGGTGTGGTTGCGGGCTCGTGTTTTGGTTTTGTATTCGCGTTCCTTCTCCTTCGGAGCTCGTTCACCTTTGCCAGGGGGAAGTGTTGAAATGATGCGCTTTTATCGCAGCCGTACGCAAAATGCACCGAAGCGTGTGGCGGTTTTCGATACGCGCTTTGCCAAAAAATGTTTCGGATGCAATCGCACACACGGTTGTTGCATTTTTCCGGAATAGTAGCTGCACTCGGTGTACTTTCCCTTCCCGCTGTAAACGATCGCGACAAGCCAGAACGAAACAGCGCCAAAGGAAAGTTGTTTACTCGGTTGATTTTTCTACCGGGCTGTCCCACTCGGCAAACGAGCGCTAATTGTATCAAATGCCTTAAACGATCTAACACGCACAAGCAAGAGATCGTGTGTGTACATGTGTGTGTGTTAGTGCACTCGAGACACAGCACTGCCTACACCTAGCCTTTCCCACACGTGTGTGAGCACATTTTTCCGCCCCTTCTGGTACAGATTTCTATTTTATCTTTCACACACCGGGGCGAGCGCTCACCGGGGAATGATGTTCCGTTTAGCGGTGGCTGCTGTGAAGGCATGCTGTGGGGGAATCTGGGTCCATTTTCTAGCCCCCTTCTGCTTTTCCCACATGCCGTGTCCGTACAGCTAAACGGCAACATTTTCCAACATTGCACACCAGTTTCGAGCAAAGAAAGGTTTCGATGTGGGAAAAGGATGGGAACTTCCCGGCTCACCGTCGGCTTCCTTTAGCCGGCGAATCAGTGACAGTACTGCGTACTACGGGGCGACTACGTGACGATCCGGTGTGTGGATGCTGCTGAAAGTGGAACACACCAAGGTCGTCTGAGCGTTCGGGCGATGCCGGGGTAAACCGATCACGGTCCATATTTAGCAGCAAATTGCGTTCGGCGTCTGGCGGCAGTTTCAATTCCCACCCGCCAATAAGGAAAGCTAAGGGGGATGCATAATTTGCGTTGTACGGAGCGACTTTTGTGGATTTACTTGGTAATGCATAGAAATATACAAAACTGAGTTGAAAGAAAATCTTGCATCTTGAGTAAGATGATAATGAAAGCAATGGATGCATCAAACAACTAACCAGCACCAGAAATTTCACCGTTTTCTCCTCCTCAAACCGATAATTTCTACTCGAGGTAGGTCAACAGTGCCAGTGCCGTGTGGCGTGTGTGTGCCATATTTGCGTGTCGTGGGAAAATCGGACTCCACAGAGAGTGGTCAGGCCGAGGAAACTATCATCACCTTCCAAGCGGCACTTATCACACCAAATCTCGATGTGGAACAGTTTAAATTGCTTCCGAGAACAGCGACCGAGCCGCTGTGGTGCTCCCAAAATGAGCTTTTTCTCGCGAGGTGCCCCCATTTTCCAAGTCATCTCGTCGATCCTAGGGGCTAGAGTGAAGATAATTTTCCCCTACCAACCTTCACTTTTCGAGTTTCCGAGTTGGGTTCGATTCCTCATTATGCGCGTATATTTGGTGCCTCGGCGGAAAACGAAAACAAGTATCATGCCATTTGCCCGCTCCCACGAGGGAGCCTCGAGACCCCCGATACGATTGACCACGGGGTCTTCGAAATGAAGCATAAAATCATGCTTCCTTTGGAGGGCCTTAAATTATTCACCTAGGAAGAGGAGGAGGAGGCAACGGACTGCCAATATATGCCCGTGGGTAAGGTGTCGTGCGTAGCATAAACCCATACGGTGATGTGTACCGCTTTCCATTTCTTCTCTCGCACGCCGCGTCGATCGTTTGATGCGTGTGGTTTTTTGTTTTGTTTTTCTCCCTGTGTTGCCCTGTTTTTTGTCCTACCTTCTTTCCAATTCGAAAACCACGATTGCAAAAGCATCCATTCGTTCTCCCACCGTTTTCCAATCGGTGCGCCGCCGCGTGATTTAATTAATTCAGTCATTACACCCGTTTTTGGCAGCTGCCAAAATGACGTGCTCTGAAAATGGATCCACAACACACACACGGGGTGGACTAGTAGAAGGGCACGCTATGCTGTTGGCGTTGTATAGTTTTACGGTTCACCGAAAACTGGCCATTATTTTACAGCGCGTTGCGCTGACCGAGCATGCAGGGTGCATTAAAGCGCGTGTGTGTGTGCTGGCCTCCTCCTTCCCCCTCTCGTGCATGTTCCGTATGGTGTCCTCGGAGAGACCGGTAAGGTGTCATGACACCGATCGCCAACAACCACCAGTTGACACAGTTTCGATGCGGACGGCTCGGACGGCTGGAGTTTGGAAATTGTGTGAGAAAATCGTCGCAACCGGTGTTACGATTTGTCCTGTTTTCCTTCTTTATCACGGCTCTGCTTGCGGGCGCTGATTAAGTCACCGCCTTTTGGGTGATTTGTTGTCACCTGTAGATTAATGTTGCTGGTAAACTGCACACTTTGTCTTGTTTCTGATATCCATCTAACGAAGCTTGTAATACTTTTCGGTAAACTGGTAGTTTTGTTGGACTATTTTGAGTTTGTTTCGTGTCTATTGTGACCAGTTTCAACTCCAAACTCGCTGCTGGGTTGTGCATTGAAATGAACACAAATTCGTCGTCCCAAACCAGCACTCTTTATACGTTTATTATGTAGATAAGCCTCCCCGTACAAACACTCTGTTCCAGCAACCAATTTCCGCTTGGCCTGTTTAAAACCGTGCACTCCGTGACGATAGAAGCCAAGCCTCACAATGGGACTCCACTTAGTGCTACAGCCGAGCCCGGGTACATCGGTAACGTGGACTTGTTTGGCGCCTCACCTGGAGCAATAAAAGGCATGTGTGGTGTTGCTTCCGTTAGCTCCCGGTGCTTGCAGCGAGCTTAAAAGTGTGAAGTCGCTCCGCTCCTCTCAGTCCGTCCCACCTAATATACCGCTAGGCCTTTGCGGGCTAGGGAGGGAATAGAATTTTCCCATTTTTTTTAAACTCTTTTGTTACTCCATTTATGCTCCCCACCGTTTTGCGCCCTCCATATTTGCCCCTCTAACGCTCAGGCTAAGCCTGTTTGATAACAAAGGGCGACAATTAACTCTCCCGTTTGCGTTTGCCTGTAGATCGGGGTGCCGACCTCGTTGACCTGGTTTTCTTGGGTAGAATGTAAGAATTTCACGGCAGGTGCAGAGGCCTCGCCAACTGATTAAGTGCGTCAAAAAATGCGGGTTTGAAAACGGTGACGACTGTGGGTAGAGTTGGGCATTAGGAAGAAAATAAGTTTATTGTTTATTTACACACGAGCACCGCCAACAACAGGAAGTGCTAAGAAGATTCTTTTCCGTTCGTAACATGTTGGAGGCACTTTTGGAGCGTTTGAATATTTATACAAGACAAAGAATGGCGCCAAACATGGTGGCGTGTGTTTGATAAAGCTATGTTTCGAAATGGCTTTCGGAAGAATGCAGCTGGAAGCTGCTGGAAGGTGCTGATTTGATAATTATACAAAACCGGTAGTGGGCGCTGTCTGCATAGAATAAAGCCATTTTCCAACCGTTTAACTTTGTTTGCCTACCTCATGTTTATTGAAACGAAAACGCACCCATGTAGTGTTGAATGATTTAGGATGCTTTGGCGCTTTACTTTGTATGCTGTTTGTTCTATCAAGTTCAAAGTCCGATGACACCTTCGCTGGAGATAAAAATAACTCATCCACCCGCAACTAGCAAGGTTAGGTGGGTAACGATAGTTTCAATTTATTGCCACTTGGCCTCAAGTACGGAGGCTTGTCCGTAAACAGTGTCTCTTTATGTCTTAAACTCATCGCTTATCACCATAAGGGGGGTTCGATTCGAGCTTGTGTTGGCGCTAGTCTACCATATCGTCAAACGAGTTGTGTCGTATGTTTCCTGTTTAATCAGAATTTTATTGCACTCTTGGCTTCCTGCTGCATCATTGTGTATGCTTATTGATAGTCGCTCGTGGGCGCCAAACACGTTTGTTGGGGAAAATATTCCCTTTTTCTGAATGGACCCATTAGTGATAAATTACAACTCAAGCGCCTTATTACAGCTTACATAAGATAAATATCGAAATGTTAAGTAATAAGCTTAATTCATATCGTACCAGAGCATCTCTTTGATCGAAATCAACCTTAAAGGGTACCTTCTGACTGTATATTCAACCACTTACATCGTCATCTCATCGCCATTGTGACGTGATTAATGGACAATGAAGGGCTTGTACACTATTTTGGACATTTTTGATGGTAAACTTCGACAAGATTCGGTGGTGCTGTCGGGAAAATTACATCCACTTTGAGTGTATTTTAATTCGAGAAAATTAAAGCTCATCTTGCCTTGTCATTTCTTCAAGGGAAAATCGTGAAAATGATAATGTGCGTGTAAATTGTCACCTTCAAAAAATGAAGCAACTTCTCAGCCTGTACTCCTAAACCGCATCGAAGTGATGAGAGAAGGCTTTCAAATGGTTCAACATAATGTACTCCATTTGTCCATTCATTTGTCACTCCGATGTTGTACGGTATGTTTTTCTTCTCACCTTCCGCCTGAGAAGCTTTCAACGCCTTTTTACTTGTTTGTCGGTTGGTTCACGCATAAAAAACGTAAAGACTCCTATCTTGATGAAAATGCAACTGCTCTCCCCAATGTTGACCGTTCGTTTGTTCCTCAACGAACTCGGAAAGGCAAGGTGGGTATTGTTTTCCGCGATAGTTTTCGCGGTCTTAAAACATGCGCCAAACGATCCCACACGGGCATGTACACTATGGAACCTTAGGAGCGTGATGGATATGAAACCACATCGTTCCGGCTCAGCCCGAAACAAATGCCACGGATCGTCTTTTGAATGGGAATTTTAATGCACTTTCTTACGCAGCAAATTACATTAGGTTAAAACGGAAATTGGAAGTGTGTGTATGAGTGTGTTTGTGCTTTGTGTTTTTCGTATCTTTCTTTATTCCATTTAACCCCGTCACTGTTGTGTGGCAGCGGCTCCGGTTTGGGGAGATGATTACAATAGCACACTGGCACATCGTCCTAAGGTGATTTATCCGCCAACACCCTGCCAACCGGAACCAACCGCCGTGTGCTGTGTACCGCCTCGATGCGCATCTTATTCGGGAAGGTGTGGGTTTTTTCTCCCGACATGAAATGACACTTCCATCAAAATGCAATGATATAGTGAGAGTGAGAAGCAACAACATAACACAAAAAAAATGTTATCACTCGACGTAAGTGTGAGCAAAGAAGAAGAAAAAACATCAAAACCACACAGTTGATGTGGGTTTCCTGGGGAACCCAAGGGAAGCTTTCTGCTTCGTAAAGAGGCGTCTGGCAACACCGCCGCCGTCGACAGTTAAATTGGGCGCCAAAGATAGATCTTCCTTCACAAACCCCCACAACTGGAAAGAGAAATGCAAGAAAAATGATAAATTCAACCAAAACTGCTGTGCCGAGCGACGCAGTTTGAACCCTAGACGCTCGAATCGAAACAACAAAACGCACGCGTATCATCTTCACTCCCCAGTGGAAAAGGCAAAGAAAGGCTAGCGTGGCAAGCAAAAACAATATAATCAGATGTAAATCATGGCGCGTATGGTAAGGCGCTTCGACCGTGTCTTGCCGCCGGCTCTCTGCCTTTGGGGGAGGAAGCATCTTCCTCCCTGAAGGGGTCGCACACAAGCACACAAGGGCACATACCGAAAGGATCCGGTCGATCCGATCGAAACTAAGACGACACATTGCATAACCGTCGGATTTTGTGGTTTTTGGACTGGTTTTTTGGTTTGTTTGGCTTCGCAGAGGCTCCATATCCCGAGCGGAAGTTGTCGTTCGGTTTGGTGTTATGTTCCTGTCGCATAAGCATTTGCTGATGTGATGTTGTTTCACCGTTCGATTCCGTTCGATTGGGCAATCTGTGATGTTTGGTAAAGCTTTTTCTTGATTTGCAAATTTTTAATTCGATTCGATACGTGGGGGACTCGGCAGGCTAGTTCGGCAGCAAACAAAGGTGCCATTTTTCATGTTTGGTTTAGAGCGGGGAGGGACATCAATATGCTAATGATGATGAAATCTGACATAGCGTATCCTATCTGATCCGCTCTGATTTCTTCACTTTCTTGTTGAATATTGAATTTTGTGTTTCAAGATTTTTAAACAAGTTAAATCCATTTTTGAACAGATAGGACGATGAAGTGCTTTTTCAAAGTTTCCCACTTAAGTTAGACTCTAAATTAGTTTTTTTTTTTCAAACTCACGATCGAGATCGTTTTCGATCAGCAGCGCCCCGTCGGTAATAAATGAACGTGCGAATTGTACCAACCGGCCGCCGCTTAATCCCAACGCCTCAAAAGCGTTTTAATTTGAAGATTGATGAAAGATTTTTGTGATGAAGCGATTGTATCAAACAAAACCCTTCACCACCACCTAACCCTACCAAACACCATACGGTTATAGTTTTAATCTAATGTTTTCTTCCTTTGCTTTCCCTTCTTATTTTCCAGGTAAGCTCAGGCCAATAAAACACACCACTGGGGAGCGATCGAAAAGTGTCCTCGGCACCATCGAGAGCGGAGGAGATGGTGTGGTGATGCTTGTGATGTGTGCCCCCGGCGGGAGAAGAAGATTGCTATCTATACCTGTTGGAGGTCAGCTAACGGATAAGTTCGCGCGACGGCCCCCCTTCTCGGTCGGAACCAGCGGGTGAAAGGGTAATCGACTCAAACGCGGGCACCGTCTCGATATCAGTGGGTTGATGGGTGCCCGCTGCTACGAGCCCGCTGCTGTCGTAAGCGTAAGCCTCCCGGATATCCATCTAATCTCCCGACGCAATTAAATGCTGACAATCAAATTACGAACGATTTGCCCCGAAGGAGGTCAGCGCGCGTGGATAGAAATGATCGCGATCGCGAGGCTGATGATGATGGATATTTTGTAAAGGATCTATACACCCTCTCTTTTTTATTTTCGAGAGTCTTGCCAGTACTAACCATTTCTGCAAAGCGATTGCAAAACAATCCTTTAGCTAATCTGTCGCTCAAGAAGCTTCTAATGATGTTAATTTGGTTTGCCTGCGTTCTGTTTTCTTCTATCTGGATATGGGGGACTCCGTTAGACAAACCCCAAGAGATCTATCCAAAATCATCGTTTTCTCAGAACGTTTGGGGAATCGTGCTAATCTAATGGAAGCTAATGAGGCGCCGCCTCGTAATGGGATCCTCCAAACAAAGCAAACCCATCTATCCAGAAATTCATGAGTTTACAACTACGACAGAGATCAGCTGTATTGTTGGGGTGTCCCCTTTCTAAAACGGTTCTTGCCCTATCCCGGGGTTCGTTATTACGGGATCGTTTTACCAAGGCACGGCGGGTAGCAAGATTACCATGTTCCATCCGACTTCCACACTTCTAACCAATGAGTCGAAATCATCATCGAAAATCACCTGTGTGTCTCTGTCGATTGAGCCATGTGTTGCGTTGAGAAGCGTCTCGAATAATGAGTTCCCCCGTTTTATTTTGGAGGTTCCGGACCGCAAGGTCACAGCGGGGCGCATCATAGAAGACTCCAATCGGACCAATCTGTTGGAGAAAACACAAACACATGGAAACGATGGAAAAGAACATATTTTCAATGGGAAGACGTGTGTCTGAGAATCATAAATGAAGAAGGGACTCTAAAGATAGACTTTTGGTATAGACTAGACACCCCAACAAAGCTCTCCACTGTCGGTGGTGGTGATTTGCCTGAGACGCCCAAAAAAAGACCACGCGCATCATAAATGTTCCGTTGCGATTAAATGATCCAATGAAACGGTGCTGAAGCACCGTCAAAAGCCCGCCGAGCTAATCCAACGCTCAACGTCCGAATGACATCTTTCTAATGATGCCCCGGAATTGAACAGCCATCGCGGGGCGATGACAGCGCATGATTTGATGATGAGGATTTTGTTTTATGCGTTTTTAATGGGCTAAACGTGGACGTAGTTTGAGCATTTGTTTGCTTTCATTTAGTGTTGTCTGTTCGGTGTATTTTTTTCTCCAGGGAAAACGGTTCTCGCTTGTTTCTTTTTGTTTGCACAGAGCTTGGTTGATTAGTTGCGGACAGCTTGCACGCGGAGACGGCGGTTGATTTTGGCCGATGCGCTGACGTCACTCTTAATCGCATGTTTTGCGATAAGACATTAACCTTAAGCGCGTGGATGTGCGGTAACGCCGTTTGATTCTTGCTTGCGTGAGCTCCTCGTGTACCTTGTGCAGAAACAACAACAAAAAAACACCGTTTTGGAATCTGTGCCTTCCTGTTTGCGTGCGACGAACGAAACCAAAGCGTGTATATCACCAGCCGAGACAGCACGGTGAAAGATGTTTTAATTAAATATGACCTTTGTGGTTGGAGTCGGTTTTGGTGAGTTGTTTCACCTTACAGCTTCACTTCTAACGATGTGCGCATACGAGCGTTGGCAGCTTGAAGCGTGTGCTTGCAGGTACATAAATCGAACGTAAGAATTATTTCCATTCCCGTTTTTCGTGACATCGAAATTTATACCAGTTCGTGCAGGTTCGTAGTTTACGTTTCAAACTGCCAAACAGGTTTCTACCCTTTCGTTTCTCAGTTTGCAACATTCCAAGGCTTCAGTTTGCAGTATGGGTTGCAAAATGAAAGGACACACTTACTTTATGGTTCACCTGCATGCAATTCCAGCTCCACCCAGAGCCCGTCAGCTCTGGAGCAGAGACGGCTCATGGTTAAGCGCACGCAGCTTTAAATCTATTATTTGGTTTATCTGACCAGTGAGCGATATGAAAAGAACAGCACAAAGAGAATTTGGAACTCGATTTTAACGTCCTTCAGACAAAAAAAACCATACTTTCACTCCACATTTCTTTTCCATTTGCTTGTTGCTCTCGCACGCCGAATAATACGTACAGTACGTGTGCGTGTCTACAGTATCCTTGCGAAAATATTTCATAATCCATTCCACTTACTCGCTTGCGGATGTGCTGTACACTTTTGCCAAATACACTTTCATGCATCAGTCCACATTTCACGCCCTAACGAACCGGGCGCCGCCTGTAAGCGCCCGGTCGCACACACTGCAGCCCACAATCCGGAACAATCATCAGCAACAGTTGCTGCCCTTTGGCCGTTACTCGCACCGAAGGTTGACGTGGCGTGGCAGACTGTGGAAGAGCTCGAGGGGTTCGATTTGAGTTGCGCAAGAGCTCGGGAAGAGGACGCAAAGCTGACGCTGAGCGAGCTTTAGGAAATTCGTTCCCGGTGGAGGAGTTGTTGATCCGAAGGAAAATAATCAGCCACATTACTCCCGTACGACCTTCGCGCGATGGTAATAGGGTTCGGGCCGATGTGGAGGGCTGTTTATTTATGTAGTTGTGATTGGCTCCGTTCCGGATTAGCGTATCCTTCAATTGGTCGGTCCCAACCTTGGGCGCTGCGAAGGCGTTATTGCACCCCGATCGATGTAGATCGTGACAAACGATTGTCTACGGATATTAAACCAAGACGAATGGCGAGGGAAACACTGATTGTATCAACATGTGCCGATTGTCATCTGGGTGGAGATATTTTATGTACTTTATTGACATGTTTTTCTCTCATTTTATTATGCTTGTGTGTTGAATTGTTTGTTTGTTTATTATTTTTTACTGTTTAATGTTTTTAATAGTAGTTTCAACCCATTTCAGGCTCTATTTTATGTTTCTCAATATTACATTTACTACCTCGCCACAAAAGAGTTTTACAAGATCAGTCAATGAACTTCACGTTTTAAAGCGCCGCTTAATTCCTCTTTTCGATCGGGCCCAATCGCCATCGTCGGAACTCACGATTCGATTAGCTGTAAACAAACGATCATCCGATCTCGATTCAAACGTCACTTTTCAGACGTTTTCTTCCCCGCCTGATCCCCCACACCATTCGTCCCCTGCAACGCTCCGGAATGCGGTCGTTCGATGTTATTACAAATTTAACACTTCCGTTCCTTTGGCGCTTTTCTGGCACACCATTGCCCCGGAGCGAGAAATTCGGCCGGTCGGACCATCCACTGGGGTTGGGCCTGGCAAACCGGAAGAAATGTCGAGAAGACGGAACAAAGCGGAAAAAGACATTTTAATTCGATCGATCGTTTGAACCGAGCTGATCGATTTCCGTTGGTGGGGAGCGTGATTTTGTTTTAAGCCATGTAACGGGCGGTGAGTGATTGATCACTAGTGAGATATGATCAAGATGGTCACACAGATGATAGTGTGTTCAGCGGATTACGTTATTGATTTGTGTGATGTTTGGGGTTTATGTACGTTTAAAGAAGGGTTGGCATCTACAAATTACCAAATACCTCACTAATGCACTATTTTGTGCAAGTTGTTTGACAGCATTTGATGAATCACTGCAGTACGTAGAACACAAGCGTTTATTATCCAACGATTGCATTCATCTATCCATAAAACGATGCTACTGTAGGTTGTGTTCCGCAAACCTATTACGGTAGAATTATACCCATTAGCAACCAGTAGATGCATCAGATACTGTGTTTCTCATCGAACCATTTCGATGACGCTATCAGTGAGAAAAACCTTGAGGCGGGTTTGCACGGTATTTAACAATATGACTTGATTGATGAGCTTTTTATAATTACTTGGATTCATCTCGATCTACGCTGGATATCATCTTGACATAAAATGTTCACTTTTCGCATTTCCTGTAAAGCGACGTCATCAAATCCTGGTCACGTCACCACCAGATACAAATGTTCTGAGATAACATCACCTTTCAACTGGCATCCCTTTCGATTTGCGTGCAATCTTTCTCGCCTGACCTCATCTCAGTGTATTCTGAAGTATGTCAAAGATCACACGCGAGCACTTGCACTCTTATGCAATAGTTAGTCAAGCAGCCGATACTTAACCAGCGTTTAAAAGCGTCTTATCACGCTCGATACGATACGGCCGGGCAAGAGTGTATCATCCCATCAAGTTGTTTGTGTTTCATCGAAAAAACCTTTCACCGAAAGCTTCTTCACACAAACCGCCTGATCGGGGAGCTTCTCCCTCGGCTCGGTGTCACCCGTTTTCCCATGGGCTTGTTAGTAGCCTAAGTGTGAGCATAAATAACCAGGGGGAGAACCCTCCCCGTACACTAAAACCACAGACAAATGCACAAACAAACAAACAAACGCAACGGAACGAGAAATTAAACACATTGTGGGACCATCTTTCCCACTGTGTGGTGTGTGTGTGTGTGAGAGAGTAATGCCGATAAAGCGCACATAAATTCACCACCAGCTTTTTTCCGGCCTGACAAATGGGTAAATAGCCCCCGCATACCCGCTACTGCCACGGCTGCCACGTTTGGAGGAGGTTGGATGTTGGTGATCATAAACTTAACGGCATTACCACAACTAATTGCTGTTACTTCATCGATTGCCGAAATCCAGTTTTCCTACATTCCGATGAAAGTAAAATCACACCCGACCCCTAGCGCACGGGGCTGAATTTTTGGATGAAGGGAAGGGGAAGAGAGAGAGAGCGAGATGAAACGTCTATACGGTTTGGTGGATGACAAAACCGGCCCCCCGGGGGACACCGTGCTGCTGCGCTGCTGCAGGTTTGCCACGCTTGCCAGCCCAAAACTGGATAGTCGTCACCGTTCAAAACTTTCTTCAAGCTAAGGAAGGAGGAAACCTTCCTCATGCGTGCCGGTGTATGTGTGTGTGTGTGTGTTTATATATGTTGGGATTTCTCCCTACCTATCTTTCTTGAAGCTTCATTTGAGCAACTCACGGGTGTCTCCAGAGACGGCTCCGTGATGTGGCGAGAAATTGTGTGCAGGTCCCACCACCTTGCAGGATCGGAACATCTAAAAGCCCCCCCAAACAAAACCTACCATTGCTGCCGAAAACGAAAACGACTTACCCAGAGCAACAAGGGAAAGAAAATGAGAGGGAACGAGGAGGAATATCGCCAGCGACAAAGCCCTCCTAACGACGAAAACGACTGCAGTGAAACATAAAACTGCAACCGGCCAGAAGCGCGGAAGAGCGCGCTAAAGTGACGGGTTACAAAAGTGGCAACGATCGTGGCCATGCAATCGGCAACAGGTTGTCCGTCGCTGAAAATGTGCATGTGTGTATGTGTGTGTGTGTGCGTGGCTCGCCAAGGGGTTCCCGAACGTACCCAAACGGAAGGCAAGGGTGGGCATCTTTCCGCTCCGATCAAGTTTGGGAGTCGCTCTATGGCGTAGAAGGTGACGCCGCAGGTTACGACGCTGTAAACAAGATTGTTTCGGTAGTGGAGAGAGTGAGACGCCGTAGAAAAGGGAGGGGCGTGGAGTGGTGGGATCACCCCCCGGTAATAACCGGGTGTCCGGAGGCACATCCAGCCACCAGCTGATATGATGATGAGGAGTCGCCCGAGGGCAACTGTGGAATGATGCAGCACAAACCTGTTTAGGATTAGAGCGCACAGTGCTCCAACATGAATCTTTAACCCGAAAAAAAACGTGGAAGTACTCTTTTTTGCCAGACACGTGCAAAGCCTCCTTAGGAGATGACGATCGTTTCAATGAAACCCGAGCCTGCCTATGTAATAGTCCGTCCATATGCAGCAGCAGCAGAGAGCTCTACCCGTTCCTTGATCAGTCGGTTGGGCATGTGACACCGAGTTGCATGAAGGCGCCACGCTAAAAAGCAACACTTGAGGACATTTGGCCTCTGGCGATTTCAAAGAGCGAAAAAAAAATAGTAGAAGCGAAAAGTGGGAGTTTTGGAGGTGAAATTATAATTTCACTTTAATTATAGTTTTACGTGCGCCTGTCGCGCGCGACCCGCTCTTGAACACAACCACAGGGGGTGTTATTTTATTACACGCACAGTAGAGGTTTAGCCACCGGACTGGCCATCCGACTCGGTGCCTATTTCATCCCAATATGGACACGCCGGAGCTCTCGTTGCCAGCCTGTCAAACGCTTTGGGTGAAAATTGAATCAAAAGCACTTCACGATGGGGCGTTCTTTTTCCCAAAAATCGCCCCCGAGGACTTTGCGTTGCACGGTAGCAGCCTGGTACTGTGGACCGCAAATCGCACGCCTTAATCTGTTGCTGCTCTCGAGGTCTGGGAGCTCTGGCCGGATTAGACGTCGGAGATCCGTTGTGTGCCTGTGCAACAAAACCGCTCGGATCCAATCCAACCAAACATCTTTCAAAACTAAGCCATAAGCTAGTCCGTTTAAGACAACGCTTGCAAACGGTGGATTGTGTATCGGAACCTGCAGGGCATCGTGGCGTTTATCGTGGCATCGTCGGAAGCAGCGTATTTATTATGCGCGGCATAGAAAAGCGATCGCTTCCAACGCACCGCGATGGGGGCCACCACGAACACCATCGTCGGGAGCTGAGATGAGTGTTTGTGGCAATTAATATATTATTATGCGCTCTCCAAGACCTCCAGGGTAGGTGGTAGCTACGTCAGGTTTACTTACTTCCTGGTTTGCCTACCCTATCGCTCTATCCGGTGTCCCAGCAGAGGCGTCATCCACCCGGCTCGACTTGAAAAGTCTACATTTGGGATGCAAATGTAACGGTTCTGTTTAGTCTAGACGTGATCAGGCCCATGGCTGCTACTATGCAATTTAGCTGCTCTTGTGAGGGAGATAGAGAGCACGTGTGGCTGTGTGACGGGTGGAAAATGATTGCGTGATGAAGGGATCAGATATCTCCTATTTGTACGAAATCACATGTTTCGCCCTTTTCATTGCTGGAGCAGCCTGGCGCGTAATGGGGTATTGGGTGAGTTTGAGCTAACCGCCACACTTCTGACTCCCTGTTTGATGTGATATTAGCGCTAATAGAGCGATTGTGGATAATTAAATTAAAACCGTCTTTTCACGGCTCCCGGTGTATCAATAAATCGATCGAGTGATTATTGTGCTGCACCGGGAGGCGGTTTAATATGGAAATGATTCATTAGAGATATCACTTATGTGACTCTTCCTGGTGATTGTTGCTCCAATATTAGCATAGAGTGCAGTAGCATTACAGTAGATGTAACATAAGCTTGGTTGATTCATATAGGGGAAAGCGGGGCAAAATGGGCATGTGGGGCAAAATGGGCACCCTCTATTTAAGCATTATTTGACTACAAAGATACTTTCCAATGCTCAAAATGTATTCATTAGAGTGTTCTATGAACACCATGTAAGTTTCATAACCCTTACATAACAAATAACTAAGAAAAATGCAAAATAAGGTTTAGCAGCATATTGATGTAATTTTTGCCACTTCGAAAATAAGCTTAAACGTGTGTCACAGGGATGCGTTGAAGTTTTTAATGATATATTTTTAAAGATATGATATTTCTTTACAATTTGTCTGAAGCAATCAAGGCGATTGAATTCGTATTTTTACTAATATAACAAAAAATACAAAAATGCTACACGTGGGGCAAAATGGGCAGTTACTCTTGGGGCAAAATGGGCAGATGCTTTTGACATACGGCGCTTGGTGAGGCTATGGTGTTGTATTTGTCGCCTCAATAATGATAACAGGCACAGCTTCAAAACATTCGATTTTGTAGATTTAAACGTGTATAAACTGTTATAATTTTGATAACATATTTTTGGAAGAATTTTAAGGGCTTTTCTGACCAGCAAATTAAAAGAAAGAACGAAAAATACATTTCACGAAACGTGCGCAAAAGCATAGACCATTACCTAAGCGCAGTTGTTGTGGCCCATATTGCCCCAGTGTTTTGACGTTTCACAGTTTGTTTACATATGCCCATTTTGCCCCAGGGCTATGCCCATTTTACCCCGTGTGTCAAAATAGCTTCTCGTAAAACATCAACTTTTATTTTACATTATTTTATTGTTTTTAAGTTGTTTTCATTCTATGTGGCAATTTTAATCCATAGATAAATGGTGGAGGCATACAATAATGAAAGAAAAATTGTGTTTTGTGGCATATTCAAAGGAATATTCAGTAAACTGCTTAACATGCCCATTTTGCCCCGCTTTCCCCTAATATAACCTCTTGAGCTTCTAGACTTCTTCTCCATCACTTGATCCATTTTCCAATTGCATTTTCCATCAGGCAATTTACTCGACAAGAATGAGCGAGCGGAAGTTGGCATCAAAAGCTCTTGAGTATTTCCCAGTTACTGACAGAGCAGTAGCCTCCCCTTCTTCTCACATTCGGCACCAGTCCCCAGGCACGTCTAACAAACACACTGAGAGCGCTTCTTCCACTAGAGAAGTTAATTTTCTAGCCAAACCAGCGTGCAATTTTCTTCCGTTCGATTGGCACACGGGGTTCACGGTCGGCTAAAGTGGTGGTGGTGCTACTGAAGTAGATTGAAGCCAGCACAGCAGTTGAAAATTATCTCCGTGAGTCAGCTTTCGTTCGGTCGCTCGAGTAGCAGCAGTCCGGCGCAAATACGAGGGGGGCAAGTGCTTTTTTGGTTAGCTTCACCCCAAGACCATTGGCCATCGCAAGTGGAGTGTCAAGTTCAAGTGGCTCAAGAGAGTTTCAAGCGAAAACCGTCTCTTCTTGCAGACATTTTTCGCGATATTGTTGCCTCGTTCGGCGAGGGTATTTGCAAACATCAGTGCCAAAGCTGCACCGCCGAGACAGACAATTTATTGTAATTTGTTTGGCAAAAACAACCCGCACCATTCCTCCCTTCAACTTGTATCGCATTCGAGTGGACACAAGTTCTTCCTGACAAAAAAAGACGACGCAAAACGTGACCTTGGACGGTGCCTTACCGAACCATGCTCAATTGTTGCCGGTCACTTCCACCTCATTCGCCGAGGAAACTCAGACGAAGTGTCCCGGTGACAAGTTGCTGCAGTTGATTCGAGTTGTCGCTTCTGTTGCTTCATTAGCAGGCTTCCTCCAAACAGGCAAGTTCTCAAACACTGTGACCATTGAGTTGAGAATTTTTATGAGCTTTACGTGGCGACGGTGGTAACCTTAGCATGCAAAACACGGAAGGTGTTCACCGTTGAAGAAATTCACTTCACTTGCTGGTGTGCGTTGCGTTTCATGGCTTCGTAGCAATCGAAATGTCAATGAACACAGCAACATCGAGGAACTTCGAATCGAAAAATGCTGCTCAATGTCGGAAAAATGTAGCGCTTTGTTGAAAGGTATTAATTTTTTAACATCCTCAATACACAGAGCTCCCGCCTTGAAAGAAAGCAGCGCCGGCTCCCTCAAGGTTAATCGGTTGTTGAGCCTTTAATCCATAAACCACGCGGAACTAATCCGCGTACATCGCTAAATCATAAACCACACACTTCCTTATTCGCACTTGCCATTCAGGTGTATGTGTGTGTGTTTTGTGGGAAAATTTCAAAACTTTCCTATCGATCGAGCTCAAGAGAAACACGCCGCCAGGCCGTCGCTGGGGCGGAAACATGCGTGAGGGCATCCATCATGCGTGCGCAACCATTTTTCGTAATTAGTACGCCGACCGTTCATCACTGGTTCCGCCACACAGAGCGTGGTGTGTGTAACATGGGAAGCTAAATGGCTGTGCCGGCCTGATCGCGGTACTTTTCTTCCAATAAAAACACACACGGGTGGAAGAATTTCGTGGAACTAAAAGTAATTCTGGCAGCATAAAGGGTCAACGACACAATCGAGCTATGGGTAGGTGGATGACACACTTAAACACGCTCAGTTCTACGCCGCATTCTACCAAAAAACAAAAAGGAAGATCATCCGTCTCGCGTGTCGTACGTGATTGTCATGCTTGAGTATGCGCTTATTCTGTACATAAAATTTGAAGACCCAAACGTTCCCATTTCGGAGCTCATGGGAAGAACTTGTTCGTACGCGTTTTTGTGTCCAGAATTCTTTGGATGGCCAAACGAAACGCAAAACAGCAGCATTGTTTAGCATACAGCATGCTCAGCAGACAGACATGGCCAATGTTACAGTTACTGGACATCACTTACATGTCTTTTGATCCACTTGGGACGTATCGATCTTTTCTTCAACAATGAAGCTTCAACACAAACTAATAACTTCCGGTTCAGCTTGATTGATGATGACCGTGGACTCACTCTCTGCCACGGAATATACAAAAACCCGCTGATTAAGCTATCAAAATCTGCACCACGAGAAAAGGGCTCCACTTTTTACGCCATTCCCGGCGTGCTGTGCCGTCTCGGCGAGGCGGATCGGCTGGGCTGGGCCAAGGGTTAATAGGATCAGACCGGAATCAGGCGCCGAGCTGTTTTACGTAACGTTACCACTAGTAGTTCGTAGCCCTGGGCGCACACTTGCAGCCCCAGGAACGGTTGGACCATGATAAACTTATCAACATGATATAGCCGTTGGTGCAGGTGCAAGATCCTCTCCGCGGACCGTTCTTTTGAACGGCGTGGAAGTAGATAGCAATAATTAAGGCAAACCTGAAAATTTGTTTCACCGGTTCGGATTTTCGGACAAAAGGAGGAGCAGCCGCACAGATCTGTCTTCCTAACTCTGCCTTTGGGCATGACACACACAAGGTGCGGTAATAAGGTGATGAAAGTATTTTCTCCACTCTTTCCCAGTGAGCAGCGAGATAGCGTTTGGAAGGTACCCCAGAGTAAAGGTTAGTCCGGTCGAGGTTGATAACAGACGTGCTTGTTGCTGTAGGGAAGATCCGGTTTGGATCTTGCGTGTGTGTGTCTACAGGGTGACGCCTATTACAAAATTAATCGGATGTGTCATGGTTCATTTGTTTCTATTTTTTGACGCTCGATAGTAAAGATTAGAAAGTTTCACGTGCTTGAGACATCTACTGCTGGAGATGCCTCCGGTTCCATCGGAACAGAATGTAGTATGGTCGTCTATTTCCTTAGGTCACGTTTAGGGTAATTTCTAGAAACCGTACCATCCATCGGTATATAGAACGAAAGTATGACTCAGTAAAAGAAAGTGGTAGTCCGGATTAAATACGCACACTCGAACCAGGGGTATTAAAACCAGTTCGTGATCATCAACTGACCTACAAGATGTAGTGAAGCAGTATTGTTTCACGATTTATTTAGCATCCCCTTTCTCTGTCTCTTTTTTTCCTGTTTGTGGATCTGTGACCGTCATCACGTCATATTGGCATCATCCAAACCGCGGCAAATACGCACGAGACAACGTTTGCTTTACAGCCAAATCCATTCCCTCGCTCGAAAGCATATGTCCAGCAGATTGGTGATTTATTTATAGCCCGGGTGTTGTAGTTGTACCTCCGAAATTGTTTTAACAATCGTGCGCACTCCAAACATTCATCTCTCCCGCCGTTGCTCTTTACCTCAGAGGAAGTGAAATGTTTGGACGGATTAAATGTGTTTGTCTTCCGAAACCCCCGCTCTTGGCGAGCAGGGACCCAAACCTCCGTGTAGAGTAGCAACAGCTGGTTATGGCGGGTGAGATTGGGATTTCGACCGATCGAAGTGAGCGGGGGTAGGATCGGGTTGATCTTCGCTTTGTGAAGATGAGATTTCACGGGCAAAAAAGCGGCAACGAAATCGTCGTGAGTATGGTCAAATGGGTTAAATGGAAAATAGGAAGTATGATATGTAGAGAGAGAGAGAGCAACAGAGATCCAATGACTTCAAACGTGAACACGTTCGGAGAAAGGTGTTTGAAAAAATGTAAATACACATTATCTAATAACCACAGGAGGTAGCGCGGGCTCCGTGTGTTGGTGGATCATCCCAAATCAAACAGCTAAAAATGTCTTTCCGCTTTCAAAAGGTTCGAATCGGGAAAGCAAATTATTAACCCACTGCCAGCTTATGTGTAGGAGGTGCAGACTGCGAAATGGATTAGGCTCGATCGTAAAGCAAGCAGATCACAATCAAAACACCTCGCTCGTTCTCTAGCTCAATCAGATGGGAGCTGTTCTCCCCACTGGCTCCAATAACTGTGCTTCATGTTTGGGTCATTCATTCTCGCCTTGGAAAACCCGAAATAAAACTGCCCCAATTTCATGATTTAACGATCGTGTTCGTTTGGATTTTAGGTTCGTATGTAAATCAGAGTGTCCCATCTACGTGATAAGGAAACTTGTCACTCTATGGTAATGATGATGATGATGTTGATGGTCGTGTTTTATGGTCCTAACACCCCCAATTTTCCAATGGCCTTTCAAGATGCTCCACAAAGTGATGAATCTTTCCGTACATCTTTAAATACCGAAAAGCGCGACACAAATGCCAGAAACAGCAGAGATGGTAATTTAATTTGTGTAGAACCGTTATGCGAAAGCCCACACCGTGTATGCTGAAACACACGGGACGTAGAATACATGTTTGTCACATCGCGGGTCGTGAGAATAGTTCGTTGTCTGGTGGCGGCTTTGTTTTTGTTTCAGTAAAGCCCACGGAAACAGTATTAAATCATAAACTCACTCTATTAAATCATGTTTCCCGCTGAGTTGCAAAGTTCCCATTGTGACTGAAGGGAGGGCGAAGTGTGTTAATCCCATTGGGGTTTAGTGTAAACGATGATAAGCAAGCGACCTTTCTCAGACCTTGGCAGCCGTACTCTAAGGTTCGTTCTATTTCTGCAGTAATTATAAGCTCGCAGTTTTACAGCTTCTTTACTCTACTTTTCTCACCTCTTTTCGTTGGGGGGTCTTTTTAATTAAAAATTAGTTTTCTACACTCTATCCCATGGTTGGTGCCTGACAGAATACACCACCGAGTACTGAGTCAGCAGCGAGAGAAGAAGACGCTGTTTGAAAGTGTGATTGGATGATCGTTTTAATTCGTTTTATTTCTTTCTTTTCTCTCGTTTCCTGCAGGTGAGTGACTCCCATTTCTAAACCGCCCCAAAGCCGACGACGGAAAATTATGGTTCAGGTGATAGAACTTTCCACGGTTCTGTGATGTCGGTTCTAGTCGTTCCCCGGGGTAGGTGCACTATTACGGGTGGTAAGTCTGGCATCCAAAAGCCATTGGGTCGTGCTGTAAAACTCGCTTGGCTGGGCAAGCGGAACAGTATAAAATCAATTACCGACCCGAGAGAGCACGCAATCTTCACGATTAGTTGGCCATTGGAGTACCTCACCGGAACCGGTACAGATGTTCTTAGGCCAATGGACTGGACTGCAGCTCTTCTTGCTTCCAGCTGCGCAGTTTACTTAAATTTACTTTTAATGACTCGTTGAGAATCGTTTACAAAATCATCAGTAGCGGTGACTTGAACATTGTTTCAGCAGCCTACGCAGCCAATGGTAATACAACATTCTCTGGTGGTTCAGGGTCCCAAAGTTCTACAGGCGCTCAACAGACATTCCACAATGTCCACCGATTTGTGACCTTGCATTGAATTTAAATTTCTACCCTGTGTTGTGCACGTTAAGGCTAAGGGTGTTTCTTAAGCTGTTCCGACAACATCGCACAACGGATGAACCATTTCCTGTAGCGATTTGTGAGCGCTAATTTGTATTTCTAATTTGTTTGGACGCAGGCTTCTCAGATCAAAAAACGAACACATCCGGGCATCTTGTGACAAGAGCCTTTACTTCAACGTCCTACAGTAGCGCTAGAGACATTGGGGCAGTCGTTGCTGCTTTTGACATTTTGCTTTGGGTTTGAATGGGTTTTGGGGAATGTTTTTGTGCGTCTTTCGTCCATTTCAAGGGTGATTTAATTGTTAGTGGTTCCATTGCTATGGATGTTGATGATCTTCAATGGCCGTTGTTCACTAGAGCTCCTAGATTTCTTAATTGCTGTCCTAATTTATCTTCAAGTGAACATCTCTATTTGTCATTAGGAATTAACACAACAAATCCATCTTATTCATTCTGGTAGAATATATGTATGAATATATAGAATATATGTATGTATGATGTATGGAAGAATATATGTTCGCGTTTTGGCTGATCAGTCAAAACAATGCTGCGCTTGGGCCATGCAAGATTTGTATGACAAAATAGTAGAATAATTCACGTTTTAAAAGCACTTATACCTTTCAATCCCTATTCCCTATTAAAGCAATGCCAAATGCATGCCCCTTTTCTTTCTAAATCACGATATTTCATTTCAATATCCTAGTTATGTCGCAACCCGCTTCTTTGTACGCAAATGATGCATTTAATATGCTCTCCAATCCATGAATCCACAAGTCACGATAATTTATGCGAAACGACATGATTGATTCGTACCCAGTACACTTGCTCTCTCCCCTCCCTCTTCCCTCTTTGTGTGCATGAATCCTTCATATAAATAACCTGTTCAACTTCGAGCTGTGAGCTGCCATCGCGAAATAGACATGCCGCAGCACACCACCGGCGGCCTAGTACCGGTAGCACCCGGTCGCATAAATAAATAACAATGACACTATCTTTCACAAATCGCATTTATGTGACAGATGCGGAATTGGAACATATGTGTGAGTGTGGCTGTATGCAGGAATGCAAATGCCCTGTCGTCCACCCAGGAGATTAGACAGAAAGGGAAGGTGTGCGTCTAAATTAAAGCATGCTCATTAATCAAAGGCACTCGTCCGGTGTGGTAGCCAGTGAGCTGTCCTCACCTCAGCTCGCCGGCAGAGAGCAGGTTAATGGGTTGCCGTCCTTTCGCGTGCCCATTTTCACTGCGATACGCGAAATGTCTTAAAAGCGATACGGATTTTGATGTCTTTGCAACTCTTACACAACCTATGTATGGCGTTACTGCACAGCATGTGCAGAATGTAATCAGGTATTGATGGTATACATTCAATTCATGGTAGTAAGTGCGGTGTTTGTTACCGATGTGTTTGATGTCTTTGTCAGCAGGAGATCGTGCGTCATTAGGCATTATTTTCTTGGGAAAGATAATTGGTGCAATATCTTAACTGGAGATGATCGATGTACTATATCTCAGCAGAGATGGGGAATGGGATTAAATAGCGTAATCAACAACTTTTGAAAAATATCCTACAAGTAATGAGATGAGATACCTCCCCGGGTGTAATTGATTTGCTTGTTGCCTCTTGCAATCTCATTTCATTCCACAAATGCATAACCATTGCTTACAGCGATGTCTTCTTCTCTAAAAATATCGATTCGTAACTCCAAAGCATATATGCAGTGTAGCAATTGCTCTTCAATGTATTCTACACACATTGTATCAGCAGCGGGTCATTTCCTCCAAAACTCGTTACTACAATGAACCGAACAAGAAACCGTTACCCTCCTCCCCAAGTCTAACATGAAGTAAGGAATTCTTGTCCAATTCTCGGTGGTCAACCCAGTTCCGTATCACCGATTTCGATTGAAAGTACCGCACGGTTTGGTGTGCATGGTAGCAAAACCACTTTGAATGCCACTGTAGAGCTGACCGCCGCCCCCCTGTGGAGATCCAATCTTGGAGCTGCTCTGATAGACAGCAGCAGCACAAGACCAATCGCCAGAACCATATGACCCCGTCACAGTGACTCGCACAAGAAGGATCACCTTCCGTGCACAACTTCTACCACAAACGTTTCGAAACCCCCCTGCGCTAGAACACCAGGAAACAGGATCGAGATCGGATGCTATCAAGCGTGGCACGCCTGGACGCTGGTTAAAGGTGTGTCGTGGACAAGTCCGTTTCCACTGACCCGACCAACCGTAGTCCAATGGCCCGCCGAATGTACCGTTGGGTCGGTTTGGCTGGCCGGTTCCTGCACACATACATTTTAGCACAAAGGCCGGCACCGAAGGTGTGGTCATCGCTACCGTGCCGCGTATGTTCTTTTCATTCATTCTTCAAGAAGCATTGCTCGCGTTGCACATTATTTTGTAGCGTAGTTTTTCGCGCACCCATACATGAGCGCGCTGTGTTCGCGGCGGCAAAGAGTGTGCATTATCAATTTAAATAAATGCATATCGGAGCGAAAATTACAACCAGCGGCGGTGCGGCGCTCGCGTTGTTGCGGTCGGTCACACTATTATGGGGCCCTTTTTTTGCACGAGCCAGAGAATTGATTGAGCGCGACGATCGCGCTCCGCCGCCGCCCCAATGTTATGTCCAAAGTCGAGCAGGCCGAGCCAAGGGGTTGTCAAATTATCATTATTTATTCTATACACAAAACCCTTTAAAGAGGGTTTGATGCTGTGCAGCAGGCGGTGGCAGAAGGAGTAATAACGGTAGTTGGATAATTTTTGCAACGGCGCTATCACAATGCAACCTCGGGGTTTTGTGTTCGAATGCCTGGGGCGCTGTGTGCTGTTGGTGAAGGCTTATTAAAGCTTTACAGCCTGAGTTTTGGATAACGAAGCGCGGAGGGTCAGTGTGACAGAATAATTCATTTTAAGCAGACCATATAAGTCGTTGGAAGCTAATTTGTGTGATCTCACCTTAATGAGATGGTCGAAAGGTCAAAAATGCACTGCTAGAAAGTATCGATTTCTAAAATTCCTCCATTTAAGCAAAAACTACGCTACTTGAAAGGCATGTAGGGCAATGATTCAATTAGAAATCAAACTAGCTAGCTGATTGATGACCAATTTATTTACAGCTTCGAAATCGAAAGGCTTTTAAGATAATTTACTAGATTTTCATGTCATAGATTCTGCTCACGAGCAATAACTTGGTCTCTTTAACTTCTGTCAACCTTCAACGATATACGCGCCATCCACTCATTCGAAAGCATAGGAAGAATAATCCATATTATTCACAAACGGCACCGTACAATAGCTTTAACGGAAAGCATTAAAATACAATCAGCCCGGTAATGAGCTTTAATCCTTTCTTCCCATTCTGCACATCAACGACAGTTTAGTGTAATTGCATTTACACGCTGACCTCAGGGCCAATCGATCGCTATACACACGTACACACGTATGGATCTGCAGATCTCTGTGTACAATGACCTGGCGAGGGGTTGCACGGGATCAAATCGAACGATGCAACCCATCAACAATCGGGGTCGTAACCGCTTTGCCGGTGACATGCGGAGGAGTGCACTGAAGCGAACAAACGTGAATTTCGTTGAACGTACCAAGAGAAATGGATGATGTTGCGGTTTCTGTGTTCCAAGACAAGAGTGTGTCAAGTTGACAAATGTGCCTGCCACAAAGAACAAGCGGCGCACTGTCAGCGGTAAGTGCGGTAATAATCGTACCGCATTACCGGGCGACGAGTTCCTTATTGCTTTCTGATGTCTTGATGGTGGTGATGTCTATAAATTTATAGGAACGTGAGTTTCCTGACCACGACCACAGCATCATGGCATTAAGATCGAGTTTCTTTGCGCTTTGAAATTATGGTCGAATTATTATGCGTTTCTGGCGAAGTTACTGATGAGGTAGCTAGAGAAATTTCGGAGTATTCTCAGATTCAGGGCTTTGGTTAAAGCGTAGATACTCACGAGTAACATGAGCTTTTCATCTGGACGTCTTGTACACCAAATGTGGTAGTGAACTTCTGAATAGATAAGACACCGTCCTCTTTTCAAGATTTCCAACAACCCAGTGTCGGAGCCCAGTGCCCTTTAAGGAAAGCATTGGAGGATATAAAAAATCTTCCAACTAACGAATTGACGACGGCAGAGCTTAACCTGAAACCTGAAACGAACCTTTGAGGGTCGTAAATTTTACAACCACCAGGGGGAAGCAGTTCCGCCCGATGATGGGCGGCAAAGAAGTTCTCCTCCGATCGTGATGAACTGCCGACAGTGCTACTGGGTTAGACGCTGACCTAAATCGTTGACAGCGGGTCTCAATCTTGCTTCGTCGTATACGTTTTTTTGTGCGTTGTAATCAGCGCTAATTGTTTGTAAATTTTACGATACTCCATAACTCATCTTAAGCTCCATCTAGCAGCACGCCGTAGCAACACCCCGTGTGGAGAAGTTAACCAAGAAAAAAAGCCCGCCGGAGGCTATCGAGAAGCTTTTTTCGCTCCCCTCGAAACTTTAATAATCCACACATCGTCTCTGCTCTCAATTCTTTACCTCCTCGGGTGATAAATGTCATACGGTGGTCGAACGTGGAATGTCTCGCTACAAAGGCCAGGCGCAAGGCGATCGTTGAAAATAGGTCGATTTTGGTAATTTAATGATCGATCGATCGATCGATCAATTATTCGGCCACAAAATCGTTTCATACTGTCCGCTTTTCATGTGGCACTCCCCTTTGTGTCTTCCCTTTTCTTATCATTTTGAAATGTTTTTTTTTCTTGTACACTGCGGTTCAGTTTCCATCAAACTGTGTTCCTTTTCACCGCGAGTACCCGTTTACACTTGACGTGCCATCAGCGTGTCAAAGCAGCATAATTTATGCATCGATTTTGGTCGTCTTTGCTTCTTGTCATCTTTGTTTGTCCGTTGTTTCATTATACATTCATTTTACCATTCTCCCTTCGGTTGGCATCGAGTTAATGCGAACCAATGTTTGGGGGCAATCAGAGGTCAACGCGTTAATGGAAGAGAGCCGAATATTATGTCATGTGGTGTGCCTTCATTTTCCTACTTTTCGATGGCATTACTCTGTTTGCGGGGTTTACTTTAAGAACGTTGCTTTCCCTCCCCAACAGATGACCCTAAGTGCACCCGTGTTTCGTAACGTCTGCCTTCCCCGATAATCGATTGCTGCGAGACAGTAGCAGCAGCAGCAGCAGAGCCGTACGGGAACGGTAGCAAAAGCCATTTTTTATCATTTATCTCGAAAGGCTATCGATAAGACAAGATGCGGTTGCGGTATTTGTGCAGCTCGAGCAATCGACACGCTAGAAAGCTTTGCGCGGGCCGATGCTTCTCGGTGGCAGTATCTCATCTCAGCTCCAACCAGTCCGCAGTAATTGCCAGGGCTGTGACCTTGAGTTAATTGGAAAGCTTTAAAGCTTACCTCGCACACTCTTGGGTGGAATCTTTCCCGCCGTGCGATCGAAAATGAGGTGTTGAAAGTCAGTGGATACGAAACAAAAAAATGCTCACGGCAGCATGGCATTAGCATCGCAGCTCCATCAACGCCTAGTAGAGTAATTACTATTTCCCTGCAACGGGTCGGTCGGTGTGGCATGGCATCTGTTAAAAAGGTCACGCGGAATTAGTGATCATCACAGCTGGCTCCTCTACACTCTACGCACCTTTCCATACTCTTTTCATACTTCTCGCACCACCCCACCAGTTCGGTATCAGTTTGGCACCTCATAAGTTTTATCGATCATCGAGTCATTTATGTAATGCTTGGGCCGTTTGCCATTTTGCTCCAGATAAAACAAGGCCCCTTGGTGCCGCACGGGTACGGTGTGGGTATGATCGATTGTTGCGGCCGAAGCAGCAAAACAAACATCGCGTTAAATGTCGGTTTTTTAAAACAAGCGACCGTTTAAGTCACACGCAAAACAACGATAAACATGCATATCATTCGTGTTTATGTAAATCGATTACGGGTCTTCGGGGCGGTACGCCTATGCGGCCCGTCAACAGAAACTAGTTCGCTTTCTCAGCGTTTTGAGTTGTGTGGGGTTGCTGTTGTTTTGTCGCTTGGAAAACAAAGCAGACAAATGATTAAACACTGGAATACATTAACCTTCAGCGGTGGTATTCTGTTTCCTAACAGCCCTTCAGCGTTGATGCAACCGTAGAATGAAGCGGTGGTGACGATCATACGCCATCTTTACTGTCAATTTTGCACCGTAATCCCGTACAGGCAGCATTTCGGGCACTCATTGTTGACGCGCTCATAAAAGCGCACATAAAACCGCAGTTCCACATTCCACATCACAGTGCACAGTTTGAGTCTCATTGTTTTTGATTTTTAATAACAAAACCGCTCAGGTATTTCTTGGTTCCAAATTTTATGATCATCAGCAGCGAAAGCCTGAGCTCGGTCCATTTTATGACACGTCACGTAGGAAAACAGTCACGAGTTCGAACTTGTGGAGCCTCCGGAGGGTTATAAACTGATTGCATGTGTCTCTTCTGCGCGTGTGTGTGTGTGAGATGCTTTCTTACTTGTGAAGTGTCAAGCACAGAGCTGCTTGCATAATTTTAGGGCTCGGAATTTTTCGGAAGACGTGCTCTATATTTTTATTAGCCTTTCGCGTAGTGTTACGCGAGAGCGCTACTTACTGTAACTGTTCTTTTGAGCTTTTTTTTGTCTGCATCGTATCGAACTGTCTGCGAAGGTTATGTATTTCCGTGTCCGCGTGCTCGCGTAACACACGTTCATCTATCTTCCCCATAGAATGACCACAATGTCTAGGGAATGTGTAGTGTTGGCGCCTCTCCTAACAGCGCTTCCGAGTGGGTAACTCGTATCATCTGACATGTAGCCATTATTGTGCAATTTTTAGCCGTCCCTACGCTACGCTCGGCCCGGCCTAATGTCGATCGCTACCAAACACGCCCTTTCGCGTGAAGTCGATTGGGGGTCAACCCGAAGCCTACGCCCCGCGATTCCCGTTTCGCGATTGGGAGTGGCAGAATTTTTGATCCAAACGAGAAAATAATTGCCACCCCGAGAATGCGAGAACGAACGCTGCTGCCGCATTCTTGTGCCACGGGTCGGGGTGTTGTTTTCTCTCTGCAATTTCTTCGCACACGCTTCACAGTTCCTGTGCTGCCAGACACAGATGGAAGTACGGCTGGGATATGGACTCTTGCATTCGAGAGCGCTGCATCTAGAATGGCCGCGCTGCCAGGAAAGGGTGGATCGTGTCGAAGTATTAAATTACACCTCGACCCTGCTGCGGTGAGCGATAAGGATGCCCTCGCCGGTCGTGGAGTGTGTATTTAAACGTTCGCCACTAGTAGGGTGTCTAGCTGGGGTCCAACATTCTCCAGCCTGGTTGTAATGGCTGATCGACTAACTGCGCTGACAAGCAAAAGGTCCGCGGCGCGCACTTTTCGTTCAGGGTCATCACGCGAAGGTCCAGCGCTGGGAGGGGAAAATATGTATCTTCTGTAGAACCAGCACCATAACTGGAGCATAGCGTCACCCCCCAATGAGTGGAGAAAAGAAAGAACCGAAGGCGAATGCAGAATATTATCGATGGAAGGCGAAAACTAACTAATTAAAGACCAGGCAAAGGTCTGGAGTGTGCGGGTGAGTGTCGGTGATGGCCCCGGGAACCCATGGGGAGAACTCTAGAAGCCAGAAGTCTATTATATAGCACACACACATAGAAGGCATAGATATTCTTGCTGCCAGTAGCAAATGCGAAAAGATACATTCGTTTTGCAGTTCAGAAGCAGTTTGTTCGTTAGGGCTTGTTCGTCTGATACATTCGCTATGGAGATCAGTGATTGGAAGCTCCCTCCAACTCCGCAGACAACCATGCCATTATGTGTGTAGAATACATTCCAAGTGTGCAAACGTGGCTCGAAATTAGAACCTCTTATCGTGTGGACTACGCTGCGAGCGCCTACTGGAGCAGAGTGCTGAAGTACTTAAAATTAATGACGATCCTGACTAGAACAAAACGGCTAATCTTTTATTGGATCCGTTTGGAAAAAGTGAATTAATTTACCCGCTCGCTGGACTCTGCTGTGGATTTTAGCTGAAATTAAATAAATGATGTTTGCACTGACTTCGCTCAATCAGATACAAAAATACGGGCCAACAGCACAAGAAGCCGGATAAATTGTTGCAGGTTTTTTTTAACTTCCCAAAAATCAAAATCTTGCGCACTCTCAATCGTTTTGTATTGATTGATGGCATCCGAATGATCTTGTGACCGCTTCCAACGCAAGCGCGTGAATAAGATCTCGAAAACAAAACCATTCCGGAGTGTTGTTAAATCAATTTTGCCCAATAAAGGTAAAGGCGCCCACGGAGTGTCCCGTCTCGAAGCCGGTCAAGTGTGACCTTGCTGCGTAGACGGCTACGCAAGACGGCCGAAAAGGTCACTTCTTTCAAAACCATACGTGTCTTCACACATCTCGAACCGCTTCGGAGTTCCATATCGGAGAGGTCTATGGTCTGCTAAAAGCGAAGAAGTAGGATATTAAACAATTAAGCAGTTAACATTCCGAGCAGCAGAGAGCGGGTTTGACGACACAGCAGCATCACGCAGGCCAGCCATATCCACTTGATTCCATGTGCCGATGATGGACAGATGTCGCCGGTGTGTTTCGCCCCAGACATAGGAAGACGATTCGCGCTCGTGCATTCCGCATTCCACTTCCAATTACGCGGCACAGCGAACGAATCATAAAAATAATAGCACGATTATTTCACTTCCAGGAGAGTGAGGGCCTGGTTGCTGTATGCTTAGCGGCTAGCACCACCACGCCTAGTAGTGGATGTGTGCTATAAATCATAATGAAAAGTTTGATGGGCAGACTGCGCGCGGTGCGCGGTAGCGACCGGCACTACCGTCTTTAAATGAGCGAAATTCACAAGAATTCTAGCACTGCGGGGCTAAAGGGCTACAAATTCCACAGGGTGTAAGTTGGGCGGGAAGGGAGCGTTTGAGTCGTGGAATGCGATCGTGAGGTGTCATCAAGTGCTGGCGGAATCGGAGTGCAATTTCGAGAATGATGCATTAAACCCGATGCTACGAGAGCAGCTCACATTCAGTATCAGAGCGATCGTGCAGGAAATAAGAGAGTCGTCATCATGATCGTCGTCATCATCGGTGCAGATGTCGGCAAAGGATCTAAAAATACGGACGAATGAAGTAATTTCACTCGATCTCGCCAGAAGGGACACGATCGTGCGATGAAGCCATCTGTTTCCAATCAGCCGCAATTACTGCACGCGAATGAATCGTATAATTGTAGTGATGGCAGGGACCACCATCTCGCTACGGTTAAATCACTGTTTGTTCTGCAGGTTAAGAGGGGCACCGGGGCTTGCATGGTGCAGAGGAGATGACAAGAAGACATTAATTTTTGATGCCATCCCTTTTCTTTTTGTGAAAACTGTGCTAAGTTAATTTTATATGTTCATCCAAATTTAGCAATAACCCCAGGTAGTACCTTTCCCAAAGTTGCTGACCAGTATCATCCATTAAAACGAAACGATTGCGTTCTTCGGTATTGTACTGTAATCAGCTTCAGATTACGATTTCGGTATTATGTTCCGCCGTATTCGGTCGTTTGTTTCGAGCACAAAACACGGGTGTGGTGGCGCCATCGTTTGCTCAACGGTTGGACACTGATTTAACGATCCACCCGATCCGCTAGCAGCTTCTTACTCCTTTTAATCCTCTTATCATTCCGCCAAGCAACAAACGGTGCACAAAATAAATTCAAATTAAACCGTACCCCGGCCCCGTTACGGTGCACTCCTCGAACCGCTGGAGCAACATCATGCTAATGATGTTTCGGCATATAATAAAGGCAAGTTTGTAGCCCCTTGGGGGCCACACCGAAGCCCCAACAACATCACAACAAAATCCGCAACATCTCGATCCCAAGAGCAAGGATTCCAACTTCTTTCGGTTTTGCCCGTTGGTACGCCACCACCATCAGCGTGACCTACCGCTCGGGGCGACAGCAAGCCGGCGACGACCTTCGCACGGACACGCAACGGATCGTGAGAATCCGTACCTGGGTGCGGGCGAGCACGGTGATGTACGGCGAGATAAGTGGCAACCCCTCGTGGCAAGACCTCTGCACAGGGTGAAAAGTGATCATTTACCGCCGGAGCAAGACTGTCCTTATCTTGCCGGGAGAGAGCGAGCTAGATTAAAGAAGCGAAAATTGGCTCCACAGCTTGTTGCTTGCCTGTGTTATTACACGGCTTGTTTCGACCCGGCCAGGAGTTTCTGCAGAAAGCGGTTTACACACCGAGCCTACGCTACGCTTACTTAGTAAGCGCGGATCGACAGCGCGGCTAGAAGACACACTATGCTATACTGTCGGCTGGTGAAAATTAGCATTTTCTTACAAACGATGATCATTGCTCGTGCGCATGTAAATTCCGTCGCACAAGCGTGGCTGCTCATTGAGATGTTAATCGGTTCAGAGACCCGGGAACTGCTGTTGCTGTGGATGATCCTTCGTGCCTCCTATGCACCCTAACCAGGTCGCTATTAGCAGCTCGCTATCGGTCGGCATGTTTCACCCCCGGTGTGGCCTAAACTATCGGAAAACATGCCATACCGCGCAAATGTGGTGAAACCTGGGCGGCAAATGGAGATATCCAACTGATTACATAGCGTCGTCTGTCGAATGTGTACCCGGCTCGAGCATCATCATTCCATCCATTTGCGCTACAATGTTGCGCTGCAATGGACCGCATGTCCCTATCTAATGGTAATAATAGTTTCACAACGAACCACAGACAGTGTCTCCAATCGGACTGGAGGTGTACCCTAACTTTATGTTAAGGATTTTACAAACAAGTGACTTTTCTGCCGAGGCGGGAAATTACTTTCCATTGCAAATCACACCTACGTTAGCGTTTGCGGTGGTATAGGCCTTGTTTTCTCTTTGCGATAAGGGTTGGGTGCTCCAGATAGGCGAAATCTTTCGTTCGAAGGTATGCTAATTTCAGCGGGATCATTGCAACTGATGACATTTAACTGTCGCATGTAAATGTATAAATATGGATAAAAATGCCATTATCATGCTTTGCGGTTCGATCGTGTGTTGCTCGTTTGAATGCATTGAAATGACAGATCGTGTGGAACATGAAGAAGTTTTACCAACGAGGCTGATAACGATCGAGTATAGTGCAACTGGTGCGCTTTCCCATTCACTCAATTCCCTCACAAATATCTCTCCACACCCTTCTAGTATATACTACATTCATGCGTCTTTTACATCACTGTTCCACGCCTCCACCATATCAGTTTCAGGCATGACATCAAATTAACGAAAGGTTTAGTAGAACCCGATTACACTCCACTTCCTGCCGCGACGGTATGAGCACGTCACCACACAAACTGCTGTGTCTATCGCCACGTCCACCCAGTCGTCTCCCCATGGTCCAAAGATGTATGATTGTCAGGCTCATTACGTGCAGTGTCACATACCGGTTCGCTGAGTGATCACTTAATCCACAACAGCAGCGGCAGCGCAAAAAAAAAACGGCATTGTGTAATGGGTTCACACACAATTTTTACATCACCCAGAGCGACAGTAGTCACCACCGGGGCCGGGGCCCGTTTGTATGCAGCCTGATTGCATCTTCAAATTGCAAACGGGCAATGCAAAAAAAAGTGCACAGTAGGAGAAGGTGTATGACTGCACTCCCGGTGACTGATTATTGCTCACGCAACCCAACATGCGACGACTCGCGGTCCGGCCTGCGACACAGATCGCTCCGAAGCATTACGTTCTCTGCGTGCCCGTGAGCTGCTTAAGCCCCGAGAGGAAGGAGAAAAATTAACACCAGCGAACCGCAACGATCTGCATTTCCGTCCAGCGGGACGTGGAAAATCCCTCCTCGAAGGCGAAAGCCATCACCGAGGAGATGATGATGATGATGATGATGATTGGAAGATCGTTTGGTGCTCGAGCATTATCGTTCGCGTGTGCGATTAATGCGGCAGCTTGTGGGCAATGGGGACACCCTTCAGCTTCACCTTGCTTATCAATTTTCGTTCGGGCAGCACTCTTGGGATGAATGTTTCCTGTCGATAAGGTGTTTTAATTTTTGTCATTGCACACACCCGGGTGAAACGGGTTTGGTTTGTTCCTTTCTGTTTATGGATAGCTTAAACGCCTATCGGTAATGATCGCCCGAGACAGCCCGATTTGTAAAATCCAACCTCCATAACACACACACGCATAAGTGCTCGGGTCCCCTTCTATTCCTTTCGAACAGGTGGGTGGTTTTATGCGAATTCCTTTTTTCCAGCTCGAACGCCTTTTTCCCGAGCCCCCCGTGCAAGCCCACCTTCGGTTGCATATTTATTATGCAATGTTGTTCCATCGACCACACATACCCGGCCCCTTTGGGTGGCAGTAAAAAGGAGCGAATGCATGCAACGGTGCACAGGCACAGGTGCCTTTGACCACAAAGCCCAAACGCCCCGGTTGCAACTGGCGCGATCCCGCGATATGATCCAGCGCTGACCTTCAGTTGGGCACGGAACGAAAAAGGTGCATATTGGTCCGTGCGTTCGTGCTACTGGAATACCGCAATTGCTCAATCTGCGCTCCTCTAGACCGGCCCATTTAGTCAGTCTGTGTGAGTGAGCGGTTTTGCACTAATGTGTGAGAAATGATTCAATTAGGCGAGTGACGAGTGGTTACATTTATGGCTTTATTCAATCTGGTACGAAACAAACGGCTTCGTCGTCGGTGAAATATATTAAACACACACGTGGTTGATGCTTTTACGCGTTCTATGTAAACGCAATTTCGCTTAATCTCTTATCATAAATACAATCCCATCGTCGCCCTTGCTGTAACGCGCTTACATCACGAGGAAGCGGAAACGATTGCCTGCCTGCGCTTGCCTGTGAGCAATCTGCAAAACCATCGTTTCGTCCCTACTGCGGTGGCTGTGCCGGTGGCATCTTTCCGTGGAATGCCAATCCAAACGATAGAGGCCTCTTTTTCATGTTGCTTCTATTTCTCTTCTTCTCTCATACCCTTCACAAACGCCACAGCATGACTTTATCTGTCGAACGTATTGGATCTAAAGCGCGTCCTCAGTTGTCGAATCCAAAAACGCATTCACCACGCATAAACCGCTCCGTCCCTCTCTGGCCAGGAAAGCGGTGGTGCATCAAGCATGCCAAACCCGCATTCGATTCGTACCGGGTACGGCTGCGTATCGCTACCACGTGGAGTGAAATTGATGAGCGCTGGTGCAACACAACCCACCACCAACAGCACTGTCTACTCGCTCGCGAGCGGGCCGAGCCGGATAAAATTTATTGAAAGTAATTAAAAGCCATTTTGGTGCATTCGATGCGGTCTTGCTGTGTGTGTGTGTTTCCCCGTAAAGTTTGTTTGCTTATCTTGTCCGTGTCTCGCTGCAGGAAGTGATGACATGGTAGTAACTTTTTTTTGTAATTTCTACTCTCCTGTCTCCTACTTGCCGGGCGAGGATCGGATCGTACGTAATCGTAATCGGAAAGATGTATCATCATCCCGGGGAAAATCCAGGGGTTGTAGTGAACTTTTCCACCCGGAGCTTTCATTACTTTACGCAACGGGTTGGCAAGATAAGATCAACGTCCAGAACGCCGCTACTGCAACGTGAAATGACACGTACCAATTCATAAAGATCGATTTGAATAATGTGACCACTACTACTCCGGCAGCAAGCGTCATTTCCGTAATAAATAACGATCGCTGTAAAGGGCAAGCGCCCTTTGGCCACCGAGCAGCTCTCCTGCTGTCTAGTGATGGTTTTTGGTTGGTTGGATACACTGCTCTTCAACGTCTCTTCTTCCATGCTGTCAGTGCCACACAGAGACAGTCAGTTTCAGTAGCATTGTGCGCGCGTGTTGGATATGTTTTATTTATTTGTTTAACCACATCAACGCCACCCGCTCTTTGCGTGCAGGAAAAGAAAACCGCTTCAACCGTCTCTTCTGCTACTACTGCAAGAATGGAATGGCAGCATCCATTTTCTTCGCAATCCATCGCTCACTCGATTCAGCCGCGCGGGCCGAGGATCGATAAATCTTACTAATTTACGATGCAGATTGAGCCGATTGTCGATGAGTGTGTGTGTGTGTCTGTGTTGCGAGTCTGCTGGACGATCTGCGGGATGATGGTGCCATCGATCGATCTTTGACGCTGACGACTTCGGCTTTTACTTTCTACCGGAAGGATGGCCCTCCACCAGCGCGAGGAGAGTTGCATTCCGTTCGAACGAGTTGCAGCTGCACCATGCAGACAACACCATGAAGCAGCAGAGTTGAAAGCGCTTGCCTGAACGATAGAAAGAGAGAGGACGCATTGTTTAGGTCTGGGCAGTTTGAGGCTCGCCGTCTGGGGACCAACGCGAACGGCACCCGGCAAGTGACATTTTGCACGCCCCGGTCTTAGGGCTGTGTGTGCGGCTCCTCTTCGTTTTGCGATAATGATCGCCAGTGTTTGTGCGGTTGTGCGGCTGGTTTGGCACCACCATCACCACCACCGTGTGGGAATTCATGCGGACGAGCGAGATGCGGGCGTTTGCAAAATGAGTACAATTAAAAGCGACATAAATTAGCCCTACCGGAAGGGTTCTGCTTTTCTTTCTTTGGCGGAACGTTACGCTTTGCCGCCATCCCTGCTGGGGCCCGTTGAAGTTATGTGAGAAAACGTTTTTCCCCTTTCTGTGTCGCTGCGTTTAGCAGGAGGAAGTTTTTTTTAAAGGGGACTTTGTAGATCACTTTCAATACTCAGTGTCTTTTAGTGTATTTTACCATTAGTGCGAGCTATTGGGAAATAGTTTAACTGGAGTAGCCATAAAATTGTACTATTGCTTCCACTAAAGATGTAACTGTAGCGTTTCAGATGTCCAGCGAAATCGCTTTACTGCCACGTAATCGTAAAACCACCACCACCCCCCAGCAAACGATACACAACAGACAGCAGTGGCACATACGTTTTACTCCTTCGTATTACAGCCCATTTATATGACGCCGGGTGAATGCAACAGACTTCACCTGCAGCTGCAATTTAAAATGCAAATCACATCTTGTCTCGCACCTCAATGCAGAGAGGCATCACATCACTTCGCTAGTCCCTCTGTATGGAATGGACCGTCGTTGGAAGGTGTTGAACCAGAACGCATCGTTTTGAAACCTTTTTTTTTTCGTTTTGTTTTGCTCAGTTCCGGAAACTCTTTTATGAGTCGGGTGTGTTGCACTCGCCACTCTCCAGACAGATCGTGGCGCCCTTGTTTTTGTGGCGTCCTGGTTGCGTGATGCTTTATATTGCGCGTAGCAGTACAGCGTTTGGAGACAGCCAGACGACACGACGTAAATAAGCAATTAATCAATGTGTGAAACAAGGGAAAGATGCGGACAAAGCGCGCGAGTCACCACACGCGGGTTGAGATGATCGGGTGTATTTGTGCTGGGTCGTTGTTACAGTTTTGTAGACAGTCCCTCACCATTGCGGATGATCGTGATCTCGAGCTCTGGAGCGTGGAATAGTGCGTTTATTTAAAACATCGCTCCATTGACATCAACTTCAACCCGGAGCTGTGTACATTGCCGGTTCACTTTCCCTTTCCCAAAGGTCTTGATGAGGTCTTGCGCCACACCGAGTTACCGATTTCGAGAAGCGATGATGACCCTTTCGTGTTCTACCCTTACGGTTACGGTTGTGGCTACTCTCACAAACTACAACAGCAAACGTGTGTGCTCTTTGGAAATTTCTGATGGCTCACAGCATTTGCTTTAATTATCTCCCTCCAAGCCGGGCTACAGCGCGTTCGACACGATCCTTCCACCGCTGGGACCTCTGTGGGGTAATCTTTTGCGCGCTCCGCTGCAGCTCTCGAACGCGACACATCAATAATTATTAGGTTAATATTTCATCCCTTGGTCATGAAGTAAGGCCGCGCGCTTGGCAGCATCACGATTCCGATCCCCTCTCCCAAGCGCGCTGCGCTCAGTACGAAATCGAAACCCAACTTCTGGCAAAATACGATCTGAACCAATTGGATCGTTTGGGAGATCGCTCAGCTTACTTTTTGGGGGGACTTGCATGACTTTGCCATGATCCGATTTTAAATGATTTAAGGTTCCCTGGTTTTTGGGGCCCAAGAAGTCGCGGCGCGGTGGACTACTTTTACTTCCAGTTTTAGATTCCGCCAGCGTGAGAAGCATTGGAGGGGGATACATAGCGAGTAAGTTGTAGGAGCATCGATGACACTTTAGCGCTCGTGAGCATGCTCACGATCGGAATTAAGACGTGAACGCTTTCAAGTGTGTTGGGTAATCCCGACTGCAATGGAGCGGCATATTGATCGGGACTTTACTACCTTTCGGTGTGCAGTGTTCTTTGTTACCGCTTGGTTTAATATGCTTCACAGATACGTTTAAGAATTTCCATCGCAGCTGCAAGAACGCCTCTAGAGGGGAAGAAAGCGCACGGGAGAGCTTTATTGCATTCTATTGCGCGGGCAATAAAGAGAATCTATAAGGTAATGGACCATCATCATGACTATTCATCATCTCATTGATGACCAAGACACACCTCTAAAGCAAGAAAAAACTCCCATGATTTATCGCTTTTGAGAGTCGTTTGAGAATGAGTTATTGTTACTGCAAGGCTTTTCAGTTAATAAGAAATAGCTTCTTGTATGTTTATACTCTTCAAGCTTAATTAGTTCCATAGAAACAATCATTGGATCTGCTATTGTCGATATTGATTCTTTTGCTCGCCCGTCATATCAATCTGTTGCAAATAGCTCAGCAGCCTTCACGGCAGATCATCAAAAATATTCGATCTCCAACAGCACGACTACCGATCCTATCAAGATGAACTGCTATGGAAACTGTTCGCCCAACCGGCAACACACCGCCGTTGACATTTGATTTAGCTTTGTCTGTCCAAAAAGCGCAACCTCTCTTCACCTTACAGCTTTCCCCTGTTGGCTGTCTCAAACGCCCTCAGGGACGACAGAGGTTAAACAGACCATTCTTCGGGCATGGATATTCCAATCGAGGTGGCCCTGCGTCACCTTTGCTTTTGCTCCCCATCCCCGCCAGCAGCGCACTGCGTGACGAACCACGCCTTAATATTTCGCTCCTGCAATATGGATCAGAATGTGTGCGCGCGCGCACCCTTCCAGCGGCGGGCCTGTTGTACACAGCTGATGGTGCATCGTCGCTACCTGAAAGGTCAGCTGTGAGACAGGCCTTCCCTGTCGGGTGGCTCGAGTGGGGACACACTTAGGCGCAGGATTAACACCCATTTGTGGGCAGATACGATTCGAGTACTGTTTGGCGATAATGGAGTTGCTACTGGATTTGGTGGAGTCCCATCGCCGGCTGGTTTGAAGCGTAGTTAATTGAGGGTGCAGTAGTTTGATATTTGAGCAGCACTCTATATCGAGTACCGCCAATTGAGTGGCTCTAACGGTGGTTTAGCGCTGACGTTTGGGGGGTAGAGAGTGGGTGCAAATCGCACGCTAAGCAGCGCAGTACATACCCCGAAAGGGTAAAGCGTGAAGAGGTCGAATACTGCTACTCCAAAAATGGTATAATTTAATTTCATTAAAGGTGCATTCGGTGGGGTATGCTGCCAAACTTTTACACCTTTGTCGGAACACCACTGAGCTCCTGTAACGACTAGAAATCGACCACCTTGTTCGATCTAACATTTAACCTATACCTACTACGATCAGATCCGCACATCGACACTAAACCCATCCATTAGCCAAATGATCGTTTCTTAATTGAATTTAAGCGTGAAAAAAAATCTACCATCACTAATTGATTACGCTTTTTTTGCTTGTTTCATTCGCAGGTATGCTTGTGGGCGCCACCATTCCAGCGGCCGGTACCTTGGTTCAATTCTGTCAGATTGCTCTCGCGAGCATCGGTAAAGTTGCGGTACACAGTTGCGTGTGCCAATTTGTTTCGCTGTAATTTACGACCCAAGTAACGCATTCTGGACGATGGCAGAGGTTCTTAAATTAAATGGTGTTTGAACCCTGCAACTAGAGGCCAGATTTTCGTGTCGTTCTTCCACTCGATTTTGCATCATTTTTGCACATTAGAAAGGAGGGAGCTCACGATGCCCGCAAGCGAGCGAGTTGTTTGCGTGAGTGCGCGGGTTTGAGGGCTTAAGCGTGACCGTAACCTACCATAGCCGTAGAACTAAGCCAATTCTACCGCGGTCGGAGAAGCAACATAATCTCATTAACCGGTCACGAACGATGTGTGTGTGTGTGTAGATCTCCACGTTAGCCATTTACTTGGCTTACGCCCCGGATCCTACCAACCAGTGCGTTGTAGTCTATGGGCAACAGTGTAACGGGTGAGGCAAAAAAAACCATTCTGCCTACAAACACGCTAAACGCTCCATTATACTGCGAGTGTCTGCCGGTAACCTATCCGTTGATCTAAGCGCACGCGTATCTTAGAACTTCTCGGCCACCCGATTCAAGAGCAGATAATCCGAATCCAGTTTGGTGCGGCGAGAAAGATGACGGAGGGAGTCGTCGTTGCACGTAAACCAAGCGACATTGACCAGTGTGTGTGTGTGTCGTGGCCTTCGTGTAGAAGCGACGTGTAGTTGAAGCTTATGGTTTCGAGTTGAACTGACTGAGAATAGGTTCTATTAAGACAGTTGAATACGCTAAAGGTGTGATTTATCTAATCTTGAATAGATTCTTGTGGCTTTTATGGAGGGAATGGACTTTGTGAACTACACCAGAAGCTGTAATTTAATACAAATGGTGTCTTTAACAGTTGATAAGATAGGTGCATACACCATTTTGTTTCGTTTATGGTAATTTATTGATCATTAGAACCATGCTGTTATGAACGAACGTAGAGGAAAGATTTAAAATTGAAGTATTGGAAGCTAGTGTTTCATTGTAAATGGAACTAGCCTACAAAGATGTACAATTCTACCATTGAAAACCTTCTAAATACTCCTCCGAAAAAGAATCTCCTCCATTTTGCATTGTGAGAGGTAAATGAGCCAATTTGCTGAAACCATTTGTTACTACATTTATGGCATCATAACATCTGCACCAAAATTGAAGTTCCGTTCGAAGGTAAACACCTCGGCGGCCCAATACCCTTTCGCCCAGCAAGAGGCGTCGCGTCTGTATGGCACCGATGGCATAATAGCCTCCGGGCGGCATAGTTTGAAAGCAACACCATCGAAACGGACCGGTGTGCACACAAATTAGCAAACGATTTGTAGCGTAGTTTACAACCATTTGCCTGCTACGCAAGGATCCCGAGCAGAGCCTGAGAGAGCCCATTCATGCGCTTTCATTAGCCCGCTCTGGTGGTAGGTTGTGTGTGGTTTTGAACAATTTGACATCCTGTCTGGACGAGACGACTATGAGCTCTACGAAAAAAAACCCGAAAAACTTTGACGTACAGCTGTCACTTTAGCGTCCGCCAAACTGGACTGGTGCGAGCGACTGAATGTGAGCGCGAGCGCTCATTATTGTTGGCAATCTCTTTCTGTGCGGAAACTGACGCAGATTCGTCGTGATTGGTTCCGCCTAATCTGACAGGATCGTTATTTGTGGCTCGCCTGTTATGCTGTGAGGGAAGGTGGCGTGAAACTACACGTCAGTGCGGCGATGATGATGACACACTGTGCGAGCATAACCGCGACAGAGATTAGCCGTAAAGATAAGTGATTGTCCCCCCCAAGTGCCGGCTTCTACTACCGGTTCCACAGTGGAACACATGGTGAGGTGGACAGTTACACACATACACACCGATTGGGCAGATTTCTCAAACGCTCATCGAAAGGCGTTAAATCTCACAGCGACACGTCGAAAAGTGGCGGGGCGAGATTGGAATTTTGGTGGCGGGTGAGAAAAATTGCCTTCCCTGGGCGGCGGCAACACTTTCTTTCCCGGGCGGTGTGACAATCGACTATTTTTCGGTGGCCTTTTGACTTTACCTTTGCTCAGCTGGATCACGTCGGAGGTGTGTTTGTTTGCTTCACGGGTTACTACGGAAGCAGATCAGTATCCGGATTAGAAACGTGTGCTATCGCGTGTCGCCTACTTGATCATCTCCTCTTGCCGTCGAGCTCGGGAAGCTTGTTTCCCCTGCAAAGCTAAAGTTTTCCAACCACACACGCGTGCGCACGTTGAGAAGTGCAGTTGTAGTAGAAGTACCACTGTAGGCCACACCGCCGCCGAAACGATGACACTCGAAGGAAAACACCTTCGTGATTGGGAAAACAAAACAACTAACGCGAGCTAAATAATTGAGAAGGATAAACATACTTCCGAATGGCGGGCACCACCGGCTCACTATGTGCTGCGCAAACAGCCGCGGGAAGGTTGTTAACGAGGTCAGTTCGCAGCTGTGTGCCTATGCGGTGTGACGAAGCTTGGCTTAGGTTTCACTCATTGCCCGGAATGGATGCCGACGGTTGAAGCAAGCGACTAGACCAAACGCAGCCACTACGCTTCCATATGTGGAGGCTACCACCGGGAGGCTAAGTTATTGAAAATACAAACAATAAACAGAGCAGAGATAGAAATAAACACTTTACCAATTCCCGGTAAAAAAAGAGTGGCCTAAACACACGCAAACGAAACAACTCCAAAGCGCTAACCTATATATCTAAGGCAGTGTAGCTATTGATGTCTCGTTACAAAACCATAAGCATTGGCACTGGATGGTTGGGATTTGTGTGGACTTAAATCCATCTCTCTCCTTGAGGACGTCGGAGCGCAAGGTTAGGCAAATGAAGTTGAAAGTGAAAAGAGATCCAACGGCTCTTCCGTCGCTGTCTATTCCCACCCTCCCTCTCAATCGTACAAGGCCGCATGTGAAGTGTGCTGTTTGTTTGATGATAGACAATGAAGTTGAGGCAAAGCGTTGAAGTGGGGCTTGATTTGATTATGATTTACCCTTTCCCTTTCGTGTATAATTAATTGCATCTTTTTTCTTACCTTTTTCTTGTGATTGATTTTGTTCCCTGCTTTTTATTGCATTTCTACAACTCATTCACAATTCACACCACATGCATACGAAAATCATAAAAACGTTTCAAACACTCACTGCAAACGGTACCTGAACAATGATTTACACACTGAACGCATGCATGCTCATCACGAATTTATAGCTGCACGAGCAAGGATTACTACATCTACCACGTAACGAGTCCTGAACCGGTAACGCCAATCACAAAGGACGAGGATGGAAAACGCACCGATCGGAGCATAACATCCGCTTACTCCCTAAATTGTCGGCATGGTGGAAGCTATGCGATCAGCAGCGATGATGACGATGATGGTGACACGGATGGTACAGTTTCCTCATCTGCCTGCTCCGTTGCCTCGTCCTCATCTTCCTCTTGCCACTCGAGCTCAAAGAACTGGCTGGAGATGCTCAGTCCAAGAATCCCCAGTCCTTTCAGGATGAAGCGCTCGATAGCGTTGACGTAAGTCCGAACCAGTTCAGTGTGCCTGTGTGTTTGTGTGTGAGTTTTGCAATTGTGCATGCTGCTTTGAGTTCGTTGTGGCATTGATATGTGCTAAATGGAAATGCTTTGATGGCAGGGACCGTTCAAGAATTGGCTTTGCTTTTGCTTGAGTGTTTTTTGTTCAATACTTGTGTGTGTTTATTATTTTAAGTCAAACGAGTTGTTACAATTTTATATACAAAAATAATTTACAATTCAGTCAACAACATTTTTCTATCATTCTAGTTGCTCTTAATGGCCGATGCAAATATTTTGGCTAATGTTTCAAAAATGCTCGACACTTTTTCAAACGCTTTGGAAATGCCTGTAACAATTTCGGCCCCCGACACTGGCGTTCTCTCCGTACTTGAAGATACTGGGAGAGCAGTTGTTGTTTCTGAGGAGGTACTTGAAGTCGTTTCATCTGGTGTTACTTCAATCGTTGATAATGATATCGATTGAGTTGACGCTTCCGTTGTTGATTCGGATGTAGGCACTTCAGATGTTGAAGATGCAGTGGATACTATCACCTCAGTGGTGGACTCTTCTGTTGTCGAATCCTCCGTCGTTGACTCGGATGTTGCGACCTCAGTAGTAGATTCTTCAGTTGTAGAATCTTCTGTCGTGGACTCGGATACTGTCATCTCATTGGTAGACTCTTCTGTTGTGGACTCTTCTGTCGTAGACTCGGATGTTGCGACCTCAGTGGTAGATTCTTCAGTTGTAGAATCCTCCGTAGTAGACTCGGATACTGTCACCTCAGTGGTAGACTCTTCTGTTGTCGAATCCTCCGTCGTTGACTCGGATGTTGCGATTTCAGTGGTAGATTCTTCTGTTGTAGAATCCTCCGTAGTAGACTCGGATACTGTAACTTCAGTGGTAGCCTCTTCTGTTGTCGAATCCTCCGTCGTTGACTCGGATGTTGCGGCTTCAGTGGTAGATTCTTCAGTTGTAGAATCTTCTGTCGTGGATTCGGATACTGTCACCTCAGTGGTGGAATCTTCTGTTGTCGAATCCTCCGTCGTTGACTCGGATGTTGCGACCTCAGTGGTAGATTCTTCAGTAGTAAAATCCTCCGTAGTAGACTCGGATACTATAACTTCAGTGGTAGCCTCTTCTGTTGTCGAATCCTCCGTCGTTGACTCGGATGTTGCGACTTCAGTGGTAGATTCTTCTGTTGTAGAATCCTCTGTAGTAGACTCGGATACTGTAACTTCAGTCGTAGCCTCTTCTGTTGTCGAATCCTCCGTCGTTGACTCCGATGTTGCGGCTTCAGTTGTAGATTCTTCAGTTGTAGAATCTTCTGTCGTGGATTCGGATACTGTCACCTCAGTGGTGGAATCTTCTGTTGTCGAATCCTCCGTCGTTGACTCGGATGTTGCGACCTCAGTGGTAGATTCTTCAGTAGTAAAATCCTCCGTAGTAGACTCGGATACTATAACTTCAGTGGTAGCCTCTTCTGTTGTCGAATCCTCCGTCGTTGACTCGGATGTTGCGACTTCAGTGGTAGATTCTTCTGTTGTAGAATCCTCTGTAGTAGACTCGGATACTGTAACTTCAGTCGTAGCCTCTTCTGTTGTCGAATCCTCCGTCGTTGACTCCGATGTTGCGGCTTCAGTTGTAGATTCTTCAGTTGTAGAATCTTCTGTCGTGGACTCGGATACTGTCACCTCAGTGGTAGATTCTTCTGTCGTTGACTCGGATGTTGCAACTTCAGTGGTAGATTCTTCAGTTGTAGAATCTTCTGTCGTGGACTCGGTTGTTGCGACTTCAGTGGTAGACTCTTCTGTTGTCGAATCCTCCGTCGTTGACTCGGATGTTGCGAGCTCAGTGGTAGATTCTTCAGTAGTGGACTCTTCTGTCGTTGACTCGGATGTTGCGACCTCAGTGGTAGATTCTTCAGTAGTAAAATCCTCCGTAGTAGACTCGGATACTATAACTTCAGTGGTAGCCTCTTCTGTTGTCGAATCCTCCGTCGTTGACTCGGATGTTGCGACTTCAGTGGTAGATTCTTCTGTTGTAGAATCCTCTGTAGTAGACTCGGATACTGTAACTTCAGTCGTAGCCTCTTCTGTTGTCGAATCCTCCGTCGTTGACTCCGATGTTGCGGCTTCAGTTGTAGATTCTTCAGTTGTAGAATCTTCTGTCGTGGACTCGGATACTGTCACCTCAGTGGTAGATTCTTCTGTCGTTGACTCGGATGTTGCAACTTCAGTGGTAGATTCTTCAGTTGTAGAATCTTCTGAAGTAGACTCGGATACTGTCACCTCAGTGTTCGACTCTTCTGTAGTGGACTCTTCTGTCGTTGACTCGGATGTTGCGAGCTCAGTGGTAGATTCTTCAGTAGTGGACTCTTCTGTCGTTGACTCGGATGTTGCGACCTCAGTGGTAGACTCTTCTGTTGTAGAATCCTCCGTAGTAGAATCGGATACTATAACTTCAGTGGTAGCCTCTTCTGTTGTCGAATCCTCCGTCGTTGACTCGGATGTTGCGACTTCAGAGGTAGATTCTTCAGTTGTAGAATCTTCTGTCGTGGACTCGGATGTTGCGTCTTTAGTGGTAGACTCTTCTGTTGTGGACTCTTCTGTCGTTGACTCGGATGTTGCGACCTCAGTGGTAGACTCTTCTGTTGTAGAATCCTCCGTAGTAGAATCGGATACTATAACTTCAGTGGTAGCCTCTTTTGTTGTCGAATCCCCCGTCGTTGACTCGGATGTTGCGACTTCAGAGGTAGATTCTTCAGTTGTAGAATCTTCTGTCGTGGACTCGGATGTTGCGACTTCAGTGGTAGACTCTTCTGTAGTGGACTCATCTGTCGTTGACTCGGATGTTGCGACCTCAGTGGTAGATTCTGCTGTTGTAGAATCCTCCGTAGTAGACTCGGATACCGTCACCTCAGTGGTAGACTCTTCTGTTGTCGAATCTTCTGTCGTTGACTCGGATGTTGCGACTTCAGTGGTAGATTCTTCTGTTGTGGAATCTTCTGTTGTTGAATCATAAACTGTCGTCGCATCGGTGGTTGATGCATAATCCACTGTTGTCGTCGCGGGATCTTCACCTTCACAATAAACCTTTTCCTTGAAATCACATTCACACCGCTCCTTATTGAACCGCAAATCATTTGGGCACGATACAGTCAGCATCAGCCCAAGAACGCACAGATTATATTTCGTACAAGAACTATGCTCCACTAGCACAAGCTTCCTCGGATCGAACACTTGCGGACAAACCGTTGCACATGTGGTCACTGTTTCTATTGCGGTATCTCGTCTCGTACGCTCCTGAACTCCCGAGGAGGAGTATTGTCGAACGCATGTTTTCACTGCATCACTCCACACCGATCCCTCCGGACAGTGGGCTGCGATTTTGATCCTTCCAACACATGTCACGTAGCCTGTTTGGCTGTGAGGCATCGCGTATAGAGAAGATAACTGTCGTGAAGTGTCATACTTTGGGCAAATGAAGCTTGCCGACACATGCAGGAAGAAAGATGATGTTGTCAGCATCGTAAGCAGAAGTGTCCGTTTAAACTCCATTTTCACTTTTTGACACACTTTTTACAGCACAATTTCTGATATAAACCAAACACAATATTCACTTATTCCTTGAAGCTTAGTAGCCAATCTACTGCTGCTCTGACACTAGGTTCAGCTTGCCCGGTCCAGATCAATTTGCCCATTGCTCAACAGTTCGGTGCCCTTTTATATAGCGCAAATGTTCTTACAAATATATCAATAAACTCATATCGAAAGGTGGCGTCAAGTGGCAGAAATGATAGCATTTTGATCAACAATCGAAGCTTTATCATCACATTTACTCTCGTTCGCCCATCGAGTGCCGCGTGAACGGCGAATGCTCAAATACGCCAACCCAAATAATCGTCATACGCAGCACTTCATTAGCTGTGACCTATCTTTGACACACCGAATCCGCGTACGTACACCGTGTATTATGAGGGTGATGTAGCAGGAAGATGTAATTGGAAAGTAAAACGCATTGCTGCAACGTGAGGCGCGATAAGGTTGAATGATACACACACCCTCCCCTACCAGCCTTCCGCACAACAAATAGTCAGGAGCCACATGAAGTATCCTACTTTTCGTACATTGTTTTGATCGTGACACACGGAGAAACAGAAACAGAACGAAGTAAATGTGATGATTAAACGCAACGCCGTTTGTTTTCAAATGTTGATTTATTTCGTGCGTATTAACCCGAACCAATTCGTGACCATGTATGATCGCGGTCCACCCGTCGTTGCTGATAGTTGCATTCTCTCCCATCAGCTCAGGGGAGGAGAAACGGGATATTAAGGTCATTCTGTCAGCTGGGATTAGCGACGGGGAGCATTTTTTGCTTTTTCTGCGCAATGCATCTTGCCCGAACTGTGAAAGCATTTCTCCCCCGGGGCAGTAAATGTGTCACTACAACTGCGTCCATTTTAGTGCCTTCTCTAAACGCGTCAGGGGCCTTGCTTCCTGACACTAATCAACCGTTTGTTCGTTGCATGAAGCAGTGGGGGGGGGGGGGGGGAAGTACGGCAATAAAAAAGGTGCTGAAAACGGTCCACCCGCTTCCCTTCTTCAATGGTGGTGTGCCGGGACGCGGCACGAGAATGGGCGCGCAATAAATGGCCACACAAAGACGCACCATCAACGCTGGCCGCCGTCTGAACGGGGCATCTATGCTGCATCACATACGTGTGTAGACAGTTTCAGTTCACATACACACAGACACTTTCCCCGCCGTTGTACTGTTTTTTTTTCCGCTGCCACCGCTTTTGGTCGATCACTTTCTCATAATTTCACACTGTGTTTTAAATTAAGTATCGATTTTCTTTTCTGTCGAAGCATTTTGCGGGAATGTTGTTTTTTTATGTACAAGACAAGGTCGTTGCTAAATAGTAGAACGGGAAGCATAGCGAGGAAATTCGTATAGGGATGCTAGTTCCGATAAAAAGTCCTACTTGATACGTGATTATTCATTCTAAAAAAAGGTATCGGTCATTGTGGGTAAGGTGTGACAAGTTTATTGACACACAAACTGTGTTTCCCCCGAACGCTGATAACCGGTATACTCATGAAAATTATTTGCACAAGGAAAGGTTCGTCACTATCACACTTCTAGCGTCTGTCTCAGGCGTCGCTCAAGAGGGGTTTCCATCCCTGTTGTAAGAGAGCGTGCGCCGTAGTGAGTTATAATTTGCCATTTTATCAATATTTGCCCAATCTATCACTTTTTTATCGTAAATAATAATTCTATTAAAAGAAAACAAAACAAGAAGAAACATAGTCGCACAACAAGTGGATGTATATATGATAATTTCTATCATTAAGATCTTCTTCTATTTGAATTTCACTTTAATATTCCAAAACTTCAAACTGGACAACACCAAAAACCATAATTGCATCCATTTTTCAGTCAAATAAGGCTACACAAAAAGTAAACGCAACGGTTTCTTTTTTGAATCAAACCTTCGTGAACCAAACAGTGGAACGCTAGCGCCATCTGCCTGTCGAAACTGGAAGCAAGTTAGTTTCTTTAGCGCCTTAAGGGTATGCAATGTGTACATGTTGCTGCCCCGAATGGTATGCAATTGGCGGTACATTTCGAAACGATCGTTTGATGAATGTTCAAAATTAGTTGAATCGAAATCTAAAGTCAAATGATGCGTATTTCTTCACGCTTTAAAAGACTCTTCTGGTTAGACTGTTCCTCAACATTAAGGCTAAAAAATATTGTTTTATTCCAAACGAATTTATGTCATAGAAAATGAGTATCTTAAACCTGTTCAACATCAACCCCAATTCTAACTGCTCCATTCTATTCACCCAAATAACACACTTCCTCAATCACAAACCTACAACTCAATTAATTGACACACAACCACATCCACCAACCCGCTTAAAGGGCGCTTCTCAAAACCACAACCACACCCCGAGCGCACTGACAAGCTTTTTTTTGGGACCGTCAATAATTTAATTCCATTCAGCTCATTAAGATGCAGACCCGCCTCAAAGACTTGTCCTCTCCACTCATCCCTCACATTTGCCTTGATTTGATCCCCTCGTCCCCGCCCTCCCCCCAACTCACACGCTTCCCCACTCGCCTGCAACCACAACGAATCCCGTTAATCTGCGTTCGGTTCGGTTTTCTTTCGCCCATCGAACCATCTGCGCGCACATTAAAATTATACACATTTCGTTATGACCTCTCGCACGGCCGCAGAGGCCCGGTGGCCCTAACCGGTGGGGAAAAAACATTCGGGAGACTTTTGGAGGTGCGATAGGAGGAAACAACACCACCGAAGAGAGAGAGGGGGGTAAAAATGTGCCAAAAAATCCAACCCCTCACAGGGTTTTTTTTGTTGCTTTGTTTTGTTTCGAGTTCGGCTGCTCTTGATGATGATGTAGAAAATGCGAACATGCGAAAAACGGTTAATTCGCGTCGGAAGTTGGCCGAGGGAAGGAAGCCGAGGGCACACGGCGCGAAAGAGTGTTTTCGGAAGCGTTTGGGAAAACAACAGCCGCAGCGTGTGTGCGCGTGCGCGTGCAAAGGGTTGGCTCTGTTGGAATGAGAGGAACTGCTGCTCAAGTCCAAGAGAGCTGAACAAAGCAAGCGACGAACCTGGTAAGGTTTTTTGGGGTTGTTTTTTCAGGAGTTCAGGAGAGGGGGGGGGGGGGGGCAGACATACGGGAATCCGGTTTGGATTTCTCTCAGCAAAAGCACAGTTCGACATCCGCGTTCTTGTTTCGCTCCATTCAAAAAAGTTTGTGGCATTTGGTGCATTGGCAGCGGGCACGCAGCGCGAACGGTGGTGTGGTTTGCGATGTACTGTGATTGGTGTGTAGCGGTGCTCTTTAACATTCCAATTCTAATTTTGCATTCCTTTTTCTTCTTCTCCCAAAAACAGGAGCAACTCGAAGGCTTCCTACCTGCCGAGGCAGCCACGGGACAAGCTGCACTCGGACCCGGACCATGGCAGCTACAAGCTGACGCTGACCTCGAACGAGGACTGCATCAATCACAACACGGGAGTCGGCGGCCCGAACACTACGACAAGCCCCACTACAACCACTACAAACGGTGCTGCGGGCGGCGGAGGACACGACGGATTCCCGGAGGAGATCATCACCGCCTCGCCAAAGTGTAATCTGCCGGATGTGCTTCCGCCCGGCGTGAAATATTCGCTCTACTCCACCAACAACAACAACAACAACAACAGTGTGAGCAACAACAACAGCATCAACAACCATCACAATGGTATCAAGCCGAAGCCCCACTCGGCCCCGATCATCTCCACCGCCAACAGTCTCAAGTCGCTGTTCAACTTCAGCACCTCCTCCTCCACCACCTCCACGTCCTCCTCGGACGCCGCGAAGGACCGCGATGGACCGCAGACACCTCCTACCGGGCCTCCCCCCGCGCTGGTGTTCAACGGCAATGGCAACGCGAGCCCCCCGCTCGCCCAGATCCAGGCGACCTCGCCGAAGTACACCTCCCAGTCCTCGTTCGATCTGAAGAAGACGCAAATCCTGGACACGGCCGATGTGCACGGCGGAGGGGCAATGTACCACCAGCACCAGCACCATCTACACAACGGCACAATCCTTGGCCTGCCCCAAGCGGCCCCAACCACCAACGCTAGCGCCACCGCCACGCTGACCTCGATCGCCTCCATCACCCACACGGTGGTGCCGGAGGAGATGGAACCGGTGGCGGAGGAGGAGCCGGCGGGTGACGAGCAGCATCCACTGCCCGCCGACGATACGGTACCGCCCCCGCTGCCCTCCACACCCTCCCCGGCGCTGAGCAACCACGGCAACTCTGGTCTGGTGTGGGCCACAGCACAGCCCCCAACTGTAAATAATTGCGCTGGAACTGCCGAAATGGTAGGCAATTTCGAGCAGCAGCAGCGGCAGCACCAACACGACGCCACCGTACTACCACCACCGACCGGCGCCAGTACCGTTGCAGGGGCCGAGCGGGCCCCGAACGAGCCAGCGCTAGACAGTGAAGCTTCGTCCGCCAGCACGTCCACACGCGACGACGATGCGTTGTCGTCGAACGACGCAGCAGCAGCAGCACCAGCAACAGTTCCAGTGGTTGTCGTGGCCAAAGAGCAGGAAGGAGAAAGTTGCCCCAGCACGGCCGAACCTCTCGTAAACGGTGTTGGTGTTGGTGGTGTTAGTGAGCACACAATCAGCGGATCGCCAGCGGCGCTAGAACGCGTCACGAAGGAGATCAACCTGTCGCCGGTGGCCGGTGACGCAGTGGCGTGTGAACCACCATCGCCACTCCCGCTTCAGCGGACGGAAATAGTGCTGCGCGTGCAGGCGCCCACTTCCGAGGCGGCCTCCCAAACGGACAGTGACGACGCCGGTCTGGCGCGTGGCTTTGCCGAGCTTACGATCGACTGTGGAAGGAGGGCGAAGGAGCAGCAGGACGCGACCACGGTTAGCCAGCAGTGCTCGAACGGAGCGTCGACCTCGGTTGCAACGTCGACGACCAGTCCGATTGGCAGTCCGCCCGGTACGCCACCGAGCGGTAAGGAGCAGCAGGGACAGAAGTTTTTCGCCCCCTTGTCGTCGTCGTCGTCGCCACCGCCACCGCCGCCGTCAACTCCGCGCAAGCTGCACCCGGAGGAGATCGATTGCGATAAGCTGTCGCACGATCTCGTTAGCCAACTGTCCCCGTCGGACAAGCTGCACACCATACTGGGTAAGTGTGTTGGAGGTTACCTAAAGGACTCTTACAAGTGATACGATGTGATAGGATGATCTTTGAAGGGAGTGTGAATAGTGTGAAAAGCGTGTGAGCAATCGCAATCGAGATGTTTTAGATATCGTTTTCCCTCGCAGTAACAAAATGGACTTATAATTACACATGCTCGATCCGTGCGGTGGTGGGTGGTACATTTCACGGATGGTTTATGGATACATTTCCATTTCCAACGATCCTAATAAAACTGTCCCAACCCCCAACTTCGTGCGAAAGTGGAACAAAAGCCGTCGACCAAAAGGGCAATAAAAGAGATTTTCGTTCAATTTCCCCGCAGTAAAGCAACAAAACAAGAGGGGGGAAAAAAGGGTACCAGCGGCACTACTCTAACTTGCTTTATGATGATGGGTGGTATAGGTGGTAACAATGCGCCACCAAGTTTTCCCACCTTTTTTGGGTTTGATGATGGCGATTGTCCTCCCCCTTGGATGTGCAAAACAAGCATTAAACGAGTACGATCGCGATAAAATCGAAAGTTTGTTTTGGAAAGAAGGCTCTAACAGGGAAATAATAATAGCACGGAAAAAAGCCCTTACCCCGGTGTAGGGAAAATGGTAAACAATATTGCGATGTGTGTGTGTATGTGTACTTGTACATAGGTGTGTAGGAAAAGCAAACACCCAAACACGGGCTGTAACACCCAATAATGCGTTTAATAGCGGACGTTGGAAAATGAAATGAAAAACTGTACCTCAAAAAACGTTGATTGGAGGCGGTATTGGAGGTAGAGAAAGTAGTAGGTACAGGCAGGCAGTTGCGAGAAATGGAGGAAAAAAATCACCGTTAATTTGAAAATTTGTTTCCGTTGTCGATTAGGTTTAGGGTCTTTCATGTGAGTAAAAGTGGAAAAAGTGGATGTCTTTTTCCCTTTTGGAAGATCTCAAAGTGAGTCGATAAATCAGGTGGGCTTATCCAGTGCAATTTGATGTCTTAAAACGAAAATAGGAAGAAAACCTGGTTTGACAGTTAGATCCATAACAAACTGGATGCTTTGATGCTTTTTCTATGGATTCACTCCTAACGCTATCCAAAATTTTCACAATTTTACTCGATATTTGAGATCAATCGGTGGTCTGTTGAACAGGACCAAAGGATATATGCGCAGGCACGCTGATAAATTCCTCACTTTCTGTATAAAATCATATTGGATTCGGTTGGTACACTGCTCCTTGCTTGCTGGCAGAAAAGATTCAATAATTGTTGCCCATGTATCAGATTTGGCGAAAGAAATGTTCTTTTTTGGAATCTATAGCCTTCAAATCTTCGTTTCAATCCAAGAACTGGCTGCCACGTAAGTTTTTTTGCTTCTTTCTTCGTGCTATAAGCACGAATGCTTGACTATAAGCCCACCTGATATATACACTCACTTTGGAAGATCTTTATGCATTGAGTTTCTAGAAGTTTCTGCCTCTCTCAGGTTGTGTTAGATCCAAGTAACCCGAGTAGATCCATGGTGTACTAAGGCCCTGGTCTGAGGAGATCTTGCAGTATGAGCAAACTGTCTCATTGCAGCCAATAATGGCTACTGTGGCGTTTTATGAAACCATTAACACCACGCAATGTGACGAAGTTCCTCTATTGTTGTTGTTTCCCCCTTTCTGCGGATAAGATCGAATGAGTTGGAGGGAAAAAAGCTCCCCCAATATTGCACACTTCTAAGCCACACAAAAAGCCTTACGCGTGTAATCGTGAGAGACTTGTTGTTTTGGGGAGCGGGAGGTTGTTATGCAAAGTGTGTGGGAGTTCACACAGTTAAGACTGAGATCAACGGCTTCCGACTCCCCAGACGTTACACCAAGCTGACGCAGACACCTACCTACCTCGTGTTTTTAATATCTATTCTCTCTCCCTCATGACAGCGCCGAAAACATTCAAATCCTCGTCGGACTACGTGTCCGACCTGTTCAACATCCAGATCGCACCGCGACCGCTCAAGAAGGATGCCTCGACCGCAACGCCAACGGAAACGACGGGTGGCGGTACACCGAAAAGGTAAGCAGAGTGGTTCTAGCAGTATCTCTGGAGTGTTGGGGAGTAGCCCTGAATTAAGCTGTTTTGTTTTTCGCCGATTACTTACGAGCTTTTCCCAAACAATCTGTTTTCTAAACCACTGCCAGCCCGCTCGATATTCTGACGTCCAGCTCGACCTACTTTCAAATCTCGGAACCGAAGGCCAAGCTGATGACGCGCTACAGCCGCGAGATGACCCTGATCAACGGTGATTGCTGTGATCTGACCAAGAAGAAGGTAAGTCACCGAAGCGGGGGGATTATGGGGAGATAGAGAGAGAGAGAGAGAGAGGGAGAGAGAGTGACCATGTGTGTGAGGGCTAAACTGGTGCGAGGTTGCGGAGAAGGCACGTCCTTCACATGGTGGTCGTGGTCGTGTGGAATGTTAGCGGATAGAAATGGAAAGTAATGCAATTACGCCGCCCCGTGCCCCTTTACTTGAAAAGCAATTGTTTTCTACAGTTGGTTGGTTGGAAGTACGGTGCGATATACTGGTCAAGAGGCTCTAATTCGAGACCTCTGCACTGTAATTGTAACAAACATCCACTTTCGGTGGACATTCGGAGAAGATAATTCAGCGAAAGCTGTGTGTGTGTTTGTGTCTGTCTCTCACGCCTCGCAATCGTGAATCGGAAGTGCGTGTGCCGCATCAGAATGTGAATGTGTACGCCCTTTTTTTCTCCTGTGTCTGTGTCGTGTAGGAGCAAACTGCCTCAACGAAAGCAAACGCCGCTCGTGGGACATATGGGTCGTATGGCTTGAATCACTAGCGGCGGCGTGCGTACCTCTTTCCCACAAACCATTTCAAACCTACACGAGCGTGTGCGAGCGCGCGCGCGCTCTCGGGCTCATGCATTTGTTGCCATGGTGTTTTGTCATCGCTGCGGAGAGCCCGTCATAGAGCAGGAGGCGACGACCGCATTGGTGCGCTGTTGTTCTCGCTTCGCTTGGATGCTGCTCTCGGGCTTGCTCACTGCCACACGAGCTGACGAGCTGAGCGGCTGGCTTCGCTTATAATGCCCGTGCTCTTATCGTGCCTTATCGATGTCATCGAAAACAGTCGCTAATGGCAGGCGATCTTTATCGATTACAGCATCCCAGCGGCAGCAGCTGGTAAGTAAGTGCAAAGGGGAAGAAGCCGTAAAAAAAAACCAAGTGACTGGAAGTGTTGTGCAAATAGTGTGTGACTGCTTAGCTGAAAGACCAAGCTAAACCAAACACACCAACTCCTCAGGGCACCTCCTGAACCCGTAGTTCTTCCTTTGCATTGCGGGTTATATTAAAGTGAATATTTGTGTAGGATGTTGTCACCATTGTGTGTGTGTGTTGTTGTTGGGATCGCTGATGAAAAATTGCTTCCGATGTTTGTTCCGACGCGTTAGGCGTTAGGTGTCTGCAAGCAATCTTCAGTTCTATTTGAGTTGGAGGTTGCTGCTGGCTGATCTGGGTGATGTAATGTTTGATGCGCGATGGACGAATTTTGAAGTGTTGTTTGCCGCTTGAAACCTTGAATGAAGAATTGATTAACAAACAAATACTCCAGCAAACTCTGGTTAAACTTTGTGGCGGAATGATCACAAGATTGACATAAAATATTTGAAAGTGTCGCGAGTTTGAAGGCTTGAATGTGGAATTTTGAAGTTTTAGAGAAGGGCTAGATTAGTCTGGAATATGTCTCTTTAACTCTCTGTGGCTGCGATCACGATCGTATGTTGTAAGATCTTCAGGTGCTAATAGAAGATGAACCTCAAACACTCTAATTTCCTGATGTCTTCTTCAAGGCTTTTTGTGGAAGGTTTCAAGTCAGGTCAGTGCTCTAGTAAAGTCCGCTGTTGTACTCCCTTGTAAAATGTAAAATAAGTTACGTATCCAAAGCTCCAGCGGTGCTCCTATGCCATCTACACTCTCCCCCCCCAAAGAAGCTTGCATAATCTCTCTTCCCTTTTGTTCGATTTCATCCCACTTTGTAACGCTTGATTTTACAACGCTTTATCCGAAATTTGCCACACTGGAAGCGTTGCTTTACGCTCAATTCCAAACCAATCGGTAACGTTTTCCATCTCTCTCAAAAGAGAGCAACCGCTAACAAGCCTCACCAGACCGTAACGTGGGGAATTTCAGCATTTTGGGGGGGGGGGGTTCGATCACCCAAAACAGGAATGATATATTAATTACGCCATCTCCCCTTTTTCTGCAGGAGGAACTCGTCCAACGTCTTGGCAAGAAGCTACTAGTCCTAACGAACGAGCAAACGAACATCGCGGAAGAGAGCAACGCGAACGATCTGCTCGGCAACGATGTGGCGCTAAAGGTGACGCAAAAGGTGCGCCCGGCCGACGCGTCCAAGTTCCGCTCGTACGTCGACGATGTTGGGTACATCACGATGCTGCTCCTATCGCTATCCGGCCGACTAGCGCGCACCGACAACGCACTGCACATGATCGATGCCAACCATCCGGATAAGGTAAGTACCGATCGATTGATCGGGTCGGGTCGGGTCGGGTCAGCTCTTGATACTAATTATGCCTGTGCCCTTTCTCCTGTGCGCTTTAGAAGATCCTGGAAGCGAAACGGGAACGACTGCTGGAGCAGCTGGACGAGGCGAAGCAGCTGAAGGACGACATCGATCAGCGCGGCGCCACGATCGCCCGCATCCTCGAGCAGTCGCTCACGATCGAGGAGTACGCCGACTACGACTATTTCATCAACATGAAGGCGAAGCTGATCGTGGACTCGCGCGAGATCGCCGACAAGATAAAGCTCGGCGAGGAGCAGCTGGCCGCGCTGAAGGATACGCTCGTGCAGAGTGAATGCTAGGAGGGTGTGATCATGATCGCGTGCGCGTGTTATGTTTTTGGCTGTTTTTTTTTCTATCGTCCCGACGAGGTGTTGTGTGGGGTGGAGTAGTTTTAAGCGCGAACAGAGTTAGGACCGACCGGCAAGTCGGTGCATTTTGTAAATAAGGCGTAAGCGAGGAGATACGGTATCCTATCCAGTTTTCTTTTGTTTCTTTCTTTCTTTGATTTATGTAAATTAGTCAAAGTGTGTCCTGGGCCGGACACAAAGCCGTTTGCTGCGCATATTAGTAGCGAACAGTTAGCGCTCCACACAAGGAAGCTCCAATGTAGTAGATATTCTAATTATCCTTTTCCTTCGTTTTGCTCTTCTTTTACCCACTTTCTCCTTGCCCCCTTTGTTTCTCTGCTGTCTCTTGAACGGATCAAGTTCTTGCATTTCAACGGTGTGAAGTTGAAATTCAAAGAGTGTTGCACCACTTTCCCATTATAGGGTTTTCCAGGAGTTCTTACAGCTGTGTGGACACTTTATTGACCTTTTCTTACGTGAAATGAATTTAATGTAATGGGAATTGGACTCTATAGCACTCTTGTTAGATACATTCAACAGGATTTGTCTGTCGAATAAGGATGCCATAGAATCCAATTACCATCCTATGAGGGTTTACTTCCAATAGGAAAGAGTCAAGGAAGTGCCCCACAACTATGAGAACCCCTTGAAAACCCTGTAAACCTTCCATAACAACAATACTCCCCTTTTTTCCCCCAAATGCACCCTTCTAGTTTCTTTTTTCCTACCCTACTATTTCCTAATTAAGAATATTTAGTATTTTATGTTTATTCCGCCCAGTTCCGTGTGATTTATTAGCATTCTTGTTTGTGTGTGTGCGTGCGTGTGTGGGTTTTGTTTGCTTTTGTTCTTTTCTTAAAAAAAAACCCCGCATATTAAAAGTCTCCATTTGGCGTAAAATGGTGCTGAAAAAGCGAAGAGTGCGAATCAGCGCTTAATCGATAAGAATGTAAAGAGAGCAAAGCAAATTACAAAATGTCGAAAATGAAAAATGCAAAACATAACATATTAAAAATGGAAAATAGGATATGATAAGGAAAATGATAAGGAGCGATTTACGGTTAATTGGACCGAAAGTCGTGCAATGCAATGCTTAGCAGAGCGCAATATGAATATGAGAAGCGAACGCAAAAAATGGAACAAGAAAGAAGGTGGTAGAAAATGTGATTTTATCGGAAATAATTATTTGATTTGTGCGCTAACTGTGTTGTGCAACAAACACAACAATCTGGATTGTCCGAGTTTAACGAAAAAACGGCGCGAATGCAAGTGCGCTTTCCGTTTAGCGTTTAGCTAGTTTTTATTAAAGTATGAAAGTAAAGCATTCGGATTTTAGAGCAAGCAACAGAGTAAAGGGCGACAGAGTTGTTGTAGAACTAGATCTTATTATATTACTTTTAATAGGTGTCTTCTTTCTCGGCCCCTCTTCCCGTACCGTACGGGAATGTGTATTTAGTGCGTTTCTTATTTTGTTTGTTTTTTTTTTTTGTGCGCTCACATTCAATGTGTTTGTGTCAATCTGTTTCAACACATCCGCATCGTTTTCTCTTATAGACGTTAATACAAAGCCTGCCTGCGCCCTTAACACATGCCTATACACATATAATCCTTAGATGTGTCCCGGGACGCAACCGCAATATAAGAATAACCCAGACACAGATACTCCTTCCCCTCTATTTCCTTAATTCAAGTTCTTTTAGGTGAGCTTTTCTCGTTCGCTGAACAGAATTATTGTTCCAACTTGTGTTTACTTATAATTAATGGGGCGCGCAACCGTATATAACGCAGCCCCCCACACCCCTCTCTGCGCGCGCAGAAGTAAGAAGAAATAGGAGGAATGCGAAATATCAATTAAAAAAAAACGAGTTTAAAAACAAAACTTATCCCCCGTTTGTGCTGTTTTTCTCACACTTTCATTTGCCTTCCCTATCCGAAACGGCGGCGGCTTTGAGGACGCGCCACCTGGAGTAGATTTCATCCCAATCGAGATACGCACCGACGATGTGCCGGGTGTTTCCCGCCGTATCCGTGTACCCCGTCCGCCCGTGCACCATCCGAACGTTGCTGAACGTAAGAATGTCGCCCGGGGCCGTCTTGAAGCTGACCGCTTCCCGGTGCAGGATCTTCACGAAGCGCTGCATCGCCCGGTACCACGGTTCGACGCGATCGATCGGCACGCTGAAGTGGCTGTCGCGCTGTGGCACACTGTGATTGATCCGCTCCAAGCGTCCATCGCGGTCGATACTGCACAAAGTAGGCACATTTATCAGTCAATTAAACATTTATCGTCCGGAAAAGAGGAACATACCATATAACGGGCGCCCGGTAGATGCTGTGAAACGTGCCCGCTTCGTCCGCGCCCAGATCGCTCCAGTCGACCAACGTTTCGCTCAGCAGCCGAAAGTCCTCCGGATGGTGCTGGCGGAGCTGCTCCGCAACGTAAAACCCGTCGGCGATGAGGTTTTCGCCGCCGGTTGGGTTGGACGATTGCACCAGACAGTGTAGCAGATTGCAGCCCGGTTTGTAGTCGTAGTAGGGCAGGTCGGTGTGCATTTGCAGTGGGGTGGAAAGGTACGCGACGTTGCTGGTGCCTTCCTTTGCCTTCACGATGAATTCCTCGCTTTTTTGAAAACAATAAAAAAGGTACTATTATTTGAATTTATTCATGTCAGCTTATTCCACAGCATGAGCTATATAGGATTTTCTAGAAGTTCTCATAGCTGTGGGACACTTAATTGACTCTTTTTTGCGTGAAATGAACATAATGTAATGGGAATTGGACTCTATAGCATCCTTGTTGGACACATCTAATATGAATATGTACATGCACACAAATCTAATGGGAACATATGAAGTTCACATAAGAAAGAGTCCAGGAAGTGTCCCACAACTATGAGAACCCCTGAAAAACCCTGAAATTAAAGAAAAAAAATATTGAAGCTAAAAAACGCTTTTTATGCACATAACTTTTTTTGTACACCCAACACAACAATGCTCGTGTAGCGTCTACCTTGACGTACTGAAACGTGTAAACACACCTTAAGCTTCAACAAGCGAGGCGAAACCTACGAGAGAATGAGCAATGCTTTTCTCGCTCTCACCACGATCTCTTCTCTGTCGCTCTCACTGACCTACGCCAACAAGCGCGTGGCGCGAAAGTGTAGACACGTGTTTGATTGCATTTGTTTGGATATTTTGCGAGAATTATTCATGTTTGTGTATAATATTACTAAAACAAAATTGCTCTTTGTAATTAACAATCCATTTACTCACCCATAATGCGTTTTACGGATGAATCCAACCCGATCGGCCAACCGGCGACACTCGTTCTCCGTCAGTGGTGCTCCCTTGATCATCACCATGCCGTACGCAATCAACGCCTCAATCCACTGCCGCAGCGCTCCATCATCCGCCAGCACCTGCTCGAACGAAAACTCCTTCAGCACCCCGCCGAACCCGGCCGCACCCCAAACCACCGGCTCGGGACGATACCATTCCCGCAGATACCGCTCCGTATCGGCGCCTCGGAAGCTTCTGCCCAAAAGCCACCCCAACTCGTACACCGACCGCCCATGCGCCTCACCATCCCCCCACTGCACTTCCAGCGAGCGCCCACCGTCCAGCACACCCACGCGCACCACGTTCACCCCGTCCACATCGAACCGTTCCCAGTCGAGCACGCGGCTCGTCGAACCGCCGTGGAAGCACCGCTCACACTGACAGTTATCGCGCAGCCAAACGGCGGGAAACTCGTACCGCTGCTCCGTCGCGCCACCATCATCGGCGAGCAGGACCGTCACCACTACACGCGACCGGTTCGCATCGAAGGTGGCTTCGCTTATCTGCAACGACGAGGATGGCGCTGATGACGTCGCTACAGTGTGGTGGTTCTCTTCTACCAAACCGGACTTTGTCCTCGCACGACGATCTTCACCGGTCTCGCGATCAGCGGGCAGAGGTGGCGCGGATGACGATGCGTTTCGCACCGTACCGGAACTGGTCCGCGTTTGGTGCGTTGCGTGATTGCGATTGAGAAAATTAAAAATAGAGGCCGATTGTGTTGCTGCTCTTGTGGCGATGGTAGGTTGATGCGCTAAGAGTGTTGACACACCACCGCCGAGGACCGCACGGTTGAGCGTTGCTAAGCAGCGTACAAGTGACATGCTTCTTTTACGAGGGTTTTGACGAACAATTTCAGGGTTCAAAGGCACTAAGTATCACTTAAATAACTTTTTTTATTAATATTGTCACTACATAGAGTCACAAAACACTCCTTTTCATAGCTTAAAAGGCTTAGTGGTATTCACCAAAACACTTCTTGGTCACAGTCCCGACCGTCTCGTGCTTGCGTGTTGCACGAGCGAAAGCCGAACGATAACTGAACGAAAAGCGGCGCAAGTCACTGGGTCAAACGATGATGCCAAGGCAGGCGCCTGACATTCACGGTGCTGTTGTACACAACACTCGCGGCACTGTAATCACTCAATCCACCTAAGAGCTCGTCAGTGCAAGCCGGGAGAAGTATATACGTGTTTAAAAAAAAGTAACTTTTCAATGAGCGAAAAGATGAAATCGAAGAGCGCTTGATAAAAAACGCCTATAGTTATACAATCTGCACTACAAATCTGCCTTCTTATGATATTGTTAATGGCTTGTTTGCATAGTTTAAGACAGTAGAAAGCTTAGCAGCTCCGTGCGCGACCCCATAGAAACCAGAGTCCATCTTTTATCTGCCATTTGCTTTCCCAAACAGTACGATAAACAAATAACCAGATAAGACTGAGGCCTTTCTCAAACACAAGCAAACATTCCCCCTTCCCGTTTGTGTAAGATAAAAACCCACTTCTTTCGGACTCTGCAAAGCGCACACACACAGAGAGAGACCACAAACACCGGCGGGGGCAAAAAGCCATCTTGGTTGTTCCACATTTTTTTAATCATTTTTTGTTACAAAAAAGACAATAATCGATCACGGTTTTTTGTTTTTTGTTTTTCTCTCTTTTCATTCTTGTGTGTGTGTTTGTGTTTTTTTGTTTGTTTTCTTCTTCTTTTTCTGTTGTTGTTTTTACTTTCTGCTTCTACTTTTCTTGTTGCATCCTCTTTCGTTATTTTTAAATCTCGGGGGTTTGTTCTGTGTATGTATGTATGCATTGTGTGCTTTGTATAGTGTATTTTTGTGTTTGCATCTTTTTTACTGCTGTGTGTTTGTTATCTTTTTCCTTGTTGGCTTACTCTATCTCTCTCTTTTTTGTATCTGTTTATCTGTTTCTTCTTTGTTATGTTTAGCTTGAATGTTTGTTTCGTTTCCTATCCCATTTCTGTGTTTCATTAACTTATGTGTGTGTATGTGGTTGTGTTTACTTTAATTTCTTACTTGCTAGTTTTTTTTTGTTTTTTGTTAATGTTAATATTTATCTCTTTTCTCTCATCTACCGTCCGATCGTCCATCCACCCTGCCGTCTAGTTCTAAATGTGCTGCTTAACTATTACTTATTCTTTACATGCTTTTCCTCCTGCTTTACTGTAAGGATTTTACTTATTTTATTTGTTATGTGTGTGTGTGTTTTTTTTTCGGTGAGAAGAGGAAAAGGATTAAAGGGAAGATGGGAGGGAGGGAAGGGGATAGAGGAACAAATAAACAATACTAAATAGTCATCCGGTACACATACATAGTTGCATCAGTTTTGCAAACTCAATCGGTTTTTCTTTTCTTTCTTCACCAATTGTATTTCAACGTTCTGCAATTATGTTTTATGGGTTAGTTTTTCTTTTTTTGTTTTGCTTTACCTTTAGCATTACAGTTCGGTTTTGTATTAATCTGTAGGTTTTATTCTCTTCTCTTTATTTTTCTCTCTCTCTCTTTCATTTCCCCGTATTATTCCTTCAAAATACACGTTTCTTTTAGCACGTGTTTTCTGTTTTCTTAATTATTCTTAACACATTAGCATGGAGAATAATGTTCGCCTTTGTTTGTTTTTTGTTTGTTTGTTTGTTGTTTCGCACATATTTCTCATTCACACGCCGCATACACTCGCGCACACCTTAATATAGGATTACAATAATTAGAATAATCATGAATCATGAATAATATGTGTATGTGTATGTGTGTTTAGTGAGTTGAGGGGCAATTTTTCACAATAAAAACTGTTCGAGTGTACGAGTGTAATGCAATAATTATGTGTCTCGTTCCTCGTAATAGTTTTAATAATGATGATTTTCATAATCATAATGTTGTTTTTAAAGCGTTAATGATAGTGCTATAATAATAATGATAATAATAAGCAGCGCAGATGAATGATGCTTCTGTGCAGCAAACATACAAGAAAACAATCTTCTCCTCCTCCACCACTCATCGTAGTAGCCGGGGTATCGCTTGTCAAAAACCAAGAAACATAATTCAATATGATTATTCGTTTACATCGTATTGTTCTCATACAACAATCAAGAGTAAGAGCAATCAAAACAAAGCAATTTATCAGATTTATAGTTTTCCAGTTTTCATACTTTTAGCCAAACTGTTTCACTCTTTTTCTCTCTTCCCTTCTACGCTAATTTCGCTTGCAGCTACTACTTTTTGCAGTCCAAAACCAGTTCATTTTTTCACCAAAGCTTAGCTTTAGTTCGGTGTTTTATTACTTTTCTTGTTGTTGCAATTTCAATCTTTCCTGTTCACATTCAGTGCCGATTTGTTTTAATTTATTCATTTTTGTTTGCTGTTCGCTTGCTGATTTCATCACTTTGTTTTATGCTTTTCTTAAGCAAGTGTTTTTCGTTTTTTTTTTTTTGTTGGAAATTTGCTCTTCAATGTTACTTCCTTCTTCCGTACTTTGTACGCGTTTTTGTTACACCTTTTTTTCATTACTTCATAGCCAAATCCATCAATTTTGATTCATGTTGTCTCTTCTTTCTTTGACACACTGGCTGTCAGTTTTTACAAGGAAAATTTAAAGCAATCGCTTGTTTAATTTTTAATTTAAAATAATTACTAACTTAATCAGCCTACCGCACAATATATGAATGATATGAGCCTATGTATAATGGTGTGTGTGTGTGTGTGAGAGATGAGTAAAGGTATGTGGATGTATTGTTTGGTTTTTGGTAATAAGAAAAAAAACCAACAAAAACTTAAACCCATCGTGCGCGCCCCTTCGCTTACATATCGCCCAACGGGGTCATTTGTGAACGTATTTTAATTATCAAATAAATGAGGTAGAAAATTATAATCGACGTTCATGTAATTTATTATACTTGTAGAAGCCTAACGTGTACTACACGATCGCTACCTCCCTCTACAGGGTGTGTGTGTGGATCTGTTTTGGTTGTATATCCATAAATTTAAACCCAATTTGGAGACAACAACTCATACCCCAACATCGAATAAGGATTTGTGTCTGTGTGGATGTGGTCAGGTGGGTGTGTTCAACCCCAAAAACCCTTTTCTCTGCTTATACATGTGTGACGTATCCACGCTTTATAGTGCTGCTATCTCTGTACTACTAACACTAAGAAACACTATCGCAATCGTATTTTAAACCCAAAAAAAAACACGATCGAGGGAACGTAACGATCGTGTCGATCCCAACTCATACACGCTCGCGCCTTCCCATTTCTCTCTCTCTCTTTCTCTCAATTACGTTACATTTGCGGGGCCTTTTGTTTTTTTGCAGTATTATTATTACAGTGTGTATTAACACACACGCATACACGCGATGGCACACACGGGCGAGATAGGTACTGTGTCCTTGTTTGCTGGGGAGCGAGGGGAAGGAGGAGGGACTTAAAATGACTTCAAGTATACTATTATTAACTGGGGACACGACGGTCAAGTGGGAAACAAAAAGCAAACCAAAAACCAAAGAAAACGGGAACCACCGTACACTTGATATTCGAGGTATTTACTGGTGTGTGCTGGATTATTAGGCTCTACTTTACTTTACACTGCGCTTCCTATTGCTGGAGGTGCAGGAGGAACAACTTAAGTTTTTTTGGACTTTAATCTCACTGGAAATTAGACCGCACACGTTGTGGGAAATGCGCACGTGATTTTCTCTTCCTTTCTCTCTCTCTCTTACTCCTCTTTCCTTACACAGCAGTGTGGCGAACATACACATACACACATTTGAGCAAACAGGATCATTCCATCGTTCCGTTCCGTTGCCGAGTTCCAAAACGTCGTCTCACTCATCATTCTAATCGTGTTTGGAAACATTCAAAGGTCGTAGGTCGTAGGTAGTGTGTGATTAGTAAACGTTAAACACTGACGAGAAGCTTTCATCGCTCTATAACCCCTCACTCTCTCTCTCTCTCTCTTTTCAACAGCTTTTCTCTTTCTTTTCTTTGCTTCTTACTTAGCAACTTCTATGTTTTTAGCAAATAGTATTTAACCTCTTTGCATCTCTCTCTCTCTCTCTCTCTCCCTCTCTGCAACGATGTGTTAAATAGTTTAGTGTGTGTGTGTGTTTTTTTTTTACTTTCCTTTCTTCTCTTTTAACATTACTTTTCATTACATGCTTTCTTTTCTTCTCTCTTTGAACAACTTTGTTTGTTATACTGTTTCCCCAGTTCATTTGTTTCCTCCACTGCCGTTTCTCTTTCTCCCTTGTTTGACTTTACTATTTTTCTTTTCTGCTTTTTCCTCCCACTCTTTTCTGGTGTGGTTTGCTCCTGTTTATGTTTAAGTTAAATCTTCTGTTTGTAGACTTTACTCTCTTTTGCTTTATAACACTGGTTTAGATGCTCTGGGGGAGAAAGGGATACGGAGGGGAAATGGGAAAACCCCCCCCGAGGTCAACTGTCTATTTGTTTTACCATAAATTGTGTATGAGTTGATTTTGTTTCTTCTTTTCTTTAGTTGTATTTTTACTTCTGCTTTTATTTGTTTGTTTCATCTTGTTTTCCAACTTCCAAACTCAATTCCTGCCAACTGCTTTGTTTTCTTCTCTTTCTGTTTCTCTCTCTATCTTTTATTTCTTTTATATCCAATATGAAAATTCATTTTTATTCTGTTTTTTTGCTGTCTTCAATCAGCTTCACTCGTTTCATTCACGTTTTCTTTTGTTTAATACACGAACCACTCGGTTTTAGAACATTTAATGAACATCAGGTCTGTTATGTGTTGCGCTCTTTTTCTCCATTTTCATCTTTCATCATCATTGTTGCATTTGCTCATTCTCATTTGTAACAGAACAGATTATAGCAGTGTACAAAGAGCATTACTGAAGAGTGGCATTCACAATAAGGGGTAAGAAGAAGAAGAAAAGGTACTTCACAATATACATTTGAATTCTTGTAAATGTTACAAGACAAACGTGCTCAGTAAGGGCGTTGTTTTTCTTTTCTATGGACAAGGACGTTTACTATTGCTATTGAACGAGTTTAGTGTTTCTTTTCTTCTTTACGTTAACGCAATTGTACAAGAAGCAAATAAACCTTTTAATGGAATTAAAGTATGATGATAATTAAAAGCTATCAAATAAAGTTACAAAAACTTATAACGTACTACAATCCTTCCCCAGCTATTGTTTAGTACGCACAGAGAAGTAGCTACAGTAGAATAATGCATAGGAAATGAAAAAAACAAATTGAAATATTGATCACACTTTTGCTTGGTACAAAAAGAAATCAGAATACAAAATAAACGTTTCAACTATTGCTTCTATTGTATTGAATGTATGTGTGTGTGTGTTTGGCTATGGCGTTTGTATGAGTGTGGTAAAATGGTGTGGTATTGTAGAGTTAATATGGTAATATTGTGTTGGAAGTTGCTCTGGTTGCTCTATTGGTATATAGGACGGTGTGCATCACACCTAATACTATTGCAGGTTTTGGTCTGTTTGTGTTTGTTTTGGTAAGCTGTTGGAGGTTGGTTGTGTAGGTGTATCCGCGGTATAGAATGTGTAACTTTTTGGGAGTTTGTAACGGGCAGCGCACTCACTGTACAGGAGCATTTGTATGTCGTGACCGTGCCGTGCCGTAGCTAATATCCTGGTCAGCATCTGCACACTCACAAAACACACGCATTCTTCTTCTTCTTCGCTTCTTGTTTTTTGTTTGTTCAATCGTCTAGTTGTTCAACAGTTGAATATTGCTATCACACACCAACATCTATTTGAACTACAGCTTTGTACCGATCGGTGTAAGGCTTCACTCAACGCAAATCAACGCAGGTCAAACATGGAAAAGTAACAGAAAGAATAAGGATAATGATAAGAAATTTCGAATAAATACGTTAAAACCAGTAAGTAACCCATAATGGCTCATCAAACGTGTAGAATATGATCTAAAAGAGCAAGAAAATAGAAGAAAATTATAAAAAAAAACCAACAAAACCAAACTATCTTTGTATTGAACAAACCAATAAGATCATTCTAAACAATTTAGCCTTTTTAAGTGTACGCCTTTGTTTCGTACGCCTGGAGGTAGCTTCAAACATGCAGCGGGCTGACCAAGATTCGTGTGCACTACCGACAGGACGACATGAAGCTTTGTTACAGAGATTAGCGCGAGCTATTATCGAACATATTTGGTGTAAAGTATGTGTGTGAGTAGATGGTAGAAAACATAAAAAGCTACTCCAACTACTAACAATAAACCTTTTCTCCCTTACAATAGGGAATTACTTGTGCTATGTGTGTCGGGTTGGGTAAGGTTGGTGTGCAACTAGTAAACATGTAGTAAACCGGTCAAATTAAACCTCTTAGTTAATGGAATCATACGAGTAGCTGTGTGTGTGTTTGTGTAGATTGGCTTTACTGTGCCTTGAAAGGAACAATTATTACCCCCATTCGCTTCTACCACCCACTAACGATCGCTGTCCTCTTCTCTTACGTTAACAGTAGTGCTCCTCGTCATAATCTTTAACTGTGTCCTTCCTACGCCCTTCTCTGACTGTTTTAAATCTGCGTTTCGAAAATCTGTTCAACCATCCCCGACTATTCGACAGATCTCTTTCACTCGCTGTCTCGTTTAAATGTACATCCAACTGAAACTGTTTGTTGTATTCTTTTGTTTTGTTCTTACTACCGGGACACATCTTACTTCTATTAGTGTTTCTCTCTTCAGCGCCATTATCAGTAGCTGTTGTGTAGCGTTAAACAGGAAAATAAAATCACACTCAAACCACTCCCGCCGCCCGAGTCCTAACTACCTCTGATTAGGGTTGTGGCAGGAGTTGATTGTTGATTGTGGATTGTGTGGTTGTGTGTGTGTTTGTGGATCGGGAGGGTTCACGTTGTTGTTCTGGAAGAATGTTTGGCAAACGGTTTGATTGTTCATGTTCTACCCATTTCGCTTTCGGCTTTCGCCGCCCTGCCTCACACTCAATGCAGCCGTCCGTAGTCGTATTAAGTAGTGTCAGGGGCATTTGAGGTTACTTCTTTTGGGGGAAAAAAGCGGAGCGTTCGATCGTCCTGTTACTACCGCACAGTCTGAGCACGAGGATTACCCTACATACTTATCTATTTTATAGTTTGAACTGAATCACCTGAACGGAATGCGGGGAGGGTGGAAGAATGCACTGACCGACCGCTGACAATCTTTGACAAGATTTGTGTGCCCCCTACGGGGTTCGCCATCAGCAGCATTCTTCTTTAATCTCATACGTACGTGTGTGTGTCGTGTAGTGTGCTTATGGATTTTGGTTATTATGTTTGCGTTTTCATGCACGGCAGTATCATGTTGCGTTTTTTTCTTCTAGATGAACGTTTCTATTTGTACAGCCGCCTCACTCACAGAAAAAGAGCGCCGACGGCTGTAGCTGAACTTATCGGGCATCTGAGCAGATTTCATTGTTTGTTACACATCTCACATGTGTTCTTCCTGTGTGTGTGTTTGTGTTTTAACACTTCAGTTTGTTTGCTTTTTTTATAATTTGCATCATTTGTTTTACATCTTTTGTAATCTAAAGTACCTTTCCTAAAGGATGTTTTCTATATATATTGCATAATTAGGGGTTTTAACTTGTCTTTTTCTTCTTCTATTTGTATTGTGCACACTTTTCTCTCTATCTCTCATTCTTTTCTTTCGTATTGTTGTCTGTTATGTAGTTATGTATTTATGTATGTTCTGTGGAAGCAATCGATACAGGTAATGTTCCGGTTTTGTTTAGATTTGTAGACTTTTGTAAGAGTTTTGTATCTTTCCGTTTCCGTTTCACGTGTCAATGGGGTTCTTTCTTTTTTCCTTTCTCTTTTTTCTCTCCTTCAATTCTTTGCCAGAATGGCAAAACACGTTCTGTACAAACAGGTATCTGTGTCAAATGGGAAACACAACAGTCCAAACAACCACGGTGCATCCACCGGTTCCAGGGTTCAATATGCTGGCGTACGCTTTCGACAAATCATTAGCCAAACCGAAACGTCGAACAAAAAAAGAGTCAATACATACACAGACAAATCACAAACGGAGAAGCTTTCATCGTAAGCTTTTTGGGGTTGCACTGGAAACTGCGTTCGAATGCGGCTTACCTCTTACGTAAATGTATCGTTGCTAAACAAAATGCTAAACCTACAAACACTACCTACTGCCCGTTAGAGCAATACGTTATGATCTACATGTTCGAACTGTACACATAATCATCATCATCATCATCACTAGTCGGTCTCGCCCGTATCCTGTTTTTCGTCTCGTTCTCGTTTCTGATGTAGCTATATCTGCTGCGAAATAAAACTGGAGGTATTGAAGTTTGTTGTTTTTTTTTGCTTCGTTATTTTTGCTTTGTTCAATATTCCTTGTAGCGGTTGCACTAGTTAATTGGCCGTTTTGTTTCTGCGTGTTCCACTGTATGTCGTGTTACTGTACGCACTATGATTCGTTAACTTGTTATCCTGTGGTTTGTGTGTGTGTGTTCGTTCACGTTGTTCTGGAGGTGGTGCAAAACTTTAACTGTTATTTGCAAGGAGTTTACCCTCCCGTTCGCGACTATTTCAGTGTTGTTTTGCTTTCAATTTTGATGGTTGACCGGGTTGTTGCTTTGTAAAAACCGAAAAGTGGATATGTTTCTAGTCTTTGTTTGCTCTAGTCTGTTCAACGCCGTGCTCTGCCCGGTAGTGCGTTTGATGGAAACGAAACTGTTCACTCCGAATACGTACTTTCCTGTACAAAAGTCCCGAAATGCTTCACGCTAGAACCCAAACTGCTTTACACAACTCAAACATGGTGACGCCACACCATGTACGCTTCTGGCGTACTTTCACTGCTAGGAGTGTATGTGTGTTTATATATAATAGGGCAATATGCCTCCTCAGTACTCGCGCTTGACACTCTCACGTTCACGCAGGGTTTCATCCTTTTTCATACACGCAAATCCCACTCATTCCATCGTTTTATATGTTTTGCTCATCTTACGCACTATATCAAACATATACCACACACACGGCTACCCTTTTTCCTCTCCAATCCTTATCCAACTAAAAGGTCTTACGATTAAAATGGGTTTTTTATAGTTAGCTTAGCTGTGTGTGTGTTTGTTGTTTCTCTCTCTCTCTCTGTTTTCACTCTCTGCTATCAGTTCCCATCTTCACCTGTTGCGATGAAGCTTTACACGCACGAGCGCACATACACACAAATTCGTTTCTGTTTTTCGATTCCCATTTGCTTATCTACCGCACGCCAGAGAGAGAGAGGGAGCGTACGGTATAAATGTTAAATAGTACGTTAAAAACAGTGCGCGCTGCTTTTCCTGTCTTCCCATCGCCGACGGTCATCATCTGTGGTGTACAGGAGATCGATAGAATGGTGCACAGGCAGCACACGCTTAGCGCAGATTCGCCAACGTTTTCTTGATCCTGAGGGATGACAGCCGGGCGGCCGGATGCTGATACCAGCATTCCTTCATCACCTTCGAGATTGCGTGCAGCGTGTCGCAGGCAATCCAGCGGCTCGGTATGCTGGGACGATGCTGGTCCACGCAGACTACCTGTTAGGGTGAAGGAAAAGAAGGGAACGAACAGGTGTTACAAGTAGTTGCACATCGCACCACGCCACGCCGCCAGACGCACCTTTCGCATCTCCTCGATGGTAGGATCGGGCTGTACCACGTCGTAGAAAGGCAGCTGATACTCGTCGTAGACCCCGTCGACGTTACACCGCCGCGCAATCTCCCACAGCACCAGCCCGAGCGCGTACACATCCGCCCGCTTGAACGAATCGAACTGCGACACGTTGATCGTCTCATCCAGCACCTCCGGGGCCATGTAGCGCTTGGTGCCGACGCGGTGCGTCGACGGCTGGTCGACCGTGTCGGTCGCGACGATGTGACGCACCGCCAGCCCCAGGTCGCCGATGCAGCACGTCAGGTTCGACTTCACCAGTATGTTCTTCGACTTGAGGTCCCGGTGAGCGATCGCGGGCTTGCCGCGCGTACCGACAATGTCCATGTGCAGATGGGCCAGCCCGGTCGCTATCGAGAACGCCATCTCGAGCATCGTGTCCGGATCGACGCAGCGGGCAGTGAGAAAATCGAACAGCGACCCATTCTCGTGATAGTCCGTCACCAGCCAGAGCTGCGTCCAGGTGCCGTTATCTGAAAATTGCATCACAATTAGTGTTATGCCATCGCAAAACCGGACACACAATCTCACCCTTATTATCAGCAGCAATAAAGCCGAGAATGTTCTCGTGACGCAGCATAATCGTTTGATAGATTTCGGCCTCCCGGGACCACGAGCACTCCTCGCGGCTGGAGAATATCTTTACCGCCACATTCTCGCCGCGCCACCTGCCGCGCCACACCTCACCGAAGCGTCCCTTGCCGATCACGTCCACCAGCTGTATTTGACGTGCGATCGAGCGCTGCACAAGCAAAGGTAGTCCAGCTGTGGAACAAACACAAAACAAACAAAGATGAAATGCATGCCCGTAGCATCATATTGTGCTCCACACTTACAAGAACCGGACCCCGAGGTGGACATCTCAATGAGCCCCTGTATGGTGGTGTGCCCGTTCAGGATCGGATAGCTTGCACCGCACAGCGAGTCCTCCGGCAGGATTTGCCGGGCGCCACTGTTGCGCTTGCGACGGCCCAGCATCAGCACCCCAACGAACAGTGCTAAGAGCAGCATTACCGCCACTATTGTTAATAATAATATCCATCGCAGACCGTACGATTCCTCTTTTTGGGCTGCGTTTGGGGGGGAACCGTCACATGCAATTAATGCAATCGAAAGGACGATGGCGCGCAGGAAATGGAAAAAGTTTTATTAGAAATTGGACAAACTTCATGGTGGTTCAAATCATAACTAATACTTTTTTTTACATCCGGAGGTTTGAAGGAAATAAAAAAAAAACGAAATCGGCAGTAGAAAATTAGTTTTAAATTTTACGGAGCTTTTCCGCTCTTATTGTGCCAACGCGCGGGGGGAGTCGTAGAATAACAGCTAAAACTTGTATCTAATTTTCTTGTCTCCGCTTCTGTTCACGGCCTGCGATAAGGTGAACATCATCGTAAGGTGTTGCACATAATTTTGCTAACCTCATTGCGCGAATGGCGCTAGTAAAATTATGACCACCCTCGTCGCCGTAGTGAGTTTTCAAAAGATACAAGTTTTGCAACGGTAGAAAAAAAACCCGGCACACACAAGCACACACACACCGACTAGCTAACATAGAACTACATAGAAAAGGCAAGCAGATTACCAAGCGGTTAGGCAAGCAGTGTAAAGAAGGCACACGTATACATACAGACCAAGGCAGGCAAACAACGACAGGGGCGAGTAAAAAGTTGTGCAAATCCTATTCGAAGTTAGTGAAGCGTTAAAATAAAAACTAAACCTTTCTCCCTTCGCTGTGAAGGCAGACTAGAGCTGGCAGGCAAAAAAAACAACAAGCGGATTAGTATTATTCACGTGTTTTTACGACGAACAGGCCCGCAAGGGGGACGACTATGACACGCCGGGACACGACGATAACCACCATCACCGAAATTATACACCCAACACAGTTAGTGACACATACTCGCACACACACACACACATACTCATGCACATTCACACTTCCCTTTTGCATCCCGTTTGCTACCCCCCCAAAACAGTGCAGCGCTGGGCGGCTTACTGATCGCAAGCATGGAGAAGGATGCAGTTGCAGTTGAAGCGATAGTTTCGAGATTTAGGAGAGAGAGAGAGATGAAGAGGGGAAAAAAACATGCATAAGCCGATAATAGCAAGGCGTAAGTAGCTATACAGCATTGGAGCACAGACTGACATAAGAAGCATTGGGGATTTTTTTAAAGAACTAACCAATTTTAAGCTAGAAAATAATGGCCAAAGCAGATAGGGAGAAGATAGACATAATGGAAAACAGTGAACTTTTCTTGGGGTGGAAAATTGCTTTCCCCATTTTTTGTGCAACACAAACGTTCTGCAAACTACATTGCACCATTTGCCCGCTGAAGCCTTACACACACAGTTAACCTTAACAAACAAAAAATGCTGCCAGATAGAAAACCATAGAAGATAGAATAGATAGAAGCATCCATCACAGCACATAATCCTTTCATGCAAAGCTTCCCCCAACAAAAAAGGCAAAAAGCTCTAAGAAAGTGTGGGTTGTAAAATTGAATTTTCCACCAAACATACGATGAAACAGGTTTGGATGGATACGAAACACACAAACAAACAACTTTTTACCGCAAAATAGGAAAATAGTGCGTAGCAGTAGAGTACAGTGTAGTGCGAAATTTGCTCCACCTCGCTCTCTACAGCAAAAGCGGTACGTTTCATCATACTTCATGGATTTGTGCGCTCCTTCCAACCCCCGCAGCGGACGAAGCTTTAAAACAACAAAATATATTATTACCATCACTAAAAATAAAAATGCTAATATGTTCACCCCATCACTGCCGAGGAGGGTCTCGTCATGCGAAAAACAAGCGTCGTGGGTGACGCTTCCGATAGGCAAAAGCGGAACTGGCAGTAAACCCTTGCTCGCTATGAGCATAGTCAGGGCGCGTTAGCTGAGGGAGGGAGTAAGCCTTTTGCTCCCAAACTATCAACCGAGTTGCCGAGCGAAGGGCCTGGGCTGGTGGAAGGCCGAGAGTCCCTGCCAGCCTTGCAAAAGCCGGCAGAGTGAGAAAAATCGTTCTGACTGCACGGCACAGGAATACTGAAAAGCGACGCGTGAGCGAGCCGAAGAGCGATTATCTGTGGCGGCTATGGCTTGAAAGGAAATAAAACAAGAAGAAGCCAACGTCCCACCGAAACCTCCCAACGAAAGTGTTGGATGGGTGGTGGTGTGGGTTTAATATTTATTCAGCATCTTATTTTTATAACCATGCATGCCGTGTGGCATAGCAAAATACGAAAAAAACAAGCCGGAAAGTTAACATCGTCGTATCGCTTTTGGATGTAGAAAGAGCAAGCAAGCAAGCAAAAAAAGGAGAGGAGAAAACGAGCAAGCCACATATAAACTAATAAAACGAAGCGTGCATAAACAACATAAGGTTTTTCCTAGGCGCTGTGAGAAGTGGCTGTATTTCTGGTGTTCTGTTTTCCGTCCTGTTATGAAGGCGCACACACAGACACACAGTTTTCTATTCATATATTTTTGATATTTTTTTTTTCGTTTTTCCACCACGCACACAAACAAACGCGTTTCAAAATGGCGCAAATAAACCAATCGAGCAGCACCAACAAGGCAGTAGAGCGCGGTAAGGCAAAGAAAAGGTGAGGGGCACTTGCACAAAAGTGTGTAGTAAATGGTAACAAGATTCCTGCAAAACAACCAACAAAAGCCAAGTAGTGGTAGGAGTAATAAACAATGGGCTATTGCTTAAAGTACAGCTTCAGAAGTGCAAAAGCGTAAGTGAAAGTTATAAAAGTATTAAGAGGAAAATAAACAAAAACTAAGACTACAAAAGAACAATAAGATGGAACTTTGAAAGCGTAGTGAAAAGGGTTAGCAAAAAAGATTTTGTAAAAGAGAAGTCAAAGAGAATAACACAACTGTAAGCTTTGAAGACAAAAGGAAGCTTAGTACATGAAAGCTGAAAACGAAAGAGTAAAAGCAAAAGAAGGCAAGCTTTCAAAGTAATTGTCACTACTTTTACACACAAAAAAGGAACAAAGTAAGTAAAGTAAACCAAAGAAAACTAACTACTTCTGTCAATACTTCTCCATAACAGAACTGTACCACAAAGAAGAATTCTACCGCATTGTTTCATCAACAACATTATTAGCTCCAGCGGTTCTTGCTGATTTTTCCGACTTTTTACTCTGGAAAAAAACGATAGGAAAAAAAACTCCTCACACGCACTTAACCACTCCCCGCGGTCCAGGTCCCACGCTTCAGTCAATTACCTTTCCCTTCCTTTTCTCTTTGTCGAATGAAGATGTAAGCTTTATGACCGTCTGAGATTTCACCGAGTTGATGGTATGGGAGCGTTTTTTTCTTCTTCTTTTGGCTGTTGCTATGCTTCCTACCTCTAACCTAAACCTAAACCCTCCGGAAGGGCAAAGGACAAGGACGAGGGCGGCAAATTCCTCATCGCACCCGCTGGCCGAGGCAAAAAGGGGAAGGAAATGAAGTGCTTTTCTTGTGAGCAGACTATTAGTTTCGTAAGCCTCATTAGCATATTCGAGCAGAGGTCAGAATTAGTTTGCCAGTTTTTTTTTCCTTCGGTGGCCTTTGTTCGATTTTAGATGTGTTAGAGTGTTTTCATTTTCATTTTCCTTTCTTCTTTTTTTGCTGTTAGTCCCAATCTAGGGACGGTAGTGTTTTGGGCAAAAAAAAACAAGAAACAGCAACTGTACTATTACTAGTTAGGCAAAAGGTTTTCCTTTCCATTAAACGGCAAACCGTTCTTGGTGAAGATGGATTTTTGCCATCCGAAAGCTGATGTATCCGATTACACAGACCAATGAGGAGAGCTTGAACTTTCGTACATATTTATTCATTTCGTCAAACAGTTGGACAAAACTCGGAACGAAATACTGTTGCTGCTGCTGCTGCTATTACTGCTACTGCTGTGTGCCCCCGTACGGCGTCTTCCAGACGAGCCTATAAACACACAGAGACGCACACACAACACTCCTATTAATCATCATCAGATTCATAAGCACGCTTATCCGCTCAGAGATCCCTGGTGCTCCAGAGCACGCCGGCACTGATGGCATATAATTGTGTGCGCACCAATCCGCACTGGTATACCGAACATTTTCCACAAGAAACAATCAGCCACTCGGAAGCGACGGAAGCGAAGCGGGAAAGCAAACAACCATCCTTGCACAACCGAGAGAGACCTCAAGAAAAAGCGCACATGGCGAAGGAAGTCCATATGTCAGTATGTTTGTTCCTACTGGATGACTTGTGATTGATGTCTGCTTGGGGCTTACACCACGAGACCCCGACGGGGTTTTGGTTTTCATGTGAGAACATGCTGTGTTTTTTTGCTTCTTCTTGGCACAACCAAACAGTGCGGTGGGAAAAGCAAGATAAATGATACGCTAACTGCAACATGACACTCGTTGAGCCACCAGGGTATAAACACTTGCTTGGGTTGAGCGACACCACAAACAGCTTCGCCTACCTTCACATTACTCTGACTGACTCTAAATCTTATCAAGACTTGGGGAGAGCTATTTGTAGCTATTCCTAACAGAGTAATCAAATGGAATTGGTGTAGACATGGGAAATTTCCCTTAATTTTCCACACCAACTGTATAACACCGAAAACGGTTTCCAATAGCTGTCCAATCGGCCAATCGTTTCGCCCAGAGGTCCTGAGCTGGGAGATAAAGACCGCTTAAAGTGTGCTTACATCAGCATCAAAATATGCCTCCGTCCAACGAAGAGTGTAGAACGTGAGCTTCCCCTAACGTCCCATTGAACTTCATAAATATTCCCAAGTGTGAACACGCTTTTGTCCGAAGATTGCATTCCTATCCACCATTGAATGATACGACTGAAACAAAACAAAAAACTTCTACCCACTTTGTGGTTCGTAATCGCAAAACCACTACAACGAAGGTGAAAGAGGGCATGCACTAACACATTTAACAGGCATCTAATGGCACTCGTTTCAGCTACGCGAATTCTTTTATTTGTTCTTCTTTTCGAGCAAAGTTAGATTGAGAAACAGGCGCCATTCAAAACCGAAGGAAAACAAAGGCATTAAAGCTCCTCAAACGTACACGCGTACACACACACACAAAGCGTGTGACACTTTTTCTCTTCCGAGAAAAGCGCGTTTAGCCGTAACGATTATGGGGCAAACTTTCCATTGCTCGGTTTATGCTAAACTGTGTGACTCCAATCTGGCACAAACAGAATCAGTTAGGACAACTGGAACCAGTCGATGCAAAGAAAGAGGATGGAGGCCAGCAAAGCACAGACCATAAACGCAATTCACTAATCTTGGTTACTTAATGTGCTGTTTCATTCCGAGGGGCGCGTTCCCCGGCGACTGCCGAGGCGTCGAAACCACAAAAAGAAAGCGATAGTCACGGGCAAAACGCCTGAAGGTATGCAATCGCATCAACTCACTGTGTGTGTGGTGAAATTATGCCATAAAGTGCTATAATAATCATCCTTTACTTTATCACGCTATAACTTCAGTGTGCATTTTAATCATGAAGCTTTTTAACTGATGCTGCTTAGAAAGGGAAAACTAATTATGATTTTAAGCTTATTTCCGTTGAATACATTACACTGGTTGAAGGATAGAATACCTAGAAAATGAGGCTATCACCGCAAAGAGTCGTGGTGCTACGATTGTTCTATTGCTATATTATTGTACCTTTTTCCCCTGAAACATAAATGCTCATTCATTTGCAAACTATATCGTGCTTCCCGACACCCTACGAACAGCAGCACTACTCACGAAAGCCATTAGTTTTCGCTCGCAACACAAAATGTCGTTCACCGTTTTACCATTATTTAACTCCCAAACTGAGTTTTCTCCACCTTTCTCCAAATATGCTTTCGCTTCCAATGAAGCACCTTCAGATAAATGATTACTTTCCCGTGTAACACAAATGTATCGATAAATAACAAACAAACGGATTTCCAGCACACACACACGCACAGCTACAAACGCAGAAAATAAAACACAACCACACAAGGAAGCTGATTTTCGGCAAGCTCGTAAACTCGATAAAATATTGTATGCGGTCAGGCACTCTACATACACAGCACACAGAGTCCGTCCGTCTGTCCGTCCGACGAAACTGGTAAACGATGAAACATGGGTCTGCGCGCCGTCTGTTCTTCTTTGGTAGAATTCGGAACAGGAAAAATTATTTGTCTACATCGAACATTTCGTGTTACATGCAATCAAAACATGTGTGGCTCGGTGCTGCTTCGGGAAAAATGAATGATTAAAACAACTGCAAACAATAACGATCAGATAGCACCGCTAATAGATTACTGCAAACTGATTTCATCCTCTGTCTTGAGATTCCAATGCAAATAAAGCATTGCCATAGACAATGGGGTTAGCTGCATCAAATTGATGACCACCTTCAAACTAGATTCCACTTTATGACCACCGTTTTCCTGTCTAATGTTGAAGTAGCCACAGTAAAAAGGCACAAGTCAGCGCTTACGCTATTTTTGAACCAGCAGCCGCCTAAACAACAACAAAGACCCGTTCCGGATTACCCCAAGAGACTACCGCAACTAAATATGGCCAAACATCCATAGCGACCCAAACCTTTGTCCTGCGTTCCTGGAAGGGCGCAAAGCTAAATCCGCACGCAAATGCGAAGCAGCGGGAAAATAGCAACCACCACCATTCGCCGTGTGCTGGAAGGATGACGACGATGACGATTGCCGTTTTGCGCAGAGGACTCGATACCGCGTGTGGCCACAGCGGGAGATACCTTCCAATATTAATACACAACTGTTCCGAAAGGAGGTAGAGGAAATCGTACAGCACAACCATCACCGCCACCCAACACCACCACCTAGGAGCCAGGGGGCAACACACAGCACCACACAGTCACAACCGACGATATTTATCTAGTTGATGAAGGTGACTAACACGGTTGACGGTTTATGGATTTATAGCGCATTGTTTGTAAGTTGTTGGGCAGAAATTCCGTGGAATTGATTTCCCACAGGATGGCGAGGACCTTTCTCCTCCGCGGCTGTCCATGGCGGGGAGAGGTTTATCAACGATGGAAATGGATGGATCTCATTTCGAGCCTTGTTTGATGGTTAATTCTTGGAATGCTGGCGCACCGTGGGAGTATGGTAGTTACAGCACGCCACCGCACACTCCTGAAGATTATGACGAAGGATCCCCGAGTATGATTAAGTGACGCATTTTGTGTTTGTTGAATAGCATTAATGAAGCTAACCAAGCTTCGGGCATGAATGAATTGTGACACTTCTCCCCACAACACACACACACACACACACATACATACACACACAAACATACGCGCACACATACCCGTATGACAGGGAAGTACCTCTACTAGTATGGTTTGTAATAGTTGGACATTACCAGGATGCGGATGATGACTTAAACCCACACACAACAGCACGTGTCCCGAAATCTTGTAGAATGATGTTTTGACAGAACACGTTCACCTAACCAAACCAGGATGAATATTCTTTCAGATGAACAGTAAACCACACACTGAGAGGCAGAAAGAAAGAGATATAAGGACGCACGCACATACTGGACACGTGGTAGAATGTTATCTGTAGCTTCTTAAAAGTACCAACAACACAAAACCCCCGCACTCCAAAGGTTGGACATCACATGGGCACACAATTCCACCAACAAAACAACCCATAGAGGTAAAGAGAGAAGGGAGAGGAGTACGGAAACCTTCTGCCCCATGCTCACCTGGCGTCAGGTAGCTAAACACGATCTCCAGATTGCAAAAGTCTTCCTTGCAACAGCCCATCCAGTGGGGCTCGGTGGTAGTCTTCTGCCGGCACCAGAGAGGATCATGCTTCAGATTAAGCTCTTTGTGCTCCACGCACCTACACAGCGCCAACAGATATTGGTTTGTTTGATTGCCAAACGCACACACACACACATACATGCCGTAAAAGGATAGGAACCGGAAGCGATAGAAGTAGTAGTGAGGTGGAGGTGGGTTGGGCACAGCACACGTCCATAGGAGAGGGCGCCGCCGAGTGGTTTTGAATGGAGTGGTCCGAAAAATAGAGGGAAATGTAGAACTTTACTAGCTGCTGTTTGCTTCGGTGAGCTTTGACGCTCGCCTTACAATAGGTACACATGCACTAGATGTTTGTCCACTGTTACCTAGTGACAGAGGACTTACGAAACGAGCTTACTTGCTATCCCGCTACCACCATCCATCACCCGGGGTAGTTTCGGTAGGAACAGGATGAGTACTACCACTAGCACACAAAAAACACAACACACAGTAGTAGTGGTGAGAGGATGAAGATGGTAGAGGTTGATGATGATGATGTCGATGGGAAGTCGCCGATGATCGCTTCACTGATCAGATGAAGGCTGAGAAGAGCGCAAAATGAGCATAAGATGAGGTTTGAACAAATATGAATAATGAGAGATTTTTTCTCTATTCGCTTATTGCCGACCTTCCAATGCTGTTAAGCGACTCCTAAATGTACACCCCCTCCCCCCCCTCCCACACAACGAAAAGATTGCGTGACAAAATGGCGCATGATAAATGATGATGAAGAATGCACATAACCCACAGCTTCCGTCAGAAAAGCAGCAGAAAGGTTTCGATAGAAAAGTTTTGGCGAAAATAGCTTATCAAAGAGCTTTGAAGAATGAGAGTCAATTAAACAGCGAAATTTTAAAGGTAAACTTTATCCCTAAAAGAGGATTCTTAAACACTTAAGATCAATTATAAAAGGAGAATAGCCTTAGTTCCGACGAATGCTCAGTTTTTCCGAAAAGGTAAAACATTAAACGTTATTAATGGACTTAATTGGCGAGTTTTCTGAGACGAAGCAATTGTACTTTCCTACTGCAAGATGTTGTATTTTCCTAGTGCTCTTTACGTCACTAGACATTATTAAGATGCTCTTTTTTGGAAAAAAACGCTTATCCACACTCGAGACAGCAGATACGGCGCGAATAAATTATCCATTAACCAATTAGCTCTCACTTCTGCCAACACAAGCAGCTTCATTTATGGTCTCATTAAAATATTAAATATATTCCCTATATTTCGCAACGCGTTGCCTGGCATGACTTGGCGGCGTCGACTGCCTAAAACTATCATTACAAAACCCCACTACTACAGCCGTCGCCGACGGGCTCGCTAATTAAAGTGTTTCGATAGCACAACCTTTACCGCGCTCCAGCTTCCCACCAAAAGAAAACACATCCCGGGGCGAAAAACTTTGACTTCGAACACAGCCTGGTTCGAACAATATGTATGTGTGTAGAATCTGGCCATATTTGGCCACCAACGCGAAGCTCAACCGAGTACGAGATATGGCGGTTTCGTCTAAGTTACGCCCTCCCGAAACCCTAGGTCCGCTTCCCTCCCATCAACACCCGGCTAAACTATGGAAACAATTATGCTTGTTATGATGTTCGCTTGCCGGCTGCTTTTTTGCCGAAGGGCAAATTTCAATCATTGGCACGTGAGACGCAAATTAGATGATTCTGACACAAAAGACACCCGAGGGGCTAGGTCCTCGCCACCACCACCGCACAGCATCTTTCGCTCTACGGTTCAGAGACCGATCGACACCACACACGCGCGCGTCATGATTTCAAAGCGAAAATACGCCGTCTCTCAACAACAAAGAGAGACATCTGCGGCTGAAGCCTGGAAACTAAAACATATCTATTCGAGCTAGTTTTTGTGCCAGCTTTTCTTTCGGAACCATCCCAATCTCATCACTTGCCAATGGGGGCTGGAGGCAACGACGTCGGCAAGTATTTCGCTTAGTCTAGATATCGGCCTCTCGACCAGAAGAAGCCGCCGGTTGCGTTTGTATTGTCCCCGCCCAGTGATCATGAAATTTATATGCGTGCAAATTATTTCGAATTTGAATTTTATAGCCTGAACGCCCTGCAATCACGCCCCGAAACAAATCAGAACGTAAAGCCGACAGCGGTGGCAAGAGATGGCATGAGGTAGAGCAAGCCAATGAAGAGAGAGAGAGAAGAATATACATTACAACGCAATTCCTTGCTGATGGCCGAACAAGCCTTAGAGCGGCCGGCAGTGTGCGATAGAGCGACGGTAATCGACAACTGGCACGGAATGCCCCCCTCGCCAAAGCGTGACTCTATGATAGGGGTGACTCTACACGGGGCTCTGAGAGCAGCGTTTGAAGATATATCCGGGGAACCTCTCTACGCAGCCGACCGGAAAGAAGCGCGCTGGGTGCGCGCTCGCTCCCTCGCCAGCGCTTTGCTGGAGGTAGCTGACCGGTCGGTCTGAAGGGTAACGACGAGAACGAATTGAAATTGAAATTATGAGAATCGCTCCAAGGGGATGTTGTGCGATTCCGGCGGCTGCGTTCGGGTGTGTTGGCCTACTGTCTTATCATCTCGTACGCCCCCCAGCAGCGCTGTTTGGGCATTCAAATATGATTCCCTACTTTTCGCATCCAATTTTGTGTGCTGCGCGTTCAGTCTAGACGTTAGCCGGAATCGGGTTAGAGATTTATACCGCGGAATGTGGTTTACGGGAATACAGCGAAAGAATCTGATTTTTCCTGCAAGATTGACTGATATTGTAGACGAATCCGTTCAAAAACGATTACAAAAAGTGTTTCTATAGGAAGTGCTACTACAGACGACACGTTCACCTTGTGTTCCTATTCCGGATGATCGGTTCCATTAGAACATTAGCTCGACGAATTGGCTCGATGAGGCAGCAGCATTAGTCTCGTTCCGCTTCTCGTTCGAGTTTCCAATACTCACAGCACATTGCACCCAGGTACCGGAGATGATGTCTGCAAACTTTGTTTGTTAATCCAGCATTACATCAGCATAATTTTGAGCTCCGGCTGCAGACAGGCATCAGCAGGCATGATGTGTGGCTTTGAGCGATTTCCAGAATGAGATTTATTCAGACTCTTCAAGTATCTCCTCCTCCTTGCTTAAAGCCGATAGAGCGTTCTGCCTTCATCAAGTTGTGCTAAGTGTTCCAGGGGTATAATTACCCAAACATTATCACACAAGCTTGAACTTTCAATGCACTATTCATCAGCACACCACCATCGGTTGGATCCGGTCAAACGAGTTCTGTATGGATCATTAGATAGGCAGCACCGAAACTTGATCAGTGTGTTACTATCATCGTTTATTGGAATTTATTCCGTTCGCTTAACGACCCGTTGACAAATGACCGGTTTTGATAAATGAAGTTCGCCCGTCTCACATCTGTGGTCACGATTAAAGCAGAAACAAGTTCCGGCTCGGAGAGTGACACCTTGCTTGATGACCCAAAAGCTCGTTCGGCGCTGCTCCATAGAACCATGCAGTTCGGTTTCTTAAATACACTATCTTCGCTGCCACATCTTGCTCAATAGAGATCGAACAAGCGGTGGTACTTGCAGAGAACAAAGCAACAAAAAACAAGCGATTGGTAACGCGTAACCTTTACGTAAGCATCCGACATCACCATCTCTCAAACAACCGCCGTGGCAGCACACACAACGAAAAGCAACCGTGAACATCACAGGCACATCGGGAACATTGTTTCCATCAGAATCTTATCGCTCGGGGCAACATTTCATCACTCCCCCGGTGGCGCTAGTATGTAGCACCGGTTGTACACACCGTGCACTTGCTGCGCTCTATGTCAGTTCGTCCGGGAAGTGTACCCCCCAAAACTTTGTTCAATTTGTTGTAGCTTGGTACATTGGCACCTGAGCCAGTGACAGCAACCCCCAGGACACGCTCGACATGTACTTGTTTCGTCCCAGAGTAATGAATGTGCAGTAACAGAGCGATCGCTTGACGTACTCGGACATGTAGCAAAGGGGAGTTTGAAGCAAGCAAGCAAAAAAGGCGGGATACAACACCCTTCCTGCAATCTTTATCATTAATCTTTATTACCGTTGTCTCTCCGTATGCCCTCATGGGTTTAACTTGGTAGAAAGACGCGACACGATGATGACATTCGAACGGACGACCTCTCTTTCTCTGGCGTCACCAAACAAGAGGTGGTTGCTTTTCGGAGGAAATGGGGAGAATTGAGATGATTCCGAGAGTGGATGCAGTGAAAGTGTACGAAAAGAAAAATTACCATCAATAATCACCCGTTAGAGTATTGGGGCCCGGTGCACAAGCACAAACAGTGGTCAGGAGGTGATTGGAGGTGGAAAGATAAACAGACTAATGTTGAAGCATTATTTCATTCGTTCCTCTTAGCTTTCTTTTCAATACTACGGTCTTATGGATACGGATCACAAGATTCTTGCAATGGTTGGAGGAGAAAAGCAATAAGATGCGAGCAGAAAACATAGCACAAAACTTTGCAAACCAACTTGAATTGATTTGATTTGGTGGTCGTTATGAATTAAATTATCGAAAAGATTTCTCTATACTTCCGATATAAGCAAAATTTACTTGCAAAAAAAAGGAGTTTTATTGTTTCCCTCCATTTCAAATTGGACCAATCCATGGCCATAAAATTAAACCCCGCTCAACTGGTCCACGATCGTGCAATCGTGCTCCATCACCACGCAGTCTCCCTCTATCTCCTCTGTCCGCTCTACTTGCAGATGGGTGTGATGATCTCACATCACATTTATTGATTTTTATCATCCCCATAGCTTATTACTGTTATTACCATTATCGTCGTCATAGTCAACATTAATCGATTTCAATACGACCCTACAACTGCCGCTTCCCGCTTAACCCGCACCTCTACACCCTGTACCTGCACAGAGATACGCCTGCGCAAACGGCATGCATGGCGCATCGCCACCTACTTTCACACACACACACACACACACTCTGAAGGCCTCGCGTATTGCGTACCATTTGCAAGCGGCGACAACGACCACACGAAGACGGCGAACCAGTTGACGATCGGGCAACTGTATCGTTAATTTTTATCACACGGCAATTTTTACTTCACTCCTTATTTATGCCCCGATTTCGGGGACCCCACTTTGCATAACATTCTTTACGTCGGAAGCTCGTCGAAATGGCTACAACAATCGCCATCACCGCCCCACACACAGACATTACACCGCAAAACGACCCGAGAAGGAGTCTGCTGGGTGCAAAACAGGGAACCTTTTTGCGAGTTTTGCGGTTACGGACCACCCTGGAAGGCGATGCGAAGTAGTTTAGGGGTCCACAGAGGCAGGAAATGGACCATGCAATTGTTGTATTCTTCTTTCTGTTATAACAATCGAGCAGTAGCAGTAGTACGGTTGCAAGCAAAGGACGAAGAAAAGTACAGAAAATGGCTTTATTTTGCTTTGGAAAAAGTTTATTGGCATTATTATACATGCAGTGTGCCTGCAATTACAATACGTTTATTTTATGCTCGGAATGTTTTATATCCTCTTCTGTTTCATGTTACATACTACTGCAAAAAAAGAATAGTAAAATAAGTTAGACAACATGTTCCAAAACCAAAACAAAAATGGGAACTAATCTTCTTGCTTCTCCATGTCTCCAGCAAATGAAAACGTCTCATTTGACATTCGATAAAACTCCACCCATCCATTTGCGTCGATACTGGCTGGTTCGATCGACAGGATGCTCTCACATCTCTTGTATGGATCTCAAACCTTGGGGCGGATTCCGGTCATCATCTTGCCCAACAAGAAAGCACTATGCGAAAATTTTAGGTAGAACTAAGGAGCGTGTTATCTTTGTTCTAGCTTGCAAGTTGAGAGGCTAAGTGGGTACTAAACTGAATATCTCCTATTGGGCTAAAAGGATATAGTATAAGAAATTCTATGCTCTTATTACCATGAAGAAGAACATCAAACGGAAATTCGTGAGGTACGCGTGTTGTGACAATCATTTCTGTAACTCGTATAGAATCTTATTCAAAGTTTGGCATTCCAAGAAACATGTAATCTGACAAAACCCTCCCCCGATGTGTACACCTGGGAAAGCAATAACAGCTAACAAACAATCAGCTCATATTGCGTCGATTTTCCCTCCCAAAAACTGCCATGGTTACTCAATAGTCGGAACGGCTCCCCAAGCTAAGTTATTGCCAAGATGTCAATATCCTGGCCGAACGGAATCGTCCTGCCTTTGTGCGATTGACACGTCCAATATGCGTCCTGCCATTTGCCATCGATAATAGGATTATTTGAAAAGGTCAAACAGAGACTACGCGCGAACACAGATAAACAAGTGAGTGTGTGTTTCTGTGCGGCCCAAAACATACGTTCCAACAGCAAGCAGCGCAGCATAATTTCTGCTCTGTTTGCCTTCTCGCCACAAAATCGCCTCACAATAAATGATGAACAAATATTACAGCAGCCGCTTCTCGGCACGGCTCGGGGCCCAACAAATTATTGTGATGTGTGCGATAAGAAAAACAACATCCTTTATCCAGCACAAATCCTTTCCCAATCGGTGTTGGCATAGGGATCAAGATAAGTAATTTCCCACCGGTCGGTTACGGTGTGAAACAAATTTTCTCCATCGAACCATCAGCACATGATGGCGAACTGGAAAACCTTTCGCTCTCCCTCTTCCGCCTCCAACGAGGGACCGATTATCGTCCAGCACAAGAAGAAAACGATTGTGCTGCTGCTGCTGCTGCTGCTCAAAGTCAAACTGTTACTGAGAAGGAAAGTGTTACCGGAATAGAGCAGCTTTTCTCTGTTTCTTTCTTTTTTTTAACAGACCCTTACCAAAAGAACGGGGACCCCATTCCCCGGCTGATGGACGGAATGGAAATGAACTACCCGACTAGGACGAAAGGATCAGAACCATTTCCCTGCCGGGCAAACAAAGAGACGACTTGAAGTTACAAACACGAGACGAGTGCGAGTCAAGTCAAAAACACACTAAAGTAACCTCTTCTATACACTAAACAGCCACAAACGCGCACACACACACAGAGTGAGAGGACGGAAAGCATACTTGTGTCGGGAATAAAGAAAAACCGGACGTACCGGAAAGCTCCCGGCTTAACTCGGGTTAATTGAATCAACGATGGCTCGATTTGATAACAGATTCTGATCACGCATTTTCATCACTGCCGTGAAGTTTTCGGCATCAGACGCGGAGCAGGAGGATTCGCTTTCTTATGAGCGTTTGTTTTCTCTCTCTCTCTTCCTCTTTTTTCTTTTCATTATTATTTTTCGGGTCCAATGTTTCACAGCATTGACGAAATGGAAACCACCGCACAACTTTAGGTGAGCACTATTAGACGGTTTTTGTTGGGCGATGTGTGTGTATGTTGCTGCAGTACGAAAACAAGGAAATCCCCACGTCTCACAGCACACCGTCTTTCTGCCTCGCCAAGAACAAACTTTTCCATGGGTTTTCTATGTGCTCTATGTGCGTTTGTGTCCTGTGGCACACCGTTAATACCGCAGAACAACGCACGACTTCACATTCGTTCCAGGCCGATGATACCACAACGAAGAACCGTCCTCGTCGTCATCGCCGTTGCAATGACTCAACAAGCAGCTAACAAGATACCACTTTAGAATTAGAAGATATTCGGAAAATGCTACCACGCGCGGTCGGTCAGGCATTTTACCCTGTCGCACCAACGAAAAGCGCCGTCAGCACGGGGAATTGGAACCGCCAGGCAGCGGCGGGAAAGGTGCTGCACGGCACAAATTGTCTCCAAAATTTAAACTCGATCTCAAATTGAATGACTTTCCACCCGGATTTCGGTGCCGGTAGTTACCGCGCCACCCCAACCAACCATCGTCCACACCATTTCCGTTGTCGTCGTCGCTGGTACACTTGGCGCTGGAACATTTAAGGATTCCTGGGCACGCGAATTGGACACGCGAACCGAGTCCATTTGCGTCAAGCGTCGCACCGAGGTGAGGACAATTTTACAACAACCGCAGAATTTACTGTGGGCTGTGTGTGTGTGTCTACCGTACTTTCTGTCGTTTGCAAAGTTTTGCTAACAGAGCTTTGGTTGATGGTGGATGGTGGGCACTGCCGAATGTTATTTGTCCCACACCGGATGACCTTAAACAATTACTTTGCCACCGTTTGCAGGCGATATGCAAGGGAAACAAAGCAAGTCTACTGACTGGAAGATATTACGAGAGGTGTTTTCAAGAACTTCCCTCAGCACACAACAACTCAATTGAGCGCACAGCGTAAAAATCATTTTAAGGAAAACTTGCTTGGAATGCAGATTTGTGGAAAGTTCGTCCCGAAATTTCCTCGACTTAAATTTCATTTCTGCTGCTTTATAAATGCGTTTATATACACCAAAATCACGCTACTGATTGGTGCAAGCATTGAATATCTTTATTTTAATTAAATCAAAACAGACAAAGCACGTCCAAAGACCTTCGAGTGAAAAATGGCGAAGCTGCGAAGGAACTCTCTCCTTCTTAACAACTTCCTAAGTGCTAACCATTGTTTTGGTGTATTTAATAGCATTTACTCTTGGAAGACCAGTTTATGGCTTCTAGAAACCGTAGCGAGCAAACCTCGCAAAACCATTCTCCCAGACAACACAGAAAGGGTATCATAAAGACACAACAACAAAAAATCCCAACGTCAGTAAGATTTGATGCATCCCGAGAAGGGCTCATTCTACCTCTAAAGCAAGATTGCTGCTGCCTGCTTCATTCTTGGAAGCAAGACATCTTCTCCATTTAAAAGACTGCTGTGCCGCACATGTCCGGCGTGACGTGCCGCAATCGTTTACCGGGTGTACCGGGACACACAACACAACAACAAAGCATCATCATCTTGGCCGGAGCGAATCTTATTTAAATGCACCTTTCGCTCGAGATCAACCACGGCGATCCTGACCTTCCTGTTGTTGGGTGTGTGTGTGTGTGGGTGTGCAAAAGTGCAGCCAACGGGTCAACGGATTGAGTGCTGTTGGGGCTGGAGGAAGGAAATTTCATTAGCCATCCATTTCATTTTGGCTACCACCTTCATCGTAACATCCTGACGTCTGTGGCCATTTGGCTGCTGCACGTTCCTAAGAAAGCTTTCCGAAGCTCCGTGCTCCAGCCCCAGCAATGAGGATGAGAAGTTGCTGCTCCCGGTTCGGGGAAGCGATTCGGTACGGCCACTTCCCAGAACACAGGTACCGAATGCCAATGTGCTAGGAGATCATCAGCCAAGATCTTCGCTTTTAGACTTGCTGGCCTTGCCTTAGATCTCTAGTCGCTATAGATGTGTGGGTGAGTGAGTATCGTCCGTGAATCAAGCAAAAGCCTCGGTGGCCTCGCTTGTTGTGCCCAGCAAAGCATGCTAATTAAATTTCTTGCACTAGCTCCTCCAGCACTCACAGGCGCTGTCGGGCGTTTGATACGCTTTATTGCGCGCGCTTCCTTTGCAAAGGAGCCCCCGTTCTATTTGACCTTTCTCCAAAAGGCTAGACACCCAACCGTTGGATAAAGACCGGACAAAAGGGGGTGGACAAACACACACACACACGCGCACAATGGCAGATCCTAAAAATGGTTCAGAGGCCTTCGGTCGGGAAGAAAAACGCACCCACCACGAACGGACGGGCAAGGCACATAAAACACAAAGCTGCAAACACCACCCCCGAAAGGTAATGTGACACCTTTGTGTTGATTTAATTAACTTCGGAACCATTACATGGTCTTTGGGCATTGGGGGAGATCGGGATTGGGAGAGGACCCACCATTCCTGGAGCAACCCAAACGCGCTGCACACGAACGCTCGTATTTTTGCAACGGATCAATGCCAAAGTAACTGTCGTCTGAAAGCGAAAAGCCGTCCGTTGGTAGTGGTGGTGGGGTTTTGTTCCTGTTTTATGGACGATTCACTTTCACGCAACGAAAAAGTAAAACCACCCCCGTCCCCAAAGACGAGACCGAGATATCCCAGCACCCCCATCGTCCTACGCGGATGGGAGCAGAATTCCTGCGTCTTTTGTCGAGCAGCTTTTGCGAACTTTGGGGCGCTTTCTTCGTGACGCGCCGGTACAGCTGGACCGAGTGGAACGGGAAGTCATAAAATATCTTTCTGATGGGTCACTCTCATAAAATGGAGCCCCATATCCGAGAGTGCCTCGGGCTATTGCTCCTGCTGTAGCTGCGGGGCCCGTATATTGTGGTTCCGGTTGTTGGAAAAAGGTGTCAATATACCACCACCAAGCGGTGGTGTCGTCTGCCGAAGCGTAGTCTTGTGGAAGTCATCTTTGTTGTAGTCGTCTGACCATTCCACTAATAACGTACATTATGAGTGGCTTTTCGGGATCTGTTATCTGCTACACGAAACTAAATCCGGGTGTGGTGCGAACACCGCAGACTAGCTTAGCCGGGGAGCGCTCCGGGGAGGTTATTTCCGTGGACTTCCGTCGTCGGCGGCGGTTAATAGGATCCAGCACCATCAACGCATCCCGTTTAATGGACACCCTACCCTTTCCATACCGTGTTCAGGGCAGAAAAAAGGGGTGACATAAATAAAAGGGGTAGCTTGGTGATCATGGCTAACCACAGCCACTCTTCACATCTCCTCAGAAAGCTTAACGGCATGCATCTTTGCACCGTTTTGCTAAGAATTGCTTCCTCCACCGGACGACGAAAATGTTATTCAATATCACACCGTGTCATCAAGAAAGGCGGATAACACATTAATGGACGATTTTTTTTATGAATGTTGTTTTTTAGGAGCATCCTCTATCGGTGAACTTGAGGCGGCGGAACCGAAGACCACTAAAACCCCTTCCATTCGAGCCATCCCATTCCCCTACCCCGAACGAGACAAATCGTCGCGGGAGTGGTTTTGATGGGTTTTGATGGGTTTCAGTTTTATCTGGTCTGGTGTCAGTTTTACACTTTGGTAACAATTTATCTCTACTCCTCCCACTCCGTCGTCCCACTAACAAGGAAGACGCTGAGTGGCTCCTCTTCCTCGATGGTTCTGTGTACATATTTCAGCCAAAATAGCGAAGCATCAACTTCGCGCTTTCGCCTACAGCGAGAGTTTGTGTATCGCAATGGCTAACTTCGATTCGACCCACCCGCACCTCACACATGTACACATCCTTTCCCCCCCCCCCTAACTGGAGGCATATAGCCCCCACAAAACCAAGCAGCGAAGGAGGATACAGTGTCAGATTACGGTCTGAAAACTTTCTTTGTGTACCGATCGCTGTACCGCACACACACAGCCCTCTCTCCAGCGCGGCGACAGGGACGTCGTCGTGGTGTGTTTGCGTTTTATCATGTGAAAACTCAGCCCGCAATTATTTTCCTTTCGATATTTTTTTTTTGTTGCGGTGCGCTTCTGGCTGTTGGTTGCTTTCTTGTAAATCGGAAAAAGTTTTACGGGCATCAGAAAGAGATTTTTTTTTATGACAGCACAGATTTGGTTCCAAATTCCAACAGCAAGCCCACAAAACATTCCATTTGAAAGAAAACGACACACACACAAACATTCTTAGGAATAAAAAGCTAATCGTTTGATGCTACTGGCAGCTCCTTTCTTTGATTTTTCTAAAAGCCCTTAGTTGCTGTAGATGTTATCTCAACGAAGAGGACAAAGCGAATTAAAACCACAATCGATGGATGTTATTAAATAAACATGCGTCCGGAAATCGATCATCCTACCTTATATATCGCGTGCCATTAACTCTTAACTTTATCATGAAGCTATTTCAGACACGGCAGCAGTATTGCTTCCCACTTGACGCGAGGAGTGTCGTCTTCATAGCGTGTGATTTCGATTAAAATTAACAGACCTATAAAAACGACACCAATTAACCAGGCTCGTATTACACAAGACATGCCGTCCTCGGGTCGAGGAAGACGACCCCGCGGCAAAGGATGAGATGTTCAACAATTTCGATTACGAGAATTCTCGTTACCAACAAAACTTTACAAGCGCTTTTTTACCTACTGCGCGCACATGTCACAGAATAGAATTAAATGATGCCACGCTGGAAACAATGGTGGCTTGCCGTCCTGCAGCAGGAGGTGTCGTCACCCGGGAGAGTAATGAAAGAAGTGCAAAAATTGACCATTAAAACAAGCTCACGATTTCAACTTTTATCTTCTTCCCTTGCCGCACGGAACCTCAACCTTTTGCTTCCTGTGGGGATGACTTCTTCTGGCTAAAGAGTGCAACGAAGAAGAAGCAGAAAAAAAGCAACCTCCTCACCCTAGCTGACCTGTGGGATCGTGTCCCTGCGCTTTTCTGGATGCACGTAGCCATTTTCATTTCACAGCTACTTTTACGATTGTGCTTGTGTAATAAAAACCATCGCAGTACATATCCAGACACACAGTCCCGTCGCTAAGGGCGCACACACACACATGCACGCACTCAACTTTAGGGCACTGAATCGTAAGGCACAGCAGCCGCCAAAACATCATTATCGCAACCTACAACACACGCTCCAACGTCGCAACGGGTTCAAAAGATCTTTCGACTTCAATGAACAAATTGCACTTTATGTCCATCCGGCACAGCGCGCGCGTGAGTGGGAAGCGGAGCCGAAAAGGCCACGCACAACCGAACTCATAAACGCGATACACGCGAGGTTATCCATCACAGCGCGGTGGTTAAGATTCTGTGCTCGAAACTCCTTCCCTTCTAAGGGCGGCTTTTTATACGGTGTACGGAGAGTCAAGGGTTCTCTCATCTCTAAACGTTCCTCTAATGTTTATATGTTACCGACCGAAATTACAGCTCTACGAGCTCGGTTTATTACCACCGGGTTGGTTGCTATGCATTGTAATGGTACCCTTCTCAGCCCTTTAAACCTATTCCACCACAGGCATGCCAAAAACGAAAAACCTGAGTGGCACACCGAAGAGCTTCACTTTTAAATATTAAAACAGCTCTAAAATGTTTAACCGCACTTTACAGTGGGGTCCGTTTTATGCCAGCGCCAATCATGCCAGCTCACACGATCGTGAGCGCCACACAACAGACACAGCAAACTGCTCGCACAGCATACACTCGATCGTTGTTAATCTGTTATCTTCCAAGGGACTGGTGGGAAATCGACCTAGCACGCGCTTGACATTTTTGGGGCTTTTTGTTTTGCTTTTATTTAAAAAAGAGGGGAATGATAAAACTACCCCTGCTTTCCGGTCAATGTGCAAAGAGAGCGAGATACGGAAAGCGTACGCAATACACGAAAAAAACATCTGAAATGGGAAACAGCTTCGTTTTTGCCACCGCCACCACATCAAATGCTGTCAGGGGAGTTTGCCCTTCTGTGCGAATAGCAACCGCACCGACAGAACGGCAATCTGAGTAGGTTGTATCTCGCTCTCGGACGTGGTGTACTTCCGTTCCATTCCGAGGTTGAAAGCGAATTGAAAGTCCCAACCAATCACGCGCTGAAAACGTTGCTTTCAAATAATGTTTAATTTTCTTTGTGCCTGTGACTGCTTAAGTTAAAGCAGAACTCAGCTACGCGTGACACAATACAATCCCACGCCTGCGGTACGTGTGTCTGGTGGAATGATTTCATTTTTATAAATAAACAAAAGGTATCCGCCCGCTCCCATTGTAAACGTTGCCAGAGGTTCAAGATGATTGGTAGGTGTTCGATTTAAAACCTCCTTCAACCATCCGCTTATCTCTAAATGATCACACGCGTATCCCCTTTCGTGCTCTCATCATGATTGATACAAAAAAAAGTCCCGATCTTCTACCAAGCAACCAATCAAAGTGCAAAAGGGAAGGCAAAAACTCACAGCACGAAGCAGCGCTGGACACCCATCATCGCACGAAAAGTGCGCAGAGCGTCACATCATCTCAAGATGAAATAGGTTTTCCACCGATAGCAGGTCCGAAATGGAATGCCAAATGCGTCCTGCAACCCTTTTACCCGTTTGATGGCTCTTCTCAAAAGGCGCCCTCGCAAAACCGGCCTCAAAGAATTCGTATCGGCGCCCAATGCCTATCAAATTACCGCAACCAACGCGCGGTGGTGCGCCGGCCACACGTGTGGCCTCAAAAATACCAAGACGGTAAACGAAGCCCACCAGACACCGGGCGGGTTTCGACCGGGCGTTCCCAATCATCGCCTGTCGCTCGATCGGTCTCTGTGTCAACAATCGCCCGTGCTGAAACCGATCGGGCGCAGGTATTTTAATTCAGTTCCATCCGTTCGTCCCTTTTTTCTTTGTTGGGAACGGCATACCAGCAGCAAGGGAGAAGAGGGTAGTGTCGATAACGATAAGCGATGCCAATGGAATGCTCAAGCAGGTGAATCCCAAAAACCGTGGCACAGGATGTACAGATAGGTGGAGAGATAAAACACAGAAAATAGATATTGCGAGAGGAAAAAAAAGGAAACGCTTCCCTTCTTTCCCATGAAATGGAGCAGCCTGGTAGTTTGTAAGAAAGCGTGCACGGCGATGAGGTTTCGAACTTTTTCATCGAAATTTTTTTCACAGGATGCTCAAGAGATTTGGGAAATTGTTAACTTTATAAAACATTTCCAGAATTTCTTATCAACCTTTTATTGCGATTTCTTGAAAATACACAAAAGCTATACAACTTATTTTTCATTTTTCCGCTGGATCCATTTACAACCTGTTCCGTCGAGGATTTCTTTGAGAATGAGACGCATTCCCGCCAACCAGAATCCCTTCATCATACCGCCCCCCGCAAAAAGGAATATAAAATTCTTTATTTTAAGAGCGTTCCTAATCAATGATAAATATTTAAGAAGTTTAGTTGCAGTAATTCGATTAAATTATTCAGCACCGCTTGATGTGGAAAGGGCGTAGTAAAACGTTCTTGATCGAGCCGTTTGTGTGAGTGTTTCGCTTTTTTACCTTACCATCTCCTTTTCCAGGTTCCAATTCAATCCCACCCCCAGGTATCACGATATGGAAAAGGAAGAGCCGCGTTAGGGAAGGGATCAAATTTCGAATTCATTGCTGACCTCCTTTATCGGTAACTGTACTTTGGCTTCATTTACCGAATTCTACCCTCTCCCGTGCCGCACCCGTCTATCGTCGCTCGTTCTAATCCGCCGCAACAAGCATACCGATCAGGAATTGCCAAAATATTCTTAAACCCACACAAGGGTCACAACGGGAGGTAACAGTAGTGGCGGCCGGGAAGCTAGACTTTATCTTTCCCATTTAGTTTCGACTCCATTTTACAGCAGTAGCAGCAGCAAAATAAAAACGGTTCATTTGAGCGGTGCTGCTCCAGGGCCAATTATTGGTGCCGCCAGTTGGGTCGAACTGGACAAACAAAGATCCATTTACACCTGCAGAAAGGTGGGGTTTTGAGATTTGTTGAGGTTGAATCCAACAGACTGTTATTATACATTTCATGGACAGAATAATAATATACTTAATATACTTCAGTATAAATATTAGTGCAACAAAGCGTATTTTCGTTAAATTTATGATCAGGAAGACACATTTTTGGATTAGTTTTGGTTTATTCAGATCGTTGAGCTGTTGATAGATCAATAGAAAAAGGGATGATATGATGCAAATATTGTCGGTATGTGAATCACAAGCTTGTGATAACACTTTTGCTGACAGATACATCATACAATCTATGTAAACTCTGTAAAAATTCTAGATAAAAATGTTTGTTTGAACTATTACAATAAAGGAGTCAGAGAAAAATAAACTATTAAAATAGCATTCAGAACTCACATTATCTACTATTTACACTACGTTTCTAATAAAAAAAAACAGTTCATTGAAAAAATAAGCGCAATATTCATTCAAGCGTAAAATAAAACCAAGCTCAAAACAAGAGGAACAAAGGAGATTGAAGATAAGCAGTAGGAAAAGAAACCAAGCTCAATAAGAAGAGATATTGCAAACACGAAAAGAAAAACACTTGTAATTTACAGCATATCAAACACTTTCAAACACATTCATTCTTAAGGAAAGAGAAGAGGAAAGTTAGCACAAGCAGAGGGAGCAAGAAAAGAAAACAACATCTGTCGCTGCTATAAACAGTCGCTGCAGATTTGTATAGCGAAATAATGCAAAACTAGAAACAACATTGAAATTAGTTCACTGTACAAAAATTAAACCACTATACCGATTAGATACAGAAGACACGTGAAGGGCAAAAAGCAATAATAAATTCGATAGCCTGTTAATTAGGCAAACTACTTTCAACTGTTCCTGGGAGGGAATTATCACCTCCACAGCAACGGTGTGTGCAAGGGAATGCATAATTTTGATCTATAATACAGAATCGAAAGCGAAAGGGTGTTGTGGGGGAACCATTTTCGACCCGTTTGACACAGAATTTCTACGACACCTTCTCTACTGCTATTAAACAAAAGTTGGAAACTATAAACATCGAATGAAATACGACTTTTTTTTTAAAGAAATCAAACAAAAATACCGCCGGAATATGTATAAGATTGAAATGAACGGTGCCACAAAATGTATACCTGGTTCGGGCAGTGTTAGGAGTTTGTTATGATTGCAGAAGTCAGTGGAACAACACTCGATCATGAAGGATGTGCTCTTTTCCTTTGAGGTTAGACAACTCAGGGGCAGCCGATCGGCCAGGTCGTACTTTCTCGTCTTACAGCTATCGCCACAGTAAAGGAACGGGACAGTCGGATGATGATGGAGTTTTGGTGGATCACGCGCAGTTGTTGATGATGAAGGTGATGATGAAGAGAATACATTCGGGGTGGATTTCGTCGTTCGTGATTTGTGAAAGTGCACATTTTTGCACATCCGTCAACGGTAGTTTAGAGAGTTTTATTTGGCCGATTCAAAGCGAACGTCAACACATTGAAAGAGAAAAAGAAAAGAAGAACGGTGTGGTTATATAAGGCGCACAAGGCGTAGGGAAATCTTGAACAATTGAACGGCATGATGAAAAGTGAAACGTAATTATTGGGATAACCAAGGTTTTCTCTGTTCATTTAAGCCAAATAGGAACAATAAAAAGGACAATAAACCCACAGCGGACAAACGACAATCTCCAATTGGGATCGTTATAAACCACAAAAAAAAGGAATGGAAGGTCGATGATGAGGATTCACACAAAAGCAACAAAAGAGGACGCTCTTGGTTTAAATCATTTCTTCAATCCACCAGGAAAGGGAAAACCAATTCGTTCTTTTTTCTCAGTACAAACAATAGCGCTAAAGAAACATTGGGTTATAGCAAGTGGATTTTAATAAGCAACAGAAGAAAGAAATAGGTTGGAAGGTAAAACAAGGATCCACAAGGATGGCTGATATAAAACGGGGTAAAACATAACAAAATTAGTGTTTCAAACTCAAGAACAAAATAAAACGCATTAAAAAAAAAGTAAATTAAAGTACTAGAGATAACAAAAGAGAACAATAATAGACGTAACAAAGATCAACTCAATCAAGACCGAGCACAAACAAAGCTATACTTTTGCTGGATTAGACAACTCAAACGATTTATCTACTGGGTGGAATGTTTCGGTGAAACCGTTGGTGATGGTGGTGGTATTTGACTGTCGCATGTTGCTTTAGGAGAAAAAGCAGTAAATGGTTATAATTTATATCAATTGTAGGAATGTTTTTTGAGCCACTCCCAACAGAGGTACAATCATCTTGTAAATTGTTGTGGAAGTTTTCAGAAAAAGTGAAACAACATTAAGGCGTGAGGTTAATTTTGATTAAGAGAACTAAAACAGTGTAAGCAATCAAGTCAAAACAAATGAATAAAATAAGTAAATCACAAATCAAGTAACTCTTGCAAAGAGTGCACAAAGATTAAAATGAAAGAGAACGTCTGTTTGAGGGGTTTTAGGAAACAAAAACAAAACAAAGAACAAGAAAAAAAACTGAAAAATAAATAAAAACTCAAAAGCAAACAAAAAGGATAAAACTGAAAATGCAATCAACGAAAAAGAGAACCGAAAATGAAAAGCGCACCTTCCACCATGGGCGTCGCGGGTTTGAGCGACAAATTACACAAATCTGGCCCGTAGCAACAGTAGTGATCGTTTGTACCGTTTTCCGTCTTATTACGGCACCAGTTCCAGGTAAACGGACCCAAATGGTACTTCAGATCGAAACACCTTTAGAAAAAATTGCGAGTGAAATCATTATTACTTTGCTGGCGCAACTGTTCATCAAAGGGGATTATGTTATGTGTCTGTGGCGTCCAGTACGGCGTCAGTGGTGTCAGTTTTGCGTCCGTAGCGCGTTGGGGAGATGTAATTTTCCATTCGAACTTTTGAAAGAGAATATTCAGATGAATTCTACAGAACGAAAACCTCTTTTCTTGCCCAACACTCGGCAATACCCGCCATTCGGTGCAAGCACTGGTAACACAGATAGCAACACAAATATATGCATTAAAAACATTCTGGGAAAATATGGTTTCGCCATGTTTACTCGGTACGCAGCAACTACCGAATTTCGGGTCCATCTCTAGCCTACGCACATGCAAAATCCTATTTCTGTATCCACCTCAAAGCACCGGCGTAACTCTCCCTCCGCTCCTCTGTTAGTCAATCGAATTTGATATGGTTTCTATTTCAAAAATCAAATTTCATACAAAGCGATGCACGCACATGCCGAATGCTTTCGCAGGAAGTAAATCAAACAAATCGAACATATTTACTGATTGAAGGCCGAATTTCAGGATTGAAATCTCATTACCCACCATCAAAAGGTTGCAGCAGCGGTGTCCGCATGGGCACAGTTCAAATAAGCCAAATCAATTTTCTCAGTAGCGTTGGACAAAAGGGAACGTTCTATTCATGTTTAATAATACTTGCTTGCTTACTAATTGATTCATTCGCCGAACATTTTATTCCACGAACAGTTGATCATAGCTGTAGGAAAGTACTTTTCATAAAGTCTGTGCACAAAACGGCACTGCTGTTAGACGTTAGCCATGATTTAAATCAAATTAATGCAAACCCTTGTCCACTGACTTATTCAAGCCAATCATAAACAGTGGTCAAGCGGGTGGACAAGAAAACTCTTTTACCAGAGCATGTAATAATCATTAGCGTTGTCCGGGGCAAGGAATGCAAAATCACATACACACTCTTACACAGACACACAAAAACTCCTAATTTTAATAAACATCACACAAACAACGTTGGAAGCGAATAATCTGCCCCTGTGCACACACTGCTTTAACTTCCATGTCCGTTGATGACCATATACCCACTCCACAGTGCTCCACAACAACCCACAAGCGGGGCAACCGTTTAGCAACTGCTTTCAGCTTAATTAGCAGACTATTTATCGGGGGCCTGTTTGAGCTCGAGCTACGGGAAGCAGCAGCAGCGCCGCCGTCCGGCAAAGCCTCTGGACAGCCATCAATTTCTCCATTAAATAGACAGTTTTAATTGCTAACTCCGGTCGGATGGGCGGACCGGCGTACTGGCGATAGCGTAAGCCCATTGCAGGGGCCGAAGGGGCTGAAGAAAGCAGGCATCCAGGTTTGACCACTCCAGCTCGACCACGAGCGCTACAACTTTACAGTTCATTGGAGCTCCGAAGCGAAGTGCGAAATAAAACCGGACAGAGCTGGGGGATGATCGGTACACGGCGGCAACCAAATCCAGATCCAGTTAGTTATAGTTACTGATTATTAGTCTGGGTTAACTGCTTCCATCTACTGCTTGAATCTAGTACGCAACGGGCAGATGGCAAAATTAGCACCCAGCTTCTGCTTTCTTCCTGTTTGGGGCCTTCCCTTGTACGGTGAGAACTCAGGCACAGGTTTGTTAATTAACTAAAATAGCACATTTGCAGTTTGGTATTTACACTTTTACACGATAACTTATTAAAAAAACTCACTTCACTCAAATTATTCATGTTCAAACATATCAGTTCAACAGCCAAAAAGGAGCTATCGTTGAAATTACATTCAATTTTGCCCAACAAGCTACTAAATTCCCCGTTTAATACGGCGAATGCAATTATTGCTAACGAGCAAGCGGCACATTAAAACTACACACCTATAAATGTCTGCTGGTAAACGACCGCCTTCCTCCATCGAACATGCGGAGTATGTGTAAAAGTATCGGTTTCGTATCAATATCGCATTACGCGAAAGCTTTCACCGCCAAAAACAAAACCACTCTTCTCATCGCGCGTCCATTCGTTTTGAGCCGTCTCGCGCGAGAAACTAGAAGACCCAGGGGAGGACAGCACGCGACTAGAAACAATCTAGCCAAATGTGCACAACACGCCACACGCACACACACTCACATACACTATATCCCATTACAATTCGAATTCAATTTTGCGACTTTTGCGACGATACCATAAAATTACCAAACGGCTTGGAACGCGTTCAACGGCAGCGAAAGTATTTCGCTGACTGCAACTCCCACACGTTACCGCGCAACGACGTTGGAATTTTGCCCTCAATTTCGATTTTCTTCTATGCTACTGCCCTTTTCGAAACCCAACGATATGATGGGAAGCATGATTTTAATGTTGCCACATATGCTTACACCGATGATTTGGATTGCAGCGACTCTCGCTGCCATTCCATTCCTTGGATAGGAATTATTTTTGGGATATTATTTCCTACGCTCCCCGCTCTTTTCTTATACTTAACATCAACCCTCTTCCCCTCATAACGATCATCGCTTGCAAATGACGTGAACTACAGAGCAACAAAAAAGCTTCTTACTGTGGGCGTTTTTCGTTTTTTTAAACGAGCTTTTTTGTTTTTCCTTTTTGCCCTGGAAGCTTCACAGGGCGCAAAGGAAAGAATTTCACAAAGCAGCAAAAAAAGCTTACTGTTCTGCCATCAGAAGAAAGCAAAAAACAGCGCATACAAATGTATCGAATGGGCTGGAAAATTGTCGTTTTCCCCGTAGTAATCGTTGTTGTGTCTTGTATATCTTGTACTGTGTGTTCCACCCGTCCAGTTAGTCGGTTTGTCGTCCTCGCGCGAATCGGCGAATGCTTTTTTCTCCCACGTGTGTTCTCTGTCGTTTGGTCGTGATTGGTAAGGGTTAATTTGGTGTTTGTTTTCTAGCATTTTTTACTGTTGCTGTTTTTTATGCGTTTGTATGTCTATTTGTCTCCTACCCCCGGGTTTCCCCAAACATTCTGTGACAGGACGCGCGTTCGGGTGGTTGGTGGGGTTGAAAAACGAAGATGAAACAATTCGAGGCTGAAATCGATGTCATAACTTTGCAATTTCATTGCCATTTTATGGGCTCGTAAAATAAATATTAGCGAAATGAAGTGGAAAGGTATTTTGTCCTGCGGGAGAATGGAAACACTCTCGAGTAAATGATACGATAGAGTAACATAAAAATAGATGAGATTTGGGGTTGGCGAAAAAAAGGGGGAGAAATATGGTGGGACGATAAATTACATTTTTAACTTTTTTTTTACGCTTTCTACTAGAAAATAGATAATGGAGACAACAACTTTGAATTCAGATTGTAGTCCCAATAAATAATAGTTCCAATAGTTACATTGAAAGTAACCAACTGTGCATAGTTCCTATTAAGTGCATTTATAAATTAAAGAATAAGGAGAAATTCAGAAAAGGCAAAATCAGTATAATAAAAAATAAAATCCAAAGCATTTACCAAACCAATCAAAAGAACTACAACGCTTTTTTTAAGAATAAAAAAACAGATAATATCTGAGTCATCTTTCGTTTAAACTTTGGTTTGAAGTGATTAGTGTTTACATCCGGAAATACGGAAGAAATTTTACAAGACATTTTTTTCCTCGAACAATCTCTAACATATTCCCGAATGAGAGAGCAAAGATGAAAGATGTAAAAATAATCAATTTCGATTTCTTTTCAGACCATTTTTACACAACCACATGCAAAAAAGAAAGGACCAAAACCAAAAAACAATCATTTAGAGCGGCTCGTCTACCCGTCACGATCACCATCATGTGAGAAGCAATGGTAATGAAACACAGCCGCAATACACAAAACGACGGACACAAACCAACACACACACACAACATGGAACCTAAACGAGGAGAAGGAAAAATCCTAAGAATCTGTTGACCATCGGTTTCTGTTGGCCGAAACATGGCGTGCCATCATTATTCCGGTCAGCGCTTCCAGTTAAAGCTTGCCGCACGACGAAACGACGCCAAGGGACGGGCACTCCACGTGAGTCCAGAAGGCGCCAGAAGGAGCTGTATGAAATAATCATACATAGAAAGAGCAGAATGTAGCTTTGGTTTGGTTTGAGGGAAAGGACACAACACCAATCTCCTTCGATTCCCTTCCCCACCAAAAGGTGAAAGGTGAAAGGTGGACCATGTTCAACAGCCGCTTGTGCTGTATATACACTCCCACCAGTCAAGCAGGGAATGGGGAACAAAACGATAGAAAGAAGAGCAACTTTACGAAAAAGCCTCCTCGAATGTACAGGAGACGCGAATAATGATTCAAAGCATGGAGGTTCACCATCCGACAAAAAGAATACAGGAAATTGAGAGGGCAAAGGCGCAGCAGTGTGGACACCGGGGGCATGGCGACATGAATTTTCTTCAAATTATTATTGGATTTAATTAAAACGCTTCGCGTTCTGCGGAAATTTCGGTGCGGATTATATTCTTGTGAGCCGAGAGGGCTCGGAATGTGATGCATCCGGAAGGGAATGATGAAGAGGGCGGGATCCTTAGACAGCCACGAATACACGTGCACACACACACACGTACACAGAGATACAGCGGTCCCCACACCTGACGATGGTGAGACGATGGTAGCTGAATACTAATAAAGGAAACACCAAACCATCAGTAATAGGATCATACCATGACCATGAATGCGCCATACAAAGACTTGACGCCAGCCCGCACCGGATGGTAACAACAGATTTTCCCATTTTTTTCCCTTGTTCAATTTTGGTTCCGATTCGTTTTGTGCTTGTTTTGTGCCCGGCTCTAACTTCCATTGGGCGCTGTGTGTCTTTCTCTTGTCGCTTTTGCTTTTGGAAAATTTTGCACAAACTAGAATCTCAATAGCGGAGCAAAAAAGAAGCATTCCTATTGCTTCTTTTCGTCCCCAAAAACAAAACAACAACAAATAAAAATTAGGAAAGCAACGACAGACCAATGCAAAGACTTTTCAAATCATTTTTCGTTTATCATCACCGTAAACTTTCCTTGACGATGGTGAAACAAACGACCAACATGGGCACTACAGGGAGGAAAGGAACAACAGAAAGCTCGTGTCCGTTCCGGTCCGATGGTATTATGATTCGCATCCCGCTTGTCTGCCGATGGTTGTGCACAGGACACTCACATCATAACGAGACACACACACAAACACGCACTGGATGGCTACTGCTACACAGTTGACGCCAAACAGGGAAAGGGTTTTCTTCGGTCGGTTCCATCCGGCTTGCCAGCAAAAACGCGTACACGAAGCGTCTTCTTCAACGCGTGTGTGCACGTTTGTTGCGACCTGCCGTATGATCCCTTCGCTTTCTTTAGTACCACCTTCCTCCAAAGCTTGTTGTGTGTCAGCGACAGAGGCTTCACCACCAAACCGTTGGGAAGGAGGAAAGGTCCTTTCCCGGCGTATGTTCCGGTTTCGGCTTGTGCTCACCCCTTTTTATGTGTATTGCAAATAAAACGAGTATTTACAAGCATTACACCGGATTCTGGGTGGACAGAGTCGCGACGCGTTTTGGTCCTTCGAACCGGAATGGGTGAAACGAACGACAGGGGGGAAAAGGAAGCATAACACGAAAAACCACGTCGTTGCAGTCACAGAGACTGGAGTGAGGCGGACACGCAGTAAAAATTGAGAAAAAGGGAAAGAAAACAGTGGGAAACCCTTTTTTGGAGACAAATCAAAAACAAATGCGTGACGCACTCAGCAAAAAACAAAAAGGGGCGAAATCAAAGCGAGAAAACGTCCATTTCCTTTCCGCGATGCGACACATTTTTAGGGTAGTTGAAGATGATGATGGGCGAATGGGATATGATGAAGGTTCTAGTTTCTTATTTTGTCCGATTATTTTCGATCTGTGTATCGCAACCCCCTGTGTGTGTCCTCACCAAACCTACAGCGCGTGGGTTAACACACCTTCTGTCCGGATCCCGATTTAGTGGGCCGTGATTTGTTGGGAAGCAGTTTCGAGCAGTTCGGAAACTCGTTACCGGTTGGAACTGCGGGAATGTGGGTGTATGGAATGATGTGACCGGTCGAAGTGACATGAACTGATATGATGAGTAGCGAATCGTTGAAAATGAAACAACACACTCTAGAGCCACAACAACAGATGATCTACACGGGACGAGAGTAGTTGGCTAGTGGAAATGGGAGTGACGATACGATACTGAACGAAAGTGTAATGGAGCCATCTGGTAAGTTAGGATTAAATTCTTCACTTCCGCTTGTTACCTTGTCGAACGCAACCAATTCAATGATGATTCAAAGGTGAGTGTAAAGGTACGATCGAACGATACACACGCGATAAACGAAAACCAAATGATGATGAGAGAGTATGGAAAATGGAGCAGCAGAGCTTGTCAAGTCAAACGATTGGATGCAGATAAGACCCTACCTGTAGGAGTACTTCAGTGAACCGTCCGCTTCACGCGTGAGCGAGGTGAAGCAAAGGCCGTCCGTTTCGCACACAAAGTTTTCGTCCTTGCAAATGTCGCAGTGACATTTCAGTAGTTCTGTAAGAGAAAGCAGAGAGAACAACCCCATTAGAACATTAGAACAGAATAGGGGATACACATTGAGGCTGATGATCATCTTCCAAGGATTCGGAACATCCCGTTGTACCGTACAGATGGTGTTGGAGCGGGATATGTTACAATTTATCGTTTTTAATTTACCGAGAATTTGTACCGACGGCTTAACGGTGTGTGTGCCTTTTCCCATTTGCACCGTGACAATCACACTCCCCCCCCCCCCCCGCCTTGTTTGGTAAAGGCTTATGAAAAGCTATACCAACTGCTCGAGAAGTACCAGCTGCCGATAGCACTGCAGCAGCGAAAGGTTAATAGCATTTGACCGCCATCGTCTGCCCAAATTTTCGGTAGAAAGGGCGCTCCCCCTTCACTTCTAAGTGTTATTTCTTAACTAGAGTTTTGAGATGCCTTTTTGACCCACACACACACACACTGACACAAAACCACTTACAGCTCCCGATCTTTCACGAGCACGAAGGGTATATTCCGCCGGATTGCACACGCTTCAAATTAACGTTTTAATCGAGTGAAATTGTCAGCGCAATGAGCTGCTTAAGATGGGGCAATGACGCGCGAAAGGAACGGATGACAAGCGCCTGTCCCGAACACACACACACAGTATGAAGGACAGGAAAAGCAGCGGGCCACGTTGATAAGAGTTCATTTTTCTTGCATTAAATCTAATTATCCATCACGCTGTGAATCAAGTTCACATTGTGCAATATTAAGCTTGGGCAATAATTTCGATTTTGTAATAAGACCAGCGACAGCAAAATGCATGCCATCCCAACTGTTGAAACACACTGTAGATATCCTTTCCACTGTCACCCAGTAAAAAACAAGTACCAAGAGACATTCCGTCCGCTCGTGTCGCCAACTCTAATATCAAGCCCTCAGAGTGCTGTGCGCATTAGATTGCAAAATTAAAAGCTTCAAGCACTTAGTTCTTTTGCAGCTGTTCCATTTTCCCAATAAACGACCAAAACATCCACCAGCCTGAAGGGTTAAACTGTTCATTGATTAAGAAGCCGGTTAAATTCTTAATGCTTTCTAAAGATGTCTTTTCGATTATTAATTTAGCAAAAGCGTTTTTTTTTTGCTTGTGATCAAACGACCCAGCAAAAACGGAAAGAAACCCCAATTATGCAGAGCTACTGGTTGAAATTAATAAATTTCTACATCAGCAGAAGCAAGTGCCGCCACGCATTTATTTTTAAAAACTTCATCCCCACTTGCGACACTGCTGGAAAGCATTTCCTTGCCGTCTTTTTGAAGTTAATGTCCTGTGGCAATGGTTGGCTCAAAGTACGACAGCCCTGCTCCCACCCTCCGTACCTTAGCGTTGAAGCGATCTCGGAAGATCTCGACGGAAGACACTGTTCCCACTGCGCCCGCGGTGGGCGGTCCTCGATGGTGAACGATGTTGTCTACGATGATAATTCCGCTACGCTCATCTCCTCCAATTTAAAAGCTCATTAAGAATCGAAAAGCATATTTTAGAAATTAATTAATAACGATTTTTCGACCGGGCAAAATTCCATGCCATACAGTCTCCTCGGTCATCCCCCTCCGGGTTCGGATGTAACGCCTCCATACGTCTGGCAGGGAACGTTAACGTCTGGGATCCGTTTTTTCCAGGATCCGCTATTCTCCAGAACAGAACAGCTCTTGGGGTACACAAACACACACATAACATTCAGTACAAAAGAGATTCTGGGCTATTGAGGTAAGGTGGATTTTCCATCCAGACAGTATCTCCCACCCTCGATCGGCAATAATACACATACACACACAGATCGGTCACATTCCTTTTTTCCTCCCCCGTCGACGACGTTCTGTCGGTTCCTTTGTGCGTTGTCTTCGGGTGACGCTTTTTTGACAGCCTGAGAAACTCTCCCGCCGAGTGCTACCGTGGGACCAAGCGACGGAACTGCTACCGTAAGCCCTAAAACCCAAACTCCAGCCACCCTTGGGTTGAGAAACTCCCCAACTGGAGGGGGAGAAGCTTCACACTGTCACATTTTTGTCTCCTGTCTATCTTCCGCTGATGCGCTTTAGCTCTCTTTTTAGAAACCTGTTGTTAATCACCCATTCACAGACCATGGGGTTACACAATGTTCTGTCATCCCGTTCATCCCATGACCTCGCGTCTCCTCTAACAGGATCACGAGCCTCTTTCCTCGGTCGCTTTACTTTTCGATAAAGGGGGGTTTTGGTTTGGGAAAATAAACTACTGAACCCTGTGACAGCCTCCTCTCCCTGATGTGTGTGTGTTTGGCATCCAGGCAGGCACAACATGAAAATTATGGCCTCCGGTGAGAAATGCAAGGTGTATGACCGACAAGCTTTTCTCCTTTTTTTCTCCGCAACGGAAAAATTGTTCCCATCACTTCCCGGCAAAACATTGTTGGCAAATTCTACTTACTGGTTTTATTTTTATCCGCCGTCAGTGTCATCGTTTGCGGCGATGCTGCCTGCAGGGAGGCTGGTGCCAGCGCACCAGCACCACCCCCTGCACCGTTCTCGGTCGAGCTGGAATGCTGCTTCCCGGTCGGTGGCTGTTGATCCTTCGCCTGCTGTACTCCGGCCGACGGCGACGTATCGTTATCATCAGCCGTGTGTCGGTGAATTGTCGATGCTGATGGATTAACGGTGTGCGAAAAATACATACCACCCGGAAGGTAGCACACATGGAATGGAAAGAGAAAAGAAAGAGCGAGAGAGAGCGAGTTAGTGAGGGATAAAATCAATACCGATTATGTGCTGTACAATGGATGTGAGCGTTTTGTACGGAGAGAGAAAATGATGGAAAATGACGGGAATCTGATCGACCGATTTATATCAATTTTTGTTTGCCCAATCTAAGATAAGAAAGGAAAGGAAAGAGTTGCCATGAAGCTTATGCAATCGGTTGCATAATTCAATCATTTTCCATTTTATATTTTGGCCTCATACAATCTGATATAAACGTGAATAAATCGTTCTTAAAACGAAAAATGAAATGAATTTCATTTAGCTTGATAACATATGGGAAAAATATAATAATTTAATCAAAGTCAAAACAAAAAGCACCCCCACAAACCACCATCGTATCCTGCAACTCAATTTGAGCTTAACGACTCATTCATCAGCTGCTCACCACACCTCTAATCACCCTAGCGCCATCACCACCGCCACCAGAATGGAAAATTGCGTCACCGCGTCGTCCAATGATTAAAGCCGGCCAAATGACCACAATACAATACCGGCCAGTGAAATGGCCATCACATCCTCATTTTCCCTCCCATTGGGTCTTAAAGTGGGTTTTTATTCAAATTTCATTCCCTCCCCCCCCCCCCCCCATGCATTGCTCCCCAACCACAAGAGTGAGTGTTAAATTCAGCGGGGATTCGTTGACATGCACCATCCAGCGATCCTTCGCGTTCCTCGTCCTCCACCGATGTGAGTGAATCGTGCGTGTGCGTGGCATGTTTTGTTTTGCCGATCCTGGTGGACGACGACGGCGACGACGAGTGTGGTGTGTATGTTAACGCCTTGTGTGCCCTGTTATGAAATAAAAACATCAAAACACCGGAGCATAGTTTGATGGCTCTGCGTCTGATGTGTTTTCCTTCCCTCCATCCTCGATTCAGAGCTTGTGTGTGTGTGTGTGTGTGTGTGTGTGTGTGTGTCGCTAAGCACGATTTGCAAACGAACTCTAGCACCACATCACGATATTTCCCACCGTTCCCCATTGCCACCATATATCTCGCCTTGCACGCTCCTCGCCCGGCTCGATTTCAATGTCAACAGAAGGTTAGTGAACGTGCGATAAAACCATCAAAGTCGATGGCACCCCACCATCTCGTCACACAATCGTGGTGCTCCTCTTCTGGCCACATGGGGGGATGGATTTTTACTTTCTTTTTTTCTTCTTTTTTAGCTCATTTCCTTCGATTGCGTTGCCTCAAAAATCCAAATGTGAGGGGGGCAAGCTGATGAAAATACGGTAGGCAACACACAGTTTCCTTTTTAGATGAGAACACGAGACGAGGAAGAGCGTTTGCCCACTTCCATCCTTGGAGATACATTGCTGCCTGCTCGCATGTAGCTTTTCACTCATCGCCTTTCTCGCGGAGTGCTTGGATTTACGATCTAACGCGCTTTCCTACCGCCACAGGCCAGCCAGCGAGGTCGTCTCTTCCTTCCAGCGTTGGCAATTAACTCTTGATGCGGGCAAAGCCAACCACACTTGCACCTCGCTGGCGTACGTGTGAGTTGGTGCAAAAAGAGAGAACGGAAAAAACCGTGGAAAATTGAAACCATTACACTTCGGGTGAGATGTGAAGAATCCTCCATCGTTGGAGCTTCCCCGAGCGTGTGTGTGTGTGTGTCATCAGCCGTTAAATATGACACACAAGATCGAAGGCAAATACGAATAACGCTTCAAATTCGGTACCATTATTTTGTGGCTTTTAATTCTATGTAATGGTGACAAAAAGGTCCCATGAGGCGTTTTATTCTTTCGTCGATATTCCATGAAGCGATAACGCACCCGACCCGACAGCGAGCTTAGCAAAAAGATGTAAATTTATCTGCAACACTTCCCCCCGTTGTAGCTGTCATGTAAAAGCTCCCAAATCGCCTTAAACCCTGGTGTTGTACACAAATGCTGCAGTGAAACTGACATGCCGGCGAATGTTACCGGATACACAATCAAACATCGACCGCCAGATCTACCAATTCTTGCGATGAAAAACTACACCACCAAAAACGGAAGCAAACCATGCTGCTGTTGCTGCTTAATTTGCAGCAGCACAGCCCTCGGGGCCCCGCCGCTCGGATATCTCAGCGCAGGGGTAGAAATTAATTACACCCCAATCGCGACAAATGCGAAAAACCAACACTTTTCGGCAAGCTGCTTCGTCTTTCGCTAATGCCCTCGAGCACCAGACACACGGGGACGCAGACACCGACAGTCCATCCGAATGGAGCAGCAATTTGTGCTTTGTCGCTTTCGGCACCATCACTTTCTTCTCCTGTTTCCATCCAACAAAAACAAGATGCAAGATTTAAATAAATTCCCACTTTTACCGCGACCGAACCGCGGTGCAGCAAAGGAGTGCTGCGGAAGCGCGAGAGAGAGAGAGCCGTTGGCCGCACAATTTACTACAAAGTAGCAGGAGAAGATATTGTGCAGGAGAAATAATCGATTCGTCGAAACTCATCGTTTGCGACAAAGTGTTTGTGTGCCGTTTCCTTTTTGTGTTTTCGTTTGGCTGGATTTAAATAAATTTCACATCAACAAATTAATGGTCGCAGGAAATGGGCGCCCGGTTGGTCGGTTGCTGGTGGGTTTGTCCGTGGTGGCAGCTGCTTCCTCCCGTCGGTCAATCGTTTTACCTGTCGCTGCTGCTCGTGGTGTGCGGTATGTTACGTCTTGTGGGACGCAATCAAGCGTGGACACCGCCATGGGACACACAGTGGCTCTTTTGCATAGGAGTAACACACAACAAAACCGCTTGCAAAGGAATTTAAAACATTGTCGCATTTATCTACCCAACACTATTGCCCGGTCGTCCGCCGGTGTGATGAGAGGAGGAAGACGCTACATACACACCTTGGGCACGCTCTCGTGCGCCCAGCGAGAGCCAAGTACATCCATCAACTACAAAACCGGAATGATAATGAACTTTAAATGCATCGTTCTCCATGTTGGCACAAGCGGTTGGCAGCCAGCAAACACACATACAGGGCGCGCAACTGAATTACTCCGCCTGGGTATTCCGAGGGTGGTCATCAATTATCGTACTGCATTGCTTGTTTATCTCGTTCGGAGTACGAGCGTGTGTGAGAAGCTATATGTGTTCAAGCAGAACGAGGTTCGTGATAGATGTCCTGTTTTATCGCACCGACCTGGAACCAGGCTGAAGTCAACGGCTTTGGCATGCATTCTCGATAATCAACGAGAAAAGTCATTTGTTTTAATTTTCCATCGCTTTCCAGTACGAACGCCAGTGACAGTGTTATCATTAAGGCAGCTGAGTGTCAGCAGAAACACCCTCAAAATGGGTTTCAACCTGAATGAATCACACAACAACACAACAAATTGATATCTTCAAGGGCACTTTCAGATTGGCCAATAGATCCCTGACCAAGGTGAAGACAATATCCCGTGTTCCCCGGAGCAACACCAACAGTAACAACAACTTAAAGGTAACTCAAACCATTGTAATCTAATTGTTGATATCTACCCGCTACCGATGCAGCAGCAGCAGCAGCAACTCAACAGCCGATTAAATAGAGTCTCGCGTCTTGCTGACCGCTGTAGTATAGGGGACCAGCAGCAAACACAAGCACATGCGAGGGTTTGGAAGCAAAATGGTTTTATAATCACTAGTCAAACCCGTTCGCGGCGATAAGAAGGCGTGTGATAAGATAATCGTGGGATTCAGCCCATAAATTACACAGCACACTCAGTGCACGATTGCTGGGGAGGTTTGGCGTGGTTCGTGTGGTTGGTTGTGGCATCGTTACACAGCGTTACACCTATACACCCAGCATCGTTTAGGGGGTTGTAATCATAGCACAATCTGGTTTACGAATTAGCTTGTCAGAACAATTTAGACATCTCTTCACATGAATGGAATGTGTGTTTGCAGGTGGTGCTTTAATCACGGTGCAACGTTTCGCTGAGCAATTGATTAACATCCGGCACATCGGGACAGTGGGACATCGAAATTTCGGAAACCAATTATAGCGGCAAACCTCTCTCTGTCTCTCTGTCGTGTTGCGCTGTTCATAAACTTGATTTGCTTTGATTTTTCTTTTCAACAACACACCCCACATTGCTTGTTTGCGCCTCGCAACATGATAAGAAACAGTGGTTTACGGGCTGATAAGAGGACCCAACTACATCGTGAGAGTAGCGTACACCGCAAGTAGCTGTACCTACACTGTAGAAGGGCTTACGGGAAATGAAGTATGCCGCTGGCTCTATAAAAACGAGAAGTATACTCATGCCACAATTATTGCGGGATTAGTGGAGCGGGCTTTTTTTTAACTCATGACATGAATTGCGCAACCGAGCTCCATTCGATCGCATTACTCTTCTTGAAGTAAGATTGAAACGATGTAAACAAGAAATTCCAAACAAACCTTGAGGACTTTTTCAAATCAAGCAATCTTTCTAACACAATTCCATCAACTACAGATTCCACAACCATACTTCTTGGAATCATTTCTGACTCTTCGACCCATCCCAATGACGCTATATTCGTTGCACAACACTACGGCATTGCTGCTGCTGCTGCTGCTCGCAGCACGATCCGCCACGATCACCGAGAGAGTTCCGTGTGACACGACCTCCCCAAGATCGCGCAAATACTTATCGATCAATATTTGCCAATTTGAGCCTCGTTGTAGATGGGGTGCTGCTTCAGCACACAAAGTCTTGGTGTCCCCTGCTCCTTCCAAAACATCTACGTCTACATCTACGGACGGTGGACAAAACGAATTAGAAGCTCCCCTCCGTCCACCACCGGTTCCTTCAGTTTTGGTTTGCTCTTCCCATATCAAAATAGATTGTATTAAACGGTGAAGACAACAAGCGATCGCGTACAGCATTCGGGGTGAGAACCTTGAGCTGCACACACCAAGGCAGCTCTGGAGAACCACTCCATCTGACAACTGAATGAGTATGTGTGCGTGTGTGTGTCGCTACCTCGCCGCTGATTTGCATATCGTTCAAACGGCCACAAAACAGGTTGTGTTTCACCGATTGCCCATTCCACGGCGGGGTGCGTTTAAATTTGGATTTTATGTCTATTTTGAAACTGTCAACGCATAGCTGTGTGCACGGGGGATAATGGGTACCAGCAGCTTGGCTTGGCGGACGGTAAGATGTAAGGTTTATTCAAACAAGAGCATTAGGCTATGTCAGTTGGAGGTTGCAGTGACGCAATATAGCAGGGCTACTAATGCCATGGAGTGTTGGTGATAGTTTACATCAAGCAATATTAGATTACCACATTATCCTACATTTTCTACGTCTATGTCTGACAGTTTGATAGTTGAAGTATTAAGTTTTGTCTGTCCGCTTGTTTGCTCTCTTTGGATTTCAAACTTTTCTACTCCCAAACAACAACTCAACGCTAGCTAGTCAAGCGCTACAAGCACAACAACTACCGACCAATTGAGGACTTTGCCATACTCCTCAGCCAACGGTTGGCTGACGCACAGTGGTAGACATTATGATTATGATAATGGCTACGGTTATATGATAATCACACCATGCAAAACCATACCAAAACTGCTCGGGGTTTGACTGCTTCCAGAATGAAAACAACCGCCCAAATTCACCCCGGGTGAGGTTTGGCGGAACGGCAGCAATGGACCACTTTACATTTCTCCCTTCCCATTTGCTTCTTCGTGGTGTATAATTTCCATTTCTCTGACCACAGCTTGTCGGGTAGTGCGCCGGGCGGGAAGTGGAACAGAGCCGTAGAGTGCACGACAAACCCAGCTTTTCGCTAAGCTAAGTGACCTCTTGGAAGATTGTATTACTTTTGTACTTTCTTCGCAAAAAGGACGCGGTGGAATAAAAAGAACCCCGGTACAGATTATCAAACCACCCAAACCGACACCGACAGCGACGACACAAACACCGACAGTTAGCATAATTTGTCGCCAGGGCAGAGAACACGAACCAAGCAACAACGCGTCGACGCATAATGATAGCAATGATAGCGGTACTGCTGGTACCCAAAACCATCCGACCACCGCGCGGTACACAAAAACAACAGAGATCATTATAATAACACACCGTGTGTTGGCAGCAGTGTGCATCCGCTTTCGTCCTGAGCGCGAAGAAGCGCACTGCCTGCCTGCAAAAGGATGGGAAAGCGCGGCCAAAGCAAAAACAATCATAAAAATTGCTGCTTAATCTTTATATCGCTGTTTTATCATGCCGAAGGTTTTACTCTTTCGGGAGAGAGAGAGAGAGAGATTTAAGGCAGGAAAAAACGGAAAATGGAAGCCTCACGGAAGCCTCGAACAAGGTGGTAAAGACGAGCAGCAAAGGTTGAAAACCATCCTCTATACACACGGCAAGACGGGCAACGACATTACCCGCGAACGTGAGTCCAAAGCGTCACAAGCGACCCCCACACAGCCGAATGTCCGAGGAAATAAAACTTTCAAAACATACCGTCCCGGCGCTACGGACATCCCAAAGCGCACATCCAGCCAGCCAACAGAGCTTTATCGTGCAAACGATCGTCAAACATGATTTACATCATAAAAACCTCGAACGAGCACGAGAGCGAGAGAAAGAGTGTGTGTACGTGGCCATCGCTATAAGCAGCCACTTTACCAGTCACTTCCGTGATTCCCAAAGATCACACCAGCACTCCGTGTGCTTGGGCCATTTTGCCAGTCCTCGTTCTTCCCGACCAGCGGCAGACGGTGCGGTGCGCCAGCAGAATCTAAAACTGGAGGAACTGGGGAAAAAGGCGGCTGGGTGTTGGGGAAAATCGCTCCACTGGGGCGCCCCCTAACACGGGCGAAAACTCGTACCGAAAGTTCCGTCTTCTGTTTAGTTTTGGTTTTGTTTTTCCCGCTGCAGGAACATGATTTGAATTGTGGATTTCCATTTATTTGAATTTTTATGCCTTTTTGGCATTGCTTTTGACTTCGTTTTGAGTAGGGGTTTTCCTCGCGCTCGATCGTGGTTGTGATTTGGTTGTTTCTGGGAAGCTGTGAAGGATTTTACCACACCGAGTGTGCTCTGTTTGATGGAAAAGGGAGGTTTGAACATTTTTATGATGACCAAAATTGGCCTTCAAAAGGATGTATAACGGAAGAGTTTAAAGTAATAAAAACGGATAGAGAAATCTTCAAAACCCGATTGAGGATCTCGTGAATAAGGAAGATGAAGAGTACGCATTGAAATAGAATAAAGGATCAAAGCTAAAAAAAACTGCAATCTTGATGCATCAAATTCAAGCAAAATATATAAAACAACACTCCAACCAATGCAATCCGTTCCAAAATCATCTTCCGCGCCATCACACGCGCACAATAAACCAAGTGGTTCACATTCCAGCACGTAAAAGGCAGAATAAAAATGGCAATCATGAAAATGCTAAATAAAATGCAACCTTTCGCCGACTGCTAGTGTCCACTACACCACCGCACAACCACCCAAATGAAAAAAATCGTGTATAAAAATTAATAATTTAAAACACATCCATAAATTCAAAGCCATTCTCCCAAGCCCAGTCCAGCCCAGTGTACCTTCTCGTACGGGAGAGGGCACCGAGCGCGCGCGCATGCAAGCACGTTCTGATGCGAAATGATTTTTGCGATGTTCATGAGAAATGCCCCGGTAGTGTGAAAACTCGACTGGAAAACTTTTCCAGCCCCCCCCCCTCCCTCATGCTTTCGGCTTTTCTCGCTCTCCCTCCTCTCCAACGAAGACGATGGGCAACCGGATAGCAAGATATTTTACGTCCAGAGTTCAGTTCAGGGCACCTTCCTTCTTTCTCGGCAAAGGCACGCGTTAAATAGAAATCATGGCCCGGGGTTTGGCACGATTTGTGGCCCCTTCTTTCTTCCTTTCCCTCCCGTTTCTCCCGTAAGCATCCGACCATATCACCATAGCATGTCCCCAACTATAACACACTGCCCATCGGCTTGGAGACAAGGCGCAGAAGGTGCGCGCACAACAGGACACGCCGATACGGAATGAATCAAGGAATAAATAAATGCCGGGTCATTCCTGGGCACAAAATCAAACTTTTGCCCCAGCGCTCAAGAATGCCGCAAAATGTGTAGGTATAAAAAAACACGACGCTCAAAGGCGCTAAAGGGCAACCCAAACACACCCACCGGCAAGAGAGAGAGAATGTCCGCGTACTGCTTAAAAAGGACGTGCCATTTCCTTTATCTCAACCGGGTGCACCACCATTTGCGCTGTGGACTTTTCCTTCTTTTGCACACAGTCGCTTGCTTCCAAGAAAGTTGTCTCCGAACGAAGGCAACACTTTCCTGCTTCGCTTCCTTTTTTTTTCATTTTTTTCACCCGCAGATGCACCACGCGCCCGTGTACACCCAGCGTCATCCGTGCGAAATGCAAAGCTGTTGCTGGGGTGAGCAGAGTTCTTTTTTTTGTCCAGAAAAAGGTGAGACACATTCGGGGCGGGAGGGGTCTCGTGTCTTGCACCTTCGACGGGCGAAATATCTTCGATTATTCAAGGAAGTGGCTAGAGGAATGGCCTCTGTTTCGATGACCTATGACTTTTTTTTTTCATCTTCGCTAGGTGCTTACCCTCCTCGCAGCAGGACAGAAAGCGCATTCCCGTGAACTTATGATATATCGACCCCTAAAAGAAACCGGTAGGTAGCACACCAAGATGAAAGGTCAATGGTGGGGCGTAGGCCACCGTCGTCCCCGGTCGCTGCCGGAACAAATCGAATTGAGTGGAAAAGAAAAACGCTCGCTCCAGTAGCGCGGTATCCGCTATAACGCCAACAATTTTTCCTTCCTTTTTTGTTGCTGGCAAAACAACTTGCCTTGACAGTGTTGACACATCACGGGAGTGCAGTGGGTGCCGGGAATATTGGAGTGTCATTTCGTTTTAGCAATTTATTTTTTAATAATGGCTTTTATCGTAAATTTTCGCGTGCATACTTCACTGCGGGAGGACGACGACGAAATGTTACGCTACCGGTGGTGTGGCTATTTTTAATTTTACGATCCCTTCTTGCACCGCTTGCTCGCGCTGTTTGCAGGCATTTTTTTAGATCCATCCACACAAACTCACACACATGTTTGCTAACACGGGGCGGATGTTGGTGATGAAGCAAAACAAAATTGATGACCCTTGCAGAAGACCTGGATGAAAGCGATAAATCAAACCGTTTTGGAAGCATTTACTACCATCACACTGTGTTTTGGATTTTTATTGTTGCTTTCTATTTATTTTTGAAGAATTTTTAACAGTTCTAGCAGTTTACAAGACTCACTGCAAAGCCTGAAAAAAAAAATACATAATTACTAAAAGTATTTTAATTAAGCAACGCAACATGAAACACACGAGCAACCAAAACCAAACTTCACGTTGCATTCATGCATTACAAAAAGCTTAACGGTAAATTAGGAAAACTTTCCAGCCATTTGAGCCCCATTCACACACGATACTCTCTCTCTCTCTCTCTACGCTTCCTGCGACACACGAAACCGTGAACATTTGGTGAAGTGTTTGGAGAGAAAAAGAGAAAGAGCGCGCGCAGAATCCTTCCCACAGCAAATGTTCTCCACGCTTGGCAGTCATCTCTCGTTTGGCTCCCGGGCCCACACACACACACACACACACACACACACGCAACACTTACACCACACACCACACGGTAAACATCACACGCGGGGCACAAAGTTTGTGCAAATAATTTGCAAATAAAGCACAACAATAAATCCTCCCCCGGCTTTCTTATTTATTTTGCACGCTTTTGCGCGAGCCCCCGTCGCGTACATAGTGTTGTCCTTTTACGGGCCTGTGAAGCGGGAGGAGTTCTTGAGAGCAGAAGGAGTTCGCGCAAGGAGCTACAGCGCACAAGAAGGAAGCGCCAAAGTCTTTGACAAACTAACTCCAGAAACCATCCAGACTTTAGGTAGACGTGAGTGAACATGTGTATGTGTGTGTGTGCGAATGACTTGAAGGTACAACCCACGACAGCTCGTGTGACGCAGGGGAGGAAAATGCTGTAGAGTTTTCCATTAAGGGTTATTTTGGGACACGCTGCAAGACTCTATAAACTTCCCCCAAAACTTAAGTGAAACTAACCAAGAGACACGAGAAGCTGCTACACCAAGATGCGTCACGTCAGCGTAGGATCTTTTGCTCCCGGAGATGTGTGACGGGGGGGGGGGGGGGGGAAGACTTCGTCAAATCATTCACTTCTTCTTGCGTACTTTTGCTGGAGTGACACGCCAACACACAGGGTGGATTAAAAATCATTTCAAAATTGCCACACGTGTGTGATACGTTGAGGGGTTGCTGCTGTGTACTTTGCGATGCAGCCAGCGTGCACAGTGGAAAACGGAAACACTATCAAAACACAGGACAGAGACTCTTGCCCGCTCGACGATGAAAGATGGAAAAGTTGTTGCTATTTTTAGAGGGAGTTATGCTTTTTATTTTTCACCATACGGACCGAGAGCCGATGCTAGCAGAATATTTGAAGACACAGCCCAATATGTTGCTGAGCCTGGCATAGCAAATCGGGTTTCTTGCTTACAGAGAATTGCTAATGATGGAATCTTTTAAATAAACCATATTGGTTACCTTCTTCGTTAGTCTCCGGCTCGAAGGACCAAAAATATGAATGTTTTCTAACTTGAATTCATATTGGAAATGTTAAATAATAACACACAAAATCCAACTGTAATACCTGATCAAACGCCTGACTAGAACAGTGCACTAATGGTAGGTTCAATTCCTAGCTGAATCGATGAACCAAAAGGCAATCATGACGACGTTTGAACTCTACCAACTTGGAGCATTCTTGCCACAAATAATTCTTGTTTTTGTCGTCTTTCAGTAACCCAACGTTACTTTCTTCCTTAGTATCCGGTTCGAAGGACTAAAAATATTAATGTTTTCTACCTTGAATTCATATTGGAAATGTTAAATAATAACACACAAATTCCAACTGTATCACCTGATCAAACGCTTGACTATAACAGTTCGCTAATGGTAGGTTCAATTCCTTTCTGAATCGATGAATCAAAAGGCCGTCGTCATGATGTTTGAACTCTACCAACTTGGAGCATTCTTCCCACAAATAGTTCTTGTTTTTGTCGTCTTTCAGTAACCCAACGTTACTTTCGTTCATTTTTACATCCCACCGGCTAATGCGTCCGAAAAGGAAATCGAGCAAAAAAGTCTATTAGCAACACCTCCGAGGTGGTATCGCCTTCATTTCGGTGCAAACTACACACCGCGGCAGGAAACACAAATGGAAACCATTAGCAAAGCTATAAGGCATTGCCGGGATGATGGTGCGCGATCGGCGATGATGATGATCGCCGAGAACCAAACGCAAATACCGCGCTACAGAAATCATACTAAGACAAAACCCCAACTTGGGTGTGTGTGTCTCGAGCGGACCCCGGGACGGCTTCCGGTCGCGTCGAACTGGTGTAGTAGTAGTCCAGGTTGAGACGCAAGCGCGCACGCTCGTTCGCTTCATGTTTCGTCTTGTTTGTGCGGTGATTTAGTCGTTAGGTTGATTGATATTATTAGTTTGTTGCACTGGGTTGCTTTTTCGAGCCAACCGTTTCCATTTTGCCCGTCCAGAAGGCGACCGTTGCGTATAGCGCGCGCCCGGCGGGTTGATGATTCGATTGTTTCTGCGTTTCTGCTACTTGGCCTCAACGCCGCGAGCGCTGCACGAATTGGTGGTGGCGTGGCAATTTATGCAACGATTATGAGACTGTTTTTTTTTCTCCTTACGTTATCGCCTATATTTCATGAGTAATGCTTTCTTTCTGCTGGGGCACAGTGAAATCTGGGCACCTCCTCCTACTCCTGCCCGTTAATTAAACTGTACACCCAACAACAATAGTCTGTGCGGTGCGACTCGCTCAATGTGCTCAATGTGTTTATGTTTATGTCATGGTTATTGGAGCAAGTAGATTAATTTAGCTCGCTAATGAGGTGGTCGGTCGGAAGAAAGAAACGTATTTTTTTCCCATGCCAAAAAAAAACTGGCTCCCACCAACCTTATCTACACAGCCAAACAACAGAAACAACTTGATTTCAATTAGCAACAGCAACAAAAAAAAACGGCACAATGACAGAAACACGAGAGAGCCTGTCTAAAATAAAACCACCCAAATTCCTCTAGCCACAGCTCTCTAGCTCTTTCAAATACCGCTCCGACACGAAGCAACACAAAAAAATAAATGCCAATAGTTGCGCTTTGTTTACAATTCCCAGTGCCGCGTGTTGCTCTTGCGAGTCTTCACACGCAAGGCGGAAGGGACGGGACGGGACGGGCGGGTGCATTATTGTTGCACACGGCAATGACGTAGCTAGGGCAGCTCCAAGCATTGCGCCCCGGCATCGCACCATTTGCGCGCGTGAAGATTCATTTCAAGGGGGGGGGGGGGGGGGATGGAGCAAGGGTAGGGAGGGCTAGCTCATGTAAACATACTTGAACTTGCCGACACGGTTCACACGCGACCGTCTGGAGCTGCTGCACCCAGACGCATTCACACACACACACATACGCGACGGAAGCCCTACGGCTGACTGCACTCTCCTCACCCACTTTCTGCTCACTCTTGGTCTCTCTCTCTCTCTCTCTCTCTCTCTCTCTCTCTCTCTCTCTCTCTCTCTCTCTCTCTCTCTCTCTCTCTCTCTCTCTTGCTACCCACCGTAATGGCAATGACCAAGGACAAAGAATCCGAGGCGAAGGTTGTGTTGTATCGGAAGCTGGTATCGGAGCGTCTGTCTGTGTGTGTGTGTGTGTGTGAGTGGAAATAGAAGAGAAATTGGAAACCGTCGAAGTGCATTGCATGAAAAATCGATGCGCGAAAAAAAAACACAACCAACCCCCAAAGTCAGCCCAACTACAGTGAGGGAGAGTCGAAGGGTGATGTATCCTATTAGTCGAATGTTGCAAACATATACACTACACACACACACTAACGTATATAGCGAATAGAGCTTCTCATGTGCGCAATGTGTTACGACCGAAATTTCCAGCACAATCTGATGAGGCATAAATCAAGAGGCAGTAGAACTAAAGGGGAACTGGTTCTTGGAAGGGAAATAATTCTAACGAGCAAAACCAAAACCCAAACAAAAAACCGGAAAGCTCCCAAGAAGCGACATCACTTCAAACAATTAATTACATGTTTCATATTTTACACAAATGACCGCACCATGCTTCAGTGTCATAAACATGAGAAGGACCTTCCCGCAAATCGGTTTCAAACGCGCAACAACCGCAGCAACACACACATACACACAAAAAACGGTCCCAAAGCGTCCATTTTCCTCATTCCTGGGAACATATGCGATCGCACTTTGGATATGGTGCAGCCAAGCCAAGAGTAAATTACCGAGCACACACACACACACATACACATACTTTTGGGACGAAACGATTTTCTTCTGGCCGCTCCTTTTGCCGCTCCCGCACCTTGCACGAGTGAATCTGTGTATTCTTAATGTCCGATAATAAAGTACACCCATAAAAGCCAAATTGAGCAACGCACCCCGTTTTTCACACTACACACACACAAGGACACACGCACACAAATACTCCAGGACAAGATCAAGTGCAAAGAGCATCCCCCCATTCGGTGCTGGAGTGTGCACGAGGAAGGTAAAGGAACAGAAGGAAATGAGACCGCTTGAAGTTCCTTCCCCCGGAGATTGGGGATAGGAACTTTTTTGGGCGTGCAGGCGTGCAACCACCCTCCCCGGGTCCCGGCCCTCTGCAAAGCAGAAAAGTGCAAGAAAGGACCACCACCCCGAAAGCAACTTCTGCGAACCGATGAGTCAAACAGAAAAAAAACAACACACGAAAGAAAAGCATCGTTCGTGTGAGGAGACGGCGAAAAGCGAACAGTTACGGCAAACGGCGGCAACGATCAAAGAGAGGTGTAACTGTGTTTGCAAAAAAAAAAAAGGAACGATACAAAAAAGGCAAAACTGATCCCCAAGAAGCTAAAGAGAATGGACAGCAACGCAAAAAAGGAGCTACTGGAAAGGGGAAAAAGCTTCGGAAAAACTTAGTTTTCGGTTACCCTCTTTACCAGGGCGGAAAGGTGCTTGGAGAAGCCGACAGCAAGGGCAAGCGGAGAGGGTTCATGAATAAACCAGACACATTTCGGAGTGTGTGTGTGTGTGTGTGTGTGTGTGTGTGTGTGCGACACATGGACACCTCGTGCCAGCATCCCCATTTAACCTGAACGGAGCAAAAGCTACCAAAAATCAGATGATGAAGCAGCGGCGAGAACCGCCAACAGAGAGCAAAGACAATCGTTCTTTTGACGTGACGCAAAGATGCTTGAGGTGGGAAAAAAAAACAAAAAAAAAACGCCACACACACAAAACGATATCGGACCTGCCGCGAGGAGATGAGGCGGAATAAACAACGCGCAAAGGATAGCTTCTCGGATATCCGCGGGCGCGCGCGCGCTAAACGCCCGAGTGAAGGACGGGAGAGATAAAACGTGGCAAAATATTGTGTGCGCCTTGTATTTCCGACCCCGCTTTAGCGAAGATTTTTCCTTCCTTTTTTGCCACCGCCAAACTCCGGTCAACGAGGGAGGTGGTACTAGATAGCGGGGTTCATGTTATGCCAACATTGTCACACACTGTCGGGTGGAAGCGGGTTTTTTGATTTCATGCACACAGTTAGATCCCAGCAGAGAGCCCACAAATCGGACCGGCAACGAACGAGATATGGCATTTTCACGGCAGTACTGCAGCAATATAAGCCTGTTTCAACCAGGGAAACCCCTCGTACACCACACACCCTTCGGGAAAACGAGCAGGGCAAAAAAAGCCGCATGGAACGAAATATCGGCTGTGAAAATCACGGTGCCGTACTTTAAATATTTTATTTTATTTATCTTTCGACACTACGGGCGTCGGGGAAAAAAAAGCACTACACACGGCAGCATGCCTACTGCACACACATACAGACACAGTTGACCATGATGTGAGAAAATCCTTTCTCGGACGCGTACAAATCGGAAAAACGGCAAGCGAGGACCCCTTCGAACGCATACATTTTTACAACACTCGAACAATTCTCTTTTTTCAGCTTTTTGTTTTTGCTGCTATCCACCTTCCTGTTTCAGCTGTAACTTTTGCCCAGTTGATAAAGCTGACTTTTGAGCTTTTTTCTCTCTCTCTTTCTCTACTTTGGTGGAGGATTACACCTTGTTCTAAAGTGTGTGTGGGACATTCCGGTTTTTTTTTGTTCCACAGCGGAATCAAAACGGCTGGCGGCGGTAATATGTTTTTATCTGTTCGAAGCTTAGTGTCGTGTTTCGATTAAAGGCAAATTTCGCTGTTGCGACCCTCTGCCCCCGGGGAGGGAGAGCATAACAATGACGGCAAAATGTCGAACTCCTCGTTGTTTGTGCTTATTGGATCATGATAATTTGTGTTTTTTGCTGGTGTTTCTTCAATCAACCAGCTTAGAATATTTCTTTTTGTGTTACTAAGTGGACTAACTGGACATTTTGAAAAACTGAACATTTTTAAATTAAGAAAAAAGTTTTATTATAATCAAAATTGATTTCACTTCGACAAGCATTTTAAACGATTAAAATGAAACATGAAATATTATGGAAATGAAATGGTTGTTTGTTGTCCGAGTTTAGCCATGTCATGCTGTAAATATTAACGAATACCTTCAACCCTTTTGGCCTCCCAAACAACTCCACCGTATTCTCTATGGCGTTGTGGAGTTGTTTAAGGCTCAAAACTATCCCACTCTATGGCTGCAAATCTCTTGGAACGAATGAAATATGAACCGCACACGGAAATTCATAAAGCGGATGTTGGAATTAGAATAATTATTTTCGAACATAAATTTGAATTGCATAAAACAAAGCGTTAGGAAACTAAGATTAGGTTATAAACTACTCGACGTTAGAAACTGCTCGATCTACACGAATTATGAACTGCATGAAATATTATATACAAAAAAGGACAAACGAATATACAGTTGCAAACCGACCAGCGATAAAGGTGTACACTTTCCTATTCAAATTTCCTCCAAATATCACAGCCAGCCCCTTTTCGTGAATATATTTCACATTTTTGGTCCTTCGAACCGGATCGTGATATACGGAGAAGAAATAAGTTTCATTCTGCATCAAGAGTGGAATTCGGTATTCGTCGTCAAGTGTGCAAGTCATTCCGTGACAATTCCCGCCATCGCATATCGCCCCGCATCAAGGGCAACGGTCGGTTACACGCCATCATTTTGAATTTCGCGCCATCGCTTTGTTCGTTATTTTCGTGTGATATCGCAGTATTTTCTTTGTGCAATGGATAAGAAAATTAAAGCAGTGCAACTGAAAAAGAGGATCGCCCTGGAGAACATAAAATCGCTGGAACGGTTCCAGGCGAAATATTCGAGTGATGATGCCAAGCAGATTCCGGAGGTGTTAGAAGATCTGGCGAAACATAAGGAAGAGTTTTTCACCGCAGTTTCGAAACTGGAAGAGCTTGAAGATAAAGACGAAGCGCTCGAAGCCAGCATAATGGAACGGATCGACATTGAAGAACGCTGTCGCAAGCTAAAATCATTTCTACGGGAAAGACAGCCAAAGGAAGAAGGTTCGCTCAACGATACAACGGGCTTGGCTTCCTCAACGCTTGCATTCGGTCGACCCCACGCGCCAAATTTACGTTTGCCCAAAATCGAACTTCCAACATTTGACGGAGATCACACAAAATGGCTTTCTTTCCGAGATCGCTTCATCGCAATGATCGACGCTTCAGCCGAGCTTCCATCTATCGCGAAGCTACAATACTTACTGTCATCGTTGAAGGGGGACGCGGCGGTACCCTTCGAGCATACACCTTTAACGGCGGACAACTATTCGGTTACCTGGGCGGCGCTTCTTAAACGGCACGACAATTCTCGTCTTTTGATTCGCGAATACTATCGCAAATTGCACTACCTTCCGGGAGTGCAATTGGTGTGCGTTGACAAGCTCACGCACCTGGTGGATGAATTCACCCGCTTCGTCAACGGGTTGAAAAAGCTGAACGAACCGGTTGACTCGTGGGACACACCCCTCTCAAACATGCTGCTGATGAAGTTGGATCGAGAGACATTGTTGGCTTGGGAGAAACATTCCGTGCACTTCACGACGGACAAATATAAGGATGTGATCGACTTCGTGCAAGATCGTATCCAAATCTTGAAATCGACCAACAACTTCGTGAAGGATCAAGCAGCTAGTGGTATCAAGGTGGCCGGTCTCATTCGTCAACCAGGGCAACGGAGATTCATCGCGAATGCAGCTACATCTCGCTCGGCTCCTGCTGCATCGACTGCGCACACCCAACAGCCAAAGTGTCCATTGGAGTGTTCCGAAGACCACACACTGCGCAACTGTCCAGTGTTCATCGCCAAGGAGGTCCAACAGCGACAGGACGTCGTCGCATCGAAGCGGCTGTGCTGGAACTGTTTGAGCAGCAATCATCAGGTTAGAGCGTGCAAGTCGGATTATTCGTGTCGCACGTGTCGTGAGCGTCATCACACACTTCTACATCATTCACCACCCTATGCTCCACCCGCAACGGTAACATTGTCAGCTCAGTCGAATGAAGACAATGTGTTTCTGGCGACGGCAAACATCCAGATCAAGGATGACTACGGGAACACCCATGAAGCAAGGGCGTTGTTGGATTCGGGATCCATGTCGAATTTCATCGCTGAGGAGTTCGCACGGAAACTGCTGACGAGTCGCAAAAGGGTCAACGTCGCTGTATCGGGCATCGGCAATGCAGTACAGCAGATCAAGGGTTCCATCGTCGCTACCGTTCAGTCCAAGACACAACCCTTCGCAACGGAGATGACTTTCTTGGTTCTGGACACGCCATCCGCAAACATCCCTACATCACCAACGGACGTCTCTTCATGGAAAATGCCGGACGTGGCATTGGCGGACAGCACCTTTAACAGTCCGGGGCAAATCGACATCGTCATCGGAGGCGATACGTTCTGGGAGCTCCACACCGGTCGCAAGTGCTCTATCGGTAGAGGCAAACCGTGGCTGGTCGAAACCCACTTTGGTTGGGTTGTCACCGGCAACACTCATCATTCGTCAGTCGGTCCGCGGCTGTGCCATCTATCTGCATACGACACCCCACTGGAGGAGACCATGCAGCGGTTCTGGGAGAGTGAAACCATAGCCGAGGATCCTGTGCTATCGGTTGAGGAGAATGCTTGCGAGAAGCATTTCGCAGCAACAACTGTTCGCAACTCAAGTGGAAGGTATGTCGTTAGTTTGCCATTTAACTCCAACCCTAATATCGTTTTAGGAGAGTCGAAGGAAATAGCCGATCGCAGACTGCGTTCTATCGAACGGCGGTTGAACACCAATGCTAAAATGAAAGAAGAGTATGTGAAATTTATGAAAGAATATGAGCATTTGGGGCATATGAAGCGGCTTACCAGTCCTGCAAACGATTCGGTAGAGCATTACTACCTCCCACATCACGCTGTCGTTAAAGAGTCAAGCACAACCACGAAGGTGCGTGTCGTGTTCGATGCATCCTGTAAGACTTCGAGTGGTTACTCATTGAACGATAAACTCTTAGTGGGACCAGTCGTTCAAGAAGATCTTTTATCGATTATCCTTCGGTTTCGTTCTCGTGCCATTGCTCTCACTGCAGACGTAGAGAAGATGTATCGGCAAATTTTACATAGCCCTCATGATCGTAACTATCTACGCATCCGGTACAGAGAACATCCTGCAGATCCTATATCGACCTTTGAGCTACAGACGGTTACGTACGGCACAGCCTCTGCTCCATTTTTGGCAACCAGGACCCTCAAACAGATTGCTCTTGACCACAAGGAAGAGTATCCTTTGGCAATGAACGCGGTCATGAACGATTTTTACGTAGATGATTTGCTAACGGGTACCGATGATTTGTCCGAAGCAATCGTTATACAAAGGCAAATCTCAGACATGCTAAATTCAGCTGGTTTCACGCTGAAGAAATGGGCATCGAACCGCTCCGAAGCATTGAAGAACGTTCCTTCAGAAGATGTGGCGGTACAACTCTCGCACGAGTGGAAGAGCTCGAAACAAGTATCCACACTAGGCATCGTTTGGGAACCGGCAACTGATACACTACGGTTTCGTATTGAGATACCACCTACAACACCCAGCATGACGAAAAGGTTAATTTTGTCATATATCGCCAAGATATTTGATCCCCTCGGGCTACTGGGCCCAACGATCATCATCGCAAAGATGTTCATGCAGCAACTATGGGCTCTCAAGATTCATGGAAAGGCATATGACTGGGACAGCGAGCTACCATCGCACTTACAGCATGAATGGTCGAAATTTCACTCTACATTATCTTCACTACGCAATTTGACAGTCCCACGGTACATATCGCAATGCACGGCAACAAGTCTGCAAATTCATATCTTTGCTGACGCATCACAACTAGCATATGGTGCTTGTTGCTACATTCGGGCTGAAAGCATGGAAGGAGTCACCGTGCAGCTGCTAACAGCCAAGTCAAAGGTCGTTGCGTTATCCAATTCACATTCCATAGCTCGATTGGAATTATGTGCAGCACGACTAGCCACACTTCTTTACGAGAAAGTCCAGCAATCACTGAAAATTTCTGCTACCACCATCTGTTGGACCGATTCCATGACTGTCCTTCACTGGCTGAATTCAGCACCAAATCGATGGAAGCCCTTCGTTGCAAACAGGGTTGCAAAAATTCAGCACACGGCTGGAATACAATGCTGGAAGCATGTTCCAGGCTCGGACAATCCAGCAGACGACATTTCGCGAGGTTTAACGCCGGAAAAGTTGCTAGTGTGTGAGCGCTGGTGGCACGGGCCACATTGGTTAGCACGCAACTCGGAAGAATGGCCACAGAACACACCATCACCAAGCGAAGATGAGAGCGCAGAAGAAGAAAAACTATCGTCACGGGTTGCAAGCACAGCATTAATCTGCGAATTTCGAAACAGTTTGTTCTCACGATTTTCGATCTACCACAAACTGCAAAGAGTTGTTGCACATTGTTTGCGCTTTATACAAAACGCAAAGCGCCGCGTAGGAAACAAGGTCCATGCTAAGGATATCCCACCGCTCACTGTAGACGAACTCAAGGCGGCAGAACTCAAGTTGTGTTATCTTTCGCAACAAGACACCTTTTCCGAGGAGATACAACACCTGCAGAAGGGCAAAGAGATTCCGAAGAACTCCAAACTGAAATGGATTTCCCCTTTCATAGATACGCAAGGTACTCTGCGCATTGGTGGCCGGCTCAGTAACGCACATCTGTCGGAATCAGAAAAACACCCGGTAATATTATCATCGAAACATCCACTGTCCGCACTACTAGCTGTTTCGATACACTTGAGTAAGCTGCATGCTGCACCACAACTGCTTTTAACAACACTACGCCAAAGCTTTTGGATAATTGGCGGTCGCAATTTATGCAAGTCTGTGTACCACAGTTGCCACGCATGTTTTAAGGCCAAACCCACACTTATTAAGCAAAGTATCGCCGATTTGCCAACATCACGAGTCACACCAACAAGACCATTCTCAGTATGCGGAGTAGACTATTGCGGACCAATCTATATAAAACAAACCATACGCAACAGAAGTCCGATTAAAGCATACATCGCCATATTTGTATGTTTTTCAACAAGAGCGGTACATATCGAACTGGTTGGCGATTTAACATCAACAGCATTTATCAATGCACTTCGTCGTTTGATTGCACGTCGTGGTCAAATCAGTGAACTGCATTCCGACAATGCAACCACCTTTAAGGGAGCGGCACATGAGCTGAATCGCGTCTACAAGATGCTAAAGAGCGACGAACACGATCGAGCTGCTATATTTGATTGGTGCGCGATGAATCATATGAAGTGGAAGTTTATCCCACCAAGAGCACCACATTTTGGAGGTTTATGGGAGGCGGCGGTGAAGGCAGCTAAAAAGCATATAGTCAGAACAATAGGAACAACAAGCATCACACAGGAGAGCATGCTTACCCTACTTGCCCAGGTAGAGCAATGTTTGAATTCGCGACCAATTACACCTCTATCCGATGAGCCGTCGGACTTGGAACCATTGACACCGGGACACTTCCTCGTCGGTGGCAATCTGCAAGCGGTACCAATCATCGATTACACCGAGACACCGAGCAACTATTTGAGGGAATACCAGTTGGTACAAAAACATCTGCAAACCTTTTGGGCTCGATGGTATCCGGAGTACCTGCAGCAGTTACAAGCTCGAGCCAAATATTGCAACGGGAAATCAGCGGTTCTGAAAGAAAATACACTGGTGATTATTAAGGAAGACAATGTACATCCTACCTCGTGGCCGATGGGGCGCATCGTTGCAGTACACCCTGGAAAGGACGATGTTGTTCGCGTCGTTACACTGCGCACTGCTTCAGGGAAGCAAATCGTCCGCGCAGCTAATCGTCTGGCAGTTTTGCCTAATCCGGACGTAATTAGCAACTTAGAGCAGAAGGAAACCACTGGCACTGAGTAACGCGCAGCTGCAAGCCACGCGACATTGTTTACATTTCGCACTCATGGCAGAACAAGATACACGCAACACACATTCACACATCTACACACACGAGCAGTATGATAGGAGATAAGCGTCAGGTTCAAGAGTCGAACTGTTTTTGAATTCTTTTTTGAACTCATTTTTGGATTTATATTTTGCATGAAATTTAAAGAAGTTCTTCTTTGGTGGCCGGGAATGTTGGAATTAGAATAATTATTTTCGAACATAAATTTGAATTGCATAAAACAAAGCGTTAGGAAACTAAGATTAGGTTATAAACTACTCGACGTTAGAAACTGCTCGATCTACACGAATTATGAACTGCATGAAATATTATATACAAAAAAGGACAAACGAATATACAGTTGCAAACCGACCAGCGATAAAGGTGTACACTTTCCTATTCAAATTTCCTCCAAATATCACAGCCAGCCCCTTTTCGTGAATATATTTCACAGAACTCGAGGAATCGCACCCATAAGCAAATCCTTCCTCTCCCTCGCGGGCAGAAGCACTCCCATCAGAAGAATAATTAATTTTCCATTTCCAGCCTCCCGCCCCGCACCTGTGCCTCCTCGCCGATTGAATATTTAGAGTTCCCGGTGCTAAGGGTGATAACCCAGTGCGCCACACAACTCCCAACGGGTTCCGCCCGGTACGTGTGTACACGTATAACCTAGCCGCCTGAGTTTTCCACCCACCACATCACCACCTTCCTCTTCACCAAACCCGTCAAAAAAGCAAACCAACACGGAATGAATAGGAACGACTTCCCGCGTTCATTACACTCTTTCGCCTCGGCAACTATGATAAATCGAACAAAGACACGAGAGGATGCACAGTGTTCTGTGTGTTGTGGGTGTGTGTATGTGTGTGTTGCGGTATATCAATCGCTCTTACACACACACGCGCACACGAGAGCTTTTTCCTGGTAAATGCACAATTCTAACAAAACAGCCCTCCCTCTGGAAAACAATAAATTAGAAGAAAACCATCGCAAATGATTATAAAAACGAATTTAACTGAAATGTAGCGAACAATCCCCTTCACTCCCCCCCCGCGCACCGTGCCATGCTGTTTGGCCGTGAACGACCAGGCTTCTCCATTTCCGGTCGGTGTCTCGCAGCATGCTTACCTTTTGCGCATCGCAAAACGTTCACCAGACACGCCATCTCGAGTCAATGGAGTGCTTTCTTTTCCTGATAGTGTGCACACGCACACGACGAAAGAAATACACGCACACACACACGCACGCGTCCAACCATTCCCACTTGCATCCTTTTCATTCAAAAAGTCCTGGAAATGCCGAGAACCGGGAAGTAGCGCGAGCGCGTTCTTCTCATCAGGTAAGGACGCGCGTACAACACTCGCGAATGTGTGGGTGTGTATGTGCGGGAATGTGCGTACGTGAGACGAGATGTGTACGGTGTCGCATTTGTAGCGTAAAACTAGCAGAAGAGTACTGCTCGTCTGCATGATTCTTGCGTTGCGTAGGGATAGTAGTAGGCCTCCTAGGCAGAGAACGTAATCGAGAAGAAATCCTCCTATGTCATTTTAATCGCACGTGTGTGTGTGTGTTAAATGCGCAGCAATTATTTCTCCATCCTTCATTTTTCTCCCCACAGTTTAGAAGACGAACCGGCACACCATTTACCGGTTTGTGTGTGTGTGTGTGTCTGTGTGTCGATGTAGAGTAATTAAGCGGGGAGGTCTCGCCAACGCTGCCGTCGTTGTCGTCGACGTCGTTGGTCCATCTGTATACCGTTTCCGGTCGGTAGCAGTAGGCGGTGGAGGATGTTATTGATTTATGGAAAATTTATGCAACGTGTATAGGGGTACAGGATGGAAATCATATTTCATGCATTATTTATTGTTGCTTTGCTGTCATTAAAAAGATTAGGGATTTCTCGCACTAAGAGATGACTACATTTTTGAGGAAACACCATTTTCTCTTTCGGAAACTGGTTATCGACCTCGGGTAGCGCTGTGGCGTACCAGTTTATTACACCGCACGGGCCCCAATCGGTGGTATAGTTTGGCCACGATCGATCAAGCCCACAAGCACAGCCCCTGCCCGCTGCTCGCTGTACGTTACGCAACGAGACGAGGCAACGTCAAGCACACGCACACACGTGCGCAAAAAAAACAACTGTTTGGAGACATTCTTACAGCACACGCACAATATTCCGATGCATGAAAAGCATAAAAAGCCCCCACACACACACACCCACACAAAGCGAAACAACAGCGAGAAACATACAATAAAAGAGACAAAACAAAACAATCGTTCAACGCTCCACAGACGTCCGGCGGCATATAATCAACGGGAACGGAACCAAAAACCGAGACAACCGTGAGGCAGAAATGAACAGCTTTTCCCTAAGGCAGTAAAGGAGGACGAGCGGGAGAAAGAAAGAGAAGAACAAATGGCTCCAAACGCAGCAGCTGCGTTTGCTTCCCCCCCCCCCCTCCAACCCGACCAAGGATTATGCGGGGGGAGGGGCAAAGAAAGGAAAAGTTTACGCAAGCGAAACTCCTTGTGAAGAACGGCACGGCGCACGGAGCAGTGTCGACGTCATCGACGTCGTCATCCACCCCCACGGTCCTTCGGTTTTCACCGCCGCCGGCAAGCTTGGAAAAAAGGGAAATGACCTTTCACAAAACGCCATCCGTCATGCTGTCGTCGTGGGGGGGGACGCAGTGCTTCTGCTTTCCACTGTGCTGGTGTGTGTGAGTGTGCGTAAGTTTGCCAGGGATACGCATCCCACACCCTTATGCGCGCATGAGGGCTTTTCAGGCGTACGCACACACGCGTAAAGATGGATAGGGAAGTGCAGAGCACCAGGAAATGAATCGCTAAAGGGTGAAAGATCTGATGGAAAAGCGGTGCATCAGACATCACTAATGATGCTGCCGTCTTCTATGAGTGGGGAATGGGAAGGAAAAAGCTTGCACTAGACCCATCATTTCAAAGGTGTAGGGGAAAAGGTGTACGCACACATTGGTAATACAGTTCAGCAACAATAAATGAGCAGGATTGAATGAAAGATTTGAAATAAGGAACTGTATGGGAAAAAAACATCCAAAAAGTAAGGTAATGAAGCGCTCGATTGTATCGTTTTCTCCATTAGAATCATATAAAACGAAGGTTACAGTTGGATTTTGGGTTAATATTAATATTTCGAATATGAATTCAAATAGGAAAACACAGACGAATTAGAAGGAACTAAACCATAGGATATAGATAAAACTACTTGACTAATCAGGACTGCATGAAATGAACTGCTCGAACTACACGAATGAACTTTGTAATTAATTATGTAATGAACTATGGGACAAACGAATACACAGTTGCAAACAGACCGGCGATTAAGGAGCACTTTTCTCATTGTCATCAAATTTATACAAGCTAATACCACAATCCAGCAATTTAGTGAATATATTTCACAGTTACTTTCCTTGATGACATTTGACCTCAAGTTACGAACCAAAGTTGGCATTCAACGCGACTGTTCAACCACAACCACGAACCATTTTCTACGGCCCAAAGTAAAGGTCAACATTCTACAACAGTTTGAAGCAACCTTCGACAAATTTTAGACCTTAAAGCTTACAAGCTGTTAATAATCCATTTAAACCTTCCGACTCTTTTTCCGACTCACACCAACACTTCCAGTGGCACTCCTTTTCCCTTCTGACCACTGTTGCTCTTTCCGGATGCCACTGAGAAGCGCTGCGTAGTTCAAAAGTTCTCTGTGCTTTGGTTACCTTCAATCGATTACAAGCCATTTAACTTTAATAAAGCTCTTTAATGACTTTTTAAGAAGCTGGGCTCCCCCCCAGGTATTTATGCTTGCCCAATATACTCCCGAGAAACCGAGAAGTACAATGATCCGCACCAGTTTCTTGCTCCTTTTAACTCATCAACGGAGCAGAGAGAGAGACAAAAGGAGATAGCAGACGGAAAAGAGAAAAACTTTTCCTCTGCATCTAGGAAAAAAGGGGTAAACAAAATTAAGGAAACGCGCCAACTCTCCAATTCCTGCGTGGATTCGGTCAATGTTTCATGTGCCCACGCGTGTATGTGTGTGTGTGTGTGCTTTCTTCCAAGAAAATAGCAACAACAAGGCACAGCCCAAATATCCAACAATAAAATCAACACAAAAAAGCTACCCAAATCCCAAGCGATGAACCAAAAGAAATTACACCAGTGAAATCTAAAATGTGATTAGGGATTTTTACGGGTAATGAAAGTACCTCCGTATGCACCCGGCGATACCCTCCACACACAAAAACACACACAGCACAAGCCAAGATTTTCGATACAATTTTGCCTAAGTAGAGCTGACGGGATACTGGCGCGGCAAACCCAAGAAAAGATATAAAAATAACACAAAATTAAGGAAAGCGTACCAGCAGCCACAGGCCACAGCAGCAGCAGCAGCGGGACAAACATTGAAGAAGACGCAAGCTGGAAGTTGCGCCGCACAAGCAAGCACAAGGAAGAAAGATAGTCGTCGTCGGGGCGACCCTCGTCAGGGGAATTCAACAGAGCTTTTAGTTTCCTTTATTGATGTCCTTGCCACCGGCGCCAGTCTCGACCGGCGGGGGAGTTGGTGGAAACATCTGCATGCCGCGTGTAAGCGGGGACGACGACGACGACGACGACGACGGTAGTATGTTTGTGTGTTTAATGATTTAAGGACGTCTCTCCTTTCCCCCAGCGGTGGGTGAACGTTTCTTGCCTTTCCATTGCCTTCCCTCTCCAGTGGATCCCAAGAGTCGACAACCAAAACCGAACCAAAAAACCTTGAGATTAGAAGGGGAAAATCCACCCCCCGAAAGAAAGACCGACGACGCCGAGGATCACGAGGATCGAGGCGCAGAGAAGCAGCGATTTCCCAATCGAAACGAAAATGAAATGAAACACAGCAATCGGATTGACAGGTCGATATGACTCGGGCGGTGTTGTTTGTGTTTGTGTGGACCCAGAGAGGGGCCCAGAGGGTCCACCGTTCAGCGGGGTGGTTGAAACAAATTTGCTCCGGCTTTACTTCTGGAGCTCGAGAATCTTCACTCTTTGTTGGAGTCTTTGGGGAAGCAGAGCCATTAATGTCACCTTCTTTTGTGGGCAGTGTCTGTCCGGTTCTATTGATTGCTATAATTCTTGTCCCTAACTTCTTTAGCTACCTTGTAGTAGCATAGCATAGTATAGCATCGAATAGCAAGGAAGCGGGAAACCCCTTCAGAGTTAGCTGTTAGTTTAACAGTGTTCAAGAAAGTTCACTTAAACAAACGAAAGACAATGAAATGGAGCTTAATTTATGATGAGCATAACACTTCCCCCTTCACACTAAACCGGCTTACGGAATGGCTGCTAATAGACCGAACTCCACCAAGGCTCGGAACAGCGCAACCAATTAAAACTAATGCTTCCGCGCCCGAGACAACGGAACTAAGAAATTGTACTCTTCTCCTGAGTACACATCAATATATCATTGCATATAATCCGCTGATTAATTGCCACTACTCACGTATCGCCCGAAGCGCGAAGATAATACCGAAGGGCAAACACCTTCAAACAGCAACTATTGCGCGGAAAAGCTAAGTTCGCTTCAATCCATGTTTCTGTTTAGCTAATTCCATCGAAGCGCAAGCTATAAATTAATGTTTCTTTCTACTTTATTTAAAAGCTTCACTGCGCATTTTCATAATGAAGCGATGTATACAACGAACCACTCGTCCCTTTGACATGGACAAAATTGTTGAAAAAATGACTGACAGCCTTACAGCACCGAAGACGTTCACAGCGCCACCCCACCGGTACTACACTTCACAGCGCAGCAAAACACTGCTGCAACGGTTTTTCGAGATTGTCTGTGTTCACCCTTCACATCCAACATTAATGCGTATGTAAACGTTTCGGCTGTGAAGCTTCGATTACAACAAAGTTCATCGTTGTATTTCAGCGGCATTTTGCACACCCTCGCCCCCTGCTTTTTTGCTTATGCACAACTGCAGTTTCCCATCATCCACCCCCATCACTCGTTTGTGTTATGCACCGCGGGAAGAAAGCTTCACGGTTACAATAACAAAAGCAGCAACAACAACTGAAATGAACTTGTTTACTCGTACGTGTACTATAAACGCTCGCAATCAATCATTGTTGCCGACGGTGGCGCGTCTGTTATCGGGCTTGGTATTGGAACAACCGCCTCTTTTCGCTACGCCTAATCGGAAGTTTGTTGTTGTTGTTTCTTCTGTGTTGTTATGCCTCTGGGTTCCTCCGCTCGAGCTGCTGCTGCTCCAATTGTACCGACGGTTATGGTGGATGCATTAGGCGTTAACAATCAGATTGCTAATTAGGATAAAGAGACCGGGAAGCGCACACAAGCACAAACACACACACACACAAACGAGAGTTACTTCCACTTCCTCTCTTCGCCGTGATCGCGTGATCGAGGTATAAAGAGACGTACCAGATCTTAAAAAATGAAGTTGTTTTGCGCTTTTTCTGCTCGATCTGCTCGTCAAATTTCCATTTTTAATCAATACACCACTAAAAGCTTCAAATCAATTTACTACACACACACGCACACACACCCAGAGTAAAACGCAGGATTTGCGCACACGATATCAATAAACCACAAATGCGCATAATCATGGCAGCAGCGGTGGCAAAGAAGGGGATGGCTGTGCTTTTTGCACGAAAATCAATCTACATTCAATTAAATCGTAAAAATACTAACCAGCCTCCAGGAAGGAACGGGCCAATGCGCGCTCCAAATCACAGCCAGCGCCCTAGTGCCTCTCTTTGCACCCCCACATACCCCAGGCCGTGTGTGTGTGTGCTCCCAGGGATAATAATTGTTTCAATTAGTTTGCCATATAATTTGATACGTTATGGGGTTATACCCTTCATTACTCCCCCCCGGCTTGGTTCCGCTTGTATATGTGTGTGTGTGTGTTCTAGTATGTTGTTTTTCTCTCTCTACCTCTCGGCGCCATTGCACAAAAGAAGTACAAGTTGTTGCATGCACAGTTGTTGGGTGGGTGGTGGTGCCTGGTAGTGATGATGACCGGTGCACCGGTAAAAGAACACGGGAATAATTAAAATAGCATCACAAATTAAAATACTACCCCCCATAGCGGGAGCGGGGGGATGGAGATCGCTGGGAGTAGGAAAAGAAAGGAACGAGAGGATGAGGACGTTGCCTTATGAAAACAAATAAACAAACAGCGTGGAAAGCGATCGTGTACCGAGGAAAGCCGATGTGTTGGAGAGGCCGGGGGCCGGTTGCATTTTAAACAAACATGGAGCGTGCGAGCGGATACACACAAAGACACACACACACATACACTCGTTTTAAGTCACCTTCGTAGCCCGGGCGGCGGCAGTGCGGCACAATAAAAGGCAATCGAATGTGTTGCAATGATTTTCAAATCCACCACAACGGACTTGAAACGGTTTGGAAGATAAAAAAAAGCTAACATTAAATTGATTACTGAATAAATGCACATTTTTTGTAAGTAAATATATTACATTACAATCCAAATACAATTTGTTTGTTTTGCTTGCTCTCTTTGCGGGTGTGAAATCTGCATAACGAGAAAGATAATTCGATGGCTAAGCGCGCATAATCTGTTCTGTTCTGTTGCTCAATGTATAATGAAGCATATAAAATTACAATAAAACAATGAATTAACCACTCAACTCCCTTCATTTCGTGCCATATTTCGTTGCCAGAGGTGGCAAATGTGAAATAAAACGCAACGCTATTTGCCCCACAAAACCTCCTCGAGTTAATAAACACAGCAAAAGGCGAAGAAACACACACACACACACACACACGCAATGCCTCCCACGGACACGGAGCAACGCATTTAATGTACTATCATAAGATCACACCTTCCTTCTTCTTTTTTCAAACTACAAGAGTTCCACCACCATGTTCGCCCACAGTGCTGAGGCGCCGCCGCCAGTAGTAGTACACGATGGAAGAGAAATTCCTCGCCCTTGCCTTCTGGCCCCAGCTGGTTTCGATCGTCGAAGGAAAAACGAGACGAAAAACAATTGCAATTGGAATTGGAGATGGAATGTCCGGGGGATTATATTGCTTGCGGAAATGGTACAGATGGGAGTGAAAGGGCAACGGAGCACCGTTCGTACACAATGCCTGCAATCAACCAAGCAGGGGAACCAGCAGCAAAAAGCAGTTAATTTGCAGCAGCCACCCCCGTGCGCTAGAGAGGGTTTTCTTTCTTTTTTTTGTACTTTCGTTTCGTTTGTTTCGATTGCTTGCGTATTTTACTTGAGCAGAGCCACCAACGCCATCTGCTACGCCAGGCGACTGGCGCGAGACGACGACGGCGACGACGAAGGCGATTTGTGTGTTCGTGATTGGTTTCGATTGATGACTGTACACTAACAAGGAAATGAGCAACCGTTCCGAAACCGTACTTCCAGCACAATCCCCCGCGCACACGCAAAGACGCACAACGAGCGAATGAGGCAGCAAGCAAGCTTAATTGATTTGCATCAACGTTGCATCGATGGTGGCGCGGCCCGCGTTAAACCTTCTTTCCAGCGTTGCTGGGTGGGATGTAGATTTATGTTGCAGCACGAGGTAGAGAGAGAGAGAAAGAGAGAGAGAGAGAGAGAGAGAGAGAGAGAGAGAAAAACGAAGGGCAACCAAGAATGGAATGCAATCGTAATCGTAATTGGTTTGAGATTAATTAGACGCTATTAGTATTAATCTTCAAACCCCACACTCCCCACACTCCCCACAGTGAGGCAATCGTTACACCCCAAGGAGAGAGGAAAGATTATGTTATTTATAGGTGAAATTTTGCTACGCTTGTGTTACTTTCGAGTAGCATTAAAATAATCCAATAGTAAGGTGATTCAATTGTGGTGAGAGAACGAACTTAGTTTTTTCATGATCGTCCACTGTAAAATGCATCAAAATACAGACGTTGCCACCAAATTTTGGCTCTAAGACATCAATTTTTGACTCTAACGCACTACATTTTTTGTATGTACATCATCAAGTTTTACTCTTATTGGAATCACCATAATTCTATAAGGTTTTTGATCAGATTTATTACAATTGGAATTTTACATCACACAAACAAAATCGTGTAATTTGATTGTTTTTTTTTTGGGAAAAATAATGAAATTTTGTTAATTTTACAGTCATTTTTTACACCTGAATATACATGCTAACTTTGTTCACTCCATTTAACCTCCAAACTTTGCATAATAATTGTTATATTTTTAATTCTATCAATGAAATTTTCTTAACTGCTTAGCTCAAATTCAATAATAGTGGAACACGTAGTTTTAGACATTACGTTAAATTTAGCAAATAAGCGATTGGTTCACAATCTAAAATTGATGTCTTAAAAACAAAAATTGAAGCTCACTGTCAAAAATTAATGCTTTAGAGGCAAAACGCTGTGACACGCTGTCAAAAATGGGTGCCTTGGAGACAAAAATAGGTGACTTAAAGTCAACATTAAGCGGCAACAGCTGTAACAACCTGCACTTAATAAGTTTAATTTACTCATCACTTTTAACTACTTCTCACCGAGTAGCTGCTGTCCGACGAAATGAATTATTCCCACAGCTTACTTACAGACAAACCAGCAAACCAATTTGTCATACCTTCGCACCCCGACAAGTGGACGTAATCCTTGAGAATATGCCCACATCTCTCTCCCTCTCCTTCTCTCTTTCTGCACCACAAGCAGATTACCTTCGGCTCTAACCGAGCACACACTTTCACACGCTGCACACACCTCCGCACATTAAAAGGAGACACAGCACCACTTTCAACCCTACCACAACACAACGGGTGTGTGTGTGTGTGTGTGTGTGTGTGTGTGTGTGTGTGTGTGTGTGTGTGTGTGTGTGTGTGTGTGTGTGTGTGTGTGTGTGTGTGTGTGTGTGTGTGTGTGTGTGTGTGTGTGTGTGTGTGTGTGTGTGTGTGTGTTGCTAAAAATGGGGCTACTACCCAAAATTACAAAACTCATTTAACACACACACACCACACCACACACTTCATCAGTTTCAAACTTCTCAATTTACACCTTCGACAGCCCACGTGTCCTCCGAAGCGACACCACCACAAGCAGAATTCTCTAATTTAATGAAAAGCAAATGTTTAAATTAATCACTTTCCAATTATTGTCACCCACCCCGAAAACGGCTACGGCAAAAAACAAGACAGAAGAGAGAGAGGAATAATTCTCCACCGTGTAATAATACATCATCGTTGCGCAGACTTTGCGCAAACATTGTGGTGTGGTGTGTGCGCGACACCAATTCGCCCGCTTGTCGTGGTACGTTTTCAAGGTGCATAAACAATCCATCAACCTCGCTGCTGATGATATTGACGACCGAAATGACGTGTTCGAATCTTCTGCCTTCTGTCGATTGTTTCTCACCGTCTGTGGTACCAGACATTGGAGCGGACGGGGGATTAATAACCCGGATGGGGTTGGGTTGTATGTGTCATTCTGTTGTGTGGTAGATTGAACTATAATAATAAACAAATTGTTAGATTGTTAGGAAGATGATTAGTTAGCGTGGCTATGCTGCTATAAATGTAATAATAAAGAATCGATTTCCCTTTTTTTTGAAAGTTTTTTTTATGAGCAAAGTGTGATATTTCACAACATACAAAGGATAAACTCGTACGTAATGGGGTGCGTAGAAGACGTGAAACACTCAATCATATTAATACAGACGTGTTAAGAGCAGCAGCGGCTCGGGCAGCAATGACCCCGTCTAACGCAACGCGCCGACCCAGACAAATATGTTGAAACATGCCACATTTTTCTATTACCATCATCATATCAAGCGCAGAGCCCTTTTCCATGCCGTGTTCACATCATCCACCGGGCAGCAGTCGTTAAGTCTACGCGCATAGAGCTCTACATCGCGTCGTCTACATAACAAATCTAGCCCCGTTGCGCTGGGCCGCGTGCGTCTAGGCGACGATCGTCACCAGTCCCAGCGCAGACACGCTCACCTAAGCTAGACACACACACTGCGAAGACAACGAAAACTGCCCCGCAGGGCAGGGAGGGCGGGGCAAAAGGCGTCCAAAGACGCGGCGACGAGACAGTCGGAACGAGTGGAAAGAGCCAACCGAAAGGGGTGTGTATGCCGGTGGACCGGTGGACCCAGACAGCTGCCGTCTGCCAAAAACCTGTTTCCCATTTAGACGATCAACCTACCCTTGCGTGCCCTCTTCCCTCCACCCCGAGCACGAGACGATCACTTTCTATACAGACAAACCAGACACACACACACACACAAAGACAGAGCTCTGAACTCGAACTTCGAGCGCGACAACGGCCAACTTGCAAGCATTTGCATTTTTTGGACCCGCGACCCGGTTAGCGAAAGGGGAGAGAAGTGTGATCGATTTATGAACTAGAGACAGTGCTCCGTACATGGGAAAATGTGGTGCCTGGGGAGGGGATAAAAAAACCGACAAAATTTGGGCACCGACGAAAACAAAAGATAAAAAAAAGGCAAAGAGCAGGATGACGTCGAGAGCAGCAGCAGCCAGCGACGAAGCTGGTTTTTGCACGCTTTGCAGCAAGTCTAGACAATTTCCTTCCTTTTTTACAATTGGATAAATTGAACTTGAAGATCGAGTTCTTGGAGCAAATATGCCAATAGTAGTCCAATGAGATCAACAACATACTATTGAAGACTTTGAAGTCAAAAGCCATAAGGAGGATCTTGCCTTGTAAATCAAACACCTAATTCCTTTGACGATCGTTGCTCACTTCTCCAAGTACATCGAGCGCTCACACACCCGTCCAATCATTGCTGCAAAACAATCGCTCACGATCGTCCCAATTGTTAGCCGCACGCTTACATTACTGATCACTGCCCCTATCTCCCCTACGCGGGGCGCTGCTATCCCATGCTTCCGTTCCGGCAAACCATTGGCACGTTTGCACCGCACACGCACGCACATGCACTCGACACGTGCGTTGCTCTGGGAGGGAGGTGCACAAATGCAATCGAAGTCATCGCTGCTAGCATCCCCCCACAAACTGCTCCGGCTTAGACACCCCTTTGGAGGGGCGAGGTGCTGGAACGGTACACACACAGGTTCAAGCACTCAGGGAGCAGTCGGTAGTGCCCGATCTCAAGATAGAATGCGTGCGTCTACCATCGCGTTCGATCATTCCAGAAACTGGGTCATTGCAGTTCATTCAACGTCGTCCCGGAGGTTTGGACATGGTGTGTGTGTTGGTACATGGTGCACCGATCATCTACAAACGACTTGGTCGTGTTAAAAAACAGGGAGCTGTGAGGGTTCCGTGAGATGAATGAGTAATGTAAGCCGTGGTGTTGTTTGTTGCATTCCTGAGCTCTGGGGAGAGTCTCTGTTGTAGATCGATTTAGGTGCTAAGATAAGATTGAGTGCTTAAATGTACAACATCGTTACATCAGGATGTTTATCTGTTGCTATATTTGAATCTGGAAGTTGTTTCAGAAGGAGTTGAGTCAACAAGCGTGATCTTATTGTGCAATTGGTTTATCTCTAATTTTTACCATCAATTTCCATCATACAGATAGTTGTTTTGTCCATCAGAACCATGAGACTGTAACTTGATTCTTCTTTTCTAATGAACAAAGGCCTTATAATTCAACAAAATCTACTACAAAGCTCCGTAAAACGAGCTGAAATGTTGTGAAATATCAATAGCCTAAAAATGGAAACACAGATGACAATTTATCAGCGATTCCACCCCTATGACGTGGACATTCGGCGGGGCCTACACCAAGTATGCATTGTGTGTATGAAACCCAAAAGGCACTAGATAAGATAGTAACATCCTTATCGTTCGACAGGCTCTTAAGTTTGTTAGCAAAAGGCATGCAAAAAACAATGCCGCAGCACGCTTCTCTAAACAAACCCTCTTTCGACCGAACCAACAAGCGATGATTAGCAGCGATGAGGCACGAGTTTGAGTTAGGCAGATGAGTTTGTATGCATCCGTTTATTTACACACAATCCAACCCTCTCCAAAACGGTGTTCTCCCCATCACTACCCCAACACATTGTACATTGGCGTCAAAGGAAAAAGTGTATGTGCATTTTTTGTTTGGTCTTGCAAGAGGACCCCCCCATGGCGAGCAACGACGACCACAGGTGGACGTGGCGGCAATGGAAAGTACAACAAAAAAAACTGCATGTCACCTAATGATGAGCAACGACCGGCAATAAACAACCACCGTGAGACTGATTGACAGCTTAACCGTGGCCGTGGCGAACCTTCACAGCTGGTGGGAGGGATGGAGGGCAAGCACAAACGCACACACACTAGTGAGCGACAAATAAAAACACGCACTTCCACTTCCATGTGAAGAAATAGACACAATGTGCGTTCCGGACGGCCCGGAGCGGTCATCGCTAAAAATATCGTCGTCGAATGAAGCGATTGGCGACGCACAGACGGATTAGAACGTTAGCCTGGAGCAGCAGTGGGAAGGTTTTGATATGACTCTCAGGGATGGGGGGGATGTTTGGTGGAGGGGTGTGGTAACTGTAAGTGAAATCGAAACCGATTCCAATTCCGGTCGGTTCAGAGCGCCGGGCGCCTTCGATTGATTAGGGCACAGCAGGCAGGGGTGGTGGCGGTGATTAGCATGGGAAGCCATTATTTATTTGGCGCTGCGATAAAGCTTCCACGAACTGGAATGCAGGGCTAGGGAAGGGGGCATGACCGTATCAGGCGGGGCAATTGTTGGGATTTTGCAATTTATCGGTTGTTGATTAGGAATTAGCTTATCGACTGTAAGAAGGACGGGTATAATTTGAACGGAAAACTGGGTCGTTAAAGCAGACAATTCTGATCATGTACTGAACATATTTTGATTCTACAATTCTACTGCCTGGGAGATTCTATGTAATATGCTGCAATCTAGTGATTGCTGACAACCTGCCTCAAAATTGATGTTTGCTATTTCAAATGTCTTTATCTTCAATTTTCTCAATGTTCTGGGTGATATCTTCAATTTCCTGGACACGATCAATCGATCAGATAATAGAATAGTACTACATTACATAGTTCCAGATATCCAACATTATTACAGAACTCTTCGTGAGTTCCATAACAATGATGTTTTAGTACATTGTTGTGATACCTGTGAATGACCACAATCTTATGAATTCCTAGTCCAGAGTTATCAGCTAATGTTCTCTGGGTAGATTATTGTAGACGTGGATTATGTCCACTAGAAATAGACTAGGCCCTAGAGTGACTGCTAAAGCTATTTCCAGAGGATGTTACAAAGATCTTCAAAGATCTCGATCTTAGATTCTCCAAAAGGATATTGATATTGCTGATACTTCAATGACTTCAAGTCAACCTTATCTTTAAAATGAATATGTGACATTTTGAGCTCATATAGTTCTACTTTGACTGAGAAACGGGAAGATGACTCAACTAATAGCAGATCTTCCACTTCAAAGCAGAAGACACAGTAAGACTCAATCTGATTGCATTTTTCTTCTGAACAGCCTTCCAGACGACCATATCCCCAATTCCCGATCCATTGCGATCTTACATCACACGGATTCTGTAACAACTTCTCCAGCGCTTACCCCTTGTCACTTACCTTTGGCAAAGCTCCAATCGCTGAAACTAGGCAGCAACAGCAGAACCAGAGCAGCGGACAGCACGGACCACTGGTGTAGCCGGCGGCGGTGGCTGCCTCTGCTACTGCTACACTGCCTTCTTCGGCTGGCCGTCGGGGGCACCGCCACACTGACGGCAATCTTCCTCCACCACATCATCGTTCCGGCGATCCGGCTGCTTGTTGTTCTACGTTTTTCCACTTTACGATCAATCACGATCGTCGTCGCTCTCGTCGTCGCGGTAGACGCTGCGGCGGTACTGCTGCCTGCGACCTGCGTCATTGGGAATTTGCTCCGGTTCACGGTTGCTGGCTCGGGTTTGCCGCCGTCGGCCATCGGCGACCGGAAACGAACCACGGCAGCGACGGCGAAGACGTTTCGAACCCGCGATCGCAGCAATAGGTAGTAGCAGCGGTGTGGTAGCAGTAGCACCGGCCAATTTTGCTCATCAGAAAAGATTAGCACTTTTATTTATTTTCATTCGCCGCTGCTCATGCCTGGAGGGAGGGGGATTTCGCGCCCACCGGACGGCGGTTCGCGTTGTATGGTGTTGGGGGCCTCTATTTATTACTTCTCTTTTTTTTTCGGTGCGTGATTCTTGTCGAAGATTTTCGCTACGCTTTTGATGCGTCACAGAACACACGGGGGGGACACGCGTTTTCTTTAAATTTGAAAATTACTGTGCCGCACACGCACACACACACCACCAAAACCTTCAGCTGCTTCCGGGTTGGGGGCAACAATTCGATTTGGCGATTTATTTCACTTCTTCATTTCATTTCTTCCAGTAATAGCAAATGCACGACTTTATTTCACACACTCTATCCGATCACTTTTTCAGCAGGAAGTAGTTAGAAATGCAATTTAAATTGAAGAATTTTCGCATAGACGACCTCTTTTGCCGCCCTTCGATCACTCAGCGACTCACTCACTTCCGGATGTGTGTTTGATGAGTAACTTATCTCACAACACTTTTTGGGGGGTACAGATTTATCTCACCACGAGCATGTTACAGCAGCACTTTATAGCACATCCTACAAGAAGAATGATTCTAGAGGTTACACACAACATCGACACACACAATGTACGCGATATATAGAAAAAACGCACTACACAGTTGAGCACACATACACACAGAAGCATACATTTCGGAATGCGAAGGAGTCCAAAAAACTCGTGAGATGATTACGTGGATGGTTGCGATGGTGATGTTTTCTCACTTCTATCCCGTATCTCTTCTGTAAATGGTTTTTCACGGCCTATTCTGTTTCAACCCCAAGGTACGAAAACTAGTTCCAAATAGCACCCCGTGTCACTCGTTTGCGATGTTATTAACCTTCAATCAATTCCCCCTCGCGCTACAGCAAGAGCACCCAAGAAAACGATGGCCCTTGTGTTGAACAGGGAAAAGAAGTGTTGGACGCGATCACGGGAGTTTGTTGGTCCTCGCATTGTCGAGGACAGCAAAACACTAACACGCCGCCAACGGGACGACGTCTTCGTATCCTTCGAAACGTTCTCCCTTCATCAACAGCAACAACCAACAACAACAACAGTAAGTAATGGAGGAAAAAGGTGTAAATGAAAAAAACGCGCCACCCGGAGACGGAAAATCCGGAGCGCTCTTTGTGTGTGCGTCTGTGTTTGTGTGTATGTTCCGGTATCCCTAAAATTTCATTCACACCTAGCACACACTTCGCTAGGGCCTTCCCTCTCTGTCTGTCTGTCTGTCTGTCTGTGTGTGTTTGTATTGGATCCCCATCGCACGGGCGCACGGGGACGAGACACACACACACACACTTACACACAGGACTGTCTCAATACTAACACACATGCGCGAACGTTACGCTGTTTTTGGTGTATCCTTGTGTTTTTGTGTGTCCGTTTCTTCATCCTAAATACAACGGCGTGGGGCGGGGGGATGCCGGGTTGCTGCGTTTGTCTGCAGCAGTGTTAGTGAGTGAAAGTGCTTGTGTGTGTATGTTTGTGTAAGCGGCACAGAAAAGCACATACACAAACACGCACCAAGCTAAAGCAAGGCGAATAAAAAAACGGGTAAAAGGAGGAGGAAGTAGAAGAAGCACACTAATGAGAAATGGGATAACGGGAGTTGTGAAAATGCCGGGTGGCGGAAACCATTTTTCCCACTCAAACTGTTCCGTAATTGTGCGTTTAAGGGAAGGAAGAAAAAGTATAGGCAATTTTCCAGCCCCCCACACCCCTCAACAAAAAAACTTAATTATTTTCCTAATCGGTTGATGTGTGACCTTTCCCCATTCCGCGCAAAAATTACTTTCATTTCCTCTCTTAAATTCGTGCAAAAACATTAAAATACACAAATACAAACACTAAGACACACTGACCAAAAACGAACTTTACAAAATGCCTCAAAATGTTCCTGCCCGAAAAAAATGCGTTTTTCTTTTCCCCCCCCTCTCCCTCCCTTTTTTTCTCGCCACCCGACACGGAGAACATCAGGGAAACGCTGGATGTCCGGTGGTATGTGTGTGCGTACGGGCCATACCATACTCACAACACACCGTACACACGCGCAAGGGCCCGTAGTCCTCTCCGCTTTGCCTGTGTGTTTGTGTACATGTTTCTGCACACATTTTTGCGGTTCTTGTCCGAACTCGAATGACGAATTTGGGATTTTTTAAACAGAATTTACAAAAAAATAAGGGAACACTTTGGTTCATTTGTTGCCCTTTGCAAAACTGCGCGTAATCGCAATGTGCGCAATATGTACGCACAAACAAACTCAGCTTTCTGCTGCTCCATACTAACAAACACACGCACTGGAGCACTTTTGCGCTTCCGTACCAACACAGTAAACACTGGAAAACGAACCAATCCCCCTTCACGCAAAACAACACCACCATCATCATCACATCTTCACCGTCCATCATCCCTGGCAACCAACAACACTGGGTGTAATAAGCAGAGGGGGGGGGGGGGGATTACGACGAGGAAATAATATGCAATCTTCCGCAAGATGGGCACACGCGCACACAAACACACGCACAGTCACGGTCACATCGCCGCACTCTGGCGGATCGGTTTGGCCAAAAAATTGATTGTGTGAAACGCAAAAGGAAAAAAACACTAAATTCTTGCACACGCACACACATTCTGTGCGCCCGCACACTACTCTACCCGCCGACAATAATCAAACACGCACAGCACTATCATCCATTGAGCAACCCACGCACGCAAGCAAACGCGCACACACACATACATTTGCCCTCCAAATTCCGGGGGAAATCGCCGCAAGCAAGAAGTTTCCTTCATCTTTCGGCACACACCACGCACACTCACACACACACACAAAGATACACTGAAAAACACTTTCCACACACGCTGGGGGAGAAAGGAAGACGCGGGGAGACTGATTTTTCCACTTGACATTTCCCGAAACCGACCAGCGGAGCAGTTCCGTTTTTTTCCTTCCGGACTAGCACCGAAACGACCGAAAACCTTGATACATTGCACCTCTCCTCCCCTTCCTTCTGATGCTGCTCTCTCCCTTTTCTCCCCTTCTGCCTTCCACCAACTCTTTACTGATTCACACTTTTGCTTCTATGCCGCGCTGCTTCTGCCTGTGGCGCCGCTGCCCTTGCGAGAATTCTTTCGGCCCGTATTCTGGAGCAGCCACAAGGGGGAGATTTCACACTGCACAAAAGGGTCACAGGCACACACGCAAAAACTCACCATTCGCCCGAATCGCTCTATGGAATGCAGTGTGTTGTGCTCATCTTCACGGTCCACACACACACGCACACTCACACACGGTGCGACCGCACGCAACAACGAATCGGAAAACAATAGAGCGAAAAAACCTGCCTCCCAATTTCACCGATAGGCGAGTTTGTGTGTGTCGCTTTTTTAATGCACTGCGAGGTTTTTGTTTTTTTTTCTTTTTCTAGCCATCCCCACTAGCTGTCAAATCGTCATCATCTTCGAAAAGGGGGGCGACGAGAGCGAGATGGAATGAGAGGCTCGAGTGGGATGGCAGTTGTGTTGATTTTCGAATTAACTGAATCACTTGAAAATTTGCTGAATATGAATTTTAAATTTTATATTGAGATATTTTAAGTATTTTTCACGTATTTTTGCCTGAAATGGGCAATTTTCAGATAGTTTTTCTTTTTTAATGTTAAATGTCCAACAGCTTCAAAAAGATAAACGTAAGGCTGAGTCCTCTATGCTACGCTAGCGTTACGCGTAACGCCTGTTTATCGCAAACCCAAGCACATTTTTGAACGCCTGTTTTAATCGCTGTGGATGAGCAAATTGAACGATAATCATGTCTTAGTATTGATTATTTTTAAATGATAATGAGAAAAGCAACAATTTTTTGACGAATATTAAAAAGTAAAGCAATCGCCATTAAAGATAAATTCATTGATAATTCATTAATTTAAAAAAACAGTTGAAATATTACTACAGTAGAACGTCGATTATCCGGGCAGCTCGGGACCGGACGGTTACTGGTTAATCGATTTGCACGGATAATGGTCCAAGAAATGTCAAATTCATATAAAAATTATAAAATTCACTAGTTTTATGATTAATTCACTTTGAATTAGTCGATTAATCATTAGTAGAATATTATTTTATTCAATAACTATAGGTTTGACAACTTTTCATGGACAAACTTGAATTTCGAAAATACCACTAAACACTACAGAGCTGCACAAAAAACTGGTTGCCCACTTGACTATCGCTGCAAATGTTCGCCGTACGTTTGAACAGCTGTCACATTTATGCGCACGGTTAAGCCGCCCGCCGGTTAATCCGCCCCCGGATAATCGACGTTCTACTGCATAAAGTTATTATTTTTAACATCACTCAGAGTTTGAAAAAACTAAAAGTTTTATTTAATTACATTTTAACAAGTTTTAAACATAAAATGGGTTTCCATCTTCCATCTTTACAGGGTTTCCCACGATTTATTGGTTGGTTCCCACGATTTATTGGTGCGTTCCCACGATTTTTTGGTCATTTCCCATAATTTTTTGGTAGCAACCCACGATTTATTGGTCGGTTCCCAAATATTATTGGTCGGTTCCCAAATATTATTGGTCGTTTCCCAAATATTATTGGTCGGTATTATATTATATTATATTTGGGAACCGACCAATAATATTTGGGAAACGACCAATAATATTTGGGAACCGACCAATAATATTTGGGAACCGACCAATAAATCGTGGGTTGCTACCAAAAAATTATGGGAAATGACCAAAAAATCGTGGGAACGCACCAATAAATCGTGGGAACCAACCAATAAATCGTGGGAAACCCTGTAAGACTATTTTTCATAAACCATAGTGCATCAATGAAAAATATTACACCTTTTTTTACTTGTAATTTAAAAATATTACATATCGTTTCATTTTAAAGCAATTAACCTTTTTTCATCGCAATTTTAAATATTTTTTATTTAATTTATGTACACTGCTCGGTCACGTGGATGACAAAATAATAATGCTGCTTGGGAATATATTAAGGAATGTAACGCTTCTCCAATGTAACGTAGAGGGCTGTACATTTCTTTTACCCATAAACGCACCTCGAAACGAGCACTTTCAACGAGCAAGAGACGGCTAAAGAAAATGAGCGAGATACAGCTATTTTTGAACGTCAAAACCTCTCGCCTTGCCCAACGGGCTGTCATTTCATTCCAAAGAAAAAAATAAGAAAGAAACACGCGAACCACAAAGCAGAAACAGGCAGGCTGGCAGGCAGACAGACGACCATACTCTGTTTTTTGCCGGAAAGAAAATTCGTTTTTCATTTCCTCCAAAAAGAGTGACTCACCTTCGTTTTTGTTCTCGGTTCGTTAGTTTTCCTTTTGCTTACCCACGTGCGCTTTAATTAAGCTTCGAAACCTCGTGAGTCTAACAATTACCGTTACCGTTCCTCTTGTTTCTCTTCCCTGCAGTGTGCGTGTAGCGCAGAAAATCGGTCAAGATGATGTCCTTACCGGGAACGTTTGCCTGTGACGAATACGGGCGTCCGTTCATCGTGCTCCGGGACCAGGAGAACCAGAAGCGACTGACCGGCAATGAGGCCATCAAGGTAAGGTTCGCCTCGACAGTTGCTTCCTCTTTCGCCAATGAATCATCCCGTGACCACCGAATCTTCCATAGTTGGGAACATGATTTTGTATAGCCATTTTCCGGCATTTTCCACAAATCAATTGAATTTTCCCATCGTGTCGTCTGATTGCTCACCCCAAGCGTTCCATTTGTGGCCATTTTCATTGCACAATTCCATTTTCGGTACACAGCCGGAATACCGCACCGCACACCTAACCTCACTTTGTTTGCTTCTCTCTTTCTCGTTCGCAAACCTGCGCACCTACGCTCCCGCAGAGTCACATCTTGGCAGCGAAGCAGATTGCCTCGATCATCCGTTCGTCGCTCGGACCGAAGGGTCTGGACAAGATGATGGTTAGCGGGGACGGTGAGGTCACGGTCACGAACGACGGTGCCACCATCATGAAGCTGATGGACGTCGATCACGAAATCGGCAAGCTGATGGTGCAGCTCAGCCAGTCGCAGGACGACGAGATCGGCGACGGTACGACCGGTGTGGTGGTGCTGGCCGGTGCCCTGCTCGAACAGGCCGAATCCCTGCTCGACCGGGGCATCCATCCGATCCGTATCGCGGACGGGTTCGAGCTCGCGGCCCAGTGCGCGGTGAAGCATCTGGACACGATCGCGCACCCGTTCCCGGTGTCGCGCGACAACAAGGAACCACTGATCCGCGTCGCCATGACGACGCTCGGCAGCAAGATCGTGAACAAGTGCCACCGGCAGATGGCCGAGATTGCGGTCGATGCCGTGCTGACGGTGGCCGACCTGGAGAAGAAGGACGTCAACTTCGAGCTGATCAAGCTGGAGTGCAAGGTGGGCGGCCGGATGGAGGACACCTGCCTGGTGAAGGGCGTGGTGGTGGACAAAACGATGAGCCACTCGCAGATGCCGACCGTGCTGAAGGACGTGAAGCTGGCGATCCTGACCTGCCCGTTCGAGCCGCCGAAGCCCAAGACCAAGCATAAGCTGGACGTCACGTCGGCCGACGACTACCGCAAGCTGCGCGAGTACGAGCAGGAGAAGTTCCTGCAGATGGTGAAGCAGGTGAAGGATGCGGGCGCAACGCTCGCCATCTGCCAGTGGGGCTTCGACGACGAGGCGAACCATCTGCTGCTCCAGCAGCAGCTGCCCGCCGTCCGCTGGGTCGGTGGACCGGAAATCGAGCTGATTGCGATCGCGACCGGTGGCCGCATCGTGCCGCGGTTTGAGGAACTGTCGTCGGACAAGCTCGGTACGGCGGGTGTGGTGCGCGAGCTTAGCTTCGGCACGACCAAGGACAAGATGCTGGTGATTGAGGATTGCTTGAACACGCGCGCCGTGACGGTGCTGATCCGCGGCGGCAACCAGATGGTCACAGCGGAAGCGAAACGCTCCATCCACGATGCGCTGTGCGTGGTGCGTTCGCTGATCCGTGACTCGCGCATCGTGTACGGTGGTGGTGCGGCGGAAATTAGCTGTTCGCTGGCGGTGGCCCGCGAGGCGGATCAACTCTCGACGCTGGAGCAGTACGCGTTCCGTGCGTTCAGCGTTGCGCTGGAGTCGATCCCTCTGGCGCTGGCGGAGAACAGTGGCCTGTCGCCGATCGAAACGCTGTCCGAGCTGAAGGCACGCCAGGGCACGGAGAACAGCTCGACGTTCGGCGTGGACTGCATGCTGACCGGCAACTCGGACATGAAGGAACATCACGTGATCGAATCGCTGCACTCGAAGAAGCAGCAGATCGTGCTCGCCACCCAGCTCGTCAAGATGATTCTCAAGATCGATGACGTGCGAACCCCGGCGGATCATTAGAGCGGAAGGGCAGCGCGTTTCTATGATCAAAAGATTCCTTTATGTATTTCGCACACGCATTAGCGCGCACGCATCTATTTTACGTTCATTCAATCAAACACCACCCTACACACCTAACACACATGTCTTGGGAGAATCCTTACTTTTCTCTTGCTCTATTAAGTTTACTTTACCACATCGCATCAGCTTGAAAGGTGCTTTTTGGTCGATGATGATGAAGCTGATTTGTGTACTCTCCCATGGATAAACACACTAACGAATAAAAAAACAAAAAGAAAAGAAACATACGATCGCTATCGATCGGATTCATGAAAAACGACTTAACACTTAAGTGCTTTCTTAATGCTCGTTTAATACCAATAAACGGAAACGTTTCCAAAACCAACCAATCTAAAAGGCCGAGTCTTGTGCGTTGTTTCTTTCTAATTCCTAGCAGACAGCTTCTTATGAGCGAGAGACTTTCAGCAACTGATCAATGTACGTTCATCATTCTTCATAACAAGTCCGGTTTTGGACAACGAGCAATTTGATTGCAGCGTCATTAAAATCCATTTTGAGAAAGAAATACCATTTTGTCTGTCTGAAACGGCTCAAATATTATATCTTTTTCCTAACTTTGTCATGATAAATGTTTTCTCTAACTTGTTTTGAATTTAGAAAAAGCCATCTCTTGAGGCATGGACTCTTACAAAAAGAAACAATAGTCTGTAAAAGATATCCATTCAAGAAAGAATTAAAAATGTAATTTTGTTTATGTTGTGCTTCAATATGCAACGGCCATTTCAAAATATTGCTCTAGATCAAATTCTATGGATGGTTATCATACAATATTTACTACGGTTTTACGCACCTTAATGTTGCCAAAATCTAAGCATATTCTACAGAATTTATTTTTAGTAAGTTTACAGGTAAATTATCCAAAAATATTTCACAAAATGTCATTAGTTTTGCTACGTCGTTGTCCGCGGAGGCGTCACATGTGCCAACAGCTGTCATTCAACGTCATCGAAAAATCATCATCTGGAAAAACCAGCAGGTTGGTGCATGTGGGATGCATGCTCCGCATAAATTAAGACAAAAGAATGCAAATCAGCGACGTTCTCTTAGTTAATTTTAAGCTATTTTTTCCGTTTATCTGTTAAGCTGTTGAATAAAATAGCATCCATTTGCTATTGACAACATAATATCTTATTGTATCCAATTAAACTATGAAATACAAGTTTTTATTCACCAAAAGCAATTCCATTTGTTTGCAGCGGTCAACAGACATCCTCCCCCAACTGTCAAACTGACAACCGTTCGGCCAGCAGTGTACGAACCCGTCCCGCCCAGCCGTACTCGCTCGCACGCAAGGGAGAAAGTCAAAACGAGCAGAAAGGAAAAACGAAACCCATTTTTTCTGTCTTCGTCTCGTGTGTTTGCGTGGACTTTTGCCAAAAACGATCGGTGTCTCTGGCTGTGGCAGGAAAGCTCCACCTTTTTGGCTGAACGCATCCAGGCTGTCCCAGGTGGCCGCGATTCGGGGCCTACACGGGCTTTGCTGGCAGAAGTGTGTGTGTGCCGTGCCGATCGAGGGAGAGAGGGAGAGTTGAATAAGCGCCCAGCTCCAGTGGCCAACAGTGTGGAGGAGGCAGTGTGTAAGTGTGGCAAATCCAATACGAAAAGAAAACGGTGCAAACGATTGCTCTGCTCGGGGTCATCTCGGTTGTCCGGTGGGTTCAAGTCGGATTGTGTGTGTGTGTGCGAAATGGCAACAGTGCAAACCTTCCTGGAAGTGTAGCAGCAGTGGCAAACAGGTCACTTAATTGACCACAGCAGCACACTTCCAGAAGCATCCCTCGGAAATGAGGCTTCCCTTTTTGGGGGAGAGTAGTGGGGGCTGGAAAAAAAGCTCACCAGACGGGAGGAAGACAGCAGAAAACGCTCCAAATTAAGACAGGCTCCGTGCGTGGAAAGAATTACCGTGCTGACGTGTTTGTGTGTGTGTATGTGTGTGTTGGTATGCGCGCATGTGCGTGTGTGTGTGCTGTCAAAGCCTACTTGCGTGTGTCCAGCAGCAGGGCACCGCCAGTGGTACGGCTTATGTTCTGAATGTTTGTTTCCATAAGCCCTTCTCACAACACCTCTTCAGCCCTTCTGCGCCTACTTGTGAGGAACGCCGTACCAAAGGATCAATGAAGGCAGCGAGGTGTGTTGACCTCGCAGGGCCGGAATGTGTGTGTGCTTTTCCACATGAATGGCATCCGCTTTCCATAAGCCCTCCCCCCTCCCCGGAACAGTGCACACAATATCCTCCCAACCGGTAATGTGTCCGGTGATGTGTGCTTTATGGCATCGTTTATGCTACAACAAACTATGCAAAAAAAGGGTAAAGGATTAAAGTGCCAAACAGCGGTGGTGGTGTCTGTGCGTTTGAGCTGTGTGTAGTTGTGTGCGAACAAGTGTGTGCAAGGATGACGCACAGGTGTGCTGCCGTCCGGTTTTGGGTTCCCTTTTTTGCGTCACTCTGTTTCACTGGTCACCATCCCCCATCATCCCCTTTCGAAGGCGCTAATGAAAGCGAAGTGACACTACGACAGTCGCATCAACCCATCGACAGAACGCATCGCCGCCTACCCCGTTTTTGCTTCACGTGTGTATTAAAATCCATCTGGCTGTGTGGTGTGCATAAGTGTGCAGCGTGTTCTGGTTGTGTGTGGGCATCGGAAAAGAAACGAAACCAAAGAGCCCATTTTCCACCAAATACCGCAGTACCAATACAGGGCCCACGAAATGCAGCTCTAATTGTGTGTTGCAGCGATCGCGACGGATTTATGATTTCAGTTTGTCGCGCACCCTCCCCGACTTGTCGGTTGATGTGCGAAACGTGTCACCTTTACCGGACGGTGGTTAACAAAGACTGTGCAGGGAGAGGGAGGGAATGCAGGGCAAGGGAGGGCTCATTTCCAGCAGCCGCCGTCTGACGTCATTTGAGCGCGCTGGACGACGGCACGGCAGTTTCGAGTGTTGAGTAAATATAATTTGGGCAGGAGGAAGCTTACGAATATGGACAGGGGGAAATATAATTCAATCATAACACGAATTGCAAGAGCACGAGGCGACAGATGGCACAGATGGTTTGTCGACTCAAGGAAGAGTTGAAGTTTGAATTTGCATATCTTTCCTTTCCTTTGATCAAATACATTTTGAAGCAACTCTTTGGATAACCAAACAACCAACCCTTTCCTTTTAAGTACATTTTAAGCTAAACTAATGTTACATGATTTTCCAAGGGTTCTCATAATTGTAGTACACTTCCTTGTCTCTTTCTTATTGGACATGAACTTCATATGTTGGAAATTGAACTCTATAGCACCCTTATTGGACAAATCCAGTTGGAATCCAGGGAATTGGAATTCCCTTTACATTAAGTTCATTTCTCGTAAGAAAGAGTCAATAGAGTGTCCCACAGCTATGAGTAGTAAACCCTGTAACTAAATAACTTTCTTTATCGATTAATTCCTTCTGTTATTTACAAATCTTCCTGTAAGAGTTTAATTGACAGTAAATACTGATGCCCCTGCAATTGGTTGGTACGGAGGGTAGTGTGTAAAGTCCATCCAGCATAAATTGAATTGCTGCACAGTGCTGTCATTAAATTTCAATCTAAGAAGGCCACTCCAATTAATGGTCTGGTGGGACAGATCCATCGGAGTCCAACACCATCACCATCATTTTTTAGTCACACACACACGCCTACAGAACGACGAACGAACAAATCGGGGCGCATCAAACATTATGCGGCACTGACCTCTAATTGAATTGGATGAAAAGCAAAGAAACTCTCATTCGGTTCTGATTTTAAAGTGTACAATTTTTCATCCCTATCTCTAACTCTCTTTCTCCCTCTGTCGCATGCACATTTGTAGAGCTGCAGCAGAACGTCTTAGAAACGCATCGGCCTACTTCGAAAGACGCGCTTTTCCATTCATGTGAACCTCGCGGTGGAAAAGCAAACGCTTTTCGGTTCGTTCTCCAACTTTATCATTTACCGGCGCGTCGAAATCGCTCACTTCCGCACAGTGGCAAGTGTCCAAACAGTGGCTGCAGCATACGCTTTCGTCTTACTCTACGATTTCCGCGTTTATTTACTTGTGCTTGTGAGTGCGTTTCCGTGCGCGCGCGTGTGTGTGTGTGTGAGTGAAAGTGCGCGAAAAGAAACAACGGATAGTGAGAAAAAGATCTCGAGACGTAATCCTCCACCACCACCTACCTGCAATTCTTCCTGCAGCCCACCCAGTTTTGCCACCGAAGGCTGGCAAAACGCGAACGGAAACGCGGCGAAGAGAGCGAGAGAGCATTAATCATCGTGCGAAAAGTTAGACAACGACGGCTGGCTGTAGGGCCCAAGTGCCAGGATGAATGCCTCCGATCATGGGTAAGTAGAGCAAAGTCGGGTTAGAGCACTAGAGGGATAGGGATTGCAAGGTTTGCCAGGTTCAAACTATCCGGGGATTGTGATTTAGTGCCTGGCCCAGATTCGGCGTGAACCCTCACTGTGGGGAGATGGAGAGGGCGGGGAAGGTCCCATAAATATCGCGAACTCATTTTGTGCGAATCCGAAAAAAAGAATAAATTCTCCAGCGGGCGTGTACCTTTTGGAGCAACGATTTAGGTCACCGTTTAAGCGAGGGTAAAGGTTGCTGAAATGAAACTGACTCTAGCTCTTGATATTGGATGAAAATTCTTACTGAAATATCAACGTGTGCCAACTGCACACACCATCTGGGCAGCGCAAACCACACACAAACGCTTCATTGCACTCGCAGTGCGCAGCCAACACACATTGTTGGCTTCACCTGGGCCGCCCCACCACATGAGACACCCACCATGGTGGACTAATGCATCCATTCAGGCCTGTCGAACGGCAGGCAGCTTCCGTCCGTTATGATAATCGCTTCGCAATAATGACTGACAATGGAAGGGAAGTGCAGTTTTGTTTTGCGCAACACGTAACGCAAGCGAGTAGCACCAATGAACTAATTTGTTAAGTAACGAATGACAAAGCTAGTCAGGTTGGGAAAATGAAATCGTTTGCTGAAAAATCACTTATTACTCTGTTCCTTCCAAATGTTAATGCCCATTTATCAATATGATTCTCAACAACAGCTGATGTGCGTTTAAAGTCGACGACAGAAGAAATTGTTGAAAATCATGTAGACGAACAGGAGGAATATCGTATTAACAGAAGAAAATAGCTCACTCAACCCCTTAACTGCAATGAAATGTAAATGCATTTTCTCTAAAATTCTATGACGAATCATCTGTAAAGCTCTTACGATGGCACACACCACTACATCAGTAAGAAAAGCTCACGATACACACATCACAATGACGCTGTTGGTAAAGCACACGCTCACTCACACACACCACCGCTGCTCCATTGCAGTCCTTGACAATAGAACTTCTCGCCGAGGTCAGTTCGTAGCGTAGTGCAGTTGCAAACGTCATTCAAATGCTTCACGTCTCTCATCCGACTCTGTCGTGGTTGCATCTGTGCTGTTCAGCAACCATTGTACCTAGTAGTACCCTAGTATCATTGTCATTGAGTGATGGATCCGTATGGGGCTGTACAAATTTTCCCTCCCATGAACACAAGTGTGCATTGTGTTTGTGTTTGTCTATTCCGCGACTTCCAATTTCCCGGCCTACTCAGCTTTGAAATGGCGCCACAGCTGCCGCCCGGCTTGAAGTTGGTCGGCTTGCTTGTTGTCAGCTTAAGTAGGCATTAACAGATGCACTACCGGTTTTGTGTGTGTGTGTGTTTGTGGCTTTATACTCCACACCGGAACCCGTCCCGTTCGCCGGATGGAAGCTGATTAAATGCACAAACCAAGGAAGAAGAGGAGCGTGCCGTGTAAGGTGGATTAAAATGTGCAATAAACACTAACTGTCCCCTTCCTTTGCGTTGGATTATGTGAGTTGTTTGTTGTACACTGAGCTTTTGCAATGTATTTAAGGTTTTTCCCGACAAGCACCGTGTGGGGGAAGACATTTAAATTATTCTTTAAAATGGGTCCAGATTCCAGTTTGGATTGAGCGAGCAACCCCCTTATCTAGTGTGAGTGCAGTACGTACGTGAGTAGAATCGCGTGTGAGTGAGATAAAAAATAAGAAACGATTACTTAATCATTGCGGAAGGCGTGGGTTATTGCGCTTCTGTTTCTCAAAAGCAAATTATGGGGACAGTTGTTGATGTTAGCTACACTTTGGTGTGGATGATGTAGAACTTTGCGGTTGTTTCCCTGGATTGATTATAAAAGCCCCACTAACGCTGCTTAGAACACGCCCTAAAACCAATACAACTAAACCCAGGCACGTTTCGCGCGGAAGAAGTGCTAATGACGTTTATTGGATGAATGAATCATCTCGCTAGAATTCTTTCTAACGAGGAACAAATATTTCCTCAATGATATTGCTACATTCTTCTGAAGATGTTAGAATTAACAAGTGCCAAGGTACACGTTAGATAATCCACTAGATAAACCATTCCCTTCAGTTACCAAAGTTGCCAAAAAGGTTACACAAAAGAACCCTCTCGTTTTGGAGCATGACTCGACTAAAAATTTAATATTTTAAGTTAATAAACCCACACCACTCTCGCCCCATCTGCCCCGGTCGGTAAGGACATTTCCTTCAGCTAGGCTAAAATGAATTGACACCGAATGGCACGGAATTGCCGGTGGGCAACACGCCAGCTGGACAGGACACCTTTTGCCACACGATCATAATCTTCATCATCATCATCGCCATCGCCATCATGAAATTTTACCCTGGCATGACATGGGGTGGTCTAGTTTTTGGGGCCAGATTGTTGGTGTGTTCTACCTAACCAAACCGCATCGTCATTCGCCGTCGTCTCGTACACACCTTGATTTTACGTGCCGTACGTGACGTCGGCGTTGGGTTTTGCTCGGACGAACCGGTGGTCAGGTGATTCGTGATTAAAATTCGCCTAGCTCGTCGTCCTGTACCCTCTTCTAACAACTCCAAAGGACACGAGAGGGGCGAAGCAGAGCTCGGCAAGTCCTCTTCAGTCTAGTGTGTGTTGTTTTGTGGCCTTGTGACCTAAAGGGATTACAGATAGTAGGGCGACTAAGTAAGCGGACAGAGCCAAAGGTGTCCCAGTGGAGCATAATCTTAGATCAACTTTGCGGTAGAGATTGTACATACGACCGACTCGGGTGTTGTGGGAAAACAGTGGACCGTCCTCCGGTGGATTGCATTACACTTGAAGAAGGTGGTTTTGGTGGAGCTTTGGTTTTTGGAGGTAGAGTGTTCCCTGGGGAGCGAGGGTTCGTTTCATTTTTGGCATTTTTTCGACAAGTCCCGGCGGTGCTCTGTAGAATCCAAAACCGTCCCTGGAGGGTTTGCAGATGACCGTTATGTTTTATGACACTCATACTTATCTTCAATATGATCTCTTTTTAATTTCTCAAATCTCAGGATGTTCACTTTTCAACTTATTTGCACTGTCCCGATAATTTGGTACCACTCTTCTTCATAACGCTGTTAACACCAAATTGACATTGAAGCTTGTAACTTCTGAGTCGTTTAGAGAATCGTGACCTTACCGTACTGTTAACACCTTCCAGAGCCTACTTGGAGCAACCTTTGGCAACCAAAGTTTGATGTTGTGCTTGTCTTCTTGTTTCGAAATTCATTGGAATTTGTTGCTATCTTGCCGAATCCAAGATGGCGCAAGGTTCCTATTATAATACTCCGAAGCGTTTCGCTTACAGCGGCACCGAACCTTTGTGGACCTTTATTTACAATTCGTTCGTGCGTATCGGCATCAATTTCCTTACACTTTCATGTGTGCGTTGCGGTGTGGCATTTTGGGTTTTGTGTATTTTTATTTTATTCCCAACTCTCGGTAGCAACATCCAGTGTAGGAAGGGCATGTAGGGAGTTAGCGTCGACCCTTCGCCACCGCCTCATCGTCTTTTGGCCACAACACACACACACATAACACGTTTAGTCAACCATCCATCCATCCATTTGTGTGGTGCTTTGATGGAAAGCAATCGGGTGTTCCACTTGAACACCTTCCAATCGATCGGTCTTGTTGCACACACAGCCACACGCTGCTCGTTGGCTCGTTGCAACATCGACGACATCGACACGGGTTATGATTATCATGGCAATATTATGCTTTCCCCCCCCCCCCCCTTCACACGTGCCCGTAATCGTTTTTTGATACACGCGGGCGGGAAGGCAAAGCCTCAGCAGCATGATGTTGCTCTGGAAGACGAGGACGATTAGCCTCCGATTGGACTCGATTGGACTGTCGCAAAACAGCTTCTTGGTTCGTCTGTTCTGCTATGGCCAAGGTTTGTGACATTTCCGGTTCTGTTAGAGGGGGTTGAGGAGCCAGGGGGTAATCTAAGAATATTTTACGTGGTTGCGACAATTTACTGGATATATTATGTTACTTATCACGCATTTTGATGAACCTCCGTATCGTGTTACGACAGCCGAAGTATACCGAGAAGCAATGTTCTATTCCACTCCACCAACTCCAGGAGACTAACGATCTATATGAAGCACCGAATTACGCTCACATGCTGATGATGATGATGGTGATGGCGTGTGTGAGCGTTTGTGTGTCTATGCTGGCCGCTTGCTATGATGGCACGTAATAGTTAGATAATAATACTCTTGCCGCTCCGTAGGGGTAGGGATTGTGGCAGGATAGTCGGTCGATAGTATCACCTGGTGATAATTGCCTAATTATTTCCCGCATCCGAGATATGTCTTTCACGTCGTTAGCGTGAAGCTTTTCAGAGCCACATGAGAATTCCATACTATATTAATTTATCCTCACCGGAGGAGTAGTGATTTGTCATGCGATCCTTGTGGAGAGTAATTAAAAGTTGGCCTTTTCTGAGTGTTAGAATCAACCTTCCATTAAATCAACGCAAAAATGACCCCTTCTTCAACGATGCTGTTACATAAATACTGATTTAAATTGTATGTTTTACCTTCTTTCTCTTTCTCTCTCTTTTTTTAGGTTCAATCCAGCGTTTAACATGGCCACGATACGACAAGCCATCAACGAAACGATAGAACGAGGTGAGCAAACATTGCCATGCATGAACGAACCCAAATGAACGGACCAAAACGGTCCCGAAACGGCCAAACAGCTTCTGCAAACGGTGGTTGCGGTTTCTTTTCATCAAACAGGGAGCAGCAATGGTTGCAATGATGCTGCTTCTTTTGTGTCCTCCTAACCGGCCCTGTATGGACGCGATTGGTTTGAACCTGGTGTATGACACGCTGTGCGGTACTACACATGCTGCTCTGCTCCACGACCAGCACACGACGAGCATTATTCTCGAGACCCGAGCGATATTATGATTTTAGTTTTATTTCTGGGTGCGGCTCCGTACGGGACAACCATTTTCCAACTAAATCGTTGCGACCATTTTCCATCAAATCAATGTGAATGGTGAGCAAAGCTCGTGCCCGCCGGAAGTTCGTTGTGTACTACGTGGAGGAAGGTTCGGACGATCGAACTATGCTTCTTCCGCTCGTTTGGAGTGGATTTTTTTGTTTGGTTTGTTATGCTTCCGACACGAGCTTCATGCTATCGATTCAAGCTAATTAATATTCTCTCCAGCCGGTCCGGAAGCACGACAGACCCTGCTCCTCCGCCCTGCTGTTGGATAATTTGTACACGCAACGAACAACACAAACTATTAATAGAAAGATTGGATAATGTTTAAACATTGATTTTCTGGCAGGGGGTAGCATGAGCATTACTTTAAAGGCATCGCAATATCTGCTCGCTTCGCTCTGAAGCTCAAGTAGCAATCTCGTCCAGCTCAAGAAGAAATCGCGGCTCTAAACAAGCTTCTAATTCCATTTAAATTACTTCCCCCCCCCCCCCCCCACTTGTAGTACGGATCCCGACACCGACCCGCCTGCGCGATCTCATCCGACAGATTCGGGCCGCCCGGACGGCGGCCGAGGAGCGGGCGGTGGTGAACCGCGAGTGCGCCTACATCCGCAGCACCTTCCGCGAGGAGGACTCGGTCTGGCGGTGTCGCAACATTGCCAAGCTGCTGTACATACACATGCTCGGCTATCCGGCCCACTTCGGCCAGCTCGAGTGTCTGAAGCTGACGGCCAGCCCGCGGTTCACCGACAAGCGGATCGGCTATCTCGGCGCGATGCTGCTGCTGGACGAGCGGCAGGACGTCCATCTGCTGATTACCAACTGTTTGAAGAAGTAAGTAACGCGTAATGGAACTCATCGTACCCCGGCCCCATCTTCACCGTTCTTCTCTCTCTCTCTCTCTCTCTGTGCGTTACAGTGACCTCAACAGTCCAACACAGTTCGTCGTGGGGCTGGCGCTCTGTACGCTCGGTGCGATCGCGTCCCCGGAGATGGCCCGGGACTTGGCAGGCGAGGTGGAAAAGCTAATGCGCTCGCCGAACGCGTACATCCGGAAAAAGGCCGCCCTGTGCGCGTTCCGGATCATCAAGCGGGTGCCGGAGCTGATGGAAATCTTTCTTCCGGCGACCCGGTCGCTGCTGAACGAGAAAAATCACGGTAAATGGGTGCAGTGTGCATCATGCATTTCTGAATTGAGGGTAGACGCATGTACACAGGAGTAGGATTTAAAAGGACGGAAAAAGCTTCCGCTGTAGGTGAATGATTGCAAACAAATGACGCTTAGAAAAAGAGGATTAAATCTTGCTTTAATTGTTAACTACTCGGGCGTTTTAAGACACTTTCCCGCTCGGGAGCTAGTTGGAAGGTGTTACACAAACGCTCCAGTACCTCCAATTTACGGCTGTAAGCCACACCAGTAATTAACAACCAAGCCAAGCCAAGCCAAGAGCGGGGATAAACACCTTCAAGCAACGATAGTAACAAGCTGCTGAAGTCTCATCGCACGCTGTTGGTGCTGTGTGGCTCTAAAACGATACGGAAAACCGTCACTGGAGAGTCTCCCAGTATCGCAGACAGGGATGTAATTTATGCTGATATATTCATTAGGGTACGGTTGGCGAAATTAGCTGGTGCAGCGTCAGCAAAACCAACCCGGTGCCACGTGTAGTGTAGCCACACTGGCTAACGCTAACGCAATAATCAATAGCCACCAGCGAAGCGAACGCGCGCCTACTACCCCGCCGCAAAGGCAGTGGCCGGACGCATATGCTGGCTGGCTAATTAAGACAAGTGAAACCTTTTACGAGCCTGTGTTTGCACCCACCTCCCCACTTGGCTTGGCTTGTGCGTCCGTTTGTCATCGTTGTAAAGTCGTTTGCTTTCTTCTTGCGGTACGGAAAGAAGGTGTGGATTGTGGGGAGCACGGATGGAAATGAATGAATAAGGACAATTTATCTGCTGTGGACTAATTTTTTCTGTTTTTTCCGCCCTTTTTACTGAACAGGAATTTTAATCGCTGGCGTCACACTCATCACGGAGATGTGCGAAAAGAGTTCCGACACGTTGAATCACTTTAAAAAGGTAAGACTATTTTTTGGCAAGCTTACGATGTTATTACACACAAAAACACGAAACGAACTTGCCGTTTCACCTGTTTATCGGTTAATCTGCACCTGAAATCAGTACCCGTGTACTGTGTACACTTTTATAGGAGCACTCTACACACACACTGGAGCCCTTGAGATAATAAAGGAGGGCATCTCTTTTGTGTTTCGGTTCACTTGAAGATGATGTTTAGTTTTTGTTTTTGTCTTTTGAAGCATTATTTTCACTCTTTTTCTTATATTTTTCTCTGTGTTTTGATTTTGTTGGATTAGTTTTGTGATATTTATCGGTAAACTAGTTTAGCAATTAGTGACACTAGCCAATAGACACCCTGTGCTGTGCTACACACTCTAAGCGATAGTAAAGTAGCTCAATCGAGTGAAACGATTTAATGTACATTTTGCTATTCTTTTTCCCTTAATATCTGGAATGAATTGAGCTGTCGGTGTGTCCGCATCCCCATCTCTTTAATTACGAGCCCTTTCGTTTCTGTCGGTAGGCGTATGTTTTTTGTTAGACGATAGCGCGTACTTATATTAGCATTTGTGTTTTTATTGCCATTTTTCTCTAATGTTGTTGTGTCAACGGTGTTGTGTAGGCAAATAGCAACATGATTTCAATGCATTTTTTCGCGTAGTTTTCAAAACAGTTTTTAATTAAACGCTATTGCGCGCAGAGCATTTGTTGAAGGAAAAAAAGACACAAAATTGGCAAGCATTTTGCAAAGATTTTAAAGCAATTTGCAACCATTTTGGGCGTAGTTTTTGTGGGCAGTTTAGTGTAGTGTAGTAGAATAGAACTAGTTTAGCGTTGTTTACTCTAGTTAGACAAAGCGTATGTTTATTTTTGACACAATTTTGACACTTTTTTCTAGAATATGCACTCACAACCACGTTCTGAAACTGTAAAGCAATTTTAGCAACAGTAGAGTGTGTAGAGAATAGCGTTTCTTTTCGGTACTCTCTTTTGTGGCTTTTTTGGTTTTTTTTTTGTGTTTTACATTGTGTTTCCGTTTTGTTTTTAAGACTTCGCTCACACGCTCCTCTTGGGCGGCAAACACGCATTGGATTGGATTGGAATCAATTGGCCATTGCTTTCAAAGAACAAAGTCACTTCAGACGGCCAAAACCTTGTAAGAACCATGCTGCGCGTAGAGGAGGAGGCTGATGCGTAGCTATTGCGTACATTTTTCATGCGCCATGCGTGTCTCGCTAGATCAGAAATAGCCGTACACAAATGGCGCTTCTATTCCATTCCATATTTGCTACGAGGGGTACGGTTCGGTGTAATAAACCGAGCAACATCTTTATACTATGTATTTTAACCATTTTCTTGCTGTTACTTCCTCCCTTCCCACGTACCATTTGCTCATTGCTTGCCAGGATAGTGGAAATCAAGAGGTAATGCCCCACACATATCTTAGCCATGCTCCCTCTCGTGCTCTCTCTCTCTCTCTCTCTCACACACTATCTCTCTCTATCTACATAGCTATTTCTCTCTCTCTATGTATAGTCCCCTGTAACTGCCTACTTTCGTACTATAAACCATCCACTCCATCCGTTTAGTGTATTTTTCACTGGTGTAATGTTCCAGGACATCGCTAAATACTTTCTCCCGTTTGTTTAAAAGCAACTTCCCAGTATTAAAATCACTTCAACAATCGAACCGAGTCCTTTTAAAACCGTGAATCATCCCTTTAAAAACATATAGCCTATATAGTATAGTATCATAAAGGAAGAAATGAAGACCAGCTACTACTCCTATGACAGAAAGCTGGCCAGAGTGCGCCCCATAAATGCCTCTCTCAACCAATTACCCTCCACTTTGTTTCTGTGCTTTTTTGTGCTGTATCATTATTGCATCGATTGAGTGTGTATGTGTGTGTGTTTTTATTATAGATTCATTGTTGTGTAAGTAAGTTGTGTTGTGCTATCCTGCTTTCGTTGTTACGACTTTGGCTGTAATGTAATATTTATGATATCTTTTACTTTTATAAGCTGTTTGCGCAAAACGCCCGCCGCACCGCCACCGCTTTGTTGTGTTTCATTTGTCTTGTCCCCACGCCGGCGAACGAACTTGTAGTTAATTACAGACCCGTAAAATATCAACTGTTGCCAACATTTCGGTTCGCCAGAAACTGTGCACTGTCCAACAAATAAACGTAACGCTTTGTGGATGGACATTACTGCTGCCGCCACAACAAACCGCCACGATGTGTAAAACAAAGTGTTTGCGTGAAGTTTGCTTTGTGAGTGTCTTCCGTTCTTCCGGCGGCGCTCTTTTGCTGTGTTTTCTGTGCCCGAAAAAGTTACAAAACTTTGCCACTTCTTTGCCGTTCTGCGTTACTGCTACCGGAGAGCGAAGAACTGCTCCGACACGCAAAACGATAGAGCACGCAACGGCACGACACGGCACGGCACGGCGCGGACCGTGGGTATTAGTAGCCTTGTACTACTTCGGCTGTTGTTTGTTATCCTTGTTTGTGGTGTTATTTATCGTTTTCCGATTTTAAATGGCTTCCAAAAGTTTTCCCTTTTTTTGTGTGGTTTTTGTGGTAATTTCGGCAGTCGAAAGTTAAGCTTTGTTTGGGCTTTTTGGGATGTTAATTTAATTTTAATTAATTGAATCTCTATTTCTTTTTAAGCTTTGGACTGCTTTATCGTTTAACTATAATTCCCTTAAAGTGGATTTATTTTCTATTTATTGAAATCCTCCTCCTGCATGATACCGATTCAATGACATGGCCGTTTAAATGCAGATTTGACAAAAAATCGGCATGGCGTGGCGTTTCAATCCGATGCACACGCTCAATAATCGTTCATAACTGATACACCACTGCCCGCCACGCCAATCAATCAAACACGAGTGTTAGTAGGGTGTCTAGTGCGCCACCCTATAGCTCTCCACACACTCCAGCCCAGTTTACTAATGCCCGGGAATGCTTCCGCTTCACCACCAAACGGCAGCAGCTCAATTGCATGCCAATTCTGTTCTTCGCACAAGAAGCATAGGGAAGGGAAATTCATAAAACCAGCCTCGAATGGCATCGGTTGTGTTGTGTGTGCTGTCTTCCGTCCCAGTATCGTTTCGAATCGTCTCACTTTTCATACACCCAGGTGCCTAGAGAAACAGGGCTCCTAAAATATTCATCATTCCCATCCAATGCAAATGCATACAAGAGAGGTGTTGCAACGACGGGGAGAAAGACGGTTCGGAACGTTTACCACGGCGGCGGTGTGTCCGGCAGGTTTGCAAAAATCCTCGCCGACGAACATTCGCCTCGTTATGTGTTGTCCATCGCTCGGCATCGTCTGCTGCCCCCGAGATACACGAGGTTGTGCTTTTCTCGCTGGGTGTGTATGTGTTTGTATGCCTTTTTTCCCTCCCAACTGTTCGCTTTTCACAGCCACTATTGGTCCTTCTGAGTGGCTGTGGAGTGGTTCGGTGGAGCTTTTTTGGGAGGCTTGAATTTTTGTGTTATTCTCTGTGACTTGATTTTAAATTCGATGGCGTGTGTTTCCCATTTTCCTTGTCCCCCTCCTCGCAGCTTCCCCAATCTTGTGCATGAGCCTATCGTTTGTGTGTTTCTGTGTGTGTACACTATATACACTTTCGGGCATGATTTATTCATGTTGCTGCCGTTCCTCTGAAAGCTCTAATGCATCTCCATCCCTAGGCAATATGCTAGCTGCATCGTAATTATGCTTTGATTCTTGTTTTATTTGCTAATTTTTAAGGCGTGTGTCGGCGTGACGTGCTCTAATGTTTATTGATGCTTCTATTAAGTGTAGGCTGTACTAGTTTTCGTTTCATTTTATGAGATATTTTAATGAAAACACGCAAAACTACTCCATTTCTTGCCTGTTAAAGTTCATCATTTGGTTTAGGTTTATATAAACAATCAATAAATAATATACAAACATGTATTTCTAAACCTAAACTTAACACACTTGCTAAACAAAAGGTTAACTCGCCTGGAATATGGCTTCCAATCAATAACAGTATCCTATTCCACGAGAATGAATTGCTCAATCCCTTTAAAGCGCATTCATTTTCATCCCTTTCCGCGTTTTGAAAGGGGAGGGCAAATGTATTGGAATGCTGCTTCAGCTTTGTCCCCGTCCTCGATCCACTCGAAACGAATCCTTTTCACGGTGGTACTATGTGTGCAATGTGCTATAAAAATGCATTACCAAACCTAGCATCAAAATGTCTTCATGTCTGCTCACGGTGTAGCTTCATCCCAAGCGCCATGGCTCCATCCCGACCGACTCACCGACCTTCACGTTGTTCGTGTTCCCGTGCCCGTTTGTGTGTATGATTCCTTCTCTCTATGTCGTCCTATATATGTGTGTGTGTGTGTATCTGTCCTTTGTCCCTTACACCTGCATCATCCCTCTACACTTTCGCTAAAACAAAGAAAGAAGGATGATGGCAGTTAAATTCAAAAACCCGGGAGCAAAAAACAACCCCTTCCCAACCTAGTTCCTGGAAACGAAACGACGACGACGACGACGGCACACAGTGATTGTTTTTCCTCCCAATGCCATGAGGATGACTTCTTCGCAGGCATAGCACACCTTCTATCCTTTTTCGAGAACGTAAAAGTTGGTGCATCTTTTGTCTGGTGGCAATCGGAATCGGCAGAGACGGAAAAAGTGTCCTTTAAAAAGCGCAATCCTTTTTCCGGAACTTCTTCTCCCCTCCCCCGGGGGGGCGTTTCTTCACGCTCGCTGTGGACCACTCGATATGTCTATCCCCATCTCCCCAATCCCGCTGGAAGTGCCATTCACAGTTTCACGCTAACGTATTCCATGTTTTTTGTGTGTCTCTTTTGCCTGTTATTTCTCTTTCGCACGTCCTTTTTACGGCTGTGTGACTGGCTGCAGATTGTGCCGAATCTGGTGCGAATCCTGAAAAATCTGATACTGGCTGGCTACTCGCCGGAGCACGACGTGAGCGGCGTTAGTGATCCATTCCTGCAGGTAAGCATCAGTAAAAACCGAGTAACGATTGGCTGTGTGTCTCTGATTTAAATCTCTCTTCTCCTTCCATCTTTCCCCTTTGTGTTGTAGGTGAAAATCTTGCGTCTGCTAAGAATCCTCGGACACAACGATCCGGACGCGTCGGAAGCGATGAACGACATACTGGCACAGGTGGCAACCAACACGGAGACGAGCAAAAACGTGGGCAACACGATCCTCTACGAGACGGTGCTTTCCATTATGGATATCAAGTAAGGCGTTTGGAAGCTACCGGGTCTACCTTTTTCACAAACAATTGCTTAAATCTCGTCTATTCCCTACTCCAAAAAATCAGATCCGAAGGTGGCCTTCGTGTGCTGGCGGTGAACATACTCGGCCGGTTCCTGCTGAACAGCGACAAGAACATCCGGTACGTCGCGCTGAACACGCTGCTGCGGACGGTGCACGCGGACATCTCGGCGGTGCAGCGGCACCGCACCACGATACTGGAGTGCCTGAAGGATCCGGACGTCTCGATCAGGCGGCGAGCGATGGAGCTCTCGTTTGCGCTGATCAACTCGCAAAACATACGCGCCATGTCGAAGGAGCTGCTCGTGTTTCTCGAGAAGGCGGACCCGGAGTTTAAGGCGCAGTGCAGCAGCCGCATGGTGCACGTGGCGGAGCGGTACGCCACCTCGATCCGCTGGCGGTTGGACACGCTGCTCAGCGTGCTGATAGCGGTGAGTTCATTTTGCAGGGAAGGTTCGCTGAAGGGTTGTTTTGCTGATACAAACTTTGCTTTATTCGGCAGGCTGGCAATTATGTGCGCGATGACGTGGTGTCGTCTACGATTCATCTCATTCTCAACAGTCCCCCGGAGGAGCAGGCGTACATTGGGCTGCGTCTCTGGAGCTCGGTGCACAATGTGGCAAACTCGGAGGAAAAACAGCCGCTGCTGCAGGTGGCCGTGTGGACGATCGGAGAGTACGGTGATCTGTTGCTCAGCTCGGAAAGAATCGAAGGTAGGTGCAGTGTGCGAGAAGGATGATGTCCGACAGATGCATCAGCAAAGCAGCCTGGTGATGGATAGTAGTTGCACTTGCTTCTATAATGAGTCCGACTGCAGTGTGTGACCCCTCGGCATTGTTTAGATGTAGCAGACCATAGTCACGCTGATGTCCTTGTGAAACGATGCAATTTGTAGTTGGCCCAGATCCTGTAGCATTTGTTTTGTGTTTTCTCTCTCTCTCCCTTTTTGTCGTGTTCTCCGATTCACGCCGGTACTGGTATTGCTTGCCCACATCACCATCCCTCACCACCACCACGTGTATGTATGTCTGTATGTCCAAACTTTAAACACGCAAAGATGTTGAAATCCCTGCAGAACATCAGCTGGTCGATATCTATCAGCGGCTGCTCTGGTCTACCTCGGTTTCGACGACGACGAAACAGTACGCGCTGGTGTCGCTGGCCAAGCTGAGCACACGCATCCGCACGAAGGAAGAGTAAGTACAAAAGTGTGTCAAGGTGGAACTACTGAAAAAGTGTGTCCCTAAATCGGGTTTTGTGTTGCTGTTACAGAGAGACACGCGTGAAGCAAATGATCGAAGCGTTCGGTTCCCATTTGAACATCGATCTGCAGCAGCGAGGCGTCGAGTTTGCGCAGCTCTTCCGCGACTATAGCCATCTTCGGCCGGCACTACTCGAGAAGATGCCGAAGATACAGAAAACGCTTCCAAATGGCACGGACGCTGAGGGCGGTGGCTTTGACGATCAGCAACCCACCATCGACCTGATCGAGGGTGGTGATGATGGCGACTCCTCGCTGATGATCAACACCTCCGGCGGTATGGTTGGCAAGATGGGATCGGATTCGGTAAGCAGTGTGATTTGGCTTTCAATCCAAAAAGGCTTTTACTTTAATAATCTTTTCCCTTTCAGCGCGCCCTGCTCGATCTGCTCGGTGGAGGGGACGATCCGATCGATGGGCTGGCACTGACGCCGACCGCCGATGTGCTCATTTCCGGCAGCACAACCGCCACCACGAACGGCAAATCGGGGGTCGGCGGTGCACCGTTACCCCCCACGACCGGCAACAATCAGGATCTGCTCGATCTGCTCGGCAGCCTCGATATGCCGGCCAGCACACCGCCGGCCGCTGTCAATTCGTCGCTCGGCGCCAGCACACCGGTGCTCGGCGGTATCGGGCTCGATTTGAACAGCCTGAATGACAATAGCATCAAGAACGGTACCGGCGGACCGAACCTGCTGGCCAACTCTTCCTCCTTCGGTGGGCTCGACAATCTGCTAAACTCCAACCTGTCGCCAACGGCGATGCCAACGACGATGCCGGCGATGCTGCCGGGGCTGGGCTCGCCGCTCGGCAGTGGACTGGGCAGCCTTACCAGCCCCACGTCACCGACGGGGCTCGTGAGTACAAACGGCACGACCGGCAGTTTGTTTAGCGATTTTTCGGCGGCAGTTATCAACAACAACGATGTACGTACTGTTTGGCAATGAGAGAGTTTTGTACAAAAAGGTAACATAATATTGCTTTTTTTTTATTTTCGCAGGAACATGCCAAACTGCTGACGGCACTGGATAAAAATGGTATCCTGGTGCAACTGTCCGCGAAGCATACGGGCGGTGCATTGCAGATCCTGATGACGGCGACCAACAATTCGCTCACCACCCTCGAGCAGTATCTATTCCAGGTTGGACTTCCTTTCAACTTCATTTAAATGCGAACATTCTTTTGCTTACAAACGTTTTGTCCTCTCTACTTTAAAGGCGGCCGTTCCGAGAAGCTTCTCCCTGCAGATGCTCTCCCCATCGGGGTCTACGTTACCGCCCGGTGGAACGATAACGCAGGAAATGCGTGTTACTAGCACAGCAAAGGTAATGAAGCGCTTAAAAACAAGTCCTTTAAATTGTTTACTAATTTATTGCGCATTCTTTTACGGTACAGGCAACGCTAAGGATGCGTCTGCGAATATCGTACCAGTCGGACGGCAACCCGGTGCAGGAGCAAACCGAGGTATCCGGCTTCCCGGAGGAACCTACCGAATGAGACGCAAACGCAAACAACTCCCGGTACTACACCGAAACGACGGCACCAGCAGCGTTGCAGCATCCAGCAACGGCACCAACAGCAGCAGCCAAGCCACTGTTGCTACTGCCCGCCGGTGTTTAATTAAGTATTCTCTCTCTCCCTCTCTTACACTCTCTTGTTTCTATTTGCAATACGTTTTCCGCACCACAAGCTGGGCCCTTTACTCGCGAAGGGGCTGGGTGTGTGTCTTTCATTGTCCAAGAGCTTAATTTATGTTTATTTTGTGTTATTTTTGTTGCGTGAAAGGATGTCTGACGTCACAGGCACGTCTAAGTACTAGCTTCAATTGTATAGATTTGTAGTAGCTTATAAACGAAAGCAAAGGTTTTTATCTCATTTTGGACTCATCTCTTCCATCCATTGATTTTAGTTTAGTCACCGCGCAAGATTTGGTTTTATTTGTAATGCAATGGATAATGGGAAGAGAAAAGAGAAGCGGAGGAGAAGGAGGAGTGGGATTAGATTTACCGTGCTTAGGAAAGAAGCCAGCACTTTCCACTACTACTTCCTCGGGGTCTCGGTCACTCACTTCCTGCTAAATCGTAAATCGGGATCCACTATTTAGAAAGCAATTGCAGAACAAAGTGTGTGCAAATCAGTGCGGGGCGATAAGAAGCATAGGAAGGTACGCAAAGAGAGAGCTATACTCAAATGCGGCAGGGAATGGAAATTAATTTGTCTTTCGATTCGCGTCCCCCAATACAGCACTCCATTCTTTCATTTAGCAATTGTATTATTCTAGATTTTTCTTATAAGAAATGATCGTTCTATGACGAGAATTGGACTCTATGGCACCCTTGTTGGACACTCATTGGAAATTCCTATTGGATTTGTTCAAAAAGGGTGCTATAGAGTCCAATTTCTTTGATGTACGTTTTCATTTCATGTACGAAAGAGTCATGAAAGTTTCCCACAAGTATGAGAACTCTTTTTAAAACCCTGTATTCCAGATCAGAAAAAAAGCTGCTTCGTTTGGGACATTATGATGCCCCGTCCTGGACAGATAGCTAGCGAAGAATGGGATAAAGAATGGGAGTGAGTGTGTTTCGCATCAGCGACCGTGTGTTTGGCTTGAATGTGATTGTTCTGTTTGCGAGAGTGTGTGTGTTACGAACATTATGCATTTTGCGTTTGTATATACCGATTTTTGCTGTGCATAATAATAGTAGAAAAGAGGCAAGTGAAGGAGGGCAGTGTAAAACGCGATAATTGTATCAAACTAAGGAAAGGTTTTACTGCACGGTATCTTTACTAAACAAATTCGCTACTGCTGATGCCGCGTGCTCCCTCTGAATGCTTCGTGTTTGGTAATGTTGTAGGGGAAGCCAAGTGTAAAAGACATCAAAACGCCTCTCACGTCCTAGCTTGTACGGTAATTCATAACCAGCGCGCTGTTACGCTAACGGGAGAAAACGCGAGAAAAGGATTGCTCCAACGGGACTAGCAAAACAAAAAAACGAGGAACTTATTCATAAGCTTTAGAGGAAAGGGGCAAAGGATGAGATAAGACATATGGAAACTGGAAAGAGTTAACGTAGGCAATACTTTGAACACTTTTAGGGAAACATATACAATAGTGTAACAATATCAACCACACAACACCGCTCTCCAGTCAACCCAGCCAACCAACCAACACAATATACATCTACTTATAGGAACCCGCTACTAAAACAAGTGCAAGTGAAATTAAGCATGAAACACTTACAAAAAAAACTATATTAATGTGTGGCTCAAGCAGGTGTGTGTAGTGTCGCGCGCGTTACAAGAATGTTTGGAAGCATTTGATTGTTGATCGTGTTGTAAAACGCCCCCCCCGAAACGCATTCGTATTCTTGTTAATGGACCCTAGATGATGATGATGGTGACCCGCCGGATGGTACTAGTTAAGGTGGTGTGTATGTGATGTATGTGTCCCCATAAATCAAGAAGAAGCTGTGTTTCTGTGTAATGTGTAATTACTAAGTCGAACGCGGACACCCTCCCCCGATCAAGTGATCTTCCCCGTCACAACACAATTGACTCTGATACTCCCCCGTTCCTAGTGCGCTAATTTTTCCGGGCGGCTACTGTGAGTTCCAAGCGTGCAGATTGCCATCCTTAAAGAGCAAAGAAAGAGAGAGAGAGAGAGAGAAGAATGAAAATGGGGTAGGCAAAAAAGCGAAAGAGATTGTTCCCTTGTGCGCGATGATGTGAGTGTGAGATCAGCTCAAAAAAAGGTAGAAAAAAAGAAGAAGAAAATAGTGTGGCCACGCCACCGGATCTGGTGTTTTCCGTCCAATCGCAAATGAGAAACCCCGAGAAAAAAAGCAAACAGGAGAATTACAGGCGGAATGGTGAAGTTTATTAGCGCAAGATAGAAGCAAATTGGGAAGACACGGACGCGCATAAATACATATTTACAACACCGTACACAGTAGCAATGGTATGTGTTAAAACTTCCCTTTCTTTCTATTCTCAACTTACTACCTTTTTGTGTGTAAGACTTTTTGCTATTGGAGAATACAAGCTAGTAAGAATTTGTGTTATTGTTTAGTTTGGTTTTCCCCTTTCTATGTGATGTTGTGTATGGTTTCGCCTTTCATCTTTTTTATTCTTTTTGTAGTTTAATTTAAATTTTGTTTGCGCTTTTTCTATTTTCTTGTATTGAATGTTTTTTTTTTGAAAATTCTCATCCAATGAGTTAGTGGTAAAAGTGATAGTACTTAAAAATTGTATCAAACTATGGAAAATGGTCAAGTTGAAAAATGGCAGAAAGAGCAATAAGAAAGTAGAGCGCAAACAGTGTGTGGTTGTACCGTTGTGCAAAGAAACTCTTGTAAGAAAGGTGAAAAGACACAGGACAACAATGGGGAATGAAAAGAGGAAAAGCTAATACAATTAAAATAGAGAGTGGTTGTAAGAAATGGAAACTACTTAATAATACCCTCCCTCAACACATACACAGACACCCGTATCATAATGTAGCTATATATTATTATTCGGATAAATAAATTAAACGAGAGTAACACATGTTAACTGGCTGCTGCAAAGAGGCGAATGAAAAAGAGCAAACAAGTGAGAATAGAAAAACAATTCTCTTCACACCCCCGAGAGGCGATCGCTTATATTTTTCTCCCATTTGCACAACGTATTGTTGTGCCACATTCGTATGGCGGCAGTAAAAAGAAAGGAAACTATACTATTAACAATAATTATAATATCCCCAGAATGCTGAAGGCAGTAGGAAAGCGCGAGAGAGAGAGAGAGAGAGAGAGAGAGAGAGAGCAAGCGAACTGAAAGGCAAAAGAAAAGAGGATAAAGGAAAATTATAAATAAATGTACGATACATTATTGTAGCTTTGCTGTGATGCCTTAGGTTTGTGATAATCGTGAGTTAAAAGGAAAGAACACGAGACAGACGCCCGTTTTGTTTTAAATGTTTTTCTTTCTTTTTTTGTTTATTCATTTTTTTTTGCGATTTGTCATAGATCGGAAATAGAAGTTGATTAAAAACTAGATAAAAACGCTTAATATCAATAGCGCGCGTGGTGTTGTTTGACTGGGTTGTTTCGTATTTTACTTTTACTGGTAAAACGATCTATCGACGCTCACGCTCACTCACTCGCTACTTTCAAACGGTTCGCACAAACGAAACGCTTGTGGAAGATATCTCTCTTTTTCGTCTATTAACTTCTCTCCTTCCCCCCCCGTCTTCGTTTGCCACATTCGTTACGTCTTTGAGCACTAAATTCGGTAAAAAACGATTAAAAACGCATCATTACGGAACTGTCTGTACTGTTGTATGTGCTTGGTTCTTGCTGAGATTCTTGGGCTCTGTGTGCTTGTTGGTTTTGAAGCAATCAAAAGTATTTGATCTGTAGTTTTGATTATGTGATTCAGAAGGGTTTAAAAAACACACACACACAAACATTGTGATGCTCTGTGTAGTTAGTTATCTCTCTACATATATGTATCTTTTTCTATAAAGCTCTTTCTAATTACTTGAAATCGATCTGTGTTGAAAAAACAATTGGAATCGCTACTTCTTATAAAACCTTTCGAAGGAAGGGACTGTTCGTTTTTTTTTCTTCAGTTCAGTAAAATCGGATTCCTTTAATAATATATATCGCGCTGTGTATTACTAGCATATCGGCATATCATGGGCGAGAAACGCTCTATAAAAAATCGAAATACACGATTCCTACAATCTATGCGCGATCGCAATCTACAATAGAATTATGTGTGCGGTACGTTTTTGTTTTGCTTCTTGTTTGCTAACAAGTTTTCTCCTTCGCCGCTGCCTTTCGATCGTATCTAATTGTGAACATTTTGATTCCGTGTACACTCTTGACAAGCTGCGACTCCACTCCACGACAAGCGTGACAACGCAACACAACGAAATTAGCAACAATATGCACGGTCAGAAAACTAAACTTAAACACGCTGCTACCAATTTGAGCAAATAAATTATCAACGTCAACAACAAATAGTAGGCGCGAACCGCGATCGAGCACCGGAAAACAACACAACAACCGTTTTGCCGTTCCTCCGGCTCCTTTTCTCCTGCTGTGCTGGGGATGGGGAGGCTGGGTTGGAACGCAACGGCACGAAACGGAATGCGAACTCTACTCGGTTTATAACCGATGGCGCAAATTATGAGTGGTTCGTTTAATTACAAAGCGCGTACACAAGGGATAATAGTGAACCGTCGTCGTCAGCGTGTAACACACAAAACGAGAACTCGAGCAACGGAAAAACGCGATAAACGCAGCTAAGCTTTGCTCGTATTAGGTGATGCAGCGTCTCGAGGCTGTGTTTTGGCGGTCGAAATAGTGCCCCAATGCTTAACATAAGTTGAGAGAACTTATCCTCTTCTATCCACTCCACCCTTTCCTTTCCCTGCTATATTCGATCTTTCATCCTGATCGATCCGATTGGATTGATATTCGACGCCCGACTCATCCGCTTTCATCACGTGTCTTCTTCCGTTTATAAAACCAATTGTCCTCATTATCGCGTTCCTTCATATCATGGCTGTGTGTGCCTGTGTGTCTCTTGATTTCGATTCCCTTGCGGCGGCCACCAGTCTTCCAGCTAAAGTCCGCTCCGCCCATGCCATCCCCCCTCAATACAATGGGTCGGCACGGTCGGCACTCACGTCCTTTGGAAAACCTTAGGCCTCGAAAAATCAGTTCTCGTACTCCTGGTAGTCGAAGGTGTACCGCGGCTGGAACTCTTCCGTTAGCCGCTCCGGTTCCGTCACCGGCAGATGGCACACCTTGTTGTGGCAAATGTAGACCGTCGGCATGTTCTTCACCATCTTGAAGTTGTCGAGCGATTTGCGCCGCCGCACGATGTGCGCCGGCTGATCGATCTTCAGCTGCACGATGATCATGCCGGGGATGTAGAACTCGCGCACCCCATCGACCAGCGCGGTTGCTTCGGGGCTTTCCGGACCGACGACAATCAGCGTGTTGCGGCCCTGCTCTTCCAGCAGGGCGGCTGACATCATCTCCGGCAGCACGTACCCGAAATGGGCCGTGTGTGCGAAGTAGTCAAACAGGGTGCGTGCTTTCTCTTTCAGCCGCTCTTCCTCGAAATAGTCGCTCAGGAGGAGCAGGTTGTGGGCGGCGACACTGTTACCGCACGGTTCGGCACCATCGTGATCTGAAGGGAGAGAGAGAGAATAATCGATTAATCCCGATTCAGTGCGGAACTGTCTGAGGCGATTCATACCTTCCTTCAATCGAACGGCAACGTTTGGAGAGTTGGCTTCCGAGTAGAAGTAAGCCCCGTGCTTCGTGTCCCAGAACAGCTCATCCTGGATGTCCTGTAGCTCCTTCGCCCAGTGCAGAGCGTGCTCGTCCAACGATGCCACGTAGTAATCGATCAGTCCCTTGATCAGGAAGGCATAATCGTCGATGAATCCGTAAATGGGACGCTCACTAAAAGAACCGTTCAAACCAGTGAGATTTCCTCCTCGAATTTGCGAACAATTCAACTTACGATGCCAACGACTCTTCCGCCCCACCGTAGCACGATCGCAACAGCTTTCTCGCCTGCACATCGTACAGATTCGCTCGAATGAACTTCACCAGCTCTTCCGCCGTCGCCAGATACTCGCTCCTTCCCGGTGCATCCTTCACGCAAGCCAGCTGCGACAGCCCGGAAAGCACGAGCCCGTTCCAGGCGCACAGTATCTTCGTGTCCAGATGTGGCCTCGGTCGCTTATCGCGCACCTCGTGCAGCAGCTCATTGCCCGTCTTCAGGATACGCTCGACGATTTCCACCGTCGTGTTGAACTTCTCCGCCGTCTCCCGCACCGAACCGTACACGATCAGGATGTTCTTCCCAAGCAGATGGCCGTGCGGATCGCTGCTCGGTTTCACGTTGCCCTCCTCCTTCACGTCGTAGTGCGCAGCATACACGGCCACCGGATCAACGCCGCCCAGTTCGCCAAACTTCTCCCCATTCGCGCCCAATAGCTCCTTCACTTCATCGTACGTCCACGCGTAAAAGGCACCCTCGATCTTTTCCTCACTCTCCGCCGTCGGTAGCGAATCGGCATCCTCGCCGCTGTAAAAACCGCCAGCCGGATGGCGCAGGTCCTTGCAAAGGTAGCGATAGATGGCGTCCGCCACCGCCAGATAGGAGGGCTTCTTGGTCAACCGGTACCCGTTGGCGTACAGGGACAGCAGCTGGCCCTGATCGTACAGCATCTTCTCGAAGTGTGGCACGTGCCACTTCTTGTCCACGGAGTAGCGCGCGAAGCCACCGAACACGTGGTCGTGTATACCGCCGGCGGCCATCTTGTCCAGCGTGTTCAGCACCACTCCCAGCACCTTGTGCTTCGGTTCCTGCACATGCAGGTGGAACATTAGGTTCAGCTTGGACGCTTCCGGGAACTTTGGCGCACCGAGCGAACCGCCCCAAACCATATCGTAATTGCGCTGGTACATGTTGACCGCCTGCTTGAACTTTGCTTCCAGCGTTTCCATGTTGGTCGCATCTTCCACCTCATCCGCCCGCTTGTGATCGACGTTGCGCCGGATCGCCTCAATCACCGACCGGCCCGTCGTCACGAGATCGTCCTTATCCGTGGACCACTTGCCGGCCAGCTTCGTCAGTACGGTCGTGAAGCCGGGCATGCCCCACCGATCGTTCGGCGGAAAGTACGTCCCTCCCGTCACGGGGGCCAGATCCGGCGTTAGCCACACCGACATGGGCCACCCGCCCGAACCATTAATCAGCAGAATGAACATCATGTACAGCTTGTCAATATCCGGCCGCTCTTCCCGGTCCACCTTGATGTTGATGAAGTGTTCGTTCATGATTTTGGCCACCTCCTCGTTCTCGAACGACTCCTTCTCCATCACGTGGCACCAGTGGCAGGTGCTGTAGCCGACCGACAGGAAGATGAGCTTGTTTTCCGCCCTTGCTCGCTGGATCGCCTCCTCGCCCCACGGGTACCATTCGACCGGATTGTGGGCGTGCTGTAGCAGGTAGGGCGATTTCTCCTGTTTCAATCGGTTGGTAAACTTTGGTTCCGTACCGCTCGAGTTGGCCGCCATCGTTGTCTGGCCCGACTGGGGTGGTGCTTTCGAATGGTTCGAGCAGGAGCTGTGGCGACGATGTGAGTGCAGCGGCGCGTTGCATAATGCCATCAAGTAGTGCCCCATTTTCGTCATAGTTTCGTGTGAGTGTGTGTGTTGATTAGTTTCGGTCCGACCACGGGACGAGGGAGGGCAAGATAAAAAAAACAACAAGAAAAGGACAAGCAGTTAAGATTAGGCATGAAAAATCGATAGCCGTCACGTCAATCAGACACACACGGCTGCTGGCGCAGTAGGCATTGGGGGTATGGGAAGGTCTTACCGTACTTGCGTTGTTGACGCTAGCGGATGATGGGGCGAAGGTTGATGCTGTGGTGAGGCCGGTGGAGAAGGAAGCGGGTGGTGGAGCAGTAGCGAGGAGCTGGCGGAAAACGAGCAGCAGTCAACCGACGGTGTGTGCAGACCGAGCGGGCTGCTCCCGAGACTACCGCCGGCACGGGGTACTTTGCGCAGATGTCCGGTGGACGACGACGTGCAGCAACGCAGATAGTTCGCTAGCGGGATTCTGCCAACGCTATGCAACATAGCATAGACTCCACTGGTGGTGGTGCTGGCCCGTGATTAGTTCCTAGTTCCGAGTGCGGGGCAGGCAAGCAGGCGCGATACACACTGTGACACACCAAACGAACACGCCACCACACACAGGCAATGCTGGTATCGATTGTTTTGTGGCTGCTGTTGCTGCTCGTGCTAACAAACGTGTGTGTGTTCAGGGTATGTGAGAGTCTTTTGGAAAACAACGTATCGAGCCAGATCGTTTTCACTAAGAGAGTATTTAACACCACCGACTACACTTGGTCGCCATACGCACTGGCTACTTACGGCAAATTTTGCACAATTAAATTGCGAATTGCACCTTGCGACACGATTTTGGTTGCGAATTTTGTGTGTTTTTTATTGTGCTGTCAAAATAGCCCCCACCCCCGCTCCATCTTTTCCGTCTGATTTTCATGCGATAGTATAAACAGGTTCAGTTCTTGAAATTTAGCAGCCCTCCAACAGTCGGCTGGATGACAAAGCAGGCGAACGAAAGGGAAAACGGTTTATTTGAACTGTAATTTGCAAAACTTTAAATTTAAGGATGATTTTACATGGTTTGAAGTGTTAATCCTTCTATAGTGTTACTTACTGATCTTATGATTGAAATATGCTTAATATCCTGCATAAATTTCCCTAATTTTAGTTCAAAACAAGAATATGACGCTTGTGTTCAATGAAAAGGAAAGTGATCCTCACATGGCCGGATCTGGTTCAATTTTAATGTAATTTTGAACTACAATAATCCGATAATCATTTAAAGTTATAAAGATATCTGATCGAAGAGGGCAAACCATGAGTTAAGCAGAGTTTAAATAGTGCTCCAACAGTTAACACATTTCTCCACAAAAAATGATCACTTCTGCAAGATCTATACACCATTAAATCGATTCAAAATTAGCATACAAACTAGATCTTATTTCACAAAAACAACTTCTTCAAACCGGATCCACCATATGCCGGTCGCTCATCGCTATCGCCGGCCCGGCTTCTCCCAAATGCGCTCCCTACCACGAAAAGAACGAATTTGAACCAATGGCACCACCCCGCTGCCATTACCCTACCCCCGCCTATAACCCGTTCCCTTGACTTTGCGCGAACCATTTGGATAGAAAACTAATTAGCATAAAATATTGCACCCAGCGTGTGGCCCACCACGTGATGCAGCTGAAGATGCTGCCGATAGAGGCTGGTCTGCTGATTCGGCTGGTTCGATTCTGCCACCGAACAATCTGGTCGTTGGCCATGGCCAAGGGGAAAGCCATCACCTTTGGCGCGTAGCACTTTGGCGCTTACCGAATGTAAAAGTGATCGAGTAGGTCGATCGAGCGCTGCTTAGCGATCCAGTAAAAAAAAAAAAAAACTTTTAGTTTCATCGATCTGCCACACCGTGTGAAAGGTGTGTGGAGTCGATTTTGACCTGGAGCAAAGCCTGGTGCGTGAAGGTGAGAAAATGGTGGCGTGGAACTTTGGTGGCCGATCGAGTTGCCCTTGGCTTGGATCGACCGAAGATATTATGGTAATTTGGTTGTGAACCCATTGAGCTTCTGTCTCTCCAAAAATAAGACTGCCACCCTTCTGGCCAGCCGCCAACGTGTCAACGTGGTTGAGGTAGCATCGCAAGGCCAGCATCAGCGCAAGCAACCATCCCACCATCAGCCGAAAAGAGTGATAGAAAGTGGCGATCGAATGGTTCCGCTGAATAGGACCTTGCTCTCCTCGCATGGAGGAGTTTGATGCATTCGAAATAGAAATTAGTATCTTGCATCTAAAACTGATTCTATGTATCCCGATAAATGCTGATAATTGAATGAAAGTGATCTTTCTTCGCATGCAGCCTGTGCCATCGCCTCTTGAGCATGTGCGATCACTTTGACACCCCTGCTGATAAGCGATCATGCGAAGCTAAAGGTTAGAGCTAGCTTGCTCCCAGGGGGTTTTTCACCACTAATGCAATGCAAATTAGTGTGTCGTTTGTAATCGTGTTAGTAGAGCTAAAATAAGAGTTTAAGGTCGAGCAATCGAATGGGGGGGCCAGTAGATTGAAGATACGGAAATGAACGCTATACAGAAGGAAACATAGTTTGCAGAAAAAAAGGTGACGATCTCCATATTAATGAATCCCGTATTGCAACATACCGTAAGTGTGGGTTCGTTCCAATGTGAAGACATATCCACTTTTGCAACATCCAAACGAGCTGCGCGTTTGTTAAGAGCGGTTTCCAATGTTTCAAGTGTTCCAGCTTCTTCAAGCTGTGGTTTCCCAGCAACGCAAACCACAGTAACGAGCCTTAACGCTCGACAACGAACCAGCGCTAAGCGACAAAAGCGCGATAAGATTTATGGATTGTTGAGCGCTATAAATGGTGCGTTCAAGACCGAAAAGTGTCGTCATAAAAGAGGGACAAAGAAAAGAAGCGGTTGGTGGTTTGGAAAATGGTGACCACACGGTGACACTTCTTGGAAGCTGTGTCCCCCGGTTTATGATCTCCAACAGCGTCTAATAGGCGTTCCTAATGATCTATGGAATAGGAGACAAAGTAGTTACAGGAACACACCGAACAGGGATTTGAGCGTCGTCGGCAAGACATTGTGGTGCTAACGTTTAAGCTAATGGGACCTCTCGAAACAAAACCAGATATTAAATCCACCCTCCTTGGTCAAGTTCACCAGTGTGAAGATCTTGGACATCCACTGACGGACGGGGGGCTCCTGTTTGTTCAGTAACGGTCAGTTGGACATGTTCAAGGTCCTATTTGAAGTACCGGCCGCATGTGCAAATGGACCAATGTTTGCATCGTCTCGAATCATCCGTATATAGCCCCCGTACGATCACGTAATGTTTCTGCCAAATGCTTGCACAATACCATCTCTTCTTCCTCTTCTTCCTCTGTCTCTTCTTCCTTCCCCTCCCCACAGAAAAAAACACAAAACACATTGAAAGTTTGTTTGAACGGTGTTGTTATTATTGTTTCATCTTGATTTTTCGCATCCCTTTTGTACATCTTCCTCTCTCTCCAGGGCTGTTGACGCATTCCTATCTCTCTCTTGTATGTCATTTTTCCTTCTCTCTGGTTCTCGCTAATTAAGTTTAAAAAGTCAACATTTGTAACATAATAAAAAAAACAAACACGCACGTACGCACGCACACACACACACACGCCCATTCTGTCGGTACAGAAAAGTGTGTCTTAAACATTAGACAGCTTTGTAGGTGGCACCTTCGTGGAAGAATAGCCAGCACTTCAGGCAGTTAGAACATTGCGTCTTCGTCACTTCCAACGAGATCCAACACGGCCTTAACATCCGTCGAATCATTCGTTTAGCAGAAGGGACGAAAACAAGGGTGGACGGAAAGGTTGGGACAGATTGGAGATTAGACCTGGCCGACCTGATCGACCTGCGACTGCAGGTTGGTGATGACTTCACGCGGCACCTGATCGCCGAGCAGCTGGAACAGATCGACGCGCTGGCTGCCGGGGACGGACTCGAGGGCGGCCACCTGAATGCCCTGCTGCACGCCCTGGATCTGGGCGTCCTGCGGGATCAGCTGCTGGGACTGGGCCTGCCGGATGGCTTCATCGGTCAGGGCGCCACCGTCGCGCTGGGGCGCGGCCACGGCCAGGGCAACGAGGGCGAACAGGCAGATAGCAACCTTCATGGTGAGACCTGTGGAGTTGAAACCCAAAGCATTGGGAAATGAAGGGTTGGAGTTAATGGCTGTGTTTTTCTTACTGCTCTCTTCTTCGAAATTCGCTTAATGAGATGAAACCCCCCCCCCCCTCCCTCCCCCTGAAGACAAGATCTACGAATGAAGGGTTCTTCGAAGGAAACTGATCATCCCCGCCGGGCTGCACCGAAACACTCGAGCTGTGTTGGGTGATCGAACAACTTTGGGGGTGAGGGCGAGACGCCAACAACAACGTGTTTCGTAATCGAGCGTTCGAGACCCGCTTGGGGAGTCATCGCACAGCTTGCCGATCATCAGTTACAAAAAACAAGAGGCACCAGCGCACATCGACACACACACACACACACATTCAAGCACACACCGAGAGTCTCCGAAAAACCTGTGTGTTTCCTTCGGCGATCGCGACCCGGTCCAGCCGTCTTTGCCCTTCTGCACCAGGTTGGTGAGTGTTTTTCTTGCTCCTTTCATCTCGCGATCGTGACAGAGTGGCCATCACAGGCTCCTTTTCCTTTTCGCTTGCTGCTCAGCTTCTCGGCCGTTCCATTGCTCACACTAACCTCAGCCTGGTTCAGCCCTCCCATGATTCCCCTTCCCTGAACGCGATTAACAATTTCACTTTCGATGGCATTGAGCTTTCTTGCGGGAAACGGCACGAACTCCCGGGTCGATCCGTGTGGCATTACGCTTAGGTTGATTTTTGCGCTCAGTCCTCCCCGCGGGCTCACACCAGAAAAAAAACTGTCCATTAATCAACTTTCTGAAGCAAGCAAAATGCAGCACACTGTCCGGGTTAGCACTGATGTTAACTTCACCTTTGGTTTGTGTCCAGTCGCCACTTAAACGTTATCCCCCCAAACACTGAAGCGGTGCTGACCCAAACTGAGCCTCCCCAAAAGCTGATACGTACCTGAAATTGGGAAAGTCCTACGGATCGTAGCGATCGAGCGAGCGACGTAGATGCTGGTTGTGATGGCGCACGGTGCCGGGCAACGATTAAAGTGTTGGCGCCAACGGTACGTTCGGTTTTATATCTACCATCCCCACCCCGATGCGCGTTACTATGTGCGAGGGGGGAGGTGTGTTGCAGTCGATCGTGTCTGCGCGCTAGCCCGGTGGCTTGGTGGAGGGTGCTATCCCTAGTGCTACCCGCCAGCCGGTGCTGCCCGTCGTCGTCGTCGTCTTGATGTGCTGGATGCTCCACAGGCTTTCTTGCTTGCTGGCCGAAGGGGGATGAATATTTATGTTTGTAGTTTTGTTTTTTCTTCCCCCATTTCATCAGGTGAGACACCTTCGTCGCATCGCGCACGCCCGTCTCGTCCCTCGCTTCTTCTACGACCCATTTGGATGCTAATGATCGTTTGCCTTAGAGCCTCATAGGTTTTGGGAAACGAAACGAAGTCGTGAGCCTCTTTTGCTGTAACACCCGATTCGTTCTTCATTGCTGTTCCAAAGAGAAAAAAAGGTCCAACAACCAATAAAATTAGATTATTGGAAGAGCTCCTTCATAGTAACTTCAACTGCAAGAGCACGTTAAGAAGCTTTCGACAGCGCTACATTTCCTGCTTGAGCAAATCCTAAGCAAAAATCGCGCAAAGCTCACCACCTCAAGATGGAAGGTTCACTTTCATGAATCATACTACACTTGAGCTCCTGGAATAGGTTTCCTCCAGGGGGGGATTATATTGCCTGCCTGGAGAGACCAACACCGGAGAGAGATGGTGCTAAATTGGCACCAGCGGATGATCGATGGCATTGATGTTTAAGTGACAAATTCAACAAGTTGTGCATAGGGGCGTTTTTTAAACCTTTTCGTTTGATCGATGATTGTTTAATCCAAGCAGCACGGTAGCTGTTTGCAACGGTTGCTACCGTGGTGGATGACATCGAAATTTAGACGGCAATTTAGCAAGATTCGGATGGGTTGCGAGATTGATGTGCTGTTGGGAAAATATGTTCAACAAGTAATACCAATTCAGAGAAAGAGCGATAAACGACACGCGATAGGCCAAAGACAATGTGCATTGAATCCTTCAGGAAGTACTTTTCCCAGTCATCCAATCAGAATCAGAACGTGATCAAGAATGCGTGGTGTGCCGAAGTCTGTTTTAGTACAGACGGTTGTTCTAAATCGTCTTCATCGCAGCATGCCATAAACGGTTCGCTCAGCTGCTTCGTTGTTTACTTCTTGGTCCTAAAGCTTGGAGATGTTTTCCATAAGAAGAGAGCTTTTGTGATCTTGCTTCTTCTTTTTTCTGTTAATAATTGTATTCTTTCAGGAAATGTTTGTAAAACGTTGCTTAAGCTTTGCGTTTTAAAATATGCTTTTCTTTCATTATAAAGGCCTTACAGTTAGTTTTGTTGATGCTACCCCTCTTTTCACTGTTTAAGTTTGCATAGTAAGGATCTTCGTTCGAAAGGTATTTAAATCCTGATCATTTCCTTTGGTGGATTGTAACAAGAAAACGCTATTGTGATGTATTTCGCTTAGGAATATACAGTGGTGGCACGCTCAAGTTATGCCCCAAATTGTTATTATGCACTATCCCAAATATTTGCTAATTTTGCTAACTTCCTGGACAGTTGCTCAAAACACGATTAGGAATATTGCTGTCACATATGGATCAGGACCATACTAGTTCCAACAATCAGGCCGATATCTAAAAAAACTCATAATAAACCAAGGAATAACTTGTATTCTATTCTTAGATGTTCTTTATAGTTACACAATACAAATACAGGATGTTGACAAACATTATCGTCGAATTTTGGCCAATATTTGCAAGCTACCCCGTCTTTTTTAAAGGAATAGACACTGTCCCACTTTCGGGGGACCTTAATTTTATGCCGTTTTGGGAGATTTCTAAGATATTGGCCTGATTTTTTCTTCTTGCAGGAGCTTAACTAAAGACTATCCTCAAAGGCATGCGAAAAGTGGTTTAAACAGCTGTCCAGGAAGCCTGAAAGTCACAATATAGGGCAAAATATGTGCTGTCCGACTTAAGGATGCCACCATCGTCCATAATCAGTGCCACAACTTGAGGCATAGATCGCTGTTGTTGAAGCTAAATATGGCTGATTAAGTTGAAGAGCAACCACCACAATAGGATGCTGCCGATGATTAGGAACCATTCAGCGCCATTATCTTACGCGTCCATGAGACGAGCTAAAGCGTCATTGAAATTCGAATATCAAAAGATGTTCCATCCAAACAGGCAGTTCGTTCGGAGTTCAGCGTGGTGGTGGAAGGAGACATACAAAACATACGATCGACGTACAGTAACAACTAAAATACATTTATTTTCCCTGCTAGTATACACTATCTTTGATGCTATCCAGTGAACACAACCGACCAGAGCCCAGACGCACAGCACAGCGGCGCGCTCGTACCGAGATGTCGTTGCACTAGAATGCGCCCTGCGCGAGATGGTTTCCAGAGAGGTGCATTCGGCCCTTGGGTTCGGCTTCACTTGGTTTTGTTTTTTCTCCTCTCTCTCTCTCTCTCTCTTTCTCTCTCTTTTTTACCGGAAATAGTCCGGTAGAAGAAGCCAGCAATTTAAAGTTCTAATGCTCTTAAGAATAGTAATATCCACACGTTAGACACACACCAACACAGCGCACACCATTGCACGATGGTGAACGGGTGAGAATTGTGTGGGTAATGCTGCTTAATTCAGTTGAATTGGTCCATCTCGTTGTCCTGGTAACGGTTTGCAGATGTCAAATATATCCTTGCGAAACTAAAACACTCGCTCCTGCGGGGTTAAGGGAGTATTTCGGGCACGGACGAGCGCGTCATCCACGCTGCGCTGCAGCGGCGGGAACACCTCGGGCGCATTCGGGACCAGCTGGACGAATTGGTTGATCGCAACGGGCTGATCAAACGGGACGTTCTCGAGCTGGTTGACGAGCGGGACGGGCACCGGTCCGGTCAGCAGGGTCTCGTCCGGCCGGACGAAGCCCCGCTGCAGGGCGGTCTGGTACACCTTGTTAAAGTCCTCTTGGACGTAGTTTTGTGGCCTGGCCAGGCCGACGGCCACCACGGCAAGCAGGCAAAGGGCAACCTTCATCGTCTGTGGGATACTGTAAAATTCGGAAACGCACTCGGTAAGGGAAACAGCACTCTACAACAGCAGCCAAAACGAGCGGACGAACACGGACACACAACCCACCTTATCCAGCGCAGTAAACCGAAACGATAGAACGCTGGCTCTGCGGTAGATGGCTTTATATGAAGCGCTCCCTTCTCCTGAAATTCTCAATTTCCAAACGGGCTTTCCGACCAGCTCTACTGATATGAGGTTAGATGTGTGTGTAAAAGTGATGTTGATAGTGGGTTCTCAGTCTAGCTTTTTCCCGCACATCTTCTACGCTGTTGGTGGGAAGAGTGTGGGTCAAAAAACGCCGTCAAATCCACCCCAACAAAAAAAAAAAAAACAAAGAAAACCATAAAGATAGAGCACGAACACGCATGAGCTGAAGTGAGACACGATCGAGCTAATTTGCATCTTCCTTCAAACGGTTCAAGATCAATTAAAAAAAAAGAAGAAAGAATAACAAACAAAAAAACACGAACCCTCCAGCCTCCTCCGGGCGGCTGTGACAGTATGGGTGTCAACGTATTCTCGCATGCGTTGGAATCGGGCAAAGACAACCATTTTGCATACGCCGAGTGGGAAGAATAACTTCTCGAAAAGCAGTCGAAAAAAACGGACTATTTGGAGCGGGCATTCTTCCGCTTTCCGCCCGTACCCGTCCTATCCGCTTTACTCCGTTTATTGATGAGACTTTTAAGTGAAAACCTTACACGAAGCCCCCTCGCCTATCCTACTACCCTTCCCAAGCAAGATAGGGGTGGAAGATGCTCAACCTTGCCGTACAGGCTTGCCTTCTTCTTAGCTCAACGCTTTGTTCAGGGGGCTTTTTTACCCTGTGCTGGTGATCATTGTGATCGTGCTGATAGGAAGAGAAGACAAACCTGTTGTAAATGCGGATTTTGTTGTTGTTTGTTATTGTTTGTAGTCGTATTCTTGTTCACTGTAGGAGCTTTTCGGTAGTGTAGTGCTTCATTTCCAGTTTTTTGGGGGGGTTTTGTATTTTGCACAAAGTTTATTGGTCTTGTACAGAAGAAGGGAAGTGGAAAATATCTTTTGAAATTTAAATATTCCTTAGCAGAGTCAGAATATCGCTCTGGAATGTCTGGAAGCTGACCAACAAATAGAAAAAAATAAAAATGAAGCATGAAAAAGAGGATCGTCTTCAGTGTGTTTTTTTTGTTCAGGTTTGTTTGTGTTTCAGCATGGCTTGCTAGGGATCAACGTTCTGATCGGTTTGCTGCAAACTGCGAACGTTGCTGTTGTTTACTCGCTTCCGGAAGAGTAGAATTCAAGCACTAGCGAGAGGTAAACAAAGATTCACTCTTAGTGATATCATTGGCTTTAAAATGCTTGAAATTGAATACGAGTTTTTGTTTTTATTTCAAGAGTTAAATTTTAAAATTCGAGTAGAATCGTTTAAAACTTATATTTCATCGCAAATTTTGTCGCCATTCTTCTTATCCATCCATCTGGCTCGACAACCCCACACCAGGCATCAAGGCAAACACCAATCTAATACATTGGAGAATTGAGGGGAATGGGGAGGTTAAAAAACCATATTTTCGAAGTTAATTTTGGAACTGTGAGCAGCGATTTTTACGAGTTTTCCTCCTACATTGTCGAACAAACAGGTTTTGTTGGTGTGCGAAGAACGTTTTATTTTATTTTTGGGGGAAATACACACAGAGAGAGCAAAGACACCGAGAAAGATGAGCACAACATGAAGCAGCATCTGCAAGCTGGCATCGGCTCTTGGCGACAGTTGACCAATCAGGGCAAACGCGGTGCGCAAAGGATGCGTTTTGTTATAAATAAAACGCTCAAAGTGATAAGCAAGGATGCACACCGAAAGGGGTCGTGGCAGGAAAATGTCAAACCAACGCCGCTCTGCACTTCCTCATCTTGGTGGTGCTTGATTGAGCAAGATGAGTTGACTGTGCTCGCTCGTGGCTTAGGGGGTTTTGTAGCTATAAAACAGTTTTTTTTTGTATTACAAAACACTCAACCACAATACTGAAGGCACAGCGCGCGTTTTATTACCCTTTATTGGCTGCAAGTTTGTTTTTTCTTAGCTTTTTGCAAAAACGAACAGAAGCAAATGTTAAAATTCGCTTATCTCTTATTAGTTGACCTCGAAATAAAAAAAAAACCCCGATCATATTCAGTGTGTATTAAACCGTCCATTGAAAAGCGATTTGCTTCAAATAATTCCACCCGATTGCATAACGCGCCAGACGAAAACAAAACCATCAATGCCATCAAATAATACGCAATCGCTACCGAAACCCATAAGCAAATGTTTGCGATAATAGCTTGGAACCTGTGCGTTCACAATGTACGGAGTTTGACGGCGAAGAAATTGTACGGCATTTGTGAGACAGTGGCAACGGAAGCGAAGAGAGCGAGAAAGCGAGAAACATAATCGATCGCTACCACCCTGCAATATGCCCCTTGGACGCGGGCGTCACGATTTGCCTATCGGAACACGGACACGGAACATCACCGGCCCCGTTTCCCAGCGGCGCGGGATCTCTTACCATCGGCACATCGGTGTGTACCCCACGCGTATATGGCGCGTGCTGCTGCTGCCAACGCATTGACTCAACCGAACCTACTACTACTCACACATGCTCCCGTTTTTTCCCACTCTCCATGCGTATGTGTGTGTGTGTATCTGTTTGCTTCCTGGGGTTTGCCTTCGATCGATCGCGTACCTCGATCACGATCCAAAAAGTGATAAACTGTCAACTTTCACTCTCATTTTTCCCATCCCGCGCACAGAAACGGCCTTCCGCTTGAAGGGAAGGTGTATGTGTTTGTGTGTGTTGTCTTGCTTGCTCTGCTTTGGCGCACGACGGAGCAGAAGTGATGGGGTGGGGTAGTGAGGCAGGGTGGAAAGTTCGGAAGTCACGTTTTCCGAAGTGGGTGGGAGGTTTATTGAAGGTGGTTTGCGGTCAACCCTTTCCGTGGGGTTCGGTGGCCGAACGAAGCGCCATCAATATCGACATTGTGCGGGGTGGGTAATTTGAATCGAATTTAGTTCGTCCTCCGATGGGAGTGAAAATATTGTTCAATGTGCACTGTCTGTTTGATGAAAGGCCTCAACCGTGTGGGGTTTAATTGTGTGGTGGGATTTTGTTTTCATTTTGCCATTGCAGTTGTCCATTTCGAACATAATGACATAAAGAAGATATTTTTTACCTTTTAGTGTAAAGAAAATGAAGGATTTATTACGTATTTGAAGCAACTATTACCTTTCAAGATCATTATTGCATCGAACACGAAAGACTTCAACAAAACAAGAGACGAACTTTCTTTCATCCAGAAACGCCTCAAAGTATGCAATATTGCAACACACCCACTGCAAGCATACCGGTAGGCGTTTTCCTAAGCGTTTTGTTTTGTTTGCTGGAAGCGTTTCTTTACATACAACAGTACTCTAATCAAAGATTTAATTCTGCTTTTCCCCTTCCGAAAACCAAATACCAATTTCCCTCCCCTTAAAAATAACACTTTGCTGCACGCTGTAGATTTGTCGTACCTTGTCGTAGAAATATTTATTCCATTTCGCAATGTATTCATTCATAGTTTGTTTGTTTTTTTACAGTGTGTTTGTGTTTGAATAATATTAATTTCACTAGCTAGCTACGCCTTCCCCAGCTCTAGACTACAACGCTCTTAGGCTAATTTACTGCATTTACCGTCCATCTACCCCCGCCGCTCAACAAGATACTAGATTACGTGCTAGTGATAATTATTATACTTGAACTTGTAGTTATAGGTTTTATGTTGGTAGTGTACCAGAAAATTTGTTTGTTTGTTTTCTTTATTTTATTTTTCAGAATAAAAAATGCTTCCTTCTTTCCTCCTTGTCCACATTTGTCCATTCTCAGCAGCGCTGAAAATCGTCTAATGTCTAGGACTATGCTGCAGCTGAATGGTCCCTCCAAGTTAACGGTAGCTTCCATCATCAACCAACAGGACTGCAATGCTCCCCTGCCAATCCATTCTCTCTCTCCAAAGAGAGACTGTACTATTAAGATTAAGATATGACTGCTGATTTCACGTACGATTCGTTCCTAAATTTTATCTTATTTCTATGAAATTCGCTTCTGCTCTTCTTCACCATTTATTGAGGAGCTGCTGCTGCTGCTGCTGCTAAAGACTGTTGTGAGGGAGCTTTCCACTCACAGCTGTGCGAGCGATAATGGCCGCCGGGATGGGCTGGTTTTGCGTTTGTAGGTGAAAAGATAGAGGATCCGACGGTATTATAAATAGCATGACAGTTAATAAATACGTACTTGCTAGTGCCTAAACACAACAGTCTGTCTTACGTGTGTTTGTGTGTGTGCGTGTTTGTAAACTAAAACCGGCATGGTATGGCTTGCAGAGAAACAGAGCGCAAGGGAATGCCATTTTTTAATGCCATTCTACATCCCTCGCCCCTCTTCATCCCTCGTCAATTCTTTATCGCGCATTATCACATACCGGCTGCTCTACAGGGCTTTCTACCCCCCCTCTACGACGACGACGACGCTCAAACACCTTTATCACCGCCACCGAGAGGTAACGATGCGGCGTCCTATTTTTTGTTTGTATCTACAGTAGTATCTCCTTGTACCTATCCGCACTATATATCAATGGGGATCGCAAAAACCGGATCCGCTGTTGCATGCCACCACGAGCATTAACTAAATGAAACGAGTAATGGAGGAATGTCCTGTGTACGGTGCGAACAATAAATAATTTGCACATCGGATTTGCTCGGCTGTCAATAAACGTAAGGATTTTGAATCAATCAATCAAACGACTGTACATGAACCTTCCCATGAATGCCTAATGCCGATGATGAGACCTTGAGAAAGCCTCCGTGTTACGCTAGTTTTTGTTTGTTTGTTTGTTTGTCCCATTTTCTTCTGTTCTTCTGAGGTGGTTCGAACCTGATCATTGCCATTTTTGAGGAAATCTTCAACATGATGGCACGTCTGCAGATAACCAAGATGATATCCTACACCACACCACATTGCTCTGCTTGCTTAACATTTCCGAGGACTGTGTCACTGTGCTTAAAAAGGGGAAAGGGGGCTTGTTAAAACTGGCACCAGAGGGGTTTGTTTTTGCTATTGTTTCCACCGGTACGGGGGAAAATCAAACACTGGTCAACGTGGGCGCTTGCACACCGCCCGCTGTCACGTCCTGCTCGCTGGACTCAAGCTGCTGCACCTTCTTGGGGATGGCCTCCTCGGCGGTGGCATTGTTCTCATCCTCATCGTACTTCAAACTCTCCACATCGTTCTTTGGATTGTGCTTGACACTATCCGACTGATCGTCGGTGGCGTTCGTCGCCGCGGGAGAATCGATATCGAGAATAGCATTGGCGGCCGATTCCACTGCCCCCGCCGAAGTTGGTTCCTTTGCTTTACCCTCCGGCTCGTCGTCCTCTTCCGACCGGTCTTCGGCCTTTGACGTCTTGGCCGAGGTGGCCGGAGAGGTTGGATGCTCGGAACCGCTGCCCTCGCTGCCAGCGTCTACGTACTCTTCCGAGCCCATCTTTAGCACCTGGAAATCGCTTGGCTCATTGCCACCACCGCTTGCATCCTGATCGAGATCTTCCTCGGAAGAGCTGTTGCTGCTGCTGCCGCCGCTCGTACCATTCATTCGCTCCCACTCGGGAATTAGTAGTGGTTCGCCCGGTGAGCGTAGCTGCGGTTGGGGATCTTCTTTCAACCACGATGGGGAGTTGGACGTTTCTTCCTGGCTCGAAGCTTCCGAGGTGGTCGTCGATTCCGCACTACCCACTGGAAGACCCGTGGTCGAGGACATGTTGTGCTTCAAGTTCAGCACATCGGAAAGAATCTTTTCCTGCTTCGGTGCGGCTGCGTGATGCTCCATTTCCATCTCCATTGCCGGTTGATCCAGCTGCGGAAGGCTAAAATCTTCCGGAATGGGCTGGAACCCAGGATGGATGAGCTCGTGTTCGTTGTCTTCGATGTAGGTTTCGCGCGGTGGGGCCAATTCATCCGCTACCGGGATAGGGTGACGCGGCACGTACGTACTGCCAGCGGTTGAGGACTCTTCCGAGCCCGTGCCTAGCGTTGGGCCATGCTCCTCCGACGATGTGCTCGGTCCTTCGGTGTAAAAATGCGTATCGTAGATCATCTCATCGCCCGAAGCTTCGGAGCTCAAGGAAACGGGCAGATCGGACATGGTGGTGCTGCCTTCCTCGGTGCTACTGTACGATGTACTGGAGCTAGCAACGGGTCCACTTGTCGTGTGATCTTCCTCCTGTCGAATCTTTGCCGGTTCTTGCGAGTCGCCCATGTGAAGAAACTCTTCCTTGCTCACCGACAGTGGTTCACCGCGCTGTGTGTCGTTCCGTTCCGCCGAAACTGCGGCATCTTCCGGTCCCTCGGTGTAGAGTTGCGTCTCGAAGATCTCCTCCGAAGAACCGCCACCCTGCTCGGTAGATCCGGAATGGTAAACCGTTTCGTACGCAGCACTAGAATCCGCTTGCGTGGAGAGTGTTTCTTGCTCCACTTCAGCCGAATGATGAAGCTTCAGCTTCTTCGATGACTCACGACCACTTTCGACGGCTGCCGGAAGGCTACGCTCGGTATACATCTCCTGATCGTACACGCTGTCGTCCTCTCCTCGTTGTAGACCTTCCACTTCCTCCACCTGAATCACGGTGATGGGTTTCGGTTGATTGTGGTCCACAATCACGAGCTTATCGCCAATCTGAACCACGGCTGGGAGTGCATTGTCCTGCTTCGATGGCTTCATATTGCTCTCCGATACGACCTCTTCATCGTGGGCCGATGGTCCACTGGTGGAGGGAGCCAAAGAGGGTGTTTGGGTCGAGGTGCTGACGGACACAGAGCTTGAAGACGACCAGGTGGATGAGTCGGAAAATTCCTTCACGTCCATCCATTCGTCCGACTCGGATAAGGTCGATGACACCGTACCGATCGTGGAAGCTTCGCTCGATTCCAGACGGTTTTCCGCCGAGGTAGTTTTGAGCGATTCCTCACTCGCGCTAGAGTCCTTCCGCTGCTCACCGCTATTCACCTCCGAGCGCATACCGTCGGCATCGGTGTGGCGTACAATCTTTGTCCCGTTCTCGCCATCATCGTCCGGCACGTGAACGTCCAAGTGTTCGAGATTGACGAGCTCCTCGCTTTGGGGTGAAGATGAGGCGGCAGTTGTTTCGCGACTAGCCAACAATTGTTGCTGTTGCTGCTGTTGCTGTTGTTGCTGCTGTTGCTGCTGCTCTTCCGCACTAGGACGATTGTCGGTCAGACGAATCTCTTCCGCTTTGGTGATTTCTTTGATCTTGATACCGAGCGGATTATCGTTCGGCATCGACGGTGTAACGGTGGGCGGTGGTGGCGTTGTTGGCGTTGCCGTCGTTGGCTGTTGCTTTTGAAGTCCGGATCCTGTCAGGTCCTCGGCCTCGGCAGCATAGTTTCCCTTCACTTCGTTCGTTTCCTCGTCGTGTCGTTCGTTGTGTGCGGTATCCTTTGCGTTCGAGTCTGTGATTTTGAAGTTTTCTGAAGTTGGAGGACCAGGAACAAAACAATACATTTGATTAATTATGATATCAAACGAAGTGTTGGAAAGGCCAGCAGACCGTGACCGGTAGAATGCGTGACAACCTACCTAGTGGGGGACAGTTGTCGTACTCTGGACAGCATCGTCCGGGGATGTACTTCGGATCACAGTCGTTGCGTTTGTAGCAGCTCACTTCACTGCAAGTAATTTCACCTCCTGAAAAGTTAAAAAAAACCGAGCACATTAGACACATTCCAGGTGTGTGACTGCAGTAAGAGTATAATTTAATTATACATTCGACTGCATTCGACCCTACCTTGGCAGTAGCAGGCACGGCAAGGCGTGTTCGGATCAAAGACTTTCTCACCGTTCGCGTACGTTTTGCCGTCGCGTTGACACTCTGCAGAATGGAGAAAATAGAGAGAGGGAGAGAATGCAATGAAACAATCATAATCCACCGCAGTGCAAATATGGTTCATCTTGATATCGCAGCACAAAGGGACGACCTTTCGGTGACATCGGCTTCGAAACACTTACCACACTGGTAGTCGGGGCAGCATTCGCCCGTCTTCTGTATCGCACGGCAACCGTGCTTCTTCTCGCACGCTATCGCCGATCGCTCAATGTAGGAACCATCGTACAGGCACATGTCACTTGCCGTTGCTGTGTCGCGCGCATTGCGTTGGATCGGTCAGTCGGCCACAACAGATAGCAGCGGTAGAGTTGCCGGAGCGGAGAGAAAGCAATGGCAATGGGGCAAAGAAAGATAGAGTTGGAAAGGAATTTTAATGAAAGTTTTCACTTTTATTAAACCAAATTCGGGTGGAGGAGGAGACTTACCGTTGCTGGCGGTGCTGCTAGGCATCTCGGCCGGGACGGTTTCTGGTGCCGCTGGGGATGCGGCCGAGTTTTCGACATAAATCTCGCGGATCATGCGTCGCGATCGGATCACAGGTCCTGGAGATAAAGAAAAAGAAGAACCGGGAAAAATGGAACATGATAGGAAAAGTTGATTGTTGTACAGGTAATTGGAAACGTTGGTGTTGGAGTTTCTCATGCGGTAGAGGCTGCATAGATCATTTCATTTTTCATTCGTGTCCAGACATATGACGTCCAAGTCAATCCTGTAACACCACACTGACTGACTGATGAAACTTGTCGATTTTAGTGAATTAGCAAGATTGTTCTATCCCAGACTGATAGCTGTGTACTACAATTTCAACCTTTTTATTTACACTCTCGTTGATATCTCTCAACACAATCTCGTCATAGTCACGCATCTTTCTCACCTTTCTCATCACTTGCTTGGTGAACTCCCAACCCTTACGACGCCGCTCCTCAGCAACCCTGCCTTACTGGAGGGGGGGAAACGTATACTACTCCCACCTTCATCGTTATCTAGGTAGCTATTGTGATAAAGCTTCACCCAAGCAGCCACATTAATCGACACCAGCACGCACCAACTGTGGGTGTTTAATGCACAATTCGTTTGCGTTTGCTATAATAGCAACAGCTGCCGAACATTGTCTTCATTGTTGAATGATCTTCGGCCGGGGTTCGATCATGCGGGCATCGTGTGCTCCAGGGCAGGAGCAAAAAATTAATCACATTGTGCTAATGTCTCAACTTCCGCGAAGAAGATTTCGTTCTAAAATTGGCAAATGACTCCATCAATCCAGCCAACTGGAATGTGTGTGTGTCTGTATGACTCGGGAGTTGATGAATCGCACCGGTGAGACAGGGACTCCGAGAAGATCCGGCTACCAGAACATCAGAATTGCCAAGCGAAGGAAGTTATGCCGGGGATTTGTTGATTGGTACTCGGGCATCTACTCGGGTGAGACCTACAATTTTCCCTAATCACAATTACCGACGATCGTCGGTGGTCATGACGGTTGGTGTTGTCATTGGTTAGAAAGAAGAGTGAAATAGAAAAAAACACACACAACCTCCCCGGGAAGTTTAGCAGACATAGCCGAGCGATGAGATCATCCCTTAAGGGAAACGGTAGCACTCGGGAGATGAATATCTGCACAGTCACTAAATGAGTCCCGAGAGTCGCTCACACGCGTACGGTGTAATGTGTAGTGTAAATTAAAAGCATCTTTGCATCGCCCCGTAAACTAGGAAATCATTTCCTCCTGCGGCAGGATGCTGGAGCTAGGTTCTGATTGAAATAATTCCTTCCAATCGGAAATCCAATCGACATCATTTTGCAAGCTCATTGGCGCGCTCACACGCTTTAGAACCATTGCATACCACAATTACCGGCATATTGTGGACGTACCCGTCCGCGCAGCACCGCAAAATCCGTTAATAGCCCGCACCGGCGTCGTGGTGGTAGAAAAACATCCGCCAGCCAAACAAATAGACAAACAAGAACCCATGGCTGAAACGACGCTCATTCGCACATAAGCGTGTTATTCTCGCCTTTTTGTTGCACCGCGATGATGGTGCTGCTGCGAATGTTGCACACAGTGTGACCATGAAGAAACGGCCCGACAAACAATATGTGCCGGGGTGAACGATGACAAATAGTACGGGGAGGGTTTGAACATATGGCGCAGACATACATTCAAGTTCGAAATGCACAAACAGAGCATTACATTAAAGGTGCAAACGCACGCAGCCAGGGCAACAGAAAAAGGGGGCCATGCACACAAGCCAACCAGCGGTCAGCGGGGACCGCAGATAGGGTTTGAGACCCTTTTTGTTTGAGAGAAATTGATTTTCTTCAACACCTTTGTTGAGGGCAGAGAAGTGGCAGAAAACTCATTAATCAGAGATCACTTTCGACAATGCCGTGCACGGGCCGTGCCGCACGGCTGCATTTGCACAACGTCCCACTGCTGCCCAAGTGACAAAGATACATCGTTTACCTTCGACCATTGATGGTGGTGGTGGTGGTGATGGTGGTGGAAAGGTTTACTTTAAACACCAAGCGAGTTTAAATGTTTGAGGAGACGTCAACGATGCATTTGAGAAGGATTGGAAGGAAATCACATCAAAAACTCACCGCCAGGAAGATGAATACATCTCTCACATTACTCGGAGTTGGTGGAGTTTAGATTTAAAGGAAATAGAAACCTAAAAACCGTCCAGCTCAGACCACCCTGAACGTTCCCCGTTAGGCCCGTGTATTCTATTCTCGTAACATAGGACCTAAACCAAAACACGGGCAAAGGTTACGGCGATAAACAAGTGCTGGAAATTGCATAGCAATTAGCCTCCTTGTCCGGAAGGGTACCGTTTATCCAACACCTGACATTGACCTCCAGAGATTGTGCTTCGTAGAACTCAACCTGGACCTTAGAACTGCTCAACTTTCCATCCCCAGTGTCGATGAGTTTATTTTCAAACGAAACGGAAACAAGACACCTGGCCCGTCCTACCTCCCTGCCTGCCTACTTCTTCCCGCCAGTCACAAACCAAACCAAACGCCACATCCGGACGTCATCGTCCTCTGATGGGCGGTTAGAGATAGAAACGTAGAAATTTGCATAATTTGCATTCCTCTTTCCCCAACACGGTAGGCAAGGAAAGCCAGTGTGTGTGTGTGTGTGTTTTTTTTTTCGCCTGCCTGCTACTTCCTATACCAAGGTTACCAGGCCACCGTCCTGGGCCCTACCTCATGGGATGGGCCCTCTTCTTGGGGCCGCCGGGGAGTCTTGGGTGGCAATAAAAATGCAACAAGAAACGGCCACCAGCCCGCATCGGTGGTCCTCCGTATGCTTTGTTGGGGAAGGTTCAGGTTTCAGCAATGGTCAGCTGTTGTTGCGGCGTTACCGCTGTTTGTGGGTGCAGTTCGTGGTGCTGAGGTGGCAGGAACTTCATTCATACAGTGCGCTGGGTGGGTCTCAGCACTGTACTCATTACTTGGCGAAATTTGAGAAAGTCACCTCCAATTCCTGTGGAGCAACGAGTAGACGAGTCCATCAGTTTTAGTGTCCGTTTTCACGGCAATTGAAAAGCAATGAACTTGATCAACTCGACGGCACTTTGCGTGTGCCGTGCAAAAGAAAGGTTACGTAAAGCTGGCCAATAAACTGATGATGCAATATAGGGATGTTCGGACATCATGAGGAATAATCATTGCCATAATTTGGCTGACAAGTAAAACTATTATCATTTTCGTGTCGTTGAGGACACAACCTCCAAGACGAAGCACGATGGCTTATCCTAAAACTTGAATGTATTGGAGCTTGGGTGAGCGGATGATGCAAGGGAATTAACGCGCGTTAATGTCATTTTCAACAAACAACCGGTATTTCCAAGCAAGATTTGACCAAGTTGACACTCGCCATACATCCTTGGTCAGCTGGTGCGATACAGATGGGAATATCCGCAAGGAAATTTTCAGATTTAGCTTCAGATCCACACGACAATATCGATTCATCCATGGCACGTGCGTCCTTACGGAGTGTGATGCTACCGTCTCATTCCGTAGACTACATTACCACCCATCAACTCAACGTCCTCCAGAATTTCCAAACCTAGATATTGCTATGCGCGGGAGCGAAATGAAATGATTCAATTTAACGCTACCGAGTACTGGCTGCCGGAAGTCATTCCCACCGGTGACCTTTACCTCACAGCGCCTGGCCCCTGGTGTGTGGCCCGTACAGTGCAAAACCGAACCTTGGGTGCGGTGGTGTGCTGGCCGTTCGGCGCAGTTCGTATCAGGTCGTGACAATGTTTCAAATTTGGTGACCCATCATCATCTACCACCATCGGGGTCCGGCCGGTCATTATCATCACGGCAGACGACGGCAGCGCGGTTTGAATGACGGTGGCGGCGTTGGATGTGCCTTGCAAGCGTAATTAGCAAACACATACACACACACACACGCTGGTGAGCCCTTCCCTTCGGTTGTGTGGTGAAGGCTATTCGTCCAGGAAATTGGGTAGGTACAGGAGGGTGTGGGATATGATACATCCTTACTGTTTGCACATGTTTGTAGTGTCGGGGAAGGCTTCAAGAAAAAAAAGCACCCAACATGAACCTTTTGCTGTTTGTAGTGCCGCTGCGGCGTCGTTGGTTTGTCTGGTTCAAGGTCACACCGGACGAAGGTATTCGTACCATATGCTAGCACAAATAAACTGTAGTTCTAGCACCACAAACACTCTTCATCTGCTCAGAAGTCACCGAGAGTTCTGCCCGTGTAGTGCAAGCCCGAAGACACCGCACTACCACCGTTGGGCCATTTCTACGAAAAGGCTTAATAAAAATGCCACCGCCACCGGTACCACGGTACCCCGGGCTTTCAAGGATGACGCATTCCTAATGGGGGCCCATCCGGTCGTCCGCACGCCGCAGAGTGCTCGCGGAGTGTAGTTAATTGCATTCAAATTAAGCATAATTCATCCGCGCGCAAGTTATGGCTGATGCAAAGCGCAGGATATAAATTATTCTGCAAATGCCCTGGCGATGGCGATAGGTGTACTGTGCAGTGACGCAGAAGCAGGAAATCAATAACGAATGTGATGAAACGCACAATTTCATTAGCCTCTGAGGGTCGCTAGAAAGAACATGGATGGAGAGTGCTTTGGGTGCCATTAAAGGTTTGATTGTAGCTAGCTTCATTGGAATTATACGATGCTAGTCCTCAAAAAAGCTGTTGTTAAAGCTATCATCAATCTACTATCTAAGTAATATCAATGTTTTGAGGAAATAAGGCAATTGTTGCTATTCACTCTCTGCATTCATTTCAGCTCATGTACCTAACACCAGAGTTAGCAACGTTGTAATCCAATTTCCGATATCTCGACGACCTTTTAGCGAAATTTGCAACCACACTCACACCCAATTAAGTTGTTTACTGCACCGACAGTGAAAAGACTCAGTGCTCTCTCGCCACGTGCACGTGCACAAGCACAATTGCGCTCAGCCAATGCACTGTCTGCTTAGAAGCACCACCTCCATCAATACATCCTGAGAACTAGCTTCCCCTCGCGGGAAAGCGCTACTCGCATTTCTAATTTTCTATTCAAAATCGCACATGGTTGGGGCCCGCCCGCAAGGTGTCGGACGCGCGAAACCATCGGCTGTACGCTGTACACATTGCGTGACGGGTTGGGTTGGGATTGCAATTACTCACCTGTCTGTACGACGGACGCTGTGAGAAGCAATAGACACATCGTTACGCCGCCCAGTGCCCAGCGAGCTGGCGGCGGTGCGGTCATCGTGCGGTGGTGGTGGTGGCGTCGGTCAGCGGTGGTTAGCTTATCTGTCGGGCCCATCTTCGTGTCTCGTCGGTCGGCCCGTCGAATCCGGTGTGTCCGGTGCTGGAAGCTAGAGAGGGAAGAAACAGGATGGAAAGCCAAAGTTTAGATGTGGAACTGCGATACACTAATGCTGTCAGCGCGAACAGGCAGCGCCTGTGAACGCCTCAATTGCGGATCGGCGTATCCGGCGCGCGGTCAGCTGCGATCACATAAAATAGAATTTCGTTCGGAAATAGATCACGAAAGTGAAAGAGCACCGAGTGTAGCTGCAATTAGTGGGTGGGTGGGGAGCGTTTTTTTGTTGTTTTGTTGTGAGTAGTTGTTAGTTAGTTTGTTTGAAGAGCAGCAAAAAAAAAAAAACGGGGAATGAAACAACCGCTGCCCGGTTGTTGGTGAACTTGAACAATCGCAATCGCGTGAACGTGTTGGTGAACTTGAACGGCCGAACCCTTCGGGAGCGAACCTTCCTGCCACCAAACAGCTGGTGAAAGCTTCATGATACAGCAGGTCCAGGTAAAGCAGGCAAAGGAGGAGGACTGAACTGCAAACAAAAAAAAACTCCAAGCACGACTCATAGTCATCTAGCAAACTCTTGTTACAGTCGTGACAGGGGAGTTTGCATTTACCCCTTGCTCCGCCATGCCCTCGCCGCGACTCGCCAGAGCCGTAGCCTTCGTTCTCGACGACCTAGGGGAGTGGTCAGAACCGGTGCAAAAGGCAAAACCCGAAAGGATTGTGCCCGTGCGCCATTTAAACTCTTTAAGCGAGAGACGTGTAATGACGCTGCTGTGCTTTGCGACAACCCCTCGCGCCCGGTTAGAACGCGTGACGCATACGATCCAAAGGTCAAGAGAATTTATTGTCCACTGTTGATGGTGGGGAGTGGGGACCGTTTTGGCAAGTTTAGCATTTTCCCTTCCACCGTTAGGGCTGGTGCCGTTAGTGGTGGGTCGTCGCAGTGGAACGGTCCGTGCCTGGGTGCGGTCAGTCGTCGGTCGTCCCGCGGGATACGTACGTGTCATCGATGCCGGGCTAGCTCGACCGAGCAGTTTTACGAGCCAGCTCATTGACCGCATGCACGGACCGGGCTGGAAACGTGACAGTGGATGGTTTATTATGTCACAATAGGGTAACTTCATCGAAACCAGGGGCATTCAGGTGAACAGACGGCGTTACTGCGGAGGTGAACAGATACGATTTTTGGGGGGGAAGTTGTCGGGTTGAATGAAATTAGTTCTGTGCCGCTTGTTGAACAGATGTTCAACCTGCGCGTGAGGTGAAAAGGTGAACGAAGGTGCCAAACGGAATTAGGTTAGAAGTGAGCAAACGCCACCGGCCATGTGGTTAGGGGAAGGGGTTGAGGGGTTACTTTCAATTTCATTAAAACTTTCGTTTTTCTGCATATAATTTACACGACACATTTGTCATTTATTTCAGTTGACGCGGTTTTGTGCAGAGCATTCTTGGTGGAAGGTGGTTGAACTTGAAATGATGCGGTGTGGGATGGTGATCCACCTTTTCCCGCTTGACTTTTGCGCTCCATTGTGGTTGTATGTGGTTTGGAAAGTGAATGAGGAGCAAATGATGGAGCAATGTACCACATCTATCACACATTTTAGTGTTCGTATCGGCAAGCTCTAGCAAACAAACAAAAAAAAACAGGGTCGCTTAGGAGCAACCTACTGACTGAGAATTATCAACAAAACAGCAACATAAAAAGTGAAAATCTAGGTCACCCTGTACGAGGGCATGTTTTGCTACGCGGGGAAAGAGGTACCAGTATGAAGAGGGGTTAGGAAATGATGATGCTCTATTTCAAACGGGGTAAAGAAGGGGAGTTTTTGTAGAACTGAAATCTAATCGCCGCACACGGTGTACAACGACGGCTATCCAAAAAACAAGTGGCAGTATCAACAACAAAGCAAAGCAATGGCGGGCGGCCTACAGAGACACACAGCGGAAAGAGGAGCGTGCGCATGTTTCACGATAGGAAAGCTCACCATGGTGAAGATACAAACACTCCCAGCTAAAACAACAACAAAAAAACTGCATAACCCACCACACCACGCCATCTACACATTGGAATTAGGCGCAATGGAAGTCGGTGCAGCCGACAGAAAGGTAGCCGAAAAGGATGTGTGGCTTACTGCTGTAGTGGCGCTACCAGCGCCTCAAAGGCACACGCCAACTAGCTGCGCGATACGCAGCAGCTTCGAAACAGTGCTCCCCCCCCGTGACGTGGAGTAGCGCAAAAGCTTCACTTTTAGCGTGACCGGACGAGCAGCGACCGAACGAACACGCCCCATTCCGAGCACCCCGAGCACCCCGAGGTAATATGGTGGCATGGTGTCATGGAGCTGAAATAAATCATACTGTTAGACATTTAGATATTGGAACGAAAACAAAACCACGAAACCGAAGCGCGAAGAAAACAACACCGTACATAACTGCGTGTGAGGCTTCACTAACACACACAGACACACACGCCTGGATTGTGTAAACGGCAGCAAAGTATAAACAAACAATGTGTGAGCTAACAAACAAAAAATGCGAAAAATTGAAACAACCAAACAAGAGAAAAACAAAAGTAACACAAACGGCAGCAACAAAAACAGAAAACTGCAAGCACTCCCCCGACGAGCACTAGCAGGCAGAGTGGCAAAGTAAAGTGGCTGCACAAAACGAAAGCCAACGTCAATGCAGAAGTGGGCGTGGAATGCAGAAGTGGAAGTAGGGGCGCATTAATTACGACCAAATCGTAACTAATCGTAACCCCCAAAAATAGACCACTTTGGTCTGAACTTGGCATTTAGCACGGAGGACCTTCCGGCCACCAAGTTCGTGGTATGTGGTTCCTTTAGTGCGCCCTCTTGCTTCGTTGCGTTGATGTACTTCGCTAATCGATCGTACAGCATAGCAAAGTTAGGTTTGGTTGTTTGCTCAATAATGCTTTGGGAATCAGCTTTTTTGGAGATCCATACATCATACTTTAGAAGATTAATCTATGCGCTTGATATCTAGAACTAGATAACAAACCACAATTGATTGGAACCACATTAACAGGAATAGTATACACGCTACTCTACCAGCAACGCGCTACAAAGCAGAATATAGAGAAGGAAGGAATGATATGGCACAGCGAGGGCAAAATTCGCAAGCGGAAGTACATGTACAGCCACCACAAACACTGCCCCGCCAAACTAACGGAACAATCTCCAAATTCAGACACCCAACAACTACGCCGTTGCATTCCACCACCATACGACCGTCGAAAGCGTACCGCGCAACCAGGGCTCTACCGCGGGGTCTGTTGTACATCGCGAATTGGCGACTGTTCGGGTCGTACAGTGAGCATTGTTCGGTTGTGGGTTGGGCTGGGGAAGGAGAAACGGCCGTGCCGTGTATCGGAGAGTGGTAACAATAATGCGGCATCAACATCCGTCACCGGGCGGCGACTAGGCGAAGCCCGGCAATAGAGTATCGGTAGCACCGGCACCGGCAACCAGGGTGCCGCAAGGTCAATGCTATAAATGCCCCCCTCGCACACAAGACACAAGATATATGTGTGCACCGGAGCTCTAGGCGAGCATATGTCCCTACTGCTGCCACATACACACACACGAGTAGTGTACGCGCTTCTTCTACGCTGCGCAGCCCAGCGAAATCGCGACCTGGCGATCAGACCGGGTAGATCGCATGCGGCCATTCACGCATTGCGGTTGGTAGTCACGTACATCACCACACATACCACTTGAAAGCTTACAGTCTTCGGTACTCGGTCCTCGACGTTAGCCTTCGACACTGACCACCGTTTATTTGCTACAGAGAGATAGAGAGAGAGAGAGAGAGCTAGTGGATGAGTGTGTATGTGTTGTATGTGGATGTTTGTTAGGGTATTGTGAGTTGCATTTCCTTCCGATAACTACAACTAGCTAAGGAGTTTCTCTCCAACGGAGCCCATTGCTGTTCAGTGAAAACTTCAATATTAGTTAGGATTTTCACAAGAAAGATTACTGTTGAGAATCCTTCGGAACAAGACCAAGACCTCCAAACCATAAAGACACATCGAACGATCGGTCAAGTAACGTGACGTGGAGTTAGCTGGTTGGTGTCCACACCAATTCCATGCTGCCAAGCTCACGTGCTTCGATACGTCCTCCCTCATGTCTAGGGAACTTCTTCCATTCCATACACCACCTCACCAATCAACCACTAGTCACAACACAATCAGTAGGTCTGTCTATCGTATTTTCTTAAGTAGAAAATAGCCTCACTAACTACTGCACCAGACATTTGGCCGCATGAGCTTTTTACGAGCACGATTCACGGCTCATTCATTCCCGCATTCATTCATATTTAAGCAGGTACTACTAATACGGCGTGTGCACGTAGGCACAAATTTGTTATGATGTTTTATGACAACAGCTCTCACACACACATCATCTGATCTTGGAATTGCTCCGAATGAAGTTGATTCCATCAAAAGTATTCCTTCAACTATCTGCAACACTTTGGTGGAACTCGCCAACGCCACCCCCTCCATGCGAAGGCACCCTCTGCGTTGTTGATAACTTGCGCCGGTCTATTAGCTTCTGCCACACGCCCAGCTCCGTCAACAATTCGGCCAAATGGCCGATGCATAATTCATGTGAGTGCAGTTCGTGAACCATGGTCGAGTTTTCATCCACACGACACCCAACACACACACTCAGAGCAGCTGAGCCGGGGACCTTCTTGATCGTGTTTGCTTGCTGCACCGTGTAACCATCGGCGTCTCACGTTTGCACGAGATTATTATGCGCGGTTAGGTAAACGGATGTGCTATGTCAAAACCGAAACCTGACTGACTGTAATCTCAATTTATGAACAGCGGGACACACTTTTCACTGGCGGATGGATGATACTGCTACGGTAATTGATTGGGCTATAGAATGTCGTTCTCAACGTCATACATGGAGGGTTCATCAACTTTTGGAGGAATCATGAGGTGAGCAGAAGAACAACAAAAAACCCAAAAAAAACCCGTGACATTTATAGTTGATGTGAGGCTATTAGTTATTTCATGCCTCGTCAACCGATTAATAAATAACGGGAGAGCAATGATGGACGTGAGTCGGGCACAGTTAAGCAACAATTCTATTAGCAGTGGCTACGGTGCTGAAACAATTCAATTAGGCCGCTTGACGACAGCTTCGTGTCTGTCTAGCTCCAAAAATAGAACCTGAATTACTGATTGCTCTTTGAACACGTCAATGGATAAACGATGCATGGAAGCAGCTTTGTAAGGCATCTATTTTGTGTTTTTGTTTTTTATTCGTTTCGAAGCTATATCCATGCAAATTGAACGATGTTCTGAAATTGATGCCGTGCTGAATTAATTGCACTTATTCTTGTTCCAGCCGGCATGAAATTGAGTTCGGCTGTGAGACAATGTACAAGTCATAGCAACTGGTAAAATGATACACAAAACCTAAGACGACAACGTGTACAAACATGACCAGCATCGCCGGCAGTGGTACCGTGAAATCGTGAGTTTATTCAATTGGGGTACGGGTTTTTTCGAGAATGAGTAATTAGCTTCCCTCTAACTGTACGCGATAGAGTGAGGAAACGCATGTGTGTAGTCTGCTGTAGCAAAACAGAACCGCGAAGTAGACGATCGAAAAAACCTTGTAGATGACAGCGTGTACACTTCCTTTTCCACACGCTTGTCATTTATCATTGTAATAATGATTTTAAGGGAAAGGTAATCAAAAATGATTAAAATTATTGATTTCCAACAAGGCAAGACATGCTCCAAGCAGGCAGACATTACCTTACCAAGCTCTCAAATTAAATAATCATCTTCAGCGGATTACTGATTCATTTGTGATTGATCGGTATGCGATCGTGCAGTGTGAGTCAAGCATCTGTATTCATCGTACCGTACCTTTGGCGTGTGTGTTACCACAAGCGTGAAAAATGTCCAACTCCCAAGCAACAAGCAAACCGCACGAGAAGACCCAAACTGAAGTGTAACCGAAAGCTCCGAGCCGGATCGCATGGAGTGAAAAATTTCGGTACAGCCCATGTTGGTGTTTTTCTTTTCCTTCATCTCCGATGCACCAACGCGCCACCCAACACCCCAAATGGCACACAATATGGCCACATTACGCAATGCGTGACTTGTACCGAGGAGAGAGAAAGAGAGATAGAGAGAGAGAGAGAGAGAGTATTGTTGAACAGTTACCATTGCTGCGCTTCCTCCGGCAAAAAGTAGGAAGAAAAAAGCACCCGACAGTGGGGTCGGCAGTGGCAGCGGGACGTTATTTCGAGAGGAAATTGTTGCGAATTCGTTTCCACCGCGGTCCGGTGCAGTCAGGTTGGCTGTTGGGCGTGCGAAGGAAGGAGTACAAAAAAAAGGTGGTCAACGAAAGACGAAGCGAACCACGTTGCCGGTGTCATTGGCATTGCGATACACAACACGATGCGTTGGCAAAGGAATTCATCGATGTCGGTGACGTCAGGTGAAGAAGAAGGCCAGTTAGTCCACGTCCAGTAAGCAGCACGAGCGAAGCAGACCGGAATGAACCTCCAAATCGGAACACCGGAACGATGACGTCGTGGTGGACGAATTCATCTCGTACGATCGGACACACGAGCGTCCGATCGAGTTCATGCCCAGATAAACGGGGACGCGCAAGAGATGTTCGACCTTTTTTTTTGTTTCCTCCAAAGATCTGATGCGACCTGATCTTGGCTTGATCGCAAAGGGTGGGGAGGGGGAGGGCGTACCTTTGTGGGGTGTGCAAGGGATCGAGCAGAGGAGGTCGATCTTCAGCGTAGAACCAGTTTCGGCGGTCAAAGAATGTGCCGTTCACGCACATGTTGTTATTCAGGGCAGAGGCATGTGACATCGCTGGCATCCAGTGACGTTTCGATCGAGATGTCGTTGGACTGATGCGCCTTTTTAGAATGTCCTGTTTTTGTGTTGGTTTGGATGTTGTTTCGTAATATTGAGGTAGAGTTAGTTAACTGTTATAATCATCTTTGTACCAACAGTACTCATCAGGTTCCATTAATCTGGACATTGGGAAGACTGCTATGTTCTAAAAAATCAACCACGAAAACAATGTTTGAGCGTTCAATTTTTTGTTGTTTTCCGTTTAACATGATAACATCAACACACCCTTACTTTGGCCACCGGCGTACAAGATCGCGCTGGAATGCTGGGCAGAAAGAGAGAGAGAGAGGAAAAAACTTATCTCAACGCGTAGCGGGTGAGACCAGAGACACACACGAAAAAGGGAACATGAGAAGAAAAAAAGGTAATGGAACTGAACGTTCAAAACAAGCCACATGACGCACCCGCGATCAAGCTACCTGAGACGATCCCGAGAGTCGGGACAGGTCGGTGCACGAGGGCCCGAGGATGAGCGTGTATCGAAGAATAAAGACAGATAATGAGACTAACGCTACTGGAATTAGAATCTCGTGTTGGCAGCAGCAGCGCAGAATCTCCTCGCTGCCATTCGTCTGCCATTGCCACTTCAGTTCATTGCCAGGATCAAGATCGATGCGCGCGTAGACACTGTCCCCCCGTGCGCCAGCGTGTTTGTAGCGTTGCGGAGAGCAGGAGACGAGACCGAGCAGAAGATGACGAACGGAACTTAGCGATCCGTACTACAGCGACGGCGCAGTAAAACATGCATCTGCCGTCCAAGCACACCGGTGATCGTTAAGGCAAATTATGTGTTGTTAGATCACGTCTTCTGACATTCGCCCTCGTGTAAGGGCAGGCGGCCCGGCTGGACAGTGGTGAGCCTCGCTGGACACACGTACCACCACCACCACCATCCGCGATCGGGGGAATCGGGTATGAAAAAACAAACAGGCGCTGAAAAGATACGGACAAAACAGCACACGTCCGTTTTTCCGCTTTGTACTGCCTTTTGGAGGATGACTTTGCGAAGGTATTTGGTTCGGAAGATGGCTCCCTGCGCAGCGGGAATTATTCGAATTCCTTCCGAATGAATCAGTTGGTTGGTCGGTCCCAGGTACTATGAACCTTTTCGAAGTTCTGAGTGTGTTTTTTTACATACAGCTTTTACAGCTTTACAACCACGGTGTGGGTGTTTGCAGTACATGATATGTCTAGGCCTAACGGAGACTTCTTGATCCGCAAATGAAGATCTTCGAGAGTAGAGCGTTCTCGAGCTCCTACTTGAAGGGTGCAGCAAATCGGCTCGTAAACCAATCACAAAACTGCGACCGTGCCAAAAGAGGAAGTCAAGCTGCAGTATAATGAACGTCAATTTGTAATTGTCTTACACGTGGAGCTGGTGCGCGCGCGCAGAGAAGGAACTTTTCAGTTAGAGGGTGCTCACGATCACCTTCAAAATTCCATTACCTCGAAACAATCGCAGGGTACTGTTGCGCACGGTGTGGATTGCAATTAAAATTTGATTCCGAGCCGTACCGTACTTCCAATTATCCGGCCGCTTGAATGCTCCCATTTTTCTAACACGCTGCCCTATCTCTGCGGCTGAGCGACTCGCCGCACGTGAAGGCACCTCGCGTCAACAGTGTTGCCAAGTGCTCAATAGAAGTTGAGCTAGGAATGGGTTTGGACGTTACATTTACATCCGAATTGCTGCACATGAGACGTGCTGCCCTCATCTGGACCTTGCCAAATCACACACCCGTACATAGTCCACCTTCTTGGGGCGGGCAACAGGCTGAATATCTGTCACAATCTGTACAGTGGGCCGTCGTTAGTAGTCTATCCGCGAAATTCGCACATCACACACACACACACACGATCGGATCTACATAATTCATCATTCTTATCTACCCCCGGACACGTACCAGGGGCTGGAACTCCTCCACTAAAACAAAGCCCCACACAACAGCATAAAGAAGGCTGCGCTTAACCACAAAGTGGGGGGACAAAAACACGGTAGAAAGAAAATCAAACCAAATGCATTGCCTCGATTTCGCTGCACCGAAGGCATCTGGAAGTGGCGACACGACCGGCGACCCAGGCGACGAATCTATTTCTCGAGCCCCATCGCGCGCCGTGAGTGGACACATAAATCACGGACGTCGCCACAGAAACATTTGCGGCGCTTGCGATTGGGGAGGACATTGAGCGTTGCGTGATTTGTGTAAGGTTGTGTGTGCTGCCCGTGTTGTCCGTCCACCTAGCCACCTAGGCTGTCAGTCTGATTTAGTTGCAGCGTTGAGGCGTGAGCTGAAGATGGACGCTTGCGCGCAATTCCAAAGGCCATCTGAGAACCTTGCTATTGAGACCTTTATGCTAGGATGTGGCGTACAAGCGCGTAACATAATAGTGGTACGCGAATGGACGGGATGCTAAAAATAGAAGCTAATTTATCTGTTCCTTTCTCCGCCCACCAGTGCATCGCATTGTGGTGCATCATGCTAGGATGGAATAATTAGAGATGAATCCCTTTCAATATGTTTGCACTCTCATTCCAGCCGCGAGTGGGCTCTCGCGGAATAGATAGTTGAAGGGAACGTATTACATGCCGCATCACCATCCTCCCGATCCCCAAGACACTGATGGCAACGACCGGACAGTGTCGGCGGGATATTCCTAGCGCAAGAATAGCGGGAATGCCGATGAACGATGCTTGCCGCGTGTGGTCCAAAATAATCACCCCTGAGCCTGAAGAGCCCAGCTGGAGCTGGCGCACGTGAGGTGCGAAAGAAGGGCGAAACGAGCCCTTGTTGGCTGGTGCAACTATTCACGCCCGGTCCTTGCCCGTGCGCGCGCGCAAGATCAGGCTCCCGCGGGATGATCGCGCAGCTATGTGATGTAATGCAGCTGACCACCGGCCGCACAAGGGGTGGTGCGCAGAGGTGGCATAAAATGTAGCGTACACCTTCGGCTCGACATTAACATCATTATCATCTTGAGCAGAGTCCGGCCCAGCTGTAGCGGTAGAATGCGAGTCAGGGTCGTGCTGGAGCGCGTACATAAAGAACTCGTTCGCGATGCTGTAACTGCTCCCCCCTCAGTGCCTAGATGGTACACGGGCGATAGCCTTGTTCGGTATGAAAGGGGAAATGCTTGGCTTGGCGAAACAGAATCACACTCATGCACGGGGTTTGGAAGAGGACACAGGACGCTCCCTCAAACCACCTCCCCCAGGACTCTCTACTGCCACGGCAGAAAGCTTCTTCAAACCCGGCAATTATCACATAGTACAGGAATCAATGAACTTTCCAGGCGAGAACTTCCCCACTCGCAAACTGCACCTCTCGTGTACCCGAGCCTGGATCGATCGGACCCTGTCGAACGAGGCTCGCCAAGGGTCCGCACGATGGCATGCCCCGTTGTGGTTGGGACTGCAGCGGCTTGGTTGTAAACATGGTGCCCATCTTTCCAAAAGGGGGCGTTCTTTGGGCTGCATCTGCTGCCACCCTATCCGACGGGCACGAAGACGAGACGGAAAGAGATGGTTAAGGGGGAGAAAAAACGGGAATGGACGAGAATTATGGAGCGCAGTAGTTATTGCGCTGAATGAGAAGAGCCTAGGCCCGTGCACGTTCCGATCTTGATCTCTCTTACATAAATCGCGATCGCAAAGTTATGCACACACGCACAGAGCATTCCCCCCAGCATTTGTCGAGCTCGATGGCGGTTAGAGCCCGAGGGGGGAGGATCGGGACGACTGATTGCCGTAATAAGCGGTACTGCTGGTCAGCCAGCGCTGGCCCTCGGGAAGATGATGCAATAAAAGGATACTGAACTTGAACTTGACGCTTGACGCGGACGGGGACAGTGCTGGGATGTTTGTGGGGGGGTTGCTGCATGTGCATTCCTGTGTGGGGCGTACACTCGGTAGCGGAGAGTGGTCTGCCATCCACCGTTCATGGGGTGCTCACGTAGCAGCCGGTCGATATTTTTACGACATTTGATGCAACTTCAGTGCAACGAGCACATCTCTTCATTGCTGTTATTATGAGGAGTTGTGCGGTAATAGTGGGAATTCTGTGGAATTACAGTGGATTACGAGTAAGTCGGTTGTTTCAAAAGTTTGAAATCAGTAATCAGTGTGCAGCTTTAAATTTAGAAAACATCGTATCGTTGACTTCTCGCTTTCTATCGCTGGCAATGTTTTAAGCTGATTGCTCACGTTCTGTATTGTATGGCACGAGACAACTTCGTTTCGAACAAAAGGTGAATGGAAAATCGAATTCATTGATTTTCCCATTCGGTCGTTCAGATTGGTCCCCAGCGACCGAGAACAAAGTGCAAAAAAAACACAATCACTCTGGATTATCCGCTCGCAACCGATGCTCTCGAGACAGATGACGTCTCGGAAAGCAGATATGAAATGGAACCGAGCGATGCACAAAGAAAGCAAAGCCATACAGAAAAAACCCTCCGTAGCGTAATAACGTCGCTTGTGAGTCATACAGAGTGAACCTGCAGCAGCAGGGAAAAACGATGAAAACTCCAATGAACTAGAGGAGAGAAAATTGCTGTGCGAATTTCTGTCCAACCATCGCCACACGACCACACAAACTAAGGTAAAAATGGACAACGCATCACACCAACACACCGAAACAGAGGGGGATGGGGGAGGGTAGCGCACATTGATGGCTGCAGTTGGAAAATAATGAAACGACCAAGACCAAGACCACCCAGCCAAAAAAGGTACAAACACCAGCAGCAACAAAATAGATCGCAAGCGCAACCCAACAACAACAAAAAAAACATAAACCCGTTAATGATTCAATAAATGATAAATTCGCGCGCACTCCGGAGGGCTCCCCACACGGAATGGGCGGGAGGATGATGGAATGTTGCAGAGAGGCGGTGGAATGTCTCGCGCTGCCGGTGGCTTATGATGGTGATATTGCGAGTCGATTGTTGTGTAGTTATGTAAAGGAAGAAAAAACTTTACCCAATGCCTTCGCCCGATGCTCCTTCCCGGTGCCTTCACGGGCCGAACCACGGGCCCGATTTGCCAGTTAGCCGGAGCATTTGCCTTTTGTTTTAGCGTTTAAATGAAATAAGCCAATAGAAGCGAAAAAGGGTAAAAAGAATTGTTTGCCGAAAATATTCAAACCGCACCGAGCATTAGCCGCATCTGCCGGGTGGGAAAGGTGTATTAAGTCATCTCGATCGCTTAATGAAAAATTGTGCCGAATTGTGTGCCGGAAAAGGTCGAGAAAAGCCGGACCAGGTAAACGGTTTTGATGCGATAAGAGTTTGATTGGAACAGCAATGATGAAAAGATGTTCGCCTGGTAACAGTTTTGAGCTTCAGAGTGTTTAACATTTAATAACGAAACAAATGTTTAATAATTAAGTTTAGTTGCAATATAATATTTAAAAGACACCAAACAAAACCTGGCTCATTCGAGGTACTCATCAAATATTAACAAATAAAAAACATAATGCGATTAATCAGAGACATGGGCAGCGACATCGCGTGTTTCGCTGCCATAAAATATGTCCTCAACAGAGAAGCAAGCAAAACAACGCCAATGCGAACATATTTCCCCTATTTTTATAAGAAGCACTGATCATGATCGCCAGGCTCCTGATTAGATTAGGATCATAATTTGGCAAACAACGTTCTACGAAAACAAAAAAATAGAACGATACCATAAAATCCCGATGAACCTTCGTCGCTTATCGATTGAGCTGAGGCCGAGCCATCGACTTCGAGCCATTTATAATTCAATTCCAAACCCTGTCAATTGCGATGTCCATGACACGTAAAGAGCAAAAGCCCAAAGCCGCCCGCCTCTGCCAGTTACCTTTTCCTGTGCCTAATCGCCCCTCCCAACTACCAAAACGGCCGAATGTCGGTCGGGTAATTGAAAATGGAGCATGCAACGGAATGGTTGGAAATTTCTTCTCCCCCTTCAGACCCGCTCAAAATGCATTGGAGTGGATGCGCGGATCGCACCAAAAGCGTCCTAATTTTCCAGCCTATCAAGAAGTACACACCTGAAGAAGCTAAGGGATAGTGGTGCTTCGGGCTTTGCTCGACTTCAATCTATTTTCGATTTCATAGGGTTCTGTTGTTAATAAAGAAAGGCCCAAAGCAGACCTGTTCCACACCGGCAATGCTTAGAATGAAGGCGAAACCGGGACACTGCATCCAAGTTAACCGCCGGTTCAGCTCTTGCACACTAAAGCGGAGGCACCCCTGAGACTGAGGCTTGAACCGTTGCGATAGGCCCTTACACTCCTCGCTGCACACACTCCCGGTTGTGTTGTTAGTTGGTTAATACATTTGCCCCCCTTTTTGTTGTTGTTGTTGTTGGTGAGTTGCTACTGAGCCGCAGCACATTCCGTACACGCGGTGGGCAGCGGGAAGGGGAGGGAAAAACTTCCTTCGCATAGCAACCCACACCGACGGGGTTGTCTCCGAGTAGCCGGGCCCCTGCACCGGTTTGTTTTATCGATAAAATATTTAAAATCAAGCATAGTTTTGCGCTAGTTTTTCCACCGTAGCGCCCCGTTAACTTCGCACTGTCTTTCGTAATGTTCAGCATTCCCAACGGAAAGGGGGGAAGGAAGAATTTTCACAATACAAAAAAAGGACGAGCCACTCACCTTGGGATTTTTCACCGGCGTCGATCCGTGGGAAAGACTTCTTCCTTTGCGTTTGGTTCAGCAAATTTCCACCAAACGGCCAAACTATTCGCCCGCACAGAAAACAAACAATAAACTTCCCTTTCTCCTCGGTGCGTGTGTGTCCTCAGTGTCCTCCAAAGCAAAAAAAAATTGGAACGAAATGTCAAAGTGTTTGCGAGATTCTTCGGTGCACACAGCCTGCTTCGGTTTAACACTGACTTGCAGCAAAGAAAGCAATAAAAAAGAAAGAAAACAACCACACACACGCACACACGTGAGCACGTCAAAGCTTCGGTTGCTTCGGTTTTTTTCGCACTATTCACACCGTTTCGCTACCGTTTTAATTCAAATTAATTCAAACCAAAAGCGGCAAAAGGTTTGGGCAAACTCCCGCGCTCCCTCGCACACACGCCCTCGCACTTCTGTTTGCTTCCCCTTCCCTTTGTTTCCCTCTTTACTGCACACACACACAACACTTCACGTTCACGCGAGGGTACACCGCGTTTTCACTAATTTCCCTTTCAACAATTGAAGAAAGAAAAAAGTGTGCGCACACACACACACGGACACACCTGTGCACTATTGCTCTTGCGGATGGGGAGGTTTTTTTTTTGCTTTCTTCTCTCTAATCGCCCTGCAAGCGAGGGGGCGGGGGGCTCTCCTTCTCTAATGGTGTGCGCGCCCGCCGTTTCGAGCGTCGTGCCTGGGGGAAAGCTTGCACTTTTCTGTAGGCAACTGCTGTTGCCTGTTTGAGGGGCCGTTTTGTTTTCCTCTCTATCTTATCCCTCCTGCACTTCTGTATCACAAACACACCAACACCGAGCCCGAAAATTCGCAACGATTGCACGGTGCCCGCAAATCGGATAGGAATTCGCCGTTTCTCGTTACGCGCTGCCGACACTACAAATTGAACGAAATCGGGAGGAGATCGCACTGGTTAAACGCTCCGGGAGGGTGACACTTGGCAGGTTAATGCGTTTGCGTTCAAAATTTTTGCAGCAAAAGCAACTGTGGGTTTGTTATCTACGTACAATAAGATCTTTCACTGTGATCTGTCCCTCAGGTGATGTCTTCACTTCCGTTTTATAATTTTTGTTTTGGTGAACCGTACCCGATCGTCCGTAGCACTGCACTGAGGCGATGGAGTATGTGTAGGGGCGAGAATATCGAAAGACAAGACCCAAAACCGAACAATCAATTCCGTTCACGCGCGCGAAGAGGCACGACTGCGTTCGACTCTGCGGCTTGCATTTCACGACTGTGTTCAGCATAGGAAGGTTGCGGCATTTTTATGTTGTGCGGTACAGTGTGTGCTGTGAGTGTGATGGTGTTCATGAATGTAATTCAATGTAAAGCTTGTTAATTATACTCGGGTTTAATTTCAGAAATTAGTTAAACAAACGTTAAATGATGGGTTTAATAGATTAGTTTGAAACCTAACCCACAATAAAAACAATTAAAAAATATGACTTGAATAACAGCAATGAATTGAATGCTGCTGTAGATTTTTTTAAATATATTTTCAAATAAATTAAATTTACAATAATACAACAAAACTAAGTAAAACAAGTGAAACAAATTATATAAAAAGGCGCTCATCTCGAAATGACTTTATATTTATGACGCACACTGTCACTATGCCGAGAGAGGATAAAGCGCTCCCAACGGTCGCTGAGCAAATGAATGAAGCCGAGGGTTCGTCTCTTTCGGTCCGAGTGAACACGTTTAATCATTTACTTAAGCAAACATCTGTTTTTAATATCCAATGTTGAGCTTAAATGGGCTATTTTGTGAAAAGCTGTTTGAAAAAACATCCTTTTGCTTATTTTCTAGATTTTTTGTAGTTTGTATTTGCGTTAAAACGTTGCCACCGAAACCCAGTTCATTTTGGTTCATTTTGCTCCGTACGCCAAGGGTGCCAAGCATGAACACGTTGGATAACAACGTTTGGAAAGGCAAAATTACGAAAATGGAGCTTCTATTCTAGAGTATTTATAGAAGCTTTTGAAGCATATAAGCAGAGTGTAAGCTGGAATATAAAGGCAATCATTGTTTAGAGTAAATGTGAAATATTTTTAAAATGTATCTGCCTGTGTGCGATTAAAACAAAAGATAATCGATCGGCATGCTAATAATAAAAGTTACGTACTATAAACTCAAACAAATGAATACTAACAAATAATCAATAATCAACAAAAAATGATAATAAAACTTGGGAGGGATTTCACACTGATGGTTGTACCAATCTTCATTCGACTGTTGGTTCGACACCTTTGCCTGGTACCACGCTCTTTGGCTTCACGAGAGAGAGAGAAAGAGTGAACCCCTGGGATGAACTGCTGAGTGCGCATTTATTGAACCACCGTTAAACCTTCAAATAGCTTTTATCATTTAACGACTTAAGGGAAATTACCGTTCTACCAAGTGTCTGAGTAAGATTTTGATGAATAATGTGCCACGCGCGGTTCGTTGCCGGCGTGTGTCGGCATGGGTGATGAGCAAGCGGGAGGGAGTGATCTTCAAGCCGCGATCGTACCGGCACGTGGCGTTGACATTAACGACCATCGAAATGAACAATTTTCGACAAAAGAGTAAACAAAATAATCACTGTCAATGGGTGTAAAACTAATCACGGCGCAATTAGTGGGACCTATAAAAATCACTACCATGGGTTGTGATGGAATGCCAATGGAATCTAGAACCATCACCGGAAATAGCGAAGCGAGATGGATTCGCAAAAGCCTTTAGACAAGCAAAGCTGTCTGAGCGCAGCCGTTTTCTATTTTATTACCCATTGCCACAGGTTTTCGCCACAGGTTGAAATGGTTCTCGCCCCAAAACGAAAAAGCAAACCCAATCGGGATGGTGCCACGTGAGAAGAAATGGCACACTCGGGCACATGCTTGGATGCTCTCTTCTCCTCCCACCGTGAGGGGCAATTATAAACTGCGCGTGGGGACGGGCAGCGAAGGGAATGCAGGAATTCACACACCCCACCCGATAGCATCCGGCAGTCCAACCCGGCGGCAAACCCACAACATCCAAGCCGAAGACATCGTCCGGCAGCAGATGAATAACGACGCCGGCGCCAGTGTGCTCATTAGCAGAAACTGGCCGTTATCGAGCTGGCCGTAAGGTCGTTCCTTGGTCGTACGTTTGGTGCTAACTTGAGCGATTTTCTTGCTTCGTTAGGTGATTTAGATGATTATTCACGGGCTTTAAATACCGGGGTGTCGGGGTGTTTGTCTGCCCTCATGCCGCAACACCATGAGGATGGCATGGAATTCCGCAACACCTGGGAATGCTGGACGCGGCTAAGTAAAACCCATCCCATCCCGAATGCAATTGAGGATGCAGAATGCTGATGATCGATATTATAAAGTTTGATTGATATGTTTTAATGGCGTCCCATCGGCGGGAAAGGGCAAAAAAGGGGTTTACAGTTAAACTTAACTGCCCCTGGCACATGTGGTTGACACATTCTTGTCCCTAAGTTCTAATTCCTTTCTGATCGCGTGCGACAACGCATCGACAAATGCATCGACTGGGAGTGCAATGTGTCAGCTAGCAAGAGTAGCGCATCCCTTTCCTTCTGCTTCGGCTCCTCCGGCGAATGGCCATGACTGTAAGCGGTTGCGAGCGCCATGCTGTTTGTCGGTCACGGTTGTTTCACGCCAGTGCCACGAACGGACACGAGGGTTTACACTTTCGACGGGTGCAGGACAGTAGCAAAGCAAGCGGGGATCGGAGTTGTTCGATTAATCTTGACGGCTTCATGTTGGGGATTTTTCTACCGCTGGACGGGAAAATCCACCAACCATCGATGGACACTTTGGATGCGTTTCCATGGAGCTAAGATGCACTGTCTTGAAAAGATCTCTCGGTATGGTATTTCAGAGCATATTTGTGAGAAGAACCGATGGACATTGGGAAGGAAATATCACCAATGTTTAATATTTGTTAATATAGAAAATAACAATAGGAATAATTTAAGTAAATTTCTTATATAAAATACCTCAAAATTTAATTAAAATAAAACAACTTGTACAAAAATTATCTAAAATAGTAATGTGAAACCTGAAGTAACACAAAGTAAGAGATAAATATAATTAAGTAAGTGAAAAAAGAATGAAGTTAGTAGCTCAGAAAGGTATTTATCAACCTCTAGGACTTCCACATCGACGCTGCCACGTGGCGATGGAACAGTGGAACAAACCACCCCTTCCCAAGGGACGTCCCGATTCGATCGATTCCATTAATCATCCACCGAAAAGATCGTGCCATCGACCGATGGCGCCCCGAACCCCCGGGGCCGGGCGCGCGGATGTGTCAAAACACGTCGATCAATAAATGGCCCTCGGGCAGAGAAACGGCAGAAGCTGCAGCATCACGCTCCCGATCGCTGGGGTTGGGAATTCGATCAGCGGTTTGGTTGGTGGCGCCTCAAACCTGCCGGGGCCCCTCGGGACTCACGATCGCGTTGATTAATTGTCCGAGGACGCTCCCGCCGTCAGTCTGGAGGACGGAGCTGTAGCTCGGAAGAATGCACTGCAGAAGAGGAGAGGGCGAAAAGGCGAAAAGGCGACTCACCACCAAGCGAGCAAACCTGTTGCCACGAGTCACCACCACCGGTCGTAAAGTGAAGAATTATAACGGACTTATTTCGTTCCATCCGCCACCCGGGGTCGGGGCGAGGAATCTGTGCGGAGGACATTCCAAACTTCCTCCCGTCCCGTTCAGAAACCATTTCCCACTCCCCAGATGAACCCCCAGTCTCGTGGTGCTCCGAAACTCCGCCCCACTTCTTCAGCGGGAGGATATTTTTAGCGGCAATAATCGTCAGCGGCAGCAAAAAAAAACCGTTCCAGCCCGGCCATGTTCCGGATTCCTTCGAGTCCGGACCCGAGGCGCCAACCCGGTTTCACTTCCTGTGCTCCTCTGTTAAGCCGTATGCCCCCCCCCCCCTTCCTCCCCTTCTTCACTGTCAACTGTCAAACCCTGACGTCAGACGGGCTGGGCTTTTGCGGGAAGATTTGGGTCGGATCTGATGTCTGACGCGACCGTTCGTTCAACCTGTCTCCCCACTGTCACATCTTTCAAAGCTAATTTTTCATCCTCAATAAAAGTGACATTGAATTCAGTGAGCCTCCAGTTGGCGGTCAGTGGCGCCGAGTTCCCAGTCGCGTGTGTCAGTGGACAGTCAGTGGTGATCATCAGCAGTGATGGGGAGGCCTTTCTACCGGATGTATTGGGCACGCGACTGGCGCCTTTCGGCGGTTTTTTGGTGGGGCTCGGGAAAGGGTTTGGTGAGAAAGTTCCCCCTTCCTGTGACATTGGAAGGTCGGATGCTGTCAAAGAAAAAAAAAAAACGCGATGGAATGATGATAATCAGGGGTGATAAATGATGGCTGACAGATGACGGTTGATGATTTTTGTAGCTGTTTTTGGGGAGCACGACGTTAAGCACAAATTATTATTTTTTTTTAATTCGAATTGCTAGTCTCACTTGTTGTTCGTGTTCGTGTCAGCAGCTTATTTTTAGTAACTAGGCCTTGCTGACAAATTGTTTGCATGAAATGCAACAATAAATGACACATTTTGAGCCGATCGTACGGTAACATCACCCCATGTCTGGTCCTTCCAATCGATTGGTTGCTGCCACGGTGTCTGGGCGGGTGCTCAAATAACTTGCAAATAATCGAATCGCAATCGATAGACAAGAAGAAACAAAAAACACACATCAATTGAATGAAACTGTCACTAAAGCATCGGATGTTCGGAGCCGAATTGCCATCGCAAGCAGAAGCTTCTACCCGGGGTCTGAGAAGCTTTTACCGCGAACGGTCCCAGCTGACACAGCACAACGTGCGACGTTGGTATGACGTTGGTGGCGTCCCAAACCGAAGCAAACTTCAAAAAAATGAGACAAGAACTGCCGAAACTAGCAAACGGTTGCCGGTGTCGCACTTTCTTATGTGTTTGAGCACCGTAAGGGATCGCCACGAATGACACAAAAAGAGCCCTGTCTTCGGCTAATGAAACGCATGCACAATTATTGGACTGGCCGGCTGGCTCGAATTGCAACTGCACCGCTTTGCATAATCGCGTACGCTACCGTGCTGCGTTCTATACCATTCATAGAATTTCATCGATCTGGCAGTACGACCGTCGCGAGAGACGGTTCTGGAGTTGTGACCTTTCGTTTTGCCTCGGTGTGAACGACACAGTTGTCGCGCAGGTCGAATTTCCACCAGCAGGAAGTTGGACGACGGCGGTGGACTAATTCAAATTGAAGCCGTTGCCGCTGATATTCGATGCTCTTCGAAGCAGTGTGACGCACTGGAGATTTCGTTCTTACATGACCCTTTTTTCCCCTTAGCAACAGAAGCATCCAAGCAGCTGGAGGCGTGCCACGCGCTACGGTTAATCTGTTTTGTGGGAGTTTATATTTCCCCCAGCACATAGAACTCCCCCCATTATGGGTGACACACATTTCTCACTCAATACTAAGTACATCTTACATTGTCTAGAGTAAGAATTCTATGCGTTTTATCATGGTTGTAGCTTTAAAAAAATAGAATGTTTTAATATACATTCTTCAAACCACAAAGATCACAATAAAGTACCTAAATAAATCAGTAAACTTACCACTCATCTGTTAGAAACAGGTCATCAGTTGTTTGAACGATTTCTTCCTCTCTTTACAACGTTGCTAGCTGAAACGTGAACTTCGGCTGACTGGCTTTCCCAGAAGTAGTGGCCTTTTCGGTCGTATTGCACAATGTTGCAATACTGCAGTTACGCCATACTGCTCGCTCAACTGACGTTAGTGAGTTGGTGTGTACGTGTGCGCAAGAAGTTATGAATGAATGCGATGACAAATTGGTAATTGTGTTGCTATGGAGATAACGCCAAAGGCCATGAACGGGAGGGTGATTTCAAACCTACTTGAAATTAGAGGATTAATAACGAATTTCTTTCAAATTATTTGAACCTTACTGCACATTCACCTTGTTGCTGAAAACCATGTGAAAAAAGCTCATTGTATTGATCCACAAAACGGCCGGAGGGAAAAACCAATCTGCCAGTTGAAAATTGTTTCCTTCCTTCTATTCTAAAAAAAAAACAAGACACTCTCCCCACGTCGACACGTAAGGCCACAGTCTCACAGTCAAGGTTGTTGGGCGACCTCGGGAAGGCTACACCCGAAAAGGCACTAAAGGAGCCAATCGATACCCCCAAAGGAACTACCAGGACATACTTATGACCCTGCGGAAGACAAATGAACTCGCTCGAACCAGCACATCATGGTCTGTAAAAGGAGTTTGTGATACATTCGTGCCAGTGGTCAATTGCTGGCAAACCCGTATACCCGGACCCCGTTGGAAGTTCATGTGCTTTATGTGCCGGAACAGTCACGAGTCATAATTTTCCGCCACCCGAAACTGGATATGCACACAAAACATAATTTCTTTCCATTTGCTTGCGTATTTTAGTTCTTGTTGTTGTTGTTGCGGGTGTTTCTTGTGCTTTTTATTTACTCCTTTAAAGTACGAATTTCCAAACCCCACCCCAACCGCCCCCGCCGCACATTTTGAAGTGGTGTTTTGTGACCTGGAGTTGTTCGCGTTCGCATAGTTTCTTAGAGACAACTGTGCTCTTCGCATTGAATTGCTCACGGGCTTTGTTTGTAAAGAATTTGGTTCTCGTGTTTTTTTAGAGACAAAAAGAGGATTTGAAACGGTGTTTTGCTTTCGTCTTGTGTAGCCCATGTGTATGCTTTGCTTTAACGATGTATAGTTTCCATAGCCCTTACATTTTAACCATATCCTTGTTTTGTTTGTCGTTTCAACAGTTTGCAGCCGTTTACAGCCGTTGAGATGCGTCTCTCAAGTGTTGCCCATAGCAACGTAGTGTTGGTTTCGGGTGTGAGAAGTGTGTATAAGAATATAATCGAAATGTATATATATATGCTGTATGTATATATCTATGTATATATATGGTATGTATATAGCTAGCTTTGTTTGATTTGGTTTTGGTTTTGCATTTCGCGACTCTCTCTCTCTCTCTCTCCCTCTCTCTCTCTGTCTCTCTCTTTCGCATTTGTTTTCCAGTTACTGCCAGTTTTGTTCGCTTTGAATCGGAGCTTTTTGTTTGTTTGTTTGTAGTTTTGATAAAATTATCAGATAACAGTATACAATATCACACACACATCCATTGAGAGAGTAGCGGAGAGAATGATAGACGAGGGTGTATAAGTTAGTGCTGTCTGAATTATGGGGTGGGTATCAGGTGCATTTCTGTGACTTTCTTTAATTTCAATGCTTTATCTCTGCGCCAATAAGTTGCATTAAGATGGGAAAGAAACTGTTAAGAACGCAATATGTAAATAATCATCTCCCTTTTCAGCTTTTGCTTTAAAGATGTTCCGTGAGTCAGAGTAGATGTTTCTTTTGTATGATGATGATTAATATATTTGCAATAAAAAGAACTGCACTTATATTCATCTCTTGCCATCCTTTCCTTCTACTCCTTGCTCATTCGAAATACAATGCCGTCTTCTCCCACCGGTTTGCCACACCCTTGCTACCAGTTTGATCACATTCATCAGTTTCACGTCAAAGGACTTTCGCCTCGCATTCGCCTGCATCTTAGTTCATTCGTTTTGTTTAACTAGTTTTGTGTGCATATGAAAGCTTGTGTTTTGTTTGTTTGTTTTTTTTTTTTAGTTTGAGGGGTTTGTTTGCCGGAAACGTAACTATCTATTATAAGACATCGGTTCGAAATTGTTTCATTTGTTCAGTTGATGGATTTCCTATCCTAGCGCACGCACACACCAAAAAACACAAACACACACACACCCCTTGGATTTGAATAACATTCACCATATCACCACCACCAGCAGCAGCTTTCTATAATAGCACCGCATCTAACTTATATTTCACACATTCGAGAGAGGGAGAGAGATAGAGTTTAGCTTAGAGTTTGGTTTGATAAAATTTAACAGTGAAAACGTTTTGTTAACTTCCCATCTTAAAAACCTTCTAGTACGGTGTGTTGTCTTTGCTTTTCGGTTCGGAAAAAGGTGCACACAAGTACAGGAGCAGCAGCTGTGTGAAGCAGAGCTTGGTGCAGAGCGTGATTGCGTATTTGCTGTGGGTATGAGTTTCACAATTTGCTTTCGATGTATTTAAAATTGTATCTAATGTAAATGTATTGCCTTTTACAACATTTGCCACGATGCCATCGAGAGAACGCGTACAACAACGTGTGATCGTGGTGGTGCATTTATTAAACACTCATAAAAACATCCAGATGCAGAGGTCGGTAGAGTTGAGAGTTGAGAGAAAAAGTGTGGGTGCAATTGCAGTACGCGCTCTCAATATACTTGCACTCGAAAGGCGAAAGGGGGTGCTAGTTATGTGCAGTTTAAGCAATAAGATTTGAATGATTTTGTTGGTACACTTTCCCCAAGCTTGTTCGTTAAGGATCGTTTTACTGCAGTACTGGAGTGGTAGCAAAGAAGTGCTCAAATGGTATCGTTTTCTTATCAACTGCTTGTTAAATGTAGAATTGGAAAACTGTCTCGCTACCCTGGGGAGAGGGAAAAGGAGACATTACAACACACTTACACTTTTCGCCTTCGCCTTATATTCGTTGCGACTCAGTGGTGTTGAGAGTGGAGGAAACATTGAAACAAATGTTTCTGTTTCTTCAAAAACCAACGTTTTCGCATTCATCTAAACTTGTTTGCTTAAAGACCGCTATATTGCTTCCGAGTGCGTCATTGCTGCATAAAAGGGTCGTCCAACACTGGTGAAGCCACTGTCCGGACCAAACGCTTACGGCTGGGAAGCCATACGAATGCGGGCAGTGGCACGTGACTTGTTGTGGATCTCAGCCGTACGTAGGGTGATGCCGAAAATGTCCTCGTGATAGCGGTTTTCGTCCTGGAACGAAAGAAAAAAATAGAGAGAGAGAGAGCGTTACATATTAATATAAGAGAAATGTGTTTTTTGTTAGTTTATAGAACTGTTTCCCAGGAGTTTAATGCTCCTCTAATCAAACTCATCTAATAAGTCAACAACCGAACAGAAGGACTCATACAATGCATTGTAATCCACCGATCGATTGTTCTTCTGACCGGCAACAGCACCGTCTTCCGTAAACAAAACGCATTCAATCACCGACCGATCCCGGCCTAGAGATAGAAGCGAAGCCTTCACCGAAGGCACCGTGAGCAGTACGTGATCGTAATGCAGGCGGAATCGTTCACCGCCCGTTCGGATGGGTTGACCGCAGCGGGTCGTTCGATTCGATCAAAGGCAAGCATTCGGTACCCGTATCTCTATCACTGGGGTGGATGATATCGTAGGGTTGGGTAGTACCATTAGCTGGGACGTGCTCAAGGAAGGGAGCTCCATTCCAGTGGCGCTCATTTGAATGCAATGGGGATGAGTTTCGATCGCCCCCCGAAGTTGACGTCCGTGTCCAAAGCCACAAAATGGTTCAATTATTACTGGCAAGTGGCTAATGTATCTTTTTAATGGCCGTGGTAATCACATGGGTGCTAACTGTGAAGTGTGACTGGACCTTATAAAAATTGAATAACTCATCAAGCCGATGTGAGAAGATTTATTGTGCTTGAGCTCACGTCAAAAGTGTCGTTGGCATAGGAAGACTATGAAAAAACCCGGACCGAGACATGTTCTACAACTCTCTTTGAAAATGAAAAATTTAAATTTCGTCGCTTGATCACTGTTGAAGTCTTTAAAATTGAAATCATCGCAGTTCGTTCCCAATCACCTAAGCAATGTGACTGTGCCACTCAATCGATCATTAAAATAAAACCGTCCACCTATCGCACGCTTCTGATCGCACGAATGCAATTAACCGGCGTCTGGAGTCAGTATCTGCGGCAATCTTCATTGATGTACGGTTGTAAACAGTCGTATTAAAACACCAACTCCCTCTCTCATCGTTGGAAGCAAGGACACGTGGCAACGATCATGTTTAGTAACGACCATTACATTAAAAAAGCAGACGTACAAAACAAATTAAAAACTACACATCCCGGGCACGAGTCGCGTCATGCGAACAAACAATACCCACTCGGTGGATGCTGCATCAACATTCCTGCCCGTCATCTGTCCAGTGCTGGTGGAAACCGGAACCGGCGCACAAACGGATCATCACGACGGGTACGATCACGATCATCGCTACTTACCCGCAGCGTCAGCATGTATTTCTCCATTTCGGATTCCGTGCGGTTTTCGTGCGTCGCTAGAATTTTGCGCAGCGTCTGGTACACGTGCTCGGCCATGGTGACGTCACCGCAGACGTAGATGTGAGCCTTTTCCTGCAGGATGAGCTCCGAGATCGAGTCCGCCTCCTTGAGGGCCAGATCCTGTACATAGGTCTGTGATAGAGGAGGATAAGAGTGCAAAAATGGGAGTTTGGAATTGATAAGAAAAGAGTCCTTTGTCCACCAACTTACCTTTGGAATGTTTTCCTCGCGCGATAGTGCCAAGAACACGCGATCGAGAACACCCTTCTGGACCATCTCCTCCTTTTCATCCCGATATAGATCAACATTCTTTGTACGACAGCCAAAGAAGAGCCATACCTTAGGAATCTAATAAGATAAAAGAAATCAATTAAGTCCAAACTGGACGTTATCCTCCACTCCAACACTAATTGGCAACATTCCACATACCTTACAGTCAACCATTTCCGACTTGATGTGGTCCCACTCTTGCCAGAACGAACGGAACGGTGCAATGCCAGTACCGGGACCGATCAGGATGACCGGTCTGGTCGGATCCTTCGACATGTGGAACGATGGCGCACTGCGCACAAACAGGAAGATCTTATCGTCCGGCTGCAGGTTGGCCAGATAGTTCGAGCACACGCCATAGTGCTCGGCACCTTCGCCATCCTCCGCCCGGTACGTGACGATCGCCACCGTTAGATGGATTTCTTTCGAGTACTTCCTCGGCGAGGACGAGATCGAGTAGAAGCGTGGCTGCAGTGCGTTCAGTTGGGCGACAAAGACGGCTGCCGGTGGTCGGCACGAGGGGAACTCTTCTAGCACCTCGAGCAAATGGGGCAGCTTCCAGTAGCGCCAATCCTCGTACACCGACGACTCCTTTGATAGGGGGGAAGGATGAGCAGCATTAGTTGAAATAAGGATTTTGAATGTAGCAAAAAGAACTCACATTGGCTAGCATAAGCAGTCTTTCCTCGTCCGCCTTATCGCTGCAGCATGAAGCAAGGTAGGTCAGCAGCTGTCTGGTTGGTGGAGTTGTGATGTCCATGAAACGGGTCAACAGTGTGCGAAGCGAGCACACGGGTAGACGCTCATGCGGTTCCCACGATTTGTAGACACCTGCAGAAATCAAGCCATCAAATCAAGAGGACACTTCATTATTGGACACTGTTTGGAGGGGCGAGGAGTGTGATGCAGTTACAATACCGTTTTGTGTTTGTTTTTCTTTCAGAACTTGAAGCTGCAGTTCTTCATCGGGATCGTTAACACCCGTCAGACGCTCGATAATTCCGTCCACAATTTCCTTCCGATTTGCTGGGAAGATACCGACATGATCTCCTGGTTCGTAATCGATCTGGTGATGGATGTAAAGAGAACTCGTCCGTTAGTTTGAATTTGACAAAACCTTACAAATGTCTACCAAAGCCTTCACTCTCAAAGCTTCCTTTCGCTATTTGTAAGCTTGGGAGGAGCTTTTTGGGAACTCATTTGCAGTGGAACTCATTTTGAAGCGCTTTTAACGGCTATTTGGAGATATTCTATGTTTGTGTTGCTTTAATTGTTTTTAAACTAATTTCCCGAAAAGATGCTTAAATTGTATTTAATTCAGTGATAACTTTAAGCTTATAAGACATCCCGATGCAAAATTGGAGTAAAGTTCCAAAAATTCTTTCTTAAAAGCAACAAGTAGCCATCGGCAATGCAACACGTGAGCGCCTCTCAAAACGTTTCCGGTAACTCACTCTCTCGAAAACATGCCGAACGTGAATCCGAGCCCAACATTACTCGGAGCTCCTGTACCGATGCCAAAACAAACCCCCCTCGCCACTCCCCACACCGCTCCCATTGCACTTACCCCTTCCGCCATGATCTCTACCAAAATCGTGGACCGCTCGGTACCGTTCATCTCGCAGTGCAGATTGATTGGATTCCGCTTCACCGAGCATTCCATGGATTTCTTGTTGTGGAACTTGGACAGTGCCCGGTCGAGCGGCTCGTTCTCGCTAACCGGCGCATACCGTACCGTATTCTCGGACAGTTCGCTCTGCAGCGCAAAGGCCGCATCCGAGAGCGTTTCCTCCGGATCGAGACAGAACGTTTCGCACGCGATCTGTGAAAATCGAGATTTGGAATGTACACTGTACCCTTTCCCTTTTTCACGTGTTCCGTGGCATCTATATATCGCTTCCTGCCTACCTTAAACACTTCCGGCGCCCACTTACGGAACGCTTGCTCCTGGCCACAAATTTCATCGCCCGTCGCCATCTTCATCAGCCGCTCGCCGCCCAGCTCGCCCAGTATGTTGTCAATGTACTTACCGAACGCGCAAAAGTTGGGATAGGCCGACGAGCCGAGGGCAAACACGGCGAACCGCACGTTCGACAGTGGACCGAACGTTTCCTCCGAAAGCGTGTCCGTGGTGGAGCCGCGCAGTGAATCAAGCCGGTCAATCTTGCGACCACCCATCGGGCCAAACTTGCCCAAATCGCTGCGCGAATTTGCCTTGATGAAGGATTTCGACGAAGCGGCAATGGTGAGCTCACTGTGGGCTTGATGGTGGCCACTCTCGTGCAGCTTCATTGCGTACAGATCTTGTGCGAAAAGCTGAAATTTAGGAGTTAGGAAAAGTTGAAGTGAGAAAATGTAGGTGTACTAAAAACATCAAAAATATAATTGTGGGCTAATGTCATCACGATAAGGGCGTTCATCCAGCCTCTTCATGTCTGCAGAATAACATCTACTGACCGTTTTACTCTTTCGGGTCTCCAATCCGCTCTTAAAAAGCTACAAAATAAAACATGAAAATAAAAACGAAACAAAAACAGGGAAATAATAATGAATAATCAACTTCAAGGTGTTCTCACATACTCTCACCATCCTTGTTAGTTGCACACACTTTCTTGTTATTTTACACTGATTACAAATCCTGGTTAGTCGTTACTGTTTAACGGTCGATACGTCAAACAATCTACCGCACACACACACACTCAACAGTCAACAAATGAATAAAGATATGGTTGGCGAACATGTCACTAGATGCGTGTTAATGGACATCACAATACATAATGCTTCCTCGAAACCACCCTCGAAATCACCCAGCCCAACCAACCAGCCAACGATGACATTTCATAAATAAAGATGAATAAACTCCGAAACGATGATGATGGCCCACGACGACGACGACGGTGGCTGGTGTGAAGTGTTTTTATTTCACTTTCACCCAAAAAAAAAAAGAAAAGAAAGACATCTTCCTCTATCGGTGATGCTGGATGTCTTTATCGTCTCCCACCGCCCCAGGTGAACAGGTTGCGGGGAGCGCGAAGATGCTGTCATGCTTTCGCAAGAAACTCTGAAGCTGGTCTGGTTGTTGTGAGCAAGAAGCTTTACTCTTTGTTTGGGAAATAAATGACACATCCTTTTTGGCAAGTTTTGGCGCTCCGGTTGTCGTGGTGGTGGAGGTCTTACTTTGTCGTACGCGTGTGATGTTAAACCACCGCCGCACGTTGCTGTGTGATTGTTAGGTTAGGGCTCCTGTTTTGCGCCTCCTTGTACGCTGCTCAATTCATTATGCATTCACCATAGCAACGTGAGTGGGATGAATGTTGTTTGAAGGGGGTTGAAAGAGCTTGAGCGTACGTGTGTGTGTGTGAAAGGCTATGGGCGTTAATGAAAATATAATTTGTTAAAGCCCACGTTCTGGCTGGAGGATGCGTTTGCCGGCTGACAGTTTTGACAGCAGATTTTAATGATGTCATGCTTTCGTTTCGCTGAGGTGTAAATAGTTTCGCAAAGGATCAATGTTTTATTGGATGACAAATTTACATCGGGATGATTGAAGCGCTTGTTGATGTTTTGGGATTATCTTATCTTAGGTAGATCAAACGCAAAATGGGAGTATTAATTCCAACACAACAGTTGCACGTTATTCCAAATCTACAGTCAGTAAACTTTGCAATGAAATTAAGCAAAACCAACCCCTCCCAAGCTATAAACATGCATTCTGCGTCTGCGAAAGGTCCTTTATTCCAAAAATCCTTCTAATTGGGCTGCGGTTAGGAAACCATTCATTCTTGTCGGGCTTCCAGTTTTACAACCGCTTCGCCCGCACGCCGAGAGCGCTTTTCTAAGAAGAATGTAGCCCGAAAATGCTTTCCTTAGCTCATTCTCAACATCATTGCGGTTGTTTCTCGGTTCGTTTCAATCTCTCACCCTCCAGCAAGTCAAACATAATCGTCTTTCACCACCACCTTCGCTCCGCTCTCTGCATCCAACGTACCAGAACGATGCGTACCACACAACCCCCTCCCCCAAAGAACGACGACTCTTCGCAGAAGGTAATGTTAGCCCATTGCTCTCCACAATTACCATCGAGCATCACCGAGCACGACCACGAGAACCCCATTACTCCGTCTGCTAATTTGAGGTTATTATTTTACATCGAAAGTGTGGTCGATTGGTGGAAGGCTTGTTCGTCTCAACGTTCTCAAACTTCACCATACCTTCCCGACACAATACACAGTAGACATTAGTCGTTAGTTTGACAAAATAATAAAAAGCCACACTAGTTAGTCTGGTAAGCTGGTGGTAAGGTGAGATGATGCTGGCACATGTTCTTACCTCTCCGTTCTCCGGTGGATCACCGTTGCCGAACGTGGAAGCCACGACCAGCAGCAGGGCTTCATGTTCGATTGATGAGATGTCGTAATCCGACATGCAGTAGATCTGAAACGAAAAAGTGAGGAAAAATGTGCGCGCGAAACGACCGCCACCGCACGTGTGGGTGTTAGAAACAGAAGTAAAAGAATCACTACAGGAACAGAAAATAAAGGAAATGAACATATTAGTTGCTATCCCTTTTTTTTCGGTGGGTGGGTGGGTTGCGTTTGGCCAACATAAATTACACCGGAACAATAAATATTCTCGCCCATCCAACGTCGGGCGATGGTGGCCCAATTTTCGATGTCGGCGATTTGTGTTTGTAGTTAGGTTTCGTGGAGCGGAAAATGTTCTGCTCGATTGAAATTCAGTTCCCGGGCATAAGGTTGGATCGTCGATGCGAGCAGGATAAAAGCGTTGTTTCATAAGATTGTTTTACTTCTTTGCGTCAGAGAGAGAAGAGATTGAATGGAAGGCCCTTGCGTGATTACTTTCGTTCGTGGATATGATATTACTGAGCGGGTTTCGGTAAGCACCAATTGCTGTTAGCAATTGTTATCATCATTGGCTGATGTATGTGCGTTGAGGGAGTTGTGTGGAGATGAAAAAGAAATTAGATGGAAGGAATTTGGCAGAATTAGCTCGCTCATGAACATTTGAACATCCGTTATTATGTTGCGCAAATAAATCAAACAAAATCGTACAAAACACTAAAATATAAAATTAGGCGAATCATACAAATGGATATAAAAAAGGTGAAAACACTCCCTTTTATCAAAACAATGAATAAAAATATAAAACAAAATATGAAAAGAAGTATAACAAGAAAAAAATGATTATAATGGTAAATTATAAGGAAAAATGAAAAAGGAAATCAAATTACCAATAGAACACGTGAAGAGAATCGATAAGAGCAGAACATATAACAAATTGGAACTAAGTGTAGAAAAACAATATAAACAAAATGGTCAACAACATTAACGCAAACAAACACCATCAAATCAAATCATCAATTTAGCACTTAATCCTCAAATTTGGAAAAGAAAACAAACTGTATGGATTTTGCATTATGCAAGCAAAATATTTGTCCCTATCCTGATATCTCTCCTTCCCTACAAAACATCCCAAGAATATGCTTTTGTAAGCTAAACTTCCGACACCCTTCCGACTAAAGCTCACAATGAGCACCTCTCTCCCGTGAGGTTGATTGTTGTTTTGCCTTTTTAAATATTGTTGCCGGAACTATAACCCCTTACTGGAGCAGTAACGAAAATCTTGATACCAACAGGGCTCAAAGATTGAATTTTAAAAGCAACCTGCCAAACAGGCATCTGAAGAGCAACTTCAGAACCAGCAACGGAAGCTGTGCTGAGTGCATCTTACTATAATGGGGGGAAGGATAACGAAATCACGCAACATTTGATGCGAAACAGCATGCTGGAGCGACGGAGACTTGATAATGGGAATAGTAGTGGAAAATAGTGCCAGAAGGTTCGTTTCCCGCATTCTGGAATATAAAATGTAACCCTTCCTCCCAACCTTCCTTCTGTACGGATGTTCGGAGCACGATGGAAAAAGGGGTTTTGCGAAAAACGATGAGTTAGCTAATTCTTTTACCTCCCGCTGTGGGCGTTGGGTTGTGCTCCGTCCTCCCCCCCCTTTTTGCTGAAGCGTAAACAAGCTTTAACGTCAACATAGCCCACCGTAGTCGTCAAACATTCTGTTCCCCTGCCAGGGACTTGCGTGTGCCGTGTTTAGTGTTTGCAGCATTTACGAACGAATTTACAGGTTTTCGTGCTTGCTTCATTTTTCATCCGCTTCCTTGGGTCCTTGGGCAAAGCATGCAACACGTTTGCTACATTTGCGCCCCTCCCTCCTCCCTTCCCACCGAACCGTATTCAAACAGTTTAAATTGTGGAAAAAGAACCAGGAACTGAGGGAGATGAAGAGTATGCTGACAGAGTGAGCAGCTGCTGAGTGTGTCGCGCACCTTCGAGAGTCCTTTAAGCAAAGCAGCAGCAACAAGAACGGTGGCAAACCAAAAAAAAACATTCAACCATGAGTACGATGGAAAGTAAAACACACTTTGCTCTATCGCGTTCTAAAGTGTTTCTTCTCTACGCCAAAGTGGAAGCTTTTTGGGGCTATGAATATCTCTCGAGGGAAGTCACAAGACGATGTTATTGTACGGCATGGTTGGCATTGCTGGGTTGGGATCAAGAATGCTTCGCTTTCTATGGTTATGCTCTCGTGAAAGGTAGTAGAAAGAGTGGCTGGTTGGAATATGCTGACGACAAGCGAGACTGGAAGCGATGGGATGGATCATTTCTTAAGAGATGGAGATAATTCAATTCTTTCCAGTCCGGTTACCTGTCTGAGGTATTACGGTGTAGTTATTGATAGAATGAGACAGTGAAAACTGTTGGAAAAAGGTTCAAATCACGCTATGAGCTATCAATTTTTAGGATGAATTTAAATACGTGTTCTTAAATTGGCTTTAATTGTGAATGGCGACTTCCCATCTTTAAATCGTTTCCTTAGCGCCTGAAGGTATGCAACCATTATTTAACAAAAATTTAAAAATGTCAAAAAGTTATCTTTTGAAAATCAATGTGTCCCTCTCATTGTTGATCAGTTTGCCAATCAATCTCCTCAAGCCGTCTCGAGATACCGCATCGCAGCCGATTAGTAAACATGAACATCCATCTCAATCCCTACCAGAACCAGAAACCAGAGATCCTACCGGACAAGATTATCCGTAACGACGACACGTGCCCTGGCCGGATCACCATCTCCATTGGCATTAACTCTTGTCTTTCCCCTTTCGGATCAATGTCTGTTCACCGCACAATGTTTTTCTCCTCCTGAAATTGGCTCCTGAACCCCACCAACGCAACTACATCGATAGCAGTACAGCAGTAATAGAGCTACTACATCGGGCAGATGGTGTGTCATCCAGTGGGGCAGGCAATCAAGATTGAACCTACCTGTGCGTTGAACGCGTGTCCGAGCAGTTCCACCAGCTGACGGGCGTACTGTTCCGAGCGTCCAGTTTCGGTCGCGTACAGTACGGTCGCCTTGATCCGGCGGGACAGGGCGCGTCCGAACAGTTTCGATGTAAATTTGACAGCTCTGGGGAAGAGAACGAGACAACGACAAACGGTTATTGGTAGAGTGGTAGAGGAAAATACAAGGGAATACGGAAAATGCTGCTCTTTGTGGACAGATCAAGGGAACAACACAAAAACTACGCTCCAATGGTTGATTGGAGGCGAGAACAAATGCAAAAAAGTAGTTTCCAATGCAACGCTAAAGGCACGAGTGTTCTACCAGCACGTCGTCTGACGATGGTTCGTGTCACCGTGCTAGTTGAAATGCCTGTGTGTTTTTTGTGTGCATTGTGTGCTGCCACTCGTTTCCACGACAACTTGGAAGTTGGCAGCGTTAGAATGCGCTGCGGATGCCATGTACGATTGTGGGCGAAGTCGTGTGCTACGCTTCCTTTACGTTGGCCATCTATCATCAAAGTGTAAAACGATGCGGAGCAGCATCTGCAGCAGAGCGTTGAGCGTATTTTCTTTTGCAATGGTTTCGTTTTCTCTTTTGGCGATTTAAAAGATTCTGCCAAAGAAATTATACGCTTTACAAACAAGGAAGGGATTTCGCGAAAAAAGTGCGAAAAGCAGGTTGTGACGCGTCAAGCAGTTTATTCTTGAAGAAAAAAAACCTCACATTGTGGAAAGTGATAAACGATCGAAATGATCATTTTATACACACAGAAGTTGTTGTTGAGTTGTGCACGGAGAAATGTGATTTTTAAACTTCCTGATGTACGCTCAAGATTCAACAATTCAAGATTTCTTAAAAAGGATGGCATTATGTCGTTAAGAAATCTTCCCAAAACGTCCGGAAAGATGGATGCAATTTAAATTACATTAAATCGTTGCATAAGTACCACCAACAGAGAGAAATATTCGCTGTAATTGCATTTTTCCAGCGCAAAACAAAACCTTCCACAAGAATTTAGAGGGAAAAATGAGACACATTTCACCATCACAATCGCTTTCGTATGCAAAGGATCATTTGCACATAAACGATGCATTTTACGTTCGTCCGGTTGTAGCTCCTGTTTGCCCATTTAAGCTATGATCGTTTTATCCATGGTCTAGTTTTTTTTCTCGCGTTTTGCTATTGTTTGTCGCTCCATCCGCCCCCCCAAAACGCCCCAATGGTCATTGAATTTGATTATTATGGCATTTTTATTGGTTCCACTTTTGACCGTTCCTTCCCCCCCCCCACTCGGTGGGCGCTCATTTTTCCCCTTCATTGCACACGACGCCGAAACTGAACGTTCACTTGAATGGAGAAAGAGATGAAGTAGTTTCCAAATAGAAAGCGAAAAGCAAAGTCCAAAAAGAAGGAAAAATCGGCCCCAAAAAATTGCGCCATCTCCATTCAATCGTGTCGGAAAAGTGAACCATTTTCCGTAAGGACACACGGCTCGCTTCTGCGTGCGTTCAAGTGCCAGCACGGGACAGAGTGCCGTCCGGTTTCAAACTCTCACTTCAGCTGGCGACAAACTGCCAGCTACGGGGAGGTAGAAGGTCAAAAGTCACTGCCGGTTCCTTGCTTGCACCATCCTCCCTTTCCACCTCGGATGGTTGCAGATGGCGGACGAATGGTGTAAATTGGCTGTTATGTTAGCAATTTGATGATGATGACAGTAACATGGCACAGAAGAGCATGGCACTTCCTGTTCGTCACAATCTATTTTTTGTGTTTCGTTCATCTTTTGCTCCAAGAATTTCGGAAACGTTCACGAATACAGAGAGGGCGGAGAATTTGGACGCTTTTCTGTTGCCATCGACCTTCCAGCACGAAGCGTGGAAAAAGCAACACGATTGCTCCTTTGCAAGTTTGGTGGTGGTACGTACTTTTTAATGTAGAGTGATTTTCATCCATTCATGACCGGCGGTAGATTAGGTTCTTTTTTTCGCGTGGCCTTGTCCACGCTTGTCAGGATTTTTATGGAATGGCAGAAAAAGGGCAAGTCGAAGTGGAAAACAGGTGGTTTATTGAGGGTGACAATCCTGGTGTGTCCTGGTGCGTGTGTACGTGGTTATTATTTTTATGACCAATATTAAACTCTCCATTAATGCGGATATTAAGTGATCGTCACCAAAAATGAGATGGGCTGAGCCACATTGGACGTGATTTCAGGAGGAAGCGTATTTTTAGCAAATTGTATGTATATGCTATGTTGCTATAATAGTACACTAAAGTAATTGAAAATATTTTGGATGGCTTATTAAAACGACTCAAAGGTAGCACACGATTTTCAAAGCAAACATCACAGCACGATTCATTCTGTGGGGACCCGTTTCGGTCATCCTTTTGAAGTGTTTTAATTAAATTTGTACCGGCAGAAGCAATGTATGTGCTTCAGCAGTCATAAAAGTAGACAAGAAGCCACAGGTTGTGGTAGCAAATTGGCAACCACATGCAAGATGCATTCAAAAATGGATCAATTTGATGGTAATCCTTTCAGAACAGAGATATGTTGAATTTATGGAGTAAAAGCAGATAAAATTCTTTATGAAAGAATGTCGAAACTCCTACGCAATTTTACAAAATTACAATAGTACATTCCTCCATTTCCAATGGTTGGAGGAAAGTAGACTAGTTTCCCCAGAGTCGAGGAAACAACAACCGTTTTGGCTCCGAAAATGGCTGCTGCACTCAAATATCAAACAGAATGTGCAGCGGACCGTGTGCAGCTTCACCCTTTTTCGAACTCTGTCAGCAGAAAAGTGAGTTGGAAAATTGTTCACCTGGGCCAAACTGGCCGAACATTCAAACGGCCCCGTCGTCCACTGCTATTACCAGCTGCTAACCTAAAACCAATCGTTAGCTACCTCTGACTGCTTCGCTTTCCATTCGCTTGATTTTTCTCGATCGCATGGAAGCGAGTGGAAATGCTTTCGCTCGGTTGGTATTTTCTGTTTTTGGCATAAACACACACGCGTGCCAACCTCTTCGCTCCAGCAAGAGTTGTGTGTTCCGTTGGCCGCTTAACCGTTGATCATGATGGTCGGGGTGCTGCACTCTCTCACTCTCTCATGTAAACATTTATTGCAAACTCCCGCCAATGTGTAAGCGGAAAACCGAGTTACGCAGGGCGCATGGGCTTGTGCCTGCACAACTGCACTCAACGCACTTCCATTAGCGGGAACCGTTGGCAAATATTTATTGGTAAATTTGGGAGCAGAAATTGACCACCACGGGTCGAACTTTCGTTTGTAGCTTTTTCTGGTGGAAAGTGTTGTGCGGGAAGTGTGTGAGTTTCTGTTTAATGTTATTTGGTATTCGTTCAATTTGTAGCTTAATAATTATTCAATTTCATTTGATCAGTTGATGGGAAATGTGGCAAATTTGTAAAACCATTAAATCTATTCTAAACAGCAGTGATGTGAAAGTCATTTAGTAACTGTTGATTCGCGTAACGTCACTAATCCATAATCAACCATCGATCAAAAATGCATCAATCTTTACTATTTTACATGCGTGACCCATGTTGCCACCTTTCGGCAGTGCATGAATATGGATAAAATTTGAATTTTTCCTCCACCGAATTGTGGTTTTTGTTCGAAAAAGAAATGCCAAAAAAGCTAACCTTCCTGCGACCCGGATACACCGAGCGTTGATGATAATGCGTTACAAAAGCGTGATAGTCGGCCTACCGGCATCGTGCTGGTTATGGTATCGAAAACCTGCCACCGACAGTGTGCCGGGACGAGATTGATGCGTGCCGGAAAATCAACGCTCGTTGCCGGTCATCTTTGTGTGTGTGTGTGTGTGGCTCGTTCGTACGTGAGTAGCACAGTCCAACCCGAACTGGACAGTCTGCCGCTCTGTGGTCCGTCTGTGGTCGATGATTGGGCTATTAAATTTATGACTTTTTCCGATTTTCCCGACTCGTTGCACTTTGATTTGGCATTTTGCTCCTTGCACAGGCAGTGAGAAAGTGTGTGTGTGTGTTCTTGTTCGGGGAGCCAATGAATGGGTTCAATGGAGTGCGGTACGCCAATTTTCGGCGACACAAACCACGCTTCGTTTGATGTTGGTTGGGGGATTTTTCCTCTTTTTTTGGATGGAGTTCCAAAAGGATTGCCAACTCCGTAGTACTGAAGCTCTTGCAGCGGGTAGCTTGAATGTAGCTTCAGTTCAATTGAATCTAATTCTGGTGGTAATTCCATTCCCTCAGCTCAACGATTATTACTGAAGCGTTCGCTAATCCGTTCGTGATCAAATCGACAAAGTTTATCGAATTCAATAAGCGAGAAAAGAATATTAGTTTTATGAGTCATTCGGTTTAGCAGAATGAGGTTCCAATTTTCATCCAGCAAAATGTGTTCGAATGTTAACAAATTGTAACCTTTTACGAAGCACTTATAAAAATGAATGACATCGAAAGGAATGTACCAGATAATTAAAGAGTTTGTACCATCTGTCTATCAAAACCCATTTCTTTAAACCATTTTACCCATTTTTTCTGCCCCAAGGCGAGGCAACAATTATGAAAAACACCAACAAAAGGGTCCATTTTGAAGTGTCTATCGCTTAGTGTGCTTTACCATCCATAATCCACCGTGCAGACCTTCCTGCTGCTAAGCAGGTAGACAAATAATAATCTCTGTATTCCTCCCAACAAAAGAGCGATTGTTTGGAAGCATTGTATTGTGTGTGTGTGTTTTTTTTTCGCTTTTTCATCTTCCCTTGCACATTGAAAAAGAAAAGCACGAAACCGTTCAAGTTAAACCTTGCACATGTACGATGCTTGGATTGATGGTTCAATTTTTCCTTGTCTTCCTTTGCAGGAAAACGGAAAACAATTACATCTGGTGTGGTAGCAGATGATCATTTGGTGGTGTTTTATTTTTCATTTCCGCTTCTAATACGGCCCCGTCATTCGTGTAATACAATTTGTTGGAAATTAATCGTTTGTTGCCGATTATCAAGCAATGTATATAGATGAAATAAAGCACAACTAATTGTCATTTAGAAGTATTTTATGTATTAAAAACATGAACAACTCTTACCTAGCTATTTGCTTGAAGTTGAACTTTCGGCGAGGTTTCTTGTTTTTCGCCGAATCTCGCCCCTTCTTCCAGATGTGCGTTTTCATTGCTGATTCCTGTTACAATGGAAATAAAAATGGAATATTAAACCCTGCGTACACGTGCAATTTCAATACACAGATTGAATATAGCTCAAAGGCAGCTAAATTTAAACGGTTTTGAACATGAAGAAAAAAATGAAGTAAAAAAAAGATAAGCATTATATCACGTTTTCCGTTCCGAAATGGACCTCAGGTCCACCTTTTTTCTGTTTCATTCCCCCCAGCAATGGATGTGGAGCGGATACAAGCACAGCGCTCACGTTAGCGGAGATAGTAGAAAACTTTTCCTCCATTGATTTGTACCCATTTTTCTGTCCTTTTGAGGGACGGGACAGAGTGCGAGCAGTAAAATTAGAAACGTGTTTAAACAATCAAACCATTCGGGTGCCTTCGGGGCGTTTTAATCCATTCCCGAGCGAATTCGACCAAACTTTTCGGTCCAAAATGTGTCCGTTCCATTTTTAATATGTCAGATTTTGAATAAAACTTATCGGTTCATTTTTTAAATTTATCCTTTTTTTTACACGATTTGTGCTCTTTCCTTAGAATTCATTACACATCGTGAGGGAAGGAGAACCCAACGGAAGTATCTCAATTTGTAAAAACAAACCTTTAATTTACGACTAGTAATGGAAGCGAGCACACAATTTATGATCGATTTCACTTCGAATATTACCACCCAAACCATCCGCAGCATAGGTAAGCTACCCACCTGATACTCGAACGACGGCCGCAGATAGTAGAGGGCCATTTCCTGATGAAACACCGGCGTTATCGAGGCCGACATTGGCGGCACAATCCATACCCAATCGGCCGGGCAACCGTTCCTGGTTTCGAAGGTAGCGCAAACGTTAAGCAACGGTTTAGTGAAGGCAAAAAGACAGACGAGAGAAACTGTTTCCCATCACGTGCGAAAGGGTTGGATACTACCAACGCAAAACCCATTACCTTAGCTTGGTTTCGTTCTCGTAGTGCTTCATGAAGCTCTCGCTGGCGGTGTGATGATCGACGATGGTAATATTGCGGCTCTGGAACGAGTGCAGCACGGCAATATTAATCTCCACCAGCGCCTTGTCCTTCCACAGTGAGGTTGGGTTTCGTGTGTCCAGTCCCATCTTGATGGCGATTGGCTGTGTAGCGAAGGGAAAAAAATCAGACGAGTTTTTACCATCAAGAATCAATCAAATTATTGACACGCGCGATGGCAACATTATCTACGTCTACCGCTATCATTGACCGCTATCAACAGGCCTACCTCGAGGAGATTTCGCCGGTTGGCATCGCACAGGTTGCGGCAACCGATCTCGGTCGACATGTACCAGCCGCTGAACGCGGTCGCCGTAAACTGGATGCCACCGCAGTCGAACAGCATCGAGGACACCATCGGCACGGCGTACCATCGCAGGTTCAGCTCCGCGAACCACTTGAACTGCGGGTGGCTCAGCGGCACCTCCAGGATCAGCTCGGGCGGATAGTCAAAGTAGTCCGGATCGTGCCCGTTCGCCGACACCACCAGCGGCAAGATGTCCCACTCCGTGCGCTTGCTCTTCCAGCCGAGCTTGGTGCAAAACTGAGATCAAACGTGAGGCGCAAATGAGTGGAGACAAACCGACCGCGAATGAAACGAGAAAAGAAAAGACGAAAACACGAGGTAAGACGAGTGGTCACGTGCGGGCTGCCACTGCTACTTCGCTATCGGTCGCTATGGGTTCGATTTCATACATCAGTAAACTCGACATTGGCCGGATCACCGATAATTTTACCGTCTGCGTTCTTATAGCCGGCGTACGAGATAATCTGATTGTTCCAGATGCGGTAGTCGTGCTTGCCGTCCGTGCGCTGTGGGAAAATCGTGATGGCCGATCTAGATGGGAGAGGGAGAGAGAGCGAGAGACCAGAAAATGAAACGGTGAGGACGGATCAGACGACTTTATCGGTGGTTGCAAGGAAATGGGCGGCTTAGTGGGTATTAGTGAAAAATTGAATCTGTTCGATTATCTTGTGAAAATGATTTAGCTCTATTGAATTCAGTCAAGGTAGGTGTGTGTGTGTGTTTGAGGAAGACGGGAGTTTACAAAAGGGATGATTTGGTAAATTTACAGATTAAGGTAAGACAGATCTGTATGCACTTTTGAAGCTTAGAATGATGCATTTCTGCTTGGTGAGACTTTTATTAGAGATTCCGAAGATACCAGGAGTTTTAAACAAGTGCTTTTGTTATGACAATTGCATACATTTAGGCATTTGTGTGACGTAATTTTGAGCGAAAAGGTAAAATTCAATATTAAAAATGCATCCATTCCGAGTTGTTGAGCATTCAAAAAAAAAATTAAAAGAACCAAAGGAATAGTGAAAGCTGAGTTCTACGAAGACCATCACACAACATCACCATGCACCGATTTTATTTTTCAATATCACTGGTATCACATTCCGAGCAAAATATTCTCCACCTTGATTGAGTAAATTGACAACCACCTACACTCGCTTACTCAATCATCCTAACATCATAAAGAATCCTTCCTTTTGCTATCAGAAAAAAAATCCTTCAACTCTTGGGCGCTAGGTGTCAAGATAAGTGTACTCGTTTCTCGATCGAAGCACACGCTGAGCTTTGTCGTACAGCAAAAGGATACCACTTGAGTGCGGCTCACACCGATGCAAACCAGTTAAAGCGAGAACGGGAGCAGTAAAACCAACAGACACTCTCACATACACACAGACACACACAGACGCATACTCTTTTATTCAAAAGCCCTGGCACAAGATTAACGGTACGGAACATACAAACGGTAAAGCACGGAGAGCATACCTGAGGTTTCCTTTATTGGTAGCATATTTGATGTGATTGCAGATCGCTTCAAACATACCGCTGGTGGTCGTAACGTATCGGCAATCGAAAACCTGTACGTGTGGAAAGAAAGAGAGAGAGGAAGAAAGAGAGATCAGAAATGAGGTAACGACGTAGTAAACGCAAAGTGTTCGAAATCATGGAATCATGGTGTGGATGGGTGGAAAAATAAAGCAGACTTCGACAACGTGCCTTCCGGTACGGCGGTGTATTAAACGTGCCGAAGATCGTCAATATCATCAGCGTGATCGGATCATCGGATTATGCAGTCGATTTCATTCGCGTGCCAGCCGGGCTCGGTGCACGGCTCGGATGCATCGTAATGTAATGGCTGTATCCGGTACCGGGGATCGATGGGGATCGACACGAAGCGGAAATGGTGCAATTGCGGCAACATGCTCATCGAACATGTCGAAAGTGCATTGCGGTGTTCTATCGCCGTTTGATGCTGTGGGATGCTGCGATGTAAATGGTTTGCCGTTTCGCGTAAAGCGAAACGAACCAATTAAGCGAGGGTGCATTAAAGGAGAGGCAAAAAAAGTCTTGCGATTGAAACACAAAAAGGTCGTATAATATTGTTTCCATAGGTTGAAGATAAACGCAATAACCTCAATTATTTGTTCATTTTATTTGTAAAATTGTGTTGAAATAGTCATACACGATTTAAACTTCAAAATCAATATCCAATGAAATGATGGATGAGCCTTTTTAATTAACCCATATTGAGATAAGGTAAGAATGATGAGCGATTAATTAATATAATCAATTCTATGGACGAAATCTCTAACTTTATTGCCCTGCATAATCAATATCAGTAGTTCAACCTTTCATTTACGTGAATAAGAATAAGATCCTAACAATCTCCCCTAAAACTCTTCACATCTTGCTTGCATCCACAGCACTCGTGATCAACACAGTCTAGGTTCTGTAAGTTCCTTTTCGCAGCAACTCTTTAAAACCCCTTCCAAACCAACCGGTAACAGACGGGATGATGCCGCATATTTGCACGGATAATCCTTTACCGTTTTCCCTTAGATTCATGCCCCGCTTCATGGAGCTGCTTCCTTCGCAAAAGGATTTCTTGGTCCGAGCGAAACCCCTGGGCAAAATAATGGATCAAGAAATACGACCAGCCTCTTCGCTTCGAAAGCTTCCATCTGTTCTTTGCGGTGGGTTGAGATTGGACCATTTCCAACACTACACGCGCTCACATTTACAGGTGGTCAGCTGGCTTGTAACGTTCCCTCCTCCCAGCACCATTCTACCTCGTAGTTAAATCGCTTCTAGCAACGATTTTCCAACTGTTTATCTTATGAGGATGTAAATTAAAACCGGATCTTTCCTGCCACAGTGACACACAAACTCCGCAAAAGTAAGCCATTAGAGCGTAAGAAGAATTTATTTTTTCATTCTCTCTTGCTCTCTGTACCTCAAAATGAAGGTGTTTACCGCAGCCCTACCTCGTTCTAGAGATTCGTACGGTGGTAGTACGGCATATACAAAAAGCAGGTAACCACCAGCCATTTACATGGCATGTCATTTCCAGCAGTTCGGTTACTTGAGGATGTTACGAAAAAAAAAGAAGACGTACAACTGCAGTAAAGGACAAAATTAGGTTCCATAACTTTGATCATTTGGCTCTTTTCAGACCTGACCTGTAGGGTCAGTGTAAGAGGGATGAAAAGGTGAGTGAGAAGCTGAGTGTAAAATATAGTAAACCAAACAGTCTTGCATATACTGGTGCTTCGGAATAGAATTTTGCTTCTTCAAAAGTACTCAAACATCCAACGAGTGTGAGTTTAATTAAATGGTGAAGAGATTTATGTTAGAGAATGCTTTACGATGCTGCATCTAACCAATGAAATGGTAGACGTTTTACTAGTGCTTCCGAAAATGAACCGTTCATACCGCTGACCATTGGCCAATAATAGTAGATGAGTATCCCACACCATCTACTCTATGGAGATGTACAGCCGGATCTCACTATGACCAGAAACCACTGTTGGGTGGTTTTCTCCAGTAAATAAGAATTCCTATGCTAATATTGGCAAAAGAGTTATTTAAATTAAACCCTTTAAAAGGTGGGCAATCAAGAATGCTGATCAAGTGGAGGTGAAGTAAGCTTCATTTTTCCAATCTTTTCTCAGAAGAATGCAGATATTTATGATTATTACTTTCTCCTCGTATAGCATCCCCGTTCATATTGCTGTGTAAGTCCCCATTTCATTTCAAATAATCCCCAATAATTAAAACAAACTGCAATTTTAAGCACTCTGCACTCATTCCTTGCACCATGCAGCATTCTAATGAGAGAAAGTAAATGGAAGTACATGGAAGCGCCTAGTACTTCACCGTCGGTACGAAAAGCTTGGCGCCTCCATTCATATCGCATGAACGCGCTACAGTCCGTTACAATCATGCGCGATTAATTTTTAATAAACAAACCAATTAAAACGAATGTGCAACTTCATCGTAGCCTTGGCTCGTTTCTCTCTCTCTCTTGATCATAAAGATCATTTAAATCGAGCAATGGAAACTATGTACTCCATGCCACTAGCGTAGTGCACTTGCATGATTAATTGCTCATACGCAACCAACGCCACAACACGGTTGCGTGAACGCAAGGCCAACCAGCCAGGAAATGCTAAAGTGTATGTAGCAACGCCCAAGAGAAACAACCTCTCGAGCAACCTATCTTCCCACAGCAAAAACGTTTAGATTGCTTTGCATTCTTCACCGTTCCGCTACAAGCTGCTCTCCGTCACCTCAAGAACCCAATTACGCTTCCCATTCTTTTCTGCGTCCCCCACTACACACTCTCTCAAAAGGGCAGAATAGATGTGTATGTGTGTGTGTGCGCGCTCATGGTACAGTCCCCAGAGCGAGCAAAGGCAGGCGATAATGAAAATAATTTAATTTTTCCTTCTTCATCATTTAATTTACACCCTTGTTGTTGGGCTTGCCGCTGTTCCGCCTTGAACCACAAGCCACTAGCACACGACGCTTGGCATCGAGCACACTTTTGGCGCGTGCTGTTTGCTTGAGGTTTTCTTTTTTCACACTCTCTCTGTCTCTCTGTTCCTTTTCATTTCCTTCCATTGCTTCTGGTTCATTTTGTAGCTTTTCAAGCGTAAGCTTCCCTGGCTGGCGCGAAGGGGAAACTGTCTCCACTGTGGGACTTTCTGGTAGGCGTCTGGAAGGCTGGAGGATACGGAGCATGGGTACGCTAATTACATAAGGACTATGACTCTCAATTTAAATAATTAATCACTTTAACTATCACCCTCAACCAAGCCCGAGTTCTGTCCGGGTCCGCTGGGGGAGTATGGTTTCAACGCAGAACGATGCGGAGCGATTCTGTCGGTCGCTTTGTCGCCGTCGATGTCTTTTTTGCTTGCGTTTTCTTCTGGTCACACTGTTGTGCTTCGCTTGCGAGAAGAAAGCGATAGCTCTTTTTTTGTTATTAGCCACCCTCTGTGTGCTGTGTATCTTTGTTTTCTTTTAAACGAAAGCCTTTATCAAAAGAGTGTCTTTCTCCCCGAGTGACATACCTGCAGCTTGGACCACTGTATCCGTCCGATGCACCGGGATGAATTGCGCCAGGCCAGCTTGGCACCGTAGATCAGCTCAGTTTCCGTCAGATGGTAGGAGCCTGTTGCTTCCACCTCCTTCTGCACCTGCTGCCAGCGCGTGTCGTGTGCCGGTGATTTTAATCTGCAAAGAACGATTGCACAAGAAAGGATGATGCGGTTAGTGCTGCAAGCGATCGACAGGGCACGTTCGTACAAGGAAAGTAACTCGAAACCAACGAAACCGAACCTAGATAGAAACGTTAGAAAAAGAACGTCTTCTGCTCTTACAGCGCTGTGGTGAAACCTTTTCTTTATAGTAAATAAAAAAGCACAACGAAACAAGAAGAAGAAGGAAAAACGAGCGTAATGTTAAAACAACGAAAACACCCGCACGACCGCACGGAAGCGCAAGTGCCTCGTAATTTCGCTGGTTATCTCGAACAATTTAGTGCGCTAGCAGATGACTTTGGTTTGCTATCTTGCGAACAGATTGAAGAAATCTGTGTACCATTTAGTTGGGATACGCCTTTTTCCCACAGCTTTCTTCCGCACACTGTAGGAAGGAACCGGATTAAATGTGGCTTGCTAAGCGCGAGCACACGAACCATGCCGCTTCTTAATCCCCCCGCCGCTTCTTAATCCCCCCCCGCAGCAGCAGCACAAATCTGGCATAATTTTTCCTTCGCTTACTAAATTCTTGCCCGCTGGGGTCACTTTCAGCGGTGCGGAACCGAGCCAAAAGAGCCGGTCGGAAGTGAGAGATAATTTGTTGAAAGTTTTTACCATCGTGTTTTCTTTTATGTTTTTAGCGCGCTCGTATTTGGGTCATCGCTTTCATTTAGCTGATTGCCACCGTGTTGTGACTTTGTTCTCGGTTGTAGTTGTTTCGGTAGGTTTTTTGATAAATTGAAAGCGATGATAAAAATGGCCTCAAATTTGATTTTAAGTCATACTGAAACATAAAATATTTCAAGTTTTTAATACAACTTTAATCAATATCAGTTGAAAAAGTAAAGTGTTCTCCTTGAAACAAGGGCAGCAAAGTAGCCTTCACCGTCTTTAAATGGTTCCGTTCATAACTTAATCGGCAAACTTTCAATCAATTGCATCTTGGAAGGAAATTTTCTTCCACCGGAAAGCTCTGTGCAAACGAGAACGAAGCAAAGCAGAGCTAACAAAAGTGACAATGGCTACAGCTAACTTGCTTTATAAACGTCATTATCGTTCAACAGCGCTTTGTCGTGGCGGTTTCGCTTTGCTTCCACCCGATTCGAAAGCAAACGAAAAGCACGGACATTGATCAAGGGAGGAAACTGTTTGCCGACGTAACTCTTTCGATTGTACAAGCGCTTTTTCATTTGATCTGACCTCTTTAAATCTGCTGCTTCTTTCTGATTTCTACTGCTCTTTCATTGAGCACAACTATCGATAAACAATTTCAACAGCTCCTGCTGACGAGTCGCATTTTCTTAAGAACTTGTTGACTGAAGCAGAAACCCACTAGAAGAGGTTACTTCTGGATAACTCTTTGGATGAAGTTTTACCTGTGTATGGTTCTGTATCTAATCATGCCTATCAAGCTATGTTACTAAACAAACAAGGCAAACACTATCTTGCCGTTTGAACAATCCAACCGACCATTGCTGAGACAGCTTGCAAAGTCAGAAGGACACGTAGGAATTATCCCACAAGGTGAACATTTACGCAACCTTTCTCGGGTGGTCTTCTTTAAGAGCTCTTCTCTCTAAAGCGACTAAGAAGTGTTTCTACAACTAAATACTACTCTAGCATTGAGTACACATCATATTCTAGCTTTAGCTAGGCATATTTGCAACGGTTTGCAACCAGTCCAGAAGAGGAAAACGGGTGCTGTAGAAAAACGAACACATCAACAATGCATGTGCGTTCCGGGTCGACCACCCAGTGCACAGGTCATTTCCTCATCAACAGTCGTAACTATCAGCACCATCAAAGGGCACACATCACGGAGCAATGAAACGTCCCGATGACGTCTGCCGTGATGTGTCCTGCTCGATCGCTTCCCACCGATCCCTTCCAAGTTCCATTGGGAGGCAGCCTGTGCGAACGAAACCTAACGACGGGATACGTTCATTCGCTTTTATTTGTCACCGAGCCGATTGCGAACGGCAAATGGATTTGTACGGTAGGTTTACGACAGGGTGCCGATGCTGAAGCAAGCTTTAACGGCAAGCACAGCGCGCGAAAAGCCTACATTCAGGCGTTTGCTACTAGCTGAACCAGCATCGCTAGGGCCTAGGGTCGCACCATACTGTCGCCTTTACGTTACAACCTTCATGCTTGCGTATGCAATTTTCTCGGCTCTGATTAAATCTCGGTGAAGATCTGGCCCGACAATTCCCACCTCGGGGACGATCAGGTCGGGTTTTCTTATGGGTCGTGGGAATGTTTTGCCTACTGCACACAGACCCGCCCGGATGGTCTGTGTCACGTTTACACGCTCTAAAAGACAGCGTTCCTTTTTTTGGGGGAGGGATGAAGTGCGTGGGCCATGTAGTGCCTACTGTAGAGTGGACGGACGGCCACCATCTTCGTGCCGGATGTAATTGAGCCGATGGTAGTGTACATTGCGATGTCTGCAATCGTGCAAACGAACGCACAGGGTAGAGGGTTAAGTTTGTCGTTAGGACGCACGCACCGCTCGGTCTTATTGTACGGTCGGCGTGTAATGGATCCGGTATATTACACTGCTTTGTTGCAGCGACACGACCAACATAACAATTGCAGCTAATGATGATGATTTGTTAATGATTGTTGTAGCGTTTTGGGGGAAAAGGGGAAGCGGGAAACCGCTTACTCTGGCTAATGATGTGTAACTCTGGCCATGCGTAATCCAAATGATGCTATTCCGTCGGCCATGCCAAGACAGTTGCTTTAATTAGAAGGTCGATAGTAACGTTTATGAGGATGTGTATGTTTGTGGTAAACAATTTGTGATAATTTTAAAATAGTATGCCATCTGTAAACAAATTGAGGCTCTTTTTCTTCGGAGATTAAGTAAATTGAAGTGATTCATGAGCAAACATTTAAAAATATTGCTGATGCCTTATTAAAATTATAAAAATGGTATAGAGTATCTCAAATTGCATACTTTTCGGCGTTTAAAAACAAATTATGAGCATACATTTAGGCGCTATTACGGATTTATGCTTATTTCTATTTCATAGATGATTCAGAATCTTTAAGGATTCTTCTTCTACAGAATGATACAATAATAAGTACCATCCACATAATCTGAACCCATCTGTCAGCTTCCCTGCATCCGTGATGCACTATGGTAGTAATAGCAAGGCTTAGTGCTATCTCCTGAGATACTTTCGTGCCGGATAATTACCACCATCGCTCTGCAGTCCTGTGTGTGCTGGCAAACCCCTATAGCTCTCGGTTATTTTACATTACCGCACTGAACATGGTTTTTTTTTCCTGTTGATGCTTCCTTATCCTTTACACGAACAAATGCTCCCTTATACTTGCTTTGCACGATTTTTCTGATGCCCCCCGAAGCACTTCACGTACAGTGAAGTTTATTTATCTTCCTTCGTTTACATTGGTTGCAACAAACAGGAGAAGAAAATAAAACAACAGCCCACAGACAGTGTACCAAACTATACCAGCATGGTGGTTTGCTGCATTTTGTTTGGAGGAGATTTACAAAAAAAAACGAACGATGTGGCAACATTATCCGGGAGCTTTCGGGGGTACCATCATTAACCCACTAATTAGAGCGTGCATCCGTATGGAAGGAAAATAACCCACTCACCTGGGGGTAGGTAAAAAAATACCGGCCACACTTTTTTAAACACACCACCCCCCGGCTTTGTAAATGTTGACTGTTGCAACTAATTTTCCGGTATTTAGTGAATGATAAATTTGCGTGTCATTCCGAGTGGAGGAAGTCTAAAAAAAGCACAGCCCGGAAATGAAGCCATTAAACGAATCACATGCTTCGTTACGCCAGTACGGGCTTAATGTTTCACTCAATTTGTGTGCCTTCTATCGAGTAATTCGTTTACCTGTGCTGAACCGATATTAATATTGCAGTCGCAGCAAACAAATATAATCCGCTTCGAAATGTAAACTCAACCCTACAGCCCGAAACACCAAGCTCGGTTACAGTAGCTGATGGAATTATTCACGCCTTTTAAACCGCACAAAAAAATAAAAACGTACACCACAACACTTGAACTGCAAGCAATTCAAACAGCTCTAAATATACCCCCGCCTTTGCAACCAATCGGTGTACCACCTCGTAGCTTTTGCAACCGAAATGCATTCCGTGTTGTTTTCCTCTCCCAAACCCATCGAGCACCGGTACCGGTATGATAACATTTTAATCCGGCCATTCCATTACGGGAGCTGGGATTTATTTCCGTTCCCTTCGCAGACACGCAGAGTGCTGCCGATGCACAGCACCACAAGCACCGAGCCGCATATCGGGACGCTTTTCCGAAAGTGTGAACAACTTTTGCGGTGTCCTCTGGAGTGAATTGGTCATACACACACACAAACACAGTGCAAACCGGAACACCGCCAGCAATTGATTCACAATCAACCGGTGGCTGGGAAAGGACACCGCGTTCGTATCTGCTGCAACCCCTTTTCCGTCCTTCGATCAATGTAAGCGTGAGGTTCTGGGCTTAATTGTTACTGACAAATGTGATTCTAACCGTTGCCAGTTCAGCCAAACAATTGACCGACAAATTTACACGCACGTGGTTGTGGTTTTGGGCTTTTGGGGCGGTAAGTTGGCCAATGACGATTTGTACGCTTTAGCGCCATTTCAGTTGTCCGATTAGTGGCTTAAATGGGTTTTCAATCACAGTTGGAATGTAAATAATGGTTGCGTAAAAAAGACAGGGTCATAGATCTCTTTGTACACCTGACTGAACGCAATTTACATGTCCACTGTAAACAAATCCCATCGATAAATATTTATTGAATATTTTGTGGATTTCTTGTAAGCTGCCCACTCACGAAAATATTGTTTTCAATTTAAAACTCTTTGCATAACACAATAAAAGAAAATAATCCAAACGATACAGTCTCATCTGGACGAATTTCTAAATGCACAAAATCTGTATTTGCATTTATTTTTCTGCAAACTCATGCATTTTATTGTTTTTTTTCCATGGCAGTCAGAATAACTACTCTGAATTTAAAAGCATGATTTATTTTCCATCCATAGCATTGCTTCGGCATGCGATTTCTTTGCGCGACAAACAAACTTTTGCGGTAAATATTCTTCACTTGGCCTACTAGGATAAAACACGAACAGCTGGGAAAAAGCCTCAGTGCTGCGTAAAACATCGCCAAACGAAAAAGAAAGCTCATTTACAAGTTGTAACGAGTTTGCACTGCTTACTTTGAGCAAGCTTGACCGTAATGGTGCTCAATTCATTCGCAACGGTTTCCATCGCTATGGAGGCTGTTTTGATAAATCAAGTTTTTTTTATATTTTATTCTGATTATTTTGCGCAACGATAGATACATGTTTGCTCACTGCTAGCTGCGTATTTTTGTAAACAGTTTATGTTTTTCCTGCTTTGCAGGCATGATGTGCCTGTGCTGCGTCATCGGTGGGCAAACAAATTTAAATCAATTCCAACACAATTTTACACCGATTTGATGCAAAAATTCGGCCAAAGCGGGAAACACCAAACGCTAATTAGCAAACGGTAGCAATATTCATAATCAGTCGGCAGTTTTTCTGATGCTTCACACTCCATGAAATTAGCGCAGCACAGCGTGCGTTCGAATGCTGCCAACGGTTGCAAACGATTGCAAATTGAATTAATGTGCCGGGGGAGCCAGTGGAACGTGGAAAATAATATTATGCTAGTAGTAATGGTTGATGCTGCCAGCACTTCCACTTTCCCCAGCCATCCCGTAGATAGAGGAAGCGAGAAAAATTCTATTTACTGCCTTCATTAGACCGTGAACGATAGCCAACAGTGCAGGGCACGGTACACGCTTTCCTGTGAATTGATTGCCCATTCTGTTTAATGGCATTACAAAACTTGTTGCATAAAATCGTTTGTGATTGTTCGGTTCAAGTAGCCCGTTAGCGTTACAATTAACAATTATAGGTTAACATTTTTGCTGTTTCTATGTTATCTCACGTCAGTATAAATATTCAATAATATATTTAGAGCGGTAAATAGACAAAATCAAACGCCTAAAGTTATGCAGCACGCGTTACAATATTTAAATAATAAGCTGGTAGTTTAATTCTACTCAATGTACGTTTGAAGGGATCTCGATTTTTCACTGAATTCTCCAAACTTTGAATACAAAATTCATTACAATTTAATCTTACGTAGAACTAGTTGCCTGACGATCCCTAAGGATAGTACAATAAGAAGCTTTATTTAAATTCAATTGATCCCATCAGTACTGCCAAGCCTGAGTGACATACATTGAGCAGATTACATGTTGTTAAGCCGTTATAAATCCATATCGACAATTCAACAGTTTGCCAACAAGCAATCAGATGTGTCTGTGGAAAACACTGCTATTTTTTTAACATGAAACGTTTTATTGGAACAAAACTGAAAAGTGTAGCACATAAACGAGGATGGGGGTTTCGAACAGGAATGCTTTCAATACACGAAGAATGCTTAGGGGAGTAAATGGAAAAGAATGCCAGAAAATAATAGGATTGCAACTGGGAAATAGAATTGTTCATGAATATGAATGGCTCATTCTTTTAACAGCCTTTTCACGTAAAACGAAGTTGAACATAGAAAGAACTTACAAATGGATAATGCTCCATAAGATATGTACGAAAGCATATAACCCTTTGCCACGCATTCAACAGCAATAACTATAAATCAAAATATAAAGCAAATACCTATCAATTGGCCTCAGAGAGTTGTTTGATGCGCCCGTCGAAAGAATTACAACATTTCATGGTCCCTTCACCAACCCTGTACCAAGCAAAGCGTACCAAGCGCAAAAGGGTACAAATTCCATTCAATACCGTGAACATTGCATCCTCCTTGTGAAATTTGTACAAAATACCGACAGTTATACATTCGATACCTTTTCACGGTGCCCTTTTGACCGTCCTCACCAACGTCGTGCCAACAATTCACAACAAATAAAAATAATAAGACGAAACACCACCACAAAACGAAGGTCGGAAAATACCTTCATCCTGAGGTGGATTTCGTCCTAACCCCATCGGTGACAGGTTGGTGAGCTGCGGAAACGACAGAAGAATAACGAATACTGTCCACCAGTGTCGTAAATCCTGTATCGCATCTCTTTTTTTTGCTCGGGTCGGTACGGATCACTGGTGGGAAATTTATTTGGAAGGTAGCAACCAGCCAGTCAGGTGGGACTTTTTCGGGAAAGCACAATTCCAAACAAAGCAAACAGAGCGCACCGGAGACCAATCGAAAGCCAGTCAGCCATGATGATAACGCATACACGAAGTGTAAGAATGCGGTGCAACCTTTTTGTAAAGCATTTGTCACAGACAATTTGTGTTTGCATTCCGGTTCGTGTGTACGGCGATATATGCAAGGATTCGTCTCATTTCGTAACGTTACGATTTCATTACTTGCACATTATTTTGCAAAAACCTTGTTTGGTTTATTAATATATTGAAAACGAATCCAAATAAAATTGGGTCAATTTTGGGGGAAAATTGCTTTCTTGTGCAAATAAAATTAAAATTATGACCAATGTCCAACTTTTTCGCCCCAACGAGCCCAACTGTTTGCGGTTAAACACAGCACGGCAAATGAAATGAAATCATTTATTAACAAACCACAATCCGTACCACTGGCTGTCCCAGTAGTTGAGGTGTGTCAAAAGCAAATATTTTCCCAATCGCCCACCAGCGAACGGGAGTAAATAAATTCTATTGGGTTTGCTCGGTCGGAGGAACCTTTACCAGTGTACAGCAACGTGCCGTGAGCACAACAAAGCGAACTCTTTCCACGTCAAGCCGAATCTCAATCGCTGAGCAACAATGAATGGAATGGACAAAATCACACAACAAACCAGAGCGAAAATAAAAGGTCCCTGGCTTGCTGCTGTAATCGATCGGAAGGTCGACACAGGTGTGATTTATTGGCCATTCGATTATGTGTGTGTGTTTGTATGGTGCTTTAGAGTAAAAGTACTGCAAATGAAGAAAATTAAAGGCTGTCGGAAGTAGCTGTAGCACTTACGCTCCAGTAAATCGTGTAACTCAAGGAGTGAAGAGTACCTTGTATGATTGTATTTTGTTTTTGTATGAGTGTTTTTCACTTTCACTTTACTCGCCTACATACACAACAAAAAGGGGACTTTGTTCAAAGATTTAATATTATATACATTGCAACTTACAATTGAGTTCGATTTAGTCCTCTCCAGCTTACAACGCCAGAAGCTCGAACGCTTGCCGAGACGATCAATGAAAATTAATTCCCCTCCAGTACACCTCTATTTTCCTTTTCCCCGTTTGGAGTAAACCCGATGCCAGACTAACTCACACAGGCACAACGCAACTTTACGGTAACATTAAACGTGGTTCGAATATTGAATGTGGCAGAGATGAAGAAATCAACCGATACTGTTCCAACCATCCCCTTGGCACGACTTGGCTTGCCGGTGAGTGGCTTTATCCACTCGAAGCCTGGCTCTTTATCGACATTAGCTCGACTTAAACAATGGACCCACGTACGGGACGGATCTGAATGCTGGTGTTTGATAATCAATTTGTTTCGTTGTCCGTTCGAAAATCGATTCTTTGTTGTTTTGTCTGGTGTTGCGAGATTTTGAGGGATTCAGAGCGCACATTGAGGGTGTGTAAGGTTACGTTGTCTCCAGCCCTACATCAACCCCTACATTTAATGCTACAAACATGGTAAGATATTCTGGGTAAAATTTCGTTAACTTTTAAACGATTTACGATACTTTTCTATGAAAATGATTCATACCTCAATCACAGCTTATTTCTTTGAAATAAAATAAACTGAACTAATTCAATCAACTCTCGGGAAACTCTTTGCTTCCTGTTTCAAAGCACATCGACAAAACTTTCGTTACGGATGATGCTGTCGTTCGACTGCATTTATTCAATCAACCAAATAAACGCTGCATACGATTAATGGCAACGATTGAACTGCGAGAAACGCGTTGCTTTTGAAAGGCTCAAATACGATTCATTCACGATCATTCGGCACGGAAATGCTTATTCCAATATGACACATGTCAGATAAACTATTTCATCGCGTTCGGCCCTCAATACGTTCTAGTTTCCACGCTATTTGAAATAGCGCGAATGAGAGTGAAATGCTTTTATTTCTTTAAAAAAATACATTTCCTCTTTTTGCATTCCAGCGGAGAAACCTCTTCGCAAGGTCTTTTGAAATAAAAGAAATCGCAGCGCTGCTCGAAAAACATACTGTGTCGATCGATCAATGCAGGTACAGAGATTCGACGATGTCTTTTGGGACCATTCTCTCCACACAAAAGTGCAGTGCTGCGAAAGCATTCCCGTTGCAATCGACATACGTTTCCTTGCAATTACCATGCAAATTGCACATTGTTTGATGTGCACTTTAGCAGTGATGCTATCTTTATGCAGTTTTTCCCTTGCATTTCTTTTACGTCAAGCACATGCTAGGTGCGCTTTGTTTGGCACACGGAAGGATAGTCGAGGTTAAGTGCAGCTTAGAGTACAAATAAAAATACGTTTCGAAGGAATGTGACAGCAAAGGATAGAAAAGAAAGGGGTGTTTTTAAGTAAATGAGGAATTGAAACTATCCATGAAGGAATATTCGCCCATCATAATAAATAGGATTAATTTGCATTGTAAGGTATATTTGCATACCTTTAGGCGCATCAAAGCCTTCGAGGACACACAAGGATTAATTCTACAATAACTTAACTGGTTTATTTTATTTTATCGTTAACTTTTACTGACATTAGTTGAGTCATCTTCAATAATTTAAAGTATTTAACCACACAATAGTTCATTTATTAAACAAGCATTACCTTATGGAACGTGGCGAAATTGACGCATTAATTAAAATCATCACGTATTAGAATTGGTATTCAGTTGACACAAAGCTCAACCCTCAAGCTTTAGGACACCCGCTCACTCAGCGTAGTACAAATACAACGTGCGATAATTCCATCCATAACCAAACAGTAGTCGTTCAACTGATCATCGGCCGTCCCGTAGAGAGGCGTCACGATTAGTCTGACCCTATTTCCATTCACCCACACTTGCATACATCCCGAAGAGCACTCCTTGATCAAACTCCTCCATTCAATTGCAAACTGCCATTTCCGAAACGAACGCGCTTGTAATTATTTCCCTCCCCTCCTTTGCCTTTGCCGCCCATTCTGGCACCATGACCTCAAAGTGCTACCGTACCATCATCATCATACGCTGTACGGCACAAGCACATTTCGTTTCCGGGGAGGTCGATGTGTAAATGACGTTCCGCTAATGCTAAGACGTCTGAACGCATCGGCAGAGAAAATTTCCTCCATCGTTCTAACGTGCTGCGTGCGTAAAGTGTCGGGCCGCGGTTCATAACGAGTGTGTGGGCTGCGTTAGGAAAGTTTACGGGAGAACGGCGCATCATTACGTTGATGCATTTGGTGGTTGGTTTCGGTGACACATACCCGAAAGCGTCTGTGCCTGTGTGTGTGTTCGACCGTGCTTGTTGACGAACATGAACTTGTACACCATGGGCTGCATCTAGCTGCCGGCTAGAGAGCATGCTGCATTGGACACGCTAATGAGCAGGTGGTTAAGGCCCGGTTACTGGTTCCGCGCGCTCACCAGATGGTGCTGTTCGGTGGTTTTCGATGGATGCAACGTATTCAAAACACTTCCACAATGAGTTGAGCCTGGTGGGAATTGTATGGCTAAAGTTTGCTTGTAGTTTGAGAAGTTTTTGGGTACATTTACATACCAAAGTTTGCAAGTGGCAAGTTTAGCGAAAGAGCGTTAAAGATGAAGTTTCTCGATCGATCCACTGATAAAGTGAGCTTCACACAAACAAACCAAAATATTGTAATGAAAAAAAACTTTCATATGCAATAAGAGGATGTATTTTAATTTGAACTTGATAAAACGAACAATTAATCCCTTAAATGCATAATTCGGTCAAAGTTGTCATGCAGAATGTATACATTTAGGCGTAATTTGTTTCGTACAATCAAATAAGCATAAAATAAATACAAATCACTCAGCTGTTTCATTTCATTCATAAAGTTTTAGAAACAATCTTCTGACAAATGAGCAAAAATGCATCACACACCCAAATGGTCGTCAGTGACGTAAGTTAAATGTCACCATATCAAACAAGTTTGTCATTATAATCGGAGGATTAGCTCCTGCCATGGTGCACATTTGTTTGCTTTCTTTCTACATTCTCTTTCGCCCAGAAGGGCTCTCATTTTTCTCCCACATGATAGCGTGAAGAGAAATGAAAGCAAAAAAGTCGTCCTACACATTATCCTTTCTGAAAACAGAGGCAAACACACAGAAAGGAAGCAAAAGTAAGGACTGCTGTTTTCTCTCCTTGCCACATGCTAGACAACGATTTACTTCCTACATACGGCGCCCAAGGAATATGGGAACCTTCATCCCATAGGGAGACTTTCCAAGGTTGTATTGCTGGTAGTGTTTGAAAACATATTCCGTTGTGGGCTCTCTTTAACTCAACCCACACTGCGAAAGATTCAATAAGAGATACGCTCACGTACGGTGGTGGATTCTTGCTCTTATAAGGGGAGAGATTGTTCGCGCAACCCTCAGGGAGTTGGAAAGCACGATGATCATCCGTTTCCTTCGCTCTGTTTGTCAATATGTTTGCACTTCAGCATTCTTTTTGCTAACGCTCCGAGCTATGTTTAAGTGTGAGCGTGAATGTTTATCATATCATTCACGTGCGAGGCTCACTCTTACTCACAGGCACGATGCCGAATAAGCAGTACGAGGCTGAACGTAACACTTAAGGTAAGCGCATCGTTCCACCATCGTGCAGGGATATGGAACGGAACTAACGCCACACCGAATGGGAAGGAGCACGCAAAACTGCAAGGTGAAGGTGGCACTCCTCTAAAACAAAAATGCCTAACGCAGCATTCGTTTCGTTCGATGCGGGCTCAACAGCACAGTAGCACCTTCACCAGGTATGTGAGCGTGGTGTGTAGGGAAAAAACAGATTGGAAGGCAAATATTTTTCTGACAGGAGGGAAGATACAATTGAATTACGCTACCCAACACGGAATATGCATGATTGATGCTGAGGCCGTTTGCAAACCGAAACAAAAAAGGGGAAAACTGGTTCCGCTCCACACGCTTAGTGCGATAATGTAATGCGTCTAGCCTAACTTTAGGCGCACAACGTTTCATCGAACGACTTTAACGACTTTTCCGGTTACAGCTCTACGGTGAAGCAAATCGAATAAGCCCGGTACGTACCGTCGGATAGATGAATAGTACTGATCGAGAAAGTCCTTCGCATGCTGCTGCACTATTTCCGATTTGCGCGCTTCCGTACCGACGAGGTGCGGTGTCATCACGCTTCCCATGCACACTTCCCGCGAGCACGGCATCACCTGCAAATAAAGGAACGGGGAGAAGAATCAGATATTAAAAACCGGTACAGCCAACACAGTCCGAAGGGATTTTACAGGCACACACACACAAGGGCACGTATGGCAACGCGTGGTGCGATGCGGGTTGGACATGATCCGAGGAATTAGAGCCGCTCCGGAGTCTCTCCGGAGCTTCTCGAGATGAAAAATTGAGCCGTTCGCTGGCTTTGAGTGGAGAAGTAATTTACAGCGAGCTTTTTGCTGGCGTACGTACGGCATGCAGGCCGGCTGGTTGAATTATGAGAAATATTAAATTCAGCGACATGTCAAATCGCTGCCGGTGCTTCCACTGACGTTAGCTTGCACATATGGTCCCACACTGCTGCTCGCACGAGCTCTGGCTGAGTTTTTGTGTACATGAATTATCGTTCTCTTGGTCTTGCATTCAGCCTGAACAGAAACAGAAGCCAACAACCCGCATGCAGATCAACAGTGGAATTGTGCATATTGTGGCATTCCGTTGGAAAGCGAAATGAAGTCGTATTTGAATCTCTTTCTTGCTGGCAAGTGTTTACAAACACTCGTGCAAGGGGTCGCTTTTTCTTTAGCAGCTAAATGCTCCTGGTCCTGGTGGTTTGCGGATTTGTTTTGTTGCATTTTAATCAACTGTTGTAAAGCGGCGGGAAATGCAAAGTGAGCGGAATAATGCATGGGTTTGGCAAAGCTTTTTCGTGATTTTTGCAGAGCAGGATTAAAGTGTGTGTATATGTAGAGCAATGCTTTAGAAAGGAATGGCTTTAGTTGAGTTTGAAGTTGGGACTGTGTGCATTTTGCGATTAAAATGAAATATACAGGATCATTTAAAATATTCTTCTAGTTTCAATCAAAATTTGAAAATTACTTTAAAAAACGTTCTTCAAAAACTCGACAATCCTAACGACCGCTTCTATTTCCAACATCTGCATTTCCTGCTGTATTGAACATACAAGCATTCACTTCCGCTGCTATATCCGTTCCCGCCATAAAAAAATCCCTGATTTTAATTTTCCTCCTTTGTAACGGTTTACCACAAGCGAACGAACGAGCACACTTCTTTATTCTCAAATCGACACAATAAATGTGAAAACATTTTTGCAGCTCAATGCGACGGGCGAAAAGGGAATGGGAATGAAGAAATGATTTTTTATAAGTCCCGCCAAATTCCTCGAACGTTTCCACTCAAGCATTCCAGCACTCGGCATGGGTAATAAAAGGCACGAAAGTAAACCGTTCAAATACTCTCGGGCATAATTTCAATTTGCGTTTCGCTCCCCGTGCCCGTTACAGCTGGTCACCGGATATTACTTGCTCGGGTCAACCTGGCGTCGCGCTAAAGGAAAATGGGAAAACGTTGCAGAACGAAAAAAAAAAAAAATGAACGCTCCCACGCGTGTGTACCACCCCACCCCACGCTTACCAATAACAATGACAATTTTCATTTCATTTATTGTTATTTCCATCCTGCCAGGCTGCCGGTTGGCTGGCAGACGGTGTCTTGCTTTGCAGCTGGTGCTGGAATTAACTGAGATCCTTAGCCGAAAAAACACCCGACAGCCACAGCGGTTCTAAAATGATATGCAAAGCGCTGTAGAGCGCCCCATATCCACCATACCGAGCGTAGAATATTACCTCCCAAAAGGCCAGTTCCTCCAGCACTAAGGCGAGAAACAGGTGCAAAAGCGCCCGATTTTGAGCCGACGTCATCATCCCTGGGAAGCGGTTTTTATTTCGGTCTGTTTACATTCTCACATGTATTCTTTGCCACATAATCTGGCCCGCAGTGTGTCCTGTACCGTCCCTCGGACTCGGGTCGTAGAAATGGTAGATATTCTAAAACTATACACGCATTCACATATACTCACAGACACACACACACACACACACACACATTAACCACGCTCGTGGGAAACATTCAGACCAGCATGTCTGCCACCGTTTACACACATTCTGACGCTTCAGCGCGGGCTAAACCCGGGCTGCACGTTGAAAACATTAGCATAAACATTGTTCCGGTTCGGCGAAGAAGTCGTCGGCAGTCGAAAAGTGCGAAACCCGGAGTGTCCGGGCTATAACGCAGCTCGCCGCACCGGGCAAACACCGCACGTGGGCACGCATTTTGTGCGAAAATTGTTTTGAATATACAAATAGCCGACAAGCGGTAGGAATCGTGGTGGGCGAATGTTTGCCTACCTGTGCCGTTGCACGGGATGATGCAAGAGTACGTCAACGTGGTTTTGACTCTATAAAGCCAGATTAGATCGTCACTAGCGTGTTTGGGGAGTGTTTATTTTCGTGCGGTTAACGTGTGAGATATCTTCGTGAACGTTACAGTAATGCGTTAGGATTGGTGTCAAAAATATTATTCCGTTTTTCGTGTTTTATGTACTTTTTTGTACTTATTTAGAATTATAGAAGGGTAAAGAGAATGTTTAGCCAGTTTCCTTAATCACAAAGAAATGTAAAATGTCTAATATTTGCATAACTCTAGGCGTTCCCACGCAAAACTCCGCCCCAATCTATGCAATATGCATTTCATTGCACCATTTTATCCTTTTTTTACATCGTAAATTCATCGTTTCAGTTTTATTTCAATTCAACATGACAATTGCCCCCTAGGGTTCAACGTTAACAGGTTTAAGACTCGCTTCATTCCCTCCCGTCAAACCTACGATGCTGATGGTAACGATTCTTAAAGCCCAATCTGCTACCGCTTCCGATCCGGCAAAAGTACTTGCCCATCTGGCGCGGCTGTCATCAAATCACAGTCAAGCCGGCTTAATTGAGAAATGATTGGAAATAAAATATTTATTATCCTGTGCTCGGGCGTAACCATTTCGTCACGCTTTGACTGACTGACGACGGCAAGTAGCGGAAAAGCTAAGAAAGACGTTGGAAAGAGTGGCATTGCCTCACACAGAATCAGGGCGAGAAAGTAGCGTCGCTACCCCGTGGGAAATTACTGCGTCGTCCTCAAAAGGGAAGAACAAAACGCGCAATACGTCACTGTCCTTTTTTTACTTCTTGGCATCATTTCATTAAACGCCCCTACGCAATAGAGGTCAATGAAATCTTGCGTAAAAAGATTTGTTAGGTTCAGTTCCAAAAAAAGCTCCCACTAAGGAACGACTTTAACATGTACTCGGCATTGTTGGTTACACGCACATGCTTCCAAGGTTCATCGTACTGTACAAGGAACACATCCCTCACTGGCAACCATCTCATCGCACCCGCACCAACACCGGGAGTAGCCGGCGGGCGTGCGATAATTTATTAATGATGAGCAAATGGGCAAGCTCATTTGCGCTCGTAAACTTTCCATTTGCGGGAGCATATTTTTTATCGCTTTTACTATGCCCTCCCCTAAGGGAAGAAGTGTGGGTGGCACTCTCCCCATCGAATCGTTTCCTCCCTAAGGACTTTGCGAGGGTCAAAGCTTCACGCTTTAACCTGCCTTGCTGTGTGGAGCGAGAGGAAAACTGGCCCCACACACATACACCAAAAAAACACTGGGCAAGGGACACTGGTCAAGGGAAGATAAACATTATGTTTAATGTCGTAGACGATAAAATGCGGTGGTTGCCCCGTGGCGTTAGGTCCACTTGTTTCTGGTTCCCGGCACGCTGGTGTGCTCGTTTGAATTGATCATAAATTTGCGTTTAAGCACCTTGTAAGAGAAGGTCTGACCAGATTTTATTATGGGTTTCCTTTTTGTAATCGTGTTTTTTGGTGGAGTTTGTATCATTTCTCCTGCCCTCTTTCACTCTCGCTACAAAATTGCTTATGATATTTTCTATCACCTGTCTCAATCGATTCTAGGTAATAAAAAAGGCAATTAAAGAGATAAAAGCAAGATTCTAGTAGGTAAATATACACACATATACAGTTCATTATTAACTGACCCTTTACAAACCACATGACTACTGCATTATCTTAATCATTTTATCAACCAGTAAATGGCACACAATGGAATGCTCACACCAAATTATAGAATACTGTCCCTAAAGAATAATTCTCGAAATTCTCGAAAAAGAATAATAATACGCAATTAAGCATCTGCATTTTTCCCTCCAACACAACGAACCTTTTAAGCGATGATCTCTAAATCGAGCACAAGGGAAATCCCCTACAGCAGGAAGTTCTTGTGGCCGATCATATCCCAGCTGGGTGAACTTTAAATTGAAGTGTAAATTACTTTTACCTTTGGTATCATTCACACTGTCACACCACAGGATGCAACTGGCATCTTCCTTGCCGAACCACAAGTTCACTTTCTTCGATTCATTTCATCCAGTTTATGATGTGGATTTATGTTTTACATTCTACACTCAGTGTGGCTGTGGGGCAGGGACAAGCAAGATGTGGAAGAAACTTATTCCAAGTGCATTAACGGATAGTTTACGACTGCTAACGTTGCAATCATTGCAATTCCAAACTGGAACAAACTTCGGTGTCAATGGAGAGAGAGTATTGCTGTGTCGACGGTTTCTGGAGCGGTATGGATTTTACTCCAGGCTTCAAGGAAGGTTCTGATACGTTTCTGATGAAATACTTTCATTTCGCTTAAGGGAAACAGAGGTGAACTCAATGTTTGAATGGGGTTAATTTGCTGATAATGGATAAACATATAAAGACAAAAGCGTTACACTGCTAAAGGCAAGTAAACTTGTAGGATTTAGTATGAGATTCGGTAAAGATATAAGAAATCTCATTTATTTTAGTCCAAATGATTCCTTAGGAGAAGAATTATTTCCCCTTTAATCAGGCATTCGCCAAAAAGGATACATTTGGTGTACATTATTATTTCACTTGGTCTTTTGCGTAAACATTTCACATACTTTTGAGTTAGTCTGGGAAGTTTTGGCAACTTGCTTTTAGTTTGTGCCTAGCTCAGATCCTTTTTAACCTTTTTAAGCAAGCAAAGCACACAAGCTACTAAGAAATATGAGCAAAAACACTCCGGGAGCGTAAGAAATTCTCGACTTTCCCGAGCAAGACGGAAAAAGCGTTTCATTCGTTCCATTTCCATCGCTTCACGATCACGCTTAAGTTGAATAAATTGTTCAGCTAGAACCTGGACCAACTTCGAGCAACCGGAACGGGCGACAACTCATCGCTTAAGAGGAATCTTCCTGTCATCACAGCACAATATTGTTGATTCTGTTTTATAGGTTGCATTTTAATTCCTTTCCCCCACCCGAACACTCGCCACACTCACTTTACCCTTTCTGCCGTCTTGGAAAAGTTCAAACTTGACCTGTTGCTAAAGATCAGGTTCCAGCACTTTTGCGCTTCACTATACCGGGTCGTTTCATGAATAAAATACTCGGCAGTGAAACCACTTCAGCACTGTTGACTGGAGGAGCGATATGAATAATATTTCCTCCGGTGCGAAGTGTAAAGTTGATTAGCATTTGAAAGCAACTCCAATGACAGTTGAAGTAAAGCGGACGCGCCTCAACAGTCAGGAAAGGATTGAGAACAGGAAGGCTGGCGATAACTTTTAAGAACGTTTCGTTTGAGAAATTAATTAAAATATCAGTTGCATAGCATTCGATGAAGTAAAACATATGTCTATGCTGCTTATATTAAGCTTTACTGCTTTAATAATACTGCTGAATACATCACAACAAAGCATACGAATAACTTCTAATGCATGGTAAACCATTTCATACTCTGCCAACCTTCTTCGAAAGAAATTCCCTTGAATATTCATTACAATGCTTCCAAATACCCTTAGCCCCAAAAGTATCGAACATAAGTTAACAAGGCTTGTCGCAACAAAATTCCACAACCACATTTCATATAATCCTTCTGGAAATAGCACAGCAGAATACTAATTGCGCCCAAGAATCGATAGGCATAGCGCTAAAGCGCAAAAATTCCCATCGAAACAAAGGACCTCGACTTCGGCCACGATGTAGCAATTACCGTGATACTTTTTACCTTAACTTTTACCACAACCGGTACGGTAAGGGCAAACATTCTTCTCCCCATCGCAGAGGAGGATGTTGGACGATGGTTCGAAGAATTTCAATGATATTAAACCATCTTTAACAGAATTAAAACCATCCTCTGCGGGAAGTTCTATCACAGGCATTGGAATCTCTCTCTCTCTCTCTCTCTTTGTGTTTTCTCTCCCCCATATCATTCTGTAGCAAAAAGTCAAACATCATCTTTCATGGTTTTTGCAGTTTTCTTGCTTTAAATTGACTGTCTACCGGCACCAACGGCAGAGACCGGCGCTAGGCCGTGTCCTTCCGTTCGACTAGACGTTTGGTTTCGATTTGCGAATAAAGATAAAATAATAGACAGTTCCTCCTCGAGCATCTGCTTCCCCTTTTCCCGCAACTGTGGATGAAATGAAATTTTCATTTCACTGAATTAGGGAGCAATTTCTTGCACTTTCTCCCCCTAATGCTCCACCGAAAGCCACAATCGAAGGTAATGAAAAACCATCGTTTTGCTACTGCCCCCGGAAAATGATTTAGGAGTCATTTACGTTGCGAAACATGCTTCAAAAAGTGAAATTTGAGCAGGCTTTCTTCCGTTGCACCCGATACAACTCCCACAGAAAATGACTTCCCTTTGCTGCGTTTAATTTTTGCGTTTTGCTACACCATTTGAAGTAAAATCGATTGAAAGCACGATTGTCTTGCCACGTGTTTGCCTTTTATTTATTTATTTTTTAGAAGAGACACCACGGACGCGTTTGCCTTTTGGTTTTGTCTAACCGAAGCAATCTAATTTCTCGCTAGCAGCATTACCGCTTGGCGAGCTTCACTTGCCTTTTGTTGAGGCAGGATATGCTACAGCGGCGCTTAAAGTGAGAAAGGTCGTGGGTTACATGCAAATTCGTAAACCGCAACCGCACAGGATTCAATGCCAACAATAAAAATCCTCTTTCTAGGAAGTTAAACGATGGAAAGGATGAAAAAACAACACGGAAAGAAGTAGGAAACATTTAGCAAGAATAGGGAATTGAATTGTGAAACAATTTCTGGGTGCTGCGTGGCGCATTTGTGTAAAAAAAGTTTAATCTACCTTTAAGTTGCAATCTTCTATTTCTTGTTTTAAGATGTTTTAACATTATCTAGAATCTAACGTTATGAATTCTTATAAAACAAACAGTTTTGTAACCCCAAACAACCACATCAAGCACTTGCCTTTAAATATTAAACCATTGACAAGCGCACAGCGCCTTTCGGCTGTAGGTTTTTGTTTGGTGTGTTTGTGTCGTTAGTAAACGTTCACCCTGAGATAGTAACCCTCACGGGAACGAAATAATGAGACCAGCTCATGATGAATATTTGATCACCTCATATGCAACGCAAATGCTCTTCACCTTCGTTCGCTGCATCGGTTGCCTTCAAACCCCATCCAAACCACCAACCCACCCTTAAAGGCAGCGTTTAGTGGCTCGGTAAACTTAAAGTGGACAAGAGATAGCTACTTAAGACTCAAGTCATGCTCAGGGCTGCAATGGTACAACAAGCAGAAGCAGCAGCAGCAACAGCAGTAGTATCAGCTGCCACTGCTTTGTGTGAGCATCATCAGAACACGTGTGAGCAAAGTTTTTCGTACCACCGTGCGGATTAGATGGCGTAAAGTTTGCGATTGAAATTCTGGTCCAAGAAAAGGAACCAATTTCGGAAGCGGGTTCAGCATGGGGTGTATAACATTTAGGGATAATGCTAGAGAAAACACACACTTGAAAATCACTTGACAAAAGGGGACTAGGGAGCGATCGTTTGCTTTTGTTTGGGTTTGTCTTATCATTCTATGGGGTTAGAATATGGGCGTCTAGCGGACCCGACGCCTTTCCACATACGCTCATGTTCATTTGAAGTCATTGTGCAAGTCATACTGATAGTGAGCTTTCCAAATGACATTAGCTTAAGAAACTTATTCCATTCCTTAAAGCATTGTAAATAGTACATCCTTCTTCTTTTTGTTCAAACACGTGTTCCTTTGAAAGGAACCCACAGATCCTATGATGTTTATTCACACCAACAGCAAGCAGTCACAAATCTGTAATGTTTTATTGAATGCATTTTAAATTTATTGAACGATTTCAAAGTGATCATTAAAACAACAGCACGCTTTAAAAGACCCGTAGCGGCCTTTTCTTTCTCCGAGCAGCACAATTGAGACGCTTTTGACTCGTTGTGCTCGTTCAGCATCAAAGCTTTTCAATCGCGCGTTCAAATACATGGAAAAGTGGCAATGAAGACCGAATCACCGTCAAGTGCCTTTGCCACGATCTCTGCCGGCTTGTATGCGCGGCTCATTCGGCATTCCATCGAGCGGCACATGTAAATTCTCCGATTAACATAAGCGTTTCCACCACACAAATTGAGTAACCGTGGCATGGGAAAATAATTGAATTACACCGAGCAGTACCACGGTGGATGTGGGGAGAAAAACACGGCTCTTCCTTTCACAGCAACACGGTACGCTTTTCCACAAAGTCAAACAAATCCCTGCGTGGGCTGGGCGGTGTATGTATATGTGTGTGTGTGCGCTTGGAAGTGCACGAAATGATTACAAATCTCCTTAAGCATCTACCAGTAAGGGAAGGTGGATCGCCTGCCAGACGGCAAAGTGCGTATGGTAATTGCCTAAGTACAATCTCATTAAATTCCAGTCACTTTTCATCCACTTTACGTACGAGAAATGCTTGTTCCGTTCTGTCACTTTTTTTTCTCTCAAACGACGGGTAAAAAGGCTAAAAACCTTCTCACAACCAGCGTAGCTTACATTCACAAGGTTTATGCCTTAAATCTTGCGGGAGCTTTTGCGGAAGGCGCCTTCCGAGCCACACGATTGAATAAAGCAAGCTGTTCGGGGTGAAGTGTGGGTGTTTTCTTATCCCTCGTTGCTATTCCGTTTCCGTTCTTTTCCAAAAAGAGAAGGAAAGGCAAAGGATGAAAACCACCGTCACGATCAAGTAATAAGCTAGAAAAGCAGAAAAGGGACAATTTCTGTGGTAAGGTAGAAGGATTGTTTTCAATTTTTCAAAAAGAAGTGTAAAGCCTTTGCCAAAGAGGAAGTTGAGCTGGCACATACAAAAGGTTCTTGCTGTTGCTACTTTTGTTTCTGCCTGTTTTGTTATCTTGTAATGTAAAAATAATAAGGAAACGATAGAATGATACTCGTCGGGTGTTTAATCCAACAGCCGACAGGAAAACAAATTGTTTTTTGACAATATATCTACTATGTGGGAAGCGCACAGGAAAATACATCGTAAATAGGTAAAGTATTTTTAGGAGAAGATGTTTAAAACTTATTCGCTTAAAGTTTAGCCCCTATTTATAAATAGGGAACTGGAACACTTCCAAAAGTATAGTGTTGTACTGAACATTGCATACCTTTAGGCGGTTTGTCTTTTAAACAGCTATTGCTACCATTCGATAAATACAAATCCATCCATCTCCTTTCGTTTTCTACCGGCATTCTAAAATTAACCCAAGATAAACTGCGTACAAATTGGACACCAACAAGAGGTAACTGATTTGATCCAATTTATTACCCGTCAGTCAGCCAGCCAGTGACAAGCATTCAGGCACGCTCGTTTAAAGGTATTCCAGCCGACCCATTCGACCCATTCTACAATGTTCCCAAGCAATTTTACTCTCTCCTCTTTGATTTCGTATCGCATGAAATCACGATAATCGCTTAGAGCTGAAAGAAAATTTGTCTTCGCCAAGGCGCTGCGCGAAGATCAAAAACCAAGCATCAGCTCCCGCGCGATAGCGAGAGCTTCTTTTAAACAGATCAACGCCAGAACTTATTCTTGCTAGCGGCCCACTGCACAGGCAATTTTGCACGCTTCAATAAAGAAATGTAAAACAAGAAGCGGTATCACGCTTTCCGCACCATTCAAAGCTGACGCGCACAAGCAAAAGACAATTCGCACAAGCTCTTCCTTTCGACGAGTTGAAAGAGTTGAGTTTTCTCTTGTGTAAAGTCTGTGCAGAGCGACAACGAAACGTAAAGCGAAGTGACAATAATAATAAATTTTCTTTCCCCGTTTCCCAACCGCTTCAACCATGTTCCTGTTTTCGTCGTTTGCTTTTGAGTTTCAGCGAGCGTACGTCCTCGGTACGTATCTGCGCCAACACGGAATGGTAGATTATCGATAGCGGAAGCAAATGGCATCAACGGGTAGATAAAAGTAAATTTCTTCTCTTACAACACGCTGCTCCACTGGGGTCCAGCATCTTGTGAACGAGGAACTTCTGAGCGTGGAAAAATGGAGCCATTTTACTGATTCCATCAACACTTCCCGGTTTTGCCAGGAGCTACTGCTAAGTATACTTTCATTGACCTTCCGGTCCCTGAAGGAAGATTTCCAACACTTGCTCTGCTATCCAGCAGGGTCATCGTTACACCCGCACGCACACAAAGATCACGAGTGAACCACGGCTAAGAAGTAGTACGGTGTGAAAAATGGTCTAATCTAACGTGTCCAACCTGATTTGACACGTAAACAAACTAATAGAAGCAGAAGTGCTACAGTCATCCGTCATCCGTTTGCGCTACTTTACGAACGGTTGCTTCAAAGCAGCAATCTTTCTTCACAGATCTTTAGCATCCTCCTGGACTTTTCGACCCGGGGCTTCATGGACTCCTACTACGCTATAATCCTTCAATGGAGTAAAGCTTAACGTAAGCATTCCAATGCATGGCAGGAAAGCAAACAGAACACTGCGGAGGGTAGCAAGCAAGCATAGACAAAAGAAAGGAAAAAGGAGCGCTCCAATAGCAGATTAAGACGTCCCTGGAGGGGATAGGTGAGTACCGGTCTCTGACACCGTTTCTGATAAAGACGTTGGCAACTGAAACCAGCATCCGTGACCGGATTGCAATAATAAGTGTGATCCCTACCCCTGCCATGGCTAGTGTGGAGCTGGGTGCTGGGATGAGCCTTTTAATACGGAGGCTCCAATGCCTAAAGCACCTGGGATGACTTCATCATCAGACACAATAAAGACTGTAGAGAAATTGTAAATGAAGCATCTCCAGAAGGGGAAGAATTTCTCGTTGCATTGTTCTCCAGCAAAATGAATCTCGAATAGCTGGACAACTGAACCCTTTGCTTCCTTCCTTGGGCGTGCATTTAATTTAATTTTAAACCATGCTCAGGCAGCTATAATACAGGCAGCATTCGTGCAGTAATTGCTTTCACCGTAAGCGAGCCAGAACACATATTTTCCCTACTCGTTGGCATACTTCTTCTTGTGGGAATCGATATAATCGTTCGGAAAATATCATTTCCACATCGCTCGCTCGATCGTTTGGTGGCTCGTCCCACTCATCCAATTGGTAATCATTAATCTGATTGATTGGCGTAACCGGGCAGTAGGTCAGAGCAACTCTTCCATCGCCCAACTGGAAGAGATTTTGCATGCCTCGAAAGCCGACGTCAATCGATTGTGGCATTAAGTTTTCCCTTTTCTGCATCGAACAGGCAGACAGACATTTCGAGACACCGTGCGATGCGATGGACTTTGGAAACTATATCGGACAGATCTTCTGAGCGATTATGAATGAAGTATTGAACCGATATAGGAAAGGGGGAGAGGAAGGAAAGCCATAATTGGTAATAAAGTTACTCACATAAATCGATGCCAAACCAGAATAGAAAGCATCATGGCAGAGCCTTTATTCGATCGATTGCTTCATTTATTATCGGCAAAGCAACTGCGATGGGCAACTTTATCTGCAAGATGTGTGTTGCCGGCGATAGGGAAAGGAAGTAATAAAATCACTTACTAAACTATAACGATCCTTTGGGGGTCTCTGTTCCTTGCGGCTCCAACGCATCGGGGTACTATCGATTGCCATCGATTTCTGGATGGACAGATAAACTTAGTCGATGCCATTAACTATACCACATTCCCATATGCCGATAGCGAATGGTGTACGGCGTACAGTCTTAGCCGTTAGATTGATGAAGTAGAGTTTTCTAAAACTTCCACTCTCAGTCTCTCTCTCTCTCTCTCTGTCCATGTAGAGAGCTCTTTGGAGATAATATCCCTTGAAGATGCCTGCCATTATTTTAAGCACAAACTTTCAACTTCAAAAGGATACTACGGATGACATGTTTAGGCGAGTGTATTGCCATATCGGAAGATGAAAAATGCTTCCGTGGAAAAGTGGATAGCAATAAGAGCCCTTATTTCGGAGAGGAGGTTAGGATACGTTTGAGTGAAGAAGCTCACAGGTTCTTATAAATTGACAATATCCTTAAATCAATACTATCGTGCTGTGGAGGTTACAAGGAGCGCGCACCCAACTCTTTCGACCAATGTCGGCTTTAATTAAATCCGATCGAGGGGTTAGCTAGACCATACCTTCCAGGAATTTATATGGAATATAGATACAACCGGGCTGAAGGTTGGCTCTTAAATTTTGAACAAGAGATCTCCTAGTGTTCTGAAGAAGCAGTGGTCTTTATGGATGTCTTTAAACTGACGATAGGAGCATTATGAAATTCTATATTTAGCTTGTTTAGTTATTCACTCAACCTTGACGTTCGCGTACATTATAAGGATTGCCTGTATAAGCACGTGATTTAGACTGAATTGCCTTGCAGACAAGCTATTAAACCTGATTTTCAACCCTCAAATACTTCTACAATGCCAAAACATAGCCTTCACAATGTTTGTAAATTTTCCATTCCAGCATGAAATTAGCATTCATCTCACATTACATCACAGGAGCAGGATCGTGTAAGTGACGCCAGACAAGGCCCATCCTCTGCGCTTTTGTTCCACCATCCACCAGGTACACGTCCGTGTCTCCGTATCATCGAAACGCTTGAAAAAAGAAACTGATTACGCCCGTTTATGACACGGAGGAGCCGGTTAAGGGAACGGCCAACCATATCAACCCACGGCAAACATCGTTCAAAGCGGCAGGGCAAGTTTACGCCGCCGGTAAAACGAACAGCGTCAGCTAGGCCCGTGTCAGTTGCCCTTTTTCCCCCCCAAGCTTGACGGAACTGCTTTTTTGCTGCCCGGTACGACGACGTGTGTCACAAAAGGTGTGCTTAGGTGTCTCCTTCCCAGGTGCGATTCGCAGGGCGATTCTTAACATCAGGTGCGGCCGGGAGACTTCCTTCCTCCCCGCGTACGCTCGCTCCGACGCTCTCTTGTGAATGGCGACAAGTACAGTCACTTACCATTCATTTGTGGTCCTTTGCACCGGGACACACCACTCGGTGGCGCGCGGCTCAAGGGGACAAAGACTTCAGCACTGATGGTTCCACCCACCCGGTGTAGCAATAAACCAACCCCGACAGCTTTAAATAGTACTGCGGCGAAGAAAAGGAGCACACCGTGTGGACGATATAAATCGAGCTGCCTGACTGGTGACTGGCCCAACCGCGAGCCGTAGCATCATTTTTATAGACATCTTCACCTTCGGCCGCGGTTGAGTCGGTTGACGATGAGAGTGCATAACTGTCGCTACTCTTTAAGGGGGTTATTATTTACCGTTCTACATGCTGGCACAATGTAGGTGGGTAGGTAATGTAGAGGAAAAATGGGAAATAATGTTGCCACACCGGCTAAACGCGCAAACAATAAGGAGTGCATCAGGACATTGTGGTGCGTTACGGTGCTGTTAGTAACATCGTTAGCGCGGAGAATTGAGAAGGAAAGTATTTACAAGCTGCTTACTGAAACAGTCCGAGCAGTGAATGCTCATTTTCCTATTTTATTAACAGCAGCAAGGAATGCAAGTCCAGAAATTCCCAATGTTTTTTTATATTCACTCCACCTTAAACCATTAAATCCACAAGAACCTTTGCTACAAGCAATTTATTAATGAAGACAGTTCATTTTTATCCCGCTTTTCCCATTCCAAGACCCACATTGTCGTTTACCGTTTACTTTCTCCCTTTTCCAATCGCTCATCGCACAGAAAAGAGGTGTCAACGAGGACACAAACAAACGAATCCCGCTGAGTGCATTCAGTTCCATCGGGGGTTTCTCCACAAGTAGCTCCGGAATGGAACACGACTGACCTACACGATCATAAAAAGTAATTAAAAAAGCAAGAAAAACACCTTACAATGTATTAAAAAAAAACGCTGAATACCACCGCCATCATCGTCGTCAGTAGAGAGGCTTCGTTGTGGTCGTCGAAACGATGGCCTCTCGGAAAGGATGTGGAAAGCAAGTTTCCCACACTCATAAAAAACATATTTCTCCACTCATGGCGAACGGCAAAAGGAGCATTCGACGGAAGCTCCCGAAGTCGCGGGAAAAACTTTTGCCCACCGATGTCAACGAAAGTTAAAATGCAACTCATGTTATCTTGCGCACACCCTCGGCAGCAGCTCGGTGTGTCATCGGCGTTGTTTTTCATCGCCCAAATTCCACTCTCATCGGAGCACTACTTCTACACCGAGTACTTTTTCTCATTAAGGAAATAGAACTTAAATGAAGAACATCAAAAAAGACATGATGAATTTTGAGTACGGCAGGAGTGGTCGGGTGCTCACCATCTTCAAAGTAAAGTTTTCGAGGAACTTTTGCACTAATCCCGGCCCCGGCATGTCAGAATTAAAGTTAGCAAAAAGGTTGAGATTTTACGGCACGGCTTCAAAACCACCTGTTGGATGATCGTTGAAGTTGAAATATTTAAATTAAACGTCCTCGCTCTCTCGTCGGCAGCTCATTTGTTGTTGATTTAAAGCGAACTGCCAGTGATTAGGGTACTGTGCCGGAGGTCAGATCTCCCAGTGTGGACTTTAAACTCTTTCATCGTGGGAAACGACACAACAAACCACACACACATACACAACGCAGCCTCGCAAAACACTTCTTCGAACGCCACTTCCAACACGTCCAAGCAGCTCGCCATCCGTGCAGCGTTAATGCGGACAGTAGTGCGCGCGGGGCATATTTGTGTCGGAAACGATTATCGCTACATTACCGGAAGGATGGCGAAGGACTTTTTCTGCTGTTTGGTAGCACTTTTGCCTCCCGTACCGTCCACCCATTCCTAGACCATGCGCTTACGCTTGATGTGTTTGTGCCGCAGATGAAGATAAGCAGTGAAACTCTACGTCATCGCATCGTACCGGTTTCGATCGATGCGAGAGAATTTCGCTAGACGTGGTGAAAGCAGTGCACGATGCGAGGGATTATGTGTGGCTGAACTTCCCCTTTCAGCTCGGTAAAGGGTTAAGAACGTCAACAGAATCGTGCACAGAACAGCTGCTAACGATCAGGCGATAGTGAAAAATCCACCATTCGTGTCATGACTCAGTGACCGATGCGAACCCGAGGAAGCTCATCGGGCAAATAATAAATTTTCATCAACAATACCACAATTGTTGCATGTGTGCACAGACACACAAACACACCATTGCTAGCTGGCAGGATATGTTTTGCCAGCAACCTAGAGCCTAGGGGTAGAAGTTGGGAAAGGTGGCCTGTTTGTCAGCGGAAGCAGCAGGAAAATAGCACAAAAATGCCACGACACTGTTGCTTGCTTTGCGCAAGCTTTTACGCAAAGTCGTTAAATGAATAAATATGCATAGTGGGAGGTGGAAGGTTGATCTCCCGATGTAACTTCCGTGTGTAATGAAAGGGAAGACGTAATCCTTTGACGATATGGTGGCAGACGCGTTAAATAGCTCCAGGCGTTTGCTGATGGCAGAACAACTTAGTGTCGCATTCAATGTTTTGAAGCATGGCTTTTTAGTAACAGAACCATCATCTAGATTTGTATGAATATTTGATATGTGAAACCCTAGACAAATTTCGTAATTTCTTGGAAAATCCAGAATACAGTTAAAGCTTCCCGCTCTTCAATAAATCTTAACAAACATCCTACACACTACACTTGCTACTTACATCGGACGCCTTGCCGTGCATCGTATCGTACGATTCCGCCTTGGTGATAAGGCTCTTCAGCTTGATCGGTTTGACGACGGCCGGCATCTTGGCGATCCCATCGCCACCCTTACCGGACGGGTCGTGCAGATGCAGCACCTCCCCGTCCGGTCCGAGCAGCGTGTTGCGGATGTCGTGCGACGATTTGCGATGAATACGCAGCGAAGCGGGCGACAGCTCCCGATAGTTGGTCCGCACCACCGTCCCGTCCGTACCGTGCTGCTGCACCGATATGCTGCACCGCTTCCGTGACATATCGTAGCCGCGCCGTTCCTCGCCAACGTGGTTGCCCTTGCTGCTTTCGCGACCTTCGGCCACTTCGCGCCGCTCCGTTACCAGCACGGTCTGCGTATCACCACCACCAGCGGCCACCTTACCACTCGCCACGAGCGGACCACCGTTCTGGCAGTTGTTGTTGTGGTTGACGCTGCTCGTATTGTTGTTGTTATTGTGGTGGGTTGCCCCCGGGCTACTGTGATGGTTGCAGTGCACGTTGTTGTTCGCACAGCTACCATTGGGGGCGCCATTCGCACCGGCGGGAATGGTCCCGTTGGCGGACGACGATGGTACAACCTGTTGCGGCTGCTGCTGCTGCTGCTGCGACGGCTGCTGCTGCTGTTGCGGCTGCTTACCGCTCGAGCTATTCTTGCTCATCAATGAACCCATCTTGAGGTGCTCCAGCATCGAATTAAGATGCTGGGACATCATCTTCTGCCCAACAGACGAATTCAAACTCACTTGCGCACCGGGAAGGGATGTGTTGATTTTCTGTACCTCTTGTGGTTGGGAAAACAATGTCTAAACACGCACACACACACAAATACCGGAAATGGGAACTACTGCTGAATCGATGCCGATGGCGGCTGTCGATTAGCACTCATGTCCGGTATTGGCGACGACCTACTAACACAGGTCCTTCGTTTGCTTCACCGAAGGAGACTAGACGACACGTTACTTGCAGGCAGGCTGGGCAAGCGTAATCAAAATTCAGCAGCAGGACCACACTTTCACAGACCACCTGAAATAATGAGAAATACATTGGATTAGTTAAATGCGTGACCAGCAGTTATAATTGTCAAGTCAAGATTGAGGTCAATGATACGGAGTTAGATTGGTGCGTTGTAAAATAGGGCGCCCCCAGGGCGTCCCCGTCCAACAATGTTGCATGAATTATGCATTCTAACCTGCAGGTGGAATTTCAATTCCAATTTCCAATCGTGTACCGCGTGATGAAGTGGTTTGAAAGCACTGAGTGAAATTGAAATATTGCAGCACAACCTGCATCGATATCGTATCGAAAGCACTCATTACAAAATTTGCAAAATTGCAATATAAAGCCGTCTGTGTATTCCTACAATGTAGGATAATTATCAGCTCTCTTCATTATGCAACCTCATTAATTGATCTTTCATGTTAAGTACTAAAGTCAACCAGCCACATTTAAAATCAATTAAATGCACCTCTCAAACAACGGCACACACGTGGCCCACACCATACCCATTCATCACGCCATTATTTAGCATTGCCATACACCACAGAAAGCATCATTGTTTTTGTTTGATGTTTTGATAGGAGCATAAAAGCGTGTCGATAATGTCAATAAAACTGGCAGCTTGTTCGCCGATGCGGCACACCGCCATGGGGGTCAATAGGTAAAAGGTTTCCCCCGACTTTGTGTGTGTATAAAAGCATAATCTGTGTTGAGCTGAGCTAAAGTACGAGGTATGTTGCCGGGGAGTCGACGTTTATGATGCTTGATGGATGTTTTCGTGGAATGTTTAATATTTTAATTCGTGTGGTGTCTGCCTGTGTCGATGCTGTAGGGGTTTTAATGTGATTTTACACCTGTATAATGTTATTAATGAAGTGCAAGCTATGCGGTGCTTCGTTGAGTATATCAGGTCTTTAATTTACTTGTTGGTACCCACTGTTTGTCATAACTCCCAACAGCACAGTAATGAAATGAAATGATTCCAAATAACCGATTCCACAGCTATAATCCTTCAAAGAATAAGGCGTTTCTGCGATCCACTGGCGTAATAACCAGCACGTGACACGCCTTTGCGTCAGCATCTTTTGTGTAGGATCAATTGATTTTCCTGAACCGGTGAATGAGGCTTTCTGAAAACGTTCCAGGAAATTGATGAAAGTTCAGAATAACTTGCACCTGAGCTGCGGCTCAGCTCAGCAGAGCAGAGTCAAGACCAGGTTTTCCAAAGCTTCCTGTTGTGGTCCTTCTATAAAAAGCCACCCTTTCATTACAAAATGTAAAGCAGCTAACTGCTACTGCATTGCAGCAACTTGGAAGCTTCGCTATCAAGATTAACCAAAGCATGAGGCTGTACCTTCTTCCGAGCTTCTGCGTGCTGGCATTATCACTTTCCATTTCCCGGAACCATCCATCAATAGCCAATCAATTCACACTCTTCGAACAGATTACAGATGCTCGATAAAAATTAACCCTCAATTAACGCCTCCAATTTGCCGCAGAGCTTGCCTCATGGCAAGCGTTTTGGTGAGCGATGGTTCAACACTGATGGAAAATTTACCACCATTTTCCCAGGAAACGCCCCATCACCAGGTGGCATTCAACTAACGATGGGAGGCTGATACAGTGAAGGTTTCGTTTACATCCTACGCATCCTGGACCAGGGGCGTAGCGTTTGTTGTGTTGAGGAACGTGCCCGTAGGCTAGTAGAGGCGTTGCGAAATTAAAAATAAATTTGTATCCTGCTCTGCCACCAGAGAGTTCAAGGCGTTCAGTGTAATTATCGCGATACTATCATCATCTAGATAGCTAACAAGATGGCATTAAGCGTTCTGCTACACAGCTCGTGTCGATGATAGCATCAAAATCAACATCGTAAAAGTAAAATAAAACGCTTTTGTCCAGTTCATTAACTACATTAGGCTTCAGTGTGAGGTAAGCACCACCATAAAAAACACCTTCGCTATGCACTTGGCACTATTGGTGTCCTATCAAGAGCTTCCCGCCCCATTTTCGCTCAACACACAACTGCTCTTCTGTTATTGAACACGAACGAAGGCAGACGACACCTACGGCTTCCCTGGTTAGTTTGTAACGATGTCAACACAATCAGCACAAGCACGTGTCGTCTAGTGTGCATGGACAGAGTAAACATTATCCCCCAATGCTCCCCTCCCCTGGCTAGCATCTTCATGGGAAGCTGAACTCCACAAACCATCCATCGGCTGCCCTTCGGGGTGGCGTGGTACTTCGCAGCAATCAAAGATCCCTGGCGGCCTAAAACCGTTTGTTTTGCTGCAGCACTGTTTGCTGAGAGCTAATTCTCTCACTCACCCGCCGATGGTGGTGATGGGAGTGTGCTGACACACACGCTGACAGTGTTTTGTTCGATCGCCGAACTGCTATCGTCGGTAGACGCGTAGCTCGCGAAGAAGGCATAAAGAGCACCACGCGTCACCCAGATTGGAATCCCGTTAATGATGGGGAAATATTTGAGTTGTTATCAAGCGTTTAATGGGTGATCGAAACGCAAAACGAACCGCCGCCAGCTGCGGTACGTTTGACAGTAACCGAAGCGAAACGGATTTTAGTCCACAGCGCGCCGCCGCGTTCGCCTGTCTCCACACACATGCTAAACGACCGCTTTTTGACAAACAAAAGCACTTGTAGCAAACTACCCAAAATACCAAGTGGCTAAAAATATCAAACAAACATTAGCCGATACCCAGCCGGGTGGGCCATGCCGGAGGGATGAGTTTTCATTACCGCGATTAAACAAACGGATGGGTTTGGATTGTTTAGATTGAACCGGATATTGTGCTGAGGATGTTCTGGGCAGAAGATCGGTAGATGAAATGGGACATTTTATTGATGCTGTCTTTTCTTGTTTGTATTGAACACAATGTAACCATTAGCTTTGGTAGACTGGGTCCCACCCAGAAGAGTATTTTTCAGAACAGAACGCTTGTTGATCCAATGTGTAATTCATTACTTCTAAAAACGTTTTGCAGTGATACATTAGTCTGCAATAAATGTACATAGCAACAGTTTGAATACGACGAAACGCCCAAAGAGATCATTATCATAAAGCATCTTCATCACTTAAGATACAGTCAATGTCACGGAAATGTCCTTTTCGAATCCGCCAGCAGTGGCTGCAAATTATACAAATTCATGTATACTAAAACCCAGACCAGCCAGATAAAACTGAGCCACTTAATTTACTTGATTGCTCCTAGATCATTTCTCCCCTCCCCCCCATCCAAAAAGGTCCAACATCCGGTCACAAATCATACTCCAGTGTCGTAGCGAACTCCGCTAATACCTTCGGACCAAAATGGACGATTTCGTTCGCAGTTAAAATGAAAGTCATTTAAAAAACAGCACGAACAAAATTAACAACACGACGCAAAGAAAGCAACCAACACTGGCTAGGGGAAATGACACTTCACGGTTGCGAAGGATAAAACCGCGAAGGAAATGAATGCAAGTGTATGAGACAGATAAAAGATAACAATTGCTGATGACCCTGCTATGTGGGTGGGTGTCTATCGCTCTATCGAAGTTTTCCCATAAAATGTAAAAAGATCCTTTTGGGGGATGATGCTGCACAGAGCAAAGCGAGCGCAGGACAAAGAGCACGAAGGAAATCACGGTTTTGGGGCGATGCCGTTTAATTAGCAGCTTGTTAAATAAAATGTATATGCCACTGGTGAAGAAAGCTGCACAAACATGGTCTTTAATTAATTTTGAAGCAAAAATTAATATTTTTAAAGCTCTAAAACATGAGAGTTATTGTAGGTTATGAGCATAAATATAAAAACAGGATCAATGACTTCATTTATAAGCAAATTTAGAGCAGTTTTATGACTTCAAATACTTGTCATAAAGTCTCCAGAACTAACTGTGTATTCAAAGAATCTGAATAATGCACATTACACCGTGATACTCCTTTAAAACCACTGCTGTACACTGTACCATTCACAACTGCCATTGTTACATCGCTAGGCAATATTCATAAAACCGGTACTGCTTTTTACGGTTGTATCGTATATTTCCAACCAGTGTCGTTAGCAAAGATTCCGGATAACCGGGTTAGCGATGACTCCGACCAACTTCCTTCGGCGCTACGTCGATTATCAATTCATCTGTACTACTGCCGGCCTTGGCGAGTCTTCAGAAGTAGCATGATGAAAGGCGAAATTCTTGACCGAGCTTAGAAGTCATCCATTACTGTGTCGCTCGATTTAAGCATTTCCAAACGACCGATGTCTTTGTTATGAAATTCCTCCTTCAACATAAAATGCAATAAAAACAAGCTTCTTCACGGGAACCATTTTATGTAGTAAAAATGAAGCATTTTCCATAGTGTTCGTCGTCTGCACGACGTACTCACTGAAGCACCTCAAAAGTTGTACCAATTTACTAACAATATCGCGTAGCAGCTTTACTACTACACCACACAAAAGAATGTGGTTCGGAAGACAAAAAAAACCGGATACATCAACGCTGAATACTTTCCCCGCATAATCCAACCGTAGCCATCTCTATGGCTTACTACAGGAAAAGGGGTTTTCGATGTTGGCTTTAAGAAAAGTTTTTACCCTCCCCTTTTCGACCAGCGCTTCTTCAATGCTCTAAATATCTTTTACAAAGAACAAAAAGAACGATGCGCCCAGAAATGCACCCTCCCTTCGGGTAGCAAGTACGACGGGATGCCTTTAGCCTGTTGGAGGGCTGGAATATTATGCTTCCGGACAATCCCGTTCTCGGTTGAAAGCCAAAACCGGAACGCACCGCTTCTACCGCAGGAAAGCTGAAAATTGCATGAATATGTCCTTGAATGTCCACCACACCGAACAATGTTCACGTGCCTTTACATCGTAAAGATATTGGCTGGCCGGCCAAATGGACGTAGAGAGAAAGTTACGGAGGAAGAAGAAGAAGTACGTTCGAAACAAAGTTTTCGAAGCTTACACTGTTCGAGATTTGTTCACGGTCAGTCAGGAAGAAATGTGTGTGTATGAGAGTGTGTGGTTCAGGTGTGCCTTTGCACGTCACTTTCTGTTACGTTCTGGTTCTGCTTGAACGGCTTCCGGATGAGCCGGGGCAGCTAGCCCTTGAATGTAGGTGCTTTATCGTCCCGACAAAGTTAATGGGTAGTTGGAAAGTAGAGACTTAAAGAAGGCATTAGAATCAATTACCCAACCAAAACCGAATGCCATGCTCTTGTGCAGTTAAAGATAGTTCAAGACACGAGACGAGAAAATAGACCTCTTCCTCGCTTTAAGTTGTCTTTTAAAGTGTCATCTTTTAACCAAGATTCTAGGCCGATTTGTAGATATCGTCCCTCAAATTTCCCTTTATAGAATGCGGTCATTCAGAAGCTCGTTATGGACACACGCCACCGGTTTGGAGTTTGGGTAGAACGAAGTTAGTCCTCGACTAACAACTTCCAACGCACAGACCGACGCACTACACCGACCGACCACCCGTTGCCGGTTAACCAATAATGCCCAATATTGTTGCAGCTGACAGTTTGACATCCATTCAAACACGGGTCCGAGGGTGCCGGGGTACCATAGACAGAGCAGACCACAGTCCAACAATTTCCATCAACGCCTAACTTTCCGTCCGGATGTTCGGAAAACCGCTCCGATTCAATACAACGACCACAGGAACCGACCTCCATCCCTCCATCTCAACGTTCACTCAACGGGATTGGGACACCTTTTTGGAGTTGCAAAGCCGGTTCGCTTCGATCCCCGAGGATGTCGGAGCTGAATCCTGTTCCTCGTATGTGTGTCTGCCGGAAAGGAGACGATGACTTTGAAACGTCACTTGTTGATTTCCCACGTAGTCAGTGCAGTGCTAGGTGGTGATGTGTGTGGTTAACCACAAGCTAGATCCACACACTGTTAGATACCGTATGAAGAATGTTCAATCAATGCTTGGCCGCTTTGTCTGTCAACAGTTGGGGTCACGAAAGCGAGACTTCAGCACCTGCAATCGATTTGTAATCCATGACGACCAGCGCGACCACCGTTGGATTGTGGTGCAATCAATGTTCCACCGTTTTTACGCCCTCTTATATCCCTTCACGCTGTACACTGAATGTCGTTGCATATTTCATCACACGCCCGTTACGGTGGTGTGATGGAGAGCACCATTAGCGTCCTTGTTGACCATTTGCTGCGATGGTGGACCTGCCATTCAAAGTAGCTTCAGTGAGGTTAATTTATCATATGCCATGTGGGGCTTACCGCTGAGGCAAAGTTCATATGTAGCAACATGTAAAAATTACGTCCTGTGCAAGCACCATACTGGATGAAAGCCCAAAGCTTTTGGGTCATATTTTGGGAAGTTTCATCCAACTTTTTCTTCCTATTTTCCGGATCGTGACGGCGTACCGCTGTAAAGTTCAATTTTGAGAGCATTTATCCAATTTTCTACCGTTATGACATTTCCTCCCTTAGCGCGAGTTAACTTTCCTGTGTTCGTTTTATTTAAACCTTTTTTTTTTTGGTATTTTGCCAACTTTCAACCAGCACGAGCGCGACCATCGCAACAAGGCGACCGCAACCCGTCACCGTGACCATTCTTGCCAACGGAAAGTTACTAACGACAGTGAACGGAGGCGCACACAGGCACACCGTGCTGTGTCATCTGTCGATGTCCTTCGAACGGGGTTTAACCTAATTTTTCATCTTTCCACCTCGGATATTCATTCTTGGTTGATTTTTTCGCTAGTCGAGTGTTTTTTTTTATTCTTTCTCCCCCAAAACGACATGCCAATCTGGGTGAGTAACTTTTTTTATTCTAAAAATGCTCCCCCCCGAGGGCATGTTCAACTGGTGAGTGTTTAAAGGATTGCAGCACTGTTTTTTGTGTGTTGGCTTCCCTTTTGTACCTTCACTTTATCATTCATGCTAGTAGGAAGAGCACGATCAGCCTGGGTCGCACCGTTGCTTCTGTTGAAGCATATGTTTTTGTTTTGCTTTTTTTCGCGCTCCTTCGTACAACTTTTCCATATCTTTTTGGGAAACTCGCTGATGGGATTATGGCTTGAATGATGCGCGTACGGTGATGGAATGGAAAATTTAATATTCTTCGATTCTTGGGTGAAGAATTTTCATTTCACTACGCGATCATTGTTCGACTAGCGTACGGAATCGGATTGCAAAAGGGTGTGCGTTTGGGATTGTTTTTACAGCATGTAGTCTGCCAAAATTAATATGAATTTATTGTGAAACAAATAAACTAACTGAACTTCAATATTTCGAGTTCGAAGCTTTCATTTCAAATTAATTTTTTTCACATTTCTTGAATACATATTTTACGAAGGGAAAATTATTACAACAAAAAGAGCAGCAGCACGTTCCCGTACCTTCTTAATTAATGCAATAAAAGCAACCAAGGCTTTAATTAAAGCCCCAAACCGGACCCGTGAAAAGGAGCAATCGAACCGATTGAAACTCCCTGAATGCCGGGCATTTCCGGGCAATGTAAATGTAGGTGTAATGTAAAGCAAACTTTCATTGACTCAACCAGCCTTTGATTTGCATTTCCAACTTAATCTTCTGTTTGATTTTTGCCCATTTTACCGTCCTACTTCTCTGGGGCCTGCCTAATCCTTGCCAAACGTTCGTACTTACTTCGTGCTGCGTTCACTGGGCAAGCAGCAATGGCAAAAGGTATGGTTTGCCACCGCTCCTTAACCACTCTCCACCTCGGGATTGCGGGTGAAATTTTATTAGAAAATAAAAACAAACCTATAAAAAACCGAGTGTACCGCATTCAACCGCCAGCCGTGGGCTTTCGTTCCAGGTTTTACGAGGCCAATAAATTTCACTTAAACCGATTTGATTTGAACTGAACCGAAACCAAACCGAGTCCCGAACAACAGCTGAAGGAAAACTGAAGGTATTTGGAGCGGTCGGTTTGGGAGCTTTGGCCTTCAAATTAGCCCCAGCAGTTTGTTGTGCACTAAGTACGGGTTGTTAGTAGCTAGCGGTCGAGGATGGCAGAGACAGATTGATGACGCGTCTATTGCTCTATCAATTTCATCGTTCATTGTAGCGGAAGTATGAAGAATTTTTATTGATAACAATGTGAAACCAATCAGCAAAGGTTTAGTGGCTAATTTGGGGGGAAACGATCATTCGGATGGAAGGCAAATTAAGGTTAAAAGCCTCGATTTTCTTACATTTTAAGTAAACTGGGTCGCCTTTTTTGTTGATTAACTTCAACAGAACAGAATGATTTAAACAGTATTTTATATTCAATTAAGTTAAGCGTATCTGCTAATAAAAACACCCATCCCTTCAAGAGCCAAAACCCTCAAAATAATATTCCAAAGCTACCAAAGTGGTTACATTCACCGTAAACTCGTACATCAACCGACCGAACCGGCACAAATCGATGCACCACCCGAAAGCTAGCTTTAAATGTCAAACGGAAGAAATTAAAACAAAAAAGTGTAACTTTCGCATCACACACTGCACTTCCCCTCGAAACCGATTTGAAAGTTCCATTATGTTGCTGCTGAATAACAGTTGCCCAGTTGTAGTAAATCATGCACTCGGGATGCGTGCCGTTTGCTGCACGCTGGGTGCAAACCATCACAGCGAGCGATGGTGGAGAGAAGCAGGAAAAGAGGCCACCCAATCCGGATGGCAATCCTTTACCCACGACAGCGTAAGCCACACGCGTGGCACTATCGCACACAGAAGCAACAGTAACCGGCGCTAGGGCCCGCAGGGTACCGGAAATTGTGAAACGATTGGAAAACGATGTTTGTCAACATGTGAGATTTTTTTTTTCGTTGCTCTCTGTGTTGACTTGGGAGTAAGCCGCACAGCATATGTTGGGAGCTTTTACATTTTCGGTGTCACAGTAAAGGGGTGGAAAAACAATCGATCTTCACGTTCAAAAGGAAACCACACCCGGTATCGGTGGCGCTGGCATTGTTTCGGTATTAGTAATGGTGTTTAACAGTTCCACCGTACTGTTTACAGGGAGAAAGCCGCTGTAATGTGTATCGATTCTTTGGATTCTTTCAAAAGGGCTGTCCATGTTCCATGTTTACTGTTGGAAGCGTGTGTGTGTGTGTGTGTATAATAGGACAAACCAAGCCTCTTTATTGTATCAAAATGCAGTTAGGTAATGGTGTTGGAAATTTAAGCTTTTGTTCTGACTCGTTTGTTGTCATAAATGAAATTGATTGACGATAACGTTTAATTGATTTTTTTGTATCATCAATTGGATCACCATAACAGGTTCAACTTTGCCTTGATACCATATTTAAGCTTCTAATTTACATATTCTAGTTAAATGCAAATTAATGATACACTATTTTAAATTTGTGCTTTGATATGAACAAAATATTTAACAAATACTTCAACGGCAGGATCTATTTACTTATCATTTTCACAGAATGAACTGCAATTTTGCGCTACATGTTGCGTGTTCCGAGAAACGTAAAGTGAGCGGGAAACGTGGAACATATAAAATTCCAATAATGAATGCTACCACTACGACCTACATAAATGATGTCGATACCCCACCTCATACTTCTGCACAATAGTGAGAATGATTATTGTTGTTGTTTGCGTTTGATTTGATAAATTCCCAACAACAGACAAACAAACTAGAAAGAATGTAATTTTGTTGTTCAACTAAGCATAACTTTAGGCGTACGGTGTTGTACCGATTGCATACCTTTGCAAGCTGCTTCGATTTACGAATGGAATAAATTGATTCGATTGATTGTTTTGATTTCTCTTTTAAACAATGCCATAGAGAGTTTGCATTATTTGTTCTAAGAAAACTTCCTGACATGCTATGCTTTGAAGTATAGAAACCGAAATTTAAGAATTCCTTAGATCATTTTGAACAACAAAATACCTCACATCCTTTATTCTTCTCACCGCATTCATCTTTATCTCAAGACAAATAGTTTCACGCTCGCCCAATTAGGTGTAGCGATGTGCGATGCTTGATTAAAACTATTTTCCCCTAACTGTTGAAGTTCATTAGAGATTATCAACACCTCGCTAGTACCTCGGAAACCACAAAACGGAACGATACACAGCGCTAAACTCTCGGTAAACATTCCTCAAAGCAACACCATACCAACAGCTCCTGCGATGCTTCAAAGATTTCATAAATTCCGTTCACTTTCCTCGCACCAAAATCTACTAGCCGTGGGGAATTGTATCCAAAGCTCGTGCCCTTTAAGCATCTTAGCACAAACACCGGTTGCTTTTCGCCCAGTTTCTCCAAACGGTCATCTTCTCGGTTCACGATACTTCTCCTTCGCGGAACACCATGCAGTTGAAAATGGTTCAACCCTTCCGGTGCATTTGCAAAGTTTTTGCTTCCTAATTACCATGTCCTTCGGTGAAGGAGCGTTGCGGCGCTTGTGAGTAAGCAACTGCACGGGCAAACACACACAAAAAACCAGCTTAAACCATCATTGTGTGCAAAATTGAGGTAAAGTTCCCCTTGTGTTTCAAGCTGAAGTGATTAAATTTTCCTACAGAGAAAGTGTAAAGATAAATTTGTAAGTGTTTCAGGGCGGTTTCCTTCCGTTAGTTCCATGGTGAGGTCCGAGTGCTCTTCTTTTAGAGTGTTAGGAGCAATAATACGTTTACCGTATTAAACATAATCGTAACGCAAACAGCACCTTCTTGGGCAGTTGTATCGAGGAAAACCTTTAACAGAGAGGTAGTTTTTTTTCGAAACAAACAAAAATCAGGTCAAACATGTACACAACAACAATATGCAAAGAGCAATATTTAATAAACAAATTTACTCAACCATCTTTTTGTTCTTCACTTGGTTTTGCCTGTTTTGGGGAGAAAGAGAAGCATCCTAGAAGAATAACTTTGCCTAGCTGTTTTTCTATCATGTTTGATCCACACCAAAAAAACACCATCCTAGAATATGCAGGAGGAACGGTTAATCGGAAAGTAGCTGACAGAATAAACTTCCGGCCAGTTTCGTACACTTCACCAAAGTCCACAATGCCACCCCAACGGGAGAGGAACAGAAGTTGTGCCCATACTCCCACGACACACACACCGGGATTGGTCCCGCCACAACACGCCAACCAGACCGAACGGCAACAACAGCAGAGAAGGAAAAAAAAAACACCACTGGCAACACTAACTTTGAAGGATCATCTCCCCCGGTGGAGTAGAAAGGAGCGGGCGACTGGTTGGTTCGTTTACTGTTCCAGCAGTGGGTAGCGCGGGAAGGTGCTGGAAATCCGTTTTTTATCACCATGTTTACATGATTGCAGCCAAATAAGTTTTCCCTTCACCGAGTGTACGCTTCCGTGGACGATCGTAACCCGCACGACAAACACCGAGCATAGTACGGCGGGAGAAGCGTACAAATTTGCTTCCTCAGAATGATGTCCGGAAACAATTTGGAGGCACTACGACATACGCGTGTGTCGTACAATTTGTGCAAGCCCGAACCAGCCTAGTAGGTAGATAGAAGAACGTCCAAATCGGCAGATTTTGTGTGACGTGTAGGTCTGCACAGAGCGCAGAGAGTGCTAGTCGTACCCAAGACCCTAGGATAAGGATAATCTTATTACGAAAGATCCCATCGGTGATGGAGTTGCGGGAGGCAGGGCAAAAAAATCCCCCACCAGCAAACAAACTTGCCCTATCGATTTACGGGACCCTCGAGAAACGTTTGGCCATCAATTGAGGGTGAACTTTCTGATGGCACTCGAGACGCCGCACGACGGTTACGCAGACGGAAGTCGTTCGCAAATTGCGTCGAGAGTCGTTCAATGTTTGTCTTGGCATGGTGATGGTGGCGGGCTACGTGCCCTGCCCAGATGGTCAATGGTAGTGGATGAATCTGCACAAACTGTAACAATTCCAACGTCCATGAACCTGCACCGAATTTGAATGTCAAAGTCATCATCGCGCTCGCATGTTGGTGCCTCGTACCTTTGTTCCGCAAAAGCCAGACTGCACGAGCTGAGAATTGCAAGCTAAGCAGAATGATGCTGGAAGTGATTTTTCATCCCATTTCCCACGCCGATGATGGTGTGATGATAGATGACACGATACGCCACGATGCGGCTAATTTCTCATCTTTGCTGCTGCTGCTGCTGTTGCTGTAGGCGTCTGTTGATGAGATCCGTGACGATGACACCGGGCCGATAAAATAGAGCGCATTCTGTGGTTTCTTTTATCGCCCGGCACGAAACACATGCTACTGACGCCACTCGGCGTACCCTTTTTCGGATGGCTCCCCGAAAAGAAATCGACTCCTCGTTTGAAATGATTTTCCTTTCGCATGAAATACGCTCACACTCTTCTTCGAAAGCATCACCCTAGGCTAGGAGTGCCGGTAGCCTATTTGACGCCTACAACAACCCATCACCCATCAATTAATCGTCCCTTTTTTGTGGATGGACGTCTCCCACGCTTCTCACACCAAGTGAATTGTGTAAAGGAACGATGATGAGGCCGATATGGTTGCAATTAATTGACTTCAGGTCCCTTACAGTCCGGTGAAGAGGATTGTGTATCCGTACGAGGGGAGATCTGTTGGGTTCTGTTGGGGTGGCATCATGCGTGTCAGTGTGTGTGTGTGTGTGATAAATGTGATTCAATTAGCGTTGGAGGTGAACGCACACCCTACCAAGGCGTACAAGAACGAGCCATCACAGTCCCCGTGTTTGGGGGACTAGCCGTATGCCGTTGACGGGACTCACACGCATAACATCACTTGATATTTATTCGATTTGAGCATTTATGTAAGTGAATCTTTCTAATGGAGCGTGCTTCATCATCATGTAGGTACAGAGGTTCCCAGTAGGACAGGCTGGTCTAGAACGTTTCGAAAGATGAATGATTACTCAAGTGGTAATTTCGCTAGTTAGGTCCTCTTCTTTGTGATTTTTTTAATAAAATGATAGGAATTTGCCATTTCATTTGATAATCAAACAATGAAGATTCATGCGATAACATCAAATTCGATGTGTAATGTTGGGTAATTAGCCTTTGGATGTATTCAACACGAGGGAACAATGACAATAAGTCATCTTAATTGCTTTGTAGAAGTAGAAAAGGATTTCTAGTTGAATAAAGACATTTTTTTATGCTGAGTGCATGACTTTAGGCGTTTTGTTGGGCAAATTGCATACTTTTAGGCACATTCAAAAATCTGCAGATACAGAAAAAGTCAAATTACCAAAGCCTCAGCTGTCATTTGCAAAAGCACTTCAAGTTTCTGCTGTCAGAATTTCTACGAAAAATAATAATCTCACACACCTTAATCCCCTTTACAATCCACATTCCATCTCCTCACCTTCAGTGCGGTACATCCGGTGACAGCTCTTTAAAAATATTTATGAACATGTCACCCATGGCAGCAAGCATTTCGGTACAGATCTTCCTGTTACATCCGGGAATTACAATATACACCAACTGTTGTGGTGTCTTATTGCTACGTAAGCACCGTAGAGACACACGTTCGCTTTAAGTTCCAATTCCCAAGAGTCGAAAAACAAACCCAAACCCTTTCGCTTGCCCTTGCCGCGTGTGCTGCTTTCTTCCACATACACACACACACACACACCGGATCGGAAAATCAATTCCACGTCAAATCCTTGTCAAATCACCGATTTCCGCTCCGATCTGTCAACCGGTGTCTTCGCCAGTGATGCCTGCGATGGCACACGGTCCCGCAATATTGATGTAATAAAATTCAGTATTTTTATTTCGCGTCAATCCTCCAACCTCCGGGTTTTTCTTTTTCGCTGTTTTGTTTTCGTGTGGCTCACCCCAAGGTACCAAGCACACCGTGTCTATTCTTACGATCCGGCGCGGTGTGTTGTCTTCGTCCCAGCGAAACTGGGTGCTTTCTCACATCCGGTCGGGCTGGCAAGAAACCGGAGGCTGCAAGGAGTCTATCTTTCGGCGTATTTATTTTGCGGCTTTTTCCTTCGGCCTCTTACACGCGTGCCGTTTGTGCGCAAGACAAACGAAATCTCCATTCAATCTTTCCATTGCTCGGCAGCAAGCCAATACCGAAAGCCATCGATAGCACTCGACGCCGGATCAGCGGGTATACGTGGAGTGGCACAATGTAAACGCTGAAATGCATACAAACGAGCGAGTCCTGCGTCTTCCCAGCTGGTACCCGCCGAATGATAACAACCATAAGCGCCTTGTCGGAAGTGGCTTACGCCGGATGGGGAAATTAATACCTCGCTCGGCAGCGGCAACGGAATGGAACGTGTCGAAATGGTGAAACAAATAAGTGAACTACCCGCCATGCCATGCCATCCCTAAACCACAAACCATTCAAGAGCCAATAGAAGCGGAAGCAAGCAAATCCAAGAACGGGAAGCCCTTTTTTAAACACTTGCAGCACATTGCGCAACATTGCGCAAGCAGACAATCAATCAAGCGCTCTGAAGGTCCTTAGGTAATCGTTTTGCATTTCGCTTTCCGTGCACCGCAAACCGATAATTTACAGAACTGATAGATTATATCGAGCCAGCGCGTACACCACGACCTCTTACAGCCTCTTCAAATTCCACCATTTTGCTCAAGCAGGCTTTGTTTCAAATCATAAGCGCAATTAATTGCACAGCACTTCTGCAGTCTCTACAAAAGCCCAAGCCCGCCGTCGATCGCGATAGCGGTTGATTAGGAGCACGGAAATCAATTTCATCAAACCTCATTTCATCGTAATTGAACCGACTGCAATGACAGTTTGAACAAAAACTCACACCAAGTTGCAGAACCGAAAGGAAGGGGCCACGATAGGGCGTGATAACATCAACATGTAGCGACTAATTAATTGTTACAAATTTAGTTTCCAGCAGCATTGCGCCGTCCCGGCCCATGGCGTTTGATCGTAAAGCATTGAAATTGTGCAATGTGTGAGAGGGGACTGTATAGCGTCTAGTGGTGTGACAGCTGGAGCACGAAACGTGTTGATAAATGTAATAATAATAGCGTCGATATGTAACGAACTGGTGGTGCGTGACAATCTGGTACAAACTGTAGCCAAACTGGATAACATAATCATGTCATATATTTTAAAAGAATCATGAAGCTTTATATTGGTGTATATTTCCCAGTGCAATAGAAGCGTTTTGAATTGACTACGCAATGGGCTGTTACATAAGACGATTAAATATAACGTTTATAAAGCAAACACATTGAAAGTATGCAATCCGCTTAACAAAACGCCTACATTTATGCAATTTTGTTAAAAAGGTCACTAATGCCTCATCATCCGCTAAGGATCTTTTACCATAACAGTCTAATAATGTTCATACTATTTTTCCATCTGCATAATAAGTGTATCGAAGAGGCTTACTACAATATTAAGTAGCTTCTTCACAATACCTCACGGTACGCGATAGATCTCCTTCAATCGCTCCTTTAAATCTTCCCATACACATTTCTTCCAAACTTTCCACTCACTACAAAACCACCTGCTTTGAAAACTACCGAAACAACGAACCACAAATACCCACATCGCCCAACCGGCAAAGGGAACCCACAGGGAGACAACTAGTGCACCTAATGCCTGCCACTCATTCATTATTCAAATCAACCGCGGTTTGAAACCACCCCAAACAACCCAGCCCGAAAGCTGCAGAGATTGAAGAAACCGATACAACGGTACACCCAAATACACCTGCCAGGTATGTGAGATGAGGCCCAGGACCATCGCCAGTATCATCGAAAATCTGATCATGATTATTCAGATGAATGCAAATTAGTTTCACGGTTGTTTATGCCGTACCATAACGGCGTTCGGCATCGGAACGCGAACCGCGGGGTGGTAGTTAGCTTCTCGTTGTCGTGGCCTGACTTTCCTACTCCTGAAACCGTTCTAAAAGGTTGCTTCCGTTTTGGTTTCATTTTTCCAGTGATGGATTGCGGGGGGCAGAAGAGCATTAGCTAAACTAATTACTATCAAACTACTCCCTGTATGGTTTTGATGGGTTGACGAAATAGTTACCCGGTGTAATCCTTTTGGGTGCATAAGTTTAAAATGCTCCACACCGTTCTAAACATGAAGCTTCAGGTGATAAAACGATACTTCACTCAGGACTTGTTTCAATCCTTCTCCGTCGAAACCATACCACCTTCAAAGCCAGACACACATCAACGCTCTAAACTCGGCAGCAGAGAGAACAGCGCACCGGGAGACACCCATCCATCTCAATCGTGTACGCCTGGTCGGAAACGCTTTTCGATCAAATTAATTTCAATTAACGGCAATTTGTTACAACCGGAGCGAAACGGAACCAACCACACTGGCACACTGTCTTCACACGGTTCGCACACGGATCTTCTTACAACCTACCCCAACGTGGGTCACATTAAGCAAGTCACATTTGGGAGGTTTCCCCGGCAGCGGTAACAGTAACGGCAGAGCACACAGATCATTAACGGGGTAACGATGCAACCGCACAAAACTGACGATGCACTTTGGGTGATTAGTCTTCAAGCTACAAGACGCACACACACACGCGCGTGGGGCCCTCTAATAGTGACGCTTAGTAATAGTAGAGCCCCGATGCTATTTGCCGAAGCGATTACCTGCTCCTATCAGTGTCCTCTGCATGTGTGAAGGAGCGTTTAAAAACCCCCACCCGCCCGGATGAGTGAAATTTCACCTTCCGGAAAAACGAGTCGATCAAGCCTACCCACACACACACACACACACATCTCCCTGAGGAATCAAAACAACGGGCGGTAAATATTCATGACTTCATGGCAAGCGTTGGCTGCAAAACCCATCGGTGGCGGTTTTGGGGAGGTGGAGTTTAAGTTTCACGGTACATTAGCACCACCGCACCGTGTCTTTCGTGCCCCCAGAGAGATTGAGAGAAAGAGAGGGGTGCAGACGAGCCTTAAGCGCGGCAATGAATTAGCCTATAAAATTGAGCTTCATCCTGTCCGGGCTAATATTGATTAATACGACGGCGGTGGATCACAGCAGCACTGAACGAGGCGGCTCCGGCGAGTCATTAGAGTGTTAAAAATTTGGAATCCATTAGCCTGATCAAAATTCAACAGGCTGACGGCGGTGGCATGAGCGTCGGAGACGATCGATTTGTTTACACTTTCCAGTTCACCCAGCGCCCAGTGTCATAAAGTGTTTGCAAGTATTTATGAAAAAAATGATGCGCATTGTTAGCCATGTGAAGGAGCAACAAAAAATCTGTTCTGATGTAATTAAAAAGTTAATTAGTACATAGAAGCGACGGCCAACCGGACCGGACGAAACCAGCGGGAAGAATGACTATACAAACAGTTAAAATTAACAAATCGTTTCCCTTTTTCTTGCTCAAACGGTTGGCTCCCGGTTTCCAAAACGAATCCCAAACAAACAGTCTGGACGGGAAATGATAATAATAGAATGAGAAATGTCCTTTCGGCGGTGGGCGATGGTACTCGTCCTGCGCCCAGCTGCAGCTCGTTATCGTTGATGAAGGTCTTTGCATTCGGTGGGGCATTTGTACGCGGCAAAAGCATTATCTTTCTGCACCTAAAACTTTTGCTCATTTTCACAGATTCGCTTCAAAATGGTGCGACGAAAAGGAAATCAATCATAAAAGTCTTTTTGAAGCGTGTGGCGCTGGCTCTGGGGGAAAGCAAATGGGACATTTCATTAATTGTCTGGTGAGAAATTGGTGGGATTGCCGGTTCTATTTTTGTACTTAGATGTGTTTATCTTTTTCTTCTATTTGGCGTAACGTCCTAGGCGGACATACCGGCATATACAGGTTTTCGTTATTTTATTCATTACCGCTTAGTAGCTAAATAGTAAGTCCTTGCTACGAGGGGCGGTCCAGTGTAGGCTTGAACACATTACGGGCATGATATTGAGCCATTCGAGTTGACGACTGTACCACGGGACCGCCGCCAGAAGTGTTACCTAAGTCATAGTTTTAAGACAAAAGACCCACATCGTTACGCAAAATCTAAATTGCTGCATTTTCTTCATGCATACAGCAAAAAGTATCCACAAATCATTCATACGTAAACCCGCAAATAAATACTATTTCACTTTCTCACGATGCAAAAACAAACCTTGTGCAAAAATTATTCACTTTTCTTGATCTTATTTCCCACCTTTTATGCTTTCCTAGGAGTAGTACAAGGTCCATTACACAGTTTACAGCGGGGACAACATTCATGAACTCATGGAAAAGAAGCGCAACATTACTACGACTATCAAACAAACCCACCCCGTGCGGTACATCCCACGGTGAAATGTGATATAATTTCTAGACCACCAACAGCAGTAAGTAACAGTGGCGAACTTATTCCATCAGCGTTACTTTACCAGCACTAACCAAGCCACCAGCGGAAACGGACACCACGCGAAATGACACACTAAAGTTTGCACTTTATTTGCGAAACCTCGTGGTCTTTTTTGTGAGTGTGTGTGTCTTGTATCCACAGGTTCCTGCCCACAAAAGTGTTGCAATACGTCGAATCGAAAACGATTGTAAAAAAACAGGGCGAACGAATGCGAGGTGAGTAACCGGAGAAGTAGTACATCGGCACGCGCACAGAAGTGCAGTAGGAAGCGCAACACACCGCTTCATCATCGGATTGTTCTGTTGCGTTCTCACGTTTGGTGGGGTAGAATGGCGAACAAAAAACTAACGAAGTACAAACCAGGGACATTCTACAAATGTAGCTACTTCTACTGCTTCCCACCGCGTCCACAGAGGATGAGCGGGTGAAATTTATTAGAGCTGTGATTTTAACACCTGAAAATAGTATCCAAACGTTCGGTCCAGTTTGGTGGGACGCAGTAAAGCTGAAAACCACAAAAAAGAACCATCCAGAGGAAGGGATTGTTGGGGCGAAGATAAGGTCGGTTTGTCTTTTTAAATACGTTTACACGGTTATTCATGAGTCTCGTGCATTGGTTTCCTTTCCCCTACGGGCAGGTGTTTACAGAGCAACACAGTACAGTGTTTAATTTGTAGGGTTTTAGTGCAGCACCGTAGTGTTGTGCTCCATTACACGGTGGACTGAATGGTTTGGAGAAATGAGTTGAGCAGCAGCACATAAAGTATTCAATTTGTTGAAGTAAACTTTCAAAATGTATGCTCCCATGCAATGTTATTTACTTAATCCAGAAAATGTTACTTTCTAAATTTCCCAACAGATGGCGCATTTTCAATAGAAAGCGTTTTATGCACTACTTTAACGTGTCAAACACGATCTCTCACTGCTGATAGAGCATAATCAACTGCAAACAAATAACAATATAATAAGCCACAAATTAGACTTTTCCACAAGTTTCTCTCAGACAAGATGCTGCCAATGACTTCTACCCCTTTAAAAACAACTTCACACAAACACACAGTGCCACAAATTTACCCACTAAGCTGCTTTCGTAATCGAAAACTTTCCTCTACTAATAAATACCGTACCATCTGCCCCACCAACCATTTGGCAGGTCCCTTTTTTCCACTCCTCAAAATGAGAGTAAGGTGGAAAAATAAACCCTCACCCGGCACCATATGTCACGCCATCTCGCCGGTGTCAATGGAAGGATACAACTTTCTCTTTTCGGTTCAGCGATCCATTGCCATCATCATTCCATCAATCCGGCAAGTGTGTAACAATTTAAGGGAAAAACTAATTTTCACTCCACCGATCTCATGGCTCATCTCGTGCTCGGGTTGTAAGCTTCCCTGTTTTTTCACATGGGTCGAGAATTAGCACATTAATGAAATTTTGGCCAAAATAAATTTACTTCCTCCGTCTGGTTTGACGCAACTAGTTATGAGGTTATGTGTGTGTGTGTGTGTGTGTGAGGGTTTTTTTCTGAAATTTTTGTTATTTTTTTGGGGCACAGAACTTAAACACACCCTGCCATCCCTTGTCACTCTGATGGTAGTGTAAAACTTCTCCCACATGAAGATGGATTCATGATGTGAGTGTGTTTCTTGTGTATGCTGGTGCTATACAAACCTCAGTCCTTGTACAACCCTCTTGTAAATCCCGCCACGGATATTCCTGAGTGCTGACTGTGGCAAGACTCAACTGTGCGAGCAAAAGTTATACCATCTGCGTTCATTGCGAGTACTTCCGAGCGTGGTTTGCAGCTCACATGCTGCCACAGCTCTCCTCAGGTGGCGCTTGCCGTGATGTATGCAACAGACCTCAAGATAGTTTGATAATTTTGAGCTTGTTTCCCCTGTATGTAGATCTGTTTGGGAAGAATGCACTTCTTGCCTAATTCCCATTCCTACTCATGCTTTCTTTCATGTTAAGATTTTCTTTGATAAGTTAATTTTAGTTGCGCACCAACTTGTTGCAAAGGTATCGTTTTACATAAATCCGGCTAGTACATGGGAAACCAGGTCCAAAATGAATAGACATGCCGTAACAGTGCCGTCTCGAAAGAATCAATGTTCTTGGAAAATGGGGAAACTAAGTTGAATTGAGTTATTTTAATCATTGAAGTTGTGCCTTTGCCGGTAGGGCATGGGCACTGTTCCGGCCTAAAGTGCGACTGCATGTCTGGTGAAGGAATTGAATGTTTCCTGACAAGTTCTTTGTACCGTTCCCGGCTCCACAAGCACCCTTATTCTGCAAAGCTAGCTAATAATGGAAAACTGTACCAGTACCTTTACCGCACACAACAACTTTGCAGCGTAATGGGCAAAACAAATGAAAGTCTCTTTCAAGCCCACTAACAAACGAACCCAAGAGTAGTACATCGATCCTTTACGTCAGCTGAGCTGAGTTGTTACCAACTGCAGGACCCAGGGACGGATGGATCCACGCTACTAGCGCAACCGAAATGGATGACGCACACACTCAAGTTTGATTTATTAAAATAAGTGCTGTTTCGGTGCAACTCTATAATGGTTGCCCATATCGGAGCCCATTAAAAACTCACCTCACGAACATTGGCGGCTCGCGGGGTTTCTTGGAGGATTTGGTACATTAAACTTTGGCGTCTTCCATTTTTTTTCGCTTAGTTTAGAACCCACATTTCCCACTTAATATTTCTTGCTAAGTCTTTGTACCTGAAGCTTTTGGGTAGACACAGCAACAACAGCAATGCCAAATGGAGCAAACCAGTAGCTCAAGAATGGATGCGATTGCGTGATCAAACGATTCCCTTATTTTTTGCAGAAAATCCAAAGTTATTCGACTATAAGTACATTTTAACGAGCTAGAAGTCATTTTTTCCCCTCTCGGAGCAACAAACTTTTGCTTAAGATACGCCCATGCTCATCGCCACGGGTTCGATTGGGCTTAGAGTTGGCGCTTAGATTGGTTGAACTGCAACAACAACAAAAAACATGGATCGGATTGATCGGAACAGTTTGTGCGTTTCATGAATTCCTAATCAAACAGCACCCATGCGTTTGTGTTGGTTGGTGTTTGTTCCCCTTAAAGTGACTGGAATTAAGAAAGTCATTCCTTCTGTGTCACTCTCTGTGTTATACAACAAGTGACATTAACAACAACTTGTACAGAACTGAACAAACTTCTGGTCAAAGTTCTTCGAAGTCAGCGAAGTTTTAAAGGGATTTGCTGTTTGGAGTGAAAAGCTTCTTGATGATGTCAATAAAGTTCTGGAGAAGGCAACAGGTCCTACCACTCTGCTGTAAATGTCAACGAATTCCCAGTACAATAAGCAAACTTTTGACCTTTCTCGTTGAACTGTTACAAAGCCCGATGTTCAATAGCATATTTACATTTCATAAATCAATTAGACACGAGTTACACATGTAAACTGTTCACATTAAAAGTACCTAATCCGCCACTCACACGAGCCGATGCACCTTTCACCGGACCCGGCTGCCACACGAAAGAGCTACAAATGCTTAACAACCAGTTTTCCGAACCAACGAGGGTAAGCTTCGTTCTTGGCGCAGCTAAGCTGGGCATAAAACAGAAAGCCCCGTATTAGTCACGATTAGTCAGTATTTACCATCACCAGCCCTTCGGGACGCATCGCTGGTTGGAATATAGATTCCTTCTCTCTCCCCCAAACACTCATCCAAATATCGAACGCTGTCTGGATTGTGCTTTCCGCCCAATCCGACAAAATCTCCCTCCACGTGGCGAACGGCCCGATGGACTGTTAACGACCGGGTTTAAGCTTTCTGTCAGCTTTGCGGTGGCTGGTTTGAGATGCTGTGGGGAGAAACTATCGTTGTTGTCCCGAAACGAAAGAACAAAAAAAAAGAACAACAGCTCCCTCTGGTGGGAAAATGGACGTGTGCCGTTTTCATGCCCACTTTCCGTACGGCCTCTCTTTCTCTCTCTCTCACTCGCTCTCTTTGCCTTTGCGGTCTGATAAAGCAAATAGTCCTTGATCTCGGTCCCAAGGGGCGCATTATCATGGTTGGCAGTGTAGATACAGAAGCAAGCTCCGTGTAGAACCGTAAAAAACATGTGTACAGGCCGTGGGGAGGACGCCGGGAGCCTGGAGTAGTAAAGTATGGGCCGAAAATAACCCTGTTGTCGTTTACGGGAAATTGACGTTACGCTCGACGCTCGTGGGCAGTTATTTCCATGTATCCCATCCACAGCTACACCGTGTAGTAACGGTATGCTTCGTCAAGCTGACTGACTCCCAAAACCGCACCGAGTATGCCACGGACAAAACCCACATGAAACGTATTTCCACGCGAGCCATGAAGCGAGCGACCGTGACTCGTGCGGGAAGACCATTGACCAAGCCAGCCCGGGGACCGACCGGTCAGGTAAGTGCATAATACATTTCTATATCTCGTAATCTGGTGCAGATTACGCCACTGGCACTACGCTTCGACCCATGACCTCCACGGGCGCACGGGCGAGGGCAGATTAAAACCTTGTTCTCGATGGGATTTACGTCTGGCTCGCTACCCAAGATCAGAGCTTGCCCACTGTCGGCATATGGCAAAGAGCACGGTGTCAAAAAGAAGCATCACTTTTGCGTGGGATGCTGTCGAACGCAGGTACGACGATACAACGTGTCAATGGATTGAAGTAAAGAAGTTTGCCGTTTGCAGGCGAGCACAGTGATACGTTGCAAATATGTCACCAACCGGAGCAGCTGTCAGTGTGCCGTAACTACGATAGAAGTGCTAACACGACACTGAAAAGTGTTGCTAGTTTGTTTCGTGTTAGGTCAAGCGTTCCACGTAACACTTTCGTCATTAGATCACTTTTGCAAGCGCAACACATAATTTTAGGCGTTTTGTAATGCACATTGCATACATCTAGGCAAACTCAGGACCCAATAAGGACTCAAACCACTTTAGCTTTAATCTTGTTTCATTTCAACATTTTCTAATTACGATCAGCGTCTCGTACGCCCCCGCTGAACAAGTGCCTTGCCAGAATGCAATAATTAATGTATGCTTAATCTCTCGCTAAAGCTTCCCACCAACGCGCAACACCCGCGTGTAGGTTAATGGGTTAATCGAAATTTAATCCAAAGCACTAGGCCGTAAGCAAAACAGCCCGCTGAAAGTGAAAGCCAGATAAGCGCGGATGGGTGGCGGGCCCGCGGGCCCGAATGTCAACGTTGTGACTTTCCCGCACGCGCTAATGTGACGCACGATAACGCGCCGCTTGTGACGTGTGGTGGAAATGAGAATTTTATCAAACCGTGCTGCAGGGTTTGGGCTATTATTTGCCGGCGAGAATACAAACAGCTGCCGCATGCGAGGCGGTGGAAAATTAATACAGAATTAATTAATTATTATTGTTGCGGCACCGGAGCTTTCATCTAGAAAGTTTCACTGTTTAGGGCGGCGAGCCAATAAAGCTGTTGCATCTGTTGAAGGGTTGAAGGGTTTAGGTACTTTTTGTTTGTGGGTTTGGTTGTGTGCAAGATGACTATCACATGCACTAGCCAAGTGTCATCAATCAAGCTTAGTTTATCCACGCCTCTCTAATCAAACGATAGAGAATATAAATAGTCAACCCACATGATTTGCTACTGGAACTGACAAGAGTATTTTTTACAGCACAAAGAGTATTATGTTTCAATTGTCAGTCAGTGTTTCAATTTGCCACGCGAAAGGCGATTAATTAATACAACAGTTTAAATTCAATTGCTGCTTCACAACACCTTCAATTTCATGCACCTCATGACACTGAAACCACTCGAACTTTCCGGCATTGTGCTGCTCGCAAACTTCCGCACCCACCCCACTCCATCCACTTCTTCGACGCTCGACAAAGGACAAAGGACATTAATTTTCACCCAATTACCGACCGAAAGTGAGGCATATCATGATAAAGTGCTCCGGGAAAGCGATTTTGCGCTGGTAGTAACACTTTGCAACCTGATATCTTTATGGGGGGGTTTATGAGCCGTATCCTGTCGCCCCTTTCGGGTGTGTTCGTTTTGAGGGGGGGGGGGGGTAGGACTCAGAACTAATGCTCGGAAGCGTTAGTGCACACAGACACAGCCAGAAGGGGAAAATTCGGGGGGTCGAAAAAATCGTCTTGTCACAGCATGTGTCGACGTGATTGAAAGGAATGTTCCAAATGATTGTAGGCAGGATGATTTACATCCTTTAAGGCTACATCCCACCACCAACATGTGTTGCTGGCGATTGGTCAAAACCACAGCGAAGAAAGGGCTCCAGTTAATGGTATTTTGCCATAGCTTAGAATGATTTATTTTGATTTGATGATATGATGGTCATCATAACCGTTTTGTGCCATGTGTTACTGGGTGGAGGTTTTACTCCTTGTACCAAGTTCTTCGCCTTCGTTTTGGATGTTCGCTATAAATCCTGCTAAATAGTTTAAGGGTTTTGGAAAGGGAAAGGATAGACGATTTTAAAGAATCACTTTCGGCTATCAAACGCTACTGTTTAAAGATTATTCTCATGATGAAGTAAATAATAAAAGGGGTTCTATCGGAACCTTTCTCAAAATGAAAACGAAACATCGTATGCGATCTAGTCAAATCTATTCAAAAATGTCCATGCTTACAACCATTTCTCTGAAACCCTTTGCACAATGCCAGACGCATTCCCATGGGGTTGACAGAGGAAGAGAAAAAAGGAAACATGCAAAAGCGACATGTCACATTTAACCGGAGGGACGTTGTCACTCAAACGGAACGGAAAAAGAGAAAAGGAAAAAAAGATCAATCGTTACAAATCTGATGATAAATCCAATTATTTGTCCCACGCCGCCGGTTGAGTTTTGCACAGAAGAAATGGCGTTTTTTGTTATTGTGTATGCAAGAAAGAAAGTGATCCTTAGCCAACCAAACGAAAATAATCGTGAACGCAGATGATGGCAACGCACAGAAGCATGCAAACAAGTGCGATTAGTCCTTTTCGGAACAACCGGTTTATTGTTGGGGTTTCGGATTGTCCTGCGTCATCGTTTTTGAGCAAGATATTTCGAATCTGCGTGCTTTTCCAATGTAATGATCAAAATGATGTAAGAATTAACTAGAATGTATGTATAGCTGACTTCTATACATACAAACATACAAACAATCACATTAAAATAAGATAAAAATGTGATTTGCAATGGTACAAATTTATTAGGTCATACTTGTGTGCTCATAATTGATTGCAGACCTTTAGGCGTTTTATAACCAGGACACAAACCCAACCTCAACCTGCCGAAATGAAGTTGGCAATTGTGACAATTGTGTGAAAAACTTTAGCTAATAAACATGTTTCACGTTAACTGGACGTATAAATGTTCCCGAAAAATGTAAATTTATGCCACGGGATTATGAAAATGAGAAAAACTTTACTTTTCGACCATTATCCACGTTAGCGTAGCCAGGGCGAGCATCCCAACACTACCACCGTATATTTAAAAAAACTGGCAGATTGCTCACCGTGCCATTCTTTTCGTGCTTTCTTGCCGGTAACGTTAAGGAATTCCGTTGGCAGCACGCTCACATTCCTGCAACCCCCAACCACGAGCACAACAAACTCCAACCCCCCCACCCAAAAATTCCATCCTTAAGAAGGGACAGCACAGCCTTACTCCCAAAGAAGCTCCGTAAGTAACTGAATTACTACGGGGAATCTTTTCCGTCCGTTCACCAGCAAAAAGGTTTTGGGGCGAGCGGGGGTTTCAAGTTTTCAAGCTGTATTTACTGACGAACGGACATTGGCAAATTGTTTTCCGGATGCCACCGAAAAGGTTGGCATGCCGCCGGTGTGCGAAGTGATTCAGCATCATTATTTGCAATAAATTTAATGAGCCCACTCAAAGGAAGCAAGAGAACATTGGCAAGCTGGTAAGGGTTGCTGGAAGGATACCGGCAGCGTGGGAAAGAAAATCGGCTCAGTGCTCTTTTGAGTAAAGTCCCGTTCCCATCCTCGAGCCTTCATTCAATTCCTTATGCCTACTGACCACTCTTCAACCGCTCCTTACCACACTCGATACTAATAAACCCTTTTTGCCTCTTGCTCCCATGCCAGTCTGCCAATGTTTGATTAACCTTTGACCGTTGCACGGGCCGTTTTTTGCTGCAGGCCCTTCACCACCTTTCGGACTGTCCCACCATTCCGGCACAAAGTTTCCACTTCGCAGGAAAAGGGGGACGAAATTTCTCAACTGTATATATTTTGCATTTACTTAGCGTCGAGTTTGACGGAATCTTTCAAGTGTCGAGCGTCGCTGTTGGCCAGCAAAAAAGGAGCAAAACAAAGGGAGGCAACCCCAGTTTACGAGTGCAAAATTATGGGCAAAATGATTTTCGGCTCTGATTGAAAATGATGCACGGTTGCGTGCCTTTGCAGCGATGCTTTTGGGGTAAGTTTATTAATTAAAGGTTTCATGGGTTTCAAGCCACCGCTCAACGCAGAACGCTATCAAGAGTTAGACCGTTTTGCGTATCAAGTTTGATTAATTGGTTTAAGCAGACTTGTTTTGCACGTTGTTTTTGGATAATGGTTGATAAAAGTGAAAAATTGAGCTTTTAAGGGGGTTTAAAAAAAGAACCCTAAGTTAATACAGAAGCAAATAAGTATATTGACAGGAGTTTATTACGTTTTTGTTCTATAATCTACTGTTTACGTCTTTTCCTAACTCCTGTTTGTTTATTTCAACCTATATTGATCTTCTCTTCTTTATGATCTCAACGAAACATTCGCTTCCTTTAGACTTTTCTCTGTTTAACTTCCCAATTTACGGTAGTTTAAAGTTTTGCCACACAGAATCCCGAAGCAAAACCAGTTCTGTGACTTTTCCTTTACCAGAGCACCAAATACCAAAATTCAATTGCTACTTTTGCACTCCGTTCCGCAACAAACAGCAAAAGATCAACAGTGACTGCTGAACATCGTACGTAAACACAACTAGCTGCTTACTTTTTCGCCCAGTTTCTCACGTCGTACACCTGGTCGGAAACTTTTCCCCGCTTACAAACGAGCCTCTAGTGACGCTTTTCCTTATTCCCAATCGATTTAGTTTTTCTTTTTTTGCAGGAAACTCCCGTTCCCGTTCATCGGTTTTGTGGAAACGTGCGGAAAGGGGAAAAAAACATTTCGTGAATTCATTACGTTTATGATTTTCACAAACATTTTTCGAAGCTCCCGTTCAAAATGCTTGCCGTTTACTTTCATCAATAGTTCGTGCCGTTACGAATGTTTTGCGGACTTTTACAAGTAATTCTTTTCCCTCCCTTTTCTGCTTTGCAGGTGGCGAACGGAGTTCAATCACGAAATAATCGTTTGCGCTTTTTTTGTGAGCATACTTTCGAGGTGAAGATGCGCAAAGACACAAATTCTTAGCATTCAAGATGATTGTTTTTTTGACAACTTTGAACGTGATTTTTTAGTGTTACAACTAGGCTTGGGCAATTTGATTCTTTTCAGTGAACGCGTGCGATGTAGTTCGTTCAGTATGATGAACTGAACGCGTGCGGTAGGTCAGTCGCTCAATTGGAGCTAAGTACCATTTTTAAAAATATCATGTTTCATTTTATCGAGATTTTAATGCAAGAACAGAAAATTTTGCTTTTAATGCTGCATTTTTAATTATAAATACAGTCAGTCCGAGATACGCGGTTCATGCATAACTAGGTAACTAGGTTTTTACATTAAACCATTTATGTATAACAATTCATGCAGAAAATTTGAAAATTTCTGGTTTTTAAGAGGCTCTCAAATTTTTGGTAAAACAGTAATTTATCTTGCATTTGAGAATCCTTTGAGCCAATTATACTAATTGCACACAAGAACTTAGAAAACGTAGCTCGAGTACAGACTGTATATACTTAAGTTGATTTGTAACGAAAGCTGATCTAAACGAGTAAAATCTACAAGCTTTCTCTTTTATGTTGCTGTGCGCTTAACGAGTTCTTTTTGTGCGACTGAACTAACTGAACGCGCGTGCGACAGTGTGCGACAAGAGTTCTTTTGGTGCGGTAGTCTGCGACTGACCCCACTGAATACGAGTGCGGCAGTGTGCGACTGAACTAACTGAACGCGCGTGCGGCAGTGTGCGACAAGAGTTCTTTTTGTGCGGTAGTGTGCGACTGACCCAACTGAACACGCGTGCGGTATGTGTGCGACTGACCCAACCAAACATGCGTGCGGCTGTGTGCGAATGACCCATCGGCTATGAGTGTTCTTTCTCACTCAGCACTCACTTAGGGGTCAGTGTGCGGCAAGAGTTCTTTTTGTGCGGCTGTGTGCGATTGATCAATCTTACCACGCTAGCAATATGTGCATTCTTTCTCGCGCAAAGTGCGATCGATCTTCTTGTGTCGTTGTGTGAAACAAATTCTGCCGACCCAAAACGAATGTTTTTTTTTTCGTTCAGTCTATGACACCGACAGTTATCTTGCATCTTGTTCAGAGCACATTTCAGTTAGTTCTGTATGCGTGCGGAAGACCTACCCGTTCACTTTTTCGCGTGCGGCGATCAACCGCACACTATAATGAACTGAGTGTGCGGCATAGGTCTCGCACAATTGTCCCATGCCTAGTTACAACCTTGGAGTGTGAGAGCGGTTGTATGTACAAAACGGTGGCAGAAACTAAGGCGGACAGTGGATGCTCTTTTCAATGTGCTTTTCTTTAGAATAAATAAAGCCCAAGGAGCTGAAAAGAAGTTGCTCCATTGGTTGCAAGACAAATACGAATTTAATCAAATTGATTTTCAATTTATCGTGACGTTGGATGTACATTTGTAAGGAAAAGTAAAAGAAGCGCACTTGGTAAGAAGGTATACGGAGTAAGAAATCGAATAAAACCAAAATATTTTAAAATATAAAACCGATCTTTGATCAATCAACTTGCACCACTAAATAGAGTTTTAGACATTTGGAATCTTCAAACATAATATTCTAGCATCTGGCATTGAAATGAAGACAACTCCCGAAAAAAAAGGACACACTGATCCCGGTGCCCCCTGGCATCAATATTCAGGTGCTGGGAGTAGAGCATAATAAGCACAAGGTTTCAGCTCCCCTTCACTGTGGCTTTTCTAGAGAAAATTTAACTTTTCAACAGCAACCACACACACACACACAGCAACAGACGCCCAAGCACGGCCAACGCATTGATCGACAGCGATACACAGCGGATGGTTTGTTTTTCCAGACGGATGATTTTCCCCGACCCCGTAGTAATAAGGTGCGATAGCAGACGATACACAACGAACGACCGCACAACACCACAACAAGCCTCGGACGAGAGGGAGAGAGATAGGCAGAAACTTTGCGTGGGAAAACCAATTGGACGTGAAATATGTGCCGAAAGATTGCGATGAGAAGTGAAGTAGTAGAAAAACAACAACAACAAAAACAAACAAAAAATAACCCAAAAATAACCCAAAGGTATGACGTATGGTTGCACAGGAAAAGCCTACTGTTAAGGTGTTTGTCGTTTGAAAGGTGTTTTCGTTATGCACTACCAACACACCGCGTTTTCAATTGGAATGGTGTGATTTTTATTTAGCCTTTTTGTTTACACTGCCAGCAAATATTGATAAATGGGGGAGGGAGTGAATAAATTTAATAAATAATCAATTGCACACTGCACTTTTATGTGACTTCCAATTTTAGAGGTGATTTGAAAGTAACAAATTTATGGCGTAGTAAAGCAAATTCGATAGCAATCGCTAAAAATAGCACCCGAACTTAATTGCTTACATTAAGTTGCAACTGCAGTTGATCGCTCTTTAAAAAAAAACACACACACAAATTTAGAAAGGCTCATGTGTTCTAGCTATGTTCAACACACAGGATTTTTTTGTTCTAATTGAGGAAGTAATAAAATTGACTTTCAGAATCATTTAATCTTTATCACTGCGGACATGAAACCGTTGCAACGATATTTTGGCAATTCCGGCAGTTGCAGTTGATGCAGGACAATTAATCAAAACATGTGTTTCTTTTTTTATATTAACCTTTGAAAGTCATTTTGAAAACGCCAATATTTGTATATGATGTTCTGACGCATCGTAAATTTGATATGGCTTGATAGCTGGGCGGGTTTGATTAATAATAATTATTATTATTGATGCGATTGATTTACTGTTGCGCCAAAAGCAACACTTTTTTTATCTCGAACCCCGAATGACATTGTATGACATAGTGATAGAACTTTGACCACATTCAATACAAATTGTCATATTAATACTCATTTATAAATCCTTAACAGCAAACTTACGACGCACATTTCACACAGATTATCAAACAGGTTGAGAACAGTATAGTGCGCAATAAGCGAACGATTCGTGTGTTTCTCACCATAAGAAGTTTGATAATTTCAAGAAAAAAAACAAGCACACACATAGCAATCGATCATTATTACCGCTTGATGGCATACCATCAATATAACCGATTTTGCATTTCACCTGTCGGGGTGAATTTCGCTGTTCTAATCCCTTTTACTGCCGGGAAACCCCATCCGCAGCTGTATCGTACGATAATTGATGCGCGTTTGCAGCCAAAAGCAAAGGTTAAAATAAATGACAAAAGGCCAAACAAACAACGCACCCGCCAGATAGGGAAAGGAAAAACAAAAGCAATAAAACAACAATCTTTCGGCAAGTCCCGATCGCGTTGCGTATGATCATGATTTTATTGCTACACGGCCCAACCCAATCCGCTGCTGGCTGTGAACCCCACCGAACAAGACAATACTATTATCATAGTGTAATAAAACAAAAAAAAACACACTCAATACAAACAAACATTTACAAACCTGTTCGGCTGAAGGATGACACAAAACTAGCCGCCGGAACGCTTGCACACAACGAGGCGCCGTACGCCAACCACAGCCTCGCACGATCCCAGGTATGACCAACTGTTTTGACCAAACGAACGAACTTGCCTTGCAACTGACGCACGAAAGTCTTTTGCACTTACTTGCTGTTGGTAGTTGCGGAAAATATTAATTACTTTTCGGGGTTTGTTGTTGCTGCTGTTGTTGTGATGGGGGAGGCGGAAAAACTACACTCGCGCGTAATCACTTTTTAATTTAGCTCCCCCCCTTAAAGCACGCGGCAAACACTCAAACCACTTCAAACGCACTCGATTTTGTTTGTTTCTTCTGTTGATTCGGTTTCCTTTGTAAGTTTCTTTATTCACCTGTCAAAGGAGTGAAGGAAATAATTATGCTTTTGTTTTTCGCCTTTTAATCCACCCCGACCTCTGCTAAACTTTAATTGTTTGTTGATTGAGTACACAACAATGACGAACGGTAATAATAGTTAATTTTTTTAAGAAATCCACTAAACCACTAATGTACACAAAAGATTAAATAATGGTAATTACTTTACAAAAAAAACTAAAAAAAACTATCGCAATAATTAACAGTCAGCTCATCTTACTGTAAAACATTTTACAGTGCAGTGCGTCCAGCCAACTAGATCAAAAAACGCCCAACCACGCCAAATGCCACATCGCAACCGTACCACGTGCTATGATGGTACAGCTTTTTACCAAACCTTTTTTGTTTTACGATTTATTTTTCCCCCCTTGCTGGTTTTTCGCTATTTTGTAGTAGTTTCCCGTTTCTTGCTTCGTGTCCGAAACTCTGACCACACCGGTCTGTGGTTTCATTTTATTCTAACGACGATAGTCGCGTTTTTCCTTCCCAAACCCCGCCGCATCGTTCAGAGATGCTCTGCACTTACAAACGGGTATGGCGGGTAATAGCGCAAAACTCATTAAAGAATGCAAAATTATTCGCTTTTTTTAAAAGTATTATCGTATTCGTGTTCGGTTTCCTGGTTTGGTTCACTTCACTGTGTTGTAAAATTCTGTCACGAAAATTTTACAGTTCTGTTTTTTAAATATTATTTTAAAAAAATAGTTGTAGGTTCACAAACATCTCCCTTTCCTTCTGAACTATCAATCAAACACATTTAATGACCACCTTTCTACCAGCCCACCTTTCTGTCTAGCACAACATCACTCGACGAAGTACGAATTGCAACTGATCGACTGGCTCGATATCGCGACGACAAAGCACGAGATAACCACGAGGACACGATATGATTTTCCAAGCACCGATGTGAACGTTAGCACTGCTTGCTACCAACTGACTAAATTAACGCAAGATTCCTGTGCTTTTACTGCGTTTTCGGCTGTACCGAGTGTGTTCCGGGGGTGTGTGTATGTGTGCATTCGAAGAGTGGGGCGCACTGCCAGGCGCTGCCGGGTGCTTTCCGGGAAATCTCTCCAAAACCGATGTAAAGGGGATGCTGTTGTTACCTCTCGTTCACTCTTTCGTGAGCGCGGGCTCCCTCTCTCTCACTCTCTCTCACTCTCTCTCTGTCCCGCTCTCTCGTGTCAAAAGCTCGCCGCCGGGTGGTGATGTTTTTATTTTGCTGTTTGCGAGTCTCTCAGCGCGCCTTTTCGGTTGAATCAGATGTTTGGGCGATCTCTGCTGCGAGTGACTGTGCTGCACTACGCTACGCGCTTCATTCAGGACGGCCGGACTGTGGGGCAGGACTACTACTAGCCGTGCGACTACATCGATCCCTTCTGTCACCAATCACGTACTTCAGGTGCTTCAGGTTCGTTTGTACCAGAAACAGACGAACAGAGGGACCAAACAGACCTGATGCATGGCTTTCGATATGCATAAGGCAATGCAGCCGCGGCCGCGGCTAGGGACGATCGACGCATAATCAATTGCACGGGATGCATGTTACAATAAATTACAATCGATCTTGTACAGTCGGTAGCTGATAACGGGACACGTTTTTATTTCAACTTTATTTAGTACATACATTTACAGTATTCACCTCTCCTTCGTAGGGAATGAAGTGCTTAAAACATCATCAAAAACATGTACATCTACTTTTAAGTAATTTTGTTCTATTAAGTAGTATTCACTAAAATTTGTATCTCACTGTAACTGTTTGTTTGAATGCTTACATCTTTGATTTGAGATAACGGCCACCTAGGACCACAGCTGGCGCCTAACCTGACCCCATAAATAGCCGTTGCCATTTATTACCCGGTACAGTTTGTCAGTCAGCTTCATTCATGTAAGTTAACTGGCTTAACTACTTCTTTTTATGCAATGTGGTACAACGTTTTCTTGCCACTTAAAATACATCCTACAACTCCGCAGACGAGAGAGAGACAGAGAGAGAGAGTGATTTATGGGCCGTTGGAATATGATGGGCATACAGCGACCATTGACCAGGTGCACTGGGTATTATAGACCTTTGTTTTGTTCGCCAACAGACAAACCATTTCAAGGGCTTAACAATCATGTTTAGATAGAGCGATATCGAGAGCAACACTGCAGGAAGTGAGGATACGGCAATACTAACAGGAACAGTGACTAATCGTTAACTGGCTGGATAATTATTATAAATCCATTCTTCCCAAACCACTCCAAAAAAAAAACAGAAACGTGCAGTGGAATTCCCACATGGAACGCCATCAAGTTGTATTGGCAATAAATCTAGGGAAACAACACGTTTCCCCTTTTGTTTGGTCATTGGCCAGGCGGTCTGTAGACACAGCTGATTGTACTTCCTCTGTGTGTACGGAAGCTACATATATGCAGGCAGCTCGTCTTGATCATTGCGTACAGGCGGTAGACCGCCCTGAGCCCGTGACTAACCTGCCACACAGTTCTTAGCCTTATGTAGCCCCGACGTGTAATCTCGGTGGGGGACGATCGGGGATCTACCGATGGTCGTCACGTACACAGTGTGTACTAACAGTTACTACAATTCGGATGAATACGATGAAACATTTCACATGCTAATATTGTTGTAAACAGTACAGGTCACTGCTGATCGGATTTCTGAATCACTGTGGCTGTGATTACCCGCCAAATAATGAGTGACATAAAGTGTTGGAATAGATAAAAACAAGCGCGTTGAAATGAGCAAACATAAATGGAAACTAGAATCGTTAAACTACGTCTGCTAATTGATAAAGCCACTACAACACAATTAAATGAGTCATCACAAACATGTCATAATGGTATCATGTCTAGACCTTGTAGGATTTTAAAATCCAATTACACAATTGTTCCACAATATTTACTGTCCATGAATTGAATCAACTTCCATATTTGAATCCAATTAATTGACTTGTTTTGATACAACACCATGAACTTTTCGTTGAACCTACATCCTGCACGTTTCGTGAGTTCCGCGCACTGTTGGGGATTTAAATTTAAACATAGCTTTCTTTCAAATCTCAAAGCCCATCTAAAATGAGCTTTCGAGCTTTTAAATTTTTCTGTTTACTACACCTAGTTGTGTACTTCAAACCAAATCGGATGTGAAGCAATGCGTACGAATCATAAAAACACTCATTTAATTCATATTCTTACCTTGCAGTCACTTTTTATGTTACCTTTATTTTGAAAAAAGTTTTAACAATTGCTTGATGTGATATTTTCACTCGATTTGTCTCAAAATCGCCAATAATATATTTATTACAACAAATAAGATATCCGAGCCGAACCAAGATATCGAGTATTGAAGCGCTGTGATAAACAGATAAATTGAGTAGTGATGGGACTACTCTTCAAATTATCGAACGGTTCCAGTTCCTTGGCAGGAAAAAAGACCTACTCGCACAGCATAAACAAGCGAAATAATTTGATTCAAATCATTTAATTTTCTTTCCACTTTAACCTTTGCAGTTTTTTAGTTTTGGTTAGTCAAAAATATTGTTCTTCTGCGTTTCGAACGTTCCACCAACGGAACGGATTGAACCTAGCAGGTTCGGAACGATAGTACCATCACTAGTGCTGCGTTTTATCCATCATCCGGCAATGTTTATGTTATTTACTTTGGCAATATCGTATCAGTGAATCATTTTGTAAAGAGATGTAAATAATTTGCTCCAAAAATACCGTTTTGCGTCACGCATCGAGGTGCATAGTGTGGTCGCCATTCGACAGAACCGGGTCCCGATGTCTTTCTGGCTGCAACCGATGCGATACAAACGGCGGATCGTGTACGTGTTTCTGTTTCTTTCGGCAGCACTATACATCCTGTACAGCTGCATTCCGGATCCGCCGATACACAACTGTTTCCAGATCGTTCCCGGGGACAGCTTCGCCGCCGGGGACAGCTTGGACGATGTGCAGCAGTCCATGCCGCAGCCGTCCGACGATGGGCGTAACATCTTCTTTCACGAAACATCCTGCTTGAAGGAGGACGGTATTGTGCGGCTGAATGCCCGACAAGCGTGTGCAATCGAGTCGGCTGCCCGGGCCAATCCGGAGTGGAACGTGTACGTACTGTTTGCGGCCCCGGTTGGTTTCCGGAACCACACGACACAGCCAATCCTTGACGCACTGCTCGAGTATCGCAATGTGCATCTGCGGTACGTCAACTTGACCACATACGCGAACGAAACTCCGCTGGAAGAATGGATGGCGAGTGGGGAAATCTTTCGCTCGCTGTACATGAACTCGCATCTGTCCGATGTGATGCGCTATCTGACCCTGTACAAGTACGGTGGAACGTACCTTGATCTGGATGTGATCGTGCAGCAATCGTTTGAGAAGCTGGAACCGAACTATGCCGGTGCCGAGTCGGTGCGATGGGTTGCGGCCGGCGTAATGAACTTCGAACCGAAAGGCCACGGTCACGAGCTGGCGGAAATGTGTGTTCGGTAAGCGGCTAGATTTACAAGATACGAGATCTATTCCTCCTTGACCAACCATGTAACGATCGTTTCATTCTTCTAGCGACCTGCTGGCCAACTTCAACGGCAAGGATTGGGGCAACAATGGCCCGGGGGTGGTAACGCGCGTGCTGCAAAAGTACTGTCACACCCGGTCGACGGCTCACATGACCCGGGAACGGTGCCGGCACTTTACCGTCTATCCGATCAGTGCATTTTACGCGATAGGGTACGAAGATTATCGGCAGTTTTTCGAGGAACAGTACCTGGAGCACGCCCTCTACACGCTCAATCAATCGATCGTGGTGCACGTGTGGAACAAGTTTAGCAAGAATCATCCGGTGCGGGTGGGTTCACGGGTCGCATACGGTGTGCTAGCCGAACGGCACTGTCCCAAAGTGTACCGATCTTGCGGGACCGTTTTCTAACACCAAAGCAATACCGGATCGCATGTATTGTTCCGTTGTATTGCTTCACAATTCCTTACCGATTTGATTGTAGTCTTATCTTGTATGTTAGTGCTTGGTTTTTTTTTTATAATTGTCCTATGTGTTAGACCCAATTTAACTGCCAGTGCCTAAAAATAGTCAATATCGTTTGAATGAACAAATTCTTAGCAATAGAAGGTAGCTAACTCATTTTACAGATCAATTTTAATGTTTGTTCCATTGCTTTGCTGACTCGAATTTACACCGAAATGTGTGTAAATTCACATTTTTTAGGTGCACACCCAGGTGCTACTGAACACTCTCCGATTTAGCAATCTCTTCCTTCATTTCATTGGAATCTCGTTTGATTTAGCAGCTATTTAAACAGATATGTTAGTCATCTCTGATACACTCGTAACTTATTTATTAGTTAATGTCATGTCACTTGTGTGAACATAATTCAAACCAACTCGACACGATTGACCAAATGCGTTTATCAGTATTAGCCGCAGTTAGGTTTGCATCTCATACAGAACCCAATTTTAACGGCCATGGGCCTGTGAAGCCCTAAATCCTGCGTAAGAGAGGCCGCAACGCGTGTCGTTTATTTGAGCAGCTGTACAAGCGTTACGCGTTGTGCGAACTAGAAGCAGTGTGGCAAAATATTTTGTCCAATTGTAAGTATTTGCAAGAGCTCTTGCATATTTTTCTCCGCTTCTAAGTACAGTGGTTGTTTATGTTACGTTCTTGTGTTTAGGTCGTAGGTGTCCGAGAAAGAGGAGCATTACGAATAAATAAAACTGATGTTATGGATGGGTAATTTGTAACACGTGGTCTTATGAAATAATTCGGCACGATCAACGTGGTGTTTCAATATCACACAATATATCAATAGACTTACCACCTTTCGCTAATTAGTATTAAGAATCTCTCTTTTAAAGGTCTGACTTACATCTGACTGCCGAACCACTTGCAACGCGATAGGGAATCGGTCCTGCTGACAAACGGTTCTAGCAATTGATATTACTTTGTAGATCAAACAACTTAACGTGGTGGACACACTAGTACACTTCACTACACAATATTTATACATACGATACGCCGTAAATGATGCCTTGCGGTAAACTATTTGCATGGACTTAGGAATTAGTAGAATTAGAGAAATTAGTGAATGAATGAATGAATGAATTAAAACTAAGGCTAGAATTAAGAAAAATTAGAAGAATTTACACACACGTTCCTAAAGTCTCACATGTGATAGACCATCTTGAAGACAACGGCTTAGTTGTGGCAGGTGGTGTGTTCAACCGACAGTTAAAAACAGCTCGTTGGTACGTATACGTTACCGACATTGACATTGGCACAACTGCAACGAACCTGGCATATGGTACAATATTACAATTTTTTTAAACCTTTTTAACCAACCCCGGAGGTATAAAAATACACCTAAGTACATAAAATACTCTAAATATTGGAACATGCAATAGGATCGTGTTTCAATACTTCTTTTTTTTAATAATTATTTGTCTATCGATGGACAATTGCATGCTATTCTTCCAGATGCGTTAATGTTTCAAGAACAATAAGAAAGTTACAAAGTTTATATGTTTAGAATGCAGTGAATTCTCGAGTCGGAACTGAAAAAACATCGCAGACAGTCGTGATTTAGAGTCAATGCAATAGTAGAGCACCTTGCTGGAGGTTATGTCGTGAAGCTCACGTGTTCCATTGATGATCACTCCTCAAGATCAAAAAAAGGGAAATATAAAAGCTCAGTTTCACAGAATAATAGCGATTGGCGAGATACGACCTTATCTGAAACATCATGCGGAAGTAACCTAGACATCCAAACATTAATATCGTGTACTTGTAAACCAACCAGGTACCATGATTTATAACAAATGCTCATACAAACTCAAACAGGTCGTAGTCGTCGTTGATCGATGCGTGGATTAGTCGTCTGCGCTCGATCACCTGTTTACTATATCTGACGCTACTATTTACTACATTTAAGAGCTCAAGCTCTCTTGGCATCTCCTGCATGGTTTGTGCTGCAATCAAAATCATTTTGAGTTGCATACCATGTTTAACTTAGATAGGAATTATTTATACCTCGCTATAGCTGAATAATAATGTCCCAAAAATGATCTCGCCTAATACGTTTGGTTATATTCGCTAATCCCACAGAAAACAGCGACCATCGCAATCGTATATTCCCGCGAACATTGTCGAACAACGACTGGACTTTCAAAGTTGTTCGACACCTTGATAGATCGAAAGAGGCAAATGAGGCCAACAGGCTCAAAGTCTCTATAAAAGTAAATAAAAACCACCGGCGCTATTTCAAAACTCCACCAACTTTCCTGGAAAAAAAATCGAGCAAACAGAAACGCACTATAAAGCTGTTTAAATCAAAGTTTCCAACATTGTACTCACGTGCTCCAAACACAACTGATTAAACCACCGCGTTCAGTTGCTCGCTTTGCTTAGCTGAGATACGACTACTCAAGCTTTTCAACGTGAACACAAGTAAAATGCTCTCGCATAGAAAGTGTCGCTTTGTTCTATGTGCCGTTGGTGCCTTCGTTTTGGTTCTTCTGATGTTACGTCGAATTGGTGATCGCCAGTGGAGAATTACGCCGCACATTTACTCTCAGATTGTCCAAGAAGATTTGAAATTTTGGGAATCTTACGAAAAACGATTTTTTGCCCCAAAAGAATTACACCAACAGAAAAGTGAATCCTTCACAGCACCGTCTTCAACATTGAAGCGTGTCGTCACGACTACATCCACACCAACAACTCCGAGTCCATGGATTGACACCTGTTTCAAGATCTTTGACAGTAACGTCACTAAAGGGCACAGCTTACACGGGAAAAACATACTGGAGGATGTGCAGCAGTCCGTGCCGCAGCCGACGGACGATGGGCGTAACATCTTCTTTCACGAAACATCCTGCTTGAAGAAGGACGGTATTGTGCGGCTGAATGCCCGACAAGCGTGTGCAATCGAGTCGGCTGCCCGGGCCAATCCGGAGTGGAACGTGTACGTACTGTTTGCGGCTCCGGTTGGCTTCCGTAACCGCACAACACAGCCAATACTTGACGCACTGCTCGAGTATCCTAATGTGCATCTGCGCTACGTTAACTTGACTACATACGCAAACGACACACCGCTGAAAGAATGGATGGCGAGGGGGGAAATATTACGCTCACAGTACATGAACTCGCATCTGTCCGATGTGATGCGCTATCTGACCCTCTACAAGTATGGTGGAACGTACCTTGATCTGGATGTGATCGTGCGACAGTCTTTTGAGAAGATGAAACCGAACTATGCCGGTGCCGAGTCGCCTCAGTATATTGCTGCCGGTGTGATTAACTTCGAATCGAAAGGCCACGGTCATGAGCTAGCGGAAATGTGTGTTCGGTAAGTGGGTGGACTTTTATTATGAAATCCGATAACATTCGACCAACCTTTTAACGATCGTTTCTTTCTTTTAGAGACCTACTAGCCAACTATAACGGTTATCAATGGGCTCAAAATGGTCCAGGGGTAATAACGCGCGTATTGGTAAAGCACTGCCATACCCAGTCGATCACTAACATGACCCAGCATTGTTCCGAACATTTTACCGTTTATCCACCCAGCGCATTTTACGCAATAGCGTATTGGAATTATAAGCAGTTTTTTGAAGAACCGTACCTAAAATCGGCCCTTGAGGCGCTCAATCAATCGATCGTGGTGCACCTGTGGAACAAGCTAAGCAAAGACAATCCAGTGTGGGTTGGGTCACGGGTCCCTTACGGTGTGCTAGCCGAACGGTACTGCCCCAAAGTGTACCGGTCTTGTGGGCACGTTTTTTAACACCACCAGCACAGAATCATATCTTAATTCATGTCTCCTAAAATCATCGATTGATCACACACGATCACAGACTGTCGCTGCTGTCGCCATTGCGACAACATCTTTATCAATAATACGATACTACCATGTAGATGTCTCTCTCCCTCGCATAGGTATTTATACAAGACATCGGAATGTCTTGTCTTGATCTTCTGCAGCTAATTGGAATGAATAATATTTGGTGGTTATTTGTAATTCGATGGACAAGTGTGTCCTACTATTATAAACACTAATAAAGTTATTATTTATTTAATGTATAACAATACAATATGAGCATAAAGTGATTGAATAGTTAGAAAAACGCAACCTCGTGCAATACCTAAACCTAACGATATGAGGAGCGAGGAGCAATCGAGGAGGATTCGAATGCTGATTCATTCCACCACGATCGTTAATCTTTTAAGGATTATGGGAAGCGGCCGTATAGAGTTTGAAAAGATATCTGAAATACACAATCAATGGTACTATTTTCCTATCGATCGATGCAGAGTGCACAGACCGTTAAAGAAGACAATATACCACTGCTGAAATGAGCTGTTGCAATAGTTGTACGGCAAAGAAGGAGAGTATGAGTTAGCAATCAATGATACATTCACTTATTAATCGGTTGTTGTGTGAAAATAATTCAAACCAACTCGACGCGTTTGTCCAAACCCGTTTTTCAGTATTATCAGCAGTTTGGTTTGTAACTCATATAGAGTCCCATTTTAACGGCCATGGGCCTGTTCACCCCTGTTCAATCCTTCGTAAGCGAGACAGCAACGCGTGTCATTTATTTGAGCAGCTGCACATGCGTAACGCGTAGTGCAAACTAAACAATGTGGCGAAATATGTTGTCAAATTGTAAGTATTTGTGAGAGCTCTTGCATATTTTTCTCCGCCTTTAAAATGCAGTAAATGTTAGTCGTGTAGTTTAGGTCGTAAACGTTCGATAAAGGGGAGCATTACGAACAAATAAAATTGATGTTATGGTTGGATGATTTGTAACACGTGTTCTTAATTAATTAGGTGAGATCAACGTAATATTTCAATATCACACAATTTTTGATAGACCTATCAAAACCTATAGACCACCTTAGCTAAATATTATTAAAAATCTCTTTAAAACGTCTGACCGACGGAGGCAGACGCAATTAAGGAATAGACCACCCATTAGCGCCTATCTTTGATTTCTAGCAAAAGCTCAGCTTTTAACGATCGGTCGATCGAGGTAACATCGTGCCAATTCGGTAAATTTTCAACCAGATATGCCAACCAAATTACAATCATTCCAATCATTACAAAACCAGCTGACATTTTTCAATCAATTAAATATACTATTGAACTACACTACACCTAATTCGTTAAATATCTTTACCCATTCAACGAGCCGTGACAGGTTGCCATATTATACTCAACAGGTGCCAATCGAAAAGACCGTAAATTTCGAACAATTGGCTACCGAGAAACAGAACGATGAATAGCTACAGGATTTTTTATTTAATCCACCAATTGATACCACTTTGTAGATCTAACACTTTGTAGATATATACTAACGCGTTAATAACGCCTTACGGTAGGCTATTGGCATGTAAGCTACAATGCCAATACAATATTAATATCCCAAGCTCCCTTGGCATCTTCACCGTGGTTTAAACAGTAAACAGCTACCGACGCAATCGTACATTCCCGCTATCATTGTCAAAGACATACTGTTTTACCAAAGTTTTTCGAAACCTCGAAAAATGCGAATATGGCTAATAGATTCAAAGTCTAAAAAAACAACAATCCTAGACAGATTTACACCAGCGCCGTACTACCAAATAGTGATGGGTAGTCCGGAACGGAGTCATTGATCAACTCCGACTCTGATGCGCACAATATGAATCCAACTCCGGATCATAACCGGATTCGACTCCGGTTCAGTCACCGATCAGTCCGAACCGATCAGTCAGAACCGATCAGTCAGAACCGGAGCAGTCCAAATCAGTCCGGATCAGTCGGGATCACTGCAGATCAGTTTGTATCAATCTGGATCCGTCCGGATCAGTCCAGATGGGTCTGGATAAGTCTGAATGAGTCTGAATGAGTCTGAATGAGTCTTAATGAGTCTGGTAGCGTCCGGGCGAGTAGTTTAGGTTACTCTTGCAATTGCTAGTTCTCAAATTGACTATCGTTCAGACTTTAATTGAGGAGTTCATTCACTTTCATGTAAGGCATCAAATATGTACGATACAGCATAACAGTTTTCTTTGTCATTTGAAATTAAAATAACCTTGCTGTTTTTCAACCGCCAACCTAAACTGCTCACCCGGACTCAACAAGTTGGATCAATCTGGATGCTTCCAGACCCATCCTGACAGATCCGGTCCGGTATACCTCTTTGTGCAACTCCAATGGGTACCGGAGTCGGATTGATCCAACTCCGAAAAAATGGTATTTACCCATGAATACTACCATAACTCCACCACATTTCTTGGAAAACGATTCGGGCAAATAGAGACCCACTATAAAGCTGTTTAAATCAAAGTTTCCAATATTGTCCTCACGCGCTGCAAAAACAGCTAATCAAATCATCGCGTTCAGTCGATCGCTGTGCTTACCTGAGATACGACCACTCAAGCTCTTCAGTGTAAAATGTTCTCACAAAGAAAGTGTCGCTTTGTTCTATACACCGTTGGTGCATTTGTTTTTATTATTTTGTTACGTCGAATTGGTGATCGCCAGTGGAGAATTACGCCGAACATTTACTCTCAGATTGTCGAAGAGGATTTGGAATTTTGGGAATCGTCAGAAAATCGTGTTTTTGCCACAAAAGAATTACACCAACAGAAAAGTGAATCCTTCACAGCACCGTCTTCAACATTGAAGCGTGTCGTCACGACTACCTCCACACCAACAACTCCGAGTCCATGGATCGACAGTTGTTTCAACATCTTCAACCGTAACGTCACTACCGAGAACAGTGTACACGAAGAGAAGATACTGGACAATGTGCAGCAGTCCATGCCGCAACCGTCCGACGATGGGCGTAACATCTTCTTTCACGAAACGTCCTGCTGGAAGGACGGTATTGTGCGGCTGAACGCCCGACAAGCGTGTGCAATCGAGTCGGCTGCCCGGGCCAATCCTGAGTGGAACGTGTACGTACTGTTTGCGGCCCCGGTTGGCTTCCGGAACCACACGATACTGCCAGTCCTTGACGCACTGCTCGAGTATCGTAATGTGCATCTGCGCTACGTTAACTTGACCACATACGCAAACGACACACCGCTGAAAGAATGGATGGCGGGTGGAGAAGTATTACGCTCAAAGTACTTAAACTCGCACCTGTCCGATGTGATGCGTTACCTCACGCTCTACAAGTACGGTGGGACGTACCTTGATCTAGATGTGATCGTGCAACAGTCTTTTGAGAAGATGAAACCGAACTATGCCGGTGCCGAATCGTTTCATTTGATTAATTCCGCTGTAATGAGCTTGGAATCGAAAGGCCACGGTCACGAGCTGGCGGAAATGTGTGTTCGGTAAGCGGCTGGATTTACAAGTTACGAGATCCGATGATTCTTGACCAAACTTGTAACGATCGTTTTTTTTTTTGTTTTTTGCTTTTAGAGACCTGCTGACCAACTTTAACGGTAATGAATGGATTAACAATGGACCAGGAGTGATAACGCGCGTACTGCAAAAGCACTGTCACACCCAGTCGATCGCTAACATGACCCGGCATTGTTCCGAGCATTTCACCGTCTATCCACCCAGCGCATTTTACGCGATTGAGTATCAAAGGTATAAGCATTTTTTCCAAGAACAGTACCTGGAGCAGGCCCTCGAGGCGCTCAATCAATCGATCGTGGTGCACCTGTGGAACAAGCTGAGTAAAAACAATCCGGTGCAGGTTGGGTCACGGGTTGCGTACGGTGTGCTAGCCGAACGCCACTGTCCCAAAGTGTACGGGTCTTGCGGACCCGTCTTCTAACACTATCAGCTCACAACCATTAATTCATGTTGGAATATGCTGAATGTTCATGTTTATTTGTAATTCGATGGACAAATGCTCGCTACCTAAATGAACGCTAATAAAGTTATTATTTATTTATTGTAAAACAATACAATGCGGATATACAACGGTTCAAGAGCACATTCACCAAAAGTATCCACAAGAGTTGTGTACATTTACTCACAATAGGTAACACGAAAAGCTAACACACCGATGACGGAACAACAGGTGCCTGCTTTGTACTCCGTAGTTCTCCAGTGACTTTCAGTTGAATTTCGAAGTTACTCTGTAATGGTGTACAAGCTTCTAATAGTGAAACCCTTGCTCCTGCCGTTCTTATGTACGCCGATCCTGGTTAAACACAATTTCACCAGCTGATATCTCATTCTTTGATCACATGTTTCGCCATCAAACATCAAACAACCAGTTGCAGTTGCACACAAAGACGCAACTGCAACTGCAAGTCAGCTCATCGTTTACGCCATCACCATTATCACACCAGCCAGTGATATCAAACACACTATCATGAGTGATGCATGCAAAAAATGCTCACTCCCCATTTGCTGGTGAAAGCATAAAATGGTATGGTAATTCGAAGCTGTCTTCATGCATAGCTGCTTTTCATCCAAGGTGCCTTAACATTGCGAATGCATGCAGTAAATAATTGATCAGCAACAGCGGTTTCAGATGGATCATGAAAAAAAATACACATGCATTAGTGCAGTAGCCCAACTCCTACAAACCTTGAAAGAAGACATAGTAAATGAAATAGACAAGCAAGTTAGTGATCACCTATACACCGACGTTTCAATTCGTCTAATTCATCAAGCTGTCCTACTGCTCTACATAAGCAAACCGTAGTCGAATCTTGTGAAAATCATCCAAATCGAGTTTTAAAACAACTAGTCAAGCTTAAGTCACAACTACATCACCAGCTGGGATGTCAAACCCAACAAATTCGCTCTCTAGCACTAATGCCCAGCCCGCTTAGCAGCTCAGCTTAGTCAACATAACATCAAAAGCAGTTATTCCGCCCGCAAGTATGCAATGTTCCGCGAAAAACTCGTTGGAAATAAGGATAGCAAAAACCTTTTCTCGTTCACTCATACTACCATCCTATGCAGATAATCAAACGATTCTCCCCAATTGCACGTCTAACACAGAATTAAAACAGGACACAGCTGATAAACCCCTAAAAGGTGAAGTTTATTCGTAATACGTAGCCAAAATTCTGACCTTTTGTTAGGAGAGTTGATCCCAACACAACATTAAATGATATGCGTGAACTGATATCAAAACAAATGAGTACTAGCGATGTATTTTGATGGATAAGATTCGACCACACAACATGGCTCATAAACTCAAGTTCAAGCCATTCAATAACGGTGTACTTAAATCGCTATTGGATATAGCGTTAGAACGATGCAACAGCTCTTAAACATAATGGGTCACTGAAGTCTTTAGCGTTCCTGATAATAAATTCTAACGTACGATTGCCTTGTCGATTAGTGACTGATAATCATCATGGTCATGGAAGTTAAGCTTAAAGTCCAGTAGCGTTCCAAGGTTCCAGATAACATAATTCAGAACTAGCTGATGGACATCAAGATATTAGGCGTAAACTGTTGGGTTATTTTTACGATTAAAACTTATAATGCTACATTTATCAACACACAAAATATGCAGATAATCGTAACAACATATGTCAGCTATTTACTGAAAAGTTCAAAAGCGATAATACTGTTGATACTACTACCAAATCGATGTTTGAGACAGTTTTACAATACACACCATCTGACGCTTTATGTGTTTCGCTAAATGATTTCGAGATTAACGGTGATATCGTCTGTAAAGCAATCAATCGGCTGAAATCTTCATATAACCCGGGGCCTGATGGTACTGATTTCCAAGTTGCATTTGATAGGATCAATCACAAGATACTTCTAGCAAAAATCCCCCAGCTTGGTATATCACCACATGTCATCGAATGGTTGAAATCATACCTGACGGACAGAATGTATTCTGTAAGAATAGTCATTTCGGAACGATTCACCAACTTTTCAGAAGTTCCCCAAGGCAGCAACTTAGAGCCGCTGTTATTTACCCTCTACACAAACGTCGTGACTCTTATTCTCGCCAACCCCTCTTTACTACTTTATGCCGATGATATTAAACTTTTTTCATTTATCTGGTCAAAGAATGATTGTTTCGCTCTCTCCAGAGCAATTTCAGCCTATTCAGCACTTGATGTTTGGCAAACCAATAAAGCTTCTGTGCGGATAAAAGCAACGTAATTACATTAAACAGGAAACAACAGGATCGTGGAGTTAAGCGCATGTCGCGTGATTTTGCGCTCGATACATTCTAAACACGATATTGGTATATTCCATTGTCCATATGGATAAGGGAGCAGTGAAGTGCTTTGGTGCACTCACAAGCCATATTGATAATTAGTCCTAGCAGTCTACTGCTATTGATGACACGATCGAGCTGATCTTTACCAGGAAGTCTCGTGTGAAGTAAAACACATATTACACAACCATATTATTACATGAAACACCATTGCACCATTCGTCCGGACAGTCTCACATCCAAATATTATGCCAATAGAGACGAGCTATAAAGTCTAAATACAGGGTTTTACAATTCAACTCAAGACTATCCGCCTGATCACGCCTGAGCACTCGAACGGTAGTCGTATCGAACAAAACGCTAGGACTCGAACGGCAAAATATTGGAATCATGTCAACCAATTCGATTTAATGAAAGTTTTATCGACGTTTAGAAGCTTATAACAATCCAATATGCATCAAAATGCAAAAAAAAATCTATTTTCCTTGTCACATTCCGTTCGACCTTCCATTAGAGTGCCGTGATCAGGCGCTATGTCTGGTATGACTGCGGCACGATTACACGAAGAGAAGATACTGGACGATGTGCAGCACTCCGTACCGCAACCGACTGACGATGGCCGGTACAGCTTCTTTCACGAAACATCCTGCTTAAAGGAGGACGGTATTGTGCGGCTGAACGCCCGAAAAGCGTGAGTAACTATCTCACTTTTGGTTCATTCAGTTGTCTTTTAAATATCGCGTTATAAAATTGGAGGCCTTATGTGCACCCTGGGACTATCGTGGAGCAGTTTTTGTAATATCACACAATCTTAAACCACTTATCACTGTGTAGTTGATGATCAGTAGAAATCACTTTGTCTCTTGCAACCTCCAACAACTGACGAACCCGCTTCCAACGACATTGCCTTATAAAAGAAAGTCAAAGCTCCCCAAGATGTTCCGACATTCTTCGGGGGGGGGGGGGGGGGGGGGGGGCAATCTATCGTGCGTACATTGCGTGAAAACGAATGAAAGGGAATGCAAAATTTAACGCAAAAAAAGACCCGCACTGCACCGTTATGCAGCGGGCGTGTTCGTACAGCTGATTGAAGGTGATTTATACGCTCTTGTACATCGTTTGCGAAAATGTTGAGCATATGTTACGTGTTTTGTTTGCAGCTTATCTCTGTCTCTCGCTCGTCATTTTCATTCGTGTAGTATCATTGTACGGACACAGACTGAGAGCCAGAAAGCCAAAACCAGCTGTTTAAACAAATCTTATGTAGGTTGTATCAAATCTGCTCCAAAAACGTGCGTACAACTGATCGTGTTCAGTTGATACCAATACTTACCTGAGGTACAATCACCTCCTCCAAAATGATCTCACATAATTCGTTCCGCTACGTTCGATATGCTGTGTGTGCATTATTGCTGCTGCTGCTGTTCCGTTTGATACGCGATCACCGCCCGAAACCGGCATACATTCCCGCCGACGTTGCTCAAGGAGATCCGGGCTTTCTGACGTCCTACGACACCTCGAAAGACTTGCACGCGCACAGCAGCGTGTACTTTATCGAATCGTCCGCACCGTTCAAGCGCATCATCACGATCGGGCCGCGGCAGGCGTGCGCGATCGAGTCGGCAGCACGTGCCAATCCGCTCAAGAAGATAATCGTCCTGTTCGCCTCCTGGAACCCAATAACGAACCCCAGCCAGGTACGGTTTCCCGATCTGCCAACGTTGGCGGCGTTTAGAAACGTTCACTTCCGCTGGCTAGATTTGAACCGGTTCGCGCAAGGTACACCGGTGGAGGCGGTGATCCGATCGGACCGGCTGCACGAACGGCCGAATGGTGCCGAGTATCTGTCGGAGATATTGCGCCTGGTGCTGCTGTACAAGTACGGTGGCATTTATCTCGACCTCGACGTGGTGACGCTAAAAACGCTCGACTTTGTCAATGCAAACTTTTTCGGCGCCGAAACGGAACGGCTTGTCGGTACGTCCGTAATCGGACTAAGGCGGGGCGGGTTTGGGGAACTGTTTGCCGAGCGTTGTCTCGAGTAAGTTCGAACGATGAGGAGTTTTGTAGCGTTTAAAAAGTTGAATGTTTTCATTAACTGTGGTTTTTTTTAGCAACTTTAAATATTTCGACGAACAAAAAAACATCCGCAACGGGTCCTTTCTACTCACCTACCAGGTCGTTCAGACGTGCGAAACACTCACCCTACATGAGATCCTTGACAACGGCTGCCGCGGTATGCTGCAGGTGCACCGGCGGAGTATCTTTCATCCCTTCGACGAAACCAACGTGGGCATGATGTTCGATCCTAGCCGGCTGGAGGAAGCGAAGGACCGCCTTGCCCATGCGATGACCGTTCACATGCTCCATCGTACTAGCGGGAAGATGGGAGTCGCTGGCGGCACAACGGGCTATCAATTGATTGCCCAAAACTACTGTCCAAGGGTGTATGAAGAAAATAGTTATGATTTTTAAAAAAGATAAACACAATAAATAAGAGAAAGATAGAAAGAGAGCTTCCTTTCAAACAATGCTTCGCAACGCGTGACATTGTTATTATGGCGCACCCGCCGACGACCCCGAACCGAAGCGCCAGCTGCGTTCAAGTTCGATATCCATGGCAACCGCCAAGCTGTTGTTTATCGACAACATTGGCAGTGTGTGGGAACAAAGACAAAGTAAGCAGAAGAAAATACGACACCAAGTTAACGAAAAGACTGTTCCCGTCCCGTACATTGGTTTCATCCCATTCATATATATATTCCGTGCTCCAAATGTCCGCGAACGAAAACGACCCGGATAATAATCCGGACGTGATACTGGAGAAGTTGCTGCGCAAGGCCCGTGCGAAGGAGTCGCGATGGGATCGGATCCGTCGCAAGCACCTGAACAACCTGACCGTCACCTCCAAGACGGTGAAAAAGTTCATCAACATGGACTTTGTGGATGAGAACCAGCTGAGGTTGATGATGGCTGGTGAGGGGGCTGGTAGTGGAACGACCGGCAATGGGAAACCAATGCTCGATCCGGTGCTGGTGATGGACATCCGGCACGAGATGATCCGCCGGAAGGAGGAGAAGGGCGCTGAGACGCGTACGAAACCATTCATCGATCCGGTCAAGGCGTACCAGCTGGAAAATCTGGAAAACCATAACCGTTCGATCGAGCTGACGCTGTGCGAGAATGAGCTGAACAAGTTCCGCAAGCAGCTGGAACACATGGGAGGAGCAGGGAATGGGAAGAAGGCGCAGGTGAGCTCCCAGAAGCGGAGCATTCTGTACATTAACATCCCGAAGATTGACAATGGGATGATTTACGAGAGCTTGGAAGAATGTGAGCGGTATACGACACACTTTTACCAGAGCGCCATCGAAGGTTCGGAGCAGCTGTTTGAGGAACTTCAGGATGAGCGCCCGTTGGGTATGGTGAAGCAGACAGCTACAATTGAAGAGATTATTGAAAGAGAGGAGCAGGAGGATGTTGAGAAGGAGTCTGCTACCGTAGAGCCCAATTTCGGAGCATTGGATGACCCGAGCAATGGTGTAGTGGAGTACGTGGAGTCCAATGGAGTCCACCACGAGCCGGAAGAAGATCCGGCCGAAGATCAGGACGAAGACAGTAAGATCGTGCGGTTTGGCAATACCGAGGTCATCACCTTTCCGGCAGATGATTCCTCGTTCTCCCTCGGTTCCGAGTACGATTTCGACGACCATGATCTCTTCCTGGAGTCGCTCGACTCGGACGTGGATGAGTTTGACGAGACGGAGTTCCAGTCGACCGACAGCACGGCGGACCATTCCGGTGCGAATGAGGACCGCAGCGGCAAGCGCGATTCCCTCCCGACCGATAGCAGCGAGTGTCTCACCATATCGCGCATCGACACGTCGCACAGCGGCTCGAAGGAGGACCAGGACACCAGTTCGGCCTTTTCGCGCCGCAACAGGCTGGCCTACGAGTACGATGATGAGGAGGAGTCGGAGCTGCTGGAAATTGCACCGGCCGCGGAGAAGCTCTCCAAAGCGGACCCGATCGTGGTGCGGAAGTGTGATCTGAAGGATTACAGCGAGCTGTGCGTTACCAACTACCGGCCCGACTCGGGCGCCGCCAAAGACGATCGCGTCGAGCTGACGGAGGAGTCGCGCAAGCTCATCAGCAATGCGCTGAAGGAGGGCTACCTGCAGAATCACGACCGTGCCGTGCTGAAGCAGTACTTCTTCAAGTGGCTGCAGTACACGATCTTGGAGAAGATCTCCAAGGGGGCGGGCGTTACGAGCACGCGGGAACAGAAGCTGAAGCGCATCAACGACTTCATCAGCAACATCCGGCACAGCCGCAAGAAGGGCGCACTGCGTAGCAAACCGTCCACCGACTCGACCGGCCAGCCCACCTCGGTCAAGAAGGAGTACGAGCATCGGCTCAAGGTGCAGCAGGACATTATCGAGCTGCAGAAGCTGAAGCTCGAGCGGCAGGAGCGCATCATTACCGAGCTGAAGCTGTCAAAGTTTTCCGAAGCGTCCAAAATCTCCAAGGCGGAAATACAGAGCGAGCTGCTGAAGGCGGCCCGCACCGGCCATGTGCGGCTGCGGGCGAAGGCAAAGTGCATTCAGATTGTGGGCAACATCAAGGCGGACACGTCGGAGGAGGACGAGATGCGCAAGCTGCAGGCGCAGGGGCTGATGATACCGAAGTTTCTCGCCAAGATGCAGCAGCGTGCGCTGGAGCGTAGCCAGCGGCACCAGGAGGCGAAGGAGCGCCGGATGCGCATGGAGAAGGAGCGCGAAGATGCGAAGCAGGCGGCGGAAGAGGCGAAGCGCCACGAGGATGAGGAAGCGCGCAAGCGGCGCTACCGGGAGATGCGCGAAAAGCGCAAGCTCGAGAAGCTGCAGAAGATTATACGCGAGCAGGAACGGCAGGCCTGGATCGCTAACAATCAGATCGCGAAGGAGTTCCGGTTGCTGAAGCTGAAACGGTTCGGCATGCATGCGTTCAAGCTGCTGCTGGGCATACGGCACGAGAATGAGCGCCGCTCGATCGCTTACCGGAGGCGGTACTACAAGCGCAAGTACTTCCGCAAGTGGTGGTTCCTTACGAATGCGCTGTGGGAAAGCAAGAAGGCGCTGGCGGATGGGATGCACGAGTACAAGCTGTACCGGGTGGCCGTTCGACACTGGAAGATGGTAAGGCGGGGAGTTAATTGAAATTGTTTAAATGTGTTTTTTTTTATGATTAATTTTACCCACCTTTACTCAACACGCCACAGTACATGCACGAGCAACGGTGTAAGTTGCAGGTGGCCATCGATTGGTACGAGGTGCGAATGGCGGAAAAGGTCATCTCCATCTGGATCGGCAAGACGAAGCAATCGCTCATGATACTGCACGGCAAGATGTCCCACGCTGCTTCCCACTACGAATGGTAAGGATGGTCACAAGCAAGTCGTCTAATGTCGGCAAATGGATACTTAATCTATACGTTTATTTCTCCCCTTTCTCCCCACACTCTCAGGCAACTCAAATGGAAAGTGTTCGAGCGGTGGCAACGTTTGCACATTATCCTGCGCATCGAGAAGGAAACGGAGATGCGTCGCCAGCGCTGGCGCATGAAGATCTGGGAGCTGCTGCCCGACTACAAGCCCATCGAGGAGGACATCTAAGGGTCGGGATGCTCCTCCAAAGCAAGTCTGATATTACCACCACGTTCATCTCACTTTTAACACAAACACCATTATCCAAACTACATTTACCACTAGAGCTGGGTTAGCCATTAGAAGGGCCGATTTTCTTCCAAAAAAAGCAAAACACACACACACACAGACACACGACCATTCGCGGCGGCTCACGATTGTGTAGCGGACTGATTTTATAGACTTTTTCGCGTAAAATATACACCCACGTTCTTACGTACTCCGCGTGTTCTCCGTCTCCGTTTATGGTTGTCGCCGGGGGTCGCCTACTCCTCCTCTTCTCCTCCTCGTGGCATGTCGCGCTACTCGTCCATCTGTTCGTTCAGCTGCGCCAACAGTGCGGCCCGCTGCGATTCCAGCTCCGATTCGCTCAGTGCCGCATCGTCGGCCATTTTGGAGGATCTGCTGCCGCCACTGCTACGGCGGCCCTCGTCCAGGGGGCTGCGAATCCGCGCGCCGCTACTAGCCCGGCTGACCGATCGAGACGTTCGACGTTTGTCTTTTTTCTTTTTGTCCTTCTTTTTCTGTGTGTGAGAGAGAGAGAGAGAGAGAGGATATAATGAAAAGAACGGTTGAGTGAAATTGGTCCCAATATGAGAAAATTGCCCCCCGGCTTACCTTTTTCTTCTCTACCTCCGGGGAGGGTGTCCGGGAACGGGATGCAGCAGCAGCAGTTGCACCGCCACCACCACCACCACCGCCACCATTCTTCTCCATCACCAGCATCTCCTCGTACGACGGTGAGCGGGACTGTTTGCGGTGGTGCTTTTTCTTCTTTTTCCGCTTCCGGTCCAATCGGTCGCCGCCACCACCGTGATGGTCGTTGTGATGGTGCAGCGGTTCCTCGTGCAACTCATGCTCGCTTTCCGACAGATCGCTCGCCGTCAGGGGAGTTCGCGACCGGGACCGACGCTTTTTCTTCGACGAAGGCTTTTCATACTCCACTTCCGATGCTTCCGACAACTGTAGAAGAAATGGATTTTCCGTTAAATAAGACTTGCTCTACCATAAAAAAAACACACCACCCCGATTGCTTACCGATTTGGACGAGGAGCGCGATTTTTTCTTGTGCTTTCGACTCTTTTTCGACTTTTTCGAACGCGAATGATGGTGGCTGCAGGAATCTTCCGTCTCCTTGACAAAGTCTTCCCACAGCCGCTCGACCTTATCCTCCTTCTCGTACAGGTCGTACACCTCCCGGTCCATGACGAGCTTCTGGGCCGTCTCCCAGCTATCGACACCGGACAGGCCCGCCTCGATCCACACACCCTTCAGCTCGTTCTCGAGCTTGCGGATGCGGCGCGTTTCCTCCTTCAGCCGCTCCTTCTCGGCCGCGACCGCCTTCTCCAGCAGGGAGTTGTACGTCAGCTTAACGTTGCCCGCGTCCAGCGTTGCCGACCGCTTGTCCTCGCACACGACGGTCGCAAAGTCCTCGAACGTGGTCGTCCGCACCACGATGAACTCTTTCTCCTTCAGTATTTCCTTGATGATTTTCTTCTCGTCATGGAACCGGGCCTTCAGGTTTTCCACGTAGAACTTGAACAGATCCAGCGGCGTCGAGCCGGGCTGCCCGAGCATGGCGGAGAAGCGCAGGTCGGCCGATATGAGCGGGTACAGCTCCACCCACAGCGACATCGACGTCAGCTTGCCCTCCTCGTGCAGCGTGTCGAGCAGGGCGAGGAATTGGTCGCGGTTTTTGCGCTGCTGTCGCTTGAGCCGCTTCTTCTCGCGCTCCTTCTCCTCGTCCTCCTCGCGCTCCAGCCCGCGGATGTGCTCCTCGAACACGATCAGTGCGTCCTCCTTGTCCATGCCGAGCAGGTTGACGTCGTTCTTGAATGACGCGTTGTCCAGCAGCATTACCTGCGCCTCGGACCAGGTCGTCTGGTACGTGACGGTCGTCATCGCCTCGAGCAGCTCGCCCAGCACGCGCATGTTGCGCTTCTTCATCACCCGCGCCTCCTCCTTTTCCCGCTTGGCCAGGTTGAAGATGCAGTCCTCGTAGATGTCGCGCCGGTCCTGCTCCGGCACCGACTTCCACACGTCCAGGTTGGCGAACAGCTCGTCGCACCGGTAAAACTTGAGCGCCGAGTTCATCTTGTCCGACGACATGAGGAACTTTTCCAACTCCTCCTTCGACCGCTTCGCCTTCAGCCGCTGCTCCTCGCGCTCGTCCTTTAGCTTCTGCGTTTTGTACGCGTTGAACGCTTGCTTCTTTTCGCTCAGCTTCTTGAACACGTTAAACTTCGGATCCTTCTGGATGATCTTTACGCACTGCTCCCAGGACGAGCTCGAGGGGATGTTGCGCTCCTTCAGGAACTCCTTGAACGCTTCGATCGCTTCCTTTTTGTCCTTAAACTCCATGGCCGGCTCCTCGTCCGTTTGGCCCGGCTGGGATTCCTCGTCCTGCCGCTTGTCGACCGGATCATCCGGCACCTCGATAGCGGCCAGCGTTGCCGCCATCGCTTGGTCCAGCGCGGAGGAAGAGTTTTCAGCCGATCCGGGTGTCACGCCGGCCATCCCACCTAGACCGAGCGGTACGTCGGCGGCTGTGGCCGCCACAACCGCATTCGGCGCCACTCCTGCCGTCGCCGGCGTCCCTGCCAGGGCGGGTGAAACCACCGGCAGCACGACCGACTGCATCAGCATGCTGCTGGCCATGGCGGAAGTTTTCAGCGCGGCTGCTTTGGCCGCCTCGGCTGCCGCCTGTTCGGCCGCCACCTTCTCCTTCAGCTCGAGATACTCGGGCGGCGCCACCCACTGTGACTCCTTCGTGGCGGTGTTGTGATAGTACAGCTTGCCCGAATCCGACCGGTACTCCTTCCAGGGGCACTGGCTGAGCTGCTTTTCTGCCGGCGTCTTCATCTCATCCGGCTTTTCCCACAGGCTCTGCTTGGTGATACTGTTGTAGTAGTACGTTCGGCCCTCGGGCGTCTTGTGTTCCGACCATTCGTTCACGATTGCCGTGGTCACGGGGACGGCCGCTGCTGCTACTGCTGCTGCTGCTGCTCCTGCTGCGCCCGCCGGTATGACCGGTGGCACGGTGGCCGTAGGATCAACCATTGTCCCGTTGGCGGCGGCTGCGGCGGCCAGTGCTACCGGGCCACCGATGCCTGCGCCCCCACCGGGCGCACCGAAACCCGGCGGAGGGATGTTGAAATGCGACACCAGCGGCGGTGCGTACGGTTGGCCAGCGGCTATCGGCGGCACCGACATCTTGCTGGCTAGAGTAGGGTGACCCTTCTACCGGGGGGTCTTCCACAGCCCACAACACACACCGGAAATGCGGTCCGCGGACGATTGCACTGCACAGTTTTCGTTTGTGCGTGTGTGTTTTATTTTCTTCACTTTCCGTCCGCGAAAAAGGCGTCCCGTTTTCGATTTTCCACCTTTGACAGTTGCTGGTTGGCAGTTTGACAGTAGACGCGCGTTCGGGCGGGTTGCGTCATGGCTTGCTTGGACGGCCATTTTTTTTAGCACGAATAGAGGGAGTTTTGAGATCGATTTAGAACTTGCAGGAAATGTATGATTTTTATAAATGATTTGATTTGATTATGCTTCTAAATTGTTTTAAATAGTTGCTCGATAATAAGTAAATTTTATGAATATTTTCCAAAAAGCCGTTTGTCAACACGTCCAACATGAACCGACCCAATTTTGCTCACCTCTTGTGCATCTGCTGGGCAACCGGCAACCAATTTGTTTGTGTTTTATAAGCCCAAAAGAGAGGGCTAAATAAAGAGAGAAAGAGCGAGAAAGTGGCAGCATAAAAAACACACACACACACACACACACGAATAAGTCCAACATAGCATTCCCCGTCCGTTCCTGGGGAGCATGAGATCACACTACAGTGCGGCCGATTTCTATGATTACGATCCCCGCACCGATATCGATCCGCTGTGCTGTTGTGAGTTTTTCGATCGAAACAATGAACGGGCTCATCTGCTCGTAACGTGCTGCTGCTGCTGTTGCTGTTTCACGGGTACATCCGGAATCGAAACTCCGACTCCGGCCACTAGGTACGTACGTTTCGGCGAGCCCTAATGTCCAATTGCATTCCCCGAACCTCCCGCTCCCGTTTTAGAAACTGCACCAACGTCTGTTTGCATTCCCTTTAGTAGTGAATCACCGGGTGTTCCTGTAAATAGCCCCCCTACCCCCTCACAACCCAGTGTCTTCAGCGTGTGATTGCCGCAAGAAAACTCCGGCTCCGGCATCCCGAAAAAGAGGGGATTGATCGATATAGAACGTGCGACGAGAGTGCAAAGAATTGATTTTCCTTACCAGCGAGCCAGCGTGATTGTATGTGTGTGCTGGTACGCTAGTGGTGCATCGGCGGTGCAGTCACCCTCGTTAGCCGGCTGCAAACGGTGGCATTCGGCACATTAGAACCCTCCCCTTCATCTCCCCACACACACACACGCACACAGCCACTGCAGCTGCAATCATCAAACTGCACTTCATTGTGCATGAAATATAGGGCATCACCAGGGCAGGGGGGATAGCATTTCCACCAAATATCCTACACGACAGCTGCAAACGGGGGGCGAACGTATCTCACCCGGCAAACGAATCTGAACTTTCCCGAGCCCGAAACGTCCTAACTAAAAGCGGGTAAATATGTTATGTATTCTCTATCTTTAAACCTTTTTTCCACCTCTTTCGCATCATTCCTACACTATCAAACGCTCTCTATCTCTTCATGGCCTCTCTCTCTCTCTCTTTCTCTGCTACTGAATCTGATAATTCAATCTTAAAACGCTCAAATGTGTCCAACTATCTCTTATCAATGTGTATGTGTGTCTTTCTATTTTACCAAAATATTGTAAGAAATCTAACCCCGCTCCTTATCCTTCCACCATTCGCAGCAAACTGACCGGAAGCAGGGTTGGAAACATGCTGCTCACGTTCCAAGACCGGCTGCGTATACCGTGGCGCGGTGGCGCAAAGCAGATTACGCTCGACAATGTGGTGACGCTGGCGATACTGATCGGAACGCTGCTGCTGACCGCGGTACACTTCTACCTTTGCCTTGTCATCATGCTTCTGCTTCCCCTGGTATTGCTGTACCTGAAGCGGCTCTTCGGAACGATCCATCCCAAGTAATGCTAGCACGGGAAAGGCAAAAGGATGAAAGTATTCTAACAGCTGTCCACATTCTTCTCTTTGTAGGACAAAGTTTTTCACAATTTGGTTTTTCGGTAGCTGCGTGTATCTGGTCGCACTGTTCGAGCTGGCCGTTCCGTTGTTGGAAATTTTGCCCCAAGAAAACGTTGGCTTCGTCGTGCTGATGACGCTCGCTTTTCTCTGTTTGCTGAAGGCGAAGCAGCGGGCCGTGCTGAACCATCTCTCTGCCCTGCCGGCGGACATGAACGGTGTAGAAAGCGGCAAGGGGAGCAAGGAACAGATTGTGCTGTTCTCCGACCGCGACGATTCGGACGATGGGGCGACCGATTCGGACAGTGGACGGTTGGCGTGCCAGCTGTGCCGGAAGTACGTGCCACCGAGAACGTACCACTGCAAGGTTTGCTCGAGCTGCGTGCTGCGGCAGGATCATCACAACGTGTGGCTGAACTGCTGCATCGGCAAATCGAACCATCGGCTGTATCTGGCGGGCTGCCTCTTTACGCTGCTGGCGCTGCTGGTGTTTGCCAATCTGGCGCTGACGGCGGTGTGTCATCCGACGCCAATCTTTACGCTGTACGGGATCATCGTGATGATGCCGGACGACTGTACCGATATCTTTTTCCAGTATGAGTAAGTGTTTTGTGTACTAGAATGACTCATGGCAGATGAAATGGTGGTATATGGAAGGAACTGTTATTTGTTTCCCCTCTTTCCAGCATTGCACTGTGCTTTACGGGTTCGGTGTACGCGCTAATAATGGCATCGTTTATTGCTATCGCTATAGTGAAACAGGTTTGTACAGGACGCCCGTCTAATTGCATAAGGAAAAGCTCTAAAAACCGATCACTTTTCAGATCTGCTTCATCTCATTCGGCCTCTCGTTCAGCGAATGGCGTCGCAGAGAGCACGTGAAGCGACGGAATTGTCTGTGGAATTGGAAAGCGTTCTGTTTTGGCCAGTAAAACTTAACCAGAGGTGCAAAGCACAGTCTACCAGACTTGGGCGCAGTGTGTCTGACTGCAAAACTTCCGTTTGAGTTTGTTTTATATCATATCCTCTCCCGCGCACATTCGTGTGTGTGTGTGAACTATTTTTAGCCAAAGGAAACCAAACTTGGTCGTAAGTTGTTCTTATCGATAGTATTTCGGTAGTAGAGAGAGATAGAGATAGAGTTGCGGTAGAAAGGGGATAGAACTCCCAATTCCATAAGGATTTGTTTCCCGTTTGTTTCGTTTTCGGTTTGCACACATCCAGTGTACTTGTGGGTGTTGTAGGGTGGAGTTAATCTCACGTTATTTAATTAATGTAAGCATATTTGCTACCGATAACCACTCACCATTATTGCCACTGCTCCCACAAGTGATTAAAAGGCAGTATCAAGAGCCGCCGAAAAAGGTGTTTCGTTAGAAAAGCCATTTTATTACCAACTTATGAGGCCACAACATGCGCGGAGAAGTAGTGAAGCTTCTATCCGCACATTCTTTTCCCCTCTTCTTGTTGCAAGTTCGAACCTAGCCGTAGAACCAGTAGTAGGAACTAGTGATGGGTAAAGTTGACAAAAATCCGGAGCCGACTCCGGACTGTAGGTCCACCCAGCCGGTTGGAATCATTTCGGAGCCGCTCGGAGTCGTCCGAAGTTGTCTGAAGTCGTCGGGAGTTATTCGGAGTAGTCCGGAGTTATCCGGAGCAGTCCAGAGTTATCCGGAGCAGTCCAGAGTTATCCGGAGTCATCCGGCTTCGTCCGGAGTTATCCAGAGTCGTCTGGAGTCATCCGAAGTCGGTCGAATATGGACGGTGCAATGTTGTTTATAGTCAGGCATTTCATATCCGATTCCGACTCCTCTTATTTTCGGTCTCAAACCGCTATTCTTAGAAAGATAGTCCTGGTTAAGAAGTAAACGCACAAAGCGAAAGAGGTAAAAACCCGAAATGCCTCCAGCAGACTCTTGACGTCCTCGGACGACTCCGAGCGACTCTATGGTAATTCCGGACGACTCCAGACAACTGTGGACGACTTTGAACAACTCCAGACAACTCCGGACAACTCCAGACAACTTTGGATGACTCCAGACCACTCCGCAAGACTCCAGCTCCAGGCAGAACCAGTGGTTCCGATTTTGCCGGTGTCGGAATCGCACTCACAATAGCCGGAGTCGGATCCAAGTCGAGGGTGCGCTCCAGAGAGCACACCACTAGTAGGAAACCTAAAATGCTTAGATTCCATCCGTGGAAAAGGCGTGCTTGCACACAATTTCGATCGGGGCGTGATTTACTAACATGAAATGTTACAATGATGATAAGTAGGATAAGAAACGCACAATAAACTTTGAAATTCTTTAACTTACCTTTCAAACTGTGCTCACGCGTTCGTCTTTCTTCCACTCTTCCGAATGGGAGGAAAAATAACCACCCTTTTTGCTTAGTGATCCACTTCAGCAGCAGCTGCACAAGCGGATGGGGAACAACACTTTATTACCGATAGAGCTTCAGCTTCAAGCAAATGCACTGTCTAAATGCTTTCAGCGCCGGATTCATGGTAGAACTGAGTAAATTTGAAATAAATTAGACGACGACGGCTGCGATTCTAGTACGTATGCCCGATCGACATGTGCTTAATGACGTCGCTATTGGGTAGAAGATCGATTTCGATTAACCTATGCCAGTGTATGTCTTTTATGCAGCCGTTCCGCTCTTCTTTTCACAGCCCTTTTTGCCGCCCTTCTTTGCCTCGGCCGCGGCCTGCTCCACGTCGATCGGGGCTGGCTTCACGAACGGAATCTCTTCGCGATACTTCTCCGGCATGTACTTCTGAAGCACCTCGGGGACCTATGTAAATTCGATAATGTTAACAATATCCTTCTAAAGAATAGCCTTCCCCTCCCATCTTACCTTTACGCCCGTTTCCGTTTGATGCGTTTCGAGGATGGCGCAAATCACACGCGTCGTAGCGCACATGGTCGCATTCAGCATGTGCACATAGTCCACAGCCGCATTCATCTTCTTCGTTTGGCCGTAACGCACCAGCAGCCGGCGGGCCTGATAGTCCAAGCAGTTGCTGCACGATACCAACTCCCTGAAAGCGCCCGACCCGGCAAACCATGCCTCCAGGTCGAGCTTTTTCGAGGCGGCATGATTCAGCGCACCGGACACAATGTTCACCACGCGGTACGGAATGCCCAGCGACTGGCAGAACGCCTCCGCGTTGCCGATCATTTCGTCCATCATCTCCCACGACTTGTTGTCGTGCGGCGAGGTCAGCACGAACTGTTCCACCTTCTCGAACTGGTGCACCCGGAAGATGCCGCGGGTGTCGCGGCCGTGCGAACCGACCTCCTGCCGGAAGCAGGTGGACAGCCCGGCGTACTTGATCGGCAGCGACGCTTCCGGGATCCACTCATCCCGATGGTACGCGGCAATCGGTTGCTCCGAGGTCGCAATCAGATACTTCTCGTCCGTCGCCGTACCGTCCTCGGCCCGCTCGCTGCCCTTGCCGACCACCTTGTACAGCTCCTCGTCGAACTGGGACAGCTGGGCCACCTCCTGCATCACCTCCTTGCGCATGAAGAACGGCGTGTACAGTGGCGTGTAGTCTTTCGCGTACAGACTGTGCAGCGCGTGCTGGATCAGTGCCTGCTCGAGAAATACGGCCGGCCCGGTCAGGAAGTAGCCCCGACCGCCCGACACCACCGCACCCTTGTCCCCATTCATTCCGTCGATCATCACGATCAGATCGACGTGCGAGTACTTCAGACGCGTCTCACAGTTCCCGAACGTGCGCTCCACCCGGTTCTCGTCCTCGTCGTTACTGACCGGGACGCTCTCGTGCAGATGGTTGCCGACCTCGCGCAGTGCCACGTTCCTCTTCGCCTCCACCTCCTTCATTTGCTGTTCATTTTCCACCACCGCTGCGTCGATCAGTGTGCGCACCTTCTTGATCTGGTTGACGGTCAGCTCCTTCAGCGAGGTCAGCTGCATCTCGCGCAACTGGTCCTGGACCGACTGCGGTAGCGGCTCGCTCTCATCGCCCTGCGGTTCCTTTTTCTTCATCTTCTCGCCGATCTCCTTGCTGCACAGATTCTTCAGCTTGTTGTAGTTGTCCATGTTGAAGCGGCACCGGCGCCACTCCTTGTCCTGCTCGATGACCGTCTCGACCAGTGCCACATCCTTGAAGCGCTTCGTCTGGTTCTCCCGGATCTTCTCCGGATCGTGACCCTTGTCGCTGCGGAACAGATCCAAATCGAGCACCATTTTTACGGCTACCTAGGTAACAATCTGAAAGTGGTTTGTGCGGTATGCCAAATTGGGCGGATGATGAAATTTTAGGACGATTTTCAGCCGCACTGCCGCAACGCCGTACGCAATCCGCAATGCTTTGGGAATAAACGTGGCTGACAAGCCGAACGAGTTTGACAGCTGTGGTGATTTGTTTTGGTTTTGCAGATGACAGCAGTAGTCGAATGACAAGCGAAACGAATGGTAACGTGGCAGACAAATTACGATTTTAAAGCCGTTTCAATTGCGGTTAGCAAAATCAACAAAAACATTACCGAATATTTTAAGTAGTTCCCAATTTATTACGCTGCACTTTCAGTTCAACATTTAAATCGTGCACGATCCGTAACAAAACACGTGCCGCTTTGGCGGTTCATTTGTAGCCGGTGAAAGTAATCGCCTTCGCGCTACGACTATTTTCGAGTTGAACGAGCTCAACAGTGGAGTATTTTGTTTCAGCATTCCTTCAACCGTTTCTGCTCCTAGCGGCATGCTGCTGTTTGTGATGGATGCACTCGCTGCCGCGGATGCGGATTTCTGACGACTTTGTGCCGTTTTTAACGGAATTGGCCGGCAGCCGGCAAACCGAAACCCAAACTGTGCCTTTGGAGCTTGATTTGGAGACGAGAGTGGCGGCAATCGCTTTTCGCTGTAGTTTTCAAACGCTTCCTGTAGGGTGGGTTTTACCTTAGCTGCCCGAGAGATGTAGGCTGGCAACCGCTTGGGAACTACCTTTGCCGCAACTTTATAGCAGCTTTTGTTGTCTATAATTTTTAGCCTTTTCCTGTGATACTTCAAGCACTGCTTTTCGATGTATTCTAAAAAAAAGACAGGTCATAATTAACAACCCAAATCGGGAGAAATCACAGCGAGCAACACTTACGATCGTAGCTGAACATAAACGGTCCCAAACTGTCCCCACAAATGTCGTACAAATATTCGTAGAAAAAGATGTCCGAACGGCCGTTCATGAAAATTCCTGCAGTCTGTAAAGGAAGATAGAAGAAGGTGAGTTTTGCACAACCCAACAAACCCTACCCATTCAAACTTACATTAAAATGGGGTACCAAACACTCCGGGATCGTTTGACTGTCGATGTAGTAAAAGTAGGGCAGCAGTTCCCTCAGTGCAAACTCCCCGATCGCCCACAAACCTCGAAAAATGCGCGACAACCAGTTGTAATCCACGGTGGCCGTTTTCCGCTCCTGGAAGTAGCGCTGCAATCGCTCCACGAGCAGAAACGTGCACTCCTGCTCCACGAAGCCCCATTTGCTGGCGCACAATCCAACCACCCGGCAGACACCATCCACCAGATAGTCCTCACAGATCAGCGTGGTAATGTTTTCACTTTCCAGCGTTGTCGAGTTGGGATTGTTCACCTCGCCGCCGCCATCGCTGCTCTCGGACATTGGTAAGCTAACGTTCTCTTCCGGATCGGCGTCGATGATGGTGGGCGGCGTGCCGGAATCAAGCTTCGGCTTACCCGGGTCCGGTTTGATATGAAACATGGCCATATCACTGTTTACCGATGCTCCCGTTGCCGCAGCAGCAGCAGCCGCCGCACTAGCAGCGAGCGAGTTAAGCATCTCGTTCGTTAGCATGCCCGGATCGGCCAGTGTGCCGGGATGGGCGGTGTGTCCGCCCGGCCCAACCACCGACCCAGACGCTTGCTGTACGATAAAGTTCGACGCGTTGGCCTCGAACGCTTCGGGGTCGAATTCCGACTTGACCTGAAATCCATCCACCACACCGTCGGCCATCGATTCCGTGCCGACCATACCCTCGTCCACGCCCTCCTGCTTGCCCAGCACCATCGAGAAGAGCGCCTCGTAATCGTCCTTGTTGTTGAGATCGATCCCGTCCGCCCCGTCCTTAATGTTTTCGATGCTGCGCAGAAGCTCCTCGGTGGCGTTCGAGTTGGAGTTGTTCGAGTCCTCCGCCGGCGGTAAGTTGTTCTCCAGCAGCGCCATCGGATTGTTAAACAGGGGGGATATGTTGTCCAGCACCTGCTGCTGTTGCTGCTGCTGCTGTTGCGGTTGCTGTTGCGGATCGCTGCCAACGAGTGACGTTACCGGTCTCGGAACGGGATCATTCGGTTGCATTAGCTTCGCATGAACGTATCCGGCTGGGCCAACGAGCAAGTTGACGAACAGCTGACTCAGCAGGCTTAGCTCCAGCGTTAGATCCGAATGCGCCACGTGGTAGTTCTGCACCAGCGCTTCCAGGTACACCAACGTGCGCCGCAACGTTGCCTCGGTGTATTCGAAGCCAAGCATCTCGATTGCTTTCGTTAGCAGCAGCTTCATCAGAGAAGGTGTATGCCGGTTGTACTGCAGTATGTCGATCGCTGTGTTGAAGCACGCTTCATCGCCAATAAAAATGGCTGCAAGCAGAGAGACTAAACTATTAAACGATTCCCGCTCGGATATGCCCTTTTGCGGGCAGGAACTCACCATCGCATATGTTATTGTGCATCGCAATGAGATCTTCCGCAATGTCTGCCTCCGCCATCCAGGTGGTGGTAAGCACTGGCACATTGTGCTGCTCCAGCGATATGTGTTTGATGTATTCCTCGCGCAAATCAAGCACCTCATCCTGCCGAGAGAGAAAGAAGTCGTTTCATTTGCTCACAATTTGCACCAACATCCCAACCAACTACTAACCGAGTTAAAAAAGTATGCACCATCGTATTCGATCTTGTCCCACGGTTGACTGTTTGCTCCCACGATCGGTGGCACGTCGGAATCCTTCAGCACCTCGTTCACCAGATCGAACGTAACGCGCCCGCTCGAATGGCGGCTGTATGTTTTGATGCTCTAAAGTGAATTGAAATGGGGAAATTATGGTAAAGAATCGTCCTTTCCCGCACACAGTGCACGGTGCGCTTACATTGGTCAGCTCCCACAGCTTGTAGGTAGCATCTTCCGCCAGCTTGGTGTACACATCGGGCGCTACTTCCGTCTCCTGCTTGTCGTGCTGCTCCCAGGCAGTCCGCACGGAGCGTGAACTAAGCCCGGCGTACGATTTATATGAAGTCTGCAAAGAAGGCATCAATTAAAGCAATCTGTTCGGTGCAAACCTCTCCCCCGGTGCAACCATACCTTGTCCTTGGCCGAACCCATATTCGACACATCGTTCCCGGACGAATCGCTGTGCGGCACAGCCTGCTTCGGTGGTGGATGTAGGTGCTGCTGCTGGCTTTGATTGCTGTTAGCTGCCGACGTTTGCCCGGCCCCGGACACGGCAGTACCGGCGGCATTTTGCTGATTGGAGGTCGGAGTACTGCTGTTGTTGTTGTTGTTAGCGTTGGTGCCACTGCTCGAAGATTTGGTGCGCTGTTTCACCTTCGAGGAGGACTTTTTGGGGCTTGGTTTCATTGTGCCCGCCATCCGCATTTCCGCACCCTTAATACACAGTCACCGTCACACAACTAAGCAGGGAACTGAGAGGAAATGCGGGTCCGTCTCATCGGGGTTTTCTGCAGCTAAAATTGTGATTAATTTTACGCAACAACACCCGGCAATTGTGCTACCAGCGGCTAGCTTTTGCTCACAAACAAAGCCGTCTGCCGTAGGGGGCTCGAGGTGTAAACAACGTTTGACACATCGATCACACAGCGGCTTGCCTGCTTCATTCACTTGTATTTGGGATTGATTTCGATCTTTTCAATCATTTTTGATGATAAATCTTTAATAAAATTACACTTTTACATTAAAACAAAATTGCTCTTCTTTACGAACAATTTTAGACTGTTGAAGTGTGGCTGTGTGTCATGCCGTACTGCGCCGCATACTCTTCGTTGACATACGCACACCAATACAATAACAGCCGCCCCGTTTCAGCGAAGTAAACATTACAAAACAGTTCGCACTGTGGCCCGCACAGTCGTGGTTTTGTGCCGCGCAAAAACATAAATTCACAGAACATTGCTTTTGTTCCTTTGTTCCCATGGAGCATGGATAGCCGATTGTGTAGCTACGATAGCGCCGTGGAATATTGTTACTCTCGTTAAATAAATCGGAAGAAGTGAATGTAGAACCGAAGGACACTGCCAGACACCATAACCTTCATCGGGAATCGTGGTGCGGAATATTGAACGTTAGTTGCATACAGTCATGTAGGTAAAAACCTGTTCGTAAGATCTAAATTAACAAACCAAATGTGCTTGCAGCCTCTGGTCTAGTGTGCCACATGGTTCCTGTTGCACTATGAGCCCTCCCGATAAGAGCCGGAACGAGGAGAGCGCACCGTGGAAGTCGAGCAAAGGCGAAGGGTCGTCCCGCGACAATGGAGCTCCGGAATCGAATAATGACGAAGGGTCGTCCAGGAGAATTGGAGCACCGGAAAACGCTCTGTGGAGGTCGAATAAAGGCGAAGGAGCGTCCCGTGGGAGTGGATCTCCTGAAAGAGCACCATGGAGGTTAGATATAGATGAAGGGTCGTGCCGAGGTAATGGATCACCGGAAAGAGCGCCATGGAGGAGAAATAAAGACGAAGGGTCGTCCAGAGGCAATGGATCTCCGGAAACAGCACCATGGAGGTTGAATATAGACGAAGGACCGATCCGAAGCAATGGATCGCCGGAACGAGCGCCGTGGAAGTCGACTAAAGGCGTGGGATCGTCCAAGGGCAATGGATCACCTGAGAATGCACCGTGGAGGACGAATAAAGACGAAGACTCGTCCCCGAGAACTGGCTCACCAGAGAATGCACCGTGGAGGACGAGTAAAGGCGAAGAGTGGTCCAGGGGGAATGCATCACCTGAGAATGCACCGTGGAGGACGAATAAAGACGAAGGCTCGTCCCCGAGAACTGGCTCACCGGAGAACGCACCGTGGAGGTCACCCGAAAGAACATCGTGGATATCGAGTAAAGGCGAAGGGGAGTCCCGTGGGAGCGGATCATCGGAAAGAGCACCGTGGAAGTCGAGTAAAGGCTTAGGACCGTCCAGAGACAATGGATCACCGGAAAGAGCGCCATGGAGGACAAATAAAGACGAAGAGTCATCCCGGGGCAATGGATCGCCGGAACGAGCACCGTGGAAGTCGAGTAAAGGCGAAGGGACGTCCCGTGGATCACCGGACAGGTATCGGCACCGTAACTCAGACCGATATAAAAAACGGCATCAGTCGCAAAATGATCGCTATGGCAATCGTGTCTGGAGACGTGACAGTCCCTACAGCCGGCATTCTTCCCACGAACAAAGCCGGTATGGGTCGCACGGATCCGATGAAAAACGACACCACGAAGACGAGCGATCGAGAACGGGTTCGTCAGGAGGGGGACGAGGATCGGCAGCTTACACCGGCCGTCGTCCCTGGAGAGAACGTAGATCCCCCGGGTAAGTAAGATTCGTTTGGAGGGGCTATAGGTGAATTGATTGTTAATTTCATTCTAACCATCACAGGAGCTCACGACCGAACAGATCTCGATGGGGCGAGACGTCACGAACGAATGCTGGGAAATATTCACACAATTGTAGGGAAAGCTCTGCTGAAGCTTTTCATTTCTTTTTCAATCAATTGATGAAATATGACAAGCGTGAAGTATGTACCAGCCGGTTTGGAGCAGTTCGTTACAGTGTTTCACGATCCACATTTTCAACCACGCTTTCCCTTTCCTTTCCAGAGTAACCAGCCCCAGCCCGAACGGTCCATGTCGTTCATCGACAAGCTGATTGCGGACGAAGCAATGCGGATGCTTTCTAAGGCGGCTTCCATGCAGGAAACGACGTACCTTAATGTTCCCTTCAAACCGACGGAAGCCGCAGCGCTCGCATCGGCCAGTGCGGACAGTGCAGCAACGGAAAGCTCCAAGACGGAGTCGGAAAAGCAAGCGGACGAAGAAACGCAAGCCTCTATGCGTGACGCAGCCGTGGTAAACGCGGCCGACTCCGCCCTGCTGCAGAAGAGTGCCGAACAGGTGACGAAGAAGCTAATTAACCAGCTGACCACTATGAGCAAGTACGACCTGAAGCAGATCATCGACAATCCGGGCGGCAAGTACGAGACGGCACTGAACCGACACGCGCAAAATAAGCTGCGTGCCGAGGTGCGGAAGCAGCTGAAAACGATCGGCCTGAATGAGCTGGGAAGTGCGAGTGTCGATGGGGATGGAAGCGTGGAGCCGGATGAGGCGATCGATGCGAACAAGATACCGCCGGCCCTGTTGGCACAGATCGGACAGGCGTTGGACTTGGATTTGGAAGATTTGACCCACACGGACTCGGAACCGTTCGAGCAGGTGGCAGACGCTGCTAAAGACTCCCAGCCCGTGGAGGGAAATGGAATGCTGGGGCCAATATTCGGCACTGCCGTGCCGTGGGGTACAACAAACCAGGAGGAAATGGCGGAATCTTCCAACAGAACTCTCACAAAGGTGCGAGTCGCTCACAAACCGTCACCTACCACGCCAGGGCGCAAGAAGCAAAAGAGTGTACCAAATGGCAATGCAATAATATGCATAGACGATGCGGAGAGCCCGGTAGTGACTACTCCGTCCGCTAAAGCGAAAACACCCAATCGCATGAAAAGCCCTAAAGGCAAGGGCGTGAACGGGAAGGGTGGGGTACAGGCTGTGTCCACGCTTAAAACGGTCGATGGGCAAATAAACAACAATGTAGCAACAAACATCCCTCAAGAAAGTAGCATACGTGCTGCTCCAAAGCATAAAATATCCCCCAAGCAACGCAATAGATCAAAGATTTTGAAAGTTCAGGAAACACCGTCAGCTTATATTAATCAATTAAATACTAACTCAGTGATGGAAAGCAACCCGCCACAAGTAGAACCGACGCGGGTTGAAAAGAATGTTCCCTTTTTAAGAATCAGCACGGTAGAGGAGCTCAACAGACGATTAGACGATCATGAAGAAGCGGCGCTCATTGACAAAGAACAAAGCGCTGATAGAACCGAACAACTCGCTTCTGGTGGTGTTGGGCAATTGCACAGCAATGGTTCAACAAGATTAGAAACAAATAGTGACATTAGTCTCAACGTGCCACTTCCCAGTCAAACGCCAAGCACTGCTAATGCAGACGGCGATGATAGCATACAGAATCAACTCAATAATTCCGATCAAGCGACGGACACTGCAGCTGCACCAGCCACTACTACTACTGCTACACCAACCGGACAGGAGCAGCAGCAACACAGCAACATCCCTATCTTTCAACGACTCATCGAGCGGCGTAAAAAGCGCTGTAAAAGCGCGATTGAAAAACATCTGGAAGATATTCTGAGCAAGAAGGGCGATACGCGAATAATATCAGAAGATGGTGAAGTGATTGTGGACCGTTTGCGTAACAATGACTATTTGGCGATGGTTTGTCCTTCGCTGCGCAAAGCGTTGCCCTTTGCTAAAGTACAACTTCTGCCACCAAAGGATGTAAATCGGAAAAGAAAGAATGCTACTACGCCGGCGGATGCGATTCCCGCTGAAGGACAGTGGCAGATTGAAACAGCACCCAACATGACAAACGAATGTAGCACCAATCCTCCCATCGTGCCGGATACGCATATGGGAAAGGTGCCGAAGAACAAGCTGCGATGGAACCGTTGGATGCAGGCCAATAGCCCCGATATGATCTGCCATCGTGAGGCGGCGGAAAAGAATGGTGAACCGCATTCCGGTGCATCGGAGCGTATTTCGTCCGTGTCCTCACTGTCAGGGGAGGATCAGATTTTGAACGAAGCATACGATCACTATACCTCCAAAACTGGCGAAGACGGTGGTGGTGGTGAACCTGGTGATGGGGATGATGTTGTATCCTCAGAACCGGTACAAGCTTCCCCCAACTCATTCGCTGAAGTGAATCGACCGTGCATAAGAGTTCGTTCGGCATCGATTTCACAGGAATTCAGCACACCAGACACATCCTTTGTAGAAGGCGTTTTGAATGAGGATCCAGAGGAACGTCCTTTAGCAGAGGCAACGAACCATCAGTGTAGCTCAGAACCACCAGCAAGTCAGCAAAGTGCTGCCACATTGGATAGTGTATCGATCTCGAATCTCCCAGCAACAGAGCCGATCGTGGATAGCAAGGAAGATATAGAACGGATTCCGTCACCTGAACCACCTCTCGATACCTCAACGGCGACCGAGGAGTACATTTTGGGTGGTGATTCCGAACAGAAATGTGTACCGATGGAAACGGAACGCTATGGCGATAGAAGTGCTTCCCAGGAACAGGTACAACAACAGGCACAAGAGCAAGAACAACCTACCACTCATCGTAGAGTGGCAACTCCACAGCCGACACAGCAGCCGACTCGATTCCAACCTTTGTATGAGATCACCGAGCGGTTACAATCGATCGATGCGGAAACGATGGACCTGTACAACCGCAAGGCGCAAATCGACGCAATGATCATGCAGCTCAACTCGGAGCGTATGGACATTAACCAGCAGCTGGTAAAACTGCACCATACACGTGGCGAGCAGATGAACGATCTGCGTATTACGCTGCTAGAACTCGGAATGTCCGACAGTCCTCCGGGTGGCACAGAGGTGACAAATCAAACGCCCACCACGTGCCACGCCTCTGATGTGACCAGAAATGCTGATCCAGTGCATCATACGGATCACCAGCCCGCACCGCCACCCGCACAGCCACAGCAGGAACGTACGATACGACGAATCACACCGATCGGAGGTAATAGTGTGTTGATGAAGATTTTCCAACGGCGCCGTGCACCGTCCGAACGATCGACGGAGGACAATCCACCTCCAAACGATCTTGCGTAGAATGTAATACGCGACCGTTAGTTTTATGCCAGTGTTAAATGCATTTTGAAAGCAACCGTGTGGACTTTAATAGTTGTATATAATAAATGATTTAACATGAGAATTGTGTTGAAATGAAATAAATTAGTATTCTTTTTTTTGAGTTGCTTTTTGGGACGTCATGAGTATGGGCACATACAATCACATCTTTTTCATCTTGAAGGACACCGTGCTGTACCGAATCCGCCATCGCTTTTAGCCATTTTAAGCATTGACGCAGCAGTAGAAAGAGTTCACTATTCCGTAAGATACGTGTTATGCTTGTTCTGTCCATTATTTGACTAGTTTTAGTGATAGAAACTCCCAAATCGCGATGGCTTCGCTTCGATCCTTTATGATTCGAATGAATTATCTTGATCGATCGTCTCCGTTTAACAGCCGCAAGCGGCGACGACGCTATTCGTCGGCTACTTCCGGCAGCTCGAACCTGTTTACCGATCTCAACAACAACGAGCTCCTCGTACCGATCGTCAATCCATCGCGGAGTCGTTTCAAGGTGTCAGCATGCATTTACAAACACATCCCGTCGTCTTCCGATGGCGCCAAAGATTGTTCCAAAGAACAGTCTCCACAGCTGGCTGTGCAGATATTTGAAGGATCCGATATTAAGCTGTAAGTATGCCAGGAAATATGATCTTTGATCGGAGCAGCAAGATCACCAAGAATATCCATTTCATTGTTCCTCAGACGTAATGAACCGACCATACCGGTGTCGATGGAGCGATTTCTAGCCTTCGTGCAGATGGATTGTCCGGATGATGTCCTCGTGTCGACAGCGTATTGCGTTCCGCGAATGGTTCCCGTCTCGAACGTGTCCTTCTCCTACGCTCACTACGACACGGAGCGGATGGTTAAAACGATCGTGCACTGCACGAAAGTTGAATTCCGGCGTAGATATTTACCAGTCGCCAAGCAGTCGATCGAGAACGATCAGCACAACAACAACAACGAAGACGACAGTGGCCAGCAGGCGTGTTTCATTACCTACGCATGCTGGAATGTTTCGGAGCATTAAAAATGAATCAAACCAAGAGATCGTTATCGTTATAGGAGCGTCAATTTTTGGATCGTTTTGAGGCGAGATTTATACTTCGTTTTTTTTTGCAATTCAATTTTCTTGGAATCATGTATGTTTTTAAATAATTAAAAAGTAAACAAATCTCATTTACATCGGCATTAACACCACACGCACAGAGAACCTTTGGTGCCATTATACCTTGTGATCGAGGAACGTCTTGAACATGCTAGTCTCCTCCTCCGGTATTAGATTCTGCTTGAGCGCGTCGCGCAACGCCCGCTGACAGTTCTGCACGTTGTAGTTTGGCCGGAAGCTCCGATCCTCAGACTTGAGCAGCCCGAGCTGGATGAGCAAAAAGTTGCGCAAGCTTTTCAGCCGCCTGTTCGCCCGCGCAAACTCGAACGCATCCTTGTACAGGGCGAGCGCAACGGCGAGCGCATCCGGCTGGCTTTCGCACAGATCCGAACACTTCAGGATGGTGAAGGCCGTGTGCACCAGGTAGTCTTCCTGCGGGATCGCTTTCAGGTAGTCGCGGAAGGCGGCCACCTTATCCTTGTCCGGCAGCGACTGGAACAGCGTTTCCGACGGGTAGTGCTGGCGGATGAACGAATCGACCGTGCACGGGAGCGTTGTGTCGAGATCGATCGACACGGCGGACGCGTCGTGGGCAGTGCCGCCGTTCGTTTTGCTCATACTGTGTTGCTTCATGCGGGTTAGCAGTGATTCCTCCGCGTCCTCCTCCTCGCCCTCGCCGTACCCTTCCACCGTCTCATCCACGTCCTCGTCCTCATCGGCCGTTTCATCGTCGTCTTCGTCTTCGTCCTCCTCATCCTCATCGTCCTCTTCTTCCTCTTCCTCCTCCTCCTCGCCATCATCGTCGTCCTCTTCTTCCTCTTCCTCCCCGTCGACATCGCCTGCATCCTCCTCCAGCTCCATGGCACGGTCGCGCTCGTAGGTTCGCATCAGCTCCTTCATCTGCTCGCAGCACTCATCGCCGAACTGGTTGCCGTTCAGCACGAGCGAGCGCAGCCTGCCCTTGTTGGCGGACGCATTGACTAGCGCAAAGCCCCCGTCCGGTCCGATTTCGTTGTACCCGAAATCCATCACCTCCAGCTCGGTGTGTGCCTGGTGCAGCGCCTCCCCGATCAGTACGGCGCCCTTCGTTTTCAGCAAACAGTCGCCAAAGTTAATCTCCCGCAGGTGGTGCAGATCCTGCACGGCCACGGACAGGGCCGCCGCACCCTTCGGCCCGATCGTGTTGTCGTTCAGGTTCAGGATGCGCAGGTTCCGGTTCACCCGGAACGCATCCGACAGCGCCGTTATGCCCACGTGGTAGATGCCGTTCTGTGGCATCTCGATCTGCTCGAGCGTGCCGACGGTGGCGAACATTTCCGAGAGCGCTTTGGCGCCCGCATTTTCCAACCGATTGCGCCCGGCGATAAACACTTTCAGCGCGAGCGGTTTGCCCACCTTCCGGCTAGCGGTGTGTCCTTCTAGCAGCGCTTTCGCGAGCATGGTGCCGCCCTCGATGCCGAGACCGCAGTTGTTTAGCTTCAGTTGCTGTTCAGAAGGATGAATAATTAGTAAGGCTCATCAAAGGAATCACACACACACCGCCCGATCCCTACCTCCAGCGTGTAGCATGTGGCACTCTTCAGCAGATCCACCAGCCCCACCATCCCGTTCGGACCGAGCGCATTGTCGGAACAGTCGAGCACGGTCAGCTGGGCGCCGGCCGTGATCATGCCCTGCCCGAGCGCCTTCAGCGCAATCGGGATCTCCTCCTTCATGCGCCCGGTAAACAGATCCTTCCACAGGGCCTGTTTCAGCTCCGGGTGCTTTTCCAGCGCTCTGGCAATGCCTTTGGCCGCTTCCACGCCGAGCGTGTTGCCCTCCAAATTGAGAAAGCGCATATCCTTGCACGCATTTATCGCATCGATCAGGTCTTTGGCTGGGGAAAATATAACACAAAAGGGGGGAAAACACATGCCCATGACAACATCGTGCTGTAAAATCGATCCCTGCACGCAACTGCATTTCTACCACCGGGCAGGTGTGTGCAGAGCGAACATATTTACCTTCCGCTTCCGTTCCCCATTTCGACGCTTTGCCGACCCATTTGACGCCGTGCTGATCGAGATCGGTCAGTGCGCTCGTTATCGCGGTCAGGTTAAAGGACGCCATATCGTTCTTTGGGGGAAACCAACACGCAGGTGCTTGTTCACAATTTTTCACAGTTCACGTGCGAAATTCAGTGTGTTTGCGCGTCTTTTCTACTGCAAAGTAAAACAAACGCCGCTACGCCGCTGATGCTGTCGCTTGTCTCTCGGGTGCAAAACGGGCGGGAGGTTATGTTTACCGTTGTCGGTTTTTTTTCTCTTCAAGGTTACCGCCGCTGTCAAAAATTGCAACCGCCACTTTGACAGTCCCCGCAGGCCAAAAAAAAACCCTCACTCCAAACGTCAAAAACCGTCACAACTACACTTTCAAAATGCATCGCCAACGCTCCAAATCTGTGCAATTTTCTGCAGAGACGAATGAAGCAGAAAGGTTCAAAGTCTCTTTAAAAATCATTAAAAAAAATCGGTGCGATTTTCGCTCGCTGGCGATGCTTTTTGAAAGTGTAGTTGTGAAGGGTTTTGACGTTTCGTGCGTGGGAGGGCTGGGGGATGGCGGGCCCAAGGGGGTTGGCAGATTGGCTTACTTCATTTCTCCACTATCATTTGTTGCATTCCAATCAGAGCTAGCGGCGCATTTCGACGATACGTTCGGTAGGGAAAGGAGGCACCGGAACCACGAACACAGCACAATTAGCAGGCGGGATCAGATTACGGAAACGGCGTTTGCTTCTGTCGTCCCACGTTCTGGTAAGTAAATGTGCACTGGAATGTGTGTGGTTTCGCAGTGAAAATTAGTCAACAGAAAGTCAACAAACGAGGTAGTGAAAAAAGCGAGTCGGTGTGTGTGCGTGAGGAGGAAAACTTTCCTACAGGTTCCCACTGCCAGGGAGCGCTGCCCTGTCCCCAAAATCTAGAAATGGCTCCATTGTTGGACTTGTGAACAATGGTCCCATAGGTGCACGCCCTGTTTATGTGATTCTGTAATCGATTAGGTTAATTACCTCCGATTACGGGTAGCGCGATTGATCCGAGTTGTGACCGATCGGATTACCCCTTCCCCGATCCTAATCCGGCTAGGAGCATCTAACCAGTGGGATTCGTGTCCGATTTAGCTTCCACGGAAGAGAAATTCAATGAAGGATCTCTGTAATCGAATTGGAAAAATATCTCCAGTTGCGCGATTAATCGATTGCACATTTCATTGAACGAACATTTAAAGGAAACGGTTCGAGACACGATACTAACGGTACACATCTCTCGGCTCGGTTGCACCTTCTGCTGCGTGGGGTCTTGGTCTTGGTTCCCCACGTGGCGCACATCCCCAGTAGGCCGTTTTCCTACCCCACCTACAAACGAAATGCACAAGCGGAATGGTGGAAATGAAGTGATGCGTTGGAAAAAGGAGAAGCACACAAAAAAACAACAATCCTCAAACGTTTTTCTTGCGGAGTTTCTCCGTCCATTCGTAATGCTGCTGCTGCACCCTAGTTACGCACCCCGTTTGTGTGTTTGCTTTGCTCGATTTCGTTTTAGCAATCATCATCATCATCATTACCGCCAACACCAACCCAGTCCAACGCCCAGTGAAGCAGTGAAAGAGTTAAAGAAGGAGAAAGAAAGAGAGAGGAGGGAAACGATCTCCTTCCCCACGGCCCCGGAGAGTGGAAAATGTTTCGACAGTAAAAGAAACTGTGTAACAAACAACGACGACGACGACGACGACGCACATCTTGGTCTTGCACAGTAAACGATTTCCGCTGAGTTCGATCGCGGTAGGCGCTGTGTAAGTCCTGATTTGGCTTGCGTACGGCGGGCTTTGCGCGGCACGTACGTACAGTTACGTCGTTCGTTTCCGATTTAACTCTTTGCCTTTCTTCGGTTTCTTTTGCTTTTTTTTGCAGTGACCAGACCACACGCGCACGAGTTACCCGAGGAAGAAGGGCACACTGCGACAAAGGGCGAAGGAGGGGCTGCGTGTGAATATGAATATTAATCGTTACCAGGCGGCCAAAAACTTGCAACCGGCCCGTTCCCTGCGCACTGCACCGAATCCCAATGGCCGCAATGTGCTCGGCGACTTTGGCTATCCTCCGCATCTCGTGGACACCGCGCCGCCGCCCCACGAACATCAGCCCCGTGCCGGTGCGCACCTGCAGAACGGCGGGGGAGGCACGCTCCCGGTGCAAGCGCACCAACGGTCGAGCAGCCAGTCGCGCAAGCACGATGTGCTGCGTACCCCCCAGCCGGGAGCGCACGGAACCGGCGCGGGACGTTCGATTACGCCAGCCTCGCCCGGCAGCTTAACGTTCAATGCCAGCACGCTGACCGTGGGCTCACTGTACCAGGTGACCGTGTCGTACGTGCAGAACGGCCCGAAACAGTTCATGGTGCAGCTGCACTCGTGCCACACCGCGCTAACGCAGATGATGAGCGCGCTGGCCCGGGTGCCGTTGCGAGCGATTAACCGCAAGCTGCAGCTCGGCATGGCCTGTCTGGCCCGCTTTTCGCAAAACCACATGGTCTACCGGGCACTGATCACGGCGCTGGGGCAGGATGGGAATTGTACCGTTTCGTTCGTCGACTACGGCCACTCGGAAACGGTGCACCCGGGCAGCCTGTTCGAAATTCCACCCGAATTTCTGCGCTACGAAATATTCTCCACCCGGTTCGCGCTCTCGAACGTGCGCCGGCTGGAGGATGTGAACGCGGACGTGGCCGGGATCTTCTCGCGGCTGGTCGCCGGGAAGGTGCTGTCGCTTAAGGTGACGCCGCCCGAGGGTGCCGCCTTCGTGTCGTACTGTGAGCTGTACGAGAGTGGGGAAAACCTGTTCAACCGGCTGCAGAAGCTTTGTCGCGAGCAGGTGTACCGGTACCCGGCCCTGGGCAGTCTTCAGCGTGGCGCTAGCTATAACGTGGTCATACGCTACATCGAATCGTGCTCGCAGTTCTACGTCCACCGGCTGGACAATGTGGCTGTGTTTGATAAAATGATGGACGATTTGATCGTGCACTGCCAGTCGAGCGGTACCCCGGCGGTGGTGGGCGTTGGAGACGCGTACGCCGTCAGTCTCGATCCGAACGATTACTACCGGGCGGAGGTGGTGGAAACGGATCCGAAGATCCGGGTGCGACTGATCGATTACGGCAACATCATCACGGCGCAGCGCGTGCAACTGAAGCGGCTGTCGCCGAGCTTCGTTCACCAACGGCCGGAAGCGTTCGAATGCTGCCTGGAAGGGTTCGAAGGATCGACCAGCGATGATCTTTCCACGCCCCAGCTCGAAATGCTCTCCGAGGGTGTCGACAAGGAGCGCAAACCGTTCAAGCTGATCGTGTGCGATGTGCGGGACGGTAAAACGATCGTCAATCTGCTGGACGAGTCGGAATCGCCCGTACTGAACGTGTCGAAGAAGCTGCTGAAGCTGAACAACCCAGTGAAGTTTGTGAAGGATTCGGCCAACAATCAGCAGAAGCAGCAACAGCAACAGCAACAGCAACAGCAACAGCAACAGCAGCAAAATAACAAACGACTGTCCGGGGGAGCAGTTGGCACTGCAAAGGGTGATCAGCTGGGAACGAGTGGCGATTCGGGAAAGGCTCCGCTTTCCTCCAGTGGAGTTTCCTCCGGCCAGGGCGACTGTATCGATCTGACCAACGATGAATGGAGCGGTGGGCCACCGCTGCCGGGCAATCAGAGCACGGCGTACGATCTGCAAACGGGCGGTAACTTGGCCAGTCCTCCGCGCAATGCTCGCTCCGGTGGTGGTGGTAACGCTGGATATGGACGTGATAGCAATCACAGCAGCCGTGACTCATCGACCAGCAACAGCAAGCAGGACGTAAAGCGTGTGGCGGCAACTGGCGCGGCCACAATCGCGCCAGCTGGCGCACGTAATGACATTCCAAGGTTCAATAAGGAACGGTAAGACGAACCCCCCGGGCCCTGGAATTACGCTTCGAATGCTCCTCATACCTTTGTCTTTCTTTTTCTCCTGCAGAACCCAAATGCCGTACTACTACGAGCATGATGATCGTTGTGCAGAACCGAACAGCCCTCCAGCCAATGTCCAGGGGTCGGTCGGTGGTGCTGTTGGTGGTAACGAAGCGAAGCGAAACGAACGAAACAAGATGGATGTGCGTAATGCGGCACAAGATCATGCAAATACTGCTTACGCTCCAGTGGTTTCCGCGGAAAGGTGAGTTTGCAGAACGTCGATGATCGATTGGAATGGAAAAAACGGTTTTCATGGTCTTTTTGAAGTGTTTGTGTGATGGTAGAAGCAGTGCTGCAAAATGTCATGAGCCTCACAAGATGTTCACCATGAGCATTCTTTCTCGCTCGGTCTGCTTTGATTGTCTGTAGGGTCAAACACTCGGCACTCGAGCATGTTCGCGCACCGTATATCCCCCATGGCTATTGTGATGATCACTGACACATAATTTTGGGACCAAGAGTTTGTTGCACAAAATGTCACCAAGCATGTGATGGTCATAACAACTGTTTGAGTCTCACCTCTGATCATCACAATAGAGCTCGTGACGCTGACACGATTTTGTTTCAGCCGGAATTTGTCTTGACTATGTCAGTGACATTTTGCAGAACTGATCACAGTAAAAAAAGTCATGACATAGTGACTGACCAAGCGTTGGTCGTAAAAATGTCACGAACCATGCATCGGACACATCAATCGTTTTGAGTATCATCTCTGATTATCACAAATGATTACGTGACGCTGACATGGATTTTGCTTCAGTCAGATTTATTTATGACATTGACAGTGACATTTTGCAGCATTGTGTAGAAGTCACTTTTGCATGTTGTGCAAAACATAGCATTAATTTAATTTCTCCTTATTTTTTTCGCATTCCCAGCAACGCTCAACCCGCCGATGAGTTTGTACCGTACCGCAGTACCTTCCCGGAGCAGACGGTGCCGTTGGACACGAAGCAGGACGTGGTGCTCTCCTGGTGGTACTCGCCGGAACAGTTCTACGTCCGGCTGCGCTCGGAAGAGGACAAGTACCACGAAATGATGAAGCAGCTCCAGAAGTACTATCGCAACAAAAGCAACCAGCAGCTGCACCAGCAGCAGCTGCAACAGCAGCAAAGCACCGGCGGTGGCAAGGCAGCAAAACCATCCACCGGCTCGATCGTGGTCGTACGCCACCCCAAACATAACGCGTTCTACCGTGGGCGCGTGCTAAAGTACAACGAGTCGGCCCAAAAGTACAAGGTGGAGCTGGTGGACGGCGGTAACAAGCTTGCGCTGTCGGCGAACGACCTCTGGCTGGTGGAACGACGCTTCACTCGGCTCGCCCCGATGGCGATTGCGTGCGCCCTGCCCGAAGTCCGGTTGCGCTGTGAGGTGAAGGAGCTGCAGAGCCGCATCGACTCGTACATTAGCAACGACAAGCAGTTCGAGACCGTTTTTATGGAGCGTGTCGAGGGTGGCAAATATCACTGCAAGGTGAACTCGCTCGGGCGCGATCTCAAGGAGCAGCTGCTGGAGGATAATCTCATTGCCCAGGTTTACGTTGGTATGTGGGGATACACCGAACGGATGTATATCCAAGCGGTTATTTTGAGAACGATTGTTAAAAATGTCTTTTTTCAACTGTGCAGATATCGATCTCACCCGGCTGAAGGGGCAAACGCTGAAGGTGCAGCTGGTAGAGGTTAAAAGCTTGAACGATTTGCGTGTGAAGCTGCTTGGCCATCAGGCGATCTTTTGCTGCCGAACGGACGGCTGCGATTCGACCCTTTCGGCCGACGACACGGTGGCGGAGCTGCGTGAAAAATGGCTCCAGCGCTACTGCCTGGCACAGGTGGTCGATGTATCAAATGATGAAAAGTATGTGCTCTTTGTTATTGTCCTGAAAAAAAAAAATAGATAAAAATATCGCTTCACACGTATTTTTTTCAGATTGATACTTTCCCTGCTAATACCCACGCTAACGGGCCAGCCGGAGCCAACGATCGCCGAGATGCCGGTGCTGATGAGCAACTTCAACGTGTACGTGACGCACGTGGAAAGCACCAACTGTCTGTACGTCCAGAACGCCCGCTGGAACGAGGCGATCACCAAGCTGGCGGACGAGCTGTACGAGTTTTACGAAAAGCAGCAGAGCACCGTCCCGTGTGCGAACCTCGCGATGAACGAAATGTGCGCTGCCAGGTCGCAGGACGACGGAAACTGGTACCGGGCGAAGATCGTCTCGCTGCAGGACATCGAAAAGATCGAGGTACTGCTGGTGGACTATGGCTTCCGCGAGCAGATCAAGCATAGTGAGCTGAAGGCGCTGGAAGCAAAGTTCCTCGAGCACAGTGCGTTCGCGCATCGGGTGCATCTGCCGATGGCGGCCATTGCCGGTGTGGAGGAGGAGCGCATCAAGAGTGAGATCAGCGAGCTGACGGGGTCGTACGAGCTGTCGCTGAAGGTGGTCGAGTTTAGGAACGGGATCTGGATCGTGGACATCACCTCGAACGATTACAGCATCGTGAGCGTGCTGAAGGATCGTCAGTTGGTGGCGGATTTGGATTACGAAACGATACTGAATCAGCGCCAATCGTCCACACCGACGCCGGGCGGCCCTGCACGACCGTCGATCGAGGATCACGAGGCGAAGCATCAGAAGATACGGGCCAAGATTTGTCATGTCGATAATCCGAGTCAGCTGTTCATACAGGTAAGCCGGATCGTTTGAGTTTGATGCTTTTTATTCAAATATATGTTCTCACTTCTCCATCAAAATTCCCTCGCCAGCTCGAGAGTGATCTTCGAGATTTGCATCAGCTGCAGGAAACACTTCAAATCATTGCCTCATCCCTGCCGCCGCTGCGCGACTTTTCCGCCGATCGGTACTGCATCGCCCAGTATTCGGCCGACGACCTCTGGTACCGGGCGCTCATCATCGACAGCCACGACGATCTGATCATCCAGTTTGTCGACTTTGGCCACACGGACATCGTGACGAGCAACAAGAAGAGCACGCTGCGCGACATTAACGACGATCTGATGAAGTGGAAAATTTACGCCAAACAGTGCGCGATGCTGATCCAACCCGCCTCGGCCGAGGTAGAGGGTAGCGGCGCTGCCGCGTCCGCCTCCAAGGGGGGACGCAAAAAGACGGCCGCCTGGAAGGAGGTGGCCACCACGATACTGCGTGCGCTCGACGAGGTCGAGGTACACTTTTTGGCCGAAGCGCAGGGCGTACACTACATCAGCGTGCGCAGCGGCGAGAAGGACATTGCCGAGATGCTGGTGGAGAAAAAGCTGGCCACCCGGCTGCTGTACGTCCCGTCCGGGCAGCGCTGCTTCACCAGCCACACGGAATCGATCGACGAGTTCTACCTGCAGCTCGAGCGGGACGTCAATCCGCTCGACGTGATGGGCAACTATCTGGCGGACGTGAGCAAGTTTGCGGACGTGGAGGAGCCGAAGGTGAACATGATCTGCTTGGCCGAGTTTGCCGACGATACGCTGTGGTACCGGGTGCAGGTGTTGGCCATACCGAAGCCGGGCGAATACGAGGTGCAGTTCATTGACTATGGAAACCGGGCCACGGTGCAGAAGCTGAAGCAGCTCGAGCCGAGCATTGCCGAGCTGACGCGACTGTGCGCCAAGTGTGCGCTGCGGCTGCCGGAGAACGTGAAGAGCTGGTCGGAGGCGGCGCAGGAAAAGTTTGCCGAGCTGACGGCGATGGGACAGACGGTATTTACGGTGCAGCTGCACAGCCCGGGCACGTCGTTCGCTACCGTGGAGCTGTTCCACGAGGGCCGCAACATTGTGGACCAGCTGGTGGCGCTGTGCGAGAAGGGCACCGGATCGGCGACGGATGCGATGAGCGCTAGCTTCTTCCTCGGGGACGATAATCGGCTGGACGATAGCTACCAGCTGGAGGACGATAAGGTGCACGTTAGCCACGTGAACTCGCCGGCCGAATTTTTCATCCAGTTCAACAACAGCTTCGATGCGCTGCGCAACATGGAGGAGCTGCTGGCCGCCAAGGCGAAGCACTGCGAGCCGATCGCGGAGGGCGACATCCGGAATGGGCTGTTCTGCTTGGCGCAGCTCGTGCACAATGGGAAGTACTGTCGGGCGCTCGTGCTGGCGGAGGTTCAGGGCGGTCAGGCGACCTACCATCATGTGCTGCTGGTGGACTACGGGTACCGGGCGGCGGCAACCGATCTGCGCAAGATGCCCCCGAGCATCGAGGAAATGTCCCGGCTGGCGAAGAAGTGCTGCCTGGAGCACTATCTGCCGACCGATGAGATAACGCTCGGTTCGGTGCGTTGGAGCCGGCTGCGCAGCCGGCTGACCGAGCTGGCCGACTCGGGCAAGGCTGTGTTTACGTTCGAAATCGTACGGAATGATTGTGATCCGCTCATCATACGGCTGTTCACGCCCGGCGGGGTCAATGTGGAGGATTTGCTGCGAGAGGATGCCGTCGACGAAATCGTGGTGGGTGATGATTTGATCAACAGCGCTTCCGGTACTTCCGCTGCTGGTGGTGGTGGTGTTGGTTCGAGCGATACACTTAAGCGGGCCAAACCGAAGCAGGCTTTCTTCAGAGCGAACAGCGATCTGGAGTTTCTCGAGAACAACTGATCCGTGTGTGCGTGTTGGTTTGTGCTCTTTGTGATGCAAAAAAAAAAACGACCGTTACACCGGCACCGAGGGGGACGATCGACGATTTCGCTTCCCGCCAGAAGTGCAATACGCTTCGAGTGCACAAAGGAATGCGATGCGGTGTGGGGAGTATCCTTCCCCCTTCGTGCGGTGTAACGATGAATCGAAAAACGCGATAAAGAGAGGAGGTATAGAGTTAAGAAACATTAAATTTCCTTTTTTTTTGTTATTGAATTAAAATATGCACTCATAGAGATTTAAATTGTAAGTTTGATGATTTATACTCATTCATTCATTCATTCATTCATTTATGATTTTGTTGTTGCTGTTGTTTTAGTGAAGCGTGTTACAGACTCAAACGAATTTAAACTAACATAAATACGCGCCGCCTCATCATCATCATCATCATCCCGGAGCTCATCGCACGATTTATTTATGCGTGGTATTGTCACGTTTACGTTATTTCATCATATCTTCACTAAACTCTGCACTGATTTTATCCAGCTAGTCGAACACACTTACAATGGGGATGTGTAGGAGAAGAAACTAAGCAAAAAGAAACGAAAATATTAGCAAAGAAGGGACCGAGTGAGAGCCGCATAGAACTGGAATTACAACCAAATGAACTCTCAATCTCTCATCAAAGAACTATTAGTAGACCCATTTTATGCTAACGTATGCAAATTATTGTTTTTCACGAATATAACGCCTTAAACCATTAAACGAATGATTTGAAAAATGTGCCTTCCATGAAAAAAAAACTTCCATCCAGAGCGCTACCTCTATCAGTGGGCGATGAAGTTAGAAGGGAGCCCCGTGTTGTAGAAAACAATCTAAAACACTGAAGCAAAGTAAGTGCCTTACATTACATTGTGATTATTGTTCCGTTATAAAGGAAATTCTCCAGTGAGTGCAGTCCTCGCAAAAATGAATCCAAAAACAGAAGGTGAAAATGCAAAGGGCTCTCCATTATCTGGCTTGCAGCTATAATAACATTGTACAAAATCTCTTTCGTTATGCGACATGAGAATAGTGTGAGTGAGGCACAACAATCAAACAAATATGTTTGGTACAACGACCAACCGTCGCGAGCATTAAACCGCGTTAAACGCACCAACAAAATGAAGGAAACAAAACTAAAAAGGTTTATCAATCCCAGATTGTTACTATTTATAACTATTACTCAGCACTGTTGTTGTTGTTACTAAAACACATCCCGAAGAACTTAAATAAAGCGCTATCGTACGCGAATGTGTAGCAAAAACAAATAAAAAACGAGTTTTATTTTCTCAAAAAAAGAAAGGAAAGAGCTAAAGTGTTAAGTAAGATGAAATTAGATGAGTATATTGCTAACATCGTTGTTTCCGCATCGCAATTAAATCGACATATTCTGACATCATATCTGTCGTTGCATTCGTGCAACTATGGTAGAAGAACCTCTTTTCCAGTGGCTTTTTCTTACGAGTTTCGTGTTAACAAAGTCGTTTGTGTGTCGTTTGCTCTACGCTTAATACACATCCAATGTGTTTAACTAATAGCTTGTTCGTGTCGGATGATTACAATTTAGCTCGGAAGAGTCAATCCATTTATTTACAATTAGCGTTATAATCATTATTGCAGTATTCTGTAGATATTATCCTGAGTGGTCTGGTTTGTAAGTTTTGTGTGTGTTTTGCTTCATACTTTAACAACGCGTCCGTCCTATTCCTTTTTTACTTTTCTCTATGTACTATGGGTCATCTCAGTAATTGAAATAATGAGTTTCAATTAGGCTATCATGCTATCGCTGAATATATCCACATTCTGTGATTCATCGCAGCCCTAAAAGTTGGGTGTATCGGGAGTAATTAGGGAAAAAGAAGTTAAGATAAAAATAACAAATCGTCAGCAACCGCAAGGAAAACAACAAACACCGTGAGCAAAATGGATAATACCTAGCTAATATTGCTTGTGTCCCTAAATGTCCCTGAATGTATGTGGTCAGCAAAAAAAAGATGTTGAAAATAATTAAAATATGGATATTATTATCATGTGAATTAAAAAAAAACGTATAATAATGTCTGCAACTAAGCGGAGCTGATTGTCACAGAAAGGAAAAACATACGACACAATTCAAGTTTTATGATTCTTATGACCGACCTCCCCCCACTACGGTATAAATCAAACCCACGCGAATACGTTAACTCTTAAGCAGTAAAAGCACACAAACTAGACAAATACACTTAGTTAGCGGTCGTAAGGAGAGGGACACAAACGCTGCAGCGTGGGTCTCTGTCTGTGTTCAATCCGACTCGGACCCATCGCTTCCTTCGTTACCGCTGTCCTCGAGTTCTGGCATTGGGAAGCGCAGGATTGCCGCCACACCGGTGAGCTGGGCGAGTTCTGGTAACGACGGTAGAATAAAGAGATATTATTAAGGAGCTCTCTCCCAAATGATTGCAAAGGGGGGAAGTACTTACGTTCGCCGGAGACATGCATACTGGAGAATATTTTGACCTCGCCACCAGAATCCCGAACCGATTCTACCAGCTGGACGTACTCTTTGCGTGTGGCCAAATCTTGGCATCTGTGTAGAATACAGGGAGAAGAAGAAAACATCAGATCCTAAAGTCCACGAAAACCCGTGACGAAAACGACACCCGGTGAGAACTTCCCAGACGGCACGGCAATGTTAGGTTTTAGACGCCATTAGGTCGTTCACAAATCACGGAAAAAACACCAAGACAACAAGATCTTCTAAAAATAGGGAAAGCGACGCCGTTTTTACGACATTTTGCTGCCATTTCGGCGTATGATTCACCTACTAAAGGTTACGCCCAAACTCTGTTGTGTTGTTGATTGCGTCTACGCGTTGCCTTTTCCAAAGTCTTACTTGTTGGGTGTTACAGGTAACAGGTACAGGTAACCTTTAGTGAAGCGATACTCTTCAACCCATTTCAAATTTGGAACTGTTTAGTAGGAGGTAGGTATGCTTTGGATTGTATTGGAAGATATTTTTGGAAACCTCTTTCCTGATCGTAAATTTCAGCTCAGAGAGATCATTTAAAAGCATCACCTGATTCTCGCATTCCCGGCACATCGCAGCAACCGACGCAAACTGGTAATACTTCTCCCTTCTCCCGTTGCCCGACGACGACGGGTCCTTTGCCATCTAGTAAACACGGAAAACGTGACCATCGCAACGATGACGATTTATGAGTGCGCGGCGGCGATGTTTTGTGGTTTTTTGGGGAAAAATAGAGACCGCGAAGACAGGGATCTATTTATAAAGACCCTTCCTCTACGCCGTACGAGTTTCGGAGTTTCGGTAGCGCATCGGTTCAACGTGTTTCTCGTGCCAGATTTTCCATTTATTGCCACCCTGCATCAGCATTTGCATGGGTCCAACGAGTCCAACGACTGGCAAACGTCGTGTTGCTGTGGTTGAAGAAATAGCCAGCCAACTACGCGGCTTTCCGTTCTTGTGTTTTCATGCCAACGGCTTCCCAAAATCCCATCTCCGGAAGACGTAGCGGACGGAAAGTAAACAACATCGCAAAACAGCTCGCAGCTCGAGAAACATTGTTAGCGTAAATCTTACGGAAAGTGAAAAGATCTATTTTGTTTACAGCAATCGATCTTAAGAGAAGGTGTGTATGTACGTGTGTGTGTGTGTTTAAAGGGGGCATCATCAAGTGCACATTCCTCGGGGATGCATTCTAGCTGAGCTCCGGATGTATTGTGGGTCATGATGTGCACATGTTAAGCTGAACCAACTGGACTGGACGGACTTGCGCAGCTTGTGGATTCTGTCTGTTCGTCTTCACAAGTTAAAACACCCCACACAAACCACGGTAATTATTAGCTGCACTGCTTGAATCAGTGCCGCCGCTCGGTGGGCCAAAGTGCAACGGCACCAATAAATATGGCCAGCGGCAATTTGGCCGGTACCATATTGGTGGAGAAGGAGCATTAAAGTCGTCGCGTGAAAGGCCGGGATTAAGGCGTAGAGGCGCGCACGGTACGGTGCAGGGTGTTGTTGGTGTAAGTAATTATAGCTTCACCCCGCCAATATTTCCCAATCTTTTAGGCACAAATCTGTGCAAAAATCAGCCGGGGGGAAAGGGAGTAATATCTGTGCGAGTGTCTGCGAGGCGCGCTTGTCACCTTGGAATCGTGTGATTCCAGCAAAAAGCCACCACTGAGGAAGAACAGCTCGGGACAGGGTGATGTGCTCTCGTTGCAACATACCTGCCTTCCAGTTGCTAGTAGCAACGATACTTAAACCAAGCAAGCCGCAGCATGCTAACGGGGTGCGATGTATTTTTTGCAGACCGGTTTTGCGGGATGGAACCGTTAAAAATGGGATAGTGATTGAGAGCGCGCGTGGTATGTTTGCTTGGCACATTATCATCAGGTACCGGTAAATGCGGTAACTCCAAACCGTAAAAAAGACACTGTCCTCATTTTGGTGATTACATTTTGGGTTGGAAGAAGAATTTTTCAAAATCAAACCCAGAACAAACGTTTTTAAAATTAATGCAGATTCAATACTGAATGATTCGACAGGCGATGATCCCCCTTCTGGACTTATGCTGTTATGTCATCAATGGTCTGTGGAGTGATTTTTTTATAGGTTTTACTTGCATCGTCTAGGTCTAATTGTTCCATGGAGGAAGAATATGCTGGTAGCAAACTCTCACCACAAATCTGTTCAAAATCAGCTCAGTTAGAGCCCTTGAGGCCCTTGCTTTGTACTACTGTTGCAACATATCGGAAGATCCAGAACAAGACGAGGTTTATGTAGATCAATGGGAATCCGGAGGTCTGCCGGACGACCGGTTTACCGCCACGGCGTGTCTGAAAACCGGTCTCGCTTCGAAGTTGAAGAGCGAGAGAATGTTAGATGAGCTAGGAAATTCCAAGAGCGAACCGGTTCGCTCGCAAAAACCTCTCTCGCCACCGGGTAGATAGCGTCGGTTTCTACAGCAACCAAACTGAGAGATGGGCACGGTGATTTGAAATAGATTCAAAGTAAAATGTTTGAATTTTTAATTTTTAATGTTTACTTTTTAAGGGCAATTCACAGAATCGATATCCATTTAGAAGAATTTGTTGATTTCTAATTTATATAAAAAAAAATCAATTGATCATAATTAATTATTTTTGGAGACCATCTAACATAAGTTATCCAATGTAGGATAAAAATAAAAAAAAGATTTAAAATTACATACAAATGTTTCAAATATTCGACAGCATCTAGCTGCCTATCTTTTGCTCCGTTAAACGCTCTCCAGCGAGAGAGTCAACATTTTACTGAATCACATACGCTTGCCGCACATCCCTATCTACAAGGCGGCGGCGCAAGTCGGTTGCGTTCGCTCGTACTTCTACGCGGCACACATCGTCAACACAATGTAGTAAGGGACGCGCGATCGCAGCAACCGGTTCGAAGCGCTCGAAGATTGCGTGAAGCGGAGCAAAAAGAACCTTCCACCGTTCGTAATCGTAGCCGTAGCAAAATGAAGCAGAATAAGTTCGGTGAAGAGTTATTCAAGAAGTGTCCTATTTCGTAAAGATTTATTTGAAAAAAAGGTGTCCTCAGCAAAGGGAAAGCAAAATCCGGCAAAGGTTATAACACTGAAATCCTCAGTTGTGTGTGCCAGCCCAAACGGAAGAAAAGTAAAAGTTGTACATTAAGGTAAACACAACCAAATTCCCTTCTCGTTTCTGAGGGTGTCACGCGAAAGTCACGTTTTACCGATTTAAATGCGCGTTGAAAAGGGCAAAGAAAAAGCAATAGAAAGACGAAGCAATCTACACACATCAGGAAGCAACAGTGTGTGTGTGCGTTTGTCTGTCGTGTTTGTATTTTCGTCGCCGACTTTGTGTGTTACGCTGATCAGCGGCACGTGTGTGACGGCCCCGGCCCCAAACAATACAGTGGACTGTTTGTGCAGATGTGCCAGAGGAGAAAGTCCCCCGTGTGTGTTTATGTTTGTGTATGTGTGTGTGTCTGTGTTTGTCGCTTCATTTGATGCTTTCTTTTTATGCTACCGCGAGACGACTACGATTTCTCTCTCTCATTTTTTGCCTCACCCATCTAGACCGTTTGCGTCTAATGATGCGCGCACATGGTTTTCAATTGCACCCCGGCGAGTTTGGGGAACCCCCCGGTGGGGGGACGAAGGTGGCGCAACCACGCTGATTTAATTGATGTAAACTGCGCACCACAACACAGCGGAAAATTCGAACCACTCATAAACCGATCTGTCACGCTCGCTTTCTCTGCGCGCGCCCCTCGGGGAAAATCATCGCGGCATAATGACAGCCGCCCCCATCCCTCTCATACGTCTGGTCTGTCTGAGTGGGGGTTTCCTTCACGGTGAAAAATCGTGCAAAGTGCAATGTTCGTGACAGATCGGGTGTGATTGATTTGCGAATGCAGTGAAACAAGAAAAAAAAGGAAAGGAAATGCAATCACCCCTCTCCTTTGCGCTATATCGTTAGAACGACAGTCTAATGGAGCTAAGTGCCGCAGGAGATTTATCATATTACAGCTTGTAATTAGTCGTAGGAGGCCACCTCTCACCGGGGAAACAGAGTGTAATTAACTGCAAAGCTCCTCTGATCGGTACGAGACCATATACGCGAGGCTCGGTATCCCATAGCAACAAACTCAACCTTCCGTGATAGAATGCGCGACCTTTTGCGCGGGCCCCGTATCTTGTGGCGCGAGATTGTGTTTCCAAAACCGGGTGATCTCTCTTAGTGAAATGCGATCCTTCCTCCACAGTGCTGCTCGGAACGGCGCGGCGCGGTGTTTCTAGAACCCAATGGGGGCGGTGGGTGGGTTTTGTTGTACAAACAATGATCTCCCCCGTACCCAATCTTGGACATGCGTGGACACTGGCACATACAGCTGACAGAGAGCAGCGCTCTGTATCCGCCCCAGTAACATTCCCAGTTCTTACAGATCCATTAGAGAAACTCACTCATATTCGCGATCACCACGCAAAATTCCGGTTTTTATTTCTTGGCAGCTGCCTACTCAGGGCAGCGCGCCGTGTACGTAACACACCACCCCGGCAAAGATTTGTTTGTGACTTGGGAGTATTTGGGCGGAGAACCGCCCAACAAGAGAACAATCCGTCGCCAGATGAAAGATTAAAATTCTTATCGCGTCCTTTTGTGTGTCCGTTGTGCGTCGTCCAGTCCCGAGAGAATCCGTCAAGGTCTGATGGAATTCCACAAACGTGCACGTTGTGTTGTGTTGCGTGGCTCAACATTTAAAGTCCGTGTCTGACGACGGATTTGTATGAGGTAAAATGTGCTGAGTCAACTTAGGGGGGAGCTTTTAGGTGACAAATTCATCGAAAAGCAGACATGACGATAGGTTCGTGATCCCTTGTTAGATCACAATGAGTTAGTCTTCCATCTACTTCCAGGAACTTCCAGGAAATGAAACGATGTGAACTTCCAATATCGTTTAAAAGTGAAGGAGTTCTACAACTCAATAAAATCCTTATCTTGAACCATGTAGAATTGACTACATTAGATAAAACGTTACATCTACCATATGGCTCCAACTGCCGCTGCTTGCAAGTATAGCACACCTCCAAAGGGAGAAACATATAATTAGACAAGGAAAGACACAGTAATTAGAGATGGCGAAGATAGCGTGTCTGTACCAACAAATCCGTGTGCAGGGAGGGCGGTGGGAGAGTCTGTTTTGCATCAGTAACTTCAAGATTACTCTCCTGTCCATTCGTTGCCTTCGTCGATCGTGATCTTTCAAAGATCGCGTATGAAGATCACCATTCTTTGTTTTGATTGTTGGTTATAAAGCATTACAGTTAACTTGCATTCAAAATATGCATCCTAAAGTCTTATTCTTAGTCCAAACCCCCCCCGTCGCCGAAAAAGCACACAATGTTATAAATATTAAATCGCTTTACTTCATTCTTCTCCTACATCTTCCCATCGAACTCTTTTTGCTTAACAAAGCTAAATTACCTTTTCCTTTGCTTCCATTCTTCTCTTCAATTTCCAAAGCAGTCGGAGCCGAAGCTACAGCCTTTTCTCCTAACAATAAAACACCGAAACACCGGGGGGGGGGGGGGGGAAAAAAGATCACTCAGATCGCGATCGTACGTACAACGGTGTACAGCAGAGTGGAGGAGTCGTTGACCTTGGAACCAGAGAGCTGGAGAGTAACAAATAAAGAAAGATAGAGGGAGAGCGAGAAGCTGGAAAAATCATTGCAAGTTCCGCAAGAATTCCATTCTTGCTCTCCACAAACGGTGCACAGAAAGAATGCCACCTAGTACACAGGGTAGAGGAGCAGCAGTAAGTCAGCTACCCGTGCCGGAACGCAAGCCGGACTACTACATCGGCCCAACCGGACGTCCCGTTTTGACCATGGGCCTCGATCGAACGAGCCCGGGTACATGTGATTCAGCCAACGGCACAGGCAACAGCAAGTTAAACAAATGCTTATACAACCTCACAATACGGAACGCGGGATATCCCACCAGCAATAACGATCGTCACGGATCTGTCAGCAGCAGCAACAGCAGGAGAGTGAGCAATAAAACCGAACATGATATAACGAGCGCACCGGCGAGAGGTCACTGCAGTAAATCACCCCCACAGATTTCGGGATCCGGTCGGTTCGGTACAGCGCCTGACACTGGTGGTCGGCGTCAGCCGATGGTATCGACTGCGGGCGGGTGGTCTTCAACGGCCGCCTATCAAAAACCGGCCAGCAGTGGAATCTGTGGGCCGTCACCGCCAGCAGCTGCTGCCACGCGATTGCTTGCCGCACGATCATCCGGCGGCGGTACGAGACCTCAATCGGAAGCTACTGGCGGCAGCAGGCCAGGTTCGCTCGTTCTACAGCAACAGTGCAGGTGGGTGGCGTGTGCTGCAAGTGTCACGGCAAAAGACACCTTTTACTTTGTACTACTCCATACTCCCACACCATTTTTACATACCTTTTTATTAGATAAGGGAGCGGGTGACACGGTGAGAGATACGGTTTTGATTGATCGTTTTTTACACACTACAGGGAGTTGATTTGAGTTTGAGGCATGAACGACGTAAGATTGTGTTTAGAAAACGCACCAAAATTATATGCAAAAAAGAGGTTTCGATTCTAAGTAGATCAGAGCAGAGCAGTCCAAGCATTGTAAAATGCGCACCAAGCAACACATGGCGGGGATGAACCAGTTTAGAGTGAGTGTATGTGTACGACGAACGCCACCAAAAGCGCCTTAGTGTATCGCGTTGGCACAATAGTAAAACAAAAACACTATTGGCAACTGGTATATGCAAATGGGTCATAGAAAACAGATGGCTTGAGAGGGGGAGGGGGCGGGCTGTCCCCGGCCTGGCATGTTTGCTGGGTCAGCGTTAGCTTTTTAATTCGTGCTAAAGCTTTTTTTGCTTTTGCATAATGCTTTGGAAGAAGGGAGGGAATTAGGCCTCCGCCACTGTGATTGTGTTTTTGGCCAACGCGCTAGGGGGGCAGGGATTAGTTTTGCTTCAGTGGCAACTTAAACTGGGTTGCCGTGCTTATTTGTTTGTTTGTTGGAAATGATGCGAAGAATTCAAAGCTCCATTTCCTATTGGAATATATATATCAGGTTGGAATGTTAACGATACTGTGCCACGAGGAATGTGTTGTAGATCTACAAATGCAAACAATTCCATGTGCAAGTATCGCATTATCAACACTTGAAACGATACATCACAGCCAACCAACGCCATCGGCATATCGGTCGAACGGCAGGGGCATTAACTGCTTGATGTACTGTACAAAACACAAATGCACCCCGATAGCAGTGCGTAACTCGAGCATGTCACTACGTACACTGCACACTGCCCGTCTGCCGGTCGTCTTATCGAACCGTCCGTGTGTAAATGATGTAAGTCGAGCAATAGCGGAAGTACTCCCAGCCCCTCGAGTTGGCAAAATTGGGATTCCAGTTTGAAATGCTAAATGCTGATAACAAAGTAGGGAATGTTGGAAAATTCAGCCAAACACCTTTCCCTTTTTCTTATCACTGTGTTTTGTCCCCCCATTATACGTGTCTCTTCAGCGCTTCTTCGTGACTGCGAATTGGGGATTTGGCGATAAGCACCGTGGCGTAATTGAGCTAATATTATAGCGCTACTTCAGTGAGTTATCGGAAACTTGGGGGGGGAGCTGTGCTTAAGATTGGCGAGAATACTTCAAACCGTCTCCGTGTCCGTGTCGCTACTTGTGTTCGTCAATTAGCGTACGATCCGGCAAAGTGGATCACTTCAAGCGCCGTTTATTGGTCGAATGATCATTCGATTTGTTTGCGCTCATCTGCATGACGGTATGTGCTTATTGCCCGTGGCCTCAAGACAAGACACACTGCTTGGCGTGCCTTTCGTGAAACAATAAATTATGGGTGTGCTGCACCACGGGGGCCCCATTGATATGCTTGAAACCGAATTCGAAAAACGCTACAGGGCGAGGAGTGCACAACAAATTCATGCTCAACAAACCCTAGCGTGACTGAAAACGTTCCAATACATGTCTCCTACACGTCGATAATCAAATTACCTACCATGGGCCATGGGAGTCGTTCAATCAGAGTGGTTCGATTGTTTAATGGTACATTTGTTCCTGCTGTGATCGAGCTGTGTGCCGTTGTGCTCCATTCACGCGGATGCGATACATTAAATGAAATTCGCTAGCAGCAGCAGTAGGGGTTTTGTTTTTTGGTTTTGGCAATGCGAACGGAGGTGGAAACATTTTCTTTTTGTTGGTTGGCACAGGGTTTAATTTCGCACAGCTGCCCATTTTTGGATGGGCACATTACCCCATGGTCCGCGAAGAAGGTCCACGATAGGAGGAGATATTGAATAACAATTACCCCAGTGCGAGTGTGTCTTATATGCAAATGCGTCGCTGAGGGGGAGTGGAAGCAAACGAAAAGGTCAATGTAAATTTATCTTCATTTAAATCTTTCTCCTCCCCTTTCGGTGTCCTTTCTGACGAGGAGGCAATCGAACAGCCAATAAATCCGATGCCTTGAATGTATTAACACAAAAGGGTTGTTGATTTATTGGCTATTGGTCCATGGATGGAACTGGTGGTGAAGGATTTTACATCCTTAAGTACAATGGCATGAAGTGCATTTATTTAATGTAAAAAAATCCCTTTTTCTCTCTTTTTTTCAGATATTCTAATCACCACAAGCAGTTGGACAATCGATTAAGCTACCAGCGCAGCTACGATCGCAACATCTTTGGGTACGATAAACCATCAACAAATCAGATCGTGCTGCCACCGTTGCAGATCTAAAAGAACGGGCTCAACACTTAATGGATGATTCCCCCTCACAGACACACACTTCCTAGAATTATCTTTAAAAGACTAGATTTAGAACATCTTCTCCGGATGAATCCGTTCCATATTGCCAAGAAAAAAAAACAATAATACCTAAAAGAAAGATCATAAAATAAACCCCCCAAAAGGTGTGTGTTCACTGACCTGAAAAGATTGTCCGAAATTAGCAGCGTTTCAATTGCCTGAGCGTCAGCTGCCTTGCAGACGTGCTTTTTGCCGTAAAACGCCTTTGCCGGTTCGAGCTGTAGCGTGGTGTAGAAAGTTTCCAGCGCTTTCACCTCACCGGCCGCCTTGGTGTCGGACATTTTAGCGATTACGGCCGGATCTTGTAGGACCTCTGAAATAATAAAAAAGAATTGCTACATGAAACTATTGCTCGGCGGGACCATTTTGGGGATCAATCGATACATACCTTTGAGAGAATGCTTGAATCCTGAGGACGAATGAACCAGCATAAATTTACTTTTATTATCTATCAGCACCTGGAAGTGTAAGAAAAATGTGTGTTTAAAATCCACATCCCACATTATTAAATCTCGCGCAATGCGCACCTTGTTGTCAGTCTTTACAGCCTGTTGGAACATATACTCGTAGAACTGATCCTTCACGAAGCCGGGCGACGCGATCAGCACACACTTGACCACGTCGAAGTTAACGTGCCGCATGATTCCCTGCATCACCGCCTCGTAGAATTTGTTCAGGCCCTTCTCGTGCTGCTGCACGTAGCCCTTGCGTTTGCGCGGGATCGCCACATCGATCTTGCTCCGCACCAGCGTCATGCTGGACGTGATCAGGCAGACGTGCGCCAGCCCGTCCTGCATGATGACGGCCGCCACATCGGCATTCTGCGTGACGTCACACGCCATCTCGATGCGTTCCAGCGCGATCGAGTCCCACTCCGGCTTGGTGAGCGTGAAGGCACGGTTCACCTCCAGATCGATCGTGTGATAGGCGCCCATCTGGAGTGGGAAGGAGACGCAAAGGAGTCGTTCGAATTGAAAATAATGCTTGCTGGACTTGTATGAAGTGCCATTTTACCTTTACGAATTGGTTCTCCTCAATGTTGCGGCCTTTGAGGCGCAGCACTTGAGCCTGCGTGTCGAAATCTATCGTCTCGACGCTAATTGTGAGTGTCGTGCGAACGCGGCTGCTGCTGGATGACCCCGTGGAGGATTCATTTTGTACCTGTTGGAAGGAAAAGGAACTCCCTTGATTAGAGTGTGGCTTTCATTTAAGCAACGCTTACTTGATCGTTTCTACATACCTTCCGGATCGTGCTGCTGCGGACTTGGTCGCCTTCTGCGATTAGATTGTACGCATGCCACATATCCTCCGGATCTTCGGGCACCAGGACAACACTCCTGTTTGGGCGAAGGCGAACGGGAAACAACAATAAATATAACATCCGCCACATATTTTCTCTCATCACTTCTCGCTCCTTTGGCATGATACCTACCCATCGCCCGTTTTGTCGACGTTCTTGCGGATCAGCTTCATCGTGGCAGATGCCAGGGGCACTGTGAGCTGTCTCTCGGCTTACTTGTTCGGAAGCAGGAAGGAAAGGAGGCAGGTTTTAATTACCACTTAGACACATGAAACGGTCACAAACGGTGCGGGCGGTACGTTTTCCTGGGCAAAGTTCTGAACATTTTTGCCGGTTAATTTGTTTCCCTAATCGCATCGAAATCGCACGTCGTCCGGACCCGCAAGTGTTTCCACGTTCGAAAATATTTGCTGTTTTGGTTAAAATGTCACTGGCGGGCTGACTGGCGAAAATATGGGCCACAGATGGCGCGAAGTTTCCCTTGACAGCTTGTTTGTGTGGGGTTGGTTTGGTAGAGAGCGAACCTTTTTGGGGTTTCTGAAAAAAAATGTACGTTGCAAGACATTTGGTTTGTTTGGGAAAATGATTCTGAATTCCTTTTTTATGAAAAATAAAGCCTAAAATTGAGGAAATTAAACGGAATTCAAGTGAATGTATCGAACGTATTGAGAGCACGCCGTGTGGTCGAGGTTGTTTGGAACATTAGCATCTCTCAAACAGCAGCGTGGATGACAAAATCAAATAAGCAATAAATGAACTAAATTCAGTAAAAAATCACTTTAACTCAAGTTTATTTTGGCTTTAAAACGTGATATTCGACTTGCGCGAAAATCCGAGTTACGCGAATGTCTCCAGAACGCATTATTCGCGTAACTCTGGGAAAGATTGTAATTGCACTTTGAAACGAGCACCGTCGGCAAGTAAAGGAAGGGTAGAGAAAATGAGCGAGATGCAGCGATAATCGAACGTCAAAATCCTCTCCATGTTGTACGGGTGGCCATTTAAATTCCCCTCTTGGCTGTCAACGCGTGTTGTTTACATTTGGCTGCGTATGTGTTGCTTCTTCTCGGCCCTTTGCTGCAAATCCTTGCTGCTTTCGCATCCCCGTGTGGATGCTTTGCCCTGGCCCTGGAGAGGAGAGAGAGAAAAAGAAAAGAAAAATAAAACAAACGCCACGAGAAGAGCAGTCGCAAGGTGAATTACAACACAACGCACTTGGTGGCGTTAAACAACTGCACCAACCCGGAACCAACCCCCGCCGTCCCCCCGTGAACGAGTGACGATGGAGCAGGAACCGTGCGCGGAGTTTAAGATGGAATCGCTCGAAAGCTTCGAACCGCTGGTCAACCCGATTAGACAGTATCGGAATCGCTCCAAGCGCACACTGAAGACGGGCGAAGAGGTAAGAAGAAGGGGTGAATGTGTGTGTGTGTGTGTGAGTGAGTAGGGGTGACAAAATCGTTTCGATTTATGGCATTTTTTTTGTTCTCTTTTACTACCCAAAACTTGTCCCAGAAACTGGCGGAAGTGCTGGCCAAGATAGCCTCGCTGCAGAAAAGCACGGAAAAGACGGACGGCATCGACCGGACGAAGGTGCGCACGTACAACGTGAAGCTGCGGCTGCGGAAGAGCCTGCTGTACAGGTGCTTCGACTGTGGCAGCTGCTTCGCCAATCCGGACTTTCTCGAGCTGCACGAAAAGTCGCACAAGTCGGAGCAGGGCAAGTGCGACATCGATCTGCGGCCGGAGCCGGGCACGGACGGGGAGGAGGGCGAGATGAATCTCAAGCAGAACGCATGGTTTGTGGGTGACTTTGGCGAGGAGGACGAGGAGGACGGCGACGGGGAGCATCACATACTGCAGCTCGACTGCACGGTGGAGGAGGGCGAGGACATCTTTGACATCACGTTCGATCGCACCAAGTGCGAGAAGACGTACACGATGAAGTACAAGGTGAAGAAGGAACCGGTCGGCAAGTGTGAGCACTGCGCGAAGCAGTTCTACTCGGCGGACTGCTTGAAGCAGCACGAGCTGGAGCACGAAAAGTTTCTCGACATTGCCAATATCGAGCCGAGCATTATTAACATTATTCGGTCGCCCCGGATCGAGGAGAGCACCATGACGCTGGACGAAAGCTTCTACGAGGCGCTGGACGTGAGCGATATTCTCGAGCACAGCAGCGGCACGATCGACTGCTCGGGCGGCGAGGGACGGCTACCGGCCGGGGCAGGTATAATGCTTGAGTATCGCATCATTCCCCGGCGGTCGGCGAGCGGCGAGAAGGAGCTGGCGCAGGTAAAGGATCAACCGATGGAGAGGGAGCGAAAGGAGATCGGTGGTACGGTCAGCACACACGGCACAGTCAATCAGCCCGAGTGTCAACCGGTGGTGGTGGCAAAAAAGCAAGCAAAAGATGTGATAATTAAGGAGGAGCCTGTGGATGAGGAATCGGCGGCACCAATACCACCACCACCAGTGAAGACCATAAAGCAGGAGGTGAAAGAGGAACCGATGGAAGAGGAGCAGGAGGTGAAAGAGGACCCGATAGAAGAGCAGGAGGTGAAAGAGGACCCGATAGAAGAGCAGGAGGAAGCAGCAACCAGCCATGTCCAGCGAGCGCACCTTAACTTGCAGGCAAAGTATGAATGCCCGTGCTGCACGCGGCGGTTTCGCTTTCGGGCCGCCCTGCTCGTGCACGAGCGGACCCACACCGGCGTCAAAGCGCACCGGTGCAAGCACTGTCCGCAATCGTTCATCTCCAGAGGGAAGCTTTTCCTGCACACCTTTGCTCAGCACCGGAAGCGGGTGCCGTAAAGAGGGGGCCAGCTCCGCTTAATCCGTTTTAATATCGGCTTGTTGTTAGTCTGTCGTCGTCGGCAAGCTTCTAGATGTTGTTCCGCCCGAGTAGGAAGGCAGACAGTAGAGTCGCATTTTTACGTTCGTACAAGTATTGGATGTAGTTTGTACCACGCAAAAAGGTTCCCCCATTCGTCGTGTCGTGTTCTTTATTCAGCATGCACAAACAAACATAATACTCACCCGATCGCTTTTTCGCATTTCTTCATTTTTTCTTATTAAATAAATTTCTGAACAAAAAACAAGAGCAAATAAAAATCGATTTCATCAAGCATATCCCTGCAAAAGGCATTTACTCAATCCAAATGGTTCAGCAGCTCCAGCACGCTGTGCTGCAGCGTCATGATGGTTTTCTCCGTCTCCCAGCGTGGCGGGACGGACAAATCTAGCTGCGTTACGGTGCTGCCGGACGAGAACATTCGCTCCGGACAGTCGGGTGCGTTCCGTTCCAGCACCATGCTTCCGATCGGGGTGGATTTGGACACACATTTCTTTAACTCCTTCGCCAGCTGTCTGGCGCTGTACGTGGACGGGGTTGAATGGTCGCTTTCGTCGTCGAGCAAGAAGTACGTTCGCCCGATCGGGTAGGCAATGATTTCATCAATTAGCAGCGTTCGAAGTGCTGAATGATCGGGTCGCTGGTCAAGCAGTGGGTTAGCGATCGATTCTTCGGTGAGCTGTTCGTGGCGCAGGAACTCTTTGCAGCTTTCTATCGTCGATGCGTCGACGGGTTCACGAGTTTGCGGTGGGATGAATAAACTTGGCAGCCAGTCTGGGTTGTGGACATCCCACAGGGGTGCACAGTTACCTACAAACGAGGGAATTATTAATTATTTGTGGACTTTAAATATAACTTAATAGGGTTTATGTTGTACCTTTAATGAAATGTCGTGAGCAAATATGAAGCTGATTGATTAGCGTTGTGGTGAAATCTACGCCACAAATTCGGCACCACCAGTAGAGCCGTTTTTTCGCCAGCTTTCGCATCTGTTCGCTGGTGTAGTCCGTTGTGGGGAATGAGATGAATCGAATGCCATTTTCGTGGTTTTTCTTCGCCGTTTGCCTATTGCTTTCACAACTCTCAAACAAGCAAACCATTTTGAAGCATTAAAAAAACACCCAAACACAATTTAAATAACTAATTAATGATCTATTTGGGGAGAAACGCACTCCATTGTAGCTTTGTTTATGTTCTGTTCTTTTCTTGCAGATGTAAATAAACAAATTGCAAAGGGATCCACAAAAAAGGGCTCACTTGGCGCACAGGCAAAACTGAGAAAATAGCCCATACAGGTACGAGCCCTGCAAATGGGGGTAACAAATAGAGTTAATTTCATGTTTTAGCTGATCACGGGTAGTTTGTCTTCGTAACGCCTTTAAATTTTAGATAAAAATACAACGGGTACATTTGTATTGGGCACTTTTTAACAGATTTTGTGCCAACCCCTTTTGACTAATTTGAATTTGACATTTTTGACACTTGGGCTACGCGAACCGGTAAAATCACAACACAACAACAACAACAACACAACAAACATCCATAAACAGAACGCATGTACGCCTGGGTACGTATTTCGTTCGCGGGGGCAATGTATAAGGGATTTTTACACCTAATGGTCTAATTTCGTTAAATTCATTCTCCAGGGTGCCAACAGCCATGCCCAGCTGGGACTGGGCTACGCGACGGAACAATGTGAATCCCCGCAACCATTGACCGATGTGCCGTTTCGTGGCGGCGATGTAGAATGTGTCGCTGCCGGTGGTGGCCACACGCTTGTAGCGACGGTTGGCGGGAGATTGTATGCTTGCGGATGGAACAACCGAGGCCAGCTTGGTTTGGGACACGCGAATGACTGTGTCCGGTTCGAGCCCGTCGGTGAGTTCGGGTTCAAGCGGCTGTACGCAGGATGGGACACATCGGCAGGAATAAGCGCATCCGGAGACCTGTACGTATGGGGATCGAATGTGTGGCAGCAGATAGGGCAAGCAGGGGCTAAAAGTATCCCAACACCCACACGGATTGAGCTACCGGAAGGTGGATCTGTAGCGAAAGTCACTTTCGGTTTACAGTACATGGCGGTGCTGATGGAGAGCGGAAAGGTTTGGGTGTTGGGAAAATGTAAATTCCTAGCCGATTACCCACTGGAAGTTGCATCGAAGCTAGTGATTCGATGTCTCTGGGATAGAAGCTCCGTTCGTGATGTGGTTAGTGGAGACAATCATTTGGTGCTGCTAACTGGCGACCGTCGAATCGAATGCCTTGGCGACAACAAACATAGCCAATGGTTGGCAGAGAACAGCATATCGGAAGACGTTACAAAGCTTGAATCTGGATGGACCCACTCGGGATGTCTGACCGTGAATGGGACCGTGTATTTATGGGGTAGAAACAATTACGGACAGCTTGGACGACCGGTGCCGACTAGTAGTTCCTCAGCTCCACAAAAGCTTCAACTAGAAACGGACCAAATGGAGCTGAAAGAATTTAGTTTGGGATCCCAGCACGGTGTAGCACTGACACGCGATGGACGTGTGTACTGTTGGGGCTGGAACGAGCATGGCAACTGTGGCACGGGAAGCACAGCGAGTGTGTACGTTTATTTACAAGGCTAATTTACAGACAAAACACATATTTATTTCGACCTTTTTCCTTTCTTTTCCCCTCAGATTGGTTCCTACCCCGATAGACATTTCCGTACCGGTGAGGAAGGTGATCTGCGGTGCTGGTTATACGGTGGCATTCACCTAACACACACATCATTCATCTCGCAATGCAATCGTTTCCATCACCCGCCAGTGCCATCGACCCATTTATTAACGGGCTGGAAAACAATGGCAAAGAAATGGCAATAAAAACGGGCACCATTGGAAAAAGAGCCAAAATAACCCACAATTAACACGCTTACGGCGAAGGAAAGCAAGGAGCACAATAGCAACATGATCCCAATGAATTGTTCCCTTTCTGTGCCTTAATAGCCCCTGAAACGCCCCTGTTTCTTGAGCGAACACCACACCCCGTGTCCACATTACCGTTTTATGGTTCAACCGTCCGTGTGTTTGGCGAATTTTGGAGGAAACGGTGAGCACACACTCGCACACACACAATAGGCAGAAGAAAAGCCAATATAGCAAATATTTGGAGATTTGTTGATCACTACCACACGGGCTGGTGTGTATATTAGGGGTAATAATATTTGAAAAAAAAAAAAAACTGATGATGCCAATTTTTCAGAAAAAGCACAACAACGGGCACGCCCCCCAAAATTTAACCTGAAGGAAGGCTTGTGCATTTTCTTTCATTTTACCTTGCTGGTAAAACTAAAAGTTAGCTAACTCCTTTTTCCGTTTTTCGCCTAGAATGTACCCACTGGCAGAAGCTGGATGGTTCTGTACCTTTCTGACTACCCGCTAGAAGGTGCTAGAAGTAGGCCTTGGAATTTTTGCATACTCCACGCAGTAACAGGTAGCGCGTACCTCTAGGGGTCACCGTGGCGGGTAGGGTGTGCGAAGCGTGTTTTAAATGCCAGTGTCACGGTGCAGATCAGCATCATTCGTCTTGCGATCGTTACACGAGCAACATCATCATCTGTCTGTCGGCGTTCCGCTTGGCGTTCTGGTTGTGCTCGTTCAATCTGCTCGTTTGCCGATTAGATGGGCCTTGGAAGCAGTGTCGAAGCCGTGCCAGTGTGTGATATAAAGAAAAGTTTGCCATTAGTTTGTGCAGAGCAAGAACGTCAGCAGTCCGAGTTAAGCAGTCAACGTGTTCAACCCGCCGCCGCAACGATGACGAACGGCACTCTATTTCAACCGCAGTACACGGAGGTGTTTTCCAGCCCCATGGCAACGAGCACCGTGCCGACCGGTAGTAGTACCGGATACGTCGAGTACAGCACGGCCCACAGCAACCACTGGCAGACTATGGAGGCGCCTACCGTTCCGGCGACTTATCAACGGCAATCCCGCTCCCGTCAACGGCATCTGATGGTGGACTCTCGCCATCACAACTCCTTCGCCGACAGTGAAGCGGTAACGCAAGCGGCCGATGCGTGCATCAGTGATATACGCCGCGTGGAGGAAAACCTGCGCATGGAGAGCAGGATGTTGAACGAGAACAACAACATCCCGATGGCGCGCTGCTCCACACCGAGTCCGGCGTACTGTTTCCACTGCGATCACGACCATCGGGAGCGCTGCTGTCTGTACGTTGGCGATACGGCGGAAGATGGACCGTACTATTCGCGGTGGAAGCGCGATCTGGAGAATCCGACCGTGCGGCCACAGTACATCCCGAAGATTCCGGAGGCGGTGTCGGGCAACAGTACACCGTTCTGGTTCCCGGCCTATACGTACACCAAACCGGAAGCGATTAAGCAGAAAATGATGGAGAAAAATCCACCACCACCAGCCGTTTGGATGCGCCAGTTTTACTATCCGGTCGTTGGCTACGGGCACGAGTATCAGCTGATGAATCAGGCCACCGTGGAACAGCCCACACCTTACCAGCAGTATCTGCAGCAACACCAGCAGGAAGTGTACCGGTTGTACCATCAACAGCAGCAGCAACAACAACAGCAACGGGAATCTTGTCGACATGGCCGCGGCAAGTGTGATGGAATCGTGCCCGGAATCGTTCCTCCGTACGTTCAGCAACCGTTCCAACCAACCCAGCTACCCGATACCGTCGATTACAGCCAGCAGATACATCATCCAACGGCTTACTACTACCACGGAAGTTACTACAGCACTCCTTCCCATCCGCATCAACATCTTCCGCAGCAGCATTACGCTACACCGATTGCATACGCACCGGTTCCAGTGTACCACGACGGGTATCTGCATCCGGCGCATTATCCCCACATCAGTTATCCACCGGTGACCGCAATGCCACCCCGAGAACCAACACCACCCTCACCGACCACCTCGTCTACACCGCTGTGGTTGCTGTTCTGCCAGAAGCTGTCCCGCAAGTTCCCGGATCGTAGCAAAAAGTCTTCCCCCGCCAAGGGTGGCCATCGATCGCCGAGCAAAAACTTTGCCCACCATCATATGCGCCACAATCCGACCACGGTTGGGCCGACGCTTGGAGCTCCGATCGCACCGACTACTACCGTTGCGCCGGATTACTATCCACCAAAGTATGCCACGATTGACCCGCAGATGCAGTACCATCATCACCAGCATCAGCATCATCGACAGGCAGTGGCAGCGCAGACCTACGGACGAGCGGTTGGCATTACGCAGCAGGCAACGCCTTACTACGGACACGTGGCGCCTGCAACCACACCGATCAACGATGTCGCGATGTACTACGTGCAACCAGCAACAGTTAACGCTTAATGGAATAACGAGTTTGGGCTGTATTATTGACAAAGAGCTAGAGGCTTTCTGATCATGTTTTAAGTATTTAGAGCTAGTATTAAACTATTGTGATTGGGGCTAATTTATGTACAACAATTTTGTAACACAAAAAATGGACAAACGTAATAAAACGAATGAAGTAAATCATATGAGTTTTTTTCTTCTAGTGGGTAATTTGGGTCAGGCTACAGAGTGCGTAAAGGCAACGAAATTCTCAGTTGGTTCTTAAATTTTAGTGAAATATCAAGAGAAGCTGTTTACCGAACTCATACCCATTTTAGAATTGGACTGGTCAAGGAACTGATCTCTTGTCAATAACAATTCTAGATAGCTTTGCTCGGAATCAGTTATCAGTCTGAACTCATACTCCTGGAATTTATTGAGAAACTATTTTTTTTTTTTTCTTTGGCTCAACAACCGTTGTCGGTCAAGGCCTGCCTGTACCACTTATGGGCTTGGCTTTCAGTGACTAATTGATTTCCCCCCATAGCAGGATAGTCAGTCCTACGTATGGCGGCACGGTCTATTTGGGGATTGAACCCATGACGGGCATGTTGTTAAGTCGTACGAGTTGACGACTGTACTACGAGACCGGGTCATTGAGAAACTATACCGGTCCTAAAACTAATCTCAAACCCCATACAGATCTTACACTTGGTCCTGAACCTACCACATTCCTGGGAGTGGTTCAGAACCGATGCCGATAATCCCAAACCAACAATGGTCCTGAAACTGATTCTGAATCCTGGAAATGATCTCAAACGCACACCGGCTCTGAAACTGATTCTGAACCCATATCGGTCTAGGATTAGATTCCGAACCGATATCGGTTCAGGAACTGACACTGACTCTATAAACCCTGGAATTCAAAAATAACCCATATCGGTCCTGAAACCGATAAAGAACTCATTTCGGTTGTGGCACTGGTACCGAACCGATGTCATCTACTGGAACTATTCCCGAATCCATGCCAGTCATAGTCAACTGATCACGAATCCTTACCGTTCCTAAAGCTGATCCCTAATCCATATCGTTCATGAAACTCATCAGTTCAGGAGCTAGCTATAATTCGTACAGGTCCTGGAACTGTCCCAGATCTCATGTGAGCCCTGAAACAGAAACATTGTTGTTGTAGAACCACAATACAGTACATATGTACAGTACCTACTCCAACCCAGTATCTGATTAAGCAGGTCCATACAGGTCCATAAACCTTTGCTTGGAACAGTATGTTTGAGAAATTCGCCTTATCCGAGTAGGCAGGGACAAACAAACTCTTCTTCTTCTTTTGGCTCAAAAACGGTTGTCAGTCAAGGCCTGCCTGTATCCACTTGTGGGCTTGGCTTTCAGTGACTTTTGGAGTACCCCCCATATAGCAGGATAGTCAGTCGGCACGGTCCATTCGGGGCTTGAGCCCATGACGGGCACGGGTTGTTAAGTCGTACGAGTTGACGACTTTACCACGAGGCTGGCTCGGGAGAAACAAACAGGCTAGAATTTTTATTATAGATTTTTTCCTCATTCATTCATTTCAATACGACCCAGCTCCTCCTCAGACGGATCGATACAGCATTATAATGAATTTGAAATGGAAGTTATTTTATCTGAATCGGAAAATTGGCATGAACTCTGACCCTCTCCTGGCTTATCCCGCCGTGCTCTGCCAGGTGGATAAAGGTGTGCTTTAATTGGAAAATAAATTCACCTTCCCTTCACCGTCCACCCTTCTCACAGCCAACACATTACCATACTAAAGAATCACCATGGCCTGCTCTGTTCACTCACACACACGCCGCTCACAGGAAAGAATCGGCCCAACAATCGGCCGTTACCGACCGGTATCTGTTTTTGTTGCCAATTGGCCAAACGAAAACGCGCTTCAATCGGTAGGTTTGATCGGTGGGCAAAACAAAACAGGGACAGCATAAAACCGTACCAGGGATTTTGGGAGCTTTAAGGGAATCCATCCAATGGGGGGAGGGTGAAGCGGGTGAAGTAACACAGGAACACTGGCCCTGGCAAAATCAAAACCTTTTGAATTCGCAAACCCAACCTAACTACTGGGCTGGAATTCGTATTTTTTTGTGCGTTTTTTCCAGTTCAATGTATTTATTTATGTAGCATGTAGTTTCGTTGTTTTTTTCGTTCGTGAAATTGTGAACACGGTTGTACCGTACCTCTAGGGTACGAGCCCCCCCACCCCGACCAAAAGGTTCACAATCAATTGAGTTCGCTTTCCGGGTGAATAGCTATTGGCCCCCGCTTCTCCGGTTGGGTTTGATGTGTTTTAATTGATAACCTGCTGCAACTTCGTAAAACATGACGAATGATGGGGTACATGTGTGTTGTTTTTTTTTGTAGTTGTTTTTGGTCAGCCTGTACGGTCAGTCGGTCTGGACTGGAAAAATCCCAATTCCAAAGGATTTGTTTGCTAGTTTCTGGCCACTCATCGCCCAAAGTCACACACTCCCAGCTCGCAATTCTTTTTGTTTTTTTTTGGGTTGGTTAATAGAATTAGGTCGAAATCGATTTTTCTTGCAGATGTGGGATGCACACATTTGGCGTAATCGCCACTTTTTTAGAAGGGCGATTAGGCGGGCGATGATTCTGCTCTAATTACGAAATCATTCCGTTTAGTCCCATTATTTGGGTGTTTGCTTTTAGGTTTTGTTTCTTGCGGCAGAATTGCGTGAGGGAATTTTTAAATCTTTTTTTTTTGCTACATTAAAAATAGACACAAAAAAGACCGTAGGCAGTGTTTTACAGCTGTTACCGAAAACAAAAAAAAAAAAATGGGTCATCAGAATTAATTAGCAATGTTATTTCCGTTTTTCGTAATTGCTTCTTGGTTTCTGAGTGTATGTGTGTGTGTGGGAATTTATGGGCAGGAAAAACGAGTCGTTTGTTTTAGGTGGGTTTAAATTTACTACCGATTTTATGGTTCCCCGTAAACAATTGTGTGAAACCTTCGCACAAGTGTTCCTTAAACACAGATGGTAACCAAAAGTTGTGTTGATTTCATTTTGATGACATGACGCCGATGACTATGATGATACTTTGAAACAGTTCAGGTCACGTTGCTAGGACGGTTCGTCATCACGACTGTACAAGGAGAGCGTCCCAGTCAATCGGCCGTATCGGGGTGGTCGTTCGTCGAAGAACGTTCGTCGCTCATGAGTGGACAGGGTTGTACCACTAGATTGGGCAGAACAAAACCTAGACGGTTTTCTAATTTTTGATCATAGAGGGCTATGAAATGAGTGAAAATGAGCGTCGCGGCGAACGTTCCCGGGAACGAACGACCACCCCGATACGGCCGAATGTCTACTAAGATAGTTACTCAGCCGTACCGGCGAACTCGTTCCACGAGAGACATTCGTCGCTCATGAGTGGACAGGGTTGTACCACTAGGTTGGCCGGTACAAAATCTATACGGTTTTCTAATTTTTGATCTAGAGGGCTATGAAATGAGTGAAAATGAGCGTCGCGGCGAACGTTCCCAGGAACGAACGAGTTCGCCGGTACGGCTGACTATCTATTACCGATGTCTACTATGATAATTTTGATCTACCAACTTGACTATCAGAGTATGTCCAGTGTTGGGACCTCAAGAAACTCCAATTCTTCATACAACAACTCCAGACGCAAGATAAATTAGTCCCACAGTCTAATTCCTACACATTAAAGCTGTCCAAGGAAATTCTCCAGCATCTTTAACCACGGGGCATTTAATCTTAACGAATCTTAGTGATTATCGGACGTCAAGCAATCTTTTCCATCATTACCCTTAAAGCCTTCCGAGAAAACAGCATTCCGAGGGCGATCGAATGCCTCTCCGAGTCCATTGGCATCGCAGATTTAGAATTCCTTCACTCCTTTCTGTTTTACTTCTTCGCCCATTGGAAAGCACTTCCACTGTTCGTCTAAGGAAGGAAGGACACCATCCGGCTAGCTACCGATCTTTACCATTTCCTCTCATCAGCATCAGCGGGGGTTTTCCACTTTTCCACGTCCCTCTCTATGCCCGTTCCGATAAAAGTGAAATTAATTCACGTTGGGCTCTCTAATTATTCCGATTTCCTTCTCCGATTCTTGCATATTCCGAGCGGAGCATTATCGGCCGTCGAGGCGTATCGGAAGATATTTCCAATCAGATATTTCTCGGGTAAGAGCCTGTTTGGAGATCGTGAACATTCTTACGGCAATCATGATGCAAAAAAAGAAAACAAAGGAAACGCTACGATTAAAATCGAAAGGTCTGTGCAATTCGGTCCGAACTGGGATGAGGGAGGATTTTAATCGAGAAAGAAAAAAAAATCCCCAACAAACAAATAACGCAACAATGAGTGGTCACCATCCACCTTGGAATGGCAGCTCATTGTTTAGTTGCGTTCTGTTTGCATCTCTTCCGGGAGTCCGTTTTTTGTTTTGCTTGTTATATTAATCCAAACCATCAAACTTTTATCAGACTCATTTGAATTTCTTTCAAATGGAAATGCAACGAACGAACAGGCGGAATAATACGAAATTTTCTATTGGCAAGTGGTTTTGCGTTTATTTTTTCTGCTTCTTCTGCTACTGCTGTCCGAGATTCTGTCCATCGGTCGTTGGGTCTGCTGTCTGTCTGTCTAGTCTGTCTAGTCCCAATGGGGTGGGGAGGAGGTGGTACGATGCTAACGACCCGTTGATCCACTCGCCATTGATTCGGAGCGTCTTTCACGTTTTCGTCCTGCACTAGGGGTCGTTAATTTGTCCGTTTACTTATTCATGCCATAAGAAACCGTCTCTCGATTGAGGGGATGTTTTTGTTTTTCTGTTTATATATTAAGTCGCGTCTTCCCCCATTGCATCATTGCTTTTCAATTAACAATTATTAAGCACAATTAGCGGAGGGTGGTATCTCGATTAGTGTGTGTGTGTGGGTGGGGGGGGGGGGGGTGATGATTTATTCAGCAGCAGTCTCTTATGAAGTCCCGGGAAACAGTCTTAATGGAGTGTTGCAACGATTATGGTGGTCATTTCTCTAAGTTATTGATTTTTCAAATAAAATATAACCGTCCAAAACACGTGCTAAGTTCAAAAAATTTAAACTGTTCTTAACGTTCCGTAACTCTACTTTGTTCTAGTGACAGCTTCTTTAATGAATCGCACGCACTTACAGCACTGCAACGCACCCTAATCGTTCACCGGCACACTGGCACACGGGATCATGTGCTAATGGACCGCTAATGAGACACTAAGCCACGGTTCGGCGTGCCCCATTGAACGCTTATCGGCGTCACTGTCCCGCTAAGCATCCACCTCCCACCCAGAATTTCAATTAGCATAATAGCGACCGATGGGAAGTGGAGCGGGTCGGCCCATCCGGCCCATCCTACATTGTGATCGTGCCCTGCCACAGCCCGGAAGCAAACCTTGCAACACGGACTTCCTTTTTATCTTGCGCGGTTGACAGCGCTTCCCGTTTGAAGCTGTGTGTCTGTGTGTGTGTGTGTGTGTGTGTGTTTGTGCTGTCCCAAAATGAAAACTGTCAACCCCCTTCCTCCTCGTGCTCTACAAAGCGAGCCGGAGCCGGGAAACGGTTTCAGTAGTACAGGAAATTGAATCGGGGACATCATTTCCGGGGGTGTTTCTACGCGCAAAAAAGGTAAAAAATGCGTACGAACACACGCGCGCGTATCAATTGAATTGAAATCGGTTGACTTTTCCGGCCTAGTTTTTCCCCGATTTCACTGAGCAACGTGGCAGCAAAGCAAGCCAGGCGAGTTTGTAAGCCTGTCATTGTCACCTACGCGGGCATATGGTCATTGGAGCGGTTGAAGCATTATGCATAAATCATGCAACGTTTGGGAGGACGTTGGGAGACGCAACCGTGCCTCTGCGTACGTGGGCAGTCGGGTTTCTTGTGAATGAAAACCATCCAAATGAAGGAAACGGGGTGTACGAAAAACTCTCACGCGCTCTTGTTGTCTGGCGTTAGTCTTACGCTCAATTTCCCCGTTTGCGCAAACGCACCGAAATGCCGCGTGGTCAGCCGGTACGCGGTGTGGCCCGCGGTACTTTCCGGCTAGCTTTACTCTCCCCGCGGTACGAAACATATGGTTTTACATCAACAAAGCTTCCCAGTCCCGGCATACCGGGAGTAGCCAAATCCTGCCGGGAGAGCGGCAGCGTCCTTTGGGAAAATGATAGCTCTCTCTCTCTCTTCATCTCTCACAAAAAGTCCTGCCACCTGTTCCACATTGTAGTTGTGTCCTTTGCGCGCAGCAGCACAGACAATACGCTTCATCCCTTTTCCTTTGCTTTTCCCCTCACGAAAGTCGCTCTCTCCAAAATGTTCCGATCCTAGTTGGCAGAGCGAATCCTTGCCCATGTGGGAACTGGATGATAATGGTTCATCTGTTCGTCGTTTGTTTCGTTTAGTCGTTCTGTGGCAATTGTCGCTAGTAGATGTCGGTTGCGAGGAAGTGCTCTCCGGAAAGTCGAGACCGTTTTGTCGCGTGTGTTTAAGGACATTAGGAACGCAGTGAGTGGACTTACCTTTGGTTGGAGCTGTTGTAGTGTAGTGAGCGTGCTGAACGAATGAAAACAATCCCGCACCCGTTCCTGAGCACAGAATCACGCCGAATTGGTAAAGAATTTCTGGAGCAGGCTACTTTGATTCTCCGAAGCGAAACTACTTCCCCGGAAGGCGCTCCCGGCTGTACCCGTTGTGTGTGCCGAAAGGTAAGCATTTCAGGATAATTGCATCGAGCTTGTGGTGTGCAGCAGTCTTTCCGGGAAGACTTGTAGCTAGGAGTGATTGGAAGATTTTACCGATAAGCTGTTTGCCGCAGACTCAGGGCACTGCCGTGCACCAACAACCACACAATGCCCTGGCGCCCTGGACATACCGTACTGCATGCGAGAATTGTGAGCGACTTGGGAAATATTTACCCCGAGCGTAATCAATTTCGCATCGACTGGTACTGGGTTGTGGTGGCTGGATGGACATCGGTCCTTTCCCGTGTACTGCATGTGGTGCATGGGGTGTGTGCAATTGCAAACAGAAGGCACCCGAACGGGAGGAAATGGTTGCTGTAAAGTGGCTGCTCTCGGCTCTTATTGATGCCCCAAGTGCCCCATCGCGCGGCGTGGGCAGGAGAATGTCCAATTACTTCACCCACTGGATTTGTGGGATGAGGGGCCGAGGTTTTGTGTGGTGCATTTGTACGGGGCATCAGCACGGTAGCGCAGGGCTGTAGAATGAAACGTCAAAGCGAAATGACACAAATTAAGGACACACAGCGCTGACGATTCCAAGGGTGCCCTTGATGGATCACTTGGAAACGAGCAAATTGGCATGTTGACAGGATGTGGCCGGTGGGTGAAAAATACGTGAATTGGCTTTGATTTTTGCACCGCATTTGGGGTTGGGAGGCGCTGATCTGTAGCAGTGTGGGCTGGTAATGGTGTCATTAGTACTCTCGTGTGGAAATGGTTATTTCACAGAGGGTTTGAACATGCTCGGAAATGTTTTGTAACTCTTCTCTGTTCTTCATGTTCAAAGATAGTCCATATGCTCTCTATAATCCTGAAGATTAGGGCTTTACACTATAGTTTCTGAGTGCATTCTCCGGCTTGAGTCTGTCAAAAATCCATCGTTCGCTCCGAAACCAACGGCAAACTTGCATGATGCACCACCAACATCCGACGGTTCCTATCAATACCGGACCAGACACATCGGAAGTAACCTTTCCTAGGCTCTAAAACATTCCAACAGCATCGTACCGAAGTCTACGGTGCACGGAAGACATCGCCGGAACCGTCCCGTGTAGTCTGTTTGTCTGTCAAAACTGGTAAAATGCATATATACTGTTCAATTTAATTTTCTTCTCCAAACATTGCCCACATTGCCGGGAAAAGGGGGGTCGTCGCAGCTCACAGCCGTGGGTCAGAGGTTATAAATCAAAATCGAACGTCGAACATTGAAGGTTCCGTTTGCGAATGGGATTTCGGTGGTGCATGCAACGTGCTTCGTTCGTACGTACCGGGGTGTTTTTTTTCGTACTGCTTCTTCAAACGAATCCTTTTCCGTTCCGTTCACACGAGCGTGCCTGTTCTGGCAGCTCCCGCACGAGCTTGAGGCTGGGAGATTTTGTTTACTCAAACTCATCTTCTTCTACCGGCCTGAAAACTGCCGTCCATGTCACACTTAGGATTACGCTCTTTTTTTTTGTTTTTTGTTAGTAGTAGCGCGACCAGGAACGGTGTCCGCCCGACCAGATCCAGACAGTTTCTGAACGCTCAAAGTTTTAGTCGCTTATCGTCGAAATGCCGGCTGTGCCGGGATGACATTGTTGGCGTGTCCGGAGTGTGTCGCCCTTTCGATGATGGACGCTGTTGGCCGTTGCTGAGCTTGTGAGTGCGTGCTGGGCTCACATTTTAGGGGGTGTGGAGGGTCTTTTTTCTCTTTCTCCTTTTGTCTGCACTGTTTCCAGCGGACGATGGGGACGCACTATGATTAAGTCGCTTGTCGTGTAGAGTGTCGCTCTGGAAAGGATTGACGTGTGCGTCGTCCACTGGTCACTGGGTTGTTGCTGTTGTAGACTAGAGCGCACAGGCGTAGTAGGGAGGAGTAGTAGGTTTCCGGCTTCCGGGATATCGTTATTGAGCACACTCTGGCACGTCGAGCTATTCTTTTTGTTGGCGTTGTCATCATCCGTCATACATTTCAGACGAAGCTCAACTTCAGAGCGCCGCAATTGGGCTTCTCGCTTTCGGTTGTTTTGGTGGGTAGTGGAAGAGCATGAGATTTAGTTGCGTTTTCTTTGGATTTGGGGGCAATAAGTGGACATCACCGATTGAGTATAGAATGTTTGGTGGTTGTGCGAGAAAAATCATAACCTTCCAAGCACTGGTTCCGCCAAAAAATTGATGTCCAGATTTTTAGACCAAGATTAGAGCGATTGGGTCCCGAGCGCTGTATTGCTGCCGCCCGTTATTGCCTTGCTGCTCCAGAACATCTGGTAATGGGAGCTGGGGACATTGGGGGCCGTAAATCATGCTGTAAATGCCACCAAACTCTCGCGGGTTGATATTGGTCTTCCTGTTTCGGACTAACCATTCGGCAGAACCTTCAGAATCCCCTTTTGCAATCTCAGTTTAATCCATTCATTTCGATTCTGTACCGGGTGTCTGGAAGGTTCCACCGGGACGGCGTAGTTATTGCTTGCGTTGGGTGTGGTGGTGGGGATTTGCTGGGGGAGAGTAACATTTTGGGACGGGATAGGATTACGCCCCCCTGCTGCTATGTGCTCCCGAAAAAGGTCTTCCGGAATTGGAATCGATTGGAGGAGGAGGAGAAGGTCGTTTGCAGTTTATTCATTCGTTTGTCACATTTCGACATCGATTGCAAAGTATTGTGACCATCGTGTTGTGGCGTGCGCGGTATTAAATTGTTCCGTTTTGCGAGAAGCAATCCCGTTTGGTGGAACGCGATTGGACGATGGCGGAAGGATATTGTTGTTCCACAAATATTGGTTCCACACAGAGAGCAAAAAAAAGTGAAACCAACAATGGCACTTTTGTCAACAGGATATTTGAATAGATGGACAATAGGACAATCCCTTTTATGAGCTTTAGAATGGCTCTAAACATTGCTTCGTTGGACACTGACCGGGAGTTTTTAGTTGCCAGTGGACACTGATGTGCATTTATTGGAAACCTCTTTTATGAGTTTGAGATCCTACGGTGGTAATTGACTATGCATAGGCCATTTTACACAAATCTATAAAGTTGATGACCCATACGATGGACAACCTAGTGGGTGCGAAGTAATTCCGATTATTGTAGTTCCGATTATGGATATTTTTTGAATTTCGTAGACACAGACATATGTCCAAAAGAGTGATTTTATGAAGAAGAATGTATTACTCAATGTAATAATCCTAGATGTAATGTGTACAACAGCTTTAATGGTGCAATGGGAGGCACTTCTACACCGACAAACACCACTTCTGGAACAATAAATTCTAAGCGTTCGTGTTCAATCGAATGATAACACAACTGGAAACCTCACCAGAAGCATACGATAACGATTTCGGGTGGGTCTAGTTATTGCCGCCCATTCAATGTGACCAAAGCCACCAATCGCCTCTATGGGGGCGACTAGTTAGGATCGCCAAAACCCACACACAATCCAAGTACATTGCCGTATTCCGGAAGCCCGACGGCCAGGAGCCGGTGTTTGCTTGCTGTTGCGTTCCGAAACGTAACAATGTAATCCCTCGAAGCTATAAATAATCTCCCATTGTAGGCCCACATGTCGCAGTCACTGTTTTCCGTTTGCATGAGCAGGTTATGGGAACCGATCGGAGTTGCGTCGGGATTACATCTTCCAGCAGCATGTTTTTGATAACTGTACCGATAAACTGCACTCTGAATCAGCCTACAGTGCCTGGAGCAATTTTTGTAGACGGAGCCGGTTTCGATGGTTGTGCAAAAGCTCGACCGGACTTGGCTGGGTATGTGTGTAGTTGATGATGTGAACAAAGTGTTACAGTTACCTCAAGCCTAACCCCAGAGCTTTCCGAACCAGGCAGACGTCTCGTGTTTCTTGTCGTTCGAGTAGGCTTGTTTTCGTCTTGTTGTGCACAACGAATTGCAGTTAAGAAATAACTACTGTTTAACACGTTCGTCTGACAGGCATTAGGAGCAGCACAATCACATGTTGCCCACGCTAGAGCGCTCTCGTGTGTGTTGTTCAGGCACGTGTCTGGTAGGACACCGTTGTGTGGGGCCCCGTTCTTTCACATTCACTCATTAGATTTATGCATACGAAATATCACTCGATTGTGGAGCAGCTGGGTGCGAGGAAAATTACACCCTACCCCGAAGGCAATGCAAATTGTTGTTGGTGCCATATCGAGCTACTCCCGGGCACATCATTCCTTTGGTTGCTGCACCTGACACACACACATACACCGGTGCTAAGATTCCAACGTATCAACGTCATTTATTACTTAAGGATGACTGGCAGTCGGGACAGGACGTCGTCGCCAGTGGCTGTCCATGCAGCCCGGGGGGAGGATGTTAGAGGATCTGGCTTAACCCATCCGGTGCATCCTACCATCGCTTTTTGTTTCCCACAGTGGTGGCGCGTTGGCGTGGTGTTGTGTGGGAGATTTATGATTTTTTCTTCCGGTTTGCGAAAGGAAATAGCCAAATGTCCTGGTTGTTTCCTGGCGTTGGAAATAACGGCGGTGGAGTTTCCCGTAACCGAATGCATTCACAATGGGCGGCTAGACTGTAGTACGATGGTACGAGGGGACATGAGTAAAATGGGACTCGACACGGAACAAGGGAAAGGTAAAACTATTTTACATATTACTCCAACCGCTAGGTAGTACCACCAGTAGTAGCGTCCCGGTGCATCCCAGCCGGCAAATCCCGGAGAAACGGTGGTGGTTACAGCGATGTATGCTAGCGTCAAGCACCGAAAGCTAACATTTGGGTCTTGGTTTTCCCAAAATTTTCGCTTTTGTATCAACGTTTTCGACTGACAGTTTTTAGTCCTGCGCTCCATTCAGCCCAAGCGCTGCACTCATTCATTCATTCATTCGGTTTCCGCCGGTGTTATGAGGAGGGGAGGAAACGCGGTTGCACGGTGGTGCAGTGTACTCTCCAATCTTTGGCTCCAATGCATGGCTGGGTTTCTGTTCGGTGTCAGATTACGAGCTTCCGCTTGTTTCCGCCTGCGCCTGGCGTCATCATATGAATAAATATTCGTAATGACTGCACACTACATACATATATGCGCATTCTCCTGTCACCCGAAAATGCCACCCACAGCCGAAACAAGGGATGGTAAACCGGGTACCTTTCCTGTGAAAAGCCAAAAAACCTGTGCGACGAAATGTATTTCGCAGAGCGAGGGCAGGCTTTAGAAGCTTTTTCGGAAGCGTTGGGAGCGGAACCCGGAAGCGTACAAATACAGAATACACCCAAATAAATCCCAAAACCCTCCTCTTCCTGCAACACAAGGGTGGAAATGGTTTTTGATGATTTGATGCAACGAAATACCCCCTTTTGGGTGTGGGGGATGGAAGGTTTTATCATTATGCATTTCTTGAATTGAATGGAAATTCTCTTTTGATAATCAGTTTGGAGCGCTGCGTGGGACGTTTTGGAGGGAGGTGATGAAGATGATGAATTAAAATTTTAATAAACAACCCATACACCGAACGTTCTCCCAAAATAGTCCCCAAACGCCATATGATATCTTGTGTGTGTGTATATATATCTGAATTATGATATTCCCTTTGGGGCCTTTATCATCCGACAACAACAAACCCCAAACCATCATCTGACATTTGGTCGGGCTTTCTGTTCTGTCAGTATACTCCCCTTTTCATTGCGACCGAATCATCTCCTGGGAAATCTGCCTACTGGCGGAGTCTAATCCGTCATACGAATATCACACAAAACCTGCTCGAGAGAGACAGAGAGAGAGAGGCATAAGCCGCCGTGTGACGCCTTGCTCGGTTCGCATATTATAATTCCACAATTCAGCAGAGCCTATCGGTTGTACTCACCTATGCGGTTTGTGAGGACCGACTTATGGCATTGGTAGGATATTTTAACTCCACTTTTTTTCGTCGACGACGACGTTCTTATTTCGCTCCACGCAACATGTTCACCTCCACGAGTATTTTTGTTGCCCCCCACAGACAAGATCTCCAAAGACGACGGATCGAAGTTCATAAAAACGGCTTAGGGTTTATTTTGATAAGATATTACGTTTCGATCTCGAAATGATAATCCTCTAGCACTGTTTCTGCCTCGTCAGCGGAACGGAGTTTGACACTGTACAACGGTGGGAATGCAAGATACCTTAGGACGGCTGTGTTCCCTTTGCTCAAAGCACACACTCACACGCAGCAGTCTGCCGTATGTTTGCCGCTGTGTAATGGAGCAAGGAACGCTAAATTTAGTCTCGAGTTGTGACGGTTCTCGTCGGGCTGTCCCGGAACAGTGAGCCGTGCAAAGCACATGTATGTATCTGAGTGCCTTACAAAACCACCAAGCGAGCGGTACACGAGTCGAGTTTTGGTTGTCCTTTATCGGTGTTCTTGTCGGTGGTGTTTTAGTCACCCGTGCGCCATAAGCTAAAAAGAGCTGTAGCCAGATCTCCTTGCTACAATCCCGGTAATTCCTTGGGCAAACAGATGGGGCACAGGGATGGGTCGTCGCGTCTGCGGTTGGTACGTGTATGTTGCCATCGATTATAGCGACGTTCTTAGTGGGCTCCTGTTGTACGCCGGGTGTGTAGGTTGTACGGTGGTGAAGACACTTTACTTCCATTTTACCCTTTTTACAGTCGCCCTCCCCGTGCTCGTTTTTTTACAGTCTCTCTATTGCACCCAGATTGTACCTGGAAGTACGCCAAGTGGAACCTTAGCTAACGATCGGGACGGAAAGAAGCAACAAAAAAACAGCACGGATATTGCAAATATCATCGCCATCGTATCGCTACTACATAGAGTCATCGATGAGAGACCTTTTCCCCCGTCCCAACGCTAGACACAGGGGGGCATGGGTTCAAAGTTCCGAAGTTGGTGGATAGGCTGTGAAACTCCTCGAATATCCTTTTTATGTTGGGAACTCTTGGTGCACTAAACCCAGCAAAGAGAAGGAGAGAGAGAGAGGGAGTATGTTGAAGTGTACTAGTTGGAGACGCGGATGAAGTTACGCTACACAGTTCAGTTAATTTCTCCGTCACGGCAAAACCGAAGCTCCGAGATATGCGGTACGGTTCACTGAAGCCGTGGGAAATAGAGGCATGCATGGCAATAGCTTCCCACTGCACGATTACAACCTTACGTTTCTGCCCATTTGAAGGTTTTTGCTTCGACGGATTCGATCGGCTGTGTGGAAAGTGCACACTAGGGACAGCAGAGCCCATAACGTTACCCAGAAGTAGCGGCATTGATTTGGAAGGAGCTAGTTGGCGTTCAGGGAGTGAAGGGTGTAGGCGAGAAAGATCATCCAAGCGTGTGCTCATGTGGGTGGGAAAATGTGGGAGATTATTAGAGTTTGAGCTTATCCAGGAAAAAGGGGCAACCCTTGTGGGTGTGTGTGTGTGTGTGAGGTTGGTATTTAGTGGAATGCTTCTTGCATTAATAAATTTCCACCAATTTCAATCGATGGGAGTGAGGCTTGATGTAACTATTCCATATACCGTTATAACATGCTACATGATGGTTTTGGGTTGCAGAATAGTTATAGGATTTGTGGGGAACGTTTTTGCAGCATTTTCGTGCATCTTTTTACACGTATGAGCTTAAACAGAAGCACAAGCGATAGAAGTTTGAATTTCAAGAAGAAGTTTGTATCCTTCAGGTAGAGTCGTTATACATGGTCGAAAGAAAGTTTTCTGGAACATAGTTTTACCAAGTAAGAAGCAAGTACATCTCATGGAAATTCGATGTTTTGCTCCAACTTTCCATTGCTCACAGCTCAGAGCTACTAACCCCTAGAAACGTTTTTGTTCGACAACAAATTTCGCACACGCTGCAAAATGTGCACTAATTGGTAGCACACGCGTCCCACAAACGAAGTGGCATTTCTTCTTAATTTTTCATCTCCCGGCAGCGAGCAGCATACGCAGCAGTATAATCCTCTTATCGTTTATCTCCACCTCGGAAGATACCAGGATACATACTTTTTTTTCTACAGCAAATTCAACTTCCCGGGAATGTTTTTTGGGACGGTGTGGAGAAATGTTCTTCAAGATTCTTCAATTTCAGCATTCCAAAATCTTATTAACTGCCTAATAACACCGCAAAGGCGTTACAGCTCCATTAGCCATTCCCTACCCACTAAGCCCGCGTCGTTTAGCAACGGCATTTTGGGGCAGGGGAGCGATTTGGAAAGCATCAAACGCACGGATACGGAAAATATGTCATTTCCACAAGGCGGCCGGCATCATACGGGCGTTTGGCAACTGCTCTCCACCCGCTCTGGGCATTGCTTTCCCTTTCGTCAGCTCATTTTTGTTTTGCTCCGCAACTTTGCTCGTTTCCTTCTCAGGATAGTAGACTAGTATGGACGAGTGACGGAGGACAAGAAGCAGGAAGAAGAAAAAAATCCACAACCACACAACATTACAAAACCCTCATTTGATGCCCAACCAAATGAGCAACGATAAAGGCGTCCAATAATATCCTGACGAGCGGTTGGTGTGTGTGTGTCTATGGATGAAAGGACAGTGAAACAAACAGACGAACGAACAACAAAAAAACTGCAAAGAGAGATTTTTTCCCTCCCTTTTTCATCCCAGCAATAATAAACTTCTCGTCAGTCCAGACGGCGCGCGCGGGCAGCATCCAACCACTGCCGGTGACTAAGCTCGCTCTAGGTCTCTTTAATGTTTTTTGGGGTAAAAATGCTGCTGCCACCCATTATCGCTGCTCATGATACACTTTCGCTACAGTGTTTGCCTTCCGCTTCCGGCAGCCACGGCGAGTACCGAGCCCGACACCCCCAGCAGCCCAGCTGCCTAGACACACCACCAACCTAGCGCACAATGTTTGTCAGTGCCACGCTGACACGCTGTCATTCTTTGTTGTCTGTAAATGATAAATTTTCGCCGGGTCTGAGAGTTCTTTTTTCGCCGGTCCCTCTTTTCTTCGACTCGTTTACACATATCTTCTCCGTCTCCCGTTGCCTGGGTGTTCACAGTGGTAGGTGTGGTAGTCGGGCTCCCGATTTGGAGGATGAGTGAGTGACAGGAACCGGAACGCAACCTTAGTTTCTTGGGAAATTTTGGGGAGAAGAGTAAATGAGGTGGAAAGTATTTTGTGGAAACCCCTTTTTTTGTTATACTTGTGTGCGCGTACACGATGGGAGATTATTACGAGGAGTAAATTTTGGCGATGGCAGCTGGAAGTTACTGCTCGGGAATGCGATGGACCCGATGCCTGAGGCACTGTTCGCGAGAGGTACACCCCGGGAATGAATGTCAATCAATCAAACCGCCTTTATGATTTTACGTCACACTCTGGCTTCATCCGGCCCAGGGGAGTTGTCGCTTAAATCCTAATTGAAAGTGACTTCAAAATGTTTCACCAGCGTTTGTTTACATGTCGGTGGGATCTTAAATTCCACACTAATGGTGTGCTTCCGATGCCGTCTACTCTCCAGCTCGTGAGAAGCACAGTTTTATAAATCCGAAAGCGAAAGAAAATAATTGGATGAAGCCCTGACATCGCCAGGAGTTGTTAAATTGACTTCCGGTCGGAATGAAGACTCCTCCCGGAGCGAATCCACAATAGGCAGGCCGAAAGAAATTAACTCATCGATATAATCTTGGTGCGCTACGGCTGGGCTGTGCCTTATCTATCGCTGGTGCAAAACGGTGCTCACTACTAGAGATATTGGTTTACGCGCTATTTCGGTTTATTTTTCTTCACTCAGGGGCAATGATGGGACTATAAAACCGTGTCGTACGAACCGAACGGTTGATACGAACGGAACTGAAGCGCAAACAACCGTACTCTAGCGGCAGTGGCATCACCAGTTTCCTACTTCCTTAAATGCGTTTGCTGCCGGCAGCTCCTGCTGGGAGACCGTTCGTTTCCGTGAAGTGTGCGCACTGCTAGTGAAAGATTGGATATTCATTTTTCATGTGCCATTAAGCGCTAGGAATACCGATGATATGGCATCCGGTAGCGAGGAGAGCGGGTATATGGTACGCAGATTTGGATGGCAAAGTTTATCTTTTTGCGTGTATTTTTTCCCTCTATTTTTGCTGCTTAAAAGGCCGTCTTCTTCGTTTCGTAGAGATGCGTTTCCAATGTCTGCTCGTAGCTATGTTCCCTCCGAGCTGCTGCTAGTAGATATATTTTTGCAAGGATATAGCCAATGTTGATGAAAAAGATGAGGATGATGATGATGATGATGATGATGTGGCTGCAGGCTATCAAATGGCACCGGCTGGTTTGTGCGTTGTGTTTTGCACCATAAACAGGTTCTGCATTATGCTTCGATGCGATGAGTGTTGTTGGAGCTGCAGTTAGGGAGATATGGATGTAGGAATAGCAGGATGGTCGTAATTTCAGCTTATTTACGATGGGCCAGAAACTTGTTGCTGATGGGTTTTTGCCTTGGTTTGCACGCTAGGCATCGCATTGATGGAGTAGTCCCAGCAGTCCCTAGGGATCAACTAATCTCTCCGGAGAAGAGTGAATGGAAAATTTCTGTATCTATTCTTGTATCTATTGCTATGAATGAATCATCATAAAAGGAAATTTTAATTCCTCCTTCAAAGTTGACACAAAAAACCTTTCCATCTATATTTCTGTATACTTTCCCAATGTCCAAAAATAACAGTGCGCGTGTACTATTGCCATTGGGCAAGGAATAAAATATGTTGATTTGAAAATTGGCTTTTAAACTTAAGATACCTGACTTTTAGAACGCATTATGAAGATATCATCAAGAGAGCAAACAGAACTCTAGGTTTATTGTTTAAAATGACGAGGGAATTCAACGATCCAGTGTGTGTGAAAACTTTGTACTGAGCATTAGTAAGGCCTATATTGGAGTACTGCTCAATTGTTTGGTGTCCATCTGCAGAAGTTTGGAAAGAGAGAATGGAAAAAATCCAACGCAAATTCACACGTTTTGCGATACGGCGACTTCAGTGGAGTGATAGTAACACTTTGCCACCATACCATTCGCGTCGTTTACTGCTAGGATTAGAGACTCTCGCTGATAGAAGAAGAAATGCGCAAGCCTTGTTCATTGCTGACCTACTTTGTGGAAATATTGACTGTCCGGAAATATTGGAACAAATTAATTTAAATGCAAACAGGCCAACCACCAGAAATCGACAATTATTAAGAACTAATTTTAGAAATACGCAGTACGGATCTAATGAACACATTACGGTAATGATGCGCGAATTTAATGCACTTGCAGGACATTTTGATTTTAATGAAACGACACGACAATTTAGAGAGCGAATACGATTTGTATAACATTTAGTCTTTACCTATTACTATTATTATTATTACTAAAGCTTGTGTAACCATTATAAGGCGGACTCGCAACTAAGAAATACAATACAATACAATACAATACCTACGATACAAAGCCATTTAAAGACAAAAGCTTCTCGAAACGAAAAAGTTTCCTAGGGGATACTATCAAGGATTGTTTTGGATACGAATTTCCCCAAATAAAAACAACTCAAGAAAAGAAGGTCCCTTCTTTTCTGTAGTTTGTTTTTGTAGGTTACAGCTGAAGCAACATCAAAATGGTACGGACCACGCATCGTAGCACTTTTTCTTCAAAGCTTCTTCAACGTATGTCATCCTGGAGGAATTTTGTTTTCCTGGAAGATGGAGCGTCAGCTCTAGCGATTTGGAAGCACCCCAAACGCGTGTTTGGGATGATTTTCCAATGTTTGCCTCTCGCTGACTTGTTTAGGCCTCGGCGCGCTTTAAATAATGGATCTAGGGCTGCCTCAGGCTTCACGGTAGAGTGCTCACTTCGATTTCTTTTCACTGTGCGGAACAACGGTAGCGCCCGGTTGAGTGACGGGAGCCCATTGACCGGAAAACTGAAGCGACGACATGTGTGTGTGTGTGTGAAGAAATGCGGGCAAGGCTCTACACGCGCCGCAGATGGAGACTTTTCAGCTTTTGCCTTTTTGGGTGGTTTGCGTGCAGTGAATCCCATTCCCCGCCCCGCGGGAAGGTTACTACAGCGCCAGATACGTCTAAAGGGCTTTCCGCTGTCTTTCAGTAGTTGAGGAAATCTCATAGGCGTTGCCACACACGTCTACATCGCTTTTAGCTCTGTGATATTTAGCAAAGTCATTCTCCATATTGCGCACATACGGTGCTGTGCGTGTGTGTATGTGTGAGTATGGTTTCTTTTCAACTGAACCCATATCCTGGTCGTAATCTTAAAGGATACGTAACAACCGAAGGGAATGAAGCTGTAAGCGCAGCGTTACGCAACGGAAGGTACGAACGAGATCCTGCTTAGCGGAATTAAGTTTTCATGTTCGAGATAAATTGATACTGACAGCACTAATTGTTTCGTAAATATGTACGGCCTTGCCGGGGGATCATGTGGTTGGTGGCGGTAGGCAATGTGAGCAGTGCAGGGCCATTTCTTATTGTGCTAGCCTCGTATGCCTCTACGCGTGCAGGAGAGACGTTGACGAAGGCGTCCAGCTGTCGCGCGTTGAAGAGGGTAGTGAGGGTCGACCTCCCGGCTGGTGTGGTGGGTTCAATTTCACTAATCTATGTGTGTTGCGTTGCGCTTTTACGTGAAAGCCTATTTACATTAGCGCTTTGACGGATGGTTTTCGGTTTGACTTGGCACCAACTGACGGCAGGGCGCACGGGTGCGCGAGGCGTCCTTTTTCACGCCACGTGGAAATGGGAATAAATCATGAGAAGCGGCTCGGGCGCGATGTCGGAGCGTTAGATGGATGAGGTGAAATGGACGGACGGGTGGACGGCAGAGTAGTATTCATTGCCGGATCTAGCTCGGGTATGTATGTCAATGGGAGGCGAAATACGCCAGTCATCTAAACCGACCGAACCGACCGGTTGTAATCTCGTGATGTAGAGGATTCAATTGTCATGATTCCGTATGTAGGTGTGTGTGTGACTTGTCTCTACCGCCCTTTGTTGCTCCGTCCGTACGGAATGGCGAGCAGTCCATGGGAGCAGTTGGTTTAGGTCCGCCGCTCAGATGACAGCTCTGGTGGAGCAAGTTTTAGTTGGGAGTGATTTAATTAATACCTAACTAAATCACTAGTCCAAATCTGAACGGTCATCTGCGAGTACTTGTCCGTCCGAGTCCTAGCTCGCCAAGTTGACAACGATCATGGGATGTAACGCCGGCTCCGAACGCTCCTTCCATTTAGTATCCAATTAATTCTATTTTTCTCTCTCGCTTTAACCGTCCGCAAATGAAATTGGAGTGGTAATGGTTGGGATTTTAGTTCTTTGATGTGATTTCTGCTATCACTTGCTACATTAGTCTTTCTTTTTGCACAATGATAATCAACTTCAGGGAAGCGTACAATGCCAGCACTCTGGTCCATGATAATGCAAAGTGCTTTAGGGGAATGATAATAGGAGCAAAGAATGAATGAGGTTGCTGTGGATAACATTGAAGAAAAGGTATAATGGACATACACATGCTTGGCAGCTGGAATGTCTCATAGGCAATTGTGATAATGAGTTGACGTTGCATGATGAACAAAAAACATTGTGTTTTCTTCATTACATCACTTGTTATTACTGTATGGATAAGTTACGGAATAACATCGGGTACAGTGATATTGTTTGTCATCGTCAGATGGAATTGAAGAGGAAATGTAACGATACAATGGAATACATTGGAATAACGGAGGGCTTATCATAGATACAGACATAGTTATTAATTTATTTGGTAATATGTATGATAAAGTTATTAAACTTGGTTCCAATGTTGTCTTTCATCTTCTATCTTATTTTCTATGAACTTAAAACTTCGAGATTTGAATCACTTTCTAAGAACATTTTCAGAAACATCTTTCAAAAAGCTTTCCCATAAACCATGAGTGTCATGTGCTTTTGTTTGGCTACAGTTTTCAATTCATCGCAAAAGTTTTTTGCAACAATTTATGGCATCAAACGATACTGTGTGGCCCACAGCGGGGCAGCTGCAGGCACCAAACCAGCCCTGAGGTGCGGACGTGATTCATGATACAATTTTTGAACTTACCATCATCAATTCCATCCCGAACATGGTGTCCGGTCCCATAGTTCACCCTTTCGCTTTGCCCGGTGTGGCACACCGTTAACGATGAGTTGTTGAGTACGGGCTGCTGCTTGACTGTGCGTAAAGAGATATTACTTTCCTGCGGTTGGACACGGTGAGCCGAACTCAGGACAGGGCAGGGCAGCAAAGAAGCACCAATGAACCGGAACGAAGGTTGCAACGCGAGAAGTGCACCTCAAAGTCCTCCTTTTTCCCGGACTCGTCATGCGTTTCGGAGCGTCCCGTTGGAGAAAAGTCATAAATGGAAAAAGTTTCCCATGTCTACAACACTCCACTCCCAAGAGTGGCCCCAAGAGTGGCGGGCGGTGCGCTTTTGAAGGAGTTGCCATCGATACAAGGTGAAGTGTGCAGCGAATGCCCGGGTGCACCGGCAAGTCCAACATCGGTTGACCTCCGGGTTTGAGAGAGGGAGAGCTCCCGTATCGGTGATGGGAAGCGAGAACTCGGTTGAAACACTACCGTCACCTGCTGCTGTCGCTGTGGGTGCTTGGGGAACCGTTCCTCATGCTGGTCTGACACATCTGAACGGAGTAGGTAGCCTTGCTAAAGGCTTGGGAAGAATAAGTCATAGCTAGCAAGCAAATCGTAAATAATAATGCAACCCTGAAGTGAGAGAGCACTCAGCACCCGGTCAGCGTGGGGTAATGATTTTTAATATTTATACCACAGCTTCGAGTCACGCTGGACGCCCCAGCAGAAGCAGGAAAGAAAGCAAAAGTTACAGCCACAGCCAACCCTGGGCGCTTCCGGACCAGGTCCGCACGTGAGCGAGTGTGCGTTGTGTAACTCCACAATGCCACACAGTGTAACGGGGCAATGATTTAAGATGAAAAGTTTTGCCAGCGGGTGAAAGACTTATGCCTGCCTGGAAGACGGAGGCATTCACTCAGGTGAGCCCGTTAGATGGTGGTCGCGCCCGGCATAAAAGTTATGCGTCCTTATGAGATATGGGTGGGCTAGTGCATCGTGCGCCCACCGACGCATTCGGATGGAAATGGTCGTGGAAGAGGAAAGCGGCAAAACACGACACGGAAGGAAAAGTTACCAGTTACCGGAAAAAGGCGGGAAAGTTTCACAAGTTTCAAAGCGTGTGGCGATGGGGAAGAGACAGATGAGACAGGTTAGGTTTACGGTTAAGCCCCGATGTGGCAAATATTTGTGCCTCGCTTCACGGGAAACAAAAACTCTTCCCCGAAGTACGTTGTTTGTTGCAGTTTATGTCGCAGGAAGCGACGGTCGGTAAACATGTCTGGGCGTGTTGGGTTGGGCGGGTAAGGAGGAAGTTGTTTGCAGAATGCTAAATATGTCGTCCTCCCCGACTGTGCTAAACTTCTCAGATTACTTTCAGATCATAACGATAATAATTACGATGAAGATCATGACGATGATAACGAGCCGTAGTTGACGATGATCTCGCACCATACCGTTCTGTGTCGTTAAGCTACCTTTTAGTAGACAATTTGGACGACTTTTCCGTAGGTTTGGTAGGGGGTAGGTGCCATCTTCACTGACCGGAATATGGAAGAAAGGGCAGCAGCACACACAAGGGAAAGCGCAGAGGGAAATCTGGCTTTTATGACCCAAATTGATGCTTTCCAGTTAATGAAAAGTCCAATATTGACTCTGGTGACAGCTTGCCGGCATGATGCTGCCGGCAATGTGCTGCCGTGTGGCTCGGTAAAGTGATGAGTAAACGTTGATGAGACAGTTGGGTTGCGTTGATGGATATACCTGCCGGAGCAAAAGGGGTATGGCATGTGGATTTGGGCAAGGAAACTTCCTCTCTCAGCGACAACATGAACCATCTGCTCGTTTGAACACAAGCCCTGGACTGTGGTACTTCTGGAGTACATTTCATCTACATTGTGGGGCCGTTTCGGGTTGAGCGAACAAAGCGAACGAGGAATAATGATTTAATAAATGAAAACATCAACTTTACTGGAATTGCAATTGAAACTGGTAACGATGCGGCAACATTGGGCGTGTTGGGGTACATTGTAGGTATCAGTCGCAATTGTTCAAATCCCTCTCTAGAAAAAAGGCCCCATTTCCCGCCCATTGCAATATGCCAAAGTCCTTCAATCCTGTCCTGTTGAATTATTAATTTTTGCACCGCATTGAGCCTGTGTTGTATGAAAACACACACAGTTTAATTAAGCCGCGAGCAACGAGCATCGATTACAGGGGGAGCTTGGGAATTGTTTGGATGCTCGTAGCGTTGCAACACGATAAATGCAGCGCGCGCTGTGGGCAAATAATGCATTTTCATTGTTTGTGCAGGCAAGCAGAGACTCCCCCGTTCACAAATGGGACGCAAAATGAATGATTAAAGGATGGAAAGGAAATCACTTTGTGTGCTGCGGTAGCTGGAGCTTATGTTCGACGTGTGTGGGGATTGGGTAGGGAAAGGAGTGCGATAAAGAGCACGTTTATTTGTAATAAATGGTGGAAGGATATTGGTTCGGTTGAAGAAGATGGGCGAAAAATAATATGCTCGTTATGAATGGAAAAACAAGATTTATAATGGCCTGGGGTTTAATATTGTATGTGATAGCGGGGGTACATGTTACGTGATAATTTTGGGGCAGTTTAACATGCTCGTAACGTGGTTTACATCATGTGAAGAATGAAGTAGTTTATTTTAAATACTTCGAGAGGCTATGGTAAAATAATGCATCAATTTAAGCACAATATTCAATGTTGCATAACAAGTATGTTTGATGTAAATCACTGTAATGAAATCTTTTTCTGAAAATCTTTAAAACTTGTAACTTCAAACTCCGACAAAAACAGCAAAAGAACGATGAAAGATGAAGAAACTCTTTCACAGCAAACAAGAGTTGTTACGCATCCAGCCGAAAGGTCAGCCCATTTAAAGGCGTGGATGGGAAAATGCTTTCAAAACAAAGCCCTCTGTACAGCCATTAAAGTTTAAGTTAGCGCACGGCCATTGGGCAAATTTAACAGCCCCCGGGCACAGTGAAATCATAAACCCAGCCGGGAAGTCACTTTGCGGAAACCGAAGTCGGGAACCGGTCCGCGATCATAATCTTTAATCCATTAGCTTCCGTGTTTCCAGCAGAAGCTTTGCTACCCGCTTTGGCGGCCGAGTTTTCTTCTGCTGGCCACCACCCCCTCTCCGACATAAAAGCCACTCTTCAACATTGACTGGCGTCCGTTTTGCTGCTTCCGCGGGACACGTCGCTGCCCGGCAGGGACACAGGTTTCGGAGGTCCGGAGGTGTTCGCCAAAATGACATCATAAAAAAGTCACAACCAATCCACTTTCTCCCGGAAACTAGTGTAGCGTGCAAGGAAAATCGCGCACGTGTGTGTGTGTGTGTGGAAGGCGAGAAAAATGTGTAGCCAGCTTCCGGGGGCAGAATTTCGAACCGGAGCGAGAGAGCGTGCGACATGTGCATGTGCGCTGATTTTTATTCTCGGAAGAACAGGATGCTCACACATGAAAATGGTGTTCTTACCAAAAAAAAGGAACTCTCCAGTCCGGACAGACTTGGAGCTAGTAGTAGACAGAGTATTTGACTAGAAAGAAAGGGAGAAAAAAGACTGGGAAACCATCCACTTGGCTATATCCACTTGAATGATCAGATTTAGAGCACACAGCATTCCTTCCGGGAAGTTGAAGAAGCGCCAAGGAGACTCGCTACGCCACAAGGATGCAACAGCGGAAAAGCTTCCGAGATAAAATCGCGTGGAAAATAAACTTTGACTTATGAGTTTCATGTTCATCCTATTTTTGCAGCGCGCGTTCGGTTGCAGCGCAGCCAGCTAGGGAGACGGAGCTATCCAGACAGAAAAGAAGCGGTTTGTGGTTACGGAAAATAGCAGAAGAAAGAGCAGAGCAACATCCACTCGCCAAAATTTGGGCAGTACGTACCAACGAGGCAAGGCACCGTCCGGTGCTGGAAGGTAAGACAGTTTAGTGAATAATGCTGGCAGCCCGGTTTAGCGAGAGATGAGGCACGCAAAAACTTTTACAACCCCACCGCACTGATTACAGCATGTAGCCGCTTTTGCTTGGTGCTCGTTTTAAATACAGTGAGCGGAAGAGGGCACTCGTAGTGGAGTAAGGGAGGGGACGCGTAAGAATAGACACCAAAAAGGATGGTGTGTCCCTTTCTTCCGACGGTTGGTTGTAGTTTCCACGAATTGCACGGCACAGCGTTTCCCCCAGAAAACGCTGTTTTGGGTCCAAGCGATGGGAGTTTTTGGACCGGCGATAACTAAAAACTTTGCCCCGTTACTTAAGCCATGGGTCGATGGGTGTGTGGTGGGGTCCCTCGGCGTGAAGCGCACTTAATCTCGGGTGGAGCGAGCGTGTGGCGAAGCGCAGAGTATGCAAATAAATTAATTAATTTGTGTACGCTAACATGGTAGCTAATTTATCGCAGACGCGCGTGCATTTGGGTCGTGTGGAGGAATTAGGAGCCGTGGAGCCGGAATAGGAGAATCTGTTGCAGTTTTATGGGGCCACAGTGTGTGCCGGAAAAGTGCAATTGAATTTAGTAGCTAGTGTGCAAGTTGTTCGGGATGTTTTAAGTTCAAAATTCAATATTGCTATAAATTTAATAAAAGCTTTTCGTCTTTTTAGTGTTGTCTTACAATATGTTTTGGATTACAAAACTTTTGTCACATACTGTATGAAAAAACTCACTTAGATGAGTTTTTCACTTTGCACTCAACGCTCTGCTGCAAGCGTATGTACAGCAGGCCCCTTCTACCAAGCAGCCCGGCAACAGCCGATTATTCAACGTTCGTTACAATATTTGTAATAAATTTCCCTCGGCCACGGGCAGCAAGACACACCGCTGCAAGTGGGAGTAAGCTCGTAATCACTTGCCAAAAAGTAGATAAGTAAGTGGATTGGGTTTAAAAATTCAATTACGCCACTACGCTGGGGTGTGATTTCCTCCAGGGAGTGTCCCTTCTACTCCCACTGGCGCTCTCAGGTTGCAAAAGGGTCATGAAAACACCGAGTGACACAGGGAGGAAAAAAAGGAAGATATCATTTGTCCCTGTGTGTGTTGTTTTCCCTGTTATCATGCGGCCCACCCGTTTTGCCACCGCGATGACACTTGACACGTGTGGTTGTGAATTAAAAACAAATTTGCAGCTCTCTGCGTTCTTTCGCACGAGGCATCGAGGGCGACACACTCCTTCTACCCCGTGACACCATAAATTATCGATGCAAACAAAGTTTCGAATTCGTTGCGCGTTTGCGTAAGGAAAAAGCGGGAGCAAGGCATGGCAAGGAAGATGCTGTGAGCGTTTCGGTAGGATTTACTGCTAAGCGAGGCTCCCTTTTTTGTTTTGCTAGCATTGCTCCGTGCCTTCAAATCATGCCTTTCGTCAGGCCTTGCTCAAATAGGATCGAAACGAAAAATCACCCTCCGTTTCGAGGAGGAGGCTTCTGCCTGCCTACGCTGGCACAATTTCCCTGCCAGCCAATCTTTATCAAATTATCTGCGCCAATAAAAAAAAAGACGGAAAATCAAATGGAGAGAAGGAAAACAGATAAAACCATCGCACGCGAAGAATAAATCTGTAGCAGCGTCGGGTGAGATACGCTGTTAGGCACGGTATGGAATGGGAATGGGCCGTGTATTAGGGATTTGTAGAGGGGTTTTTATTTCGATCTGCTCCCTGCAGCAGCGTAGTAGGCGCACGATTAGGAAGGAAACAACAAAAAGCAAAGAGCACTTTCACCGCGCAATGTGACGTAACGCACTTGAGCGCTCGGGTGTACACCGACGGAGCGGCGTTATTGCGCGGGGCCGATGGCAAATAGGCTCGCGATTCTGTGCCGTGGGGCAGAGTAGACCAAACAAAAAAAAAAAGGTACAAAAGTTTTGTCGTCATATTTCCCCAACGGTTAGATTTGCGTCGCGTTGTAATGGTATCGTGCTACTGCAATCAATAGCTGTTTATAACTTTCCTACTTTCACCCAGGGCATGCGGAAGATATGCACGTTCGTGACGTTTCGCTTTCGTTCGCGGCGTAGAGGGATGGTGAAAAATTGTGTCAACGCTTTGATTTGGAGGGGGTGAAAAGTATGAAGCAAGTGGATGAGAGAGGAAAAATGAAAATAAAACAGCTCAATATTTGAAGTGTTTTATGGGTAGATATGGATTTGAACTGGGTGGGGGTTTTATAAGGTTGTTCGAAAGGTTAAGACTCTTGAAAACGGAATGGTAAGAGTTTAGAGGCAATCAATCGTCTATTGTTATGTAAAATCGTGCGCTTTATATATGCACATGAATGTATTGATAGTTAATCATGTAGTATTTTAATAAATGTGATAAATATGACTTGAAATGAATTAAAAGAAAAAAATCAATATAACACGTAATTGAGCGTAGAATAATGAAAAGTTAAACCTCTTTTTCGATTGATTTATTGATTTCCAGTCAAAACTGTACCCATGTCATAAGCTTTTTTTTGCATCAATTTGAGAAACACAAAAAAAAAGAATTAAAGCAATGAAGATTCTTTATGAATATCATTTTGTAACACCCGCACCACCCGTGAATCATGTTGACGCCCTCCTCGACAGTGTGGGTGAAAAATAGGGGGAAAAATAGCTAGAACATAGTGAAAGGCAAAATGACGCTCTTTGTCTTTGGGTTGTCCGCAGCGCATTCGCGTGCTTTCCCACCCTGCTCTTCGCTCCCTTCTCTCTACGACAATGTATATGGAATTTCTTTCCAGTGTAATAAAAATAAATCGTCACAAACCAACCGCCCGGCTTGGCGGTGAAGTATCCAACGTTGCCAGTAGAACGAACTGGACCGAAGAATGAGTGGGGATGGCGGAGGCACAACTTTTCGCTTTCCCGCTTTTCATCAATAAATCGCTTTCCCGCTTTTCATCAATACACATTTCTTGCGCCTGAACGCGCCTGAACGGCGGTGGTCCGACCGCCGAGGCGAAGGGGTCTGGAAATCTCCGGAACAACGGAGGACGGCAGGACGCTTGGAATAAAAAGTCATGCTGGCAAGGCAAAAGGGTATGGGGGATTTACGTTTTGTGACGATGGAGACGATTGTTTTTTTCTTCTTTTTTTCTCTCCTTCTTCTTGTTATTGTCAAGAATGTTCTATTGCATGGGAAGGAACCGTTCGGAACGCACACACAGCGAGAGGGGGCGCACACTGCGAAAGGTAATAGATTATGCACGATTCTGCCCTTGTCCTTGTCAATGCTTTGCGCGACAGGGACACGGGGAATGAATAATTTTTGGAATGGAGCTGACGGAAGAAAAAGGAAAAATGGAACAAATACAAATCGCATACTTCCGCCAATGGTGGTGGAAATTTGTTATCCAGGAGTGTTGAGGCTGCCGGGGGAGATATTGTTTGGTGGCTATTTTTCGGGGTTGGGTTCGGTAGTGGGTGACGAAATCATATTTTGGCTCCTGCTGCGGTGCGTATCGCATCGCGGCGCATGATTTATGTGGGCGATGAATCGGCTTTTCCGGGGCAAAGAATGTTTGCATTGTTTGGGAGCGGTGTGCCGTAGCGTTGCAGGAAAAAATACTTCTGCTTGTGCCGATATTCGATGGCACTCGGTGCGAAGAAAATATTTTAATTGGCATTCTCTGATATTGTTGTTGCTCGTTTGTGAAATGCTATGCAGTGTTTGGGGCATGCTGTAAAAATATGAATCTTTTCGAAAGAATTAACTGCCGCGCACGTTATGGAGACGCCCAGCTTCTCACGATGCATGATTTAAAAAAATACATTAAAACATATTTTAATAGTTTGATACATGTACGCTTTAAACAAAGCATTAACAGTTACATATGATAATATTTTTCATCGTTTACCAATTTTAAAAAGTAAAACAAATGTTTAAAAATCAATCCTTTATTGTGATTGCATACATTCAGGTGCTTAAATTCATGTTGATTCTAAGCAAACGGAGGCGTGTGTTTCGGAACGTACTTTGCTACAAGAAAGCCTGTACCAAAACCCCCGCACGCACGTGTATCGCCAGGCAACAGGGTAAAGTTAAATTTGCGCATCAAGAAACAGCATAACGAGAGCGTACTTGCCACGTTTTCCGGCCGAACTTTGAACGACTGTTGGGAAAGCTGTTGAGCCGTTCTGCGCATTGCCTCTTTGGGATTGCACTTTTAGGCAATTTTTCTTGCCGGCTGTGCCTGGTTTCGGTATGCCATTTGGAACTTTTCCACTCACCGGAACGCATCTTACGGGCGCGAGGCTGCAAAGTTGAGCCGAAGCGTTATGACGACTTTGGGTGTGAGCTAGATTTAACCGAAAATAGGGAAAACATCAAAGCACGACGAAGAAGCGGGCTGTTTGAGAAGGGATGCGGTAACGGCGTCGTTCTTTGAGCAAAAGTCGTAAAGTTGTTCTTTGCTGAAATGTAACAAAATTGCCTCCTGTTGCTGTACGCAGGGCAGTTTGGGTAGGCCACTTTTTTTTTGCAAAACGTAAACTTTATCGACATCATTCAAATGTAGGTATGATATGATGGTATGTGTGTAGAGCTTTCACGTCGTATGTTAACTGTTACGTCATGCGCGAGTTGTCAGCGATGAATAGAATAACGTCTGAGAGAGAGAGGCGAGCAACCACTTTTTCTGGCTTGCCACTTTTACCATACAACGTCGAGAGTATGTTTTAGCGCTTTGTGAAACGGTACCCACCCTCCACCACCCGTTGCAAAATGGTTGCATCAAAAGCAGCCGGTTTAAAGATAAGTTCGGTAAACACCCGAACAATGGTGGTCTTTTGTTTACGATAAACAATAAACTACCTCGGCACACCCTTCCCAGCGGCCTTACGGATAGGCGGCTCACAACGGTCTCCGTTTATCCCCTTTTGTGGTTCGTTATTAACGGGCCGCCTCAGACAACATAGGTGATAAGCGCCGGTATGACAGCAGCGGGATCGGCATGATGAAAGCCAAATAAGCACTTGATCCTCTCGGTTGCACATGATGCACACGCTCTGCCCTGGCAGAAGTTGATTACGAGGCGGCGCATCATCATCGTCATCACCGTCATCCCCGGCTACGGGCGGTGGGGGAGGGTGCAGTGAAGCTTGGCACGATGTGCCGGTGCTCATTCCGACGTAATCACAGCCAGGCAAAACGGTGTTGTATGTGTTCGTGTGTGTGCATGAGAGGCTGTGTTCTCCGTGTGGCAAAGTGTGCGAAAGCGTTTACCTCTTTTAATCCACTTACCGGCAAGTAAGCGTAGATAATTATAATTATCATCCCGCTTTATTTACATTCTACTCATTGACACACATTATCTGCATCGGATCCGGTACCATTTGAAGTGTGCCTATACGTATGTGTGTGTATGCTCTTGAACGGTGCAGCAGGCTTTGGCGGGAAGAAGCAATCCATTGAAGATGGGAAATTCGTCTGCAGCATCGGGCCGTCTGCCGCAAGGTAAGGGCTTTTGATTCAATTAGAATTGCAAGGTAATGGGAATTAAATTTTGGGTTCTGCCATTGCGTTCCGGAGCTCTCTTTAATCAGACCGCTGGAACAGCCGGGATGACAACGGAAACGACATTGTTTGGGTGCAATTTGCAGCCCGGACAAGTGAATGGTCCAAATTGGAGTCTGAGGGAGGACGCGATTGTGTGCCTGCAAGGGTTGTAGGTTTATTGGAGCACGGTCCTGGGCAAGAAATTGCCTTCATCACGTATGAGATTTAATTGAGATGTATTGGAGAAGGACCAGGAACGATGCAGAGCACCGGCAATCGTACCGTTGGGACTTTTAATCCTCTGCTGTAAAGGAGAAAGTGAGCTGAAAGGTAGTTTTCACGTTTTTGTAATCCCCATGTTCGACTTGGAGTTGTTGGTCGTTGCGGAAGGACTCTGCTGCCATTGTGGCCGTACGGAAAAGATATACACACACACACACTTACAAACCTCTCAACCAGCTCTTAACTTTCGATCTACGACTAACGAGCTTGGTAAGCTGCTGCGGGAGGAGGACGAAAGAGATCCGGAAACAAATCGGTGAAGTTTGAAGAAGAGTAAGTATCTGCCGAGCGCTCCAGAAGAAGCGTGTGGACCTTGTTGTGGTACTTACGATGTTGGTGGGAACGGGGAGTAGGGGGCATTGACTGCTGGCAGCTCATTTATTATCGACGCACACAATGAGTTTCTAGCCGGCATCCCCAGATCACACTTTAAGGTGCAGGAGACTGTAATTAATAATTGCTTCACACAAAAGCCCCCGTCCGCTTGGTGCAAGGTTTGGTCTTGTGGTGGTGAAGGCGATGCTCAAGATATTGGGATGAAACAGTAGATGGGAGGTTAGGGTGTATTTGGATGTTTGAGAAATGATTTAAGTACCATTTGGTAGAGCTGCGGCAAGACACACACCGACACAGTGGATGAATGTTTGATGTCGTGCGGGACATATTGATTCGGTGCTTGGGTAGTTCGGCGAAATCCGACAGGTGTGGTCGTGACATAAATATTGTCTCTTTGGCTGATTTAATGGACTGTGCATTGAGTTAGTTTGTAGCTACAGCTACTTCAGTTACATAGATCCTACACTTCATTGTGTGAAGTGGGAGCTTAAACGAGAGCTTCCTGGAAACACGACACAATGCGCTACTGTAAGACTTACGACTTCCCCATCAAGCTGCTAGAGCATGACATTGGCTCACTGTGCAGAGCAATTCCGGTTGTTGAGGGAGGAAAGGACAGTTTTACAGCCCGTATGAGTGCCCCAGTGATGAGTGTGCGTTGAAATGAAGCGATAATTAATGAACGACTTAAACGGGACAACCGCTGCCAATAGATGTGCAATTAAGGCTCGCTTAATGTCCCAGCATGCCCACGGCGCGGCCGTGTCGCTCATCGTTATTTATATTACTTTAAAATGCGAAGCGTAACAAAAAAAAAAGAAAATCCTCACTTGGCGAAGCTAAATTGAAAGGCTATTATTTATGACCGTTTGTGTGTTTGTGTGCGGCGACAGTACTTTACGGGGCGGCCGCGAGACTTAGGACACTGGTCCGGTTGCGCTTTGCAAGCACCATCGACTCGAGTGCTCTCGAGTGTCCATGTGTCCTGGCGATTATTTACTATCGGTAGCGTGGTATTTCGCTTCGCCTGCGACGCTATTTCGCATACAATTACCAGACCCCACCAGCCCATTAATTCATCATAATTGCTCCTGGGAAACCTGAGGATGCATCTAATTACAGTGGAAGCCCTTACGGGTCGCGCCCTTCTCGTGGTGGTTCGGGTTGGGCGAGGTACCCCTTTTTACGCCGAAGGTTTACTGTTTTGTTACAGTGAAACATGACCAACCATAAAATCACGTCCGAGCGATAAATATCGTCGCTTAATTTTGAACCCTGTGCAACGTGGGAGCGCAACTCTGCTGAGATGGCCTTGGCTGTGTGGTGGGTTGTAGGTTACTACGATTCATTTGGTACTATCGTTAAGATTTGGTTGGTTGTGATTCCTGCTTCCCCGGAAGTGAACCTCTGTTGAGCTAGCAAAATCTCTCGCGAATGGCGATGAATAATTTTGCTATTTTACAATTACATTGATGAAAACCTTATCAAATAGCAACTGCAACTGTGTCAGAAAGATGGGCAAAGAGAACCTGTAACCGTGGTTAAAAGCATTGTCCAAATGCGCATCACAATCTTTTCCTTTTCAATTCATTTTTCTGGGCAAAAAGAAAAGAATGAATGCTCCTGGGAATTGGCGTGTGGAATTTTAATAAATATTACAATGACACCTAACAAAAAAGGTAAAAGAATCCATTGCTGCAGGCTGTGTGTGCGCGGATCTGTACGAAGCGGGAACCATGAAGGAGGCTGCGATGAAGCTGGCAATTAATTACATTGCATGAATATAATCTGCTGCGCGTTTTTTACTTGCTCACACCCAAACGGGACGCCCCATTGTTGGATGATAATGCGGGCTGGGAACTACGAGCTGCGTCCGCGATTTGAAGCCTTTCATTTCGGTTGTCTTTCTTTCGGGCTGGAGCCACTTGTGATTGTTTGTCCTTTTGAGGTTTGGGATTGGTGTGGTTTTTTGGCGTGCAAATTTTACGCTTTGTGGCAGCATCGTTTTGTTGCGTGTGGCGGCGTTTTGCCGCGCTGTTATTATATTAACTTTAATCTCGTTTAATGTAACCGGCTGGGAACGCGAGCAAGTGGTGCTGCTTTTTGTTAAATTTAATTGTGCTAAACTGGCAATTATCATTAGCGGAATGAGACCGCACATAACGAGTGATGTAATAATAGTGAGCGATAATTTTCCGATGATATTTTTCAACGCCGGGTGGTTTTTTTTTCTGCCACATCACGCCTAGAACGGGACGCCCGGAACGCCTGAAGGTATGCAACCCGTGGGGCGAAGGAAATTTATTTTATGCATAATCATAATTCATTTTTCACGCGAGCTCTCTCACACACACACACCGCCTTGTACACGCCTTTCAGTGGGCGCCTTCAGTACGCCGGTGGAAATCGACCGTAATCAGTTCGCTCGGCGGCCTGGTCCGGACACAAAAAAGGCAGGCTCTCCCGCACCAGTGTTAGACCCGAAAGGAGAGTAATGGTGCTGATTGTTATTATGATGATGATGAACGTTAATAACGTTCGCGACCGATGGTGGCAAATGGTGAGGATGCGTTTTTTTCTTATGTGTCGCTGTTGTTGGTTCCCTCATTTTCTGCCTTCGTTGTGTTCGAAATTTGTTCGACCACAGCCTAAGAGGATTGCCAACCAGCTACCAAAAATACTACCAAAATAAAAAAGGGAAAAGAAGACGAGCACATTGTGCGAAGAATTAGCAGCAGCGGGACAGTCCCGAGATTCTCCTTCCTGAAGCTGATGGAAAGGCAGCGAAAAAATAAAGAACACCAAACCCCACGAGAAAAGCGTCTCATGGTTGGGTGCGGCTGGTTTTTTTTTCTTTATCACTATTCTCCGTCAGGTGATGCCGTCTCGAGGGATCTTGCGACCGGAAAAGAGGGAGAAATCCTTGCCGGAAATTGGTGCCCTACCTCTTTGGGCGGGAAACAAATGGATCCGTTTCCTGCTTTCGGTTGCTGTTCGGTTTTTGTATAATTTCTTGCACGCCTTTTCGTACTCGTGGCGGATCCTTTTTCCTGCCGCGCACTCTGCTGGTAATGATGTTCGTTGCGAGGGGAGGGAGGGAAATGTTTTGACCAGAGTGTATGTTTTTTTTCGTTACCTACACTACCCTTGCTCCCTTTTCAGTCAGTCGTAATGAAATTGATATTAATTATGTTAGGATTACGAAAATTGAAATCACCCAATCCAGTTGAATGTTCGATGGGGGAAGGTTCAAGAAGGGGATGACGTACGTGCAAGAAGAGATAATTTTCTTGGTTTGTGTCCTTGTGGGGATGGTAATGGAAGGTAGGAGATATTTGAATATAAATGAGCTGTGTCACAATGTTCGTAATATTTGTAATAATATGTTCCTTAAATAGTAATATGGTAATGAAATTTACTATGAAAAAGCAAACCTGAAATAAGGTTCAGTTGAGTGTTTAATAATTAGGTTAAAACATATCAGAGCATTTAAACCTGGATAACAGATTTATTTAATAGCAAAATGGTTACTGTTTTGTACATTTTATACTCCTAAAAGTATGCATTCCGCTGCACAAATAATTTGTTTTTAACCTGTTTAAACCTAACATTAGGTTTCTACAAGCTTTCAATATTATGTTGTATAATTTCTCTAAAAAAAGTAAAATCGAGAAACTGTCTTTGCCGTCGTGGTAAAGTGTTAGTGAGCTGATCCGGAAGCATTAAGACTCCGCCCACTCGAAGCTCCGTTTGAAGTGTTGTCCTATTTCCGGGATTAAACGCTTCATCACCAGTGAATCGACAAACCGGTCTATAAAGTGCTACCAAACGCCACCACACCTCATCATTTTATGTTCCAAATTGTTTCCAGTACGATAAAGATAAACTGTTGCAGGTGATTAAACTGTAATAAATGCGCCACGGGTATATATGAGCACCTTCCAGGAGCTGTTACTGCCTTTAGTGAAACCGCAAGTTTCGCAAGCGTTTTATTATCCTGGGATGTAGATTTCCCAGCGGGCAAAGTGTGCGCTACAGTTCTACGAACCTTCAACATCGCGGAAAGAAAAGGGGTTACCTTAAATCTGATTAGTGTTTCAAAGCATTTAAATAACGTGGGCGAAAAGGGCTCAATTGAAACACGCTGCGGGAAGAGCCGTTTCATAACGTGGCTTGGGGTTTGGAGATAGAACTTTTGGAACCGGTTTTTGGGCTTGGGTTTTTCGGGGAAATGAAAACCTTGCGCCCGTTCGCAGTTCGGTTACCATTCAAAGCATCCAACATAGAAGGTGATAATATCGTCGATGGCCATGATGATGATGATGACACTGGTGATGAGTTGGTTCGTCGTAAATGTGAACGTAAAATGTGAAGCCCACCGTACCGTGCCAAACCGCACGTCACCGCTCAGGAACGTTTCATGAGCGCGTCCTTGACTTTCGCGCTTGTCACAACCGGGGGCCCTGCGTGATGAGCCCACCCACAGGCGGCATCCGTGCAACGGATGGCTTTCTAATTACTTTAAAAGTTTTGTGAAATTTTATCCTGTCATTGATTACGGAGGAGCTTAACTTAAACCGGGATCACCCGGGTTGTTGTTAGCGTACGTTTTTTGTTTTGCGGAAGACGGGGTTTTGCACGATATAATGATGGAAGAGGAGTAGCGAAGTTGTTGTCAGGCGATGGGAGAAAATTTCCACAGGATTAAATCTCTATTTCGTGGAGTTTCGGATGGTGTCTGTGTGTGTGTGAGTGGGGCACGGGTTTTTGGTTACTTGTTTTTCTATACAGAGCATTATAATTACTTGCAGTGTTCTCTGTTATTATCCGGAACAGGATGCATCAAGTGCTCGGATTTCCATCCGCGGGTTGCAGCAGCGCTGCGGAAGAGAAAAGGAGATAGAGAAAATTAAGCTGTCTGCTGCAACCGGGCATGATGCATGCATGTAAATGAAACGCGTGGGAAGCATAATGATGTTAAGCGTAAGTGCATCAATCCTGTACGTGCCTGGCATGGATACTGGCGAGCTTTAGTTTTCGCGCAGAATTTGGAAGTAATAGTTTTTGCAACAATGTTTCGGGGTAAACTAGGAGGAATCTGCTGTTCTGCAGGCAAGGATTAGAAACAATGTGTGTACGATGTAGACACACGGCAAAGAACAATGTGTACTAGGTTAAAGGTAGAAAGATATTATAATCGCAAATACAACCATCAAAACGATCTAATTTTTTTTAATGAAATTAAGGCCTGCATTGTGAAACGAGTCATATAAGCGTACTTATAAGTAGATTATTCAGCAGATATCCTTTGCATTTTTAATTGTCCTAATGTCCCCTAATTTGCATGTCAAAGCAACATGAAAGAAAAACTCGAAAAAATAAAATTACCCTCGCAATGTTTGAAAAGCGCAAACCATATCGTTTCTTTTAGTTCACATCGCTAATTGTGATGCAAATAGATCTTTGCCACAAAAGTCCCCCAAACGTTCGTTACTAGACTCTACGCAAATGGTACCGAGTCCTTTCCGATTCATCTGCAAGTAAGAGATTCAGGTACGGCTCATTTGCTTCGTCCACCGTGTCACGCCGTATGACTAAGTTTCCGAATGTTTGTGATTTTCCCTTTTCTAATTCTTCCAGGGCAGGACCGATTCCCCGGATGTGTACTCGAAACTTTGTCCATAAGTTCATTTATGGCGAAACGGTCGTTCGTTCCACCCAGTTTTCCGGATAGAAGACAAAGTTTGGTACTACCTTGGTGTTCTGTTGGTGGGGTGCATAGCATTTCGGACCGGATTTTTCTTCTTCTGCAAGAGCTAGGGGATTCTTTTCTCGCATTCCGTCACGGCACAGTGTGTGTGTTGGTATCGATTGTCGTGTTTGTTCGGTGATTCGAAGTGACTGGTGGTTTCGGTAGACATAGAGCAAGATATCGCTCCTCAATAATACATTTGATTTGCTCGAAACTCTCCAAGTTTGACGTCCGTCCGGTGTACGGTTGTGGGTGTGTGGCTGCGTGCGGTTTCCCATAAGTGAGCAAAGCCCAATTTTCTTTCCCAACAAGTTGCTCAAGTGCAGGGAAGAGAGAGGGCGCAAAAAGTTTCTTCGTTCATTTTGCCATCAAACGAACTTTTCCCATATTCCGCCATCAAAAGCGATGCAATGTTTGTGGTAGAATGAAACTGCAGCGCACAATGAAAGACGCGCCGTGCACGTTTGGCTCGTGAGCTATCGCCCCTAAAAGAAGTAGTAAACAATTTCTATTCAAATGAGAAACCATAAAACAAGGTTAAAGAATTCGCGTTCGAGCAAAACTGCAGCATTAAACAGAAAGAAAGTCGATAACGCAACAAACAATTGGCGCAAAAAAAGGGCTTCGATATCCTACGTGCCATATTGCAAAACAGTCCTCGTGCGCGTACAGCTCGGTGATTGTAATACGAGATTTGTTGCGAGATAAAAGCTCACAAAGGAAAAAAGGGGGGGGGGGGGGGGGGGGAAGTGGCACAAAAATGAATATCCGCACGGTGCGATTATTACTTCCTGCCTTTTTTAATAGTCAACCGTTCAAGTGAAGCAGGATTGTGTTCCATAGCGCCCCACGGACACCCAACAATCGTTCTTCCGTTGCATCGTAGGAGGGCCGTGCACCATGTCGAGGTATTGTGTGCTTAAAGTTTCACATTTCTGTTTCTGTTGCTGCACTGTGGTGGGGTTCACCTTTGTACATGTTTGGCTTTCCAAAGCCGCGAAAGCTCTCGTAATGAATATAGCTTTTTCGCGCGGCAAACGCAGTCCACTATCCAGACCGCAACCGAACCCGAACAAAACAGAGCCACACGAAGGACCTACCTGCAGCGATTGTACAAAAGCGTTGTCCTACGATTGGATTGAGTTTCGGTCCGGTGAATAGAGTGCTAAAAATAAACATGGGGCTAGGAAAAAAAAGGAAAGTTTGAACCATCCGGCACTACCCCGTCCGGACAAAAAGGGGAGGCACGATGCATTTGCATCCCTGTCGTATCTGCATCGTGATTGCAGCCTGTTTTAGGACTGCAGTGACTGGTAGTAGGATGCCGGGGGCGATGGTGTTGTGGTGTTGGTTGTAAAAGTATCGTTTTTCATTTTAAACGTCCCCGCCACTTGCTGGGCTCATGGATAGTGTGAGAAGCTGTGGATAAAATACTGCTGGTAGTAGTTTTAGATCATACATTTTGAACCCTTGTATTACACCTCATTGAAAGCATCTGAATGTATTTTGCAACATTAAAATATAGTAAGAATAGTACAATAGTACCAATTATTAATATTTGTGACATAAAAACGCCTGAAGTTATGCAATCCGTAAAGCATCACTAAATTTGTACTGCTCTGTTGCTTGATTTTTACAAGACTACGTCAACGATGAAGTCAAACTAGCATACATAATTTGGGACAGCTTTGAGCAAAGAATTTTTGTGAATTTCCACTTCAATCCCGCAGTGAACGTTCTTTCTGATGTTATAATAAAATCCCCTAGCCCGATTCATTCCACTTTATGCTGTTCTGCATTCGGTGCCCGATAGCTTCAGGTCATTTGTAGGCCACCAGGCCGGCCTGTGCGGGTTTTTCATACGCGTCAAGAAGAAAGCCATAAACCCCATAAACAATATGCGGTGGAAGTGGAAATCCATCCTTTTTCATATGACGCGAAAGTTTCGTTTACATTCTTCTTGTTGTGTGTGTGTACCGCGGTGCCGCGAATGGTTTTCCCATCAGTAGCAACGAAAGCATGCTGGGGAAAACAATAAGACTTGTTGTTCGAGTGTGGGAAACACTGCAAGCACCCGCCGACAAGTGTGTGCACGTGAGAGATTGTGTTTCATGAGAAAAGTATTTACACCACCACCGGCGCAGAAACGGAGGGGTTGATGGCTCTCGATACACATTGTCTGCCTGCTAGCTTTGGCTTTGATAGGTCTGTGCAGGCGATGAAAACAGAGCACAGGAATGGGATGACTTTTTCACTCCATTCTGAAAATTAAGGACCAACCGTTTCACTTTATGAACGATGGCCGCGGGTTTTGTGTAATATCTGTTTAGTTTTTCGGCATAAAAACCCTACAGAAACCATAGATAGCATAGAGGGAAAGCATTCGGTTCGGTGCAGGTTTTGTGTTTTGTTTCGCCCTAGTTTTCTGCCAACAACTTGCCTAGATCCTAGAGCAGTTGGAATAAAAAATACCCAAAAAAAGGGAAAATATTAAAATGAGCACTCACGATATGATGCGGATCCGATGGTACGGTTTTGGGTGAGAATTATTTTTTAAGGTTATCTTTCCACGTCGTTATTCATCTCCATAGTGTACGGTAAACAATTGCGAAGGCTTGCCAGCAGTAAGTTATTTTTGGAAAGAACAAAAAAAAAAAAACAGTAATATTTCTACTGCAGAAGCATTGAAAATTCCTCCCAGCAAAAAGCCAATCTGTGACTTTTTACGTGCATCGTTCAGTATAGCTTCTGCTGCTCGGTTGGTTGACTCTGTTTTTGAAAAGTGTCTAAAGCTTTGCGGTTTAGCTTCAAGTCTCCATTTCCGTGGTTACAAAGCGCAGGTGTTGGAAGCTCGGTTGAGTTTCATACCTGAACAGATCATCTACAAAAGAAGAAACCAGGCAACAGAAGTGCAAAACAAGCTCAGGGATGTGTTTTTGTTTCCTGTGTGTATCCGTTTTAAGGGGGAGTAAAATAAACCGCAAATAAGTTAGGAGCATGAACGTTTCGATTACTGCAACGGAGATCGGGATGGTGTTGGAGTGGATGGCTCCATCTGCATCTGCAGCGTTGTTGTTGTTGTTGCAGTGAGGGGGTTTTTACAAAGCCACGAAATAAAAGATTAGTAAGCAATGGAAAATGCTTGTTGCGGTTAGCAACGTGGTAACAATGTGCCCCTGTGTGCCAGAAAAAGCAGGTGAAATGCTTGATACCTGGAATTGAAAAACAGAGAGAGCGGTTTTTGTTGCTAGAGGGCTCCAAGTATAGCTTGTAGCAGCAGAAAGTTTACAAGGTTCTTGGGTGGAATGGTGCAGTACAAGTGGTCTGTCAACGACACCTAACCTTTTGTTGAAACTAAGATGACGCAGAGTGGAATAATCGGTTGGTAGTATGTTGTAGAGCTATGTAAAACATTAACATTGTCACGTGATGAACTAGAGGTAAATAAGTTGTTACTGGAAAGTGTTTAAACTTAAATTTTGTTGGACTACTTGTAAAAGGATTTTAATAGAATGTTAATATCTCTTACTTTGATATGGGAAGGATTTCATTAGACATTATTCCTCAAACTTTTTTGTTAGTTAGTAACACCACTAAGAAACATTCCTACCAAAAGATAGGAAACTAGAAACTAATATTGACGAGTTACAGAAACAAAAAAAAATCGTAAACATCCCTTATTGATGCGTCGTAAAATATTCAGCATTATAGCACGATTGCGATCCCCCGGCAACTCAGTCCAATCCGCCGGTATCCTGTTTGTGTTTGGCACGATTTGTTGTTTGGCAAAACATAAACGCCTGCCCCGATTGCTGCGGAGGTTGTTTGCACCCAAGAAGGCTGAGCGCGTGGGACGAATGGCGGTGATTCATAAAATGCCAACCTCAGCACTCCCTTCCGGCTCCGATGCCGCACTGCTGCTGCATTTGATTTCAATTTAATCAATTTTATTGCAAACAAAATGGAATCCGACCCGAGCCCCAGTCTCGGTCACACGCGGCGTTGGCCGGAAATGGAAGCTTTGAACGCGGTCAGACATCGGAAATCAATCTATGCAACATGATGCCAAGAATGGTTAATGTTAAACGATGCCAAAGTGGTCTTCGGCCCAGCTGTCGTCCTCCGTCTGGCGAGAGACGAACCCTTCTCGTAGGAGGAGAAGCAAGTTCCTCCGGCAAGTCGGGGGCGTGGTGTGTACCCGGTGATAAATGAATTAATGTCAAACGTCTATCAGCTATCGAATTGTGGTTTATGAGATGCCGTCGTCGTCGTCGTCGTCGTGGTTTACCCTTATTTTGGTTGTTGTCGTCAGTGGCCCAACTTCTCGCCAGAGGAGCTGTCCGAAGCGTAAGAACTGTTCTTTGGAGAAGTTTGTCTTGGAGATGGTACTATTTTCGTCCCAACAAAAGAACCATTTTTCTGGTTCTTTACTGTGCCTGGTGCTGGTCGCTTCCGCTGCACATCGGACACGGGTGATCCTTTCCTGATTCAATCAGCTCCGGCCTTCTTTGTCGTCTGAGTGACAGCAGTACGGCGACAGCGATGCAGGGCAGTCAATCGATATTTAGACATGGGTAAGTGTAGCTTCGGGTATTTGGTTAGTATCTTTTGAAGATATCTCCCAACGGGAAGTTACACTAAACATTTGATACTTTTATTCGTTTTGCTGGCCTTTGTTGACCGTTTCAAAAGCAAAAACAAACTCCAAACATAGAATAACTTGTACGCTACCTTCCAATGGATGGATTGGGAAACGTTTGAGTGATTTTTAAGGACAGTTGGAAGCTCCAATGCTGTGGCTATTTCTATCTTTCGCGTCATCCATTTCGGCAGGGAAGTAAGTTTGTTTACAGTTTCATCTTCTCACTATATATAAAATCGAAAATCGCCACAATGACGTGAGAGTAAACATTCAGCAAGAGAGAGAGAAAGCGGTGAGAGCAGAGCTCTCTTAGCAACGCGCGTTGCTGCGAAAGGACTTGCTCAATACCACACTGCCAGTCCGCGGGTAATGAGGGCAATGGTTACTTAGATTTTTTGTTTACACAAACCGATTTGAAAACACATGGTATTGGATATAATGATTTTTTTTTTAATTAAAGTTGCAAATTAGCCACCTGATGATAAAGTGTCCCATCTCATACCACTTCCCATTATAAATCAAGATATTCAAGGCAATATTTAAAAAAAATGTTTGAAAACTGTGCAAAATATCTTATTTGTGAAATGGTTGATATTCCAAATCATTCAATCATTAATAAAGCCAACCATACTCATTATTGGTGCTTAAGCACCTCGAATACTACATACACCGTCGTCATCGGCAGATAAGTGTGGTACAGAATATCCTGTAAAACGGGTTGCTATACCCAGGACGTCGAACAAGGACACTCCCTCAAATCTTTTTCTATTTGGCGTACAACGTCCTGTGCGGACATGCCGCCCTGTATAGGCTTTCGAGACTTAATTCATTACCACCTAGCCGGATAGTCAATCCTTGCTACGAGGGGACGGTCCATGGGCTTGAACCCATGACGGGTATGTTATTGAGTCGTTCGAGTCGACGACCACGTACCACGGGACCGCCCCAAATCTACTTCTCCCTCAAATCTACTACTCCGCAATATTGGCTGAGTCGGGACAAGGACAACGCAGGACAATAAGAGGCAGATATAGCCGAGAGACCCTAAGCGGCCATATGCTAAAATGCCTTGATGAAATTCCGAGCAAGAAAGCGGCGGATGTTGATGGCTTGAAAGTTAAAATTGAATTTGTAACGATTTGCTCTCGGGCGGGAAGAGCTACTTATTTCAGGATGTCCTTCCGGAACAAAGCACTAAAGGGAGAGATGGTTCATTGCGCAACATGACTGCAACATACTGCGCGTTAGGTGAGACAACCGTGCGCACTGCATTCAGCCGGATCAGCGTCAACAGCAGAATGATCCACAATGAAACTATGCTTACTGTAACGTGCTCAAGAGGGCTGAAAAGATTCTGACTGTATCTATCAAGAGTGATGGCGATATCTACCATGTGATGCTATCACCGTACTATGTTGTTGATTGATGAGAACAACCAAGTTATAATTAAGGACACGTCAAATTTTGATGGCGTTTTTGGAAATGACCCTCATGAAATTAAAGACCAAGCAAATTTACATTTAAATTGTTCTAAGCATCTATTACTTATTACCTAACGTATGAAACATAAGTCGAAAAAAGAGTAGAAATGGAATTCGAACCACGTGCGATATCATATTTTTGTAGTTCAATCTTAACATTTATGGGCACAAAAAACAGAAGGCACCCTAATTTTTTAATCCACTGCACATCAATACGTTATTCAATGAACACGTTGTTGAGGTTACTACTTAGCTATGCTTTCCAAAAAATCACGCCAATAACCAAAAAATAATAATAAAAAAATTATACATTTGTGTCAACAGAGGCATGGAACGTATCAGTTCGATTGAAAATAAGTAGGAATGCAGCTACTGAACATTCTGTTTTATCAAAATGGCCATAAAACTCGCCAATCATGATTATCATTGTTATTACTTATAAGTGTAAGTAAATAAGATTCATTGGTACTTTACGTGCGTAACAAATAACCTTATTTTTGAACACCAGTTAAAAAAATTACAAAATTGCGTGACTTGGTTTTTTATGGTTAGTTAAGATTTAAGATATACATCAGAATGGCTCAAAAGTAGCCTCATCGATATTTAACGGTTCTGCAATGTACAGTAAGAACTGTAACAACCAGGAAGTTACAAGGTTAAAATAGTTGTAAGAACAAATAAGAACAAATAGGTGTTTGAGTTATGGTTGTTGCCACTGAACGTGTAGAGTTTGAAAATGATTCGAAATTTGAGGACATCCGGTAGATTTTACCGGGCCTTAACTAGTCCTTAATATATTATGGTGACTAGCCAGCAGACCAGCCACTATGTTATGCTTTCCGCCCAGAACCGTATTGTCGCTCCCGGTGATGGCCTGTGCTGTCATGTTGATGGTGATGAAATACTCTGACTAACCAGTTTCTTGCGTACCAGTCACTACCCACACTGGTACAACGATTAGCTCCACCAGCTAAACTAGAGCGGGCTGGTGGTTTGCAGCACGGGAAAGAATAACAAAATAGCTTTGAGCACAGGATATTGGATAGGGCCCAAGCGGGATGCAATGATGAGAATGAGAAGAAGAAAGAGCGGGAGAAATTGAAGCGGTCGGATATCCTGGACGAGGATGACGTCGACTGACGAGAAAGTCCCGGAATTGCCCAGGGAAGTTTTTTCGCTCCTAAAAATATAACAACGAAGAAGAGTTTCGGGGCATTACGCTGCTAGTATATTGATTGGCTGAAGTGGTAAGTTTGACCGATGCATTATCAATCATTGTTACTGTCGGGAAGAAAATGGCTTGTTGGGAAGGCTCCAGACGCAGTTACGGTCCCATTTGCTAGCGTCAAGGAAGATGTGGTGTAATGGCAAGAGAGAGATATTGATCTGATGCTTTAGTTTACTCCTGCATCTTGCCTAGTTTACCTCAGAGTTATCGGTTAGTACGTTGATGCATTACAAAACATGCTCCCAGAGTTAAATTCCTGGAAAATAGGTGTTGTGTTATTCCATTGTAATGCATAAATACGATGTTCCTCTAGTTGATTAAAACGCTGCTCTTGTATCAACAGCTACTGTTCCATTCAAAAGTTATTGTTAACACAAACATATGCTGTTCGATGTACGTCCTTTTCAAGTACCATCAATCCAACTGGAACAACATTTACAGTATGTTTCTAGGAAATTTTGAGCCTTTCCGAGTACGATTGTTTTTCCATCGCTAACTCATATTAGATTGTAGATGATCAAAGTGGCAACTGCTGCTGGAAATGCACCTCCATGCCTTCCCGGTAGTGATTTGATGCCGGTTTGCTACCAGCTCGTCACGTTTGATCTGGTTGGTTTTGCAAATCAAATTTAATAAAAAGCGCTACACAATGCTACTCTGTTGGGTTGCATAACTGTTGCGTGTTGCTGTGGGGTGTTCGCTGGAATATGTTGATATGTACAAAAAAGGAGCAAACCCGCAACAACCATGCATCCATAATCATGCTTCCTGCACGCGCGATGGAAGGAAGTAGATATGCGGGCTACGAGATTTCCGTGGAAAGGGTTTAGGTTTTCCACACAGTAAAGCAGACTTGCAAGAGGAGCGCACGAGCACGGCACATTGAAATTCACATGCTTATCAAAAATACAATGAAAAATTCATTTTAAACGATTTTTACACCATGCTTTCTCCATGCTTCCGGTTGGCGGGGTGGGTTTGGATGTTTTTTTTCCTCCCCGGAAAGGGTTACCAAACCATCACAAGTGCTTATCGTCACATGAAACATGAGTGGAGCGGAACCAACCAAAATGCTGATTGTTTTTGCGTGTTCACTTTTCCCAGAAAGGCATGTGTTGGGTAGTGTGTGTGTTTGGTTGGAGTTGGAGTACTTTTCGATCGTTTATCGTTACGAGCAGCAAACACGACACGAAATTGGCTGCAATAGATGAGATTTTTCCTATTGTACGACGAATGGTTGCTTTTACCTCCTACCGGCCTCTCTGCTTCTAATCGTGCATGAAGTTTAGTATATTTTGTTTCCAATTTCGGTGCCGGTTGTAGTTGCGTCGTTAACTCTTATGTTCACCAGCTCGTGGGCTTGCCTCGCGACCATGGGACGCTTCAATCGTTTGGCCCTAGTCGACGGTCAATCTAGGGGAAAATCTCTTTCCAGCATCATTTACTCGCTTTGATGCTCGCAACCATTCCTCGATATGGTGGAGGAATGGTTAGGGGAAATTGAAGCTATTGCTTGCGCGCTGCACATACGAAAACATCAGCCACTCCATTTAGCAAATTGATAGTGCAGTGGGTTTTGTGCAAAACCTCCGGTAGTAATGGCACGGGTCGTTGGGATCTGCTGCTGGCAGGCAGAATCAAAAAGAGGGCCAGCTTTTCGTTGATCGTTTCGGAATTGTGTCTCTGGTTGGTGGGAGTAAGTCAATATTCGCAACAACCGAAGACAGCCAAATCAGCAGACTAGTGACTAGACTATCCTTCTCGGCAGCTTGGTCTGTTTTCATCCATCGAGTAATTAAATGACTCAATTATCTCTGCTAGTGGGAGCAGTGGGAATAAAGATATAGGGACACTTCTAACTCACACCCCAAAAAAAGAGCAAAGAATGTCCGAATCTCGAATGACGTCGTTACGAATTGCTTCACAGAGAACAGTCGATGAATGGGATGGTAGTGTGAAAATTCCTCTCGAAAGGGTCCTCCTCTTCGGCAAATGGTTGCAGCCAAAAAAAAAAGCGAGTGTCGCTAGTGAAAGAAACACGATGGGCTGAATATGTGCGTTGTGTGTGTTGCCTGTGGTTTTGACTAAGCACCCAGGCGTTTTTTCTTCTTCCTCACCGTATGTGTATGTGATACTTTCCTGCCGGTTAAGAACTTGATCCAGCGTGGAAAGGCCAAACAGGCAGCCGCCGTGGAGTGGAGGAACTCCCGGGGAACACTTGTCCTAATGGGCCATATATTTTCAATTTTGTCCGCCCTGTCCTGATAACAAATGGCTCTAGCTTCGGCCGGGAGATGGAGTGCTAACGGGAGCGTTTTTTCCTCCCCCTGGTGAACGGAGGAAGTGGTCGGATATGAGCAAAATGCCAACGTCGGAATATGGGGTAGAAAAGCAAGAATAGATGGAAAAGGAGAAGCCTCCCATACACGGCTATTTTTATCCTTCCCATAAGCATGTGTGTGCTTGCTCGGTTATGGTTCCGTTCCGTTTCATTGTCGTCATCGTAAATTCTTTCGTCTGACCGGTCCGAAACGGTCACTACTGGCATGACTTTTGACTGTGCCTGGGCGCCTGGCTACTAACGGGGAAACAGTACAAAGAACACGCCGAGAACAACAAACGACGGGGAAGATTTCTTTTAGAGGTTTTGTCCCTCTCGTTATCGTGCAACGGGGGTTCATGCTTTGGCCAAGGTTCTCGCATGTCTTCATTGTTCATCTCCCATGGGTAGTGCCTGAGGTCGACGACGCGCGTGGCTGTGTGTGTGAGTGTGAGAGAGCGTTAGTATGACTGTGTTTTACTACCCCCGTCGTATTGTTCTTTCTGCGGTCAGCAGTCGCTCTAGGATCCTGTTCGAAGGACTAAAAGAAAGCAGTGATAGCCTATTTTCCCTTGGCTTTGAGTTCTTCTTAGCTGTAAAGTCAGTTTTTTATACTTACTAGAAAATAGTGTCCATGTAGCTCATGTCACTGGAGGATATGAGGCTTCAGCCTCAGCTAGAAAAGAACAAAATGACCAAGAAAGAAACCATGCCACTTTAGTGTCTGGAAGTGACTGTGGTTGTCCGGGGTTTTTTTTGTGAGTGTCTTTTTCACTTTTACAAAAAAGGCTCATCTTCATTCGCTATGGCTGTGGAACTAACGAAGGAGCATCCATGAAATGATGATCTCACCCAAGTCTCTCCTTCTCTTCCCGCTGAAACACACACACATACAGAGCCAGATCTTATCGCGCAATTGTCCAGCCGCCTTTATCCAATCCGAAACACGTGTGCAGTGGTTTGTTCACTTCCGGGTTTTCTCACACCACCTCTTTCGCCGTAACTTCACAGCTTTTCCGGGTTTTCCAAACCATTTAGTGAGTGTGTCGGGGTGAGCAAGAGCGTATAAATCGTTTCCATCGTCGTTACTACTCCTACGGTGGTTGTGTGGGGGTGAGTAGCACACACCCTAGTTAAACGTCTGTGGCCGTGCGGCCATTGCCCAGCCATTAATGTTATCGTTTTTGCTAAATGTGTGATAACCGGTATTCGATTTATTGTGTCTGGGTAATGTTTACGATTGTGTGGCTATGGCATGTGTGGTCATGTGTGTGTGAGTGTGTGTGTGCAAGTTGTGCATGGTGTGGTACTACAGCTGCTGTAGCTGTCATGAGGCAAACGATACGGAGTGCAATCGTAGGTAATGAAAACAAATTGCTAGGAAATCGTACCACGACGCAATGTGCTGGTGTAAAAATGGCGGGATAGCGTTTAAAGCGTTGCGAGCAGATGGATGGCTGGGGCAGAGGTTTTGGCGTGGAAAAGTTATGGCAATGGTAAAGCCCTCCAGATGATCCAAACCGATTTCAATGTAAGTGATCGTCTAAAAAGCGTATAAATAATGCAGTGCCTGTAATGGGTGGGAGTGAATGAGTTATCGTGAGGCAATGGTGCCGTTTTATGGTTGTGTGTTTTGAGATTATATGATATGAGTTCGCTTTGAAATCAATTTGGTTGCTCTAAACGAGAGGAAATTGGGAGTTTGATGGTAAAATGTAAATACAGGTTTATTGGACTACAACATTTTAAAGACTTGTGTCGTGCCGTGTTGAAAATGAAGCTACTGAATGAGAGCTTAATAAAGTATATCGACCTTAAAGTGTAGTAACAATAATGTTTTACAACATCATTAAGAATTTACGATTTAAAAGGTGTTACGTATCTAAAGTATCTTGCTTTAAACTTTAAAACATGCAACGTGTAGGAAATGAGAACAACATACAATCAAAATAATTAATACAATTTAGTAATCAAAATTGTCTCCTTCAAAGAAAGTAATAACATTGTGCCCTCTTAATTTCCCTCAGAATGATTCGCTGAATGAGGCATTAAAATGCTAACATCTCTTGTGTTACAACTCATCTTACAACTGTGTGCTTACAGCGCTGCTTAAAACCCATTCAAAATGAGATAGCTTTTCACGCTTGAAAAAGCACCACCTTTGTCAAGGATGCTTACCGAATAGATCCCGTGCTCTCCCCGTTATATTCGGGCGTAAGAAGATCTTGCCATGCCCCGTTTTCTGCTGCCTCTTATCTCCTCATTTCATAATTAAATTGATCTGCTTGAAAACTCGGCTCCATCTCGCCACGCTACCAAAACCCATGATGACCGCAGTACGCGTGCACAAGCATGCTTCAAAGTATTTTCACCTCAAAGTGAGGCAGATCTTCACGAGAAAGTGGAGCAGAAATTAGGGGGCCCTTCCTCACTTTCCTCTGCGCCCTCTCTTTCACATACACACGCGTTGGTAGCGTACACTACCTAATGCGATCTCAACACCGATCTTACCTTCGCTTTTGAAGCACATCCTATCTCACCCCAACCCATCCTCGAAGCTTGTGGACATGTTTGAAGTCCTGCAAATCTTGTAATTAACTCTGACACCGGGCTCTTGCTTGCGCGCTGCCGAGTGGTGGTTCAAGGATTTGCTTGGTTTACGTTCGGAATGTGTTTCCTGCTTTTTTGTTCGCCATGTCCCATTGAAAGATTGAAGGAACGGGACGAATTTTCCGTTTTATATTTTGCTTTTCACTGTCTCTCGAGCTATTTCCTGGTTTCTCCTGTCCATAGGAGATTGTGGGAGGGAGAGTTGTATTTTTCATTTACCTCTTGCTGTTTTCCGTCAATTTCGCTTGATTAATTTTACATCCTTGCCAGGCACCGAGAGAGTAGTCGAGAGTTTAATCTCTGCTATTGAAGAATCTCCTTGGCACGCGGTAGTTCTAGTAGGGGAGGAGTGTTCTCCTTCAAATTTCTCTTTCACTTCATTCTTTTCTTTTCGCCAGGATAATGTTTGCACCGGGGAGCATATCATGGTCGGTGGTTGGTTGCACTTTTCCGCCGTGAAGAGTGTTTCAAGCAAACCCACTCCTTGGAGGGGCTGAGTAGATGCAGGTGGTCGATTTCTTCCCGTTTTCTGCTTCTGCTGTCTCGTGAGCTTCTTTCAAACGGGTGACTGCTTCGACAGGGACTTTGTAGAAGTTGTTTTTCATCTTTACGATCATTTTCTTTTCTTCGCTTTTTTTTTGTTCACCGTCAGAAGCTGGTCTGGTCTGGGAAAATTGCTCACCGGGAGAAAGAAAAAAAAGGAACAAAACTGCAGCAAATAGTTGCACACGGAATCGGAGAATCCTTACAAATGAATCCAAACCGGAAGGATCGGTAGATTGGGGAGAAGGAGAGGACATTGAAGAAAGAGCCTGGTTTGGAATTTTTAGTTGTGATTGGTGTGCTCTAGAGGAGAAGTCCTTGTGCCATTCAGTGCTCGGAGGTAGACGAGAGTTGCTTTCTTGAAGAAGTTCGTGTTCTTCGGGTACGTAGTCGTGCCGTGCGGGCTCTGGACGTTGTGAATGAGGCAGACGAGTCTGATGAGATACTTAAGCTGGTCTGGGGGTAAATTAAAGAAAGCTAAACGGGACCCACGAAGGAGCAGAAAGCACCCCAACGGAACCTCCTTCACCGGTGGGAATACGAGCGAGAAATGAGATTTAATTCATTCCATTATACTGACTCGCGCGCGATATGGATACGGCCGAGCGGAGGTGTTTCTTATCCGGTATCGTACCATGCCACGGAATGCATTCGACTTTCCGACCCAAGGGTAGCACGAAGCAAGGGCAAAGGGATCACAAATTGGCGCTGCACATGCACAGAGCGCTGGCAAGATATGAGTCGGAGTCATCCCCTTATTTCGATGCTTAATTCCGTCGAACGAGCAAGCTCGACGTTGCTCAATTCGTTGGTTGGTTGGTGTGCAGAAATGCTAAGCTCGTTGGTAGTTTTTGTGCACACATTCTAGGGCAGGTGAACCTGAAAAAGGATGCACATTTAGTGCACAGTCACCCGGGTGTTCACTGACACCCTGCAGCCGTTAGTTCGGGTTGGGTTATTAAGCGACGAACCCACCCGGTGTTAGGGGTGGATGGGGCTGCACCTTTTGTGTGTGTGTGTGCATGCAAGAACAGGATCCCAACTCCCCCCCCCACCCCCTTCCGATGCGAATGCCACGATGAAGCGAGGTGTGGTGTGAGAACAAATTAGCGTTGGATTTTTCTATCCTCGAGTGGCATTTTTCTGGTGCTTATTATCCCTCGCCATACCAACGGCGGTGCGGTATTTCGACGATGCAAAGAGGATAATACTTGCAAGCACAAACAAAAAAAGAAAAAAACGAAAGAGTTTCAGTGTGTTTGTGCAGTGCATGCACAAAACTTTGTGACGGTGTGCAGTTTTCTTCTTCGCATTTTTTCTGCTTCTTGTTGTTGCTGCCTCAGAGTGCGCCGTAAATAGGATCAATTTATGAAAACATTTTTCCCGTTTGCTCCTTTTAATTATTACAACGCGGCAAGCAGCAGCAGGCAAACGGGGACACTGTTTGCGGACGAGCATGCAAAGTTGGGAACAGAAAAACTATGCGAAATAGAGAGACATTAGTAGCTGGTGCTGTGTAAAGATACTGGAAGGACGGGGGGAGCTTTTCTACAGCCCGTGCCCGATTAGCTGGCGTGATTTTGGAATCACCTGTGCAAACATAGTTGGCTCCTCTCGTACACAGGCGCGAACGGTGGAGTTTTCTAATCAGCGTTAATAGCAGAACCGATTTGAAACGTGAAACGTGGAATTTGGTGTTTTTTTTGCAAACGGTAATAAAGGTTGTGTTTTATTGACACTACGTTCGTAATAATTGCACATGTTGTTGAGAGATTAAACAGTGATAATGCGAGTTTAATAGTTGGATTCGTTGAATGAAAATTGATTACGATAAAGTTAAATGATTAAAAATCTTCTTTAGATGTAGTTCATAGTTTCGTTCGTTTAACAGAGACTGAAAAAGTGTAGTATAAAAGATTCTTCAATTATTAAAAACATATTTGTGTTTTATTTCATTATCATCCTTCTGTTTGAAAAGGTCTTTCCTGATCTGTAATCAATAGGAATTGATTATATTCCACTACATTTCACTTACCGTATTCATATCAATTCTGTACCTTTCCAGACTTCACCGAGTAGCCAGTGATTCAATATCATCCAATCAACCAAGCAGGTGTGAGTGTTTCACCTCCACGGCCGGGTGAAATACGAGGCTCGAAAAATAAATCCACGTATCTCGGACTGATTTCCGAATAAATTGTAATCCCGGATGATAGCATCGCACCGGTGTCCGGTACATGAGTGTAGCTAAGGAGAAACTCAAAACCGAACGCTAGATAACAAAGCGACTGCACTTGAAAAAGGCAAAAAACACAACCGCCAAAACCACTGCAAAAAGCAAAGTACACGAGCACCACGGAATTTTTCATCGGTGAATTGGCGTTGGTTTACAGCTCGATTTGCCGTCCACATTTTGTGACCTCATGAAGCACAAGTGTGTGAGTGTGTGGTTGTGCAAAAAATAAAAACCACACAGGCCCAGAAATATATGGAGCTGGCTTAGAGGTGAAATCGAAGAGGGTGGTAAAAAAATATAAATCTTTTAAAAAGCCACCAGCGCACGAGAGCGAATAAATTACCGGGAAACGCGAAAGAAACCGTGGCGCGGCTGGCCGGTGTGTCACGGACGGTGCAGTTGTTGCGGTTGCCGGCCCTGCCCTTTCTGCCGGACCCTGTTGTCGGTTCGCATGATAGAGAGCAATAAATTAATAGGAGATAAAAAGAGTGTATCCTGCAGAGGATTCAGCGGGAAGCAGAGCTAGCCAGTAACACACACATACAAAAAAAGAAGGATCACAATCGAGTATCGAGCAAGGTGAATAGAGCCGTGTGCTGAACAGGCAAGGGCAAGAGTTTACCCTGCTTCGAACAGATTTTCCGAGCATCGGTCAGTCGATGAGTGCGCTCCGGCTCTCGGCGGACAGGCGGGAAAGCGGCACAACCAACAAAGAACGCAAACACAAATAATCACAGAAAAACAGTTGATCCACTTTTTCCGTTACCGTTGCAACGGAAAAGACAGACAGAGAGAGAGAGTGAAAAATAAATTTAAACAAGATCGTACCCCGAACAGACTGGCAAACCACGAACAAAAGGCCCATGGAGCCTGAGTGACCGGAGACCGGGCGGGCAGGAAGAACCGGGTCGGCACGTTTGAATAAAATGTATTGCTATAGAAAGGGCTAGTAAAAATGGATCTCCTGCAGCAGGAATAAAGTGTGCCCGACGAGCTCAAAACGTACCGCGTAACAGAGGGCAACAAAAAGGACACGATGGACATTTGGCTGGAGAAACTAGTCGATAGGTGGACCGGTTAAATTGTGACCACTCCAGGCCCCGGCCAAGCACTTGTTTCGCGGTCGGTTAGGATTGGATATCCTTGAACCTACTTGCGTTGAACGCAGCCAACTGAGCTCGCTCCGGAATTGTGAAATTGAAAGCGAAAACCAAACGACGTTAGGACGAAACGAAACAAAAAAGACATTCTCCGACCGGTGAAACAATAGTGAAAACCCACGTTCGGGATACACGAGCGCCACAACCGTTGCCGTTCGGACATGCAGGAAGTGGAATATTTTAACGACAACGCTACGACGAACAAGACCACCACCACCACCGGCAGTGCGGAGAGAATGGAGCGAAAGCATCCTCGCAAGTGCAGCTACGACCTGCTGGACCGGCCGGCGGTACTGCCCGCGCAGCAGACGCCCCAGCACCGCGCCGCGTATAACAAATGCGATGAAAATGTAAATTACACCGCGGATCCACTGCTGCTCACTTCATCCGACGAGGACAGCAGCGGGTCGCCGACGGGCGAGATGAATAATTGCATCAAGTTCATGGAGAAACCGGCACTGGTAAGTGATTCTACTGGGTTTGGAGCAAAACAGATGGACCTTCGCGGGGTTCGTGCTTTTGAATCGCTGTGAGTGCGTTCCCTGGCGGTGCTAACTGAGCGAAAGATAAATTCATTTCTGCAGCTTGGATTGCTTTTGTCAGATTTGCGACGGCTGGAATGGGGCGAAATTGGCAACGGTGAGAAGTTGGGGAAAGGTCGGCCAGATGGGGATGTAACATGCGGCTTTTAATGTTGTTACATTTGTAACTCTTGATTTAAGCATTATTTATTGGTTTGATATAATGAGACCAAATGAGCCTGTAACTTTGATTGACACAGATTTTTCGGGTCCTTTTTGAGTTTTTGCTTATGTACTAGCAGTTAAAGTTAAACCAGTTAAATTTATGTTACATTGAAAATAGGATTTTAAACGCCTTAAAGTATGCAATTTGTCGAACAAAATAGCTCTTTTATGACTCTTTCCAACTTTTTAATCGTTTTGGGTCTACCCTCATGCAGCATTGAAGCTATTTAGATAAACACATCCTAATCTATCATTCTTAATTCTCAAACCTTATGTGCTGGTACAGAACGTAATTAAATTACAGTAAAAACATTTTAACCCCTTTTAAGCGAGACGACCAGTACTACTTGTAAGTCCAAGCCTTAGTTCGTAATCCTCAAAACCAGCCCCGTCATTTGTCCTGGTCTCAATCATCGTTCCAGTCATCTGGTCGCAGACGGGCACCAAACAACCAGCTCCATCGGGAGACAAATGATGGTAATTGATATTGTTTCGCAACCCCAAATCAAAACACACATGCGACTGGACGGTTTTGACAGACCGAACGCAAACAGCCACCAAAAACACCCTTTGGCAACGTTACAACCTCTGCGCCACCAGCGCGCTAGCTAGGTAGGGCAAATCGCACTGGTAGAGCACCACGCGCGATAAACCGTTCACCAGGATAGCGCGAAAGCGCTCACGGCAGCTACTATTGGAGTTGGAAATGACTTCAGTATGTCCCAATGTCTAATACCCACGGGTGCGTTACATATCTACCTCTCTCTCCCTTCCTCTCTGCAGATCAAACGCTTCGCCCTCGGGTTTCTGCGTAGCACCGAGGAAAGTTTGCCGCTGATGTGCCATAAATCATCGCCCACCTCGCCGCAGAAGAAGCTGAACGACATCCTGTCCGAGGACATCTACACGCTGGACCAGATCGTGTCGAGCAAGTTCGGCGACTCGTGCAAGCAATCGTTCGCCGGTTCGACACGCTTGCTACCCGCCGGCGGTACGGCAGCGTCCGGTGCAGCGACGGCTAACACCACCACCCCGTCCACGACGGCGGTAGCCGATGGGGTGGAGTACGAGTTCAAGCGGAACCTGATCCGACAGACAAACAGTGCCAGCTCGAGCCCGAAGCGCTTCCCGACGCTCACGCCCTCGAAGCACGCCGACAGCCTGAACAGCGTGAGCCTGAACGGCGAGGACAGCGAGGACTTGGACCGGGCGTCCTGGTTTCAGGCCGGGCTGCCGCGTGAACTGTCGCTCGAGGTGCTGACCCAGCAGAGCCCCGGTGCGTTCCTGGTGCGGCGCAGCACTACCAAGCACGGCTGCTTCGCGCTGTCACTGCGCGTCCCGCCCGGATCGGGCCCGAAGGTGGTGCACTATTTAATTATGAAAACCGAGCGTGGATATAAAATTAAGGTAATTTATTGCGCGCGTACCCCGCGTGTCTGTGGGAATTTTGGTATTTTGGATGATTGTGAGGGGTGAGGGTTTGGGAGGGGAGCGAGATTGTGTGTGTGAGTACAGGTGGTAATTTCGTATCATTACGCTGGCGAGCACCTGTTTCCGGCAGGATTGCTGCTGCCGGAAGCTTAATTTTGGTCATGGATGATGTTAGATTGTAGAGCCCGTTTTACTCACACCACCTCACACACATACACACACATGTGCAAAGGTGAAAGTTGAATTTAAATTACAAGCTCCCAGAGGACCTTTTAGGAGGAATGACTGCATATGAAGCACGGTAGCGTCCCGAAACTGGTCAGCACAACGGAGGGCGTTTGTATGGGCGAGATTGAAAAGCCAACTCTTAATAGCCATTACAGCCATTTCCACCAAATGCTTGTTAGCGAGAGAAATGTAGTAGTAACACCGAACTCAATTAAACACAATGATTGGCACAATTTGATCGTGCGCCACCGTCACGGTGCAACTAATCATGCCGGTAAGCTTAAACGAACCGGAAAACGATATGCGCTCGCGAGCATCAATATTAGCTGATTATAGCGTGTCCTTGCGCCTGGGATGGCGATTTTTCCCCAAATGCCGGAAAGGGGCCGGACCATTTTATTCAATTTGTAACCAATAATGCATCCCCAGGCATGCTGGAGTAGGATCGGCGACCTCGGCTTATTTACAACCAGCCATCGCTCGCTAATCATATCCCATTGAACGGGTGGGACAACTTCCGGACGTGCTCGGAAAGCTGAAACCGGTTAGTCAGCAGCGAGCATGCAAAAACATGTTTACGATCCACTGAAACGATGTGAACCCACGCCAATTTTAAAATTTCCCACATGTGCCCGTGGGTGAGGGATTGGGCCCATAAATAGTCATAAATTTGCGATGGAATTGTGCAGCCACGCGTATAATAAATCATCCCCCAGTTAAGCCTCTATCGGGGCCGGGTTTTGGAGCACACAAACTAAGCACTTTGAGGAGGGAATTTTAAACGGGCATAGTGATTTGAAAGCTATATTCGTACGGGTGTAGAGCAAATTAATAGCGTAATTAAATGGTTGCACATTGCTCGCTTGAGTATTGCGAATGGGGTCTAGTGAGGAGGAGGAGGTGGAATAATTTATGCGGGAAAAATTATGCACATTGTGATGCGTGAATAGTGGCTGGAGTGGGCGATGGAAGGCTGAATGGTGGTTTTAAAAACTGCGTTTGTGAAATTAATTTTAAGCTTTAACATTGGAGGAGCTTTAAAGTGCGTTTTGTTCAGACGTTGATCAAAATGATCACACAAGCTCCGATTTAAGCTTGTTTGCGTAGCTAAGTTCTTGAATAGTTTATCTATTTACCCATTATTGGGCAATTGTAAAATAAGTTCTTCAAGTAAACAAAGATAGGCAAAGGTTTATCTCCCATTTTTCGAAGCAATTTGCCATTTAAGCTCACAATCATCCCAAACTCTTCCGAAGCGTGTCAAATTTCACATCCTTGCATGGGTTTTATCCAAATTCCACACATATCTCTCTCTCTCTCACACACACATAGCGCTTTTCTCAAACCACGCGTGAATACTTCACCACAAACCCCTTTGCACGATCACCCATCTATGCGCGAAATAACCAAAAAAGCACCTTCTCATCCCTTACCTGCTCCGTTTTTATCTCTCTCGAACCTCCCATTCCAGGGCTTCACGAAGGAATTTTCCTCGCTGCGCGCACTGATAACGCACCATTCGGTGATGCCGGAGATGCTTCCGGTTCCGCTGTCACTGCCACGACCGCAAAACATCCCGACCAAGTGCAAACACACGGACGACTACGATACCTTCAGTGCGCTGAACGAGTTTTCCAAGCTGTTCTCCGACCTAGACATCTGCTCGTAGTAAGAGCGACGCTTGAGGATATGCAGAGGCCGGAAGGAGAGGTGGTTTTGGAACATTTTGATAAAATTTAGTTCACCAAACGACGTGTGGCACCTATCCTCTTCACCCCGTTCATCTTGGAGCGAGCGAGCGCTCGACGCTTGTGGTGGTGGGAGATTAGGCTGCCTCCCGCAGCAGGTGGTTAGCTGGCGGTGACATGTGGAAGTAGCTAGACGAAGTAGCCGGAGCTGAGAAGCTGCCGCAGAAGTCAGAGTCGCTTCCTGATGAGTTTGTAAATAGTGTGTCAAATAGCTGCGTGTAAATAGTGCCTGTAGGGTCTGTGTGTGTGCGTGCGTAGGAGACCTGCAGGAAAATGGTTCGGTGCGGAAGTTCCCAACACGTGTAGGCGGATATATCCTCGTCATGGAGGATGCCGCCCTACACCGGCGTACAACAGAATAACAATCAAAATGTACTGAAGCGTCAACGGCAGTCGTTGGTTTGGTGTACTTACACTACGGCACGGTAAAGAGCGATCCTTCTTCTGGCAACCGGTAGTGCTGTTTTTGATATTGTGATATAGAAAACCGAACGTTACCACCCTTCCTCGCAAAAGGCCTGATGGTGGTGTGCAGTAATGGGGGTTTGTGCTGACATTTTGTTGCAACACTCCGGTAGCAGTAACAGAATCAGCCAGCGGTATTTAAGTTGGAAGGGAAGGAATTTAGAGCACGCGTAGGGACCGGTAGTAGTTTGTAGATTGAGAGCATTGATTTAAGAAGCGGAGCGTCCAGGCACGAGAGCCGGACGTCGAGTACTGGAATATGTGCCCTAGAATATACTGCGTACGCGTACCCCAAGTATACACTAAGTGGATAAATGTATGTGTTCGTACAATTGACGTAAACGGAAATAAATGACTTGTGAAGTTAAGCGTTCTGTGTCGCCGCTCTGATCAGGCCAAACCCCATCCGAAAACGATTGTAGCTTGAAGTTAAAACCGTCGCTGACATGCTTGACATTGGACTAAGCTCGTTTCATATTCCTCCATCTTGGCTTGGTGTAGAACTACCCCAGATTGGTTCGTCCGGGATCACATTCAATTTGCGTTTTTAGTTTCCCTTTATCACATTATCTCAACCATTCATCGCACCAACAACAGGACGTTTCATTTCCGGCGTATCGTCACCACATTTCCTGGCGGTGGACCACAGTGACGATGGACATGCGATAGCTCGACAGGATCGTTACGTCAAACATTTACATCAACGGTCCGAGATGTGATGGAGCTTATCACGTAAAAAGAGTGTAGTATATTCTTCACCACTCTCTCTCTCTCTCTATCGTTTTATAGTCGTGTTGGGCGCGCTTGAAGTTAACGAGTTTTTGATTACATTCTACAAGTACCGGAACTCGTCCCTACGAGCGAAAAGAACTACGCGCGCTGGACATTATTCTGCTCGACATTGTCGGGATATCTTTCACTCTCTCTCTCTTGTTCACAGAAATAAACTTAAAATCACCGAGTCAAGGGATGATTGTTTTCTCTGTTCGCTTTTGGGGCGAGAAGTACAATTGAATCATTTTCCGTTTTTGTCTTCAGTTAGAAATGTCAGATTAACACTTACCATCCCCGCAGTGGAGTTTGGGCGCTAATAACGTCTCAGCTGAGAGCTTGATTAAAAATGGGTCTCATCCTCTTACTCGCTCCGGAGACGGCTAAGGGCACTTGACTTGTGGGACACTGAATTAAATACGAACTGTGTTTGAGCTGGCGCGGCAGGAGACTTCTTTACCATTCCCGTAGCTTTTCCCTGAATAGTGGGAATCACAAAAGCGTCCTCTTCCCCATCGTCGATGATAATAATGATGGAAACGTGACGTTGATCCAAACAAGCTTTTATGTTTCGGGTTGCGTTAGGCAACAACGCCCAGCCCAGCAGTGACTGGGGTGAGTGTTTTTGAAGCCACCGCCGGGTTTCGAGGCCGCTGGGAACGAGTTGTGGCTAAATTGTCCAAAGCAGTTTGGTAAATAATGTTAAATTGTCAGCGGCAGAGAGAGAGCGCGCTGGGTAGGACGGTGGTTATCGACACAGCAAAGGAACGCACCGGTAACGCAAACAATCCCCAGAGTCTGTGGTGTGGTGCAAGAAGTGGGCATTAAAAGTGGATCCTACTCAAAGTCAGAACCCGAGTGAGCGTTAAGGTCCGTGGGACGTTCTGGTAGCAGCTTTCGTCGGAACTTCTGATGACATTATTTCGTTCGAGTGTACTTCGTGCTCGTGGCCGGCAGACTTGAAGAATTCGCACACCGCGGCGAGTGGAAAAACAGTGTGCAGTAGCACTGTTTCTTCTTTTTTTTCCTGAATCTGAGTTCCCAGAACACAGTGTGTTTTTATTATCCCATTATCTGGAGCACACTGGGCACACCGGGGAGGAAGCCTTTTCGCAGCGTGGGCCACTTGAGAAATAATTGTAAAATAACATTTGCACTTACTAGCTTGGTGCTGCTGCTGCCGTCGTGGATGTTACGCGGATGTCCGGGATGCGAATTTCTTGCGTCACCCTGGCAACGTGTCGGGGACAGTGTTCGGTTTTTGGGGAAAGTGTTGCCAGCTGCTGCCACACACACAGAGAGAGATAGAGAGAAAGAGAGCGGCAGTGGATGTGTTTCTGTCTGTAACCTTATCGTTAGCTTTATGGTCATGGTGGGATAAGGATACCGGTACCGGTGAGTTTCGAGCGGTGTTAGGTGGTGAAAGGTAACAGCGGACGTAGCTTTTTAGTGTGTCACGGTGCTAGAAGTTATTGTGTTAGTGTGGTTGAGAGGTATTTTTAGAGTTGGAAGGTATAATGGAGTTGAGAATGTGAATGGCTTTAGGAGTGTTTCTTCAGCTCCAAAGAGTGAGCTGTAGCTCAAAATGATAAGTGTTTTATGTTTCACTTCAATCATTGCTATTATTTTCATGTAATTTAATTAAAGAGAACAATGTTGAGAAATTAAAAATAACTTACCGAAATTGAATTGAATGCCTTTCAGAGTAGGTTCACGAGCTCGTTATTAATTGAAAACAATGCAGAGCGTAATTGTATCTTCAATCTTGACGATACTAAATTATTCAAACTACCTTGCTCTCCCGGTCAGCAACTTTTACAGCAACAGCTCGATTGTTGTACGACAGTGAGCATTAAAACATAATTGAAAAATATTTGCAAAGGAAAAGTGCATCGGAGCAAAAAAACAAGTTTGCCAGACATTCTTCTTCCTATATCCTTCAAGAACTTTTCCCCCATGACGAGCAATGTAAACTGGACATAGTTTTTTCGCACCACCAAACATCTACGAAGTGGTAGCAAAACTTCCCAAACCTGGCAGAACTGTTTTGGGGCAGCAAAAAGGAAGGGAGGGACAACAACTCCCAACACCACACCTCCTCCACCAGCTAGCAACTTAAGAAAAGTGTAACGGTGCAGCAAACAAAACTTGTCCTACCGGAAAATCATCTGCTGGAGTGTGCCATTTCGTTTCGTTTCCGTAACCGGCAGCGCTGAACTGCCAAGCAGGAAACGGCCAGCCTCGGGGCTCGGCGCAGTGCATCAGTGACCGGAAACCGGGTAGAGGATTGGGAGTTTTTTTTTGTGTGGAGCCTTCGAGTTTTCGTATTTGAAGCCGATTGTTTCCTCCATTGCCGTCCCACAATCTGTCACACTCGTTGTGGAATGAGCGAAACGAGCGTACGGTCGCTTTTCCAACGACCCAGCCCTCCCTTCAATTCCGGTTTCACAGATGGGATCGTTTCCGTTTTTTTGGTGTAACTCCTTCCACGGGAGTACAGGGAAAAGGGGGCCCCAGAACTGCTGGCACGAATGTAAAAGTGTTGACAACATCATCACCATCGCTGGGAGAGGCTGGGAGCGTTCTCTTTTCTCTCCCTGAACATGCAAGAAAATCAAAAACGAGTGCATTATTTGGTAGCAAAGTGATGAAGCTGCCGGTGGGCATGTTCCCTGTTCGCGGGTTGCACAGGAACGAAGCAGGAAGAAGAAAAACCCCTACCCATCCGAGACACACACACTGATAATTCTCGAATGGAACTCACTGGCAGCTGACAAATCTGACACTTTCCTTCCGCTGACGACGTTCTCTCCCCAAGCGCCGGGTAAGTGTTTGCCTGGTGGGTCCCGCGTGAGATGAAGTGCGCGAATCAATGGGAAAAAGTGGGAAAAAGTGTGCCAACATACCATCGCTTGGGTGTTCGCTTTCCCGCGCAGTGTGTGGGGGGGGGGGGGGGGGAGGCATCGCGTAATGGCAAATCGTGGTAGAGGCCGTTTACATGTGTACACACTCCACACGGTGGCAGATGATGGTTGATGGCTGAATGGATTCTTTCCTCTTTTATCTCTACCACTGGCAAAGACGGGCGACAGGAAGAGGCTCTGGGCCGACTGTTCAGCATCCCGAGAGTGCACACCACAAATGGCCATCGGATGGTGGAGGGCTTTGTGAAGGGTGTTCATTAAAATGCGATGAAAACGGAAGGTTCAAGAAGGCTTCTAAGGCTGGCAGTGCAAACGTCAAACGTGTTTGATGGGCGGCGCCTTTTTGCGCGAGAAGCGTGCTGTTTTACAAACGGATGGTTGGGCCGTTTTTGTGCCCTTGGGGAAGGTCTTGCAAAATGGGCCCTGTGAATGGAGCCTGAAGAACACATTTCAATAAGCGGTTTAAGGATTTATTTACCTTTCTCCAAATGGGAAGTAAGGAGAGCGTTTGGCGTCGAGAGTGTAAAAATAAGCACATCACAACAGCTTTTTATGTGGAGGTGATCAATCGTTTCAATGCTTTCCCATGTTGCTGCTTAATGTTCTACTAGAGTGTGTACTGAGTGTAATATTGAAATAAAAATACATGTCATGTTTTAAGGACCAAAAGTAAATATCATACAGGATTAACCTTCAACGAATGAGTGCTTACGAGACACAAACAGGAATCGACTAGCAGATATCAAACACACCTGTGTAATCAGCCGGCCAATCGGATTTCGCTGTTTCGCAAAACCAAAACTATTCGCTCCATTGCATTTCGAAAGATTCCACCATAACATCGAAATCCACCCAAACTAATCAAATACACACAAGACACAAGAACATTTCCTCTAATGTTTCTTCGCTCTCCCTGCTTCCTGCAAAAAAGGTGAAATGAGAAAGCGCACTACAAGCACATACACACACAGTAAAAGTACACACTTGAAGTTAATTGAATGAGTTTTTCCTCCCATCTACCGATGCTTAACAACGTTGCACTCTCTTGGTAAAAGGGAGCGCAGCAACCGGCAAGCAACCGGATTCGATATTCGCCCGGTGAATGAAATTCTATCGACTTCGATGGTTTCCGTGTGGCTTGGCAAACCGATTTTGAGGGTACGGAATTGGCTTCGGGGTTTAGTTTTAATCAGTAATTGAAAAATGGCTTTCATCTTTAGCGTCTGCGTTGGCGGAAAGGGGATCAGATGGTTATCAGCCTGTAAGGAGTGTCTGGGAATAGGGGGGAAAGTCGGAAGTAAAACGTAACCAAGGCAACACCGTTGTGAAAGGACGTATGTTTGGAATTAAAGTAGGCAATGTTTTGCTATTTAATTCCAGGACAAAATCCAATCAACGCTGCCACCGGGCGCATGCAGCGTGGGTATCGGGTTGCAGGGCGCACGTTGTACAAATCTAATTGAATTTGATACGACTTTTTATTGTGCTGTGCGAGTAAATAAAAAGGTCACAAAAAGGTGCTTTTTCAATGGAACCTCAACTTAAAAGTGAAAATAAAACATCAAATTTAACTCATCTTTACGCACCATTAGTTTGCGAATTTTAATTACTTTAAGAGACTGTTAAAAATGATTCTTCTACCCGCGTCAAAAGATGATCCGTAATAATGGCGATAGAAATTCGTTCCCCGTGTCCCACGCGTAGTGAGAGGATTTAATCTTCCTTCCCTTCTTTATCCTTGCGCAACGGGCAGTAATGAAAACGTTGCGTTATTGTGTCCCGCGCAGCGAATCCTTTCTTTGCGTAGCGACGCGATATCAATCTCGTCTCGCCTGGCCTGGCCGTGGGAGGCACTAAAATCCCACACACCATACCAACGGTACCTTTCAATATCCTGTTTTTATTAGTACTCAATCATAGGGCCTGGGGGAAGAGCCAGGTTTGGGGGGGAGAGGAGATAATCCTTAGTGACGATGTAATTATAGTCGTTTGCTTAAAGGACATAGCAAGGATGGTTGTGGAAAAGGGAACGGAACGGAAATGAGCACCATAAAATACATCACATTACGGAAAGAAACAGGTAGTGGTTTTTCAGGCTGTGGCGTACCTTTCCCCGGGACGCGAGTTCCGGCCGGAGGTGCGTAGGAAGTAGGTCAGCGACGATTAACGCCACGGTAGATGCTGGATGATTAAACGAGTTGTTAATTTAGTTATCTTTTGTTGGGCCGGGTACGGCTTTTTCCGTGCAATTTCCCTAGCACACCGGTAAGCATTTTTTCACCCCCTCCTTTTGATCCGTAAGCTCATAACACGTTTCTGTGATTGCGGGAAGGGAAAGCTGTGGGAAGTGCGATGTATTCCCCCCTTTTTCCCAACACACGCTCGGGGAAGTGCTGATGAATGTTGAAGCAGATAATGAGCATCCGCTTGTCAATTACACGAGCAGGAGGACTACATTAACCACATTGCTCAAAGGTGGGCACGTGGGTGATAGTCATGGTGGAACCCCTCTCAACCCAACCGGATGTTCCAATTCCTCCAGGTTCCAGGGTTGCATGCAATCAACGTTTCAATACAAGCATTGTCACTAGTTGCCGGCATCATTCACCCTTTGCCTTTCATTCACGCTGGATGACATTTTTCAATTTCTCCATGGAAAATTAACACCCAGATTCATGACGTGGGGTCGGCAACGTGGAAGACTGGCGTGAGAGTTACTGTGGCGAGGAGAGAAAGGATGTTCATTGTTAGGGCCATGTATTGTGTCTGGATCGTGGGAGATGGACGAGATGGAAAGTATGCACAACACATCAAACAGACTGGTTTGAATCCTTTTTTCCCATCTGAGTAGTGGAATATCTGTATGAGAAATAATTAAACGTATTCTTCGGTAGAGGGCGCCCCATGCGCTAAGTAGAATTAATTATGAGCCGGTCGCATTTATAGTGACAGTTCCATTACCGGGGAAGGAACCTGTTACCTGTGCAAATATGATGGATGTGAAACCCGGCAGATGTGACAGTTATCGTACCGCTCGGGCTGCCATGGAAACCTAACAAATGAATTACAATATGAAATTGATGTGAAATTTGATGCGACTCTGGAGCATCTCCAACAATGTGCTGCTGTACGATGGAACAGCACAGCAGCCGGTGCCGGCACCAGATGGGTCATCTTGTCTGTCTTCCCTGGGATTGCGCCAGCCGTCTCAGAACCTCAGAAAAGTGGCATTCAGTAGTGTATTATTGCTTTTATTACTGTGAAGTACACATTCCACGGAGTCGGTGGACGAGAGCTGGTGGCAGCATGACGACTGCCGATGACTATTGCCAGCAGCTGCCCCTTTTGTGTTGTCACTGGAGACTGGTATTCCACTTGGATATGGTGAAATGGAGAAAGTAAGGCTGCCTTTTCCTTCCCACAAGATCGTTTTTCCGCCATGGGAGCCTTCCTATCCGTATCGCACAAGTCGATTGTAGTGTAATGGTATAAGGCAACATCAGCTTACTGTTCCCAATACGTTCGACGGAGCGATACTACAGCCGGGAGAATCGGTGCGTTCTTGCGATTATTCCATATTATTGTATCTGCCATGTGGGGTGGAGCGATTGTGTTGTGATGCACACACTGAAGGCACTGGGGGCATCGCTGTAGTAGTGGTCCCGGGCTTCGTATTAAATTCCTTTTGTGCGGTCCATTCGGTTGCCACCCGAAAAACCCGGACGCCGGCACCATCATTTCCGCTTCCGTCAAACCGTCAAACGGCGACCGGGTGGACGCCGTTTTCTATCACCCACTCACTACCGACCTTCCTTTTGCGGATTCTATTTCTCAGCTTGGTGGCGGCATTGGGTGTCCTTTGTCACTCTCGGCAGGTCACCTCCAAACCCCCCGCGGCAACTTCAAGAAACCGTTCAACCACTCCATGGTTACGGCTTGGAACCTTTTTTGGATGGAAGGAATCTCTGTTGTCTGGTCAGGAGTTCCTAGTATGAAGGATTCCTATTCCGGCCGAAGGCGAGCGGTAGCGATATTCTATTGAAACTGGATGTGGAGAGCGAGGAGGAGTTGTGGAGCAGTCGTTGCCGGCATTTTCAATAAAATGTATGAAAAGCGATGGTTGATATTGTGCTGTTCCTTCGCTTTTGCATACCCATCTTGGGGCGGATATTTCGTGCACGTTCCCTTGAGGAAGCGGGGAGATTCCCTGAAAAGTTCAACAATAACGGCAAACAGGAGTAAGGTACACGCCGGCCGGATATTACACCCCTTACAGTGTAGTCCTCGAAATGGCGCACCAGTGAATGAAAAAGTGCTGCTATCGCTCACACCCTACACGTCCTGCTGTTTGGTCCTTTATTTGTCATTTTGGAGCAGAGATCTTTCAAGGGTTTTTTGGAAAAGTTGGAGCCTTTTTCCTTTTTCATTGAAATTAGTACCGATTAATGTTTTGATAGGCTTCAAAGCATTTGGAATCACTTTAACTGCTCGAGTCCAGAATGTGTTTCCAGTAGCTTTAATCGATTTTTCAAAGAAACTCCGTTATCCAAATGCTTGTATGCCCGAAGTGCATTGGGAAGAAACATATTTTCCAATTGAAGCTGCTGAGCTATTTCAAGGCATATGTTCCGCTCCACAGGAAACAAATCAGGCGATGCGTGAGAATCTGCTCCCCGATGCTCCTGGGACGGGCTCAGGGCATAAGCTTTTCGTGTTTGTCTCGCCTTCTTTTCCTGCTATTAAATCCAATCTATACTCGTCAGTAGATTTCGTGTCATTATTAGCTTCCTATTCGCTAGTGCGATGCACTCCACATCATATCTTGCAGGCACCACATCCTCAGCAGTGAGCGGTGAGCTGCTAGAGTAGCTTCTTCTCTTATCCCGTGCCCCATTGCTATTGCCAGGAAAGTGGATAACACAGGCGGGAAAGGTATAAAACCATAAAAAGTATTTACAAAAAAAAAAACAACACTGCTTCCTCAGCTTCTTATCCGGCGTTTGATTCAGCTGTCCCGGGGATGTCGCGCAGGAAGCTTACAAACCCGGCGAACAACGCCACTGACATACCCGTACGGGCTGTGTGACATAAAAGCATTGCAAAACGAGGGCTTGCATTCCGGCAGTGTGTGTGAGCAATGAAAGATAGACTATAGATTCTTTCGATCGAAGAAATCGACCAGCGAGTCGGTGGAATGTGAGGGTCGGAACCATTCATATCGCTGACAACGCTTGGCAGGAATGTTGGGTTGGATGGGTTTTTGGACCTGTCTAAGAAGATGGTGCAGGCACACACACACACACACACACACACACACACATACCACCACAAACACACCATGGTTTGATGTTGATGATGCAGATCCCACCGCGGGTTGCAAGAAGATTGCTATTTCATGTTCTGCGCTCCAGCAAGTTAGGTTCGTATTTTATGGCCCTTTGCTTGAAGACGAACCGCTTCTCCGGGTTTCTGCTGGGCCTCGGTGGAGAAATTTATCGGATATACGTACCGGATATCCTTCGGGATGGGAATGGGTCCCATAATTTCTCTTCCCCCAAGGAACGGCAGAGAGCCTGCTCGTTGGATCGTATTGCAGTTATGAAATACCCGTCTGCTGCTGCATACAAGATCAAATCTGACATCGTTATTAGTCGGGCTAAATGGGATGGAACGGGTTGGTCCATTGGTTGGCGTTTGGGCTTCGCATATCTGCATATGGTTCAGCCGAGGGGGGATTTCTTGAGCCGGTGCACATGTAACTTGTTGACGTGGAGCTGGGGTGTTGTGGTGTTTGAAGAGCAATTTTAATAATTGGCTATTTGCTTTCATTCTGCTCGGTTGTTGATTTCGCATCGAGGGTCATTCCGTATTGGTTCAGGTTGCATTGCTTCATTAGTTTGATGTGATACGTTCTGAATAAATGGTTTTGTGTAGTTTAATTCAACAATGGCTTGAGTTGTGTTGGCCTTTTCTCGCTTTGAAATATGTTTTAAAATTGAATTAAACAGTTAAACCATGGAAAATTAAATTAAACTCAAAGTCTTACAAATCACCCGTACATATGTCGATTAAGCATTTTAATTAAAGCCCATTAAAGTGCCAGACAAACAAATCCATTAATCGGAAACCCAGAATCCTTAATAAACGCAAACAACGGTCACCGATGGGTCAGCGCAGCGGTCAGGACACACTCACACACGGACAACCCGGTACAGATTATGTCTGTAATTAACCTTACCCTCTTCGCTAATGCAAACTCCCAAAACCACACACACGCCACCCCAAGGCACCCAAATGTGCCCGACGACCCGAACAGGAGACACATAAACGCACACGCACGCCCGTGTGTATCATTAAGCCTACGACCGCAAATAATTGGCCAATTGGGTTTCTGGTTTCATCCGCGCGGCAAACCCCGACACCCCGCAAAAGGGTGGAATAGGAACGGACACAACCCGTGCCCGTTCAGTTCACGCGCAATCAGTCCTGGCGAGCGGATGCCGCAACGGATCTCTGGTGTCCTCGTTTTTGGGGTCCGGATGGGAAAGGGCTAAAGGCTGTGCTATTGTGCTGTGTGGACCATGGACATTCCGTGGACGGTGGACGGTACGTGTTTATCCACATGAAGGGGTTTGTGTGGTTGTGGTTTTGCACGCGTAAATCTCCCAACGGGGTGTGGTGTGGAAAAAGGACACACAGGTGGTTGTTGATGTACCGTGAAGCGTCAAATGAACACGCGATCAAATGAGTCACCGGGAGGGTAAATTATTAACTCCCAGAAACTATCAATTCCGTTTGCGATGGTCCGTATGGTTGGCGCGGCCCCATCATGGTACAGTTTAATAGCAACTTTTGCTAACAGTGAGAAGGTAAATTCGAGGAAAATAATGAAATTTCAGAGGAAGGAATTTTCAGCGGAATTTTCTCTCCAACACAAAGGAACAATTTCCTGCAACAAGAATTCATCAATCGCTACACCCGTTGTACGCCCGTGGGCAAGGATTTTTGGATTGATCGATGCGGGATTGCTTGCTACCGTGAATAAAGCTCTCAAGAAAAGTTACGAGTTTTCGCGATTTTCTATGGAGAAGTGGAACGCAAAAAGAAGTACGAAAAAATAGCAATATCGTGCAAAATAAAGCGAAAGCTAATGGACGAACGGATTAATGAAGCTATTTTGGGAGAGTAGAGTTTGTGTGGTTTGTGGCTATCGCAAAAGGTAAAGAAGAGTGGCGATGTAAGGGCGGGGAATAAAAATTTCTCTTTTAAGGTTTCATAGAACCTGCCGAAATACACGCGCAAAATGGAAGAAATCAAAATAGAGAGGAAGAAAAAACTACTTCAAACCGAGTGTAAATATTTCTAGCTGAAGGTAACAAAACACACAAAAAATGTAAATCATCATGAAACAAAAGAAACTGTGCAACAGGGAAGAGGCTAGAGTGAAAGTGAGAGAGAGAGCGGGCAAAAGGCAGTAAAACGGTGGTGGCTGTTTTTCATCACATTTTCCCCAAACATTGCACGAACTTTGTCTTATCGGTGTGCAGTTTCGGTTTCTTGCTTGCGTTTTGGTTTATGCTTGTGCAACGAAGCGGTTATGGCTTTTTGGAAAGGGTTTGTTGTTGTTGCTGTTGATTCATTCTTTGCCTCTGTTTGGTTTGCAGCTTTACAGTCGGAAGGTAAACTGTGTAACAACAGCAACAACAATAAGCTAGCTAGGATAACAGGAGCAAAAATAAAACAAGCACAAAATGAACATGAAATCTTTCGTTTGGCAAAGGAGATGGATTCAAGTGAGCGCATTGCAAATCGGGAAACTTCAAATGAACCCCTTTCATTGGCGGGCCAATCATGCTTTTCCCAGCGTCGGGAGGAATAATAGGAACCAACATGCGCTGATGTGGCGCACTGATCAGCAGCAGCAAGAAGTTATTTTTTATTGCCCTTTTGGCTCTTTTTGACTGTAAATGGGTCTCATTGAAGGTTTTGTTTTTTGTTTTCTTCACTCACGTTTTGTTTGTTGCATTCTTCGGCATAACTTTCTCAAACGCTGCACTTCTTAAGTTGTAGCTTTTGTGGCAGCGGTGTTAGGATTATTATCACCAGACGTCCGGTTGGTGGCATGCATTGAAGCTATGAACACCACTAAGATCGTTTCACTGTGGCGTGCTTTGATTGTGTTGTTTCTGGCTGGGGTTTCTTGTGAGGCAAAAAATAGCTCAACTTACAATACACCCTTCTAATAGGAGCATTTTTGGTTGGATTTGAGAGTGAGTAGTCGAGATAAGGGATTGAAAGTTTTGAAGAGAAACGTATGCAAAGAAGCTATATTCGCTATACAGGGAGCTGTGTTTGAGGAAAGGTATAAATAATTACAATTTTGTGAGATTATTTGTGATTGCAGTTGTTCAGATTTCACGTTTGAAGTTTTTCAGATATTACTTAATTTTATTTTTCCAATTCAAATAGGCAGATGTAGAACTGCATCTGAAAGAAAAAGCTCGTTAGCCACGAAAATGGAAACGGTTTTTGAAATGATGACTTCCCACAGTGCACAACTTGTGTTAAAAGTTGCGTGAAAAGTTGCACACTGCGAAAGATTGAAATATTTCAATACGTTTGAACGAGTGAAACAATTTCACCCTTAAAGGGCTTTGTACGAGATGAAGGGCATTGAGCCCACCCTAACATTGAGTTTGAAATGCAATTTGAAAAGTAAGTTTAGTTGTTATAGTAGCGTGGTGTAAGCCTTCTAAATTTATAAGGTGGATGAAGAATGGATCGTGCTTCTTGAGAAATTCCATTTCCGTTCAATATGTTTTAACAACTTTGTTACCTCTAGTTGTTTCATTCACAACTTCCACGGGAGCGTTACGCTTCGATGATTTTCCAAAGGCGGGTGTTTCGTCTTACGCTTTTTTCAAAACAGGGAGTGGCCTCAGTAGAGCATGTCGTCTTAAGTTGTGGTTATTGCTTTCAACAAAATGTGAGCAAAATCATCGTTTCTTGTGTCTAACAGCAATGAAGGTAGCTCTGAAACGCTTTTATTTCTAGATTGATTGCAATTCGATAAAGGGAGAACCTGAGTGGGACAGTTTTCGGTAGGAGATATCATATTACGGAACGAATCAAAGTATAGAAAGAACAAAAAAAACTGTTTTTTTTTTTTCAATCAAACAGGTGCCTTCCGACCTTTCCTAATCGTTTTGTAGGTCACCGACACGCCGGACTACCCTATCTGGGCGAAGCATCGCCCGGTCTTGATTGCCAAAAAGTTGAAATGACCGATGGCAAGCTAATGAATCTGCTAGCAAATCCCGGACGAAATGCCACGATCCACTCGGTGGGTGTACGGAAGGTTTTTTTTTCCATAATTACGCACCTCGCTGCTCGATCGTGGGAGGAAGTGAGTTTGAAATTGTGGCACAAAAAACAAGGCTCATGCGGGAAGAAACACTAGTACGCCGGCAACGAAAACAAATAAGGAAAGGCCATCGGCTTACAAATTGCGCTAGACCCCTGTCCCGGGGCAGGTGAAGAGGAGCAAAAGCCGTTCATCTAACCCAAGCACACGCGCCCAAACGACAGCGCAGCGTGGTGGAACCGGGAGAGACCGATTTTGTGTGACTTTACAAATTGACAGCTATTAACAGGGTTTATATCGCTTCCTTCGTTGGGTGTCGGTTGGTCGTGTCGGTTTCGATTCCGAAAACGCGTCCACGAATGTGTCGCTTCTTGCCTTGTCTACACCTGAGCCACCGGAGACCAGTGAGCAGTGGATTAGTGGACCGCGGGGTGAAACTCGACGCGCACTTGGCGACCCCACCGACAAATCGGTCGATCTAGTTTCCCTGCCCATTTTTCAGCGCGAGCCATCCTTCCCTTCATCTCGGCTGTGTGGCTAGATGAAGGCCGGGAATCGTCGGGATCGTGATTCTGGGGCGAAGGTAGTAGGATCAGTTAGTACGAGCGCGAGGTATGAGCGTTGTGCGTCTCATTAAAAATTCATTATGAAATTAATATCACCGTGGGCGATCGTTAAACGAGTGATAATTATTAACAAGTTTAATCGCTCCGAACGAAGGTGTAGTATGTGTGTGTGTGTGTATGCCGATCTTCCCAAACGCCAACGCCTGGCACCATCTCGGGATTGGGAGTGGTTAGGTCCCGGCGAGATCACGATTAGCGCGTCTGCAGGTCTTGGTTGGGGCTGGCGATGCCGTTGTGGTTGTTGATGTTATTTAGGGGTGGACGCACTGCCACACGGGAACAAGTGAACGGCTCAAATGGTTGGAGTGCATGGGAATCTATTTAAAAGAGGAAGATATGTTGTGTTGGAATAAAATTCAAGGAAATTTCTACAACAAAATACCAACTCTTGGAGAATGTCATTTTAGGCCTTGCTTTTGGAAGCATTTCAGGATGTTGCCATGACCAGGATAATTTAAGCAAATTAAAGCCATCGTCTTGAAGGTTTGATTTATTATTTTAAAAATTAATACACATACTGAGATATTCTATAAAGATATTGAGATAAATTATAAAATCTAAGTTGTTTGCTCCACATTAGAATAGGTTAGAAGTATTAAAAACACTAAAAATTAACTTTTTGAATTGAAATAAGTGGTGAGGTGGAGTAGCACGGTAACAAAACCATTAAAATGTATACAGATCACCAACATACCAACACCTCATAACCACTTGAACGGGTATAGTTTGCAGGTTTTTTGTCCAGTTTATGAAGTTTATCTGATGAAAACGTTAATTTTTAAGCTGGTTTTATTCTACAACGTCTCGCGCTACGCACGCACTGGTTGTGCTGTTTCGTGCTGTCCCGTGCTACTCTACATCCATCTCTTGCATCGATTTCCACTTGACGTCGGATGTTGTTTTTGATTATTTTTCGCGCGGCTTGTTTTTATGTGTGTGTGTGTGTGTGTGTGCTTTGGCTACTCCAACGCACGGCGAAGCCAATGCCCGGGGGAAGGGTTCATCATTAGCCGAATGAGATAATCGCGCCCGTAGGGGGAAGAGAAGTGCGAAACCTCCACCTTCACGCAAGACGGATGGGGCGCACGGAGCAATAAGACTTGATTAATGAATCTTTAGTGTAATCGATATTGCGTCCCCGCGGTGCGTTTCACCCGATCGGAATCGTCCCGATCGGCGTCTTAAACTCCCGTCCGTCCATCCGTCCGTCCGTCCCATAGCTCGGTATGCTCGGTCGTAAAACCGTACACCGGGGCGATCTTGGTCCGCCCGAAGGGGAACCGGTAGTAACGAGCGTGTAGATTCGCTGAGGTTCGTTTTTTGTTGTTGTGGCTCTTGTTTTGGGTTCCGTGGCGGAATTCGGGAAGCGGGAATACAGCAACCGGCTGTGTGCTCGGCCGGGAAGAGTGTATTGGATATCTTAATTTGAATCTAATTTGAATGTGTTTTAATTATGACTGGCTTGTTTTTGATTTTTTATTTACCAGCGTAGCTTCTTCTTTTGCTGGGTGTTTTTTTTTATGAAATTGTGAATCGTGCAGAATAGTGCCGTGGTTCCGGTTTTCGGGGTTTTTGGCAGGCGGGCGTAACGGCGCAATTAATTAAGTCATAATCATCTTCAGATCGGATGCTTCTGTTGGGCTGGGCTCCGATTTGGGCGCCCTTGCCAAGGGACCCAAGCTGCAAGGTGCTACTGTTGATTGGGAATGATGGGTAGGTTTGTGAGTTCTTTCCTCTGGAAATGTGGTAATCGAACGTTGTCTGCATATGAGTGGGTGAGGATCATTTTAATTTGATCCACATTAAAGGTTTTGATGATCCTTGCTCAGAACTAGGAGGAAGCGACGTTTTTGCTAATGAAGTTTTATTCGTTTTCCTTAATTATTTATCAGATTGAAACGCAAATCTATTTTAGTTCATATTACTGGTTCTGCTAGGTCTTCAATCGAAATCTTTTTCAACATAACTCTGAGGTGCATTTTAAGTTATTGAGAAATTCAATCACCATAAGTACCCAATTTCTTTTCGGACCGTAGTTAAGAAACAAACAAATAAAACCTAATGAGAGACCCAACCCATGCCGTATCGTTCCATCCTAATTACTAAAAACAATCCCCCGCCAAAATAGTGGGCAACTTCGTCGCTGGGTTAGAAATGATGACCCAACATTAAACATTTTTGGGGTTTCTTGTCTTTTTCCACCTCCCAAAACAATCACCACTCCTTGTGCGATGCCCCGAACCAGAACAAGTCTTCGGTCGGTTGCTGCTGCTCCTCTGGATCATATTTCACCCCGGCCGTTTCACAGGCCGGAGGAACACGCAAAGGAACACCTCTTCTTCGTGATTCCCATACACACGCAAAGACGAGCTGCTCACGCGTTGATCATCAACCTGTTCGTTGATGCATAAAAATAAGATCCCATTGTTCTCGCTGGTTGCGCTGGTTGGAGCAGCGAAGAAGACAAGTAGTGAGTGGCGTTGTTGGGGACAGATCCCATCATAAAATGGCAACGACAGGCGTCGTCACGCTCCGGGCTCCATTACTCCATGTGCGTGTGTCTGCGCGCGTCGGATAGGGTCTGACCTGACCTGTTGTACTGGCGCACCGCTGGCGATGGCGGTTGTGGTGGTAATATCGGAGCGCCGATTAAGATCTGTTCAATCCTTCTGGAGAGGCGTGTGCAGTGGAACGGATGTGGGTGCGCAACGCTAACTCAGTGAAGCAAAGACACATCTTGCGCTCACCCACCACCAGCGGGTGTACGTCTTGTGAACCTGTTCAGGCGAGGAAGTACGACGACTTTGGACACTGATGATGTGGAAAAGTGGCTACACTGGGAGAGTGGGGACACTTTGGGAGTTGTTTTCGATGGGGGTTTGGAGCAAAATCTGGGCTTGGCGTACGTAATATTCAAATCAATTCACTCTGCGAGTGCGTATGGCGTATGGGAGGGCTGCTAATATATTACAAAAAAGGGCAGGGCGTTACGGGATGAGTCTGACAGGTCTGGAGGTTACATGATTCATGCCTCCGGGGGGATATGTATCGCCCTGAAAGAACCTGCTTCTTACAACCAGAGACCAATATCGTCCCGGCAAGAAGCACCGTTTGATTCAGTAATTCGGTTTTATTATTGTGAACACACTGTGAAGACTGTGCAATGTGTTTCGGAAAGAAATACATTTGTCTGACACAAAGGGGTGACTCTAGCGAGATATCAGTAATTACAGGCTTTTGCGCGCTGGAACCGGAAGCGCAGGCAACCGAGAAATATGGCAACAAAGTGGAAGGAAGATCGCACGTCGCGAGCGAAAGAAAAAGGGGATTGGTCTTAATTAGCGTCGGTCGACGAGTTTGTCCATTACCCCGTGTGCGGGGAGAGGCACTTTGATCGAAAGACAATCGAAGGAAATCGTAAAACCCCGCACTGCAACACTGATGGATGCACACGATCTTACCCGAAATTCTCCCTTTCGCAG